>NC_143133.1:10050000-11300000 GCF_059928025.1 Delphinapterus leucas | reverse complement strand
TCGTGCCCCGGTCCGGGAAGATCCCACATGCTGCGGAGCGGCTGGGCCCGTGGGCCATGGCCGCTGAGCCTGCGCATCTGGAGCCTGTGCCCCGCAACGGGAGAGGCCACAACAGTGAGAGGCCCGCGTACCGCAAAACAAAAACAAAAACAAAAAACAAAAAAAAACTTCCTTGATAGACACTTCCATCACAGCTATGATTTTAATAGTGATAAGCTAAAAGTATTTAAATACGTAATATGTTTTTGGTATTGATTTTTGGCAAATAAGATAAAATATCTAAGATAATAACTGATAAGTTAAATAATGGCTAAGGCATATAAAGAATTTATTGTATGCCAGTCATTGTCTTACACTTCTTTAAACAACATTTTATCTTCACAACTACTTCAAATCATAGGGAGTGTTATTATCTTCACAAAGAGATTAGTATCTTGCCCAATATTACAGAGTTGCTAAGAGGGAGAGTTGGGTCTGAACTGAGGCACTCAGATTCTAAATCCACATCATTAACAATCATACTACTGCTAAATATGAAAAATAAAAGGATCAAGATGAAGGTAAAATCTAATCTATACCTATATCTATGTATTAGTGGTGGGGATACCAGTCACTATGATAAAATTAATACATTTTGCAGTGTTGAAATTTATTTTTTAAAATCTGTATGGCAACAGTATACAAAAAGAATTAACAAATTCAAAATATAGATTACAGTCTTGCAGAACATATTACCAAAACGTAATATAAAAATATGCACAGAGATCCTAATAATTCATAAGAGCAAGACAAGTGAATCAGGAAAAATACATCAGGGTGAAGAAATATAATTAAGCACTTCACAGAAAAGGAAGTTTAGTGAAGTAGTAAATGTATAAAATTATTCTTAACCTTGCTGGAAGTCAATAAAATCTTATAATCATATTGTCAATAAAACAAAATTTTATGATATTCAGCATTTTTGAAGGCATAAACAATTATATTTTGTTTACATGACACTGAATTAAATCAGTCTTTTTTTCAAGCAGAATTTGGCATTTTTAAACAACAATTAAAAATTTGAGCATCTTTTTACTTACTTAAAAATGGATGCCCATGGAAACAAATGTGTTATCTTTAAGGCTAGTATGTTATTATCCTAAAATTACAAACTTACTGAATAAAATACAGAATAATATCCAGTTATCTGAATTAAATAATAAATGCTGCAGAGGGTGTGGAGAAAATGGAACCCTCCTACACTGTTGATGGGAATGTAAACTGGTGCGGTCACTATGGAAAACCATATGGAGGTTCCTTAAAAAACTTAAAATAGAGTTACCTTATGTTTCAGCAATTCCACTCCTGGGCATATATCTGGAGGAAACTCTCATTTGAAAAGATGCATGCACCCCAGTATTCTTAGCAACACTATGTACAACAGTCAAGAAATGGAAGAAACCTAAATGTGCATCAATGGATCAATGGATAAAGAAGATGTGTGGGGTGTGTGTGTGTGTATATATATATATATATATATATACACACACACACACACTGGAATACTACTCAGCCATTAAAAAAAATGAAATAATGCCATTTGCAGCAAGATGGATGGACCTAGAGATTATTATACTAAGTGAAGTAAGTCAGAGAAAGATAAATACCATATGATATCACTTTTATATAGAACCTAAAATATGATACAAATGAACTTAACAGAGACAGATTCACAGACATAGAAAACAAACTTATAATTACCAAAGGGGAAAGGCTAGAGGGAGGGATAAATTAGAAGTTTGGGATCAGCACATACAAACTACTATATATAAAATGTATAAAAACAAGGTCTTATCTTCAATATCTCATAATAAACGATAATGGAAAAGAATATAAAAATAATCTATATCTATATCTATGGCTATAGCTATAGCCATGCTATATATTTGAATCACTTTGCTGTACACCAGAAACTAACACAACATCGTAAATCAACTATACTTCAATTTAAAAAAAAGATAAAAAGCTATATTACGATTACAGCATAAGTTGTATGGTTAGTTCTTAGATTTCTAAAACAAACATATAAAAGTATGTCAACTATATTTCTACCTTCATATATTTAAATTTTGGAGATCAAACAAATATTAATTTGCAATCATATTATACGTCAAATTTGGAAGCTAGTTATTTTACATTTTAGGACCAACATAAAACACAATATGCTAAATTATTATAAATTCTTTTTTAAATATTAGGATACCAATACTCATAGATACAGAGAACAGATTGTTGGTTGCCAGAGACAGGGGTGGGTGGTAGTTGTAATGGGTGAAGGTAGTCAAAAGGTACAAACTTCCAATTAAAAGATAAATAAGTCCTGAGGATCTAATGTACAGCATGGTGACTACAGTTAATAATACTATATTATATATCTGAAAGCTGCTAAGAGAATACATCTTAACAGTTATCACATGAAATATGTAACTATGTACAGTGATGGGTGTTAACTAAACTTACTGTGGTAATCATTTTACAGTATATACATATATTAAATCATTATGGTGTACAACACCTAAAACAAATACAGTATTATAGGGCTTCCCTGGTGGCGCAGTGGTTGAGAGTCCACCTGCCGATGCAGGGGAAACGGGTTCGTGCCCCGGTCCGGGAAGATCCCACATGCCGCGGAGTGGCTGGGCCCGTGAGCCATGGCGGCTGAGCCTGCGTGTCCGGAGCCTGTGCTCCACAACGGAAGGGGCCACAACAGTGACAGGCCCGCGTACCGCAAAAAAATAAAATAAAATAAAATACAGTATTATATATCAATTATATCTCAATTTTTTAAAAATGTCAGGAGAGAAGGAAATAAAAGACTAGAAAGAGAGGAGAAGAAAGGGGGAAGGGAGCGGAGAAAAGAAAAGGAGGAAGGTAAAATAGTAGACAAAAAGGATGAAGAAAGCAATTAAGGGAGAATTGAAGAGTGAATTAAGGAAGAAACGCAGAAAAGTGAGTAAACATTAGAAGAACTTTAATTGTCAGATTGCTTAAAAGAAAACATTAAAAAATTGAGTTTTTCTATAATGGAAAAGAATATGAAAAAGAATGTATATATATGTATAACTGAATCACTTTGCTGTACAGCAGGAATTAACAGAACACTGTAATTCAACTACACTTTAATAAAAAAATAAAAAAAAAAAATTGAGTTTTTATTAGTCTCATTAAAATTAATAATAGAATAATTATATAGGAAAATGAAAATGGCTGTATACACTGATAATAAATCAGAGAAAGCTTAGTGCACAGCATGATTGTTTTTCTTTCCTTTTATTGGGATGTAGCTCTTATAGTTTCATCCATTCAAAATAAAGTATAAAAAAGTTTACACGGATGTTATCCTTTCCCTCAGCAAAATTTCAGAATTTACACGTATTTAATTATCCAGTTAGGCATGAAGTGAATATAAGATTTTGGTTACAGTAAAATAGATCCTCCCAAAGTTATAGGTATGTGGAACAATAATAGAGTATGGTCTCTTTCTCTGTGTATATTCACAATTTTGCTTTGTAGACTTTAAGGTATTCTATACAGAATATAAAGAGATTAACAATTCACTGGGCATAAAATTAATTACTCAGATTATTATGTCTGACAGAAAATCAGCTTGCATAATAGAGATGGACAAAAGTCACTTAAAATTGTTAGCCTATGGTGTCTAGACAAAATTTCTGTTCACCATTAAAGCAAATTAACAACAAAAAAAGGGAGAGTTGGGTGGAGGCTGAAATTAGGACTTGATTGAGATCCGCAGAGCTCCAGTTATTTTGGGTCAATCTCCTTCCTCAATCCATACCCACACCACTCACCCATCAGATCACTGTCTCCTTCACTACTCAAAACTTTGAAAGAAACCAATCCCCAGCATAGATTGTCAGAATTAAAGTTTCCCTGAACCAATTGGTCACTTGGGCACCAGCAGTAGGTAAAGCTCTCCAGGTTGTACATCACCACCAGGATTCTCCTCCATTAGTCTGGTCTTACTCAATAACCACCACCCAGACAAATGTTTCTGTTGTATCATCTGGAATCTTCAGTCTGACCTAAGCAAGTTTCTACGGTTTTCAATTTTTTTTTCCAGAATATTTTTGTTTCAGTTGCATCTGATTGCTTTTATCTGTAAAGAGTATATTCCTGTCAAGTGGCTTAACAAATATGTATATATTTTTTATGGACATAAACTGAAGCCCAGATATAGACAGTTACTAGTTTGGGTTCAATTTCTGTACTTCTGCCCTGCCGTTCTCAGCATACTGGTTTCCTGTCCTCATGTTTTGCCTTGCCTCTTAGTTGGAGGATGACTGACATAGGTCAAAGCATCTGGCTCTATTTGAAGGTACTAATAAAGAAAAAGAGAGTACAAACACCTGTGTCTGCCTGTTTGTACAAGAAAAGGAGAGCTCTCCAATAATTCACCCTTATGTCTTACTCTTCAAAGTGAGGTTACATGGCCTCCAATAGGTGTAAGGGATGCTGTTTCAATTAAGGAAAAAGGGCAAATTCCCTGAAGACATCACTTGTCTTTCTCAAGTAATAGGTCTATTTCTCTCTCTCTCTCTCACATACTCTACAGAAGTTCTGGAGGTGAGGAAATTGTCCTTTTGCTTTTCCTTGCTGTTTTCAGTTTATTTCTACTGGCTCCTTTGTCAAGAAACTCCAGCTCCTCTGAAGCATGTGGCATCAGACCATACTATCCCAAACATGCATTTTTGCATCAATATACGAACTTCCTTGCCATTCTCATTCTTTTGAAGAATTCATCCAGCTCATTCTGTTCCTCCTCACAATGACTTCAGTAATCTTATTAAGTGACATCCATTCGAACAGCACATGGAGAAAGAGAAAGGCAACCTGTGTCATCCAGGAGTTAGCCTGCTATTGTCAGCTATGCCTTGGTGTTGCCAGAAGCTAGCCTGTCCCTCACCTCTTGGTCTTTGTGTTCTCTTATTGAACATAAATATCAAATCAGACAAGACAATACCTGTGATCACATGGAATCAAGAAAATAATCGAGTCCACCTCATAATCATGTCTGATCACAATACAAAACACGAATATTTTCCAAACCACAAAAGTGACCAAATGTCCCCCTATCTTCACTAGTATTAATGACTGCTGCTTTTTTATCACTTGCTATTTCAGCCTTGGTCTACTAAGAAGGATTGAGATATTCAATCTTGGAATTATCCCTGATACATGATAGCATCCAATCCACGGCAAAGCTCTACTACCCAAAACCCTTCCCAAAGTCACCTAACCAAAACCCAGACATTTCATAAGACTTTTCTAACATCCTCTAACTGAAATGCCCTGTGTTTTCCCATGGTATGTGTTCGTCTAACTTAGTCAACTACAAGTGTGTTCCTGGTAGTTTTGGGCTGGAAAGCATTGGCATCTTAGGTTTGATGAAATACAGTGTACATTGTTATTTTGAATGTATGAAATATTTTGTAATAGAACGAGTAGTGGGGAGAGTCAGAAGTAAGATAGTGAGGCAGCAAGTAAAAACAATGATTCCAAGGGTATTTGCTCTAAAGAAGCAGTGAATGTTGGAGAAATAAATAATGGCATGTGGGATCAGGAAAATGTTTTGTTGTTGTTCTCCTTCTTTAAGAATGAGAGATATTACAACATTTTTTTAATCTAATGGGAATGAGTTAATAAAGAGAGGATAATTAATGATACCAGACAGAGGAAGTGATTGTAGGAAGAAAGTCTTTGTGTAAGGAAGAAAGAATGGGGATCCAGAATACAGTTTTAAAGGGCTGGTTTCAGAAATAAATAACAGTTACTTTGTGGCATCAGGAGGGTAGTCAGAAAGTATTGGTCAAGATACAGTCATATTGCTAAATTTGATGACTAGAAAATTAAACTTTTCTAAGTGCTTAAATTTGTCTCAGTAAAAGAGGAAGGGAATTTTCTGCTGAGAATAGGAAGGTAGAAGAAGATTGGATGTTTCAAAAGAGACAAGGGCATGCAAAAATGTTTTTTGGAGAATAAGAAAGTATGAATCGCTTAAACTTTGTAGATACATATTCAAGTGAGATCAGTTATTCTTTGCATGTATGGATTGGTTATCCTTTATATACGTGCACATTCAGTGGCTCAGGGGAAGGTGAAGAACAGAGAGCTTAGGTTTGACCGGTATTAACGTTTTACCAAATGTGTTTAACAGAGAAACTGGGGCAAGGACAGTGCATAAACAGCCAAAGGCAGTGAATACAAAGTGGACAAGCAGGAACTCTACCTGGTAAAGGACAGTGCAAAAATGGGTTAAGAGATAGGAAAAAGTGGTAAAGTCAATTAATTAGAGATTCTGAGGAAGTCAAAACATTGTTGGGAGTGTAAGTACTGGAAAGAGATAAAGCGGAAAGTAATTGGAAAGATAAGCAATAATTACAGTGTGATGATTGAAATTGAGATTTTTATGGTTTTACAGCTATTAATAATCACAAAGCCTAGAATATAACAATAGGAGTTTATAACTGAGTGACTGGACGAATGAGCTTCTGCTCGTAAAGAAGTCAAGCAAATCGTAGTGGTGGTTGCCAGTGTTCTCCAGCCAAATATAATCCTTGTACATATATAATAAAAAGAAAGATTCCATTTCTGATGCTTGACTGCCCACAGATTTCAAGGCCCTACTCCTCCTCTTTCTCTATGCCTCACAGCTTGACAACCTGATACAGAAGCTGGAAGGCACTAGCTGAACTGAAACAAATAGACCGCCAGATAGTTCTCTAGCAAAGATGGGGTTTTTCAGGATCAGCAGAGAATTGTAATTCAGAGCCTGCAACCATGGTGAGCCGTATTCAAGTCCCCCCAGGGCCAGGGAAGAGCACTTTCACAGAGAGGAAAAGTCAGTTGGGAGGCTATAGGAAAAAAAGAGCCCATGACTTTTTATTGGCTGAGTCCTTGCCAGGAAAGAAGAGGCCTCTTCTTCCTGTTGGGCTCTGTGATGGTGGCAGGGCATGACACTTCCCCTTCTGGTCTCCAGACTCTGTTTTTTTTTTTTTTGTGGTACGCAGGCCTCTCACTGCTGTGGCCTCTCCCATTGCGGAGCACAGGCTCCGGACGCCCAGGCTCAGCGGCCATGGCTCACGGGCCCAGCCACTCCGCGGCATGTGGGATCTTCCCGGACCAGGGCACGAACCCACGTCCCCTGCATCGGCAGGTGGACTCTCAACCACTGTGCCACCAGGGAAGCCCCAGAATCTGTTTAATTGAGGTTTCTGTTTATTTATTTTTTACACACTCTTGGCCCCCTTCAAACCACAGGAACTCTGGCTGTAGGGAACTCTTCCACCATGGCATCCTGGCAGCCCCGCACATACCCACAGGCCATGTCGGCAAAGGCTTGAACAGCCCCTAGTCTGAGTCCTGCTAGAGGACTGTGTGGCCCTCCCAGGATGGGAGGAGTTGCTCTGAGGCCATCTCCCACCTGCCTCTCTCTCTTCCTTGGGAGGCTGTTTTGAGATGAATTCTCTGGACTTACCAGTTTCTGAAAGCTTTTGCCTGTCTTCCCCAGCTCACAATAAAGGGGCAAACTATAAAACACTTAGCAGTAGTCTAGAACTGGCTCTCAGCAATGAGGTGTCCCACTACTCACATTGCAGGCATCTGATCACTCTCTCTCTCTCTTTTTTCCCACCCCCCCTCAGGAAATTATATACACATATATAAAATAATATATATAAGAAATTATATATGTGTGTATATACACACATCCCACTTATTTTTCCTGCCAAATATATCAATAGGTAAATGGTCTTATAATTCTTAGTATAGTATAATTCTTAGTATAGAAGTCCCCCCTTATCTGCAGTTTTGCTTTCCATGGCATTAGTTACACACAATCAATTGCAGTCTGAAAATATTAAGTGGAAAATTCCAGAAGTAAGCATTTCAAAAGTTTTACACTGAATGCTGTTTGGAGAAGCATAATGAAACCTCACTGCATCCCATTCCGTCCAGCCCATGATATGAATCAGCCCTTTGTCTAGTATATCCCCCCGCATTAGTCACTCAGGAGCTATCTAGGTCATCAGACTGACTGCAGTGGTCCATAGTGCTTGTGTTCAAATAACCCTTATTTTACTCAATAATGGTCCCAAAGCACAAAAGTAGTCATGTTGGCAATTTGGATAATCTCTAACTGTGCTTAATTTATAATTAGACTTAATCATAGATAAACTTTATAATATCTATGTATGCATAGAAAAAACAGAGTATATACAGTGGTTTCAGGCATCCACTGAGGCCTTGCGTGTACCCCCACAGACATGGAGGGATTACTATTCGTTATCAGAAACGTGCTGTATAATATACGTTAAAATGACTCTCATCTTCATGAGTCAGACATGGATGGGTAAATCCATTTACCTGCTGCACATTTAAGCCTCTCTAGAAATAGTGAAGGCAGACAGGATTCTTATATGACTCTTACTTTTTAAAAATTATCCATCAAATTAGTGTTTTATAATCATTTTGATGTCTCTCGATGTGTACTGCATTCATGCTGAAAGAAATCTTTGTATTTCACTTGAGATTGTGATACTTGTTTGTAGTTAAGGTTTACCATTAATCTTGGGGGTGTTATTTTTTTGTTGTGGAAGGCAAACACAATTTATCTCTTCGTTGGTGTAGTATGGCTGGGGGCTGATCTATTTCTAGTCACAGTGTCCCTGGGGTTGGTGATAATTCCATCTATACCATTACAAAGACTTTAAATCTTTACATTCAGAGTTCTAGAATTATGTAACAGATGTCTTTACCTCATTACATGGGTACTGGGGGTTGTTTCATCTGGTGTACTTTGATACCATGTGTACCTTAACAAGCAATCTGGCATAAGCCTTCTGTTTATAGCACAAAGCATAGCATTGTTCTATATCATGGGTACTGTTAATTACACTGCTGCGCTAGGCATCATTAAACCTCAAAATGCTCAAAGGCATGTCAGGAGGATTTGTTTTTACTTAAGCTAAACTGCTTTTAAGACTCATATTTAAATAAACAATATATGAGACAACTGTGTACAGTACAATTTATCATTTCTTTCCCAGCTTTGGTTGAGACTAAATTGTTGGCAAGTGTAATTGTTGACCAAATTTAACCCTTTATTTCTAACCCTTTCCTCACAGTTTAAAAGGAATAGTTATTTTCTCTACTTCCTTGGGTTGTTCTAAGGGCTAAAAGGAAGCAACATATCATGTTAAGTGTTTCGCAAAAGCTTGGCACATAAGTAAGCACTCAATTGCTGGTCATCATTATTCTAATTCAACCTGTAGTAGTTGAATAACTACAACAGAATGTGTAATCTGATCAAGCCCCAAATATTGTAACGTCAATAAAAGAATTTCTTGGTTACTGAATGTGGTAATTGTTTCAACAAAATCTGATAAGTACATTCAGATGTATCTTTCCATTGGTATATAACTAAAAGTGCATTTTACCTTTTTAGAAAATACCTATCTATAACTGTAATAAATTTATATTTGAGAATGCAACCAAATTTAAATTGGATAAATTTGAAAGAATAACAAATTTTTGAATATTGATTAACAATTCTATCTGATTTTTTAGGTGATACTGATTGTAATCAATATGATTTCCAAATGAGAGTTTGAAAATAAAATAAAAATTTTCATATTAATAGAAATAGAATTGGTAGGGGTTTAGAGAGATTCCTAGAGATAGACTCACTGAGTTTGAAACCAAGTTCTATCACTTACTAATTTGATGATCATTGACAAGTTGTAAGCTCATTGTGCCTTATTTTCTCATGTAGAAATGGGGATAAAAAAATAGTACTTCTGGGCTTCCCTGGTGGCGCAGTGGTTGAGAGTCTGCCTGCCGATGCAGGGGACACGAGTTCGTGCCCTGGTCCGGGAAGATCCCACATGCCGTGGAGCAGCTGGGCCCGTGAGCCATGGCGGCTGAGCCTGCGCGTCCGGAGCCTGTGCTCCGCTACGGGAGAGGCCACAACAGTGAGAGGTCTGCGTACCACAAAAAAAAAAAAAAAAAAATAGTACTTCCACTGAAGGTTATTGTGAGGAGAAAATAAGCTGATATATGTAAGAGACTCAATCAACATTCTTTAGCATTTAATAAGGATCATGGTTTTGGTTGTCTATTGTAATATGACAAAGCGGCACAAAATTTAATATCTTAAGTCAATAACAGTTTATTATTTTTCATGATCTGTGATCTGGTTCTTTGCTTTCTCTTCTAGTTTCTTCTCATGCAGCTGATTGGGTGGGTCAGAAGATCTGAGATGGCCTCATTCATAAGTCTGGCAGTTGGAGCTAGCTATACACTAAGACACATCAGACCTCCAGGTAGCCTGCTCTTTATCCTTCTTAAGAACTCTGTCTATACTAATTCAATCCAGTGTTTTCCAATAATGTTAGATGGCAAAACATTGTGTTTTGAAGTTTTTGCATAATGCCCATTAACACCTCACAAAACTATATAGCACATTTTTTTTAACATGTTTGGAAATAATGATTTAGTCCAATGTATTTTTTTGTTTGTTTTGCACAAATAAGAGAAAAAATACTGCAAAACCAAAGAAGTAAATAGACCATGCCAAATCTCATAGACATTGTTTGAGTCTGGCTTAGAAACTGTACTTCTAACATGCAATCAGATACCTCTTGCCCAGTCTGTATGTCATTAATGGCAGGTGAGGAATATGGGAGTACAATGCCCTATTTTTGGAAAGAATATTGGTGCACAAATGCTATCTTAGACTAATAATAGAAAGAATGATTTAATCATTACAAAACATATATTGTGCACATGCTATGCAACTAGTACCTCGCTAGAAGTAGCAGATTCACAAAGAAGGGATTCAAAGTCAAATAGACACAGGGACGACTACAGAATTATGATACTTTAGTTGAATCTTATGTGACAGATAAGGCATTCAGGACATAGGAAGCATTTTGTGCAAATAAGTGGGGCCTTAATATTGTGAAGAGATTTTCCCAAAATATGTGGCATCTGAGATTTATTTAATAACAGTTCAGAATACATGGACCATAAATTTATAGTAAATTTTAAAAGCCATACAACCTTCAAAAAGAGTAAAACAAAATAATGTTATGACATAATAATAGCTTTATATTAAAAGAAATGGATGATATTATAAGCACTTTTGCATCAAAGTCTGGACCATGACTTGAATCAAGTTCCACTTTAGTTGAATTTTTTAATTTTATTTTTGCTTACACAAAATTAGAAAATTCTAACAATTATAGGATTAATAGAGCAACAAAGTGTTTACTGTCTGTGTCATAGAGTTTTGTAAATTTAGCTCGTATAAATTTCAGAAATTAGCCTTCTAACTGGAAAAGCAAAACGAAGCAACAAAACAGCAAAGTACTTTCAGCCTTCCATAAGAAAATGTCATATACCACATTCAAAAGGTGCATGTTCTTTCTATTTCTTATAGAATCTCAAGATCCCTAGATTTAATTGATCCAATGCCACTATCCTAGCCTGGGGTCCCCAAATTCCTAATCTTTACATTCCTCTATTCCAACAGCTGCTACTCAATGTCTCACTCTTAAACTGCAGTGTATTTTATACTCTATAGCATATGGGGTTGTACAGTCAATATTTAAATAATTTATCTACAGAGAGGAAGTCATAAGGTGAATTGAATAAGAGTTTTGCTATTATAAACACGATAGAAAAGGGGAGAGGGGTAGAAAATATCCTTAGGTGTAACAGTGACTCGATCTAGAAGGTAAAAGGAAATCTTGGAAAACTTATAAATATGGAGAATCACTTTTTCAATTATATCTTGATTAACTGTATGTCAACCTGCAACTCAGTTTATCATTCATTCATCTAGTAATGCAATATTCATTCGATTAATATGTTGTATGTGCAGGCATAGTGCTAAATACAGAGGTTATTATTATCACAATAAAATAGTTATAGTATACCAAAAATTCCAAGGGAAGTTTTTAAATGAGGATATTAAATTATCAAACATTTTAGAGAAGTTATAAATAAGTTGAAAGAAGAAGCTCTTTTAAAATAAGTTCAGTATTGTTATTAAATGTAAGACATATTAGATAATACCTCCTCACACATTAGTAAACTAGTCACTTCATTAATGTTAATGACTGAGTAAAAAATTAGAATATTCATGGGGGAAAGTATATTCTTCTGATTTTCAATTTGAAAATAAAAAATTGCATTGATGCCATCAAATTGGTATTTTTCCTCTAATTTATAAATATATCATTGAGGAAAAAATTGAACTTACTTATTATATGTGTGCTAGAATCCATTTTACACTTGAGGTGAGATGACTATGAATTCTACACCTGAATACACTTGTCTTTATAGAAAAAAACACAAAGTAATTTTACTTTGATTTGTGAATTTAACATTGGCAAAGTAATATCTTCATTGTGTGAAAACAAAATTACTGATGTTCAAGGGAATAAACATAAAAATAATTATATAACATTTTCACACCTATGGTACCCAATCTTTTACAAGGAAATGATATTACTAGAAAATGTACATCATTATGTAAAAATGGATTGTAGTATATACAAGTAGTTTAGATAGAAATGATAAAGCAGCTATTAAGGCCTATATGAAAACGTGTTGATTTTTTTTTTAGCATCTTTATTGGAGTATAACTGCTTTACAATGGTGTGTTAGTTTCTGCTTTATAACAAAGTGAATCAGCTATACATATACATATATCCCCATATCTCCTCCCTCTTGCGTCTCCCTCCCACCCTCCCTATCCACCCCTCTAGGTGGTCATAAAGCACTGAGCTGATCACCCTGTGCTATGCGGTTGCTTCCCTCTAGCTATTGATTTTACATTTGGTAGTGTATATATGTCCATGCCACTCTCTCACTTTGTCCCAGCTAACCCTTCCACCTCCCTGTGCCCTCAAGTCCATTCTCTACGTCTGTATCTTTATTCCTGTCCTGGCCCTAGGTTCTTCAGAACCATTGTTTTTGGGTTTTTTTTTAGATTCCATATATATGTTTTAGCATACGGTATTTGTTTTTCTCTTTCTGACTTACTTCACTCTGTATGACAGACTCTAGGTCCATCCACCTCACTGCAAGTAACTCGATTTCATTTCTTTTTATGGCTGAGTAATATTCCATTGTATATATGTGCCACATCTTCTTTATCCATTTCTCTGTCGATGGACACTTAGGTTGCTTCCATGTCCTGGCTGTTGTAAACAGAGCTGCAATGAACATTGTGGTACATGACACTTTTTGAATTATGGTTTTCTCAGGGTATATGCCCAGCAGTGGGATTGCTGGGTCATATGGTAGTTCTGTGTTTAGTTTTTTAAGGAACCTCCATACTTTTCTCCATAGTGGCTGTATCAATTTACATTCCCACCAACAGTGCAAGAGGGTTCCCTTTTCTCCATACCCTCTCCAGCATTTATTGTTTGTAGATATTTTGATGATGGCTATTGTGACTTGTGTGAGGTTACACCTCATTGTAGTTTTGATTTGAATTTCTCTAATGATTAATGATGTTGAGCATTCTTTCAAGTGTTTGTTGGCAATCTGTATATCTTCTTTGGAGAAATGTCAATTTAGGTCTTCTGCCTATTTTTGGATTGGGTTGTTTGTTTTTTTGATATTGAGCTGTATGATCTGCTTGTAAATTTTGGAGATTAATCCTTTATCAGTTGCTTCATTTGCAAATATTTTCTCCCATTCTGAGGGTTGTCTTTTCATCTTGTTTATGGTTTCCTTTGCTGTGCAGAAGATTTTAAGTTTCATTAGGTCCCATTTGTTTATTTTTGTTTTTATTTCCATTTCTCTAGGAGGTGGGTCAAAAAGGATCTTGCTGTGATTTATGTCATAGAGTGTTCTGCCTATGTTTTCCTTCCTCTAAGAGTTTGATAGTGTCTGGCCTTACATTTAGGTCTTTAATCCATTTTGGGTTTATTTTTGTGTATGGTGTTAAGGAGTGTTCTAATTTCATTCTTTTACATGGATCTGTCCAGTTTTCCCAGCACCACTTGTTGAAGAGGCTGTCTTTTCTCATTGTATATTCTTGCCTCCTTTATCAAAGATAAGGTGACCATATGTGCGTGGGTTTATCTCTGGGCTTTCTATCTTGTTCCATTGATCTATATTTCTATTTGTGTGCCAGTACCATACTGTCTTGATTACTGTAGCTTTGTAGTATAGTCTGAAGTCAGGGAGCTTGATTCCTGCAGCTCCATTTTTCTTTCTCAGGATTGCTTTGGCTATTCGGGGTCTTTTGTGTTTCCATACAAATTGTGAAATATTTTGTTCTAGTTCTGTGAAAAATGCCATTGGTAGTTTGATAGGGATTGCACTGAACTTGTAGATTGCTTTGGGTAGTATAGTCATTTTCACAATGTTGATTCTTCCAATCCAAGAACATGGTATATCTCTCCATCTGTTTGTATCATCTTTAGTTGCTTTCATCATTGTCTTATAGTTTTCTGCCTAAGGTCTTTTGTTTCCTTAGGTAGGTTTATTCCTAGGTATTTTACGTGTTGATTTTAAAATCTTTCTCAAGCCTCCTCACTGGAAGAAAATATCTGCTTGCTAAAGTGTTTAGTCTTAAAGGAACATAAGGTCACCAAAGAAAAATTGAGTGGCATGGACATATATACACTACCAAATATCAACCCAGGGTTGATATTTAGGGCGTCTGATATCAGAACAGGAGCTACACTGAGATCCAGATTGACTACATTGTGTCTTAAGTTTCCCCAAATCTCAAACCACAGCCAACTGCAAGGTTTTCTTGGGCTAGTTGGTAATCATTGAAACTGAATTCCCAATTTCTCTCTTATGGCCAAATCTCTGTATGTTTACTTACAATAACAACACTGACCCAGTGTTATGGGAAGAATAGTCTTCAGGCCTCAGAGGAGCTTTGATGAACCCACTCACCTGGGACATCCCAATTATCAGATTTTCTTTTCCCCTCATGTATATGAAAAGGAAGGGAATGCCCTTAAGGTACTCATGCAGAAACATGGGGAATACCATCATCTATAGGGTAACATCACCAGAAACTGGATCCTGTGGCACAGGGATACCCCTCTTCCTTTAGAGCTGTTATGGAGACTGCCCTTTGGTTAAGGGTACCAAAAAAATCATTGTGGGATCCCTTTTAACCATTTTTTACAACTCATGCAGTAGAAGCCCTCCTGAATTCTCATCACAGTCAACATTTCTCAGTCAGCCATCTCACTTCCTATGAAGTCCTTTTGTTAACTGCTCCTCATGACTCTTTTATATGTTGTAATAATCTTAACCCTGCTACTCATCTCCCCTCTGTCTATGACAAAGTTTCTCATGCTGCTAACACTGATGGATCACTTTCTGACTCCTAGTGATAATCTGCAGATAATTCTTTTGGGTAACACTGACTTCTCACGGCTCACTGATGGTTTCTATTCAAAAGAGACAATGATAAATATTGTGCTGGGTTTGCTATTGCAACTCCTTTTGATGTTGTTGAGGCAGCATCTTTACCCATGGCTGCTTCAACCCAATAGGGTGAATATATGCTCTTACATGGGCTTTTACTGTATCCAAGGACAAAACTGCCAATATTTATACTGACATAAATATGCTTTTGGACTAGTTCATGATTTTGCAATGTTGTGGAAGCAATGAGGCATCCTTATTTCCAGCAGAAATCAAATTAAAAATGGCCCCTATGTTTAGGAATTTTTCGATGCAATACGTTTACCTGGTGCTTTAGCTATGATTAAGACTCTAGGGCATCATAAAGGTTTTTGTTGGTTTGATAAAAAGGGGAATCTCTGTCTGAAACCAAATAATAGCTCAGTCCTACCAGAGATTAAAATTCCCACCCCTCACCACTATGCATGCATTAAGCCATTGGTCTACTGATAAAATGATAGCATTCATGAATCAGTAGTGGTGGGGAAACATTAACAAGACCACAAAAAGTGCCTACCTCATTTTCCCACTTGTCCAAAATACAATCCAGGGAGGCCTATTTGTACTGTTTCTGGACATTTTAAATTGCATAATGGACCATTTGAGGTGTGGCAATTTGATTTCATACAACTTTCTTCATCTTATGGATATAAATATGTTTTAGTTTTCTTCTGAATGTTTTCACGCTGGACTGAAGCCTTTCTTGCAGACAAACTACTGCCTTTTCTACAGCTAAAGTTCTTTTGGAAAAGATTATCTCTACATTAAGAACTCCCATCAAACTTCACAGTGATTGAGGAACCCCTTTTACTGGTCAGGCACTTCAACAAGTCTGAATTGTTTGGCCGGTTTTACAGTTTCACTGCACTTGCCACCCTCCATCCTCTGATTTAGTGGAACACACAAGTGCATTATTAAGGCACAAGTGGCAAAATTTTGTAGAGGCCTTCCTAATACCTTCGGCAGAAGCACTGCCTTTGGTTCTTCTGAATTTCATATCCGCCCCGCTTGAAACACATAAACTTTCACCCAGGATGATATTGCACTTGACTCCTGCTTCCTTTGACCCACAACAGATAGAAACAGAGATACCCCAATATTACAAAGGCCTAATTGCTTCTATTAAAAATAACTGTATTTTGGTAGAGCAATCTTTTCACAGTACATTCTGGGGACATGAAGATCTTAAACATCACACCTGGCAACCTGAAGATTTTGTCAGTTGAAAGAGTTAACTCCAACTTACTCAACTTTACTGGAAAGGTCTCTATTAGCTACTACTAACCAACCTTTGTGCACCAAACTCCAAGGAATAAACTCTTGGATTCACATGACACACATAAAGAAAGAACCAAACGCTGACTGGACCTGCATATCATCTGCTGACCCAAAAGTAAAGATTTCCCAGAATTAAAGCCTATGACATTTGATGAGACAGCCTTTCCAAGATATCTGGACCAGGCCTGTTGGAAGTTTGTCTGCCAAACCTTTCACGCTGACATAATGCTTTACATGATCCTCAATGTCTGTGATCTTGATAATATATGAACTTTAGATAAAAAGTGTCTGAGGGTTTTCCCCCTCCCCTCCTTGTTATTCAGATGTTACCTTAATAGGTTTCCAATCTGTGCACTTTCCCTCTGATATGGGACACTACAACCAGGAAAAGTCCTTCCCGGCATTAAGGACCAGAAAGCCATTGAAATCTGAAAACCTAACTACTGATCAGTGATTCTTTCAGAGAAAGATCTTGATCAAAAGGGGAAAGTGTAAAAAATAATAAACAGAATTCTTAATTTAAATTGAGTCAGGAGGCCGGAAGGGAGAGCTTAGAGATTTCAGGCCTTATGACAACAGCAGAGACCAATAGGAAAGAAAAAGACTTCCTCTTTTTGCCTGGCAAGAACTCAGCCAATGGGAGACTATCACAGCTCAGCCAAACTCTCAATTCCTCTAGTGTATTTTTTTTTTTTAAACCGTAGCCCTCCCAACTTCTTTTTCCTCTCTTCCAAAGAGTTCCCCTCTCCACGCCCAGTGTGGACTTGCATGTGGCTTGCCATGGTTGAAGACTCTGAATTGTAATTCTGTAATGATCCTGAATACAACCATTTTTGTTGGAGAAATAACTAGTAGTCTATTTGCTTAAGGTCAACAGCCTAAAAATATATCTTCTAAAAATTTCCAAACATACTCTCAAGATAGTGAAATAATGAAGGAGTATGAATAATATTTGCTTTTGGAAGTTGTTGTAATTGAAAGCTACCTAGGAACAAAAAGTCAAGGAAGTGAAAGAAATGTTTAAGGACTTCCAACTGCGGCAGCCACCTACTGTGCCAGCAAGGAAAGGAGAGCAGAATTCCTCTGGGACTTCAAGTGCCTTCTCCAACTATTTCAACAACAAAGTTGGAATTCCTCAGGAGAGTGCAGACCATGATGACTTTGACGCTAATCAACTGTTGAGAAAGATCAATGAACTACCAAAGCCAGCTCCCAGACAAGGTGCCCTGCCAGTTTCCAAATCTGCTGACAATGCATCTGAGAACCCCTTCTCTAAAGAGTCTTTCCGTTCATCACCAGCCTCTATGGCTTCTCCTCAATCCACATCTTCTGATGTGCATAGGGATCCATTTGGAAATCCTTTTGCCTCACTTCTGAACTTGGCATGCTGACTATCCAGAGGAACAAAAAGGTTGGCCTTAGTAGTCGAGGACAAAGCTAATAAGCAGACAAGTCCTGACCTCTGCCCTTGTTCTAGCTTTGACATATTATCTGTTGCCTTATTTTTTGCTGCCTCTTGAAAGCACAACAAATTAGTGTTTTTAAACTCAGTTTGTCTTGGTGACACTTCGAATATAATTAGTCCCAAAGAACCTGATAGTTCTAAAAGAATCTAGAAGAACTATGCCACTTTCATCACTGCTTAGCAGCTACTACCCTAGGATTTCTTATTTTACGCAATGACAAGTGGTCATTTAGTAACAAAAGCATGCACTGAAAGGCTATTCATTATTATACTGGCAGAAAAGTAAGTCAGTGTGTGTCATCAAATAGCTTGGCTATTCACATTTATCTTCATGTTCTAAGTTAAACATGATTCCATCAACAAATATATTATTAAGTTGACATACAAACATGGCAAATTTGAGGAAAGAGCTAGAGAAAATTAGCTGGTAAGACCCTATTTCTAAGTTCATATCAGAAAGCCCATGGGTATTGACCAAGAACATCTTAAACTTCCCCTCAGCTTAACTAAACTTTAGACAGTCCTCTTCCTGACCTTTAGCACATCTCTTGCCTTTTTCTAGAGCATTTGCTTCAAGAAAACTTTGATCCTTTCAGATGCAAATCTTCTTAAAATCCTTTTTCAAGTTTTTACAACCCAGGAATATCTTTCTGAAGCACACAGGAACCATCGCATTGTAATGTCATCAACAATACAGATAATGCCCCATCTCTCAATTTCTTCAGGAAGATAGAAGCCTAACTTTGGAGGGTGCTATGCTCCAAATTTTAAACCACCTCTGGTCATGAGATACACACAAGTTAAATTTTCCTTTGGGTAAAGTCAGTTAGCAAACACAGATGGCCTAAGATTCTCCTCTTCCAGCTTTTAAAAACTTCTATCTTTCGAGAATCTCTAAGTAAATAATTAAAACAATAAAAATCAACATATCAGATTCCAAGGAATGAAAGAGATTTGTTAAGTAGCCAAAATAACTTTTATTCATAAGTCATGAATTGCCTTTCAGATGTTTTTGGTCTATCAGAAAGTCCAAAGGTATAATAAAAATATGATACTAGATCTAAGGGTGCTCCATTGATAATTTGGAATTGTATTTCTGATAGCAACAATTAAGGCGCTTCTCCCTCACAGAATGAACAAATTGGTTTTGCAATCAATTGTTTCTTTTTTCTTCCCTTCTCATCTATTACAGTTCATACACAGTCTTATATCAGCACAAATAAGTAAATATTGCAGGTATAAACTGTTGTGATACCTATACAAATAAATACTAACTTTAAACCTGGAATATAAAGAAGGCAAAATTTTTAGAAAGGCATTGGACTTTAGACTCTATTTAACTCAATACTTTTAGTAATATATGTGGAAACAGTGTAAATAATGTAACAAAGGTCAAAAACCATTGATTAATGGCAAGTTTAGGATTCCAATCTAGAATCTAATTTACAGTTCAATTCTATTTTCACTTCTATATGCTTAATGTAGCACTTTATAAATTTTTAACAACCCTTTTTGAAATGAATATATATATATATATATATATATATATATTTGCGGTACATGGGCCTCTCACTGTTGTGGCCTCTTCCGTTGCGGAGCACAGGCTCCGGACGCGCAGGCTCAGTGGCCATGGCTCACGGGCCCAGCCGCTCCGTGGCATGTGGGATCTTTCCGGACTGGGGCACGAACCCGTGTCCCCTGCATCGGCAGGCGGACTCTCAACCACTGCGCCACCAGGGAAGCCCTGAAATGAATATATTTTATCTAGTATTATATATATGTAGACTTAAATGGAAGTAAATAAAAAACAGCAGACAACACTGCTGATGTCAGAAATTTCTTCATAAGTCAAGAATAAGACAGAGTGAATCATCATGGAAATGGTTTGGCATGCAGATGAACAATCCTATATTAGGGCTTCCCTGGTGGCATGGTGGTTAAGAATCCACCTGCCAGTGCAGGGGACACGGGTTCTAGTCCCGGTCCGGGAAGATCCCACATGCCACCGAGCAACTAAGCCCATGCACTGCAACTACTGAGCCTGCACTCTAGAGCCCGTGTGCCACAACTACTGAAGCCCATACGCCTAGGGCCCATGCTCCACAACAAGAGAAGACTGTGCAGTGCACCACAACGAAGAGTAGCCCCCACTCTTCGTATATAAAGGCAGTTATATAAAATATTCCACTTTTTGGATTATGAACCTAATTCCAAATATTCTGCTGTGTGGTAGATACGGAGAGAGACTGAGTCACATGCCCAGTGGGAGAGCTGTATGGCTAAGCTTGGCAAAGAAATTCCCTTTTGTCTAGCACTCCAAGTGCAGTCCCATTAATTAAACATACTTAGTCAAATGTGAAGTGAGGAGGATAACCATTATACCATTCCTGTTATTCCCATAATACTTTGTATAGTCGTCTTTGGGCTCTTCTCTATCTCACAAATATACTGCAGTTTCCAAAGGTCTGTGAACTATTTCATTATTTTATATTTAACAGTATATTCCCCAAATCTAGCTCAATGCTTGATACATGTAATGTATGAAAAATGTTGGTTAAAAATGCAAAAACTTCTCCAGACAATTAAGTTATCTGTCCATTAGTCTACTCAGATGGAATAATGTGACAAAAGAAACAGCAAACATTCCTGGATGTCTGTGTATATGAATAAGTGAATGGTGCATTAAATATGATACACATTAACATGTATCTAATTAATTAAGTTCTTATGCCTGATAAAAGAATAACGAGAAACTCTGGAAGATATTGCTTTGAGAGATTTCCCTCTAGACTCATTTACAAGGGAACAGAAGGATATAAATCTGGCAATCGGTAAAACTTGCACTTGTGAAAGAAAGATCTATAAGATGATAGAGCTCTAGAAACTTTGCTCTATTGATATTTTATAAGTTCATATCATGGGGTGGTGAGTCCATTTGGGAGAAAAAGCCCTCCTAGAAAATTTGAGGCTAAGCACACTGAAATATAATAATATTCAATGTGATAGATACACTGAAGCTGCATATAAACTCCTTATTGTGAAAGCTTCTCTTGGCTTCAGTGTTGCATTTTTCTTTGCACATCACAAAGAGGCCTGCATATAGAAGTTCATGAGTAAATGAATATGGCAGTAGTGTCAATAAAATGCAAGAATATTTGAAGATCTCTAAAAACTAAAAGGACTACTTACTCTTAGATTATATGAGTAGCATTTGTTATCATGTATGTTTTAAAACTAAATATTTCAAAAAACAAGGAGAATCTTAAAAACATTTTTTGCTTCAGTTGAATAAAAGGAATTTCTAACTTGGTGACTATGTCTGGCAGTCAGGGTCTTGACTACATCCCCTCCATACTATAAGGAGAATAATGCATAAATGAACACATGGACCCTCTACAGAGGAAAGGCCATGATAAAATAGGATTTGTAAAAGAATCTTTGATAAAAAAATGATTAAGAAGCATAGTTTTACATAAAAGAATCAAGAGCCTTGATTTTTGACAAGGTTAAAAAGACTCATAGATGTGCCACTTAATATTAATATTGGTGATATTTTCTTTTAAAAACTATTTGTAATGCTGTTTTTCAAATAAGAATCAGGCCTCTGTGCTTGCCACATATTCTATCTAAAAGATCAATCTTTACTAAGTTTACCATCTTACCACTTAAATATACTTATCTATTATTTCATATCTCTGTTCATATGTGTTCTCTGATCACTTTATCTAAACTACTTTAGCCATCCTTCACTATCTCTTTACTCTGCTTTTAATTCCTTTCTGCACCTTACACATACACATATCATGAGGTTAGTGATATCATGTCATGTTCACTACTGTGTCTTCAGTTATCAAAACACTTCATAAGGGCTCAACAAATAATTAGCAACTGTTTCATACTGAGTGAATGACATGGGGAAAAATTCCCTATCCAACCTAGTATTGATATTAGACCAATATTAATATTCAACTTAGTCCAACATCTTTCATGCTATAGGTTCATAATATTTAATGAATGAAACATCAATCAATACATACTTTAAACTGAATATATATATGTGTGTATATATATGTGATGAGATATTTCTATAGGAAGTTAAAATAATAAAAGAAAAATAACTTATAGTTGAATATAATGAGTAGAACTTGGGATGGACAGAGAAGAAAAAATTTAAAAATTACCAAGACTAAAATTATATTTCAAAAAAAATTCAAGGAAAAATGTAAACTATAACAGGAGTTAGTGTTTTATGGTCAATAGTAAAATAGTGCAAATACTTTAAAATAGAAGTACTAGGCTATTTTTTTCCTAATTTCATCGCATACTTTAATGTTGGTTTTGGTCCCCAAAACAAAACAGAATAAATTCCCAAAGAACATTTTTGGTAGCTATAGAGATAAGCCAATAGATAAACAGCATACTTATGTCCTTTTAGAAAATGTTATTCTTAATAACAATAATATAAAATATTAATAATGTAATTATTAATATATTTATTAATAATAGGCTGATTTCTTTCATTTCACTGTCAGGAACTGTGTAAATAATGTAAGAATTTAGATGGCACTCTATACTCAAGAAAAAAATTAGTGCTTGTTCAACAAAAAATAGAAATATTATAAAAATAACTCGGACAACATAACATTGAAAAACTAAAATAATCTCACACATATATACGATATTGATAAATGCTTTGAAAACCGTAATTATTTTCTGCACTATGACTTTTCTGTTTGTTTAATATTTTATTACTAAGGGATGAAAAATTCCCTTGAAATTAGGTCCAAAGTTCTTTACTCTTTAGAGAGCTAGATATGTGAAAGGTTTGCTGCTCTGATAATTTTTTAAATATTCCACTTGCTTTTGCTCATGTATTTCAAATAAAATAATTTTCATAACACTATGTTTATCTTTTTTTAAAGAAATTGGTATTTCTTCTATTAACTCAAAAATTAACTAATTATCTTAGAAAGAAGTGCATTTAAGACTCACTGGTGTGCCAGTAAAGTAATAAGAATTGAGTTCATACTCTCTATTACATATTTTGCTTGGTTTCCAAAATTATGGCATGAACAACACAGACATATTCGATGTTTTTTAAAAATTTGTGGTCTATCTGGGTAGAGAGATATTTTAAAATTCAACTAATTATTAAAAAGTGATGTTTTATGATAAAGGAATTAAAAAGGCTGTGAGAGATGAGTTATATTTCATTATATACACATATAATACAAATCATCTTACTATCCAAAATATTGTGTTCAAAGTGCTATTATTATCTTTTGTGTTTTTTTTTTTTGCTCTCGAAATTTCTGGAACTGTTCCCAAAGTAAAAACTCTATGTCTAAAAAGCACCTTATAAATCTCTTCTTTTTCACCCCATGTAGGTGCTACCCACAGAAAACAATTTCTCCAAAGGGCCAAATAGTTTATTTCTATTAGTCAGTTATTTTCAAAAACAAGAAAGAATTCCCCTGATAATTTAATTAATTTCACTCCATTTAAAAAAATCCTTAAATTCAACTAATGTAAGAAAATTAAGTTTACATTTAGCCTTGAAATTTTCAACCATATATCTATGTGGCCTTAAATTCTACAACTTGGCTTTACATTTTTACAATATATTTACATTTAGGAGATGACAAGAAATCGCGGAATATTAGGTCTTAAGAACAGCTGCAATGCGAAAATCTTACTCTTCTTCAAAACACAATCTCCTCTCTATGCCCCTGGATATCAAAAGTATCGACAGCAATATTTTATGATCAAGTTACTGTGTTCTGTATTTTTTTCCAGGCTACACACATACCTACTAAATAATCATTTCACAACTGCTCTTTAAACCATACTGTGGTCAATAAAACACACTGCATCTGAGATTTGACATTAGGTGAAGCACTAGGATTTATGGAGCTCAGATAAGCCTTCAACAATGCTAAAATGTGTCCTTTTTTGTATCAGCATCAACTGACTTCTATCTAGGGATTATGTTACAAGAGAAAATGATCTCCAGCACATGATTTCAAAAGAGAAAGGTAGGGGGATTGGCATCTTCATATACAGCACCTTAAGAGTTCAGTGTGAAATGTCATAGTCCTCTCTCAACACTGTAGTTATCACTTTAACAATTTCTTTGAAAGTGTTCCTTTATTATTTTAGTGCACAATAGTATACCAGATTATAATTACTTTTTGGTGAGATACTAAATTATACACACTGGGAAGCAAAAATATTTTGGCAAGTCACAAAATAAGCGATAGTTTCACTACAAGAGACATGCCATTCTACATTATGAAAAACAATGGGTGTCTTTGTCACTTTTTTTTTTTGCTAAGATGATACATATTTATCAAATTCCTAAAATATATTATTGTAAATTCTTCTTCTGGTTATTTAATTTTATGGAACATACATACTTTGAAAAGTAAATCATAAAAATTTAAAAACTGATGAAATAAACTTCTAAAATTGCCATTCTTAAAATGTAGTAATATATATATTTAATATTGTTTCCAATATATCTAAACAGAGAAATGCTTTGTGTTTCCATGTACTTATACACAATCATAGAATATTTTTATATTAAAGTTTGAGTGATATTATAAATTCTGTTGTGTGTGTGTGTTTGTGTGTGTATTCTTTTTTTAACCTTGGCGAATCTTAAGATTTTAAACAATGATTTTTTGAGTTTGCCTTTTCCATCTCTCTTATGTTATAAGTAGAGAAGCTTACATTCATATTTTCCTGAAGTAATTTTTCTATTTTTATGCCATTTTATGGTATGTTTCTAAGAATATGTTTAATAGCAAAATTAATTTTTCAATCAGTGGGGTTTATTGTTGAGGATTATGCCTGTACCATAATTTGGGAGAGCAGCAAGCTTTTATTTTATTTATAAACACAGATTTTTTTTTTTTAAATCACCACTAACACCAATTCACTTCAGATTAATTGCATAAAAACAAACAAATGTATAGGTCTTATATACAAGTAATAATTAAATACTGTTAAATCATCATAAGTACAATTATATCCAAGAAACTAGATTAATGGAATACAATGGGTGAGATTTTAATTACACACAAGTCAGCATATTCCAAACAAAAATTATTTAGCTACAACCTTTTTCTAACCCCTTCTATAACTCATTAGGTTATCTCTTTCTCTCTGAACATTAATTTCAACATACAATTCAAGACTTCATTATTTAAGAAGACAGAATATAAAAGTCTCAGTTGAATATTGTTTTTTTAAAAATAGAACCAAACCACCTTTTGAAAAATCTGCCAAGATTTTTTAAATAACATAAATTCATCATCAATTGTATATAAAAATAATTATCTTCCTGGAGTATGCAAATTAGCATACTCCAGTTTGGTCATGTGGTGAATTGAATTATTTTGATCTGGCATCCTGAATCATTTTTGGCAAACTGATTAAATAACTTCACTTACATGAATATAGAATTATTATAAAATATGTAGCTCTCAGGTCTTGTTTCAGAAATTAGCTCATTTGTCTGTGTGGCTGACTAACCCAACAATGGTACAGCTTACTTCTCACTTCTAGGAAGACAAAAGGTCTGTCTGGAAGTATGTTGCACCATCGAGTGGGATTCATGTTTTCATTGATTCTTTCTCGGTATTTCACAATTTGGAGAAATAGGTTAAGGACAAAGGCAAAGTGCTTCAACACTACACAAAGAAAATGGTGGCTCTAGTGGTTACTCTGTCTGACCCAATAACTAGGCTTTAAGCTCCTTCAGGAAAGAAAAGGTGTCTAATTTTAGTAGTCTCCAGTATAGCACACTGTTACTTCTGTTGAATGAAATTCATAGTTGAAAGGAGCAACTTGATGTTATTAGTATGTGAAAATGATTAAAAATTACTATTTGTAAGCAGTAGAACTTTCTAATTAATGTATTTAATATTTTGTTTTACTTATGAAAATAGAAAGTGAAATCTCTTTAAATTGTAGGTCGATAACACAGCTTATTTTAAATAACTATAATTACCATAGTAAAGGTAAGACATGACATGAGTATCAAGATTCAAAGATGGGAGAGATAATATCAAGTTTGATGGGGTTAAGAATTGCTATGTGGAATGTGTATTAGGTTGCTAGGGATGCCATAACAAAGTACCACAGATTGAGTAGCTTAAACAGTGGAAAGTTATGTTACCCAATAGGATTTTCTGTAATTCAATATAATGAGTCAAGAGGTGGTCCATCACATTAAACAAGCATGAGGAACTTTGTCAGTGATGAAGGGGAGAAGAGTGGTTGGGTTCAAATTATTACAACTTGAAAGAGTTATGTGTGGCACAGTTAACAAAAGGATTTCATAGGAGGTGAGGTGGTTGGCTGAGAAATGTTGAGTGTGATAAGGATTCAGGAGAGCTTCTACTGCAAGAGAAACAAAAATGGCTAAAGGAGTTCCACAATGTTCTTTTTGGTGGCTTTAACCAAAAGGGCAGTGGTAGTAATGGCTCTAAGGCAAGGGGAGATATCCCCATGCCACAGTGTCCATTTGCTGGCTGGAACAACCTATGGGTCCATGGTGGTCTCTGTGTTTTTAGGTGACGACACCAATGGCATTCCCTTCTTTTTTATATACAAAAGAGAATCTGATAATTGGGATATCCAAATGCAACTGGGTTTATCAAACTCTGCTTTAAAGCCTTGAAGGCTATGTCATTGGGTCCTCTCCATAAAATTGGATCAAGGTTGTTATTATTGAGTAAAACATACACAGGTTTTGGCCATAAGAGAAAATACTGGAATCCAATTTCAGCAATAACCAACTGGCCCAACAAAACCTTGTGTTCGGCCCTTAGTTTGGGATTTTGAGAAACTTCGGACACCATGAAGTCTACCTGGACCTTGGTTTAGACCTTGTTCTGATATCAGATGCCCTAAATATCAAACCTGGTTTTGGCAAACTGCATTTTTTTTTTTTGTGAACTTATGTTCTGTTAAGGTAAAAACTTTAGAAAGAGGATGCTGCCTTCCTGTGAGGAGGCTTGAGAAGGAGAACAAAGGAGCAAATTATCCACAAGTGGCCACAAAGTAGACCACAAGAAAACTTTATGTCATCTAGATCAGCTTTCAGGATTTGTGAGAAATAAAAATGACTCTCAATAAAGCCCTGAGCCCTGAGGCATTATGTCCAGGTGAATTATTTCTCTTCCTGAGTGAAGGCAAAAGGTATTGGCTAGTTTCATCAACTGGAATACTAAAGAATGCACTGCATAAATCAATTACAGTAAAGAATTTACTTCCAGTGTGAATGAGTGTTAGTAACATATGAGGGTTAGGAACAACAGAAGGTCGAGGGACAATAATGTTGTTTACTGCTGGGATGCCCTGGACAAACCTCCACTGTTGGCTATTAGGTTTTCTCACATGTAAAATGAGAGTGTTACAGGGACTAGTACAGGGGCTAATGAGACCTCAAGCCTTATAATCTATTATGGGTTTTACACCTTGAAGGGCTTTTTTAACTTATAGGGTATTGATCATTTCTGATAAGAGGTTTTGAGGAGTCTATCTGAATTTTGATGTGAGATGCATTGAGAATTTTGCCAACATCACTTGGAGGTTTTGTCCATGAAGAAAGTGGTAGCTGATTCAACAGGGACAAATGATCAGTGTTTCTGGAATCAGCTCTAGTACCATCAGAGACAGACAAATAAAAGATGTCAAGGGTCACACGCCAGTCTAAAGCAAAATGATGCCTCACTTGATCTAATGCGATTTGCTTCCTTATTGGTTTCTGTTCTTGCCTGCATGGGCTCCTTCATGTATTTTTCGTTGGTCAGATGGACAGATCTTACAAAAATGTGAATCAGGTAATATCACTCCACTGCTTAAAAATGACCAGGGGATTCTCTGCTGTTTAACATGTGCTATAAGGAGAACAAAGTAGTTTGATGGACTGAGAAGATCATCTCCAAGTTCTCAAGTAATAAAATATCTACATCCATAACTGAATATATTATATATGTATACTTAAATAAAATTCAAGCAGCTAGAGAAAGAAATGGAGTCACACTAAATGTCTGCAAAACTATTTTATCTTGTTAACAATTATTTTTCTAGGAAAAATTATGAGTATTTAATCCTCCATTCTTACATATTTTATCTTAAATTTTCTAAAATTATACATCTATAATTAGAATATCATTAAATATATAATTATAAAATAGTTTACAAGACAGAAAATATCTTAAATGTGTGATGATGAATGAGATAAAACAAATGTAGATACCTAAAAGACTAAATGAAGTCAACAGTATTTAGAAAGCATTTGTAACTATTGTCATTAGTTAATGATTTCCAATTAAAATAGATATATTTGTATGTCAATAAAGGGGCTCTTTATTTAAGCAGTGGAGTGATATTATCTGATTCACATTTTTGTAAGATCTGTCCATCTGACCAATGAAAAATATGTTTAATTTTAAAGAGTTTTCTATTAATATTTTTCACCTGGAAATATAATTTGTATTATTTCCTAAATCTACTTAAATGTTTACAGGTAATATTAAGTAATATTTCTTAGAAAGATAGCTGGACCAAAAGAAAAAATTAACAAAATAAGCTCCCTTTTTTGTATTTTTCCCTGTTGCTAAGTCTTCTCTCCTTCTCCTTATTTCCACACAATATACTATTTTGTTTGTCAAATCTTTCATATGTTACATCATATAATTATGAATATATTTAAATAGTTTTATAACATTTATTCAGTTTGGTCCATCAGATCAAAACATATCCAAAAATTGAATTCTTGGACCCATTTGTGCTTATAAACCAGCTATAATAAACATTTAAGAGAAATTAAAGTCTGCCAAATTATTCAGATATTTTCTCAGCTCCTCTATCTATCTATATACCTATCTATCAATCTACCTTGGAGGACATGATCAAAAATATATTACATTTTTCTAAGGTTCTGTCTAGAAAGTTGAAGACATCATGTTATTTTCATATTTTTAAAAGGCGGCCACTTGCGTATTTCTTCAGGAAATGCATACAAGTAGAGATAATGTAGACAGGAAAGTTGCTGTGTAATTTAGGGTTTTATTTGGATCAGAAATCATGAAAGCTATTCATAACATTTTTTTAATTGCTTTTTTTCTGGTTAAAATATAATTGTAGGATAGCCTCATCCACTAGAGGGCAGACAGCAGAAGCAAGAAGAACTACAATCCTGCAGACTGTGGAACAAAAACCACATTCACAGAAAGATAGACAAGATGAAAAGGCAGAGGGCTATGTAACAGATGAAGGAATGAGATAAAACCCCAGAAAAACAACTAAATGAAGTGGAGATAGGCAACCTTCCAGAAAAACAATTCAGAATAATGATAGTGAAGATGATCCAGGACCTCGGAAAAAGAATGGAGGCAAAGATCAAGTAGATGCAAGAAATGTTTAACAAAGACCTAGAAGAATTAAAGAACAAACAAACAGAGATGAACAATACAATAACTGAAATGAAAACTACACTAGAAGGAATCAATAGCAGAATAACTGAGGCAGAAGAATGGATAAGTGACCCGGAAGACAGAATGACAGGAATTCCCTGCTGCAGAACAGAATAAAGAAAAAAGAATGAGAAGAAATGAAGACAGCTTAAGAGACCTCTGGGACAACATTAAACACAACAACATTCACATTATAGGGGTCCCATAAGGATAAGAGAGAGAGAAAGGACCTGAGAAAATATTTGAAGAGATTATAGTCAAAAACGTCCGTAACATGGGAAAGGAAATAGCCACCCAAGTCCAGGAAGCGCAGCAAGTCCCATACAGGATAAACCCAAGGAGAAACACGTCGAGACACATAGTAATCAAATTCGCAAAAATTAAAGACAAAGAAAAATTATTGAAAGCAGCAAGGGAAAAACAACAAATAACATATAAGGGAACTCCCATAAGGTTAACAGCTGATTTCTCAGCAGAAACTCTGCAAGCCAGAAGGGAGTGGCATGACATACTTAAGTGATGAAAGGGAAGAACCTACAACCAAGATTACTCTACCCAGCAAGGATCTCATTCAGATTTGATGGAGAAATCAAAAGCTTTACAGACAAGCAAAAGCTAAGAGAATTCAGCACCACTAAACCAGCTCTACAACACATGTTAAAGGGACTTCTCTAACTGGGAAACACAAGAGAAGAAAAGGACCTAAAAAAACAAACCCAAAACAATTAAGAAAATGGTCATAGGAACATACATATCGATAATTACCTTAAACGTGAATGGATTAAATGCTCCAACCAAAAGACACAGGCTTGCTGAATGGATAAAACAACAAGACCCATATATATGCTGTCTGCAAGAGACCCACTTCAGACCTAGGGACACATACAGATTGAAAGTGAGGGGATGGAAAAAAGATATTCCATGCAAATGGAAATCAAAAGAAAGCTGGAATAGCAATACTCATATCAGATAAAATAGCTTTTAAAATAAAGAATGTTATAAGAGACAAGGAAGGACACCACATTATGATCAAGGGATCAATCCAAGAAGAAGATATAACAATTATAAATATATATGCACCCAACATAGGAGCACCTCAACACATAAGGTAACTGCTAACAGCTATAAAAGAGGAAATTGACAGTAACACAATAATAGTGGGGGAATTTAACACCTCACTTACAACAATAGACAGATCATCCAAAATGAAAATAAATAAGGAAACAGAAGCTTTAAATGACACAATAGACCAGATAGATTTAATTAATATTTATAGGACATTCCATCCAAAAACAGCAGATTACACTTTCTTCTCAAGTGCGCACGAAACATTCTCCAGGATAGATCACATCTTGGGTCACAAAGCAAGCCTCAGTGAATTTAAGAAAATTGAAATCATATCAAGCATCTTTTCTGACCACAACGCTATGAGATTAGAAATGAATTACAGGGGAAAAAATGTAAAAAACAGAAACACATGGACGCTAAACAATATGTTACTACATAACCAAGAGATCACTGAAGAAAACAGAAAATACCTAGAGACAAATGACAATGAAAACATGGCGATCCAAAACCTATGGGATGCAGCAAAAGCAGTTCTAAGAGGGAAGCTTATAGCTATACAAGCCTACCTCAAGAAACACGAAAAATCTCAAATAAACAATCTAACCTTACACCTAAAGGAACTAGAGAATGAAGAACAAACAAAACCCAAAGTTAGCAGAAGGAAAGAAATGATAAAGATCAGAGCAGAAATAAATGAAATAGGAACAAAGAAAACAACAGCAAAGATCAATAAAACTAAAAGCTGTTTCTTTCAGAAGATAAACAAAATTGATAAACCATTAGCCAGACTCATCAAGAAAAAGAGGGAGAGGACTGAAATCAATAAAATTAGAAATGAAAAGGGAGAAGTTACAACAGACAACGCAGAAATACAGAGCATCCTAAGAGACTACTACAAGCAACTCTATGCCAATAAATTAGACAACGTGGAAGAAATGGACAAATTCTCAGAAAAGTATAACCTTCCCAGACTGAACCAGGAAGAAATAGAAAACATGAACAGACCAATCACAAGTAATGAAATTGAAACTGTGATGAAAAATCTTCCAAGAAACAAAAGTCCAGGACCAGAGGGCTTCACAGGTGAATTCTATCAAACATCTAGAGAAAAGCTAGCACCCATCCTTCCTTCTCAAACTCTTCCAAAAAATTGCAGAGGAAGGAACACTCCCAAACTCATTCTATGAGGCCACAATCACCCTGATACCAAAACCAGACAAGATACTACAAAAAAAAGAAAATTACAGACCAATATCACTCATGAATATAGATGCAAGAATCCTCAACAAAATACTAGCAAACAGAATCCAACAACACATTAAAAGGATCATACACCACGATCAAGTGGGATTTATCCCAGGGATGCAAGAATTCTTCAATATATGCAAATCAATCAGTGTGATAGATCAGATTAACAAATTGAAGAATAAAAACCATATAATCATCTCAAAAGATGCAGAAAAAGCTTTTGATAAAATTCAACACCCGTTTATGATAAAAACTCTCCAGAAAGTGGGCACAGAGGGAACCTACCTCAACATAATAAAGGTCATATATGACAAACCCACAGCAAACATCATTCTCAATGGTGAAAAATTGAAAGCATTTCCTCTAAGATCAGGAACAAGACAAGGATGTCAACTCTCACCACTATTATTCAACATAGTTTTGGAAGTTCTAGCCATGGCAATCAGAGAAGAAAAGAAATAAAAGGAATACAAATTGGAAAAGAAGAAGTCAAATTGTCACTCTCTGCAGATGACAAGATAGTATACATAGAGAATCCTAAAAATGCCACCAGAAAACTACTAGAGCTAATCAATGAATTTGGTAAAGTTGCAGGATACAAAATTAATGCACAGAAATCTCTTGCATTCCTATACAGTAATGATGAAAAATCTGAAAGAGAAATTAAGGAAATAGTCCCATTTACCATTGCAACAAAAAGAATAAAATAGCTAGGATTAAAACTACCTAGAGAGACAAAAGACCTGTATGCAGAAAGCTATAAGACACTGGTGAAAGTAATTAAAGATGATACCAACAGAGGGAGAGATATACCATGTTCTTGGATTGGAAGAATCAATATTGTGAAAATGACTATACTACCCAAAGCAATCTACAGATTCAATGCAATCCCTATCAAATTACCAATGGTATTTTTTACAGAACTAGAACAAAAAAGCTTAAAATTTGTACGGAGACACAAAAGACCCCAAATAGTCAAAGCAGTCTTGAGGGAAAAAAATGGAGCTGGAGGAATCAGACTCCCTAACTTCAGACTATACTACCAAGCTACAGTAATCAAGACAATATGGTACTGGCACAAAAACAGAAACATAGATCAATGGAACAAGATAGAAAGCCCAGAGATAAACCCACGCACCTAGTGTCAACTAATCTATGACAAAGGAGGCAAGGCTATACAAGGGAGAAAAGACAGTCTCTTCAATAAGTGGTGCTTGGAAAACTGGACAGCTACATTTAAAAGAATGAAATTAGAACACTCCCTAACACCATGCCCAAAAATAAATTCAAAATGGATTCGAGACCTAAATGTAAGACTGGACACTATAAAACTCTTAGAGGAAAACATAATAAGAACACTCTTTGACATAAATCACAGCAAGATCTTTTTTGATCTACCTCCTAGAGGAATGGAAATAAAAGCAAAAATAAACGAATGGGACTTAATGAAACTTAAAAGCTTTTGCACAGCAAAGGAAACCATAAACAAGACGAAAAGACAACCCTCAGAATGGGAGAAAATATTTGCAAATGAATCAATGGACAAAGGATTAATCTCCAAAATATATAAATAGCTCATACACCTCAATATTAAAGAAACAAACAACCCAATCCAAAAATGGGCAGAAGACCTAAATATACATTTCTCCCAAGAAGATATACAGATGGCCAAGAAGCACATGAAAAGCTGCTCAACATCAGTAATTATTAGAGAGATGCAAATCAAAAGTACAATGAGGTATCACCTCACACCAGTTAGAACGGGCATCATCAGAAAATCTACAAACAACAACTGTTGGAGATGGTGTGGAGAAAAGGGAGCCCTCTTGCACTGTTGGTGGGAATGTAAATTGATACAGCCACTATGGAGAACAGTACGGAGGTTCCTTAAAAAAACTAAAAATAGAATTACCATATGATCCAGCAATCCCACTGCTGAGCATATACCCAGAGAAAACCATAATTCAAAAAGACACATGCACTCCAATGTTCATTGTAGCACTATTTACAGTAGCCAGGTCATGGGAGCAACCTAAATGCCCATCGACAGATAAATGGATAAAGAAGATGTGGTACATATATACAATGGAATATTACTCAGCCATAAAAAGGAACGAAATTGAGTCATTTGTTGAGACGTGGATGGATCTAGAGACTGTCATACAGAGTGAAGTAAGTCAGAAAGAGAAAAACAAATATCGTATATTAATGCATGTATGTGGAACCTAGAAAAATGGTACAGCTGAACCGGTTTAAAGGGCAGAAGTTAAGACACAGATGTAGAGAACAAACGTATGGACACCAAGGGGGGAAAGCTGTGGGGGTGTGGGGATGGTGGTGTGCTGACTTGGCCGATTGGGATTGACATGTATACACTGACGTGTATAAAGTTGATGACTAATAAGAATATGCTGTGTAAAAAAAAACTAAAATTCAAAAAATATATATATAATTGTAAAATATATTTCTATGGAATTATTTATTTTCAATTTCCCACAAGTAGTTTGAAATCTTTTATGTTTTTATATGATGTCATCAGTAATCAAAGTAATCGCATCAAAAGAAAAAGTATTATTTCTGTCAGAAAGGTATATGTATATCAATAAATTAAAGGGGACTTTATTGCAGTTTTCATTTCAAAACAGGTGGATCTTTACCTTGCATTATTCTTCCTGTCAACTACATATAGAATTCTTAATTAATTGTTACAAAAAGAAGAAAAGAGATTTTCAGCAATGGTCTAAAAATCATCTGTCTCTCTTTCTATACAGAACCTTATCTATGAATAAAAATAGTGCCTTGGCCAAATGGGAATGCTGAAATTTTCTATAAAATGCATTTACACATAAGCATGGGGGTAAAGTAGTAACTGGAACAGTGCTTTTGTAATTTACAGAGACGTAAATGGTGTTCAGAGAGGTTAGTGGAATTGCTCCAACTCTAACAATTAGACACCTGGGCATTTTACTCATCAGCCTTGAACAATAGCTTGAATTTCTTTCACTACTCCATATTTTGTACACTTCATTTGTTTTATGTCTTCTTTTCTTGGATGGAAAAGAAACACTATCCCATGTTTCATGAGGAAGAACTATAGGGATTGCTCAGAAATATAAGAATGTGTTGGTATTCTTTAATACCTTCTTCTAGCTGAAAGGAACGGAAGTGAGGTCTATTTCACTCCCAAACTTCTAAAAAGTGGTGACATTTTCTGCTACTTATAACATGATTATGAAAATTAGGAAAAGAAACATTATTATAATAAAGATCATTACTATTAGAGAAATGATTAATTGATTATAAATTTAATTTAGAAGTGATTACATATTAGAAATGCAGGTTCTTAGAAAAGTTTTAATTACTAAGTAGTCTGAGATTTAAGTGCATGATTAAATGCCTAAGTATAAACTCTATGGATGTGAGAAGCTGCCTATGTAATTTGAAGAAATAATTAAATAGAGAAAAATATGATTGAAAAGCAAGCATTCATTATTTTGAGGTCATGTTTAAAGCAGAATAATTGTACACTTACCAGGAAGTCCATATTTTTAACAAATGTATTTACCCAGGTTACAACAGAATTTGCAGAGTACATGAAAATAGTAGTTACTTACTTCAAGTGGGACCATTTGCTAAAATGTTTGGTATTAAATATATACACCAGGGGAGAAAGGAATTGGAGGAAAATAATAAGTGACACTTACATCTCATTGAGGTTTTATTCATCATTATTCCACTCTCTCTCCTCTAACAGCCTGTACAAAAGTCAAAATTTCACACTAAATTTAACAATAGGCACTAACTATAAGTTTTAAATATAAAAATATCTACAACTATAACTAGGTCTGTATGCTTGTGTTATTCTAATATAGATCGAAGATAGCCAGAATATTGTTACTTGAGTGGATTAAAATTTAGTCAATTATTCAATAAATGTATATTAAGTACCTACATTATCTCAGTCAGTGTTCAATGTATTGGTGATGCATCAGTTTGCAAAATAGTTAAATATACTTGTTTTCAGCCATCCTATACTCTAAAGTGGGGAGACATACAGTACAGAAATAAACACATACAATTAAAGACTGTGATAGGTGTTATGAGGGAAGATAAACCTGAGGGTAGATGGTTTTAAATACATTGGTGAAGGAATGCCTTAAGGTGAAGGTATAATTTGGACACAGTGGGGAAGCCAGTAATAAAAGCATCCTAGGTAACATAGGGCAGAGAGAATAAATGGAAAGATCCTGAAGGAGCAGTGTGCATAGGCAAATTCCAAGAATAGTACAGAAATCATTCACTGAGATGTAACTCAAGGTAGCAACAGGAGAGGTAGAGGTAGAATGTTGAAAATGTGAGTGACAAGATTGTACTCATGCCTGAGAAGGATCTACTATTGCTAACGTTTTGACAGTGGAGTGTGAGAAGGTAAGAACAAAATAGGGAAGCCAGTTATGAGGCTCTTGCAATAATCCATATTATCATGACAAATACCTGGACCAAGGTGGTGGTGGTAAAGGTAACAATGGAGGTGATAAAATCAGCAAGGTCTTCTCATGGAATGTATATGGGTTACGACAGAGAGGAATAAAAGAAGGTTTCCAGGACTCAGAGCCTGATCATACGTAAGGATGGAGATGCCATTTCAGGACGTGGGAAAGACTTAGGAGAAAAGCAGGTTGAAGAGAGGTGGGTAAAGATCAGACAATGTTTGGACAGTTGATTTTGAGAAGTTACTTAGAATTTTAAGCGGACTGGCTGAATAAATTGTTGATATAGGACTTCGGTTGCCGATGCAAAATGTAAAGAGGTTGGAAGTCATCACTCCAGTCCTTACTATAAAAAAAAGTTGACTGAACTAAAAATAAATGACTTTTCTTGGATTCATCAGAGAATCGAGGTTACAGGGCAAAACCCCACCTCCAAATCTGGAAACACAGGCAAAGCCACACAGTCACAGCTAAGATCTGCTTACCTGGAGCAGAAGCTTTTGGAGCTATAAACTAATAGGAACACTTAAATGGCAATTTAATGGATCACTGAAGACTGAGTGGAATCCAGGGTGACAGTGAGAAATTCCTCTGGTCATATAGTTCCAGGCTATACACAAATTTGATGACTTTTACCTCCGGATACCCCACCAGATTTTCACAAGGGCCAAGAAAGGTCCCCCTCTGGCTTTAGCAGAGGGAGGAGAAAAGTAACCATTGTGAAATATGCCCAGAGCTTTCTCCACAACAAAAGCCTACTCTCCAGGAGAAAAGACTTTAGCAGAGTTTTCTTCCACTTGGGAGAAGGACGTTTATCCCCCTCTATCCTTCCTGTCTTACATAAATGATGGTGAGAAATACTTATGAAGGTCACAAACCAGACACACAGGGCCATTAAAGACTGAGACCTGGGAATAGGACTATAGAAAGCTTCTCCTCCCTGAAACCTCACTACCACATCATTAGGATTCCAGTATCCAGTATATTAACAGTGGATTGTGGCTCAAAGTGTTGCAAAGCATAAATTCTATTTAAGAAGGAATCCTTGGGGAAGTCAAAATACAACAAGGGAGAAGAAAACAAGACAAGAACTTTAGAAGAAATTGAAGCCTCTGGCACTTACAGCTGCAGCAAGCATTAAGCACTGCCCGACCACCAGCCAGAATAACATAAAATCTCACATTAAAGGACTATATATCTCAGTTCCTATTACTGTACATATCATGCCTAGCTTTCAACAAATTTTTTAAGAAATTCTAAAAGTCAAGAAAAAAGTCTGATGAAATAACAACAAAAAAAAGCACCAGACCCGGACTCATATATGACATAGATTTTGGAATTATCAGACAGAGAATTTATATTGTGGGTACATTAATCTGGAGTTCAAGAAGAAGATTTCATTGAAGATGTTAATTTGTTTTCAGTGTATTTGGTGTTTTAGATTCATAAGACTGGATTAGAACATTTAGAGAGTAAATGATAAAGAAGAGGTGTGAGAATTGAGCTCTGAGGCCCTCTAATGCTTAGAAATGCTGGAAGAACCACCAGTGGAGAGTGCAATTGATGTACGAGAAAACCAAGAGACCACAGGTTTTGGAATATAATAAGATGAAGTGTTTTAAGGAGAAAAAAAGGATCTCCTGTGGTAATTCATGAAGACAGATCAAGTAAGAGGAGAACCAATCAGTCATTGGATCATATTAAAGCACCAATGGGATCAAGGATGGATCAACAAGAGAAGATTTAGTAGATAATGGTGGTTAAGGCAAATTTAAGTCTACAGAAGAGAGAATCGAGGAGAAGAATTAGAGACAGATAATACAGACCATTTGTTTTTACTAATTTTATTGTAAAGAGAAAAAGAAAAATAAAGTTGTTATCAGTTGAGGAATGTGGGTTGAGAAGGCTTTATTTTTAATATAATATATAATATAACATAATATAATAAATACATTTACTTTTTTGTGCATGATAAAATAGATGGGATGATTAATAATGCAAAAATTAAAGGAGATATTTTCTAGAATATTATCCCTGAGAAGGCCAGGTGAGATGGGATGAAGTACACAGGAGGAGGGTTTGACAATAGAGAGATGCACAGAGTTTATTACTAACATCCATCAAGATTTTGCAACAATTCAACATATGTATTTTCATTTTCCTCTCTAATCCTTCCTTGAATTCCACATCAGACTATACTTTGTCCTTGGTTGCTTTGCTGGGTTCAGGGCATATGCTACCAGATTGAAGCTATAGATTGTTGGAAAGGTCTGTCTCCACCTATCTCCACAGAATGGTGAGGATCTATCCTGAGTGGGAATCTTCCTAGGACAAATGCAATCTATGCATTTGATTACACATTCCACATCATGAAAATATATAAGCATAAAAGCAAGCCTACTAAAAAATGAATCACCACGAACACAACCTCAATTACAATGTTTAAATTTTAGATCTATGCTGTTTCCTGCAAACATTGTATTTTCTCTGTGTGCTTGTTTTTTGTTTCTGACTGCAGCTCTGACAATCTGTATTACATATGCCAGGCCTGTTGAACTGATATCCCTTAAACAGGCCAAAGATTGCTGTGAGTAATGAAACACGGCAGTAACTAGGTTCTGTAACTATGGCACAGCAATTATCACATACCAGTATTCCAAATGTTAACTCCAATTGTACACCCTAAAAAATCATCTCTGCTTCCATCTCATTGGAATTTAAAGTGTTATAAAGGGTGAGATCCTAAGATCCTGGGTTCTACAGGCAGGTCTCTCACTCCAAATAGAGACATTCAAAACACTGGATCAGGATTTGCCTCTGTGGGGAATTAGAGGAGCACCGTGGTGCTGCAGTCACGCACACCATGCTGTATCTTTGTAAACAGTCAAACTTGGTCTAGCGTGTATGATTCTGGCCCTAGAATGAAGAAAATATTAGAAAGAGGAATGGTAATATTTTTAGAGAAATGTGTATAAATGGAATGTAAACATGAAATGAATTTTTTTGTCTTTAGATGGTCTTGCTCTAGAATATCTTTTCCCAAAGCTTCCTCCCCTGTTTCATCCACAGAGCATATATTTAGAAAGATGCACCATAAAAATAATTTTTTAAAAAATTTGCTCAAATAAAATGAGGAACCTCTGTATTCTGTATTCTCAAAGATTTACGATACACCTGAGAAACATGAAAGCTCCGAAAACCCCAATAATAGGGCTTATGAGAGTAGTAAGTATCCTCAAATTTTTTTCCCCAACAAATGTATTTTTGGTAAAAAGTATAAGTATACCATGGAATTACTTTCCAGCTAAACATGTAGGAAAACACTGCCTTAATGTTTTTCTTTACCGGGTGAGCAGAAGACATTTTACTAATCTCCATGTATCTAGAAACTAATGGGGAAAATCTTAGACCTAGGGCTATGGAGGAGCTGTTTGGGCCAGTTAAGAAGTTTTTTCCTGATTGGAAGATTACTTGTTATTGGATATGACTGAAATGTAGATTTCAGTTTAAATCAAATCTGTTTTATATTAAGAAAGGAAAGAATCAAAGGCAAAAAAAAAATTTGTGACTAAACAAAATTGTAAACGGATCTTGACATTTTGTTATTTTTTACTCTGTGTTCAGTGTGATATATTATACAATTCAACATTTTGGTTCAGGGATCGAATACATTTTGTAAATTTTAAAATGATAAATGTTTAAGAAATATAACTGAGAGTATTGTATTTATACAAACTAGTGATTAGACCATTATGGATTCCAATCATGCAAGCTTTCACATTACCTACTTTGCCAAGTGACTGTGATTTTATGATGACTTGAACATGAGTAACAATAAAAGAAAACAGAATTGATTGATGGTGATGGTGCTATGAAATCATTAGGGATTTGAAAGACTTCAAATTGAGACTTAAATTCAAAATTCAGCCATCAGAGTCAATGGACTCTGGAACCCATGAAATGACAATAAAATGAATATACACTTTTAGATGAAACTATTTCTGAATTACATATAAAGATCAATGAATTATATGACTTTCATTCATCAGATAAAGAAGCCATTGCCCCCAAAGCTTGTTACTCTGATGCTAGTAAAATAAGAATACATATTTTGGGGTATAAAAAAGCACATATCCTACATTATAAAAGTAAAAAAGTAGTATGTGATTTTATGAAATGATTTCTAAATGTTAGTCTTTCAGAGAAACTGAACACTATAAAGTTTTAAATATTCTGTAACCATGATCCTTACTGAATGAATGTAAAGTTCTAAATATTCTGTAACCATGATCCTTACTGAATGAATACGTTCCTGTGACTTTATTTAAAATCAACTTAATGCAAACAGAAAATCTCTCTTTAAAATAAAATTTTAAAATGGCTTGCGTATTTATAGTAACATTAACCAAATTTTACTGCATTTTCTCCTGAAAAATTCTTACGAAGTCTATAAAGATAAAAGGAAATTTTTGATCTTTGGGTTTATGAGTGTGGAATTATAATAATAGTTGTAAAATGCAAAAATCATTGCGAGGAACTCACGTTAGGAACTTAGAAGAGATTTTTTTCACTAGAATTCTGACGTCTCCAAAGAATGACCTTCTGCAAGCCATTTAAATCATAACAAAATCCCTGAATAGCAACAAAATCACAAATCATACTAATAAATACAGTAAAGCAATTTCATACAAATGCGCAAACCTGATAATCTATGCTGATAGGTTGGAAAATAATTACTTCCTTCCCTAAAGAAAGGCAGCTGTAAATTATTCAGGGGTTACTCCATCACTGATAGAAATATTTCCTTTGTTTTGTATTTCTAGCTTAAATAATTCTCTCTCAGTACTTAGGCAGTCTTATTATTTCTCTGTAATTATGGATTGCCTGGTTATCCTTTAGTTTTCACATCCACATTTATTTTCTTTCATGAATGTTCTTTTATTCCAAAGGTTTTTTTCCCTCTTTTTTTTTTTAATTTATATTACTTAGGAAGACTGTTAAGCCTTTCCTTGAATAAAATGACCAATTTTTGAATAGTGAAAGAACTGATTGCTAGAGTGCTAGAGACCTAAACAGATGCACAGCGCGCGCGCGCACACACACACACACACACACACACACACACACACACACCTTCTTTATCTATCATCCAGCTAGCTAGCTAGTTAAGCTGATGAAACATGACCTGGGCATATATACTGAAAACTGAGAGTGCTGGCAAAAAGGCTCAGGATGCTAGAGAATCCTGACCAAGGCATAGGCCAGTAATACTTCAGTGCAAGAGTATTACTCCCCTGGAAGGTTCCATTGCTTAGTTCTAATAAAGCATTACTTTTTATGTACCTTCCATGTGCCAAATACTGTGGTAGACATTTTTCACATTTTCATTACCTCATATGTTGTTCTAAGTGTACAAACCAGTCAATAATCATCTCTATGGGTTTCCTTCCTTCTATTCTTCTTTCCTCCTTCCTTCCTTCCTTCCTTTCCCTCTTTCTTTCTTTCTTTTTCTCTCTCCCTTCCTTCCTTCCTTTCTCTCTTTCTCTCTTTCTTTCTTTCTCTTTCTTATGACTTCTTCCTGTAATGTTACTTGGTACTTTGGTTTTATGGTTGCTAGTGAGAATAATGAAAACAAATATTTATTTAACATTTACTCTATGCCTATGAAGGTTTAAATATTTTATATACAGTTTCTCATTTCATTATGTCAATGTTGCCGTGAAATAGATAATACTCTAATTTTATAAAGATGGTTAAACTTAGAGATAATTCACTTTCATATTATCCACATTATTTTATGTTCTTCTTTCAGATCTGCTACTCAAATCCTTTCATATTAAAAATAATTTTTTTTTTTTTTTTTTTTTGCGGTACACGGGCCTCTCACTGTTGCGGCCTCTCCCGTTGCGGAGCACAGGCTCCGGACGCTCAGGCTCAGCGGCCATGGCTCACGGGCCCAGCCGCTCCACGGCACATGGGATCTTCCCGGACTGGGGCACGAACCCGTGTCCCCTGCATCAGCAAGCGGACTCTCAACCACTGCGCCACCAGGGAAGCCCCAAAAATAATTTCTGTTGAAGAATGACAAAAAGCTGTTATGTCACACTGATTATGGCTCTGTTAATTGTTTATTAGGTGAATCTGATCAAGTAAAAATTCTGTTTGGAACTCACATATCTGTACAATGGGGATAACAATACATAATGAAAGCTTTGACTATGAGGACAGAATAAAAATGCATTTAAACCCTACAGCATAATGCTTGGCAGATTCTAAACCATCAGTAATGTCAGGTACTAAGATTATGACTGAAGTAGGCAGAGATTGATTATGTAAAAACAAGTTTACAATTTAGAGGTAGATTGAGTTTGGTCACATGTATTAACTATTCTCTCACTATTGCAAGTATTAGATTGCTCAACTGTTACATGAGTATGATGATATCACCTACACTGTGATTATTTTGAAGATAAATTTAGATAATCCATATAAAACTTTTAGAGTGCCAGACACAGAATAAGTATTCTATAACTCTTAGTTCTTTTCATTTTTGTTATTATTAATTTGCTATTTTTCACTTTCCTTGAAGAAAATTACACTTATCTTTCTGACCCCTTTACTCCTAGAAATTCTATTTGCTTATATACATTGTTTTTATTTTCTACTCTCTTAACTTGCATACAAACATACAGATTTTCTTTTTGATCCACAGGAATTTGACCCCATTGGTTGGCATTCTCTTCCAAATTTTGCTTAGCCCACCTAAATTACATTGCTTGTTTTATTTCCTTATAATCTAATGAAATTCTTTTATTTGATTTTCACCATCTGATTGCCAATCCAGCTAAGTCATAGATAACACAATTTGAGAACTGAAAAAAAACTGATTAACTGCCTCATTTTACATATGTGCTAAGTGAACATCAAACAGAATGAATGTCTTAAAAAAACTCATATAATTGGTGTATTATTTATCTACATAAAATTCTTAACAGATGCTTTAGTTAAGGAAGAGAGTCTACACTATTAAATGTGCTCTAATATTTAAGTTACAATAGTAGTATTCTTGAAAAAAATAAAAAGTCAAAGAAGTTTAAAAATATGTAAATGTTTTGAACAACTATTCTTGGCAGTTATTTCCCATTTTAAGAAACTTACTAGTAAATTTCACCAAGAAAGTCACTAAGTAAAGAGAATACTTTTGGGGAAGTAACAAAGTAAAAAACTGTATTTTTTTCAGTGTAATTCACAAATGGCATGATTTTAATATCAGCACTTTAATATGATTTTACTGTGCTCTGTCACACCAAAGGGTTTCAAAGGAAATAATGTGTGAAGAAATGGCATTTTATTTCAGAGTGATAATTATCAGCTATATTCCACAACAGACAGATCACTACAGAGCAATAATAGTGCCTATTATGATCAAGAAAACTTTTATGTGAAGTTATTCTTATTTGAAGGATGATTGTATTGACAATGATAAAATAACAGCACTCAGTAATAATAGCATTTTCCATTTTTTATTTTCTCCTGAAAGATCTTAAGGTTATATATTTGAAAGTTTCTATTTGTGCAATGTTGGAAGGCAAGTAAGATATCAAATTATTTCTAGGAAAAGAAATCATATCCTCTTAACAGAAAGACAGTGTGATTTGAAAAATGGGATGTTTTCTTTGAACATTTAGTCATGACTTTGAAACATACTCTAAGAGAAAAACAAGATCAATGATGATGGCAACAACAGAAATTAGTGCTTTTTAGCATCTCATAGTTTTCCAAATTGAAAATCTTTTTATGGTTCATTCTTCAGTGATTCAATTAACACCAGGAATTAAATAGTATTGAATATTTTCATGATTATCATTTATTAATTGTTCCAAGGGTAAATAATTATTCTCAGGGTAAAAAAATAATACAGAATGAACTGAAGATACTTTTAAAGCTAGAGGTCATGGATGACCCAAAACAAAGATACAATTTACTAAAAATGATCCAGAAGGAGTGGAAATTTTGATAGAAAAATTATCTCAGAACCAATTAGAAAGGTAATTAAAGATCTATAGTTGAAATGTCATTAAGGTCAGATGAAAAGATATCTACATTATAAAGAACTGGTAAGTCTAATATTATGTAAATTGCCCTAGAAAATAAATGAAATTATTTCTCAATCAATGTAAGAAATTAGCATAAATTTAAATGTCAAAATCTGATATATAGTCTAAAGAATATTATAGAATAATCTTATTCTGATTATTGTATTATTATTGTAAAAGTTATTTTAAACATAAGCTAAGAGAATGTAGCAATGAATCAAAATAAAATATAGTACTACAAAACATGTTGAGCTCAAAGAAGGAGCTACATAAATATCTATTGAAGGTATACATATATCTGACAAAGAGTTTCTTTTTTTTTTCTTCAAATTTTTGGATTCTTTTCTAAAATTTTATTTTATTGTGGTAAGAACACTTAATATTAGATCTACCCTCTCAACAAAATTTTAAGTGTACATTATTGTTTACTATAGGTACAATGTTGCACAGCAGATCTCAAGAGCTTATTCACCTGGCTAAACTGAAGCTCTGTGTCTGTTGATGAGTAACTCTCCATTTTCCTTTCCACCCAGACCCTGGTAACCACCATCCTGCATGCTGCCTCCCTGAGTTTGACTATTTTAGATACCTCATGTAAGTGGAATCATACAGTATTTGTTTTTGATAACTGGCTTATTTCACTTAGCATACTGTTTTATAGGTTCATCCATGTTGTTGCAAATTTAAAAATTTTCATATTTTTAAAGGCTGAATAGTATTCCATTGTATGTATATACAGAACATACATACCATGTTTTGTTTTGTTTTTTTTTCCTTTTTAGTCCATTCATCTATTGATGGACATTTGTTTCCACATCTTGGTTATTGTGAATAGTGATGCAATTATCATGAGAGTGCTAATATCTCTTTGAGATACTGATTTCTATTCATTGGGATAAATACCCAGAAGTGGGACTGCTGGATAATATTATAGTTCTATTTTAAATTTTTTGAGGAACTTCCATATTTTTTCCCATAGCAACTGCACCATTTTGCATTCCTACCAACAGTATGCAAGTGTTCCAATTAATCCACATCCTCAACTATACTTGTTACCTTTTGTGGGGTTTTTTGATGATAGTAATCCTGAAAGGTATGAGGTGATCTCTCTTTGTGGCTTTATTTGCATTTTCATGATGACATCAAACATTTTTTAATGTACATGTTAGTCATTTATCCTTTGGAAAAATATCTATTTCAGGTCCTTAAGGTTATTAGTTTTTTCTGTTTGTTTGTTCATTTACTATTGAGCTGTAGGAATTCTTTATATATTCAAAATATTAACCTCTATCAGACATATATGGTTTGCAAATATCTTCTCCCATTCCATAGGTTTCCTTTTCACTCTGGTGATTGTTTCCTTTGTTGTGCAGAATTTTTTTAGCTTTATGTAATTGTACTTTATTTGTCTTTTTGTTGCCTGTGTTTTGGGTGTCATATCAATTAAATCATTGTCAAGACTAATGTCATGAAGTTTTTTCTGCAATGTTTTCTTCTAGGAGTTTTACAGTTTCATCTCCTACACTTAGATCTTTTTACTAATTAACAATTTATTTAAATTGATCAGAAAAAGATAAATAGAAAATCAATTAGCTAACAATATATGAGCAGATGTCATTAAAGAGAAAAATCCAAATGATTAATATTAAAACGTATAAATGAAACTTGTAAATGAGAGAATAGTGATATATTTTTACTGATCATACAGGCAAAATCTAAAAATACAGGGCCATGTGGTCCTAATAGCATCACTGACAACATTAATGGGTATAGGAGATATTTCATACATTGCTGTCGGTGCTTTGCTATAAATTTTTGGAAAGGAATCTTAAGTAATGCTATACATGGGAACTCCTTTGTAGAAATCATATCACACTATGTAAATATATACGTTGAAAAACTTTAAAAGTAGGTGGAAATAATGTGAATAACTTAGATACTCATTCATAGGTAAATAGCTGTACCAGAGTTTTAGGGAACTCAAATCCATTTTTTGGTGATCAATGCTACAATATCCTTCTTCTTTGTCTAGAATATCACAGAAATTTTCACTGCACTCAGTCACTCCCAGATCGTGGTTCTGAAGCCTGTGATAGTAATCACAGAGGTTTTTTTTTTTTTTTTTTTTTTAACCCTTTCTGAGGTATTGAGTTGTTTAGGGTCTCTGGCTCTCCCATAATGAGAACTTATCAAGGGGGTTGCCATTTCCATAAATTCTTCCTATAAGACTTTACTTATTCCCTTCTCTAAAAGTGAAATTCTGCCTTTTCATCTCACAGCTTTGTAGGGGTGCTCTTACCCACTGTTTTCGTGGGATGATGACGTTTACAGAGTTAAATCTGTTTGGCTCCTAACAAACTTAGAAAATCGCATTCTTTGCAGATGAGGTCTAGGTTTCATAGTTTCAGCTGCAATCAGAGCCAAAATACATGTGGTCCACAGTGAATCCAGCCATTTGGCAATATGGCCTTTTGTCAGCCAATTGGATAGAAAAATGAAATTGATGTCGAGAAACATCATCACTCGTCAAGTTCTGAAGATTATAAGATGTTTGTGAAAATACATATCCAGACTAGTAGATTTTGTTAGTCTGGCTACCTTCCATTGTAATCAAGAACATCAATATTCAGGTGGTAGAAAAAAATTCAAGATTAAGTCTTGCTGAATATCTTAACAAATCATTCTTAGACATTCTTTATTTTTTTGTGTCAAATCTGTAGGGATTTACACTGCTATAGAATCTATTTGTCATTACATGCAAAGAAGAAAAACAACATTTCTGTACTCCTCTCTGCTTTCCACAACCTTGATATACACTTTACCATACATAGACTCTTTCCATTAGGCTCCTTATACTTTCTTAATTATACCATTCTCCTAGAAATTATCACGTAGCCTATAGTTGGATAGGCATAAATTATTTGTATGACTGAGATACTTCCATATTCAAAACACTTAAAATACTTCTCTACAGAATAAAGGTCAAATTCTTAGGTCTGTCTTTTAATGGCCATAGTAGATTGGGCCCAATTTATTGATAACTTTCCAGATTAATTTATTTAGTCAATTCATTCAACACATATTTATTTTCCTATACTCCTAGACATTGATCTAACTCTGTTGATCTGAGTTAACACTGCCTTGAACAGGAATCACAGTTTTGTACAACCATAGTTGGCATTTACTTTATCTGAAATACTGTTTTATTTTTTGTTGTTCTTGTTTTTTTTATCTTAAAAGCCACCTTAAAGATTAATTTCTCTTAATAGTTTTCTGATTACCTTAGTTGCAAGACATCTCTCCCACCTCCAAACTCTTATAATAGGACCAATTTTATGGCTGGTATTACTTTGCATTCTAATGATTGATTTTTATGCCTTAGCTTTCTAGTATGTTTGCTATTGGTAATCAAGAAGGGTGTGATACATCTGTACCACATACAGCAAAAACTTATTAAGCATTTGTTCAAAGAATCAATGAATAAATTGTTTATCTGGATTGATAAGTTTAGTCTCTTTTATGATTGAGGGAGGAACAATATATTCAGTTCCTTTGGTTTTACATTCTCTTTTTCTCTCATTCCTACTTTATTCAGAATAGATCTGGTATCCAATCACATCTTTGTATAAATGGTGTTTCATTATGTTACAACAGGAAACCATAATCATGATGTATAAAGCTATGATGGATTTAGAAGTTTGCATAGGTCCTAATAAACAATTTCTACCACTTTGGTATTTCTTTTATGTACTTGGTGGATAGTATTGCATATTGTATTGTATGCATTATGTATTGCATGCTGTTGCTTAGAGAGTTCTTTTTATTAACTTCTTTTTTCTTTCTTCTGTGAAACACTGAATATTTTCATATTAAAATGAAATCTTTAACATGTCTTCTAGCTTCCTAACATAGGGGAATATTTCTTAAATACATATTAATATTTAAATTATAACGAGCTCTTCATTAATTAAAAAATTTAAAATGAGACACACGACTGACAGGTGAGGGCTAGGACTACACTAAGGTAAAATCAAATTTACTCAATTGCCAGAAACATCGTCTTCACTAACATGTAAAATCACATAAATCCTACATATCAACTGAAACCAAAGTGAGGAGAAGTACTCTAATATGAAAGAAATTGGAGCTTATTTTAGGCACAGTACCTTGAAAATTATGAAGAAGATAAAGACTGGCCTGACTTAAGAGAAAACAGATTTTATGTGTTAAGTGATTCACAATAGCATCAACAAAAAAAAGATATAGGCCGTCTCTAATTCAAATGAGCACTTTAAAGAAAACAAAAGAATCCTTATTATGGTTCAAAAATTTCTTATTTTACAGCAATATTTTGCAATACTATGTTCCCTCCCTCTAACTACTTAATTTGAAAATATCAAAAGAATCAACATGGTCTCTCTTCCTTCCATTAGATTTGTCTACAGTGGCCTCACCTTTTCTTCAAACAGGTCATTTGTTTTCATGTTCTCATATTCTGGCTAAAAAAACCTGAGTGAGTTTTCATAAAGTACCAATGCAGACAGAGGCTAAATCCCTAAATCCTAGCTAATTTTATCAGAATCTCTGAACTAAATCATAAACATCATTATTATTTTTTTAATTTCTCAAGTGATTATAATATAGTTGCCAGGATTGTGGGGCAAAATTATAAATATTCTGAAGTAGTGAGGCAGATGATACCCAAGAACAGATAGCAAAGTATTTTCAGTTGGATCTTTGCATTTTGTCATTCTTGGTAATACACAAGTTCTCCATAATATCAGGCATCAGTAGATTAAAAAATAAACCTCACCAAATCAAATAAATTTCCACACATTAAGTAAGGCAAGGTGAAAGAGAAATATTCTAAGAGAGCAGAAACCACAGTTTCTCAACAAGTAGTTTCAATTAATGGGTGAAGAAATTCACACTGAGTGTTGAATGTTACATATCTAATTCTGGCATCAACATGGAAGGACACATTAATCGAAACCAGATTTTTTTCAGTGCTTAGATGACACACACACACACACACACACTCACACACACACACACCTCTCAGACATATTTCTATCTAGAACAAAGCTGTGAATATTAGAAAAAATTCCTTGTGAGCTTAAATTCTTATGGACGGAGACCGAAAAAAAATTTAAAAAGCAAAAAAAGGCCGAATAAAGACAAAGTATGAAAACAACAAATCTAGTTAATGTTATAGTGCTTCTTCTGATATGATGGTCAGCTAAGATCTTTCTGAATAATCGGAACCTCAATAATAAACAGTGATCAGTCACTTTAATCTCTGGGAGATAATACCCCATTAGAAAAATTTGGCAAAGTCCTTAGCAAACTTTGTGATGTGATGTTTTCTAGGAGTAGAAAGAAAGTAAAGGTGAGAGTAGAAGAATGATACATGGTTTAAGTTCACAGGGTGAGCCAGGGACCAGGAGAGAAAAGGCTTCTCATGCAACAGGAAGTTATTTTAATATTTATTCTACTTGCAAAGAACAGTCAGTGCAGGGTTGGAGAAAAGGGTAGCATAAAGTGATTTATACTGCATAAATATATTTCTGATTGTTGCGAAAAAATTTGGGGTGAACAAGAAAGAAAGGATTAAGAAACATTAGCCCAGAGAAGACATGATAACAGCTTGGATAAGATTTTAACATCACAGAATGGGAAAAAATAATGGACTTGCTATATACTGGAAAGTAATGTTAGATATCTGTAATTTTTTTTTTCCTTTGTCAATTTACTTTATTGTTTTTTTGTTTTCCTAGCCCAACTGAAGCCTCATTTGAAGAGAATTATTATTTTAGCATTAAATGTTCCCATATAATTCCATTAACCGGTAATTATAAATCTACAGACTAATGATTATAAACTGTCCACTTGAAGATGTATCTAGTGTTTTGTTTAATGGACACAATACTGAAATATATCTTCCATAGATTTAAATTCTTGGAAATATTTAGAAAAAATCCAATCTGTAAATATACAGATTTCTGGTTGACTCTGAAAAATTGGGACTATCTGGAGACACTGAATTTTTAAATTTCTACCAGAAATAATTATTGCAACTAAATAACAGAAGTCCCATTGAACTAGTGCTTTAATTATCCAATTTACCACACCCTTTTTCTTTATTCATTTATATTTCCTACTTGTCTAATAATGTTGGCATTATTTTCATATATCTTGTATGTTAAATGCTATAAGAAAAAGACCAGATAATAACCATTCCTGGAAGAAATTTGAACTGAAATCTGCTAGGTTATTACCATTGTTTGATAAAACAGTATATTTCTCCTTTCTTTTCAAGAAGAAAGTTTTGTTCTTAAAATTTTATTTTGCATTGTTCCATTTAAAATTTACTGCTATTTCACTTAATGTTGATGAGTGCCAGTGGGGTTGTCACCATAACTAAATTTAATCAGCCTTTCTATCCCCTGTCCTAGGATTCTGCTGTGAGAAGTCAATAACTTGTGTGATGTCAGTTACAATACTGTGCAAATAATAGCCAGGATTTTTTAGTACACGTCATCCCTTTCATAAAGTATATAGGACAGGGAATATGAAGTAAAGATGAAAAAAATCTGTCTACCATATTCTAGCTGAACTGGCACACAACAGACTAGACCTCTCCTGTATGAAATTTCTAATAGCTAAAATAATTGTGCAATTACATTTTAAAATGAATAAAACTGGGGCTGGGCATGAAATCAATTTTTCTGCTCAAACCACTGACATATTTGTTATTATAAATTTTACTCAGATACAAAATCTGAGGCTCACAGAATAAAATGATTTGTACAAGACCAAATAAGTCTCAAAAAATGGAGTCAGGATTTAAATACAAGTTTGTTTTTTTTTTTCTGCTACATCACCCTGCCTGCCAAAGAAACTCCCCAGAATCTTTTAACTCTAAAATAGTGAGTCCTGTTTCAGACACAATAGACTACATTATACTGAAGTATGGAACAACTCTAAATTTCATTGCTTTACAATAAAGATTTATTCTTATCCACTCTACATGTCCATAGTGATTTCAGTTTACTCTTCACTGTGTTTTTTTCAGGACTCAAGTTGATGGAGATGTTCTCTATAGAGCATTTTCTTAAAGCAGAAAGAAAACTTGTCAACAATGTACTGGCTCTTAAGGTGTCTGTTCAGTAGTGAGAAGTGTCACATTTCACTGGCCAGAGCAAGTCATCTGATGATGCTTGAGATGAATGATTGGTATGTATTATCCTCTCAGAGAAAGTGATGCCGAATACTTGGAACAATGCAGTCTGCCAGGAAACCATTACAGAAATTACATGCTTAGAAAATATGCATTGGAAGAAATCATAAAATAATAGATAATGACTGAATCAATGAATATCACAGAGTGAAATCTGAGAAGACTTTTAGAGTTGAGTCGTAATTGCAGACTGTAATCAGAACTTAAATTGGCAAGTCTGACGAGTTTGGGGACAATTCTGTGACTACAAAATTTGAACAACGTTAAAAAATTGAGAACCTTCAAGATAGGCTTTAAAAATGTTGAGTAAATAACAAAATAAATTTAAAGACATAAAATATATGGGCGATAATAGGGGAAAGATTGCAAAGCACTGTATTAGTCATATTTCAGAGCTCTTCCGATGTCAACATTTAAGAGAGAACAAGAGAGCCGGTACTCATTAACGAGTGCATCAAAACTATCAGCATTTTCTCTTAAGGTGTGTCCTTTTTATGCTTAAAAATAAGATCTTTCCCCCCCTGCAGTTTAGACACAAAGGAAAGTCACTGAACTCAAGTCTCCATGAATGGTTCTCTTTTCCAAATGAGGTTTTCTATTGCTAATCATTTTGAATGCCTGCCAGCCCACTTGGACTCTCAGTCGGCAGGACAACACAGATGTCTGTGTGCCGCTGAACAGCTTTCAGGTGAAATAATGGACCACGAAAAAAGTAGAATTGACATCCAGCATGCTGATGAAAAATACTGGGCTTTTTATTCATCAAGTGAATAAATTTGAAGAAAGCAACCTTTTCAAAATATATATATTTTCTTGAATAGGTCACCATATATCATGCTAGAAAATTGTAAACTTCCTTTTGAGATTTAGTATTTTGTCTCTTTCTATAAACCAAAGATGTGTCTTTGAAAATTTGGAATGTTTAGTGAATTTTATGAAGGATTTTGCCATATTTTGTGTTTTTATCTTCCTTATGATCCTTGAAAACCTTGTTGTTAGTTTTTCCATTGCATTTAATAAAACTTAGCAGCAAGCAAAAAATCACATTTCCATATCACTGTTGATTGCATTAAAAAAGACAGCACATTCATTTTACCACTCTTAGCACATGTGTAGAGGTCCCATGTACCAGGTGGACATAATTAGATGGGAATGTGGTTTGGCTGACAAATAATTTCTTATTGGCTGCATTATGCCTCTGCAGCATCCCCATAGAAAAGGAAATAAAAGGCAATATTACTGAGAAGCTGTTGGAAAATATTTGATAGGTAACCATGGTTAGGTTTATGCAAATATAGCTTTAAAACTCTAACAGTCTGGGGCCATATAATTAAGTAGAGCAAAGATTGTTTTAATGAGATAATTTTCTAAAATCAGCCATTAAAACAAAAGAATTCGATCAATTTAATCTTGATAGTTGATTTACTGAATTGTTCTCTTTCATTGACAAGTTTGTAAATCATAAATCACACAGCAAAGCAGTTACATGGTAACAAAGTTTTAAAGCATATATATTTAACTATACTTTAAAAAGTATATGTATTTCACTATAATTTTTATGTGAGATAAGTAAATTTATGGGCCATACTAATAACAGATTAAATAAAATGAAAATTCAATACCGACAATGTTATCAACTTAATATTTATATCACTAAAGTGCTTAGATAAGGAATATTCCAGATAACTAACTGCGTTTTAAATTTCTCAGTCACCAAATTAACAAATGTCTTTGTTTCATATTATTAATCCTAATTTTTCTGAAACAAGGACATTGTGAAAATGTGACTATAGTTAATGTTTAAAATGCAAACATGGGCTTCCCTGGTGGCGCAGTGGTTAAGAGTCCGCCTGCCGATGCAGGGGACACGGGTTCGAGCCCCGGTCCGGGAAGATCCCACATGCCGCGGAGCGGCTAGGCCCGTGAGCCATGGCCGCTGAGCCTGCGCGTCCGGAGCCTGTGCTCCGCAACGGGAGAGGCCACAGCAGTGAGAGGCCTGCATACCGCAAAAAAAAAAAAAAAAAAAGGCAAACATGAGAAGCAATTCCAAATATGGTGAAAAATAATCTTAAAAGGTAAGTGTATTATACTATGACAAGTCACTGAATAAACTGATTTTCTAATCTAAATCAAATAATTTTTCTAGAGTTCTGTGAATTTATTTTAATCATGTATTTTGCAGTGGTAATAACTTTTATATCTTATTTCCATGCTTATCAAGGAACTTATAATAACATCAATGACAATTGATACTGGTCTTCATTTGGAATTTCTTCCCAATAAGCTCTAAGAAAAGGTCTTGGGTGCAGGTAATTTAGTTGGTTGATGATGCCAGGAAGCAAAAGTGAGGAATTAGAGAAGTGAGACGAGACTGGGGAAAAGCTAATAAAGGATATATTGATGAGGGAGTTACTGCTATGGGTTAATTGATCTCAATCCTGCTGACATGTTTCTGAGAACAAGCATTATATCAGCTCATTTGGGGACCTGAATGACATTAACTTCCCAGTTTAGATTAAGTAGGCCAGGGCAAGAAAGGAGATTTTGGTGGGGAGCCACTAACCAGAGCTGAATGCATCATTCATTCAGGTGAAATACAGCTAAAAGGTTTTCAGCAGTGGACAGTTCCTAAAAAGCCATTAAAGCACCCACAAAGGTAGAGATTTAAACACTTCTGGGCCCATGTACTGCAAGAGGATAAATTGATAGAAATAGTGCTTGCTAAATGTAATTTTTGTGTTTCTCTTGACTCTCCAATGTGGTCAAAAACCACACTTAGAAAGAGAACAGAGGAGACCGCATCCCTGTCCACCGTAGGTGACTCATGAGGGACAGGTTGACACTGTTGTATGGGAGTGGGCAGTCTAATGATGAACTTAAAGATCATTTAATGACTTACAGTGAATATAGACTCTTGTTTACATAAAAGTAACCTGAAAAGTCATGAGGCTTGCCTGAGTTTCCCTCTGGAAACAGAATAAAACCTTTTCTCCTGAATACACTGTAAACAACTTGGGTATACAAATTATACAACTTGGGTATCATAATTATGTGGCATGAACCTTGTTTGTCAGACACAAATGTATCATTTTCATACAGAATTTTTTAAAAAGTTATAAATTATTATGATCTGTAAAATAATTACCTTTATCAGATCACTGATGCTATTTAATCTTGTTTTGTTATCTTCAATTATTTGTCATTATTTTAAAGTGTGAGTTACCAACTCAGACTTTCTGAATTTGAATCCTGACTTCTTGTTTTATTAGATATGTGGTTATTAGAAACATAAATTTTATGATCTTTGATTTCATTATATCTAAAATGGAGATACTATAGTCCTTATTTCATTATGGAATTTTGGGGGTGATTAAATGACTCAGAATGTGATATACCTAGTATAGTAACCTCTCAATTAATGTTGCTATTATTATTTATGTTCTACTGGTATTACCACCTAAAGGTTCAGCTCTTTGTTAATGCTTTTCTTTGAGCTCCTATCAAACGAAATTTCAATCATCTCGCCCTAAATAAATCAATGACCAACTTGCAACATCATATAGACATCAGTGGTCTTATGTCAGGAAATTATAACACTAGTTAAATGTAGAGTGTAGCAATTTTTAGACATACTAAAGAGGTCCAAAGACATAATGAACACAGTGTTTCCATACTAATCATTTGTTTCAGAATTCTTTCCTTGTTGATAACCTGTACAAGGATGTGGCCAACAGTCAATGCCTTACACTTGAATCTTAAAGTGACATAGCAATATAAGTATAAAACCCCTGTATTATGCTAGAGAGCTGAGGATATTATGATGGGATTGTCTGATTAATTCCTTCAGTGCTGCTGGGATGGGCCTTACTCTTAGGTTTCCCTCCCAAGGAAGATCTATGGGATCTTCACTAAAGATCAGACATTCAAAAGCAGATCTAAAAATGTATATTCCCTAGACTCCACTATTTCTTGAGTGAGGAGGGAGAATAAGTTTATAAAGCTGTGTCTCTGGGCCTGAGCCTTGTAAGTAGGGAACGAATCATGAGATGTCTTGTGTTTTTAGTCTTAGAATTTCTGTTTTAAAGCCTGAATATAAACATAGCGATCTATCTAAGTAACACTAAGTAGGTTAGAGAGTGTAAAAAGCTGATAAATTGTTTCTGCAATGTTGTTGTTTTTTATCTGCAACTTAGTCCTCATCTGGGATATTCAGAAATACATAAAAATGGATACCTATTATAACATCTCCTATAAAATGTATCATTTCAACACTTCAAATATGTCATTAAAAATATTTTTTTCTTTTCTATGCTTTACATCTTGTCATATGCTATTTTCTAAAATTATTAAGAATGTTTGTAACCATAAACAAAACTAGGAATAAAATCTTTGAAACAAGATAATATGAGTAATTTAGTAATGAATGGTTAGAAAGAAACTCTTTAAGACAAATTTTCACAATAATGATTTCTTACTGGAGAACAAAAATCTATTTTAAATACATAACATAGCATCTCAAAGTCTGTAAGTATTTATGATATATATGCATTTACACATACATATGAACTTTAAACCAATGAGCATGATACTTTTTTCCCCTTTAAATGGAAAGGCATCTTCTTCATGTGCTTTACACCTAAAAACATTTCCAAAAAGTTAAGTGCATCTATGATACATCAGATTTAATAGAGCCAGATGCCCATATCCACTGCCATAAATGATGCTTTTTTTGTGCACAGCTAACAGGCACAAAAAGTGACTTAGAGGCTGCTGCTAGGCTAAGATGTAAGTGGGAGCTCCACACAATGCAAAATTCACCTAATATAACACAAATTAAAGCAAAAAATTATTTTATCTGACTATTTAAAAATAATTCTGTATGCTATGTCAGAGCCTCTGAATGAGTATTGTTAATAAAAATCATCTTTAAAAAATGAATTTTTTGTGCCACATTTGTGTGTGTCTTCAATGTTCTGAGACTTGGATTTTACTCATATTCATGCTAAAAAACGTGCAATAAAAACTGCATAGCTGATTATCAGAAAAAATAATCATAATAAAACAAATCAACTAATTTTTAAAAGACAAAAATTTAGAAAATATTTAAATGTAATTTTGCCTTACTTTTATGAGCAAACACTCTCTTGTCATCAGGGTTATGAGTTACAGTGTTAGTAAGAGTAAAGATCATTATTTTACTGACTTTAACTACCAAAATGCCTTTGAGAAAATGTTTCCTTTTCTGGATCTTGACCTAATTGGACAGTTTTATGTGAGCTAATATATGTGGTCTGATAAGGCTTTCAAGGAGACAATTATGTGCTTTCCCACTATCAATACTGCAGTATGATAGCTTTTTCTGGGGCCTTTTGTACCTTTTATTGGTTGTTGTTATTAATACTAAGTTTTGCTCTTTGGGACAAACCTTTCCTTCTAAGACTGTTATTGCTGCTGATAGCTAGTGAGGATTACCAATACAGCCTCTGCTTTGAAAAAAAAGGAAATTATTTTTCCAAGAAATAACTGTATTTTATTTCATAATCCATTAAACTGAGTTTAACTAATACAAGAAAATTGCAGGTAGCTTACTACAAAAGAAATGGAAAAATTCTTTCTATCACAAATGAAAACTTCTGCAAACCATTACTATAAGTCCTAAATAGAGATACTAGCTGATAAGGGAAACCAATACTTCTAAACTTTCTCTGGTTTGTATATTAGTGTGTCTGATGAAAACAGAACAAATAACCACCTGAGAAAATTCCCATCTTCAGTATAATCCTTTAGAATATTCACACTACCAGAAAAACTGCAGAGCTGCTGTCCAAGATAAGACAAGAATGAGCTTTCTGTGCTCACATTTCATTCTTAATAGGACCTGGGGCCTTGTGGCTGGAATGTAGACCTGACCTCTGTCAAAAGTGAGATGTGCAAAATCTTCGCATTCATTCACATCTCTTGTGAATAATAGAAAGAAGTAATGGAAACTTTTGATTTTGCAAAAATAAGGGAATTCTCCATATTTAGATAATTGTGCATTATGTTTCAAATTCTTTTTTATTATTATTATGTCTTATTAAACATTCTGGGAGGAGACTTTCAGATGCCTTTGCTTCAAATTGCTATTTAATATAATTTTCAAGGCTAATAAAAAAAATGATTCTTACATGGAAAGTGGTTTCTTTAAAAATAGTAAGAATATAACTAGTAATTTTTGAAAATGATAGCAATTGCCAATTAATTCCTTTCACACGTAAGAAGTTATCAAACAATTTTTGAAAAAATATGGCAAGAAATTCCAAATAATTGTTAAGAGTTTCATGTAAGCGTCTTGGTCTGACAAATAAATGGATACAAAATGTTGCTTACACTGTGTGAAGTTTTGGAAGTTTCTATTACATTAGGTTTACCATCTATAACGTGATTTAAGGTACCTCTGCACTAAAGCACAAAACACTGACTGACAGGGAATAGAAGTGGAAGTGGTTTAGATCATGTTGTTTAGCACAAAGTTAGAGTGCTCTGGGATTCTTCAAATCCCTAGATTTAACATCTTTGTATTTTTGGTGATTATGTAGTAAGAATGATAGCTAAGTTCTGAATATTATTCAAAATTTTGTATACATTTAGTTAAATGAATTTGACTTCTTCCTCCATAAATCTCCTTCCTTGGAATGTGCACTTTGCTATCTGTGAGGGGAGAGTGTACTTCATTCATTTACCATTTTCCTCTGGATTTAGCTTCTGCTCAAGAACACACAAATGGAGCTTTCAGATAAAATAAAGCTGCTGAACTTGGGCACCTTATTAAAGGTTTCTAGAAATATAGAACATGCGTTACACAAAACATCCCTTTCCTTGGTTAGAAACTAATCCTGAATTTATTTTTGAACAGTCTGTCAAAGGTGCATGGAATTAGTGCATGGGTGCTATCTGAAATACACTATTTAATGATTCTATCCCTTATGGGAAGTACATTAATTTTTGTAAATATTAGTCCCATCATTTGAAAGTGTGAGTTATAATCATATGTATCTTAAAGGAATGATATGAAAAATAATTAAAATAATACCAAAATAAGAATATTCACAGTGCCTGGAACTTTATAGATATCAATAATTCACACCAGTCAGAATGGCCATCATCAAAAAATCTAGAAACAATAAATGCTGGAGAGGGTGTGGAGAAAGGGAACATTCTTGCACTGCTAGTGGGAATGTGAATTGGTACAGCCACTATAGAAAACAGTATGGAGGTTCTTTAAAAAACTACAAATAGAACTACCATATGACCCAGCAATCCCACTACTAGGCATATACCCTGAGAAAACCATAATTCAAAAAGAGTCATGTACCAAAATGTTCATTGCAGCTCTATTTACAATAGCCCAGAGATGGAAACAACCTAAGTGTCCATCATTGGATGAATGGATAAAGAAGATATGGCACATATATACAACGGAATATTACTCAGCCATAAAAAGAAACAAAATTGAGCTATTTGCAATGAGGTGGATAGACCTAGAGTGTGTCATACGGAGTGAAGTAAGTCAGAAAGAGAAAGACAAATACCGTATGCTAACACATATATATGGAATTTAAGAAAAAAAAATGTAATGAAGATCCTAGGGGTAAGACAGGAATAAAGACACAGACCTACTAGAGATTGGACTTGAGGATATGGGGAGGGGGAAGGGTGAGCTGTGACAAAGCGAGAGAGTGGCATGGACATATATACACTACCAAACGTAAGGTAGATAGCTAGTGGGAAGCAGCCGCAGAGCACAGGGAGATCAGCTCGGTGCTTTGTGACCGCCTGGAGGGGTGGGATAGGGAGGGTGGGAGGGAGGGAGATGCAAGAGGGAAGAGATATGGGAACATATGTATATGTATAACTGATTCACTTTGTTGTAAAGCAGAAACTAACACACCATTGTAAAGCAATTATACTCTAATAAAGATGTAAAAATAATAATTTATCATTAGTACAATCATCATCATCTTCATTATTATTATATTTTCTCCACACCAGCTGTACATTACAGTCATACTACAGAATTTTCCTAATTAGAAATCCTTCATTCTAAATTAAATTTGCAATATTCAGTAAAAATTATTCTGTGATCATATTTAAGAATATATTCATGTGTCTGAGATACTTAGAGCCAAAAAACAAAAAACAGTACAAATAAAGAAAAAACTCCCTGTATTACACCACTCTGAGCTCTTGCCTTTAATCAAAAGCTGAAGAGTGAAGGTGAGAATCCCTCAGATTAGTAGCAAATAGTGGGATAGCAACTACCCTTCACTAATTAGAGTCTGTCATATAGTCAGTACTTAATAAAAAATATCACATACATTTTCCTTCTCATTGGGATAGAATATCTGTCCACAGATGAATGTTCCCACCTGGAAAAACTAAAAAAGCCAGATAACATATAGAAAGCATCTATTCAAACACAACAGAGAGCTGCTTAACAAGATCTAGTGTGGCTCAGATTCTAGAGGAGGAAGAAGCTCAGAGAAAGAAGCTGACTTTCTGGAGCTGTTTTTACTCCCAGGTATATGTGCCATTTCCAAACATGGCCAAGTGACTGATGATTCTTTCCAAAGCACAGTTCAAAACAGGCAGAGGGCTGTTGAGAAGCATAAAGGTATACAGAGAGCTTCTGATGGAGATTTGAGTGGCTCAAGCACATGATCACTTTCCCCTCTGAATTTCTGACATACACTGGGACTTCATGGGATGGGAGTAAAAATCTACAGAAAAAGCTTCTGAAAAGCAGAGAAAGAAAAAGTTTCTGCAGTAGTATAAAATAACAATAAAATGATGAACCATCAGATAAAGGGGTCCTAGTAACTATAGCAGACTCATTTTGTAAAATGCTGGAATCCAGGGTGAGTAGAAGGCAGAATGAGCCTTAATGGGGTCTTTTATCCAGTTTTGTATCCAATACAGCCTGTTCGAATGGATTATATCTATCATCTTGCACCCAAGAATAGGGCATGATGAGCCCTCTGGTGTACTACATTTTAAAAAATATCTAACGCCTGGCAATGGATAGAATATGTATATGAATACCAAAGGACAGTATATCCAATAATCAAGAAAAAAAAGAAAGAACAGACCCACAGGTAATCCAGATACTGGAATTATCTGAAAAAGGATTTTAAAATTTCTGAATATTAAGTACAAGAAAATAAAAACAAAGATAGAAAAAGAGGATGAAGAATTTCAAAGGATTGCAACTTAAAAAGACCCTATTCAAATAGTAATGATAGGACTGAATTTATTTATGTGTATACACACACACACACACACACACACAACTAAACCTCATTAGCAGGTTTTAATAGAAGATGACAATAGCACAATACAGTACTAGTGAATGGGAAAGTACATTGATACCTTCAATTACCAAATTAATGCACACAGCGAGAAGAGAATGAAAAAATAAAAAGTTAGACACTAATGGGAAAAGACCTAAGATATGTATAATTGGTGGCCTAGAAAGAAAAAAGGGAGAGATTGTTGCAAAAGCAATAAACAGATGGTGGTTAAGAAAATCTCCAAATGTATTAGAAATCCATTCACAGACCCAGTAAATTCTGTGAAAACCAAAGAAAAAGTATAAAGAATAAAAACACAAAAACTTGAGGTATACCTTAATATGCCTTTCATTTGCTTAAAAAAAAAAAAAAAGACAAAGAAATTCTTAAAACCAAATTAGAGGGTGAAGGATGGGAGACTGGGTAGAAATGAAGATATGCAAACTTAAAAGGATTTACAAACATACTGAGGTCTAATTTTTAAATGAAAATCAAAAAAAGTTTAAATATGTGAAATGTTTAAAAGTGCTGAATGGAAATAATTGATCTTACAGAGCTTAGTATTTGGCAATATCCCCATTCAAAACCTTTTTAGTTTGGTGTAGTTCTACTTGTTTATTTTTCCTTATATTTCTCTTGTCTGAGGAGATATATCCAATATATATATAACATCCTCTTTATTCAAGCACTTAAGTTGTTTCCATATCTTTACTACTGTAATAATGCTGCAATGAAACTAGGGGTGTATATATCTTTTCTAATTAGGGTTTTTATTTTCTTTGGATACATACCAAGGAGTGGAATTGCTGGATCAAGTGGTAGTTAAATACACTGGAAAATTAAAATTATTTGGTCCATATAGGTTTAAAATTTCGATATCTTTCTAGCTAAAGCAGAAGTTACAAACAAATTTGTGGCATTAAATGTACATATTAGGAAATAAAGAAAAGCTAAAAATAAATTATCTATTCTTCCATCTGATAATGCAGGGAAAAAACAATAAATCAAACCCAAAGTAATGAGAATAATAATAAAATAAAGACAAGAAAAAAAGAATAAAAAAATAAATGTACAATAAAGAAAACAAGCAAAGCCAATTTAAAAAATGTTAACAAAATCAATTTATTCATAGCATGGCTTATCTAGAAAAACAGAGACAAAAACTAATTACTAAAATATGTAATGAAAATAGACACCACTACAGACCCTGCAATATTAAACATATATAGACTATTATAGACATCATCACACCAATAATTTAACACTAATAATAATACAAACAAATCCCTGGGAAATATTATTAAAGCAAACAAAGAAAAAACAGATAAAGAGATGATCTTATATAAAGTAGAAATCAATGTATGATATAAAACATTCCCACAAAATAAACCAGAAAAAACAGCAGATTCACTTTTGAATGCTTTCACATTTTATGGACATGTAAGTAAATATAAACTTACATGAATTCTTTAATAGGATAAAATATAGGGGATGGTTTGCAACTTATTCTGTAAAGCCAATAAGAACTTGCTTTTGATACTAGACAAGGATATTATTATGAGAAAACCAATTACCATCCAAATATTCTCATGAAAATAAATGGTAATAAAAAACATATTAGCAAATGAAATGCAGTGATATATACAAAAGAATAATACATCATGAACAAATAGGATATATTCCAGGAATGCACATGTATCACTGAAAAAAGTGAGAAAGAAGCGTAGCCCCCGACAGCCAGAAACTATCCTGACACTATTGGTGGGGCCTCCGTTTGTTAGAACCTGGCCAGGTGGACATGGCTAAGCTTTTATGTTCTGTTTAACATAAACATTTTCACAGAACACTAATGTCAGACAAGGCCACTGTGTGGCCATGAAGATCAAATAAAATATCAGATTGTTTTACAATCAATGCTGAACCCAGACAAAATCATAAACATTGTCTTAATATCAAAAATGACCGTATATTCCTGTATGCTGGTTAATATGAATGACAGTTGCTACTTTTGCAATCATGGCTATAGCCTTGCTTCACTGCTCTTAGATGTCCTGTCATCTTAATCCTCAAATTGCTAAAAAACCCTAAGATACCCATTGTCATAGAAAGGTTGTTGTTATGCTTACAGGGATCTTTCATCCAGGATAATGTGTCATAAAAAATGTCTTGTGATGTTCATTATTCAAAAAGCAAACTATCTTCCAAGGATACTTTATAGTGCATTTTAATATCTCTAAATAAAATTATTTTCTGGGTTTCCTTTTTCATAAGGCGGAATGATTTGGTTCATCACTACCTGGTGTTTAAGATGCTGTTATATCTGTTTCTGCTAAAGATGCTGATAAACTTAGTCTTTTTGACATGTATTCTCCAGTTTAAATGCAGCTCTAATAACAACTGTTCCTTACCAAGTTGCTAGGGGTAATATGAAGAATAATTAAATTTTAAAATGTGGTTATCTTGTCTGAAAGTCAATACAGTAGTGTAATATTTGGCATCATTAGTATTTTAGTGCTGGGGAGAGGAGCTCTTAGGTGCAGTTACTTTAAATGACTTATCTGTATGTGCCCATTTGTGATTCTGATATGACTTGGACAGCAGGGCTGATAATATAAGACATTAACACATCTGGAAATAGACCAAACTGTAAGTAAAGGAAATTGCCTATTCTTACGGATGATATTTTATGCTATTTTTTAATATAAGTAAAGCACTCAAGAGACACTGCCATAGTACTAAAATATTTTTAAAGTATAGATTAATCTACAAACTACCACTCCTGGATTAAAAATCCCAGGCCAAACGAAACTGCACTTTAGGTTTCCAATTTTAACCTATAATAGAAAAGAAGAGAGACTTTAAAATAATGGACACAAATAAAACTGTGCTTTTAAGTACTTATCCTCTTAAGCATGCAACACATATCATCATTCCCAGGAAGAGGAAAAGGCCATTTTAAACCAAGAATGAGTCACTCACTCAGCATTCCCTCCACTCTTATGAGCCTGGAGGTATAAAACAATATCCATTTTTCCTAAAGATTTGTGTTAAGCACAGGCTATTTTACATTCTTTCCATAACCAAGAAGAGGAAAGACAGATATTGCTGTTAAGAGAATAAATAAAAGAACACCGTGGAATTCTAATTATTTTCTGTTGAAAGTAATTTTTTTCTTACATTATATTAATCAGTAAGTATGAGTATATATTTTGTAAGGACTAAATATGAGAAAAATAAAACACAGTTAGTTGCATATTTTTGCTTTTGTCCCTAATTTTAAAAGTTTGAGAATATTCATTGGGAGTGAGGGTTTGTGTGTACATGTGTGTGTGTACACACACGTACAATACACAAAAACACAAATCTAAATGTTTAATCAAAGGTTTAGTATCTCAATCAAAAATATCATTTAAAAGTCTGTAGCAACTTATATTTGCTTCAGTTGTGTTATTCTTTTGTTTTTCCTGACAGTTTTCCTCTCACATTTTTTGCTAGCTTTAATTAACTTTTCTCCTTAGACCCAAAAGAAAACAAAAAAAATGCAGGCTCAGTATATTTTCTCAGAGCGTACACAATTTGATCAGTTACTGCCTAATGTCTATGCTGGTAATAGATGTTTCAGTGTTTTTAAAGCAATTTTGCCTGATTAGTAATTAGTAGGTCAAATATATGGATTAAATACCCTAGTACTATGATTTCCAAACTTCTTGGGACTGTAAGAATTTCCTGAAACACTTATAAAAAATGCAGGCTCAGTGCTTTCACAACAGACAATGAAATAGACACTAAAGAGGCAAACCCTGATAATCTGTATTTTAAACAGAATTCTCACCATAACCTAGGAGTTTGATAGAAATGCAGACTCTCAGAGCTACACTCTACACTTACTAACTCAAAATCTGTTTATTAAGCTATCAGGATAAATCACATACCCATTAAAGATTGAGAAATACTCTCAATCATATTCTTTCACTAATATTAGATAAGTGAAACCTTTTAATTAGTTCCATGCCCAAAGGGCCTTCATTATCTTTCTACTTTATATGAAATAATGCCATACAGAACAACTAGTTCCATCTTCTCAGTTCACAAATCAGAAAACTAAGACTCAGATATGTGATTTTGATAAGTAAATGGGTCTTGCTATCTAGTCTCCTACTTTCATTGTCTTCGAAGTTGTTTGGGCTTTACAGTGCACTCTGTAGTCTAATATTCAAAGACCTCCACTATATATGGTACTGATTCCCATTTTCAAGGTACTTCTATTAGTTTATGACAAGACTCTTACGTGTTCATTCATTACTGCACTGATTCATTCAAGTAACACACTGAATTCCTACCGACAGCCAATTTAAATCACTCATCATTCAAAACTAGTATCACACATATCAGTCTTTGATTATTAAGGTCTTAGGAACAGAAGAATACAACCCCATCAATATACTTCAAATAAAATTCTTTAAACCATTCAAAGTACTATTCTAATTTTCTTTCCAGTTCACTCTCCAACCATTGAGCCAAGAAAGAAATCCTGTCTCCCTGAATCTCCTTTGGCAACACTTGTATTCATTTTCTGTCCCTGTTGTAACAAATAACCACCAGTTCTGAGGCTTAAACCTATACACATTTTTTTCTCTCACTGTACTGAAGGTCAAAAGTCTAAAATCAAAGTGCTAGCCTGGCACTTCCTTCTCGAGGCTTCAGAAGATGTTTCCCTGTCTTTCCCAGCTTCTAGAGACTGTCTGCATTCCCTGGCTCATGGCCCATTTCTGGCATCTTCCAACTCTTTTATGCTCACAACTCTTACTGTTGACTGACCCCTTCTGTCTCCCTCTGATAAAAACCCAGATGATTACACTGGGCTCATCTGGATAACCTCCTCATCTCAAGATCCTTAACTCAATCACCTCTGTAACATTCCTTTTGCCATATACGGTAATAAACATATTCATAGGTCTCAGGGATTAGGATGTGGATATCTTTGGAAGGCCATTACTCAGCCTACCACAGGGCTCTATACCTGTCATGATATTTATCACCAAAGCCATATGAGAAATAATTGCTGACTATAAGAAAGAAGGGAAAGAAAGACTAGAAAGAGAAAGACACATAAATAGAGACAAAGTTGGAAAATCGAAGTCAGTATTAATGAAGAGAATATTACTATAAGTGAGTAGGTTTTGATAGTTAATTTTTTTTTTTTTTTTTTTTTTTTGCGGTACGCGGGCCTCTCACTGCTGTGGCCTCTCCCGTTGCGGAGCACAGGTTCCGGACGCGCAGGCTCAGCGGCCATGGCTCACGGGCCCAGCCGCTCCGCGGCATGTGGGATCCTCCTGGACCGGGGCACGAACCCGTGTCCCCTGCATCGGCAGGCGGACTCTCAACCACTGCGCCACCAGGGAAGCCCCCGTTGATAGTTAAATATTAATTAAGGGTTTTGGTTTTCTAAAGTGTGGATTTCCTATTAGGCTAACATACCTCTAATAGGAATAAATTATTTTTATAGCCAGCACCATTTTATTCTTCTGGAAAGTAGTAGCACCACCACCCCCAATTTTTTTTTTGGGGGGGGGTCAAATTGCTTCCTTCTGAATCCAATATTTTATTCCGAAATGAAGCTGTGCTGTTGATTGCCTCCTAATCATAGTAACTGGTTGAAGATAGAAACCATGATCCAGACCTGGCTGACTGTAATTGTCTTGAACAGTAGCTGAGAGAAAGAGACGTTTCATTTCTGTTGGCTAAGCTCAAAGTTCACGAGATCCAAACTGCCGGCATCCTTCAGTCTAGTCTTGTGGGAAAAGCCAGGGCAGATGGCCTAATTCCTTTCCTTTTTCTTTCATATTGAAGGAAAATACTGAGGTCTGTCTATCCATCATTTACGTATCTATCTATCTATCTATCACCTATCATCTACTCTGTCATTCATACATAAGTAGCAGTATATGTACAAGAGTTCTGCATCTAGACATCTCTCCTGAACTTCTTATTGAAAATATTTTTCCTTGCTTATTCATCCATATTTCCATATTTAAAGAATTAGCCCTGGTTAAAATTTATTATTTTTCTTGTATTCTAAATTATGCAATAGGCTAGCATAAAACATTTGAATGGTATTCTAATCCTGGTTACACCATTACTTAGAGCATCAAACTGTTTATAGCACTTAATCAGGAGTTCACAATATCTTGGAAACCTTAACATGCATTCATCCATTTATACATATGTGTGTATACACACAAAATAAGAAATATATACATATGTTTCTTCAGCTTCATCCAAACATACTTCTGCAGTAGAATGTTCTAGCTCTTGGTGAGAAGAATTGTGGAGCAGTATTCTATTATTCTCCTAACTGAAATCACATTTTCTTTTTAGACTATTACTGAGGCAGTCTGACTGCCTCTCTCTTCCCCCACCAGCATTCTTCTTAGGATGGCTTCTATCATAACATTTGTGTTCTGTAGTATGCATGGGCTAGAAAGAAATGAGAAGTTAGCTGTCTATATTGATCTTTTGGAGGACACTGCTGCCATGAATACATAATTTAAACAGTGCAGCATCAGGGTAGGTCAACCCTCAATGAAAAGCCAGTAAGTGGCTCAAATAAAAGTACACAGCCTAATACGGAGTTTACTTTCAACTATGTTTAATTTTCATTTTGTGTAAAATACTGCTTTTTTATAAAAAGGTGGGCCAGAGCACAAGAACCATAAATATTTAAAAACTACCAGAGGAAAAAAATATTAATTACTAGCATTGCCTCCTGAACTATTTAACCAGGTTATAAATAAAATTAGCATTGCAATTTAAATCTTAGGGAGCACAATGTGTTTATTTACCAAAGTAAATAAAATGTCATAAGTAAAGTGTCTCATGCATTGAACCAAAAAAACAACGTTTTGGCCCATTTCAGAGAAATGGCATTTTAGGTATGGAATGGAAGGGGGAATCGCTGGGGAAGGGAAGAACGGCCCAGGACCTGGTTAAGGGAAAAATGAAATCTAACCCTTTACTGAGCAGTAAGATGCAAAATGCCTGATGCATAGCTGCATAGGAACTCATTCCTGAGCAAGGAGTAGTTTTCTAAAACGAGATTTTGCCGTCTAGGTCTTCCATCTCACAGAACTGGAAATGATTTATTTTTGATAGTTTACCTTAAATTCTCAGATTAAATGAAGAGCTTCAGTTTTTTGAAAATAACAGGAATGGATTAAGAAGTTTGCAAATTTGAAATAGGAAGTTTCAGAGTTCCAATTTTAGTATGATGCAATTATATATTACTTGGGGAGACAATATGTCCTTTAACTCAGGTGACCATAATTGTAGATAGATTAGCTAACCACTTTAGGTTGAGATTCAGATTCACAGAATGCTTTGCAACATTTGTTAAAGGATGTAATTTTAAGACAGTAATTTGTAACGCCCAGAGAGCCCACAAAACACAAAAATATGAGTATGAACACATACCCAATATTATAACCATTGTTATATTCACAATTGTTTTGCCTGACTCATTGGTTGAGAGCACTAAAAATTATTTTAAAAACTTGAGTATCTAGAGAAAACAGAAATTAAGCCTGACACAGAGAAATTTTCTAACAACCTCCAATGATGAACTTGTACTTTCACTGACAATAAACACTATGTGCTTTTCAGCTAGTAGTATTTTGGCATAAGCTTTCTTTCTGTATTTGACTCTAATTTACCCAGGTAGTATCTCCAAGACTCCATGTTTCAGTGTCAGGTTTGAATGTCACTCTTACCAGCTCATACAGGTCTGAGTAAAGAAAGTATAAGAAGTTTTTTTTTAGATAAGAAGGCTTTGTGTGTCTTTTTAGTGAATTTATTTGTCTAAAGTTTGAAAGATATATTTATTAATTACTCTGCTTTCTACTGATTTCCACAGTCTAAAGCCATATAATCTTTGTCACTGCAGTAATAGTACTAAATCTTTTTGCATAACATCTTCTCACTCTATTTTAAAAATACATCTTTGTTTCAACACTTCTTTCAGGAATCAATGAATGTTCCTCGTCACCAACTTTTGAGACATTTTTTTCACCAAATATCCATTGCATGTTAATATATTCTATCAGATTGACCTGCGTATTCTCTATAGATTTATGCAATTGATATTAGAGCTAGTTAGAAATCTAGCTTGTAATTACATGACATCTTTCACTTATAAAATAGACATTAAGTAATGTAGTTATATTGTTATACTGTATTATGTATGCAATTTGTTCTCCCTTTTCAATTGTGAGCATCCTGACATCGGCATCTATGACATATAAATTATTCTCTATTTCCTAATCCAAGGAACAAAATGATTGCCAACACAACGTAGATAAGCAGCATAAATATGTTAAATATGACTCACAAATGTTCTTGGAGAGTAAACTTTTGAAAACATATTCCAAGACAAATGCTCAAGATTGAAGTGATACAAATATTTTTAAAATATTTTAAATATTTCTATAAAGTATACTTTCACTCACAATCCATTTGCTTTGTTTAGTCTCTTGCTGCCAAGTCTCTTGCTGCCTAGTTTCATGTAGAAGCTGAGCACTCTATTTCAGTTCTGGAATCTTAAATTTATATTCCATTCAAGAATCAATCCATACTAATATCCAACATATATAAATAGCTCATACAACTCAACATCAAAAAAACAAACAACCTGATTAAAAAATGGGCAGAAGAACTGAACAGACACTGTCCCAAAAAGGAAATGCAGATGAACAACTGGAACATGAAAAGATGCTCAACATCACTAATCCTCAGGGAAATGCAAATCAAAACCACAGTGAGATATCGCCTCACACCTGTCAGAATGGGTATCCTTAAAAAATAACAAATGTTTGTGAGGAAGTGGAGAAAAGGGAACCCTTATACACTGTTGATGGAAATGTAAATTGGTGCACCACTGTGGAAAACAGTATGGAGGTTTCTCAAAAAACTAAAAATAGAACTACCATATGACCCAGCAATTCCATTCCTGGGTATATATCTGAAAAAAACAAAGACAGTAATTTGAAAAGATACATGCAGCCCAATGTTCAGAGCAGCATTATTTACAATTGCCAAGATATGGAAGCAACCTCAGTGTCCATCAACAGATGAATGGATAAAGAAGACATGGTATATACATATATACACAATGGAATACCACTCAGCCATAAAAAAGAACAAAATTCCATCATTTGCAGCAACATGCATGGACTTTGAGGGCATTATGCTAAGTGAAATAAGTCAGAAAGAGAAAGACAAATACTGTATGATATCACTCATTTGTGGAGTCTAAAAAATACAACAAACTTATTTTGTTGTAAGAATACAACAAAATAAGTGAATATGACAAAAAGGAAGCAGATATAAAGAACAAACTAATGGTTACCAGTGGGGAGAGGGAGAAGGGACAACACAGGAGTGAGGACATGGTGGAAGGCACAAACTATTGGGTATAAGATAGGCTCAAAGATGTATTGTACAATATGGGGAATCCAGACAACATTTTATAATAACTGTAAATGGAAAGTAACCTTTAAAAATTGTATAAAAAATCAATCCATAAACAGCAGTCTATTTTTGATTTTGTTTAATTTCAGAATTAGATTTTCATATCTGTTATCGCAAGAATACTAAAATCTGGTATTAAATCTGAATATAACATATTTTAATACAGAATTTAGAATTCAGGATTCAAACTCAAATTTATTACCCTTCCAAACTCTTTAGTAAGCTATTTCTTTTCACACTACTCTTGCTCTAACCATTCATCTTATTTTAACGCTACCTTATTTTAATTTATATTTCTTTCTACTCCATACCCATTTTCTTTCCTATATCTCATGTTATCAAGACCACTCTCAAATTTGAAAATGTCATTATAAAATCTGAAATAAGATCTAAGAGAAGCAGTGCTTTTAAGTTCCATAAACATTTTCACTGTGCAGAATAACATAAATTATATTAAAAGTCACACAACAAGCTGAGCACACTTCTTTGGCAGAAAGCTTAATTCAACAATGCACAAACGATGCAAACTTTTGATGGCAATGTTCTTTGATAAAAGATTCAAACACAAGTTCAGACACTACTTTGGACAACCTTGAATCCAGTAATTCAGTGATAATTAGTTCTTGTCTTGTAAAATGTTATCCCCATGAAAAAATACATTACATAACAAGTTCCCTGGGATGTATAATTCTCAAGTTAAGCTCAAAAAACATGTTTTACATTTTCTCTGACATAAATAGTTATTTCCTTTCATTAGTAGACAAGTGGATATACAGTAATAAATTCATGGCCCTAAGCTCTGTGTTCTGTGCTTATTAATGCTTTTGTTTTTCATGTTATTTAATAGTATATTCGAAACATTGAAAAATGAATGAAATATTAGCAGTATGGGCACTAATAAAAGTGTTAATAAAATTTATCATTAGAATGTATACAAAAATAACATACTGCTGGACTTAAACAGTATAATATACAGATATTACATGTTATTTTACACTCATTTTTCTTTCTCTTTCGACTTTCTGTTAGGTGCATGTGTCATCAAGAGTGAATCTGACACTAGGACAATGACCTGCCATACATTTTACTTTGTTTTTTCTTCCTTACTGAGAGGAAATCATTTCAATGGAATATTTACTTGCAGTTGGGTACCTTCTCTACTAAAGTTTTTTTAAAAAAACTCTCATTGGGGTTTTACATCCAATGTAAATCACTGGATTTAAATGGCATTTAAAAAATAATGATTCTTTTCATATAATGAAGTTTATGAAAAGAGGAAATGTTGGCTCATGGAAAAGAGATGAATGAATACAATAAGACTTCTGTTGGAGGGATTTATGATGTATATTTAGTATCTTAGACAACATAATAAATCACTGCCACAGTCAATGTGAAAAATACATTAGATGCCATTTGTTTTTCATCAGCCTATCTGGGTTCTTTTCAGATGTCATTTTCAAGATTTATACACCAGTTTTATTTCATATTATAAAAAGTCTATTACTGATTACAGAGGAACTCTCAAACATGACTTTTTTTTGTTTTTTTTTTTAATTTTGGGACTACTCACATGCATACTACCAGCTTCACTGAGAATCACCGAAAAAAGAATGCAATGCCAATGAATCCAAAGAGAACACAAATAATGATAAATGCAAGTCATCACAAATCCCTCTGTAGCTGAATATCACATATTGACATTTTCTCTTTAGATAGCACTGGCAGATCAAGCTCAAACATTCCGTTTAACTCTGTGGAGACCCTTGTCCATTACATATTATGTATATTGTGAAATCCCCTGATAGTTTTCTATATCCAGCATAGCTGTGCACGCATCAGTGCTGCATAGGATTATAAACACCTAAAGGTTTTTTTCTGTCAACATAGTATTATTCTGTATATAATAATACATACCAAGACACGTTAAAATTAGTTTTGATGATGGAGATGAAGAAAGAGAAGATCAAAACTAAGAATACATTTATAGTTTAAAATTATTCAGTCCAGGAAATTATCCTGATATCCAAACTACACACCAAAATATATAAAATTCTTCTTGATGAATGGCTATAAAAACTCAAATGTCTGGGCCAAAGTTGGCTGGATAGAACATAGTACAAAGAAACAGATACAAGTAAGTATTTTCACCTGTCTTTCTACGTTAAACAATTAATATTTTACTAACTTACTGCTTGCTCTATTTATTTTAGAGATAGAGGATTTTCATGAAATCAATTCAAGAATTAAAGATAATTTCCTAAACTCAAGTTTTGTTTTTTTTTAAATTAATTTATTTGTATTTGGCTGCATTGGGTCTTTGTTGATGCGTGTGGGCTTTCTCTAGTTGCAGCGACTGGGGCTACTCTTTGTTGTGGTGCGTGGGCTTCTCATTGTGGTGGCTTCTCTTGTTGTGGAGCATGGGCTCTAGGCACGCAGGCTTCAGTAGTTGTGGCTCGCAGGCTTCAGTAATTGTGGCACGTGGGCTCTAGAGTGCACTTTCAGTAGTTGTGGCGCTTGGGCTTAGCCGCTCCGCGGCATGTGGGATCTTCCTAGACCAGGGCTCGAACCCATGTCCACTGCATTGGCAGGTGGATTCTTAACCACTGCACCACCAGGGAAGCCCTAAACTCAAGTTTTTCATTCATCCTCATTACTATTGAGTGGCTCTTAATGCTCTGCTGATATAAATATTTTAGAGCAGCTATTGCAGGGTTAATCATGTTAGTCTTGCTTAATAATTTATATATATATATATGTGTATATATATATATATATATATATATATTTCAAATAAGCCAATGTCAAATTTAATTAAAATTAGGGGAGTTTGATATACCATGTAGATCATTAAAATACTAACAATTTTTGAGTATGTTTTATTTTTAACACAGTTATTGTTTAAAATGTTTTAAGATGCACATTTTAAAACCTATACTAAATAAGGCTTTTTCCCCATGGGTAATCAAAGAGGTATTTAGAATTTGAAATTTGCCCATTCTAATTGATTTAAAGTGTGGATCAGCCTTTGGTCCTCTGGGTGCATTTACATTAACACAAAAATTACATTTAAAAATGTTGTGTCCTCTTCTACCAAGTTAAATCCATGTGCCTGCATTTTCCCTGAAGGCCAAGATAAATGCAAGAATGCAATTTTAGGAGTGAAGGACCTCTATAAACAATATTCTGTTTCCAATTTCGGGAAGGTGAAACCAAAAGATTGAACACGGTAACCTTCGGAGCATCTTAATTACTGTTATGCAAAATAAGGGACCATTTCTATAGTAAACTTATATAGCCCATGAAGTTTAACACATAAAATAAAACAATAGCCCAAAATCTGTGCACAAGTACTGATGACAAAAGACAAATATTTGTATGTAAACATATGTATACTTAATATTTATATTTTACCAAATGTCTCATATAACCTGTTACATCTACATGCATTTTTCTAAAGGTGAATATACCACAGTCCAATAGGAAAATCACACCTGAGAGATTAAACACAAATCTTGTCACAAGTGTCACTACAATATTTAATTGCAGCACTCAAATTCTAGACCAATTTGGTAACTGAAAAGGCACAATCATTTAGAGCTTGAAAAGGACTTAACAGTTACTGTGACCCAACTGGGTTGTTTTATATACATTTAACTTATTTTCTTCTTAGAACTTTCATCTCATGTGTTAGCCAATTTAAAGATGAAGAAAATGAATCTCAGAAAATTAAAGTAACTTGCACAAGGGGACACATGTAGTTAATAGGCAAGTTATTTAAAGTCAGCTCTGTTGTAATTTGAAAGTCTTTTTGCCACTGTAGCTACTGCTCTATATCCAAAGCCTATGCAAATTATTGCCTGAATCATCTTACTTACACATATGTCAACATCTTTGTTACACAGTGATAAAATTATAAAATGGTAGAGCTAGAAGGAGCTTTTAAGATCAATTAACTGATCTCTGTTGTTTTACAGCTGAAAATTTAAGGTCAAATAAAATCATAGGGTATTTCTAAAACAAAACATCTTTTAATAGCAGAGGCAGACCTAAGAAGCAGACCAATTAATGAAGTTCTATATACAGCAAAAATATTTTTCAAAGACCATTGTCTTCATATGGATACATAATTTAAGTAGAAATTAAGTAAAACATCTATACACTATGCCTTATGAGGTAACTTTTGCTCAAAGATTAGTTCACACGCTATAAACAGGCTTGATTTCCATTCTCACTTACCAGGTCTGACGTTTTTTTTCATCAGATTTATAGCTTTTGTTCTCAAAGCAGATGCATAGATAATGTATCCAAAAGATCACTGGCAACATTTTCTTAAAATGGGAGAAAATATTTTCTTTTAGATATTAAGTTTATTCTATTCTTGAGCTTACTTTCTCAGTAAACTATTTCAAAAAATGCCGGGCTTCCCTGGTGGCGCAGTGGTTGAGAGTCCGCCTGCCGATGCAGGGGACACGGGTTCGTGCCCCGGTCCGGGAAGATCCCACATGCCGCGGAGCAGCTGGGCCCGTGAGCCATGGCCGCTGAGCCTGCGCGTCCCGGAGCCTGTGCTCCGCAACGGGAGAGGCCACAGCAGTGAGAGGCCCGCGTACCGCAAAAAAAAAAAAAAAAAAAAAAAGCCAAAAAACCTGTATAGAAGTGCATGAGGAGGGATGACAACTCAAAATGGTACTTCGTGAGTAACTGAGGGTTAAGCTGTGTGTTGGATATGGAGAACCTTCTAGGGAAGGTGCAGTGAAGACAGGGCTCTGGCTACCTACATGGGGGAACTTCCAGAAGCAGCAGGCAGTTAATTGCTAGGTCACTGTGAGGATGGGCAATGGGAAAGATATGGTTGGTAGTGCTACGAAGACAGAAAAGGCTGAAGAATGCAGGATACTGCAGAGAAAGTGGTGCTTTACAGGTCTACATGGCACCCGTGGTCGGGACGAAGTATTATTGATATTTATACCCCTACTGTCTTAGTAAGGAGCAGATGACATTGAAGGATATTTGGGGATGCTGCTATTCTGGAATTGTTGGCCACAGGTAATATATGACAATGCATTTGGAGAGACTGAGTGCTTTCTCAGAACGTAGGCAGTTGTAATCCCTTGAGGAAGCATAGCAGCTTACAAGGCCCTGACATTTGTACACAAAGATCATGCCTTGCATAACTCAGGGAGTGTTCTTCCATAAAGACCACGGATTATGCAACTCTGATCTCCCTGGGAGTTCACATATAAAGAAAAGCACAGTGTCAGTGTGATTTATAAGCCATAAATATTATCCTAGAATCACAAGAAAAATACAAAGCTGAATAAATGTTTTTTTAATACTCTCCATTATAAAAGTATAAATAATAATATAATTGGTTGTTAAATTTAATGTTATTATGCTTCGGTCACTATAACAAGTATTAGAAGGAAAATGTGTATTTCTGTATTACAAATATGAATTATATAAATTATATTCCACACACAGTAGAAATTAAAGTATAAATGCAAGCTTCAGTACCTCTGAAAATAGGAAAACAAACAAAAAACTATAATGAAAGCTTAAGTGTCCTGGGCACTATTAAGAGACATAAACTAAATTTCCTTCATCATTCTGTGCTCCTGATAAGTAACTTAGGCTCCAAACAACTGGAAGAAATTGTTACTAAAATGAAATTTATTATTTTTATTACACATTTTATAGAAAACACTGAGTTTTGAATTTAGTTAAAAAACATAGCTTTTTGACAACAATCGTAATGTATTCTGTGCAATAAGCTTTCCTTTTTTGGGATTTTTTAATCTTAGTTCTACTCTACTAAATATTTTAGCCCAAATAGCTGCAACAGTTCTATTTGCTTTGATTTTGAAAACATTTCTCCACTTCAACATCACTTATGATGTGTTTGAATGTCCTCTTAAAAATCCAAAAGGAAATGAAAACTATTATTTACACACTTTGCTAAAATTTTAACTGCAAAACTATTATTAGCCTTTAAGTTTATTTTGCTTTGATATTTATATAACATCTAATAACACAGAATTAAATATTTTATGCTTTCAGATCACAAAGTACACATCTTTAGAGGACTGTAGATTAGTACTTGAGAAATTTAAATGTTCCTACAATTCACCTGTGGATCTTGTTAAAACGCAGAATCTGATCTAGTCAGTGTGGATAGTGCCTCAATTCTGATGCTTATCTTTGGTCAATGATTTCAGTTGCAAGATGTTAGAGGCCAGTGAAGTAGTTACAACTTAAGCTTTCTCTGTAAAGCATACGTGAGATCAATATTACTGTAGGCCAATGATTTCAGGTGAGAAGTTCAGTTTCAATCAGTTCATTCTAACTTGCTTTAGTCATGTCAGACAAGGGACTCTGGAGAAGTCATTTCTGTGACAAATGTGTGAAAATTACCTCCTTCTCACTGTGCCCATTTCTTAAAGATTTATCAGATCCTTACTCAGCCCGTCGGAAGTATTCATAAGTGCTATTTGTTACCATAATTATTAACAGTCATGCTGTTATTATAAATATCTAATTTTAATACTGTGATTTTTAACCAATACTTCTCAAATCAGTACCCACTTTTTACACCTTTCTGAATTTTAAAATCAGGAAAAAGAAAGAAGATAAAAATAAAGATATTTTATTAAATCATGGCATTAAGTACCCCACTGTAACTTTAATACAACATTCCCCCAAATCTTTATGTTATGAAGTTATGGATAAGAAATTGATGAGAACACAGCTATATTTTGATCATGGCCTCTTAGTTTATTCCTTCTCTCCCATTTGATACTTTCATGCATTGTTACAAATTTATCTTTTGTAATAAGATTAGAGAATGAGACATATGGATTTTTACTTGGATGTGTCAATGTTAGAATTTTATTGTACACTGTAATTTTCTGCTTTCTATTCTCCTCAACAAAATTCCACAGTTTGGGATAATCCACAATAACAAGTCTGAGGAATAAATTTTCACCGTGTAATTATAACAGTTATTATTATTATGGTTGTTATTACTTGCTTTTACAAGAATCTTATCATACATTCTCACTTAATAAATAATGAACATCCCTTTAATTAGCTATTAAAGGGAACATCTAATTCCTTTTAATAGCTAATTATTCTTTTCTTTTATGGATAAAATAATTTGGTTTTGCAACTAAAAATATTGTTGCAACAAATTCCCTCATGCATATTTCCCTAAACTCTATTACTAGAAAGTAGATAACAAACAGTGAAACATATGGGATAAGGAATTAATTAATTTTAATTGCCTTTTTTTCTGATTACTCTATTGAGAGGTAAAATGCATATTCTCTTTCCCCAGAAATGGATATGAAAGGCTTTTACATTCACTAGCACTGCTGTAAAAACAATCTTAAAATGAGGGATTTGTTTATTCATTTATTTCTTGACTTCCTGTGACTGAATCCCATGTTAAATGCATACTTGTCACTGGGAAAGGTCCGTATGTGAACTATCTGTTAAAATTTGGCCACTATTTGCACCGAATTTTCTTTTTCTATATTAAATTGTGTAAGCTCAGTGCTTATTAAGGGTTTTCAATATTTCATCAGCTATCTTGTAACCCTCCACACTCCAATGAGACTTTTGTTTGTTGTTCCTTTGCATGTGTTTGTTGTTTGCTTTTTAAATTTTTATTGCATGTAACAAAATATATCTACATTTTCATTTTGATTGTTGTAATTCACGTCTTTCTTTAGAAAACATTTCTCACCCTAAATTTATAAAAATACGCTCACATTTAGTTTTATATTTTTGGTTGAATTATTTGATTTTAATTCATAATCTTTCCCAAATTAGTATTAAAATGTAGATCAGTGTGGGAAACACCTATTTTTTTCCCAGATCATTTCAAAGTATATCAAAATGTCATTTTTATCATACATGTATTTTTCATACAAATCTGTTCATTATGGTAAGTATCATATAATATTGTAATTAAAATGATTTTATAGAAGGTTTAAACTCTGGTAGCTATAACCTTTTATTGATGGCTTTATTTTTAGTTTTTTTTCAGTACTTCTGCTTCTACTTTCCATTAAATAAAGAACTGATAACTCAGTAATAGTCATTGAATGCCTGTTATATGCCAGGTGCTTTTCTGCACACTGTGGATATGCCAATGATTAAGACCAACAATGGTAATGAAAAAGAAGTTGAAGAATAGATACAGTCAATATCAATAGCACCACTTGAACTGCATCACATAGATGTTGATAGTCTTCATCTTTAACATGGTCTCATAGAAATTATGAAATTTCATTTTGTATTTCCACTTTGAACAAGGTATCTTTAATGGTAATTTTCACTAACATTATTTTTATTCTATTGTATTCAGAAAGGCTTTCGTTTTTTTAACATATTGAAGCTTTATTTGTGACTTCATATATATGGCCAAGTTTGCTAAATGTCCCGTAGCACTTGAAAAGAAGGTGTATTTTCATTATTGTAGTTTTAGGATTTCACATATATTTACTAATTAAGTTTTTCAGGTCTTCTGTAATCTTGCTAAGTTTTGTCCACTTGATCACTTGGATCACTTGATATGACAGGTGTATGAATTTTGGCTTGCTATACCAATTGTAATATTTTCTACTCATGTTAAGTGCTTTCTTCTGAGATGATTTTGAAATATTAAGCTATTGTTTCCATGTTTTGTATGTTCATTTTCTGATATCTTTTCATTTTCTGTCAAGATGTTATTTGGCTTATTTTTATATTTTTAAAATATCAATTTGAAGGGGTTTTGGCTGTATTTTCTGCTTCCCATAGATAAATGTGAAGGATTTTTTTAGACTCGTTAATGGGTACGCTTATAGTGGAATATGTGCTATCTCCACTTCTGGCTTCACAGATTGACGACTCTCTTCAATCTGGTTACCAGAAAAGACTTAAAATATGGCCTCAGTATATAACATCTATTCCTCAATGTCAAGTCTGGTCAAGAACACTTGATAGTTTCAAGATGGAAACTAAGTCTTTTGAGTCCCTTTTTCTTAGCCATCTGAAACTTTTATTAATCTGAGTGCTCCTGTGTAGTATAATTTAATTTCTGTAGCTGTATTTTCCCATGAGGGTGAAATTCTGGAAAGAAGTATTTGCTGGATATTTTTGAGATTTGTTAAGCCTTACAGCCACATTCCTTTTGGAATCTTATACCCACCCACAGTTTCCCACATTCACCCACAATTCAGAGACAGTAAGAAATTGTTCCAATATCTTTATTCTCAGATATATGTTTCCTAAACAACCACAGTCCTCTCCTTTTAGGGGTATGTAGTTGGTAGCAGGTTTGGGTTGCTACAGAGTTAACTGACATGCCTTAGTAAATTTATTTAACTTACATTTATTTAGACATTTTTTTTTTTGGCCTCTTTAGCTTCAACAGAGAGACAATATCTCCAAGGTAGAAAACCAGCATAAGTGTCCTGTATTAGATTTACAGCTACTCTACTGTACTATTTCCTTAGTGTCAATAACAAAGTAACTATTCCAAAGTAGAATAAAAACACTGCAATGGCTTTGGCTCAGTAAGCTGAAGCTTTCTATACTTCGAAAAGTGTATAAGCCTATATTTATGCAGTTGTATGTAGTAAAGGTGTCAAAAACTGGATTATAGTGATGATTTACTTTTGTTACCTTTTAATGAATGCAAACACACATAACTAAATCTATACATCCTTGAAAATAAGGCAGACGCATATTTCATGTGCAATAAATTCATAGTTTTGAATGGCTGGCATCCACAGACACCATTTGTCTATTATTGAATAGTCTAATGGTACTTTGAAGTCAAAGAGTGACAAACATTAAATATTAATCCAAGTTGGGGAAATTTCTATGTGTAAATGAAAAGAGAATGATGATATATATAGGTTCCAAAATTAATTATTATGAAAGTTATTAAGATTTTAGTCATTTTAGATTCTGCTGTATGAGAATAAAGGAAAGTGATATGTTTTAATTATAATAAAAAGAAAAAAAATTCAAAATTTGTAATTAAACCAAAAAATATAGTGTCAGTCATTTTCTAATCAGCTGTATAATACATCAAAATATTTCATAATTATTTGTTCTCTGAATCAGACCAGTTGCCAATAGTTTTATTTAGGTAGATGATTATAATCACAGCAAAACATGTTAATTCTGTTTCTTATGGTAAAATACTTTGATTAAAAATCAATAAACACACATGAATCTTCTTCACAATAAACCTATGAAGAGACAAGTATAATTTGAGAAACTCATCTTGGCAAGATTGATTTTGTTCAATCCAGTCACTCAGCAAGCATAGACAGAAGCCTGTGCAGGATCCCATGAAGGACACAAACATTAGTAATTCGCCACCCATTTCTTCAATGTAAGGATAATCAAAGAATAATGTAAACATCTCTAAAATAATTAGAATATGAGACAGGCTTCAAAATGAAGAAAAAAATGATAAAAAGCAACAGAAATTCATGAAATCAAAAGAGCACAAAAACAAAACACTCTTGCTCTTGTGAACTTACATTTTAACAACAAACCTACAAAGAAGCAAACTTCCCAAAACACTTCCAAAGAGCTTATATAGCTATTATTATTTTTAAGTCTTTACTGAATTTGTTACAATGTTGCTTCTGTTTTATGTTTTGGTTTTTTGGTCACAAGGCGTGTGGGAATCTTAGCTCCCCAACCAGGGATCGAACCAGCACCCACTGTATTGGAAGATGAAGTCTTAACCACTGGACCACTAGGGAAGTCCCAGCTTAAAGCTATTATGACTTTAGAACCTTGTCCTTTTGAAGCATAAGGCTAGAACTCTAAAGCCAAAATTTTCTGAATAGTGATAAAACTGAGCAAGACCCTATGGGGCCTTCCAGGGACAAAACCCCACCCCATGTTGTCCACCTGCCTCTTGTCTGTAAAAAAACTTTAGTCAAAGAATAAATTTAGTCAGAGAAGTGAGAAAATGCAGAAGCAAAGGAAAGCAGTCAAACAAGACCAAATAATTACATAAACAAAGTCAAGGACCTTTAGTTCCTCCTCAAGGGCTATAGACAATATTCTGAGCCACATCCTTTGAGCTGTTTTGAATATACTGACACCCCCACCAGGTGGATGAAGTTAACTAAATGACCACACTGTAGCCATGACATAAGCTGCTCCACCTTACACAATTCTAAGAACTGGCCTCACGGTGACTGGAACAAACCAACCAAGAAGCTGATTAACTGTACGTCAAACAATCAAGATGATGCTAATCAGACCACTGCATAATCAAATTTCAAGATGATTGTCAGAATTGACAGTTCTACACGTAGCCCCCTCCCTCTGCCTATAGATCCCTGAAACACCCATTTCAAAGCTCTTGCCCCCTGATCAGCCGTGGGGAATTGGCTTTTGGACATGAGTCCACCTTCTCACCAGGTTACTGGCCTCCTGAATAAAGCAACGTTTCCTTTCCAACCAACACTTGTATTGGCTTTCGAGCAGCAAGCAGCCAGACCTGGGTTCGGTAACAGTGAAAATATATATATAACATTTCCGCAAAATTATCAAGAATTTGAATCCATTTTGTGGTTATATTATTAACTCTATAATCTGAATAATGTAACCTGATTTAGATGTAAATACCCTCCATATAAAAATCCCTGTCCAGTTATTGTGAACTGATATTGCTCTTATTGGAACAGATGTCATCAGTGGAGAGGAGAAGACAGCGGAAGATGAGATTATGGCAATCGATAACTGTCTTAGTTAGCCTGGACTGCCATAACAAAATACCATAAAAAGGATAGTATAGAAATGATAAAAATTTATTTCTCACAGTTCTGAAGTCCAAATTCAAGGTGCCAACAAAGTAGCTTTCATTCAAAGCTTCTCTTGGCTTAGTAGGTGGTCATCATCACAGTGTGGGCTCACATGAGCTCTTCTTTCTGCCTGCAACAAGTGAGAGTGAGAGCCCTGATCTCTCTTCCTCTTCTTATAAGGGCATTAATCCCACCATGGGGCCCTACTCTCATGATCGCATCTAAACCTAATTTATCTCCCCAAAACCCCACCTCCAAACACCATCATGTTGGGGGAAGGGCTTGTAAACAAAAAGAACAAAAAGCATCACTCTTCATCCAGTTATACAAGGATTGAATAGCAACCTACTGCAGTCACCCATGGACAGTGCACCCTGAGGGGAATTCAGGATGTAGAAAAACATAATGAAACATTCAGTGTTTTGGATATATGGCCCCTAAACAGTTAAGATGCATATTAAAGAAGAATGTCAAGGACCTCAGATGTTTGAATCTTCTCATACATAGAAAAACACTAAAATCATTAACTTAAGATGTCTCTTTTTGTGATTAGCAGTAATCTTTTACCAAGATGTATGCTTGACTACATGTATTTCCCAGACAAAAAAATCACACATATATATATATATATATATATATATATTTATATATATATATATATATATACTGCATCCTCCTCGCCTACCTCTTTGGAGCAGTTCCTCAGAGTATCTGAGAGCCTGTCTCCTGGGCTATAGTCCTCAGTAAGATCCTTGAATAAAACTGAAAATCACTGCTCTTACACTGTGCATTTTTCTCCAATCTACAGGCTTCAACATGTGAATGGCAGGGGTGGGGGGGTGCATGAACATTCAATCCATAATCATGGTGAATAAAAACAATGGCAGGTCAATTGCCTATTGATATAGACAACATGTTACATAAGAGAAAGAAGAAAAGAAACAATTTTTTTTAGATTTTGGGGGTAGGAGTTTATTAATTAATTTATTTATTTTTGCTGTGTTGGGTCTTCGTTTCTGTGCAAGGGCTTTCTCTAGTTGTGGCAAGCAGGGGCCACTCTTCATCGCGGTACGCGGGCCTCTCACTGTCGCGGCCTCTCTTGTTGCGGAGCACAGGCTCCAGATGCGCAGGCTCAGTAGTTGTGGCTCACGGGCCTAGTTGCTCCGCAGCATGTGGGATCCTCCCAGACCAGGGCTCAAACCCGTGTCCCCTGCCTTAGCAGGCAGATTCTCAACCACTGCGCCACCAAGGAAGCCCAAGAAACAATTTTTTATGTAAATGTTGAGTTTCAGTATGTTTGATCAACATTACTAATGCAAAAGAGCTATTTCTGGTGATAAATTTAGATAGGATAAGGTGGCTCTCAAAGGATTTTGTTAGTATTTATTCGTCATCAAACAAGATGATACATGGACTTTAATCAATGTGATCAGTTTTCCTTGATTTTGAGTCTATGAATTTAATTAATGTGCCAGGAGAGGTTAGGGGCATACTTCATGCAATATGTGCAATATGGCCTACCCAACCTAGAGGTAAAGGGGGTATCTTGGGTAGAAGTCGTTAAGTCTGACTTGAAGTTATTGCCCCTCCCTCAGAAACAAAGTGACCCTATCAGTACCTAAATTTCAGTTCGTCTCATCAGAAAACAGACCCTCACCAAGTGCATCTACATAGCTGACCCAGGCAGTTCAACCCACACTCACGATCCATTTCCATGGCCATGTCCCCCCAAAAAGAGTGTTCTTGATCAGCTCAAGTCTCAGAGTGTGAGTTCTGTACCCTGAGCAGAATGACCAGGACTGCTTTCAGTTTGGAATATGTGGTACTGAGGCTAAAATAACTATAGCATTCACGATTGGTTTTCAGCTTAGCTAAGTATCAGTCATTCAGGCCGTGCCATTTAATGGAAATTCTGTGAGTCAAGGATTCCAAAACAGCCAGCAGCGTTGGCTTTATATCAGGCAGTAGAAAAAGAGATAAGTCCTTCCTCCCTGCCATGTCACCTTCTCCCCTCAAAGGGACTGCTGTCACTTTCTCATGTAAAGCCAAGAAGCTGGTGGGGATAGGTTGGCCACGTGTTTTGGGGGCCTTTTCTAGCTTCTTAGCCATAGACTTCAACTTGACTCAAAAACCCAGAGTCACCAGGCTTCTATGGCTGAGGCTTCCAATTTAACAGGAGCTCATTCACAAGGTGCATGTCATAAAAGGATGTGTTTAGTAGCCCTTTAACCCCAAGTCCAAATCACCCAAAGTTACCTGCCAATAAGTGCTTCATCCCTGTGGATGAATACTCCTTTTGCAAAAGTTTCCAATTGGCAAAAATTACCACCACAAAAACCTGTTCTATTCCCAGCACCCAAAGGGTCCAACAAATTGACTGAAGCTCATGCTAAATTCTAACAAACCTATTGGCGGCAAAAGGCAGGTGAGTTTGTCCTATTGACTCACTTATCTATCTCTGGCTTTCCACCTGTCAGAATGTTCCCTTTGTTACTTATGAGATGGGAAATTACAGGCATATAACAACCAATATCGATTCTTATCATACATTCACATGTAGAAGCACCAAAACAATACAAAGTCATTTAAACCTCTTTTATGTTTCTTCACTGCAAGTTTTGCTCTAACCTATAGGTTAAGTTCAGCATTCCTAAGGTTACATTCAGAGTTCCCTGGAGATGCTTTTATCTCTCAGATAGGGGCTGGAAAGTACTGGAGCTTGGGGGAGAAGGTTTGGGGGCAAATTATGGACATGGCTGTAGCAGCCTCAGAGACTTTTTTCTCCTCTTTGCCTATGCACCTGTTCACTTTCCAGTACCTAGGTAGTGCCTGGGCTCAAAGACTCTTTCCATTTACCTCTCACCATGATTTCTATACTATCAGGATTTCACCCTACATTCCAGGGCACCACCATCCATTTCTGTGCCCACAGGTGGGCAGAGCCATGTGTTGGCTGTCTGTTTCCAACAGAACTATAAACTTCTGAATCCCTCCTATCCCTGAAGTTCCAACATATTTGGATGATTGTGTAGCACATTCAGTCTTCCTTGGGTGCAGACTTTGGTCTCAGCCCCAATCCTTAAATCTCCTGGGATCAGGATAGAAGCAAAACAAGGAATAAAGGGACACATGGAAAACATCTCTACTTCTGAAAATGAGTTGGTTCACCAAAGCTCCACTGGCTCTCAGGACTCCTGGATTTGTTTCCTGCTGCTTGGAGGAAAGAGCAAAAAAGAAATGCACTATTCAGGCTTCTTGTTTCAACCCTACCTTCTGTTAATTGCCTTCAACCACCTTCCCAATTCTTCCTTATAGACAACAGAGTGGAGAAAAATGTATTTCCCAATTGATCAAACACTTTTCAACATATCAACTACCTATTTACATTGACCCACAGGGCACTAATTTTTTCTTTTTGAGAAGGTCATGTTTTTGCAACTATATCTCATTTTTGTCTCTAAAAGTGTTAACTAATTAATTAATGTATTTATCCTGACAGGAAACACAAGGTTTCTGGATCATGGGACAAATCAATTATTTACTTACTGGGCATCTTAGTGCCTGTTCCCCATGACACAATTCTGTAAAGGACAATGTGATGAGGGTGTGACGTCTATGCACATGTAAGGGGACTTGTACTACAAGACAAGAACCTGGAATAGATGCATGCATAAGATCAGGAATGAGGTATTAGTCAAAATGTAAGGGGAATAAAGTATTCTCAGTTCTAGGTACGCGAGAAGGGGATAAGAAAAGGCTTTTCGAGGAAATCTCAGTTTGAGCTTATTTTAGTGAACCATATACTTGTTTTCAACATACATTCCTCCTTTCCCTTGCCTTCATTACATAAAAGTGTTGGGCAGATAATCACTCTTCCTCTAAGCAGCCAACAGGGCTCAGAGCTGGCAACCTCAGTTCCAGGTGCAGAATTAGATAAGCCTGTGATAACCATGTTAATGCCTTTTTGATAATATTTGGTTAAGGAACCAAGGTTTAATTCAAACACAATGTATGACTGCTTTTAAGGATAGTCGTTGCTTTAAGAGTTTGCATGTAACCTAAGTAGACTCAATCAGACTCAAAGGAAAGACTTCTATTAGTATGTGAGGCTACTCTCTTTTATATACCGTTCATGAAACAAAGAAAAATATAGTCTATTTTACTATTGATAACCATATTATAATGACAAGATGACACGGCCTTAGCATATAGCTGTCATTGTGGACAGCAGAGAGGAGAGGAAGCAAGAATCAGATTTCTTGATGACTCATTGAGTAACTGCCTTCCAACTTATGATAGATAAAAATATCCTTATTGTTTAATCCAGGGTGAATTAGATTTGCTGTTATTTGCAGTTGGTATGACACCACAAATACAAAACTTGGTACAAGGAACTGGGAAACTAAAACATTAAATCTGCTGCTTGGACACAGTAGGGTGATGAGCGTCTGTAAGGATATTCCATTATGCCACTCCAAGGAGCACCACTTTTATGAAATATTATGTCAATCTTGCACCTGGAGTTGTGCACCGAGGTGAACATTTTAACTACCGCTTATTGTATCAGCAAAAACTATTAGTTTTAATAGTATTTAGTATTAGTTAATAATATACAGTTATCAGAAACATTTCACATATGTTATGCCATTGGTTGCATCTGAAGACAGATTAAATGTGTTTGATTAGTAAATTTCCAAATAGTTATAAAATTGTATCTATTGCTGTAGTAGTCTTTTACTGCTGCTGTACCAAATCACATTCCAAACTTAATGGTTTAAAATAACCCAAATTTATTACACTACAGTTCTGGAAGTCAGAAGTCCAAAATGAGTCCCAAGGGGCTAAACTCAAGATGTCGGCAAGCTGGTTCCTTCTGGAGGTTCCTTGCCTCTTCCAGCTTCTAGGGACTGCTAGCTTCTTTGGGGTGACTCCTGGCCACATCATTCTAATCTTTGTTTTTGTTGGCAAATTGCTTTCTCTTTCATTGATTTTTTTGCCTTCTTGTTATAAGGTCACTCATGATTACATGTAGGACCCATCAGGAGGATAATTTCCCCATTTCAAGACCTTTAACTTATTCACCTCTGCAAGGTCCCTCTTTCCATATTAGGTAACATATTCATAGGTTCTGGGGATGAGGACACGGGCCTCTTTGGAGGGCCGATATTCAGCCTATCCTATTGTGTTAGGATATTTTATCAATGATATAGCTTTTTTATTTTATTTCCTAATGATCTGTGATTTGAAGGAGATAACATACTTAAGTAAAGCAATAGTTAAAGCTTGTTTATTCTACCAGAGTGATCACTGCTGTGTTCTCCCTTGAGAATGAACTGTGAGAATAAAAATGATGCTTGTATTACAGAATCATGTCTTTCTAACTATGTTAATAATGTCCAGATATATTTTTGAAACTCATCCTCTATCTAAATTTTAAGAAAAAAAATTAAGTTATAGTGGTATATTTATAAGCCTTAGTCAGAGAGAATATGTACTGTAATATTTTGTTTCAAATGTATCATGAACCTGGCCAAGAAAATTTAAATGTACAATGTTTTCTAAAGTTGGATATCTACTTTCTGTTCTTTTTAAACCTATACTAGTTTCTTATTTTAGTTTCTAAACATACAATTTTAACACCCTATGAACTGATAAGGCAGTTAAGTGATATATATAGTCAGTACTCTGTCTCTAAGGTTGCTTTCTCTTAATTGGTATGGAAATTCAGAAAACATTTTCATATGCATGTTGCAATCCTCATGTAACTTGAAGGATATTAAATATATAATATTCACTAAATCAGTTTTGGTTTTCAATTAGAAAATTATAATAGTTGAGGGAAAATGGTTTAGCAACATTTCTTCTGGTTAATTGGAGTCCATGGTGATTCAAATTTTAAAATAGATTCCACTTCAAGAAGTGCTTTTCTATATGTAATGGTTTTAATTTTCATATTATAACACTTTTTTCTCATTAGCTCAAATACCTTGCTTGATTACAAATATAGTACATAATTGGAATAGGCTTTCGGAATTACTAATTGTTATGTTATTGCCAGTATTGTGGCTTCCATTCATCTTCATTTATACGACTTTAATTTGTGCTCAAAAATCATAATGCCATTTCATTCATTCCATTTTTAATCAGCAAGTTGTATTATAATTCTCCATTATATGTGATGTTCACAATAAAAATTGTTTTTTGTTTCTTAATTGATGTTTTTATAGTAAGAAATAGAACAAGCTAAGATCCAAATTAGATGTGAAGGCATGCTTTCCCTTCTGCTGGCATTAAGATGGGGTGACTATCACTACATACAGAACGATTCTCAACCACAAAGTAATTCAATGTTAAGTTTAGTTGCAAATTTTCAAAGTCTAACAATATGCTTGTTCTCCATCCATTCAGTCAGACTGAAACAATTCTTCTCTTTCCTTTGGAATTGAGTAAGATTAAACAACATCACTATGAACAACCTGCTATTTGTAAATTCAGTAGTCATAGCTTATACTCTAAGCATTGTGAGGTGCCAATTTCAACTTAAAAAGTTGTTTTTTTATAATATATTGAATAGGTAGGCTCTTACAAAGATTTTACAAAAATCAGTAACCCCAATGTCACCTCTATTGTGTTATACTTGATTATTTGTTTCTATACCTTGTCCTCTGGCTATGGCTTTATGCCAATTTAGCCTCCCAGTCCTACAGGTTCTTTCTCTTTCCTTGTATTTGGAAATTGAAGATGTGGCATACTTTGTGCATTGTAATGGTGATTATTGCTTGTCTTTAAATGTAAAAGCAAAATCTAAAAAGAACAATAGACATTTCTCTAAAGACATACAGATGATCAAGAGGCACATGAAAAGCTGCTCAACATCACTAATTATTAGAGAAATGCAAATCAAAACTGCAATGAGGTATCACCTCACACCAGTTAGAAAGGGTGTCATCAGAAAATCTACAAACAACAAATGCTGGAGAGGGCGTGGAGAAAAGGGAACCCTCTTGCACTGTTGGTGGGAATGTAAATTGATACAACCACTATGGAGAACAGTATGGAAGTTCCTTAAAAAATTAAAAGTAGAATTACCATATGACCTAGCAATCCCACTACTGGGCATATACCCAGAGAAAACTATAATTCAAAAAGACACATGCACCCCAATGTTCATTGAAGCACTATTTACAATAGGCAGGTCATGGAAGCAACCTAAATGCCCATCGACAGATGAATGGATAAAGATGTGGTACATGTATACAGTGGAATATTAGCCATAAAAAGGAATGAAATTGGGTCATTTGTAGCGATGTGGATGGACCTAGAGACTGTCACACAGAATGAAGTAAGTCAGAAAGAGAAAAACAAATATCATATATTAATACATATATGTGGAATCTAGAAAAATGTACAGATGAACCGGTTTGCAAGGCAGAAATAGAGACACAGATGTAGAGAACAAATGTATGGACACCAAGGGGGATAAGCTGGGGTAGGGGGGTCGTCGTGGTGGGATGAATTGGGAGATTGGGATTGACAGATATACACTAATACGTATAAAATAGATAACTAATAAGAACCTGCTGTATAAGAAAATAAAATTTAAAATATAAAAAATAAAAGAATTTTTAAAAAGAACAATTCAAATGCCTATATACTGATAGAAAAGTACATCAGTGGGTTGATAGCCACTGAGTATATTTTGAACTTCAGAAGAACAGTAGCAACTTAAATATTTCTTAAAAGCACTATGAACCTGACAAAGACACTCAGAATTCAAAGAAGGAAATTCTCTGAAATGCAGATCTTCATTGGGTAGGTGGGCTTTTTCATCTCTCTGTTCTTTAGACTTGGTCATTAAATATTGTCCACAAGTTAGTGAATAAAATTCAAAAAGAGTGACATAATGGTTTCCAAGAGCCACTCAAAAGGAACAAAAATGGGAGAAACACTGCAAAGTAGACTTCTGGAAGGAAATAGCATTATATGCTCTAAATGTATCACCTAAATCATTTCAATGCAACATATACAGATATATTCTAGCATTTATATTTTATAACAATGGTCACTGTATCTGTAAAGAAAGTTTAACTTTATTTGGAATCCTCACAGAAGCAATCATTATTATATTTTATTATGTTACTAATTACAATAAATCTACAATTGAAATTTTATTTTCAGTCAGTTATCTTGACTCACTGACATTTAAATGTACCATAAATCTTAATATGAGGTGTGAGCAAATCTTCAGAGCAGTTGATTCTGAGTGAAATAATATTAGGCAATATTTTATTTTTTCAGAATTTACTTTTAAAATCTTGGGAGTATTCTTATGGACTGAATTCTGATCTTCCCCACCTCAATCTGTATGTTGAAGCCCTAACTCCCAATGGGATTGCATTTGGAGATTCGATCTTTAGGGAGACAGTGAAGGTTAAATAAGGTCATGGGGTGGGGTCCGAATGCTATATAAATTGGTGTCTTTATAAGAAGATGAAGAGATACCAAAGATCTCTTTCTCCATGCATGCACAGAGAAACGGCCATATAAGGACACAGAAAGAAGGTGGCCATCTACAAGCCAGGCTAACAGCACCTTGATCTTGAACTTCTAGCGTCCAGAACTGTGAGAAAATAATTTTCTGTTGTGTGAGCCACCAAACCTGTGGTATTTTGTTATGGCAGCTGAAGCAGACTAATACAGAGTATATGTTATTAAAGATAATAATTTAAAAGTTAACTGCATGAAATAGTAAGCAAAAGTCTTGCAGTTACATGAACTTGGGGATAAAGAACTGTAATAATCTCTATTTCTCTGAACTTTACCTTATTGTAGCAAAAACTCCCATTTTCATATCTTAAATTATAAGTTAGCCATTTTAAGGTAAAGTCAGTTGTTTTTTTTCCAGTTCTTAATGTGTTCACTTAGCTTGTCCTAATTCTTCCTTAGCTGACATAGAATTTTTGGAGGGAGAACAGTCTATAACATAACATTAAGTCATAGAGTCCTTTGGTACAAAGACATTCTCCATCTCCCACAATGGGAACAAACTCATCCTATCTTTTCATTTATTACTGCTTTATATTTTCACTACCTTTCTGACATGTCAGCGGCTCTAAAACAGGATGTGCTATGGAAAATGTGGATGCTCCATTTGGAAGTAGAGGAAATGCAAGGCATTTGGGGTAAAGGTTTTGAAAGGAGATGGTCCTCAAGACTCTGGTTAGACTCACTTTGCCTCTATTTATGTGCAATGTTGGCATGGAAAATCCCTCTCAAAACTCAACACATCCACAGACTTTATATAGAAATTGAGGCAAGGTTTTTACTTTCAGTTCCTCCAAACCCATCTGGGTTTTGTTTTGTTTTGTTTTGTTTTGCGGTACGCGGGCCTCTCACTGTTGTGGCCTCTCCCGTTGTGGAGCACAGGCTCCGGACGCGCAGGCTCAGCGGCCATGGCTCACGGGCCCAGCCGCTCCGCGGCATGTGGGATCTTCCCGGACCGGGGCACGAACCCGCGTCCCCTGCATCGGCAGGCGGACTCTCAACCACTGCGCCACCAGGGAAGCCCCCATTTGGGGTTTTTATCTTCAGTTCTCCCCTCTCAGGAATCAGCTCACGGTAGGGGGAACCAGAGCATTTATTTATGTTCTCATTAAGCAACTAAACATATCTCTCTTTTTCTAATAATGCTTCTACTCATTCCTCCAAAACAACTTATTATAAGTCAACTGGGTCGTCTGGTTCTTTAGCTATTGTATTCCTTATTTATAAGAAAATAAACTTTTAAGGTCTGTTTTGTGAAATTGAACAGCCCAAGTTCTTACATCTCATAATTTTCTTATCAAGTTAGCCCCCTAAACCCAATTTTTCTCTCATTTTGAAACTCAGTTAATTTAGTTTATTAACTTAAAAAAAATTCTTTTCACTTTGATTTCTGCTACACTTACTTTCCCTTGTCAGTAGAGAATAGAAAACATCCGTGATGATGACTGAACCAAAAAAAGGACTTCAGGCAACCTTTATAAATTTGTGTGTGCGGCAGAGGTATGGACTTGGGTTAATATCTCAGAATTTTACTATGTTTATTTAGTGTATATATTTATCATCATGATTTTTGTGTGTTTGTTTTTGCACACTCAGCAGACATATAATGAACGTGGGCAGAAGTGAGGCACATCACCTCTACGTCCTCCAGGAGGATAAACAATCCTGTGTGTTTAGGTCATCCCTTGAATGAGAACCCTCCAACAAACCTACCTTGGACTTTTAATAAATAAAACATTTACTTGTACCATGTTTCAGCCATGATGTATTTTTTGATAGCTCACTACAGCAGCCAACAAAACTTTAAGAAATGTGCTAAGAATGGGGCAACAGAAAGAGAAGCTTTGATCCCTCATGAATTATAAAACCATCACACCTTCAAACAAAAAATTCAAAAAACAAACAAACAAAAAACCATAACCTTCTCTATCCAAATAACTTTTTCTGTTCTGTGCAACTCACAGGTAAATGGAATTTCTATTTTTATAAAGTCTACACACTCATAATAAAGCAGTCAAATAAAAATTGGTCTGTAACCATTAGCTGCCTTCTACATACATTATGGTCTTTGGATAGTAGAAAAGTAAAGCAGCTACACCTCCATGTACAAAGTGACTTATCATTGCAAATTCATTAAAAATTCCAATTGTTTGGATGCATTTGCCTGAAAAAGGAAAATTTAGTGCCTATACACCTAAATCTGATTTTTTTCCTTTTTCTTATTTATTTTCATGCTCTAATTTGAGGGGTTGGAAACAAGGCAGTCCCAATAAAATTTAAATGAATATTTTCATGTATCTGGAAATATTTATTTTTAAATACACAGATAATCCTAGGTCAAAAGCAGTAAAAGGAAGTGCATTCCTGCCTGCATGTGGAAGCCCTGTCTCAGTGTACTATGATATATCCAACCTCCCCTCGCCACCTGACTTATTGGAAAAACCTGATTTATCTGAACAACCAAGAAGTGCAATCTTTGGGTAACTATGTATTTGTTATTCTGTATTTTAGTTTCGGGGGTGATGACTTTGAAACAACCCAAAATGCAAGTATCTCTTAGCTTCCTCTCTATTCATAACCTTTTCTTACATACAGAAGTGAGTTATTGGGGTGTTAAAAATGCTGTCGATGGATAGCTCAATAAAATTAAAACTAACATAAAAGTAGACCAAGTGGTAAAAGGAATACTGACTTTCTCTTTATTACACATTTAACAATATGAATTGTAGTAAAATATAATTTTATGTTAGATAATAAGAAGGATGTGTTCGACAGCACCGTGTATTTATGGCATGCTTTCCAGTCCTCTGCTTAATGTCTGCATATGAGAACTAAAAATGCATTTTCTCCATTGGTTGTGTATATCCTAGTGAAGGTGACATTTATTCACCATTGAAGTATTAGCAATTTTCTTTTGCCAAATTATTACTTGTAACCAAGTATGTATACATACATAATACATTGTGATCACTAAATAAGAAGCTGGGATGAAATCAGGTTCTAGAAATAGTCACATATGTTACTAAAGGCTGTGTTTAGATGTACAGGTAAATGACAAGCAGGTAAGGTTATGCCCAGCTCTAAGAAAGGTAACAGATTATTATGATTTTATTTAAACTTTTAAAAGATTTAACTTCTATTAGATAATTCATTTTATATGTAGTTTTAGATATTACTTCTAGGTATTTTCTTTATGGCTGAAGGGAAAAATCATTTCTTGATTATTTCATTTTCTTCCAGTTAAACTGCACCATATATATATAACACATTATTATTGTGGTGAGTCACAACTGCAACATTTAATATGGAAAATATTCTTAGTTAAATATCAGTTAGCTCTTCCTAGAAATTACTGATCTTTCTTTTAATCTTGTCAAAGCAATTTGGTTTTAGAATGAGGAAACAGGCTTATAAAACAAAGATGCTGATAGCACCATAAAGTCTGTATAGCGCATATTCTCAAATTAGAAGTGTGCTTTAAGAATGATTGCCCTAGGTGTATAATAAATACGATTAATGATATCATCATAATGAAAAAACTAATCTCATTTTATATATCTGCAGTTTGGTTCTATTACTCACACTGTTTGCTATATATCTTGTGTCATAATCCAAATAGCTTTAGCGTTAAGCAATTGAAAATATTCGTATTATATATATTTTTTCCTGTTTGTCAATTTTGTTTTAATAATAGGCTAGATTTCTCAGAAGTGAGGGCCAGTTTTAAATTAAATACACACATAAATATTTGTCTTTCTATAGCTAGCCCAGTGACTTTAATATGAGACCGTGTTTAACAAATAGCTCATTACCCAGTGACTTTTCAGCAGCCTCTAAAATTGCTGTCAACCAGGTTTAACATTCCATATTAATGTCTGGAGTTTCCCTGAGCAGTGGTTGACAAAATCCCGCCATATTATATTTAAACCATGTGGTGCCTTTTTCTTCTCTATTAAACAAATTCAGAATCTATTTTCAAGAAATTTCTTAAAGTTAATTTTTGTCAAAATGTGATTATTGATTTATACTTGATTAAAGCTGAGAATAAGATGAAAGATCATTCCATTTAACTCTGAAACCAAATTTAGAGACTGCATAAATGCAAAGTAGTTTTAGAGTTGCTAACCTGTACTCCTGTAAGAAAGAAATTTACTAACTAGAGTCAGTGTGTACGTACAATTTTTTTGTCTTTAGAGTTTCTAATAAAAAATAGTTGCTAAAGTACTTAAGTCAGCTCTTTTATTGCAACTTTCTAAGATAGCTTGAATTCTCTGTATCAATCTATCTATATGTCTCCTACCTATCTATCATCTAACTATTCATCCATCTATCATCATCTCTCATCTTTCTATCATATAGTTAAACTCCTCTGCTACAGTCTGCATTTGTTCCTGTTGAGCTGCATTTATGTATTCGAGCATGTACGTGTGTGTGTGTGTGTGTGTATGTGAAGATATCTTTCATATCTGTCATATCTTTATGAAAGATATTGGTCTATAGTTTTTTCCTTGTAATACCTTTGTCTACTTTTGGTATTAGTGTAATGCTGGCATCACAGAATGTATTGGGAAGTGTTCCACCTTTGTCTATTTTTCTGGATCAGATTGTGAAGCATTCATATTACTTCTCTCTTAAGAGTTTTTTAGAATTTATCAGTGAAACTTTCTGGCCCTGGTGTTTTCTTTTTTGGAAGGTTTTTAAACAACAAAAAAAAATCAGTTTCTTTAATTAATGCAGGGCTAATAAAGTTATCTATATCTATTTCTTCTTGACTGAGTTTTGGTAGTTTAGGTCTTTTAAGGGATTGGTCCATTTCATCTAGGTTGCCAAATTTATTGGTATAGGTTTTTTTTTTACATATAATTAACATTATCAGTAATGACGTTACTTCTTTCACTCTTCATATTGACAATTTTTTTTATTCTATCTTTTTCTGTTTCTTTCTTGGTCAGCATCACTAGAGGTGTACTGATTATTTTGATATTTTCAAAAAGTTATCTTTTGTTTTTTCCAATTTTATTGATTTCATTCTAATTTTTTACTATCATTTCCTTATTCAACATGTTTTATATTTCTTTGCTTTCCTTTCCCAAATTTCTTACGGTGGAGTTCTAAATTACTTGATTTTAGACCTTGCTTTTCTAATGGAAGAATTTAATGATATAAATTTCCCTCTAAGCACTGTTTTATGCTTCCTCTATTTTTATTTCATTTTTTTCTTTCTATGAATTCAATTGTGCACTTATATACTTGTATTTTATCTCCTTTATTGGTTCTATATAGTAGCTTTCCTAGACTTACAAAGTCCATTTAAAAATAATATAATTGCCTTTAAGAAATATTCAACTGTTTCATGTGTAGTGTAACAGTATATGCTGTATTACTCCCTCCCGTTCTTGTTTTCTTTGTCATTCATTTCACTTTTATTTTTTTTTAAATAGTTAACTTTTAGAGTAATTAAGAATAAAAATACAATTGTTAATGTACTATCAATTATTCCACTTCCAATGCTCTTCACTTTTTTGTGTGTAGAACCAAGTCTCTGAATATATAATTTTCCTTCCACAGAAAGAACTTTCTTTAACATTCCTTGTAGTTCTGCCATACATTAATTTCCTCAACTTTTATATGTCCATTTCTTTTTTTATTTGAATTTTATTTATTTTTTTATACAGCATGTTCTTCTTAGTTATCTATTTTATACATATTAGTGCATATATGTCATTCCCAATCTCCCAATTCATCCCGCCACCACCCCTACCCCCCTGCTTTCCCCCCTTGGTGTCCAACGTTTGCACTGTTGGTGGGAATGTAAATTGATACAGCCACTATGGAGAACAGTATGGCGGTTCCTTAAAAACTAAAAATAGAATTACTATATGACCCAGCAATACCACTACAGGGCATATACCCAGAGAAAACCATAATTCAGAAAGGCACATGCACCACAATGTTCACTGAAGCACTATTTACAATAGGTCATGAAAGCAAGCTAAATGCCCATCGACAGACGACTGGATAAAGATGTGGCATGTATATACAATGGAATACTACTCAGCCATAAAAAAGAATGAAATTGGGTCATTTGTAGAGATGTGGATGGACCTAGAGACTGTCATACAGAGTGAAGTAAGTCAAAAAGAAAAAAACAGATATACGTCCATTTCTGTTTCATATTTCAAAATGTTTTATTGAGTTATAATTCAATGTTTCAGCTTACTCTTTTGAAATATTTAAAGAAATGATTTTCAGTATTCCCACACTGTTATGCAACTATCATGTTAGTTCACTTTTAGAACATTTTTGTCACCCCAAAATGAAGCTTCATGTCCTTTAGCAGTCATTCTCCACTCTCCAACTCCCCAAGCCCTAGACAACCACCAAGCTACTTTCTGTCTCTATACATTCTCCTGTTCTGGACATTTCATACAGAGAGACTCATACATCATGTGTGTTTTTTTTTTTTGGTAACTTACTGTATTGTAATATGTATAAATATACATATATACACACACATATACATATATGTGTACACACATATGTAAAATATTGTATATATGTGTGTGTGTATGTGTGTGTATGTGTGTGTGTATATATATACACACATATATATGTTATGATACACTAGAGACTTATAACAACACAATGTTTTTATCTTACAATTTTTATTGGTCATTGCTCCAGGCACAGCTTCATTAGGTTCTGTGCTCACCATCTCACCAAACTATAATCAAAGTGTTGTACAGGCTTCATTCTCATCTTTAGATTTGCTTAAGGAAGTGTCCACTTTTAAGCTCCTTTAGGTTCTCTGAAGAATTAATTGTGGTCACAGAATGCATATCAACTTAGTTACTTGAAGCCAGTAATGGAGAAAGAGAGGGAGTCTATTGCTTCAGGTCTCTTGCCTCTGACCCTCTTTTTACAAGTCTCACTTAACCAGGACAGACCACCCCAGATGTTATTCCTTTTTCTTAGTATTAAGTCAACTGAATGGGACCATAATTACATCTGCAAAATCAATTTACTGTATTCTTCTACTGGTTAGATGAAAGTTACGGGCTCTTCCCACAATCAAGGGATGGTTGCTATAGAAATTTATGAATACCAGGAGACAAGAAACATGAGGCCATCTTAGAATTCTGATTGCCATATGTCGCTAAATTTAGATGTATCTATTTTAATATGCATTTTCTTATTTAACTTTTATTTTTCCTAGGCCACACCTATCAGCCTGGAAGTGTGGACTCAACCAAAGAAAGGATAGTTAGGGAGTTTGAGATTGACAGTACACACTGCTATATTTAAAATGGGTAACCAACAAGGATCTACAGTATAGCACAGGGAACTCTGCTCAATATTATATAACAACCCAAATGGGAAAATAATTTGAAAAAGAATAGATACATGTATATGTACAGTAACTGAATCACTTTGCTGTACACCTGAAACTAACACAATATTGTTAATCAACTATACTCCAATATAAAATAAAAACTTAAAAAAGTATTTCAAATGTTCAGCCTTGCTCACCAGAGAGTAATGGCCTCAATTAAATGTTCACAACGTTTAAAAGTTTGCTTTATAACTTTGCTTCAAATATAAATAAACTGATTCATTAGACTTACAGAATATCTAAAACAGATTAGATATCAAGTATATATACGTGTGCATTTTGTATATTATGGACTTTGAAAGACTGCTTTGGATCTGGCTATATTTTGAATTATATAAACCAATAGTAAGTTCTGAAATGAGATAGTTTTAATCAGTTCAAATGTCAACTACACAGATTATCTGACTATTAGCACTTGTCTCTTTAAATCTGATATATGTTAAAGACATGACTTTCTCTTCTACCCTTATGCACCGTCTTATCACCTAGGAAAGTTTGTCGGTTATTCAAGATTACATTACCTTCCCCTACGACCTTTTACATAAAGATGCCACAAAGTTTCCTTCCTTTTTGTTTCATGTTAGTCATATCTACTTCTTTCATATTCGTCTCCATTTCTTTGTTTTTTTTTGTTTGTTTGTTTGTTTTGTGGTACGCGGGCCTCTCACTGTTGTGGCCTCTCCCGTTGCGGAGCACAGGCTCCGGACGCACAGGCTCAGCGGCCATGGCTCACGGGCGCAGCCGCTCCGCGGCATGTGGGATCTTCCCAGACCGGGGCACGAACCCGTGTCCCCTGCATCGGCAGGCAGACTCTCAACCACTGCGCCACCAGGGAAGCCCATCCGTTTCTTGTTATAAGAGATATAGCCAAATAAAAGGTTATTTTGGATACACCTTGTTAGGTAGAAAAGACAACTGGACATTAAAGCATACCTTTCCTGCATGTATTTGAACCTTCAAAAAAGTTTCCAGAAGCCAGGCAGCCCAATTTATTTAAATAGGCATATCTATGTTACATTTTCCTGCCCTTTTGTACGCCTGGCTTCAAAAATAAATGTATCAGGAATTTGAATTAAAAGGAATAGTCCTAATTTTACTTAAACTGCCACGCTTGTGAATATTACATGTCTGAATGATTTATTCTGCTTTGCATGAAAACTTTAAGGACTGTAGCCAATGTGCAGCAGAAAACAAAATGATATGGTATTTCTCATTTCAAAGTGAGGGGAAAGATGCACTTCCAGAATGAAAACCTCAGTTGTATTTTTAAAAGATAGACTGCTATTAGGGTCTTACTGTGTCAATAAAATATCCTTTGCTCTATATTTACAGTAGTTTTTAGTGAATTCAGAGAGAGAATCTTAATATTATGATCAATCGGGTCAATTACACTGATTCACTGTTACAAACCTGCACCTACTTATGAAGCTGCAGGAAAAAAAAAACAAAACAGCAAAAATCAGAGTTTTAGAAGTGTTATGGTGAATTAGAACAACAAGATGGGGTTAAACAGAGAAAGATTCGAGGTTATGAAGTGCATTACACCAACTAGCTATTAAGCTATGTTTGCTTCTGCTCAACTTCTTTTTGCTAGACATGTATGGAGGGTGTGTGATAACAAATACAAAAACAGGTGCTCTATAATACAATAACATGGAGCCATTACAAAAACTGTGTCCAGAAAGGTATCATAAGCACATCTCCATGCAGATGCGTAGAACAAATATCAACAAACCAACAGTAATGCATTTCTCAAACTGATATGTTTTCTATGAGAAAGCTTTTATTCTTCACGAAAGGTACTGGTGATTTATTGCTCAAAATATTTCAAACCATAACACCCTTTTAAAATATCAGACGTTTACTAAAATGGAGATTACATATATAGTCTGTGTAAAAAGAATATGTTGTCACATATAAAAGATAACATTCTTAATTATGGTCTGTAATAATTCTTTGTTGTATCATCTTTAAACAATTACATGGTTGAAAAAAATCATTAAACTTTTTGAAAAGTGCTGCCATCACTTTTCTGATACACATGATAGAAAATTTTACTTTTTGTGTTTTAGGTATGTGTGTGTTTCAGATATTATATATTTATATACAAGTTAAATAAGAATGAAATAGTTTTCTAATGATAAAATAATTTTAAATGTATTAATGATCAATTTTCTTTGCCTCAAAAATAAAGCTATTATATAGATATGGATACCTATATCTACATGTGCATCTGTATCTATCTATCTACACAATACACATTTCCAGCTAAGATAAAGGAGTAACTGGAATCAAACTTGTGTTCCCATCATAAACATCTGAATGAAACTGAATGAAAAGAAGTGGATTTTAGACATTGACAACAAGAGCACAGGACTATAATCCCTGAGAAAACGGATAAAAAATAGGAGAGCTAAGAGATGCCCCTGGCTTCTGCTTAGAGCTTCTATCTGGATTGAGGTGTACCAATCAGAGCACTAGAACTTGCTGAGTTAAGAAGATAGAGATTTAAGATCAAGAAGGAAACAATGGCTAGAATTTGCAAGCAGAGTAGCAAAGAGAAGGGATCTACACAGAGAAACAGCTGCAGAAATCTGCAAAGGGGGTCGTCTTGATATATGTGCTGAATGATGAGGTATGCATGCACAGAGTGAAGAATAATGACAAGGGTGTTACAAACTCAAAAATGCACAGAGCCCACAGAAAACTGAGCCATAATTTGTGTTCCAGCTAGGCACAGTAACAATCTTCCTGGAATATTCAGTACAGACCTGAGTAGGGTCACAATTTAGTAGTAGGACTAAAGTGTTCTTGGATTATAGGCTACTCTAGACCAGTCCTGATATATCTTAAAAACAAGCCTCAAATTGTTGAAGTTCATGTTTCAAACCTCTTTAAAAGGAAGACAGTAAAACTCAACATTCAACAATACCAAATACTCAGTGTCCTATATCTCATCAAAATTAAGAACCACATATAACTTCTTGTTTAAAAGAGGTGAAAAGAACAATATTTGGAATTAAAAAAAAAATTCTGGCTGGAATTAACAGTTACTATAGAAGACAGGATCAGTCAACTTGATGACAAAGCAATAGAAATTAGCCAAACTCACACACACACACACACACACACGCAGTACTAGAAAAAAAAAAAAAAAAGTCTGGTTCCATGACTAGTGGTAAAATAGAGAGCAGTCTAATTAACAGATGTGTAATTGTGGACCACGAAGGCAATAAAGAACTATAGCAGGATAAGAACAAAGATAACACACTAAGAACCATTTTAATCACATTGCTGAAAATCAATAATAAAGAGAAAAATCTTAAAGGCAGATAAAACATATAGACATATATAAAGAGAAAAATTATAAAAATTTTACTGAATGTAATTTTTCATCAGACATATGCAAGCTATAAGACAATGGAACAATATCTTTAAAGTGCTAAAATTTTCTTACAAAGCAAAAAAAAATCCACATTAAAATTTATACTCGAATATTCATGGAAGCTTTATTCATAATCACTCCAAATTAAAAATAACTCAAAATTATATTCACAGGTAAATGGATAAACAAATTGTTGTATGCCCACAATTAGATTATACTCTGTAGTAATAAATAATAAATCACTGCTACATTCAAACATACAGATTTATCTCAAAACCAGTGTGATGCTCAAAATGATATGGACACACAAGTGAACATAATGTAACATTTCATTTCTATGAAAATCTAAAAAAGGAAAAACTAATTTATAGTGACAGATATAACATCAGTGATTGCCTTGGTCTGGGGATTGACAGCAAAAGTTGATAGAGGAACTTTTTGGGGTGACAGAAACAATTTTAATGCTGGTCACTCAGGAATATGCATTTGTCAAAACTCATCAAACTTATACATTTCATTTCAATAAATTCAGGTAAAAATCTATAGTCAGAAAAATAAACAATTAGAGGAAGTATTTTTGGGTCTGTTTAATGCTCCTAGTGTAAAAGCAGGGTACTGTGATTAGTCTGTTGAATCTGGCATTAGTGATGGGAACTGGTGGCCTACAAAATGCGAACTAATATTTTAGGATATTTTTATTCCCATTTTATAATCAGTGCTATGAATCAAGGGTAAAATTTATTGAATTTGTAAATAATTCTCATAACTTTTCATGAAACTAATTCATAAGATATTCTAATGTGAGTGATTAACGCTTGTGTTAGTTAGTGAGTTGCATTAACAAAGTGCCATAGACCAGGTGGGTGGCTTGTAATGAAGAGAAATTTATTTCTCACAGTTCTGGAGGCTGAGAAGTCAAATATCAAGGCCATGGCCTATTCAGTGTTTGGTGAGAGCTTGTTTCCTGATTCATAGACAACGATTTTATTTGTGTCCTCACATGGCAGAAGGGGTGAGGAAGCTCTTTGGGGTCTCTTTTATTAGGGCATTAATCCCATTTATAACTGCACCACGCTTATGACTTAATCACCTCCCCAAGTCCCCACCTCCAAATAGCTTCACATTGGGGATTTGTTGCAACATATGAATGGTGGTGGGGGGGTGCTAAAAATGCAGTCTATATCAATTCTTTAATATTGCCATTAATTATAGTAATTTTCACATATCCTCTTGTTCTGATTTTTTGTTGTGTTGAACAGATCAATCCATTTGTTTCATTTTATTTGGTCTGCTCTTCCCTAGCTCTTTCCTAGCAGAAGCATGTGTTAGCAATGCATCAGTCCCAATTCTTCATAGTCCACCAGTTAAGCCTGCTTTAACTTGAGAACTGCAAGGAATCTTTGGCATATAGGACCCTGTCCGAACCCCTGCACTACGAGACTTGACCAAACTCTAGCATAGCTTCTAACAGCTTGAGACCCTGTCACCAGGAGGAACCCAGCTCCCTTTAAAATGCCTGCTCGAGAAAGCACGAGGCTGCCCAAAGAATCTGACATTTGTTCCAGCCAACATCTCCCTTTCCTAGAGCGTTTATTTAAAAAAAGCTTACAGTTTTTAAAATTCTACCACTGTTTCTTTGAGAAATATATGTATGTATCTCCTACCACACAGGATTGTCTTTCTCAAGGACCTGAGAGCCATTCCTTTGAAATATCTATCAGGGGGGATAAGGTCTCCGTCTCTCAGACTCTCTGGCAGGATAAACTCCTAACTTCATAACTGCCAGCAACAGATACAGCTGGGCTGAGTGCATGTATTCTGGCCAACCCTGACTGATCATACTGAGACCTGCCTTGCTACCTCCTCACTCCCTTTCTCTCCTGTAAAGCACCAATCACCTCTGCACAAATTGGAGTGAAGCTCAACTCTTTCCCCTACTATCATTAGTTGCAGAATAGAATCTACTGTTACCACTTTAACTAATGTCTAGCTTTATCTATTTTTGACCAAATGGAGTTAAATTGATGATGTTTCATAATAAGTTAAACGTACAAACAATTCTTCAAAATGGACAAATGAGATATCATCTTCAAAATTACTTCCATTTCTAACCTTAAATTATATTTATAATGAGTACTTTACTCAAATTAATGAACAAAATAAAATCAAGCTTTCATTAAAGTTGATAACCTTCACAATCCACTTTAATAGTTATTGAACTTTCAAAAACTTTGAGTTAACCTGTACAATACGTTCTTTCTGATTGTAAGCATTTAAGAATATCTGTTAACTCTACACCATTTTTTATTTTATTTTATTGAATCTAGTGAAGGCAAACATAACTTCACTAGATACAGAGGAGGAAAATAATAAATGAAGCACTTCTGACCATTATGAAAAGCAATGCATTGCATATTATTTAAGAAACACATTTTAAGAATATTACTGTTCTTAGAAATTGAATCAGGTACATGAATTACTTGTTTCACATTATTCAGGAAATAGTAATTAAAAATAGGAATAAAATAAAGGCAGTTGTTTTTCCAAATTCTGATGAACAAAGATTCTTTAGGAATTTTTAGATCTATTAAAAATTATCCCAAGGTTGCAAACCAATCAGAGGTAAATAACTAGACTCTTCCTTTGTGATAGTTTTACATTTAATTCTAGATCTTAACCATGTCTTATATTTACTATTTTTAAAATATTTTCTACTTTTGCATATATTTCATTTAAAAATGAGTTTACTCGGGTTAGTTTGTAGTTTTAGAATCTCTGCAGTAAATGGTAATCTAGATTTACTTTTTTATCTCAAGTGACAACATCTTCTACGTTTATGAGTTAAAATATAGGGAGATGGACAGACAGATAGATAATGGATAGCAAGCAATTATTATAAGAGAAAAATAATCTGACGGTACGATTAAAATAAAACATTTCTGCAAGATAGAAATTATAATTGCTTTGCTGAACTTAAGCTGCACTTTATATCCTGAATAAATTAGGCCATTATTATTCTATGTTCAAATTCCTAAGGGTACCTTGCCTTTGGTTTGTATCTATTTAATTCAGATCAGTTAGTGAACACCTTTGGTTAATGTCATGATATTTCCATTATAGAATTCAAACTCTGCTGAAAGAAGTGTGTCAAGTTGCTACCCTTCGGTGAAGGTGCATTCCATTAAGGACTCTTTGATTTTGGAGATCCTTTAGAACATGTTTCAAGAGAAGAAATTATTAAGAAACACTATACAAAGGTACAATTGATTCATAGAATCTCTTTCTTGCTAACATGTGCTATTTTTGTACATTTATCTTTTCTAATAAAGTCTTTCATAATTTTTCTTTTTCTTCATTTCAATTGTCCTGTTCCAGTCCATTTTCTTGCACTCCCCTATCCAATATATTTACCTGTCACATTTTTATTATTTTCCAATGAATCCTATGAAGAAGAGCTATTTCAGTTGAGTAGAGCTCACAGTTTTCATTATAGCCAATCAATTGTGTGAGTAGTGGTAATGAATAATCAGAATATGTGAAAAATTATCAAAATAGAAAAGAGTAATAAATATAAATGAGACAGGACTAATCATTCCCTGAATGTTGCCAGCATAATATTGCTCTTGATTTCATATGAAATGAAAATTACAAAACATTTATCGATTTGTTTTATCCTGAATACAAATGTCAGATCATATAGGATGTTCCTGTGGATACAGAAAATAGAAAATACTAGGTAAAGATGGTCCATATAGAGTTTAAGTCATAAATTTAAAGTGTTTGTAGTCATAAGTAATTTTGGCCACAGACGTTTCAGAAATCACATTTAGAAGCTTGCAAACACTTGACATGCTTGAGAGCTTATTTTTTCCTAGTTTACTAAACTCATAGGCAAGAATACCACTGAGAACAAAAGTATTATTATTCATTAGTTCATTCTGTTGACCTTGAGATGTCAGCACCATGTGTACAGCTAGCAATATTGTAGGTAAATAAAAAAAAAAAGAGGAACTCAGCAAAATGCATAAGTAGGAAGAAATGTTAAGAAAAATGTTCTTTTCTTAAGGCTTGAGGTAAAAGATTAGATTATAGTTTGCAGAAACAAGGGCACATAGGAATTGCACACAATGATCACGATTTATGGAAGTATTTTGGAAGGTAGAAAATCAATATATATTCTAAAAGGTTTGTTTTGTTCAGATTAATCTGAACTGCTCCCTCTCCATTCACATCACACTGGCTTAAATGTGATAGTGATTTAAAATATACACACATATACACACGTTTAATGTCGGAATACTTTATTCTAATTAAAATAAAGATTTATGCATGCATTTAGCTTCAAGGCTTAAATATAAAAATAATTTCTAGAATACTTCATTTAGAGTTCTGAAATTTGAATACCTTAATAGTGTTTGGTTCTGGAAATTTTAAGAATTAAAACTGATGAATCAATGGTCTAAGTTTAAAATGCTCTGGATTGTTAGGCAGAATATAATCTCAGTTCTAACCTCCTGTTGTTTCCTTTTCTCCCAGATTGTATGAAATCATTAACTGAATAATGATTTTTAAAAAGTACTGGTTTATGAGGTCATAGGAGCAAAGACATGATAACATGAATCATTTCATGAATTTTGTAAGACAAAGTCTGAGTATATTTCATGGCAGAGTGTAGCTTACATAATGTCATATGCTATATATCAGTATTTTATGCTCTTCAAAAATATTTAAATGGCTTAATTGCCTTTCTGTTAGTAAGGCATTTGCCCTGGAAATGTTTTGAATTCATTGTTTTTGTGTGTTTCATTCTCCATGGATCCATACCCAAACATTTAAATAACTCGCATCACTTGCAGTTGACCATTCAGAAGTCTCTATCTCCTAACAAAAAACATTAACTCAAATTTATATAGCTATTTCTTTACGCATTTCCAAATGGCAGTTGTCTCTTTAACAAAGATGAATTCTTAACATAGTAGCAACTATACAATTTAGTTGGTTGGATGACAACACTGGTTATCCACAATCAGGCACCTTTCCTAAATAGAATAGGAATTTTTAAAAAGTCACCAGAAAAGAGAAGGTTAAAAATAGAAGACTGAGATTGAAATATCAGCATGGGCATCACTTAAATTCATTCTCTACTGCAGACTCCATCAATGACAATACATATGGGATACACCATAGGTACAGACTAAAATCTTGCAAATCAGTAAATAACACTTTTTCATCTTGATTTGTGATTTGTGATTTCACCTTGATTTCATCTTGATTTGTAATATCTTTCCTGACTAGAAAATTCCTTGGTGGCTGCCTTTCTTCCTCTCCCCCATCCCATCTTCTTTTGCGTGTTGTTGCACAAGAAGTATAATGTCAAACTAATTCTCTTGCTTTTGACGTTAACTTTTGTTTTATCTGTCTGGAAGTTTTTATGGTTTTTCACTTCCATTTTAGAGTTCAACATTTTTACCAGTATTTCTGCTCAACCCTGCTAAAACTGAATTAGCCTTTTAAATCTTTTGACTCAAAATCTTTTTAAGTTGAATAAAATTGCTTCTACTATTTCTGAAAAGTTCCCTGTTTTCCATCATATCTTTTTATACTTCTAAATGTCCATCCCTTGTATTTTTTTGCATAGGTTTTTCGCATTGCTTTAATTTCCTTATCCTTTTTGTCATTACTTTTATTTCTTTATATTTTGTATTATTATTGCACTTGATCTTTCTGAATACTAACGTGGATCATAATAGTAACATCTACTGGCATAATTGCACGTGGACACATTACATTGTAAAAATATGTTTTTATTCCACAAATATTGGTTCTAATGTAGTAATGGAAATGTTCAATTTTCTTCCCCCTTTTTCTCTTCCTCTTCTTTCTCTTTTTCCTCCTTCTATTATTCAGTTTGTTACCCATCTCTTCCAAAGCTTATTCTACTAGCAACAACTTTTCTACTGTTTTGTTTAATTTTCCTCTGTGAGCCTGATAGGTCACCTTAGGTTTAATGCTATTTTCTTTTCAGATATTCATGACACAATTTATGCTTGCTGCCAGATACAGCTCCAAGCCAGCAATGGCCAGTTTGAGTATTCTTTAGAACCAGTTTCACTGCTATCCACTTTTTCAACTGCCAAGATTAGAGCTCTGTTCCATCTGACTCTGTTGGGTCCCCCGAAACCCAAAGTCAAGCTTACATTCACTAGGTGTATCGTGCCTAGAAACAACTGCTGGTGATGGAATGCAGAGGTGAGAACAAGAAGCATTTGTTCAAAATAGATGAAAGCAGCTTTCTGACAGTATAATTTTAGAATTATGCTGTGCCTTATATATGCAAGCACTTTAATAGTATAAATAATATCAATTGTAGGAATACTTATTAAGCTCTTAGTATATGTTAGTCACAGAGAACATGTTAGTCTTAAGGCTTTGGTTGTTAGAAACAAGGAGCAAATGCAAGTAGTGCTTTATGCATACTTCTTATACCTGCACACAAAGTATTAAAAAGATATTTTTTTAAAGGCAGTGATTTTAAAATATTTAAAATATTACTGATTTTTTAATAGAGGTTAAACATTTTTTCTTGTGTGTGTGGAAGTAAAAAGTACAATAATTATTGGTATAGTCCTGTGCCTGTTTTGATTCATGCTAAGGTGCCAGCACTTTTACTCTTCATAGCTTTGTACCACCAGTTAAAAAACCAATATAGTAAAAAAGGTGAAACGTGCCTTGGTAGTGTTATAAAAATAGTTTTGACTTGGTGAAATCCCAACACTGGCCCCTATAAAAGAAGGAGCTTTAAGGATCCAAGGACCACACTTTAGGAATCAATGCCCTCAGAAATCTTAGGTATCAACAGGTAATGGCACCAGGTTAAGGGGAGAGGCGGTTTGTCCAAAGAAAGGAAAACCAAACCAAACAAAAAACAACCAAAAAAAAGGAAGCTGAAAGCTGCTAACACATTTCTCTGATTCTCAATTTTGTTCTGAATTAGCAGTGGCCATCTAATTAATGCTGCATAATTTATAACACATCGTGAATACGAATACTTATCACAGCCATGCTCTAGTCATTAACTGTACTTTAGTAGATTCATTTCTAAAATACATAATTCCTAGAGTTTAACTTTTATTTAAATATATAATTTTCTTTGATTTTACTGGTGTCCTTAAAGACAACTATTTTCACAAATCATTTATGCTGTACAAATAACAACAAAGAAGAGTTAATCCATAAGAGCTTACTTTCCAAACCACAAAATAAAGCAAATACAGTATATACTATGTTAGCTTTACACTCCCGACCCGGGGAGGACCTCTAAATATATCTTTTCATTTACATTGTTTTTCAAAATAGTTTCATTATACTTCAGCTTATCAGCAGAAAAAGAAAATTTCCATCATACATTGTAGAGCTTGTGGTGCTCTCAATTTTCTTCACCATGTTAGTGACACACCCAGAAAGGAAGGGTTTATATATGCAGACCACCTCTGATATAGTACAAATGATAATTTCTCAATGTCCAAAATCCACTTCTCTGAACTAGTATATGTGCTCTATTGTCTTCTATTTCAGTATTCATTAAATGTTATTCCATTGTCCTCTAACGTGCTGTTGCATGAGAGGTATAATGTTAAACAAATTCTTTTTCTTTTGGTGTTAGTCTTTGTTTTTCCTATCTAAAATTTTTTATGTTTTTTTTTGTTTCAACTTTAGAATTTAATATTTTTTTACGAATATTTCTGCTCAACCTGGATAAACCAAACTAGCTAATCTGTTAATTTTTTAATGGTGTTAAATCTTTCTTCTGCCTACTCAAATCCACTTTTGAAACCCTCTACTGAAATTTTCATTTTAGTTATTTTAGTTACTTTTCAGCTCCAAATTTTTTCTTTTAGATTCTCTACCTTTTTATTGATATTATCACTTTGTTCATATATTGTTTTCTTGACTTCAGCGATGTCTTCCTCTAGTTCTTTGAGCATCTTTAGGATCGTTGTTTCAAGTCTTTGGTAGATCCGGCATGTCTTTCTTAGAGAAAGTTTCTGTTGTTTTATTTTTCGTCTTTGAACTGGACATACTTTTCTGTTTCTTTGCACGCTGCTCCAGGAAAACTTGCTCTGCCGCTTGCATGGGGGTGAGGCATTGGGCATGGGTAGCCATTGCTGAACTAAGAGCTAAAGTCGACCAAAATTAACCGCAGTTCACCAACTAAGCCTTCTTGTGGAAGTTACAAGCCTTCAAAAGACTACAGAGTTCTAAAACAGTTACATCGGACAGATTCTGCCAGTGTAATTGAGTGGGCCGATGGATTTCTGGTGCTTCCTACTCTGTCAGCTTCCTAGAATCCACTGACAATTAGTTGTCCTTTTAAAAAATAAAATTATATCAAAAACCTTCACACAAAGAAAACTGCAGGCCTGGATGGTTTCACTGGTAAATTCTACCAAACATCTAAAGAATTAATAATATAAATAATACACAAAATCTTTGTAACAACAGAAAAGGAAACACTTTCCAATTAATTCTAGTGGGCAGCCATAACCCTGATAGCAAGAGCAGATTAGGATATTACAAGAAAAGAAAATCATAGACCATCATCCTTCAGGAATTTGTATGCAAAAATAAACAAACAAAATCACCCCCAAACATTAACATACTATTGGTAATTAAATACAGAAATATATAAAGTAATATATTATAATCAAGATGAGTGATTCTTAGAAATAATGAGTGGGTTAACATTTGAAATCAGACAATGCAATTCACCATATTAATAGACTTAAAAACAACAGCTGCAGAAAAAGCACTGACATAATATAGCAGCTATTCATTATGAAACCTCACAGCAAACAGAAATAGAAGCAAGCATATCCAATCTGATGAAAAAGATCCATGGAAAACCGAAACTAATATCATATTTATTGGCAAAATACTAATGCTTTTTCTGTAAGATTAGGAATAAGTTGAAGATTCCTCTTCTCATTACTTTTATTTAATAGGTATTGCATGTCTTAGCCATGATAAAGGAAAGAACGATCCAAATATTTAATGATTTAGAAGGATGAAAGCAACTCTATTATAGATGGTGCAGTTTTGCATAGAGAAAATCCTGAGTCTAACCCAAACTATTAGAACTAATAATAAATTAACAATGTCACTGCATATAAAGGAATTATACAAAAATAAAATAAAGTTCTATATGCTAACCAAAACAAAGATTAAAAAATAAGACTGATTCAAATTACAAAAGCATTCAATACTATAAAATGCTTCAGAAGCTTAATAGTATATGTCTAAGGTCTCTAAACTATTGAAATTAAAGAACTAAAAAAATGAAAAGCTATTCAATATATATTGGAATATTCAATATGGTTAACATGCTAACCATACAATCATAAGTTCCCCAAACAATCCATAAGTTCAACTCATTTTTTATAAAAACTGACAGATTCTAAAATATGTATGAATATGCAAAAGATCCAAAATAGCCAAAATAATGTTGAAATAAACAAAATGAAAGAAATCAGACTTTTCAATTTCAAAGTGTATATACAGCTGGATTAATCAATAGACAAAATTGAAAAACTAAAATCCATTAAGATTAAAATATCTGCTTATTCAAAAGATACTATCAAAGAAATAAATATGCAAGTCAGACTAGGAGAGAGGATTTTTGCCAAATATGTACTGGATAAAGGACTTATATCCAGAACATACAAATAATTTCTACAGAAAACAGAATGACCAAATTACTTGAGTTCCCTCTCTCTATCTGACACATACACAAACACACAGAAACACATACATGCAAGGGCACACACACTCCCCTACACATAGAAAAATTTCCAGGAACATGAATAACTGCTAAATATTATTTTCCAATAAAATGCAAATCAAGCCATAGTAAGATTACTTTACATACCATTAAGAATGACTAATATGAAAAGGTGACTACACTACCTATTGATGAGAAGATGAAGAAACTGGAATATCGTTGGTATTTTTGTCCATGAGTAAACACATAGCTACAATGAGACATAGCAAATGCTATGTCCTGGGTATTTATTCAAGAAAAATGAAAACGTATCTCCACAAAAGTCTTGCACAAGAATCTTCATAGCAGATTTGTTCAAAATAGCAAGAAACTAGAAACTTATAAAACACCCATCAAGAAGAACAGAATAAAGTGTGATAGTCATACAATAGAATATTACTCAGTATTTAAAATGATGAACTAGTAATACTCACGTGGACATGCATGAACCTCAAAAGCATTACACTGAGAAAATGAGTGGATAAAGTCAGACATAAACTGTATATAATGTATAATTACATTTATATGAAATTTTAGAAGAGGAAGAACTCATTTATAATAAAAATCAGTGCAGTGATTGATTAGGTATTGGGGAAAGGGTGTTTTACTGGAAAGGAGCATGAGGGGACTTCTGGTATAAATATACCATTTCTTGATAGAGGTATTGATTACATGGATGTTATACATTCTCCAAAATTTAAATTATATCTCATAAATAATAAAGAGGAAATAGTATCAATCTCTTCATTTATCCATCCATTTATTTATCTTTTTATCTATCAAACAGTGTTAAAAAAAGGACCTTACTTAGGTCTGAAATGTTAGAGACCATACTCAATATATTACACATTGATTAAATTAAATCAGTGCCTAATGTACATGGAATCAGAAATCGATCTTTCAAATTTAATTTGGAAATTGTAAACAGATTTTCCTTTTCTTCAGTGTTTCTTATTATACTGAGATCTTACCTCCCATTTCTCAGGGAAAGCTGCTTAGGACAAATAAGCTAATTGCATCATTTAAAATGTGTTTTTTTTTTTTATAAACCTTAGCAAAAGTGAACTTCTTAGAGTAAAAAAATTTAAGATTAATCAAGGTTAAATGTTATGCATTTGAGAGAGAAAAGTCATTGTTTTACTAAAGTAGATGAGGTTCCCAATTAAAAAGAAAAAAAAAAGAACAAAAAGTCCAGGCAAAAAAAGCACGAGACTTAATCATAAACAACAAACTTGAGACAATTATCCATGAACCGGTCCTCAAGCTAAAAGAAATAATTCAGCAAATTTGCAGGAGCAAGAGATTTGGGGTTGACATAACTTGATTCCTGAGTCAAATTCTCTTCTAGCTCAAAGTCTAGGGCAGAAGAAAAGGTTCAAGCAGTAGATTCTACTACAGAGTTAATCTGAGAGCTATAAGAAAAATTTTGTTATTCCTTGAGTGTTTCATAAGTGGGTGTTAATGACATTTTGTGGAGGACTATTTTTAGTTTCAGGGGTCCATCTTTAACATTCACCCCAGTCATTGTGACAAACAGAAAGCATTCCCCACACATTTCCAAATGCTCCCCTGGTAACATATGCTGCCTCCTCTCTTTTTTTCCTCCCCACCACCTTGGAAGCTACTAACCTAGAACTTTTAGGAGACCACATTACTTTCAGGGAAACTCTACATTGGGTCTGTGACCAGTGTGATAGCGAAAGCCTTAAGGGAGCTGTGTTGGAAAAGAGGCTATGAATGGACTTAGAGAACACTGAAATACACAATGTGGTGAGAAGAAGCATTCAAACATTAACCAGCCTACTAAGAGTGCAAAAGATAGGCTGAGTGCAGTCTACTGTACCTAAAAGAGCCTTGAGAAAAGTAGGAAATCAAAGAACTTTTGAAACTGGTGGTCAAAGGCCATGTTGTAATGAAGGGCTTCAACAGTACAGGCACATAGACAATGGCTAGAAACATACTAAGTGATTTGAGAGCTCTGTGGATATCAGGATGGACAAAGAATGTTTATGAATTAAGAAGCCCACAAGCTCTGAGCAAGGATGATTTATAATTCCAAACTTGATCACTAGACTTGAATTCAGATCACTTCCAGAGTTCTCAGAGGAGGACAGAAGAGATTCATGAAATTATTTTGGAATGGTTAAAAATATCAGAATTTTAAAGGAGAGATTTTTTTTGTTTTACCCTTACTTAGCAATACTGAGCTCATTCCAACAAGAAGAAATAAGTTTCAGCTAAATTGAGCTCAGTCATAAATAAGTTACTTTGGGGCACTGAAATCTTGCTTCAGTTGAGTTAAGGGTATATAGTAAGGATTTTTAAGAATACTCGCATAGTGTATATCTTTATCTGTAGATGAGTAAACACCCCAGATATAAGCTGAAAAATAAAAGATATCTTGTAAGAGCATTAAGTAATGCTGTGCAGAAAAGATGCATACTCTCAGAGTTATTATCAATTTTACAGTATTGTATAAGTTTCAAAGTATATTCAAAAATTTGTCAAATTCTTAGGCAGAAAGAAAAGGGTGAGTAGCAAGAGAAAACTAAGAAGCATAGAAATATATATTTAAGGGTCAAATATTGGACTCCGTATTTTTGAAATAACAAAATCTCTTCTCAGAGTTTTGGTAATAAAATTGGAGCCTGAAGCAGTGGCCTGGGGCATCAGGTAGAGTAGCCTGGGCTACAAAGAGATCATTTTATCTTATATCTATAAAGGACAGCTGTCTATGAAAGCCAGACGGAAAGGATGGTAATCTTAACCATTAACATTTAAGGAGTACTTGTTCGGCTCTCTTCTAAGAACTTTATGGGAATTAAATCATTTTCTCCTCAGAGGACTCCTCAATAGTAGATAATAAAGTTAAATTACTTTATGGTTAGTAGCTGAGATAAAGAGAAGCTGAGAAACTTGCCCAAGTAATACAGCTAGTAAATGGTATACAGCCGGGGGATCTGCCTCTAGAAACTTCAGTAGCAAGTACCACAAAATATTATTCATAATTAAATATATTACTCCTCAGAAAAAGGAGATGTGGACTTTACTCAGTACACAGACTAACATGTGGAATATGGAGGAATGTTTAAGACAAAGATTCACAACCCAATATATTAGTGTAAGGGAATAGCCGAGTCAAAATCACCTAAACATTATTTACTGGAGACGCATTGATATATTAGACTGAATCACATGGCAGATAGACGTTGGCTATATGATTCCTCCTATGTTTAAGTGTAAATATTACATGTATATATCATATTAAAATAATATACTCTATAAAAATGTGTCTTCTATAAGAATAAAAATGCCTATTTTTCCAGGTCTTTGGAACAATTTTATTATATGTTCATACGGGACACAAAAAATGTCAATCCTTTCTATACAGAAATGTATACAACATTAACTATACAAGTGACATTCTATGATATGTCCAAGATTTATTTAAAAGAAAAGTAAAATATAGGAATATATCTGAAAAAAATTCAAGAAAAAATTTAAATAATATTAGTAATAAGGTAAGACATAATTTTTAAAATATAAAATAAAAAATAAAACTTATGCATGAATTAACTCATAGTTTTTCTGTGTTCTCAATCAAGAAAATTAGTATTCAGAGAGGAAAAGGGAAACAAAAATAAATAAAAGACAATTGTTGCCAGAGTGAAATAGGTAAAGGCAGAACATATTTAGCGTCCCCAAATGATTCAAATGTCTAAAGTCAAAGTAATTACAAAATCTCAAGGTCAGAATCATTCTGAAGGGTTAAAGTATCTTTCTAGCCTTTTAATGCATTTCTTATTTACCTAAACCTTTAATGGCTAGATATAATCTTTTATCTGTTGTTGCTGATGAGTAATGCATTTCTGTCTTTATATTAAACTGGGTTAAGTTTTCCTGGGGTAGCTTTCTTCCACATGATAGTCATTCAAATGCTGGAATACAGCTAGCATTCGAATTGTTCTCTACTTTAAAGCAAAAAAACAAAAACAAAAACAAAAAACGACATTAAAATCCTTTAACTCTTTCTAATTCAATGTAATTTCTCATCTAATTTCCAGATTCATGCATTTCAAAAACAAATTTTGTGCTGATAAAAGTTAAACAGTATTCAAAGAATTCCAATTGTAGCTACTTATTTACACAAAGCCTCTTTTCTTGTTAAGAGGGTTTCCTTGCTCACATGCGTTATTCCTTATATGAACCCCTGCTCAATCTGTTTTCATTGCCTGGCATGATAAACGTCCTTTAGAGTCTATACCTATTCAATATTTAATCATTTTCAAGGTTATGAATTTTCTCCCAAACTTCATCCTGTATTGATTTTTTTTCCTTTTTCTGGACACTTATGATTTATAATATTTTGGAATATTCTATTATGCTTTACATTATTTACTCTCATAACAATCTAGACTAGGAAGTATTTTTCTCTTTCACCTGTTCTTATATATATGTGTTTAGATCAAAATGGAAAATACCTGGCTAAATCAATATAAATAATGTTAATAAAGAAATACTCATTACCAATTAACTAATGCAATTCTCATTGTAATTAATTTTGCCTGAGTATCGATGCCAAATTATAATAATTATCAATTTTTAAAATTTATCCATTAATGAATTGGAGTTCTTTAGTCTAAGTTGATCCTCTCTCATTGTAATTTGAAATGCTTCTTAAGCATAGTCAAGTTTAATTCTTAGTATATTGAAATAAGGAGATATAAGACACTGAGATAAAGATCTCACCAATTTTATGAGCCTCTTATTTTAAACCATCCTTAAAAGCCTACAAACGATGTGTGTTTGGCAATGGTATCCATAGAACGAGAAACTTTCTTCCATGGCTTAATGAGGGTTTTTTTTGTTTTTTTTTTTCCCTTCAAGGTTAAGTATTTACACACATTTGCTACCCACAGTTCTCCTCCCAACAGACTAGCCTCGACTCAGCCAACTGCATGTGGTTGGCATCAATTCTACACTAGCAATAAGACTGGAAGGTTTCAGAAGAGGAAAAGGGTTCTTTCTCATTAGAGCAATACTATATTGTGAGATCTTTAAACATATAAATTGTAATTTAAAGTAATATTCCTGCATGGCTGCTAACAAACCAGCCTTTACCCTCCTTCTACTTCCTCACTAAAAGAATAATTATTTTATTTGTGCTTTGGGTAACTGGTAGATGCTAATTAGTATAGGGCAACAATGGCATTTCTGTTCCCTTGGCAATGATTGGATTGACACGATTATGCCACAAGTCTAGCCAATAACACCGAAGGATAAATCCAGTGGAGTTTCTGAGGAAACAGTTCAAGTAGGACATAGTACAGAAGCTATTATTGTACTGCCTCTGAATATTGTCATGTGAGGATGTGATGCTTAGAACTCATTGTAAAAGTAGCAGTGTAAAGTCAAAAGAATTGCTTAGAGGCCAAAACAGAAACATTAAGACATTAAATCAACAAATATTTCTTATAATTTATGAAACATATTATCCTGTTTATTTCATTCCCACTTTGTTTCTTGAATCCAAAGACATCTTAACTGATGCACTATAAATGCTTGTGATACTGTTTTACTATTAAACAACCAGAACATAGAAAAGTAACTGAATATTTCAACCATGTAATGGTTGTACAAACAAAATTTCTGTGGTTCAGAGCTCCTCTTCATTGTTCAACGCAACAATATAAAATAAGTCTATCCAACACATCCCTTAATTTATTCACTGGGAAGCAATAACTTTGGCTCTATGGTAGTACCAAATCAGATCATTTTCACGAGCAATACTGAGATTATCTTTTGCTTAATATAGCTGAATAGTTTTGGTTTAAAATTTCGTACTGTTGTCTGAGGAGAAGAGCCTGCAAGTCTGTGCAAACCCATTTTTTTTTCTTTAATCTGTGGCTTCCAGATATTTTATACACTTTAGTTAACAGTAGGCTTTGAGCAATTCATTACGTTTTTTATCTGCTTTTATAGAGCTCCCATATTTTTCTGGTGCTCTGCTCCAAGTAAGGCAGTACTTGTATTCATATGTCTCCTTGAAAGTGTGTGTTTATTCTTAGATTTCAGGCTAGTTGCTTGCCTTCCAGTCTCGGCTCTCTAATGCATTCAAGATGTCTTAGATTATCTTTCTTTTCCACTTACTTTTAATGTCAGAGTGACACTAGCTTTTTACATTCTAAGTAGAAGCCAGAAAGTGCCTACTCCTTTTAATTAGGCCAGCATAAACTCGATACTGAAAGAACATTAAACAGAAAAAAAATCACACTTCCAACTCTGTTATAAACAGATGCAAAATTACCTCAAAAAATTCTTGCAAATGGAATCCAGCAACAAATAAGGAAAAAGTCATTTTTAAGGACAAAAAAGAAAAGAGTCTAAAAAATATATTATGTGAAAGAGCTTTGTCTTGCAAATTCCAACTAAATGTTGAGATAAGTAAATAAATTCTAAATAAATGAAGGCTATATCCTATTCACTGGCTATGAGATCCTATGTTGGAGATATATGAATCTTCCTCAATCTGATCTAGAGATTAGGTAGGTGTACGTGTGTGTGTAAATTGATGTATTTCTAAAATTTTTATGGAAATACGAAAAACCAAAAATAAACAAGGATCCGTAAAGCTATAGTGATTAAGACAGTGTGGTATTAGTGTGAATTTAGAAATTCTCTAATTTCTATCAGAGAAATAGAACAATGAAATATAATCCAATAAAAGACCACATACATATGGTCACCTGATTTGTGATAAAAGTGACACTACAGTGCAAAGAGGATAGGATGGACATTTTAATAAAAGAAGCTTGTTAACTTAATCTTCATTTCAAAAAATATATAGAACTTCTATCTATCACAGTACACAAAAGGACATTTCAGATTTCTCGCATATCTTCATATGAAAGGTAAAATTATAAAACTTCGAAAAGAAATATATGAGACTACCATCATGACCCTAGAATAGACAGGCATTTCTTAGACACAAAAATTACTTAAGGATTACTAAAATATTGATTTGGATATAGTGAAATGAATAATGTATTTGTTATCAAAAGAAAACCCTGAGATTAAATGAAGCCCATAGAGCAAGAAAAGATCAAGGCAGTAGATATTTCTCACAATGGACTAAAAACTATAATACATAAAAAACATCCATATATCAATTTTTTTAAGACATAAAAGAAAGAAAGCCAATCCAAATTGATAATCAGCAAAATACACAAAGAGACCATATTAAGGGATGCCCAGCTTAGTAATAAGAATAAGGTGCTCAATATTATTATTAAATAAATGTACACTGAAACCATAATACAATACCATTGCACCTAAAACAGAATGCCTAAAGTGAAAAAAAAAAGAAAATATGAAGTATAGACAAGGATATGAAATAATTGGAAATCTCATTTCCTTGTGGTAGTGGTGACTCTGGTGTGCACACTTTGGAAAATTAAGTGGCAATACTTATTAAAGGTGAAAATATGCATAGCTGTGATGCAGTGATTCTATTTCTAGGTTTATACATCCTGTAGTTTTGAGGAAATTGATTACTGAAAGTGAGTAGAAGGGGCTTTTGTTTCATTCTGGTGATGTTTTATGCCTCGTTTGGGAGTTGGTTATACTAGTGCATTTATTTTGTAAAAATGCACTGAACTATACACACTTTTATTGTACTTCTTTCTAAACATTTTATTATAAAGATTTTTCAGACACCCAAAGTAGGTGAAGTAATTTTATAGCAAACACCAATATGCCCATTGCCTCTGTTATACCATTAACAGTTTAATTTTATCTGACTTTTTCATAATAAAGTATCTTCCAAATAGCAATTTACATGATATTTTATATTGTCTTTTATAAATCATGCATGCAATAAATTCTTCTTTAAAATTTAGTATCATTTATTACTGAATATTCTTAGGAACCTTTGATACCTGGAGTGTTTTTTTCTTTTGAGGAATATAATGTGTCTATATATTCATGTATATGTTTATGTAGATAATATATATATTAAGAATATATAATGTGTGCATGCATATATATAAGAATATATATTTGAGAATGGATATATACTCAAACACACACACGAACACAACATACGCCCATAGCTTATAAATGTATTTTGCAAGCTACCTAACTTATACAGAGATAGGTATTCATAGAGTTTTGAGTCCCAGAATTGTTCTTCATATGACATCCTATATTGGAAGTGAAATAAAAATTATTTCTTGATGATCTAATTTATAAGAATGATACAAAGCTTTGGATAAATAATTCAATTTTTACAGGTGTATTAAAAATGCACTTATGATATGATTTTTGCGAGGTGAAAGAAAATGAATGTCTGAAATAATGGAATATGACTAATCGAAAGCATTCTCCCTCAGTGATGCCTTATTAAGGCTATTGCAGAATGAGAATTACAATACTATTATGTGACTGAAGGACAAATGGTTTAAATTTCTGTTTCTATTTCCTCGTTCAGTGGAGAAAAGATGTACAAAGGAAGAGTATCAGAAAGCTTAATACTTAACAACAGTCAAAGGTTTTTAACATGATATGTATGACAGTGTTATTCCCTCTCCAGGACTATTGTGGATTTTTCTAAATTGTTTGTAGTAGGATCATAAGGAACTTACAAATAATCCATGTAAATAATATAAATAACAAATTCCCACTTAGTGAATTGTGTATCCTAGACAAGCATTTGCTATAATATATGTATTGTCTTTCTTTTTAAAACTCTCCATTACCCTGTCAGTTTATGTGAACAAGATGCTTTAGTTCAAAGCTTCACAGTGTGATTTCCCCTGCTTCAATTGTTACAGACACCCAGCTGTCACAAACTCTTCAATTATTTATTTATCCTTTATTTATCTCTATCTCAGCAGAACAATGGCTTACTACCACACATCTTTCCTAAGTTCGAATGATCACAAAGCTCATAATATAACTTCTTGAGGAATCTGGCTAGTCTAGTTGAAAGGAGTGAAAATTTGCAATCCAATCAGAACATGCTACTGCTTCTTTCAGGAAACTTTTCAAAAAATATTTTAACTTGAAATTATCATGAACAATTCCGATGATTTACTTGGGGATAAAAAAGCAAATTGTAAATTAGACCCAATGTTTTATTTGTTTAGTTCATAGCTGTTTTTTCTCTTTTACATATGTTCCAGTCAAATGACAATAATTATTGAAAATCAATAATGTCCCTTCATTACACATACTAATATGTTTGCTGGTCTGTGAGATATTATCTGTAAAATATCACTTAAACTAATATATTACAGACAAAAATAAAGCTGTGACAATACAAAAAATATCTATTCTTTGTGATTTTAACATTACATTTATGTTTTCTGTATTTAATATTTCTTATAGACAAAATATTTTAAAACTTTAAACTGATTTTTGGTTGTTTCTAAAAGATGAAAACCTGTGAGTTTATACAACTTCTTTACAGATGGTGCCTTGGACTGTACAGTATCAATGATATTCCCAAATGTAGATGTTTGAAGGATATAACATATCCAAAATATGGCCATAGTGGTCCTTTTAAAATTAATCAAAATTTCGTAACCCTAACATTCTTGAAATCAACTGAATAAGTCATCATTTTCAGCTACCATGCTTCGGGACACGATTATAAAGAAATAAATGTGAATAGATAGTTGCTACAATAGACTGTTTCAAAAGAGTCAGTATGAATATAGGAATTTCATTTCACTGTCACAATACATGTATTGTCTCAACCTTATTTCTATTATTTCACTAGTTTTATTGTAACTGTGAGGATATTGGAGGCCAATATTCTCATACTGAAAATGAAAAGTTTGTACAGTTTATTGCTAAAATCCTTTCAAGCTCTTATATTGATAGATTTATCTCAGTAGCTCAATCAGCTATTCTGTTGCTGAATAACATATTAGGTACTTGCTCAAGTTATTATACTTTTTGAGGTCTGAGTAAATATTAAATTTATCTTAAGAATTTAGCTAAAGTTTTTGATTCAGCATCAATTTTCTGACCCTGAGTATTATATTGCATTAGCAGCAGAGTAAACACCATAGAGGATTGTACAAACTGTTCTTTTAGAGAACTGCAATTAAATTCTAAATTCATCTAGTTATGAAACAAAAATAAGCTAATTGAGATATCATAAAAATTGATTACCAACTAAAAGCCTGTGATATACAACTCAGCACTTTATATTTTAAAAATCAGTTAACGTATATTCTCATAAAATTTACTTATTTAATTACAGTTTTATTACTTATATAAGGTAGTTTATTCAGTAACAGGCTTCTGATCCTCTTCACACCCAAACTCCAAATTAATATTCTTTAACTTGAGCGACTTCCTTGGAAAAACTGACACAATTTAGCATATAGTACATTTCAATGCAGTACATTTCAATGCAGAGGAGGATAGAAAACATTTGTTTTTTCAAATTATGAAAGGTTATTATAGCACCATATTAAGACATAAAGAGAATATTTTAACCAGTATGAGTTTATTCATTTAAAAATAAAATCCTTTGTACTGCTTTGATTGAAATGTCATTAAGTTTCTATTTACGGTAATGGCCAACAAATGCCATGGTATATCACCATGGGCAAGATGTACGTGCTTCTTTCCCTGTATGCCTAATCCCACCAACGTTGTTGCAATATTATCCTCTCCAAACTCTTCAGAGCCCTGTATACATCAGTTATGCCATTCATTCATCTGTCTTCAAACTCTCCCTTTTAGAATTCTTCTATCATCATTTAAAGTTTACTCAATTCTGTACTCTTACAACACATACATGCATGCACACACACATGCTTGCACACCTCCCCACACACACACACACTACTTTCCTCATCCCCATACCTTAAGTTAATAACTGGCTTCCAATAGAATGTCCTTCCCTAGGTCACCAATGGCACCATTATTATTGATCCCAGAGGTAACATTTCATTCCCTATCCCAGCCATCTTTGTTGAAATGACTGAAGTATCTTCTCTTTCCCTTCATTTCTGAAGACGCTCTTCCTTTGCCTTCACTGACACCACTCTCCACTCAGGCATTTTCTCCATTTCTGGAGTCAGATTAACTGGAGGTGAATCCAGGCTTCATCACTTCCTTGCTGTTAAGATACTGGAAAGTTCCTTAACCTCTCTTTACCTCAGTTTTCTTACTTGCAAATTAAGGATAAGAACAGCATTTACATCACTGGCTATCTCTGTGGAGTAAATCTTGCCTTGGTGTTTCTGAATAGAGAGAAGATGCTTGGGCATAGCAGAGAAGAAGAGCACTTTCCCCAGCTGTTATTATTGGTGGGTATCTTGATAAGTGGCTCCTAATTGATACAGGGAAGAAGGAGCCAACTTAGGCTACTTTCTCTTGCTAGGTTGGGGGGATCAGAAAACAATAGGTCTGGGAGCCTTCTTATCGGATGGGGTCAAACCAGATGCCTTGCTAATGTGCTATTCCTCCAGCTCCTGGTATCCCAAAGCAGTTCACGTTTTTTACCACCTTTCAGGGTTTTCCTTTGTTTATGTCTTGTGTCATTTCCAGAATTTATAGTTATGAATACTAGGAAGGAACAAGAAAAAACTGGCTCTGTGACATATTGTCTGAACCAGGAGTCCATTACATATTTTATACTGAAACATGCTTCATCTGAGAGCCATGGTGACTGGTATTCTCTTTGCTTATAATTACTTCAGGTGTCATATTTGAGAACTGGTTCAATCATGATGCTCAAATATTGCAGAATAACAATATTCTACAAACAATGCTCTCAATGTTCTAATTAAAATTATTTTTTATAAACATCAGAAAGTAAAATCTAATGATATAATGGCATAAACAATTGCAGCATAGTAGCTTTTTATTCACAGCATCTTGAAGTGAGTGACAAATTGAAAGGAGATAAACAGGATTTTATTTATTCTAATCAAATATTAAAATATGAAATAATACTTCCATTGTTTATTCTAACTAGATAGTAAATTATGTAATAATGGTGAAATACCATGGGTTTTTTATTAATGTGGATTAGTACAAATATTTGGATTGTATTTTAACCTTATTTATTGAGGTATAATTGGCTTGTGCAAAATTTACTGATTTTTCTGCAGACAATTTGATGAGTTTGACGAATGTATATAGTTTTGTATTCACTGCCGAAGTCCAGATATAGATCATTTTCATTATTGTGTAAATTCAGATGTGCTTTGTTTTAATGTAATTATAAAGATAACATTAATCCCATTTACTTCTATATTTAATATTATTATACAATTCAATTACTCTTTAGTAAGTTTAAAATTGTGTTTCAAATAACAGATTGTTTAATTATGTATTATAAATATATGACTAAACAAAAGAACTATATTCCATACGCAATTTCACTCTATAAAGCTGGAATGTTTATAGAGTTGCTTCCTTTTTCTAATTGCATTATATTTTCACTTTTGTATATTTGTGCTTAAGGTTTCAAGAAATGAACTTATCATTAAGAGGGAACAATTTATTTAAAGAAATTCAACTTATTTCATCAATATACTTAATGTATCAGTCAATTTTTAGTTCTAGAGATAATAATAAGTCTACAGGTAATATAAGCAAACAAAAACATGACATATGGAATTAGGTTCTCACCCATTATTGGAAGGGCTGGTTTGAGCAATTTCTGAGCAGAGCTTCTAAAGAATTCCTGGAGCTCATCACAACAATGGCATAGCCAGAAGGTTACTCCTTTTGCCATGACAGGGATGCTGGAGATTCAGAATACTGCCTTCATAACTGCTGGTTCTAATGTCATGCTAACTTTGTTAATTATTTTTCCACAGTTTCAAATTTTATCACAATGTAAAATTTAAGCAAAATGGTTAGTTCAAATAATAATAAACTTCTGTAAGTTAAGCATGTATTTTCATAGAAAATAATACGCAATTTCATGTAACTTACGGTACATTGTCCATCAAAAATAGGCTTCCATGAAAACTACATTAAAAGGCAATGTTTCTCTATCTTTCACACTTCATAAAAGCTAGATAAAAATTTCTGATGCAAATTTCTTTGTATCTCAACTTTGAAGCTGAAGCCGGAAGGTTTAAATGTTTGCATTTCAATTTAACGGCACAAACAAAAATTTCTGTTTCTCTCTTTACTGTTGGTCTTGAATTTCCTCTGGGAGCCTCCATTCATGTCTCTTATAGAAAAACGACATAGTCCATTCTCATACCAGCGCATTTCTTTTTCCCTTTCCTTTTGCCGTCTTCCTCTTCTTCCCTCCTCTTTAGACTTTGGTGATCATTGACTATTTTTTGTGTACTTATTTTTAGTTGACGTATAATCTCTGCTCCATACATTACTGATTTACATGGCAGGAAATGTATGAGACACCATCTGCCATCTTCCTGATAGATCTGGACCCTAATTTTGCCTCTGTATTGAAAATCGCAATTGCATTCTCTAGAGTACATTTATTTTTCTCAAGAAATGTGTTAAATCCAGCTACCAAAAAAATGCAGTATGTCCAACTACTAAACATGTATCTTGGATCTCTGTAGCTATATGATTTTCAAGAGCCTTATCTATGGGATCCATCTGCTCCTGATATGGTTGTATTGTTATTTAAATAGGGAAGATAGACGTAAATGAAGCTGCTATGGTCAGTGAGGGATCACCCAGCTGGTGCAAGTCACCTCCATCCAGGTATCCACAGACTCACCTCAAACTTGCACAAGTTGCTTGTTTTGTTTTTTCTCTAACCGTCAAGAAACTTCTGCCTCAACTGCTGGCTCAATGATCATAGCATCTCTGCCTTGAACAATCTCTGAACAACACTGAATGGCAACAGCCACAAAGCTAGGGACGAGAAACTGGCTCCCTTGTTACTGTTACCATAGAAAAGTAAGTGGCCCTGCTACCTTGTTTGTCAGGAAAAAGAATAAAAAGGCATCTTCCCCTCTTACAGAAAGTAGGTCATATGAAAATCTGAGCTGTAAGGGAGTACAATGAGAACACAGTCTTTAGCTTTTCCAAATTGAGTAGGTACTTAGCCAGACTGCAAGAGATTTGGAATGTGTCTGAATGAGCCAATATGAACTATCTGAAAAGTCCCCTCCAAGACTATTCAATATCCATGCACCTGCCTTTTCCGAATTTCAACTTCAAAAGAGTAACAGTACATGATTAGTCTAACATAATTCAACTAATAGCTTGTACATGATTAGATACATGTACTAATCATGTATCTAGTACATGATTAGTCTAACATAGTTCAATTATATTTTGCACAGATTAAAATGCACTGGTCCTCCCCAAAATAGGTCACTGTGATGGTCACTCCTCTCCTGATCCATTCCCAAAAATGTCTTAATTTGTTGAAATCAGATAATAAATTATAAAGTTATCCAAACCAACATACACTAAAAATGATAGGGAAAAATTAGACAGAAAAGTCTGGTAAAAAAAATGCATACATGACATTGCAGGAAGGAAGAAAAGGCAGTGTACAAATAATAAATGCTGGAGGATGTGGAAAAAAGAGAACCCTCCTACACTGTTGGAGGGTTGGGAAAACAGACTGGAGGTTCCTTAAAAAACTAAAAACAGAGTTACCATATGATTCAGCAATCCCACTCCTGGGCATACACCCAGAAAAGATGAAAGCCCTAATTTGAAAGATACATGCACCACAATGTTCACAGCAGCACTATTTACAATAGCCAAGACATGGAAGCAACCTAAATGCCCACTGATAGATGAATGGATAAAGTAGAGGTGGCATATATATATTATATTACTCAGCCGTAAAAAAGAATTAAATGCCATTTGAAGCAACATGGATGGACCTAGAGATTATCATACTAAGTGATGTAAGTTAAACAGAGGAAGACAAATACCATGTGATATCACTTATATGTGGAATCTAAAATATAGTACAAATGAAGTGATTTACAAAACAGAAACAGACTCACAGACATAGAAAACAAGCTTATGGTTACCGAAGGGAAAGTGGGAGAGGGATAAATTGGGAGTATTGGATTAACAGGTGCACACTACCATATATAAAATAAACAACAAGGTTTTACCTCATAACACAAGGAGCCATATTCAATATCTTATAATAAATTATGAGAAAAGAATTAAAAAATATATATATACGTATAACAATCACTTTGCTGTTTACCTGAAACTAACACAATATTATAAATCAACTATACTTCAATAAAAAATAAAACAATAAAACAAACTTATAGGGAATAATTAGAGGGAAAATTATGGTAAATAAATGCAGACATGACATTGCAGGAAAGAAGAAAAGGCAGGAATCCTTTACATACTTGATTTTATATCTGATCATGGAAATGTCAATGGTATTCATGCCATTCTTTCTACATTACTCATCCTGCATTTCTCTATGTTGTACTAAATTATCCAGGTTTCCATAACAAAACTTCATTCCTCATGATCTCTTAGTTGTCTTGTCAAAATGGAGTTCTAACCCTTCATTAACTTTTACCACTTGACAGAAAATCTAGGAGGCATTTGAAGAGTTCAACTCCAGGCCAAAATCCACTGTGTGATATTTCAGGCCTGATCATAATAAATTATAGAGGCTTTACCTAGCAGGCCTCAAAGGGGAAAGATATTCCCTTAACATCAGACTGGATGCACAGCTAATGCATTGCAGTCTCTGGAAGGGGCTGTAGTCAAGGACTCAGACCCCACCCATGGATGGCCAGATTTCCTTTTGTGCAAATCAGCCACTCCTGGCCCAAGCCCCTGCATCTGAGACCTCCTGACTGGAGTCCCTTAGCAGAAGTCTTTTCCAAGTGCCCCTCCTCAGACTTCCTTACTGGCATGGGGGGAGGAGGGGAAGGGAAAACCTGAGGACATTTTTCTGCACTCTGACTTGGTGCTCCGTACATTTCCACTCCTATAATCCTTCCTCTTCTTCTGCCCGCCCCGCCCCCCAGTCCCCAGGTCTATAAAATAGGGCGAGCATTTCATCCATCACTCCTAGGTGAGGAGAAGATCCCCACACCTGTGCTGATCCCACCTGACCTTTGCCCAGAGCTGTTTCATGGGGAAAAATGGAACATAGTGGGGACCAGAGATTTTTTTTCTGTTTAGCCTCTTATACTCTCAGTTAGCGATTAAAGTAACATTACTACTTCCACTTTAGCTTGCTGGGTTTTTTTTTTTTTTTTGCGGTACGCGGGCCTCTCACTGTTGTGGCCTCTCCCGTCGCGGACCACAGGCTCCGGACGCGCAGGCTCAGCGGCCATGACTCACAGGCCCAGCCACTCCGCGGCATGTGGGATCTTTCCGGACCGGGGCATGAACCCGTGTCCCCCGCATCGGCAGGTGGACTCTCAACCACTTCGCCACCAGGGAAGCCCTTTAGCTTACTGTTTTAACTGACCACCTCTTGATGGGGTTGCTAACCTCTTGACAGCAGTCAAGAGAGTACATTGGGGTTTAGCTTTTTTCACTGATTTTATTGTATAATATGAATTTTATTTCTTGATAATAAAGGATTTAACATCTAAGCCATGTGGCAACATATTTAATTTTCCATTCAGTGGCATGAAAAAATAACATATGTATAAGTGAACCCATATTATTACTGTAGTTCAGGTCACCTTGCATTTTCTCTTGCACTATCAAATGTACTATCCAATTAAGCTCTCTGCCTACAGTCTTGTCTATGGTGTATTCCCAAACTATGCATCTGAGATGAGACTTACAAAACTATAAATCTGATTTTTTTTAAATTATTTATTTTTGGCTGTATTGGGTCTTCGTTTCTGTGTGAGGGCTTTCTCCAGTTGCGGCGAGCGGAGGCCACTCTTCATCATGGTGCGCAGGCCTCTCTCACTGTCGCGGCCTGTCTTGTTGCGGAGCACAGGCTCCAGACACGCAGGCTCAGTAGTTGTGGCTCACGGGCCTAGTTGCTCCGTGGCATGTGGGATCCTCCCAGACCAGGGCTCGAACCCGTGTTCCCTGCATTGGCAGGCAGACTCTCAACCACTGTGCCACCAGGGAAGCCCAAATCTGATTCTTTTATTCCCTATTTTAAATCCCAATAAAGTCTTGTCAGTTCCATTAGAATAAATTATAAGCCCTTTGGATGATCTAAAGGCATTTGTAATTTAGCCCAAACTGAATTCTCTATTCTCATCTCTTGAATCTGCCCCCTCTACCCACACACAAAATTACTTGCCATTCTCCCAAATTATGTACTCTTTCTCACAAACATACCCTGCAAAACCCACTCTATCTTGCTAGAAAGACTTTTCACTTAACTCTCTAAGTCATAACTGATACTCTAATTTCAAACTGTTTCCCATGGAAAGGTTTTACTGATAACATAATTTTGTTTCTTTAATGCAGGCATTAGCAGTCTACAGCCTACGGTATTTATACAACCAGCAAGGTAATAATGCTTGCGTTTGAAGTAATTTTTAAAAGTTTTAAATAGTTTGTGACATAAATTACATAACATTTCAAATTTCAGTTTGTTTATAAATAAAATTCTATTGGGGCACAGATCATTCATTTACATAACGTCTATGGATGTTTTTATGCTATAATGCAGAGTTGAATAATTGAATAGTTGTAACAGAAACTACATGACTGTTAAAGCCTAAAATATTTACTATCTGGCCCTTAACAGAAAAAGTTTGCTGAAACTCACTCTAAAGTATTCCATTAAGATATATATTTATGGTATTTTATTACAATTTTTATGTTTATTTATCTGCCTGTCAGTTGTAGTTTTTATAAAACTGTAGTCTTCTGAGACAATGACATTCATAATTAGTTTTCAAGAACTGGCATGCAGTAAACAAAAAAATATTATGAAAAATGTGGTCTCAGTTTTTAAGCAAGTGGGTAAGAATGATTTTCTCTTTTATTATATCTCTTTGCTTCCAACCCAGGAAGTGACTGCCATTCATTTTTATCTTACTGCTCTTGTCATATTAACTTGATGAACAGCAATGAACTAATCTTTGAGTTTCTTAATAGAGTGATGTTATAAACATGAGCTTTCTTTTTTTCTAGCCACTAAGAAAATTCAAAGGCTCTCTACCTAATAATGAGTCATCTAATTAATGAGATTGAATTATCCAATAAATGGACTCTCTGGCTTAAATATCTTCATTAACTTTCTCCCTATTTTTCAAAATAACATTTTCACATTCATGCAAATAGATTCATGATGTGTCTTTAATCAGTTATTCAGTGTAGGCGTAGAGTTAATAATGCCAATAATTGTTCAAACTGGAGAAAATCTAGGACTCAAAGAAAAAGAACATTATGAATTAATGTTTTGACAAAATATGTAAAATACTTGTTTTTCAAAAAAAATTTTTTTGCCATATTTAAAATTCTGACAACCCCAATGAATGGTAAGTATGTGAGCAATGGATGTGTTAGCTAGCCTTATTGAGGCAATCATTTTACAACACAGAAATGTATAAAAACATCACATTGTACACTTTAAGCTTACACAATGTTATATGTTAATTATATCTCAATAAAACTGAGGTGGGGGAAGGTAATGGTAAGCTACAATTTATTAGAGATATTTGAATCCTGGAATCAGTATTTACAAGATGAATATGTTCCAGTTTCACACACACCAGTTGAGTAATTTAGAGGATGTTGCCCAGTTAGGTTATAAACGTCTTCAAACTAGAAAAATATGGGGAAAAAATTAGGTGTGCTGTGTTTAAATTTTCTATTACAATTTGTAATTATGTTGTTTTTCACTGCATCTTTACTCTTACTTTTATGAATTAGTCATAAAATGACTTAAGTATGAATGGATAAAAAGGATTCAGTCACGATACCTACTTTTTTCTAGGAATCTAAATGTGATATTTTCCTTGTTTCAACTTGTCTAGGTAGGCTATAGTTCCCAGTTATTCAAACACTAATCTAGGTGTTGCTTTGAAAGTGTTTCTTAAATTTGATTAAAGTCAATAATCAGTTGACTTTAAGTAAAATACATCATCTTAGATAATCTGAGTGAGTCTGATTTAATTACACGAACGACCTTAAAAAGACAGCCAGCTTCCCCTGGAGGAAGAAATACCCGCTGTGGACAGCAGCTTCAGTGTCTGCACCAGCGTTCCAACTTCCCCTTCCTCACAGTCTGCAATAAGGATAATGTTCTTGTCTATCTGGACTATTCCTTAACAATAAGCCTCATAATGCGTCTTCTCCTAGTTCTACCTCTCTGGTTCAACCCTGACTGATAAACAGAATGGTAAAAGATTTTGACATGGTATTCCCCCAACTAAATAACTGAACCAGATCACTGAACCTTGTAAAAGTAAGCTTCAATCCAGGTTTTTACCGTTACACTCTTACAGAAGCAGACAAGCATGGAGCACCAAATGGTGAAGACAGACCTAACACAAAGAGAGTCTAAAACAAACAGACAACAAACAATTTAGAGGAGAAAGAATGCTTAAAATATTCATTTCAGAGTGTTACTAGAAACTTATATCCAAAACACAAGAACAATAAAGGTGCACGTCAATTATACTTTTTTAAAAAAATAAAAAGATGCTTGGAGAAAACTATAAAGAAATATTGGGAATTAATATGATGGCAAATTAAAATGACCTATAAGAAATTTGAAACTTGATATTGAAGAAATTTTCCAGATAATAGGACAAAAATAATTATATTTCTGTGGTTATGAGTCATCATTTCTCTTGAATAAGTACCTAGGAGTAATTATTGATCTAGGGCAATAGGGTAGGTGAATAATTAATTTTATAGAAAACTAACAAATAGATTTCCAAATGGTTGCAAATTTATTTCATTTAAATCATCATTTTGTAAGAGTGTTTTTTAAAACATATTTTCCTATGGTAGGATATATGTTATAAATCCTTGAATACATGCTAGTATCTTTATTTTTATCGAAGTAAATTCTACCTCATTAAAAAAACACTAATATGAGCTAAGAGTTTTCTCAAGCTTCTTTCTAGGCAATACCTTTCATCAGAGAAGCAATCACTTTCTTATCATACATTAGTTTTACCTGTTTTTGAACTTTAGACAGTACATATTCATTTATGCCTGGTTTCATTGTGTCACTGTGTTTATTAGAAGCTCATAATTTTTCATTGCTGAAAGGTAATCTCTTATATGAATATATCACACTTTGATTACCTGTCTTCCCTTGGATGGACATTTAGAAATTTTCAAAAATGGGGCTATTTTAAATTAAAAATTCATGTATGTTATTATACAGATTATTTTCTAAACATATTGTTTTAATTTATTTTGTTGGAAGGGGTATAAATACCTAACAGTGAAGTTGTTGGTCATAGTTTACATGTGTGTTAAACATTATGAGAAACTGCCAAAGAGTTCTGAGAAGTTGTTAAAAGCGTTTTACATTCCTACCATCAAGCTGTGAGAGTTCTTGTTGCTCCAAATCCTTACAGAACAATGGTGTCAATCTCTTTAGGAATCTGTTAGAGAAATTTTAGTTTGTCTGTAGTTTTGTTACTTTTATCTTTGTAGATGCTGTTTTTTTGTATTGATACATATATTTTTTTCAGCTTTTTTCTGGAACACAGATAATTTAGTTGGAAACAGTTTGATCCTTTCAGATTTTAAATTTATACTTTTTTGATGGGTGCAGATCAATGCTCAGTCTAAAGGCAATTAATTCCTACTCCAGAGGCAAGACTTTCTTGATTACTTTACCAAATGCCCTCTGAATTAGGAGTTGTGTTTTTATTGATCAGCAGACACCAGAGATTTCTCTCTTTGAATACCTGTCCTCTCAGACCTGCCAACTTTGGCCACCGTGGTCTCCCCAGAACTTTGGCTTTGTCTGTTCAGTGTCAGGAGTCCACTTTCCCTGTCCCACTGCATGGAAACTCTCTAGGCAGTAAGTAAGCAAGGGCAGTCTTAGGGCTCCCTCTTTGGTTTTCTTTCTCAAAGGTCACTGCCCTTCTTTAAGCAGATCCAGTGTCGTATCTCTGGTGTGTAAGTGTTTTTTTTTTTTTTATTGTTTGATTGTTTCAAGCACAGGGATGAATCTGGTCTTAGGGTAATCTTTCTTTAATAATTAATGAAAGCACTGGGATACTTCATTATATTATATTATTTTTCTTTATTAAAAATATTTGTTTGGGAGTATTTTGAATTAAAAAAAAAATTGCAGAGTGGAGCAGTGGGAGTGTTGACAATACTTTACAGCCTAATCTCTTCCATTCTCTCGTGTCAAAACACAAATTCCTCTGAAGGGAGAATCCCTTGACAGCAAAACAAATGTATCGGAGAGGTGGGCAATGAATATTAAATGTTTAATCTTGCTCTCTCCACATGTTTAAACATAAGCAATGCTTTCAGCTACTTTTAATTCTCTTCTCAGAAGTTATTAGCTGGAAAGAAAAATACCTTTGAAGAAGTGAAGCAGTATAAGTTAGTGTATCTATTATGTTGTCTATATCATATTAACCGGCACAAATTTTCAGCAGACTCCAGTAAAACTATGCATAGAAAATGTTATGTAGTATCTTTCAGATTTAGAATGTTCTTTCAGTAAACACTTTTATCCAAACATATCATGAAGTATTTATTATAACTAAAATTGTTATTTTTGGTTTTATTTAATAGAAAAATTAACAATCCTACTTCATATTTCAAAATAAATAAGTAAAATTATATGCCAGCTGAGAGGACAACTATTTTAGCACTATATACATTTTCCTTTATCAAGTACATTGAGATAGTTTGATAATGATGTCTAATAAAACTAATGACTGCTTTGGAAAAATATGTCTTCGGGTCCATTGCCCATTTTTGAAACAGGTGCTTTGGGTTTTCTTAAATTTTGTTTTTGTTTTTGCTGTTAAGTTGGATGTGTTCCTAGTATCAATATATTTTGGATATTAACCCCACATAGATGGTTTGCAAGTATTTTCTCCCATTCTGTAGGTTGAAATTTTGTTTTGTTTTGTCTCCTTTGCTGTGCAGATTTTGGTTTTGTTTTTGTTTTACTTCGATGTAGACCCACTTGTTTATTTTTGCATTTGTTGCTTGAGCTTTTGGTGTCATATACAAAATATCATTGCGAAGACCAACGTCAAGGAGCTTTTGCTCTATGTTTTCTTCTAGGAGTTTTATGGTTTCAAGTATTGCATTCAAATCTTTAACCCATTTTTAGTTGATTTTTGTGTATGGTGTAAGATAAGGGTCAATTCCATTCTTTTACATGTGGGTATCCAGTTTTCCCAACACCATTTATGGCCATCAGGTATATGAAATAAGGTGCTCAACATTACTAATCATCAGGGAAATGCAAATCAAAGACTCAATGAGGTATCACTTTGGACTAGTTAGAATAGCTATTATCAAAAACCAAGAGGTAAGAAGTTCTGGCAATGATTTGGAGAAAAAGAAACCCTTGTACACTGTTGGTGGAAATGTGACTTCGTGTAGCCATTATGGAAAAGAGTATGGAGGTTCCTCCAAAAATTAAAAATAGAAATACCATATAATCCAGCAATCCCACTTCTGGGTTCACTAACTCTTCCCTCTCCACTTCCAGAGAAATGCTTGGAGTGGTATTTACAAATGAATAAAGCAGCTTAAAAATTAGAAAGAGGAAAAGCTGTGACTTTGAGGAGGAATCCACAGGCTGTAGGTCACAGGGATTTTTAGGATTTATTTGCTTTTCTTTGGAGGTCCAGGAAGCTATTAATTTATCTTGCTCTGGATGATCTCTCCGGAGATGTCTGGTAGAAATAAAGGGAATTATTCTATGTGAGAAGTCTTCAGTCCAGGAATTGGGGAACTGTCTAAAATAATTTTGGCACAGGTGATGAACATCACACTTTCAAAGCTAATAAAGCACATGAGGAAACAACACACAATGAGCAATATGCCACTGACAGTTTCTATACAATGATGTGAGGAGCATTATGAGGTTCCATTACATGAAATACAGTTTTACACATTCGTTCTCCAACCCCTCAAACAACCAAGAATTCCTACTATTCATGTATTTTGCTTTGTCAATAAGGCATTATTTCCCAAAATACCAAATATCAAAAACTAATGGCTAATACCTAGTATGGACAACAACCTAACAATAATTTCTCCTATTTACCGAGAATATTGAGACAATCATAACAGAACTACATTTTCCCATCATAATATTTCCTAATCCACCTGAATCTACATAATCTACCTTCTCTCCTGCATGAATTGTTAATTGTTAATCAATGTCATCTTATTTCAAACTCTTGTACTTCATCAGTTATTCTCTCTTCCTCCTACAAAATCAATTTTCTTTCTGTCCTAAGTCATCACCATCAGTATAAAAACTTGCCATATCTCCCATTATAAAAACAAGAATTTAAAAAATCCTTCAAATATCTCATCCTTTTCCAACTACAGCTGCATTTCTTTACTACCTTTATTAACTCCACAATCTCTCATAATGTTTTGAGCACATTTGCGGCAAACATTAATCTTCATAACTTCAATGAAACATATCTCTACTTTGGCAGATACCATACTGAATTCTCAGGTTGTGTCTAAATCAATCTACCAAGCCACATCTTATTTATTTATTTATAATATTTATTTATTTATTTGGCTGTGCCGGGACTTAGTCTGCAGCAAACAGGATCTTCATTGCCGTTACAGTGTGCAGGACCTTTTTTAGTTGCGGCATGTGGGATCTTTTTTTTTTTTTTTTTCAGTTGCAGCATGCGGGATCTAGTTCCCCGATCAGGGACTGAACCCGGATCCCCTGCGTTGGGAGCGCGGAGTCTCAACCGCTGGACCACCAGGGAAGTTTCAAGCCACATTTTAAATTGATGATCTTTGCTTATTTCTTAAAATACTTTCTTCTGAAACCTCACTCTGCTATTTCATCATCAGTTCCTTCACCTTTAAACATTAGGGCATGTTAGGTTCAATATTTAGATATTTTATCCTCTCTATATGCATTCACTTAATAGGTGGTCTCATTCAGTTACATGTTTTTAAAAATGATTCCTCTACACTGGACAATCACAAATTGTTTTATACACTCTGGACTTACACATTGAACAACAAACAGATACTATCAACAACCAATTGTTACTCTCAGGTGTCAAAATACATCTCCAACACCACAAATCCAAAACCAAACTTGTGATCTCCACAAAAGCCCCCCACCTTAAAATTATCTTAACATAACCCACGATTGTTGCTATCTCAATAAATGGAAACCTCATCCTTCTTGTTGCTCTATTAAAAAATCATGGAGTCAATCTTGTCTTTTCTTATTCACTCACACTGCATAGCAATCCATTAGATTATTTGCTTGACTCACCCTTAAAATATATCAAGATAATGGTTCAGTTCTCACCTGGGACAATATGTCAGCTTTACTACTGGTCCAAAGCAGTATTATTCTTTTCCGGATAATTTCAACAGCCTCTATCTGCTTCCATATTTATAGCCTATGCTAAATGCAGCTCTCAAAGTGCTATTTTCAACACATAAGCCAAATTGTTCCTTTGGTCCAAATCTTCCTTTTTCTTCACATTTCACTTAAACTAAAATAGAATCCTATAATAAGGGTTACAAGTTCCTAAATTATCAGGTCCTCTGTCCTGTCTTTCTCTCTTAAGACGCCCCATCTTGATCATGCCATTCTAGCCATACATATCTACTGCTTGTTTCATACATAAAGAACATTTCTCCCCATAGCATAAGCATTTACTGTTTCCTATGATAGATCATTCTTTTCAGATATGGCTTTGAGCTCATTTATATTCTTCAGATCTCTATTAAAATGTCACCTAATCTTAAAAACCTTCTCTGCCTTCCTTATATAGAATAGTAACCCCTCTTCTCAGTTCCTCCCCACTTCCAGTGCAGCCCCTAGCCACTATTCTGGTTTTAGTTTTCTCACAGCGTATTTTAGTACTTGACAAAGCAGTTATCTATTGTCTCCTCCATGAAGACAAGGACTTGTCTGTTTTTTACCTTGCTCTATCCTCAGGGCCTGGAAGAATATCCAGCATGTGATATGCATCCAATAAATGGGCAATGAATTAATATTTAAATGAGTACTTAGTTGTGAATAAATAGCATCAAAATTTGTCTTTTAAATGCTTAAAATATAAGAAATATAGCCCTCAAAAATATGACACTGTGCAGAAATAATTCGAAGGTGATAAAGAGGCAATCTGACATCAGGAAATGATTCCAGATCCTAGCAGGCATTTAGCGGAGACCACAGACCAGCCAGATGTTATAAGATAAAGATATCAACTCCTAGAAGCATGGCAGACAGAGAAATACCTATCATACACTTTGCTTCGAAATTTTGCATTGGCTATATTAAAAAAGCGATTAATATAAAATGTTACCCCAGGAGAATCTCTCCAAAAGAGAAACCCTTCCTCATAATTTTAGCTTAGACCAAAGCCAGGATAGCTCTTGACATGAAATTGGCCTTTTATACATGGTGATGGTTTTTTCAAATCCAAGATAAGTACTTTATTAAAAAGATTTTTTTATCCTATCTGCTATTTGATCAGTAAAGATTAGTTTTACTGTGATTTCACTTTATCATTCTTTTTCTAAGAATCTCTATCTCTACCAACTTTAAATAGCAGAAAATCTACTATTATTTTAAGAGAAATGTCCTTTTATCTTCTAATTCTATTTCCAGTGTAGGGCTTTAGGTATCCATCTAATTATGAAAGTCTTAAAATTTTTACATATTTTATAATGCTTTATTCTGTGTGAGTTTTGTTTTAATTTTTACAAGAGATATCTTGAGAGAAGTGATGCATAATATATTATGCAAAACCTGAAGAAAAAAAAAGCCTCAGTGATTTCCAGCATCAAAGGTCATTTATTCTACTGAGAGCCTAGTGACCTTTAAGTTAATTTCCTATTTTATGGATTTTTATAAATTACTTAGTAGTGTGGAGTATGTGTATAGAAAGCAGACCACATAACTTTAAATTTTTCTCAAATCATTTTGTGAATCATCAGATAAACAGCCACTTAAGTAATCCATATATCTGTAATAAATGTTCATGTAGAAATAAGGGAATGAGGGAAGTCCTTCTTTTAATGTTGAATCAAACAGTGTTCCCACAATTAACCTGTAGGGCAAATAAAACTTTCAAAAAGGTAACAGAGGAGTTCAGCAAGAACACAAAATCTGTATTAAGTAAATGTTATAGAGGGTAAATGGAAGTGAAATATCTGGGTTATTCACATTAAAAATTCAATGTCTATATATGAATTATAGGAACAATCACCACTATCACAAACCTTGTTCAATCTCAGGTACACAAAAAAGTTTTGGAATCGTAGCCACCCTCAAAGTCATAATAACAATCAAAAGACACTTATCGGGTGCCTGCTGTTTGCCAGGCAGCATGTTATGGGCTGCCATCGTGTGCCTTAAAAGGTAGTTAAGATCACTTTAGTGCCTGAAAATGTGCCTTGGTGGATATTACCAGCCCTTACTGGAAAATTGTTCCTTTTTTCTCTCTTGGGGAATTTAACTGCTTGATTTAATGTATGTAGACTCATCACACAAACATACACGCACACACACTACAAATATATACATATCTGGTGATATCAAAACACTGCCTATTCAGAGAAAACCAACACATTTTTTTTTCTTAAAATATCATTATTAGCAATGACTGAGGGATCTGGAGTCTGAGTGCCTTAATTTCCAATCCCAGTTCAGTCCTTAAAAAGCTGTAGGATCTTCACAAGTTATTGTACCTCTCTGGGTTTAAATATTCTACGTTGTAAAATGACAATGGAAGGCAAAAGCAGAAGACCCAGAGCAGGGACAGGTGAGGAGGTGGGCTGATTCTCCTGTGTTTTTGCTTTGTTTTGTTTGTTTGTTTTTCTTTGCTTCTGATGATATCTCTGCCAGAGATCAAGCTTTCTCCCTGACCCCACCTCTCACTAGGCAGCTTTTCTATCACAAAATGATTCCTCATTTTGACCACTGTCTCTCCATCCCCTAAAGAAGGTTGGTGCTAATTATGGGGTTTTCTCACTATTTCCTGTTTTTTGTTTCTCAGCTCCTTTAACCACCTGCATGACTTTTTTCTCTGTATTAAAATCAGATTGTTGTAAGACCTACACTCGTTTCTGTTTTACTGCACGTGCCCTGAACGATAGAGTGACTATCTGTCTACTTCACAAGATAAATAGAGATAATGGATTTAAAAGCTCAGCAGTTTGCAGGGCACAGATGAAATTGGCAATAAATATTTGCTCTGAGTAAAGAAGTAAAAGATAGAAGTACAACTCTTTTATTTTGTCATTGACTTCAGAGCAAAATGAATCAGCAGTTTACAAACTAAGGGTGAATTTATGCAAGATTATTCAACAAATGTTTATTAATCATCTACTCTATAGGCCAGAAATGTCTTTGTGCTGAAGTGAGACAGTGAGTGCAGAGAAAAATACAGGCTCTTGACTAAAGAACCTATATTCTTTCTTCTTGTGGATGAAGGTATTTTAAAAAGAGACAGAAAAATCCAGTATTTAAGATGCTGATAAGTTCTAGAGAGAAATTTGAAGGCAGGTTAAGAGTGCTGGTGAGCAAGTGGTCAGGGAGATTTCCTCTGAAAAGGTGTCAGCTGGACAGGCCCAGAGACAAGTGAGGGTGCAAGGCAGTATCTACAGGCCTTGGGTCAAGTGAAGCATCTAACCTGGGAGAAGCTTGGCGTTTTTAAGGAGTACTGAGGAGAAGGATACTGAGGAGAGAATGACCAGAGCAAAAGAGAAAGACTGAGGGACCGGATTTATGGGGGACCTGACAATGTGAAGATTCACAGGCAGTGGCAGGTTTTTAGGTTTTACTCTGAGAAGGCGAGCTCTCAGAAAGCTATCTGCAAAAGTGTGATGTAATCTGATCTATGCTCTAATAAGATCACTCTACTGGATGGAAAATGGCATCTAGGAAACAGGGTGAGAAACAAGGAGAATGTTCTAATGATCCAAGTGCCCTGATGGTTGCCTGAAGGTGGCTGGTAGTGACAGTCATGCGATAGATCTCAAAAGTAAGTGTTGGTGGATAGATGCAGTGTGTGAGAGGAATCACTGAGGGCTGTACTCCTTGAGTCAAAATTGGGGAGTAAAATAAACTAACGGGCCTATATATGTGGTTAATTCTGTTCAAAACTGAAGGAGAAAATAGTTGCTGTGCTCTGAGCCATCAACTGGCTAAAATGTTCCTTCTCAATGGAATGAATAAGGGAGGGGGTGAATGTCCCTTCACTCAGAATTAGAAAGCCAGCAGAAATGAGGTACCTCCCGACACTGAAGCCAACAATAACATGAACAAGATTAAAGTCATTGGATAGTGGTGCTGAGATATGACCCTATACTATAGCTTAAAATGTTATCATCCTACCAAACTCCTAACCTTTCCCAGGATCTCTGTGAGCTACCAGTTTGAATTTGGAAAACCGGGCTTTCAGACATAAAACTGTTATGTTTGTGGGTATTATTATTTCCATTATCACTAATTTTTGCATTATGTATTATCATTCAGTGTTAATATGCAGAATTTTTTCATTAACTCATTTATATTTGTCACCACTTGTTTTCTTCAATACTCAACAAATACAACAACAAATAGTTTCACTTTTTTTCTGGGATTTAATACAGGAGTAGAAAATTTTGTTCCCACCTTTTCTTTTACTTGAATTTATACTGTTTTCGTCTTTTATTTTGATTTTTCTAAAACGTTAGATTTCCCTCCTTTCTGCACTGTCAGTCACTAAAAAATGTATCTAAGTATGCCAAGGTATATCAACGGTTAATGAATATATCTTAAGGTGTAGTCATAAATCACTGGATACATTTTTGAAATAGCCAATATATCATGATTAGTAATATATATTTTAGTTTATGCATAAAGGCAGACAGACATGAATTTGGCCAGCCAAATATAAATTCTCCCCTAATTTCCTACTTATAGAACCTCAGTGGTCATTGTGCCTAAGCCCAGAATTACTGATACGTTTGCTCTCATGTGCGCATGATGATTATTTTCCTTAATTTCCCAGGCTTCATCCAGGAAGGTTTGGCAATATGAACCCTTTCCTATACTGAGGTAGAGATGGGAACCTCTGCATAGGTTTCTGTGAAAAACCACAAACGCGCTTGTCAGCCTCCTTGCTTCTATTTATTTTGCCTTGACTATGGATGGGATAAATGGAGTAACAGCTGATATCTTGAAACATGAAGTGGAAAGCATGGGAGAAAGGTCAAAAGAAAGGGAAACTTTGACCCTGATAACACTGTGTATCTGAACCATTCGAAAATTTATTATTCGCCAACTTTTGCTAAACGTAAAAACAGATTTTAATATTAGCCCATATTACACAGTCCAATGTTACTTGCAGTGAAAGTCTGTCTAAATAATTCAGAGAATTTTCCATCCATGGCAGAAATATTCATATTACATTTGCTACTAAGCCGAAAACCTTAATTCAATCAAACGAAGTAAATATTTCCCCAAACTTCTAGGAATATAATAAAATAGGCAAATATACTAAGATAAGATTATTTATATTTGTTCCAGTAAGTCAGTTTAATAACTATTTGGAATACTCTAAATTGATATGAGTCATATTTAAGAAAGACTTGTAGTTGGAAATATCTTTTTTATGAAAATCTAAATGGCCATTTTGATTTTAATGTCTGATATTTACATCCATTAATTCACACACTGTCATATATATTCCAGATTTAATTTCATTAATTAATTCAAATACGGTTCAGTGAAAGAGTCAGAGATTGTAGGGTCATGTAGCTCTTTTATAAAGCACTCATGACCAGAAGAGTTCTGTTTGATTTTATCATATGGCCAGATTCACGTTGCCTTTAACTTCTTCAGAGATTTTCCCTAATCTCTTTTCTTTCAGAAAATACATGCTGCTCAGTCCACTCTTCCACACAATGCAATAAGCAGGATGCTCATGGCTGAAACATAAGCTTAAGAGGTAATTTTTGAAGTGACAGATTCTTTTCTTGACCAAACTTTAGTCAGGCTCCTCTGAGCCCTCTTTTTGACTAGGTCCATCTCTGGGCAGTATCTCGGCCTGCCTAGTCCAGTTGCAGCAAGAATCCTGCCTCCTGAGTCAGTTTAGGGAATTAAATTAAACCCACTCTGGATATCTGATCTCTCATGACATTTGATCAAATTTGTCATCCCCTACTCTTGATATCTGGTCACTCTGGCCTGCCTTCATCAAGAATCCTATTCAGTCAGTTCAACAAAATTATTCTACCTTTTATGTCTGCTCTTAGTAATTTTCCACCCACTGACCCCGCCTCCCACTCTGTTCCTTGGCTATACAACCCCAGCTATCTTTGCTGTATTCAGGGTTGAACCCGATCTCTCTCCTCTATTATCATAATCTTGACACCTATCACAACAGTTCTGAATAAAGTCTTTCTTATAGGTTTAACAAGTGTCAGAATAATTTTACTTTAACAGAACTACCAAAGTATTAGTTAACTACTGAAGTAGAACTGCTCAGTAAGACATGCAGATTTTTTTGTCAATTATAATTCATTCTCATATTGTGAAAATAAGTCTACTTTGTGTATATCTTTTTTCATATAATAACTTTCCATTTATTTGTCTAGGAATTCGTTTGATTTGGAAATTTTATTTTTAATGCATATAAAATTAAATAAGATTGGAATGCTGGAAATAGAGCCCATGAAACATAAAACTGTCAAAATCAGTTAACTTTATTCTGTCTTAGTGCACCACATTGTTACTGAAGCAACTTCTAAACATCATCATCCTTGATAAAAAGTCATGAGCTAAAGTAGTGATGAATTATTGGAGAAGAACAACTAAAGTATTTGCCAGGTAGAGGTATGTCTATGCTAACTTTAAATGAAAAATAACAAAGTAGTTTGAAAAGAATATGTATTATTTTAAAAATTCCTTTTTTTAACAAAAGAGCTTATCGTAACTACTCACTGTCCCTCCCAATAGTCAGGGCAATAGCATACAGTTAACATTTGTAATATTTCATTTCATAAAAATAAGATTTTAAAACTGAATTGTTGAGTTTTAAGTTTCTAAATGTTTGAGTGTTTAAAATTTAAGAGCACATAAAAATCTTAGAAAAGGACTTTCATTAATAAAATATTCAAAATATAGTAAGTTATGCATGATGATTTAATATATACAAATTGACAAGTGATAGGAATAGTGAATTTGAATAGAGAAAATATGTACATAAATGAATGGTATTTCAGAATCTAAGCAAACTGATGACTGCATTATGTACTTGTCCCCAAGGTAAATGAAATACTAATTAGAAAACATTTGTTTTCCATTAAAGGACCAATAAGAGGGTATAAAAGAAAATTACCAGTTTGTTCCTCTTCTCTTAGCTTTAAGAATTTTGTTCAATATACTGTCACCTTAATACTTTAATGTTATCTTTCAGCAAACTGCTGCTCTTATATTGATCTTGCTTAATGCATAATGATATAAAAAGAATAATGAAATTATGCCTAACCCTTGAGAATTTGGTGGTACAATTTCTCTGTTTATTCTTACTTGTATATCCTTACAAGTCATTGCTGTTAATATTGTTAGTGATTCTTTCATAGGGTGAACATGCTTTCTGTATGACTTTTGTGATATAAGGCAGTCAATAATTCTCATCTGATATAAAACAGATATCTATTTCCATTTTAAATGCTTCTTAACTTTCAGTGCATTGTTTTCTATATTATTTGGTTTGACCAATTGCTAACTGAGTCAGTAATATAATTTGACCAGAAGTTTGATACTATGAAAAGTATTTTTTAAAAGTAAATTTTGCTAAATATCATCACTAAGCAACAGGCTGTTACAAAAATCAAAATATTTAAATATGCAACTCTTTCTGATCGTCAGTATCTGTTACTTATCTGTGTCTTGCCCTAATTCTGTAACTGGGATGAGAACCATCCAACTTTATTGGTCAACTTTGTTCTGCTGTGCAGCTTTGGAAATATGGGGGACTCCAAATTCATTTGTAATAAGAACACTGAAAATGAAGCTAACTGATGTAGGATTCAGTTCCAGAGCTCTCCCTAGAGAGGTATATATGGGGAAATCACATATTTTTTCTATTTTCCTCTTCCTAATATTGTTATACAAAAATCAGGTTAAAATGAGTAGAAAAATGAGAAGCTTTCATTGTGAACTGGATGAAACAATACACTCTGAAATGTGAAGGAGAAAGGGACAATTTAATTAATTTATTTACTTAACTATAAATAGTTTCATTGTTTTGAATTTATAATAAGTTTACAGATTTTTTGTCTCTCTCATTTAAATAGTGTTGTCTGCTTAAACATTTCTGCCATGCTACCTCTCTGAGTCTCTAACTCAAATAAGCATTAACAGACTATCCAGATTCAACCCGCTTAGCACTTGCTTAGAACAGGGAACATAAATTTTGCAATTAACACCATTGCAAAAGATTATAATTTTCCATCTAATGGAATCAAATGCCAAAATTTTCTCTTTTGGATGATAAACTCCACTTATCCTTCTATCATTGAGATTGTCTGATAGTAATCAGAAGGTGTAGAAAAGCAATTAAGGAAATTTTGACAATTTAAAATAAAATGATTATTTTTTGTATTATGCATGTTTATCCTCAGAAGTATATGTTTTATAAAGTTATGTCAATTTATAAACATATGATCTATTTTAAGGTTAGATTGTATAATATTTTTTAGATAGGATTCCCAGTTCTCCTGCTGTTACTGACATTTCATTTAAGGAAAAAAAAAAAAAAAAAAAAAATATATATATATATATATATATATATATATATCTCCTACATAGTATTACTTTATTTTTCCTTTTCATTTTTCTTTATTTTTTTCTATTACTAAAATATTCATTTGGACTTGGGGAAGTTATTTATAATCAAATGACCATTATTTTTGTCTGTTGTATTTTCTTCAAGTTTTACAGTCAATCTTCCCAGGTTTTAATTAGTAAGTCAATTTGTTTTACATGTTACTTTTAGTGGTTGTGAAAGTTCCTGAAGCATTAGTAAGTTGAAAATTAGATTTAAATATGTCTTGTTTGAGGTAGGTATTTTAAAACTAAGTTATCCTTTATTATTATATAACTGGTATTCTAAATATCACATCTTTACATGGCTTGACTGTTCTTTTGTAACTTGACTCAAGACATATGAAATGTTTTGAATCAGAGAAATCTATGCTTCAGATCACTAGGAGACAGGTTATATGGCAACATGCTCTTAGCCTGGCATCATGCTAATAGTAGAAAAGCCTGACAAACAGTAAGGATAGTTTTCAAATGTTTCAAATGCTCAATGTAAAAATTTACTTTTATTATACACTGCAATCATCAAGGAAGCCTAACGTAGGGATAATTTCAGTGAAATAGGTTGAAGCTAATAAAAAAGAAATAGTCAACATTTTATTTGTCTGAATTATTACTTATGATAATTATGTAAAATACATAATACAGGACAGTCAAGTCACACACTGTACATAAAGATATTGACAGACTTTTATTTTAAGTCAAAAAATTAAAATGCTAATTAACTGGTAGAGGTGAACTTTTCAACCTATAAGGCATAAACACATGTCCATAGCAGATTTGAAAATGTTGTTCTAAATCTAAAAAAAAAAAAAAACAGAAAAAGTTTCTATATTAAAAGATGAAAAAACTTTCCAAGCTTAACCCTATAGCTGCATCAAAATGCTAGAATGTTTTGACCAATAAGTAACTTAGTTCAATTATAAAATACAATGGAGAAAATGATTTAAGAAATACTACAACTGTAAAACACTGATGATGGAATTTGAAAATGACATAAAGAAATGGAAATATATCTTGTGTTCTTGGATTGGAAGAATTACTATTGTTGAAATGGCTGTACTGCCCAAAGCAATTTACAGATTTAATGCAATTCCTATCAAAATACCCATGACATTTTTCACAGAACTAGAACAAAATAATCAAAATATTTATATGGAATCATTAAAGATCCCAAAGTGTCAAATTAATCTTGAGAAAAAGAAGAAAGCTAGAGGTATCATGCCTCCTGACTTCAGACTATACTACAAAGTTATGGTAATTAAAATAGCAAGGTACTGGCACAAAAACAGACACATAGATCAGTGGAACAGAATAGAAAGCCCAGAAATAAATTCACACAGTTTTGTACAATTAATCTATGACAAAGGAGGCAAGAATAGACAATGTAGAAATGACAGTCTCTTCAATAAGTGATGCTGGGAAAACTGGTCAGCTACATGTAAAACAATGAAATTAGGACATTTTCTCACACCAAATACAAAAATAAACTCAAAATGGATTAAAAAGACCAAAATGTGAGACCTGAAATGAATAAACTCCTAGAAGAGAACATAGGCACAACACTCGTTGACATAAATCACAGCAATATTTCTTTGGACCAGTCTCCTAAGGCAAAAGAAATCAAAGCAAAACTAAACAAATGAGACCTAGTTAAACTTAAAAGTTTTTCCACAACAAAGGAAACCATCAACAAATTCAAAAAAAGAAAAAAAACTGAAAAGACAACACACTGAATGGGAGAATATACTTGCAAATGATACTACTGATAAGGGGTTAATACCCAAAGTAAACAGCTCATACAACTGAATATCTTACAAAGAACCCAATTAAAAAATGGGCAGAAGACCTGAATAGACATGTTTCCAAAGAAGATATATACATGGCCAACAGGCACATGAAAAAATGCACAAAAGTTCTAATCATCAGAGAAATGCAATTCAAAACCACAATGAGATACCACCTCACACCTGTCAAACTGGCTATTATTAAAAAGTCTATAAATAACAAATGTTGGAAGCAATGTAGAGAAAAGGGAACCATAGTATAATATATGTGGGATTTTAAATTGGTGCAGCCAGCATGGAAACCAGTATGGAGGTTTCCTCAAAAAATGAAATATTAAACTACCATATGGTCCAGCCATTCCACTTCTGGGTATATAACTGAAGAAAATAAAAACACTAACTTGAAAAGGTACATGCACCCTGATGCCCACAGCAGCATTAATTACAGCAGCCAAGATATGGAAGCACCCCAAGTGTCCATCAAGAGATGAAAGGATAAAGGAAATGTGATAAGAAACAGACTCACAGACCAGAGGTCACACAGCAGAAACAAGAACTACAATCCTTCAGCCTGTGGAATGAAAATCACATTCACAGAAAGACAGACAAAATGAAAAGGCAGAGGACTATGTACCAGATGAAGGAACGAGATCAAACCTCAGAAAAACAACTAAGTGAAGTGGAGATAGGCAACCTTCCAGAAAAAGAATTCAGAATAATAATAGTGAAGATGATCCAGGACCTAGGAAAAAAAATGGAGGCAAAGATTGAGAAGATGCAAGAAATGTTTAACAAAGATATAGAAGAGTTAAAGAACAAACAAACAGAGATGAACAATACAATAACTGAAGTAAAAAATACACTAGTAGGAATCAATAGCAGAATAAATGAGGCAGAAGAACGGTTAAGTGACCTGGAAAACAAAATGGTGGAATTCACTGCCATGGAACAGAATAAAGAAAAAAGAAAGAAAAGAAAGGAGGGCAGACTAAGAGACCTCTGCAACAACATTAAATGCACCAACATTCTCATTATAGGGGTCCCAGAAGGAGAAGAGACAGAGAGAAAGGACCTGAGAAAATATATGAAAAGATAATAGCTAAAAACTTCCCTAACATGGAAAAGGAAATAGTCACCCAAGTCCAGAAAGTGCAGAGAGTCTCAGGCAGGATAAACCCAAGGAGAAACATGCTGAGACACATAGTAATCAAATTGACAAAAATTAAAGACAAAGAAAAATTATTAAAACCAACAAGGGATAAACGACAAATAACATACAATGGAACTCCCATAAGGTTAACAGCTGATTTCTCAGCAGAATCTCTACAGCCAGAAGGAAATGGCATGATATATTTAAAGTGATGAAAAGCAAGAACCTACAACCAAGATTACTCTACCTGGCAAGGATCTCATTCAGATTCTACAGAGAAATCAAAAGCTTGACAGACAAGCAAAAGCTAAGAGAACTCAGCAGCACCAAACCAGCTCTACAACAAATGCTAAAGGAACTTCTCTAAGTGGCAAACACAAGAGAAGAAAAGGACCTAAAAAAACAAACACAAAACAATTAAGAAAATGATAATAGGAACATACATATCGATAATTACCTAAAATGTGAATGGATTAAATGTTCCAACCAAAAGACACAGGCTTACTGAATGGATACAAAAACAAGACCCATATATATGCTGTCTACAAGAGACCCACTTCAGACCTAGGGGCACATACAGACTGAAAATGAGGGGATGATAAAAGAGATCCCGTGCACATTGAAATCAAAAGAAAGCTGGAGTAGCAATACTCATACCAGATAAAATAGACTTTAAAATAAAGAATGGTATAAGAGACAAGGAGGACACTACATAATGATCAAGGGATCAATCCAAGAAGAAGATTTAACAATTATAAATATATATGCACCCAGCATAGGAGCACCTTAATACATAAGGCAAATGCTAACAGCTATAAAAGAGGAAATCGACAGTAACACAATAGTAGTGGGGGAATTTAACACCTCACTTACAGCAATGGACAGATCATCCAGACAGAAAATTAATAAGGAAAAACAAGCTTTAAATGATACAACAGAACAGATAGATTTAATTGATATTTATAGGACATTCCATATGAAAACGGCAGATTACACTTTCTTCTCAAGTGCACACAGAACATTCTCCAGGACAGATCACACCTTGGGTCACAAATCAAGCCCTGGTAAATTTAAGAAAATTGAAATCATATCAAGGATCTTTTCTGACCACAGTGCTATGAGATTAGAAATAAATTATTGGGAAAAAAACATAAAAAACACAGCACATGGATGCTAGAAAATATGTTACTAAATAACCAAGAGGCCACTGAAAAAATCAAAGAGGAAATCAAAAAATACCTAGAGACAAATAACACTGAAAACATGATGATCCAAAACCTATGGGATGAAGCAAAAGCAGTTCTAAGAGGGAAGTTTATAGCAATACAATCCTACCTCAAAAAACAAGAAAAATCTCAAACAGTCTAACCTTACACCTAAAGGAACTAGAGAAAGAAGAACCAACAAAATGCAAAATTAGTAGAAGGAAAGAAAAAATAAAGATCAGAGCAGAAAAAAATGAAATAGAAACAAAGAAAACAACAGCAAAGATCAATAAAACTAAAAGCTGGTTCTTTGAGAAGATAAACAAAATTGATAAACCTTTAGCCACACTCATCAAGAAAAAGAGGGAGAGGACTCAAATCAATAAAATTAGAAATGAAAAAGGAGAAGTTACAACGAACACTGCAGAAATACAAAGCATCATGAGACTACTACAGGCAACTCTATGCCAATGAAATGGACAACCTGGAAGAAATGGACAAATTCTTAGAAAGGTATAACCTTCCAAGACTGGACCAGGAAGAAATAGAAAATATGAACAGACCAATCACAAGCAATGAAATTGAAACTGTGATTAAAAATCTCCCAAACAAAAGTCCAGGACCAGATGGCTTCACAGGTGAATTCCATCAAACGTTTAGAGAAGACCTAACACCCATCCTTCTCAAACTCTTCCAAAAACTTGCAGAGGAAGGAAAACTCCCAAACTCATTCTATGAGGCCACCATCACCCTGATACCTAAACCAGACAAAGACACTACAAAAAAAGAAAATTACAGACCAATATCACTCATGAATATAGATGCAAAAATCCTCAACAAAATACTAGCAAACAGAATCCAACAACACATTAAAAGGATCATACTCCATGATCAAGTGGGATTTATCCCAGAGATGTAAGGATTCTTCAATATATACAAATCAGTCAATGTGATACACCATATTAACAAACTGAAGAATAAAAACCATAGGATCATCTAAATAGATGCAGAAAAAGCTTTTGACAAAATCCAACACCCATTTATGATAACGACTCTCCAGAAAGTGGGCATAGAGGGAACTTACCTAAACATAATAAAGGCCATATATGACAAAGCCACAGCAAACATCTTTCTCAATGGTGAGAAACTGAAAGCATTTCTTCTAAGATCAGGAACAAGACAAGGATATCCACTCTCACCACTATTATTCAACATAGCTTTGGAAGTCCTAGCCATGGCAATCAGAGAAGAAAAGAAATAAAAGGAATATAAATTGTAAAAGAAGAAGTAAAACTGTCAGTGTATGCAGATGATATGATACTATACATAGATAATCCTAAAGATACAACCAGAAAACTACTAGACCTAATCAATGAATTTGGTAAAGTTATAGGATACAACATTAATGCACAGAAATCTCTTGCATTCCTATACACCAACAATGAAAGATAAGAAAAAGAAATTAAGGGAACAATCCCATTCACCATTGCAACATATATACAATAGAATATTAGTCATAAAAAGGAGCAAAATTGGGTCATCTGTAGAGATGTGGATGTACCTAGAGACTGTCATACAGAGTGAGGTAAGTCAGAAAGAGAACAAAAAAAATTGTATATTAACGCATATATGTGGAATCTAGAAAAATGGTACAGATGAACCGGTTTGCAAGGCAGAAATAGGGACACATATGTAGAGAACAAATGTATGGACACCAAGGGGGGAAAGCAGGGGCAGGGTGCTGGTGGTGGTGGGATGAATTGAGAGATTGGGACTGACATAGATACACTAATATGTATAAAATAGATAACTAATAAGAACCTGCTGTATTGAAAAAAAAAAGGAAAAGAAAAGAAACAGACTCACAGATATAAAGAACAAACTAGTAGTTACCAGTAGGGAGAGGAAATGGGGGATTGTTGAGATAAAGGCAGGAGATTAAGAGTATATAAGATATATATATATGTATATATATACTATATATATATATATATACTATACATAAAATAAATAAGCAACAAGGATATATTGTAAAGCACAGGGAAATACAGCTATTATTTTGTAATAACTTTAAAAAATAAAATAAATTCAAACAAAATACACAAAGTGGCAACTATTAACATGCAGATACCCCACTTATCTTCTCTGATCTCACAGTATACATTAAGAAGCCAATTTTAAGAAAGTAAACAAATACTTTAGTTCAAAATAGACATTTTTAGTAAAGGGAGTAATTATGTTACCGAGACAAAGATAATAAAAAGAAAAAAATTTTAAAGGAGCATGTTTAAACATACATATGTTTCTATGTATGTTTCCTTACATAGAAACATAAGGAAATATTTACCTTAGACTTAAAACTGTGAGTAGCAAAATAGGTGAAATCTAGAGGATGAATGTTTTCAACAGAAAACACAAAAAAAACACAAAAAACCCCAGAGAATTGAAAGAACAGAGCATGACGTCAAGGTTTAGAATGAAGAAAAGCCAGTAACAAATTTAGGCAAGGATACTTGTGAAAATGTTTAGAGAAAATGTGGAAGATAGAGAGGAATTGCTAATCAATGATTGGGACTTACAGAGAACAGACTTGTTTAAGAAGGAATAGAAAAAAAGGAAACTGTAAGTTCAGATTTGAAGGTATGCACAGCATTATAGAGAAAATAAATGAAAACTACATGTAGAGATGCAAACATTTTGGCTACCAACACAGCCTGCCAGACTCTTTCAAGGGACAGGTGGAAAACAAATGCTCTTTAAGTCATTTGGAAATTAGATGACAAAGTAATTGCTTGCTTTACAGTTGCAGATACATTTTTGTAAATGATAATACAGCTGTTCTAGCAAATTATCTTCCCTTCATTTTCAAAATTTTTGAAAGAGTAAGCTATACTCTCATCCTTCAATTTCTGATTTTCAACCCATTTATTTGTTAATCCTTTTCTATTTATTTTTTTTGAAGTGATAGATGTTCATATTGCAACAATTTCTCAGAATAATCTTTCAAGTTGCAATGCTGCATTTATGTGAAGATATACAAATACTCTCTGGTGACACAGTTGGAGATTAGTGACATGCTGTCTGATGGGGGAACATATGCTGGCATGAGACGTCGCATCTATGAATCCAACTGTACAGTACGGGAATCACCTATGTTGAAAAACTCTTAAAAAGTTAAATTCTGTGAGGAAAACAACAAACATTTGAGCAAGGAAATGAAAAAGATGCTTCCTTCCCATTTTAGGAAAAAGGATTTCTAATGAACAAGCAAGGTCTTTCTCATATATTTCCTACAATTGGTAAAATAATAGGGGTAGGCAACTTTATGATGTGCATCTCCTTCTGGGTCTGATTTTTCATTTCAGTTGTTAAAACAGACTAGTAATTACTTTTACCATTCAAAGAAATGAATGGATGTTCTTCTACAGTCTTTTCTGCAATTCCACCTCTTGTTTTCAGTATCATTCCAATTCTGCATCTAATTTTGATCGCTGCTCTATTATTTTTCTTTATTCATAACTTTTCTCTGTATTGAACTCCTGATTATCTCTGTCAGTATCAAAATGTTAACTCTATGATATCAAATATGCTCAAAACAATGATGCATATTCTAATATATTAATGGACCAATATAAACAACTTGCTTGATTGCTAATCCATTTTGATATGAAATAGCAGTTTTTCATTTTTCATGCAATGTCATAAAAATACATTCTGTGGTTTTTATAACTGAAGAACTCCAGAAAAATATAATATTTTTACTGGAAATATTATTTTCACAATTTCTCAATGACCTTATCTTCAAAAATATTCTTTCTTTTACAAGGTATAAAATAATATTCTTAAATTTCTCTGATGTTAGACTGTTGGACTTAATCTACATACTTCTGAACTTTTGATTTTTAGATATGTATACCACTTAATAAGTTCCAATGCACTAAACAATAAAAAATAACTATATCCAGATTCTATTTATGTTTTAAATAAATTATAAAATTACAAAATATACTATACACAGTTGCACAGTTTAGAGTAAGAAAGACAGGTATATATTTCAGCAATGCCTAAAAGTATGCTTCTATTTTACAGTTTGAGACAACAATACACTATTTATATTATTGAGACTACGACAACCTAAGAAGGGATCACAGGAAACTATTTTAATAAAATAATATAAATAAAAATAATAGTTGAGTATTACAGTATGTGTGATAGTTTCAATGATAATGGTTTCAATAATTTATGTTTTAGTTAACATACAAGAACACTATAAAACTGCATAGTTTATCAATAAATTTATTATATTTAATATTATCTTACCTGGTTAATACTATTTTAATATGTACTCTTTTTGTTATTTTTACCTTACTTATGTAGTCTCAATATAAATTACATTTAGCTGTCTTGAGTAAAGAATACTAATCCACCAAAGCCCAATATATAAAATAGTTTAACAATATGGGGTAGAATTTTTTTATTTTAAAATACATAATTTTCAACTATCTTGATTTGAGCTACTGTGGATATATTTCATCAGTTATTAACATTCCTCTTTCAGGTTCATATTGAGTCATCAAAAATTTGGAGTACTCCTGACCCTTTTCCCAATGTGTAAATTAGTAATATAATGGCAATATTCAAACAGGCAAATATAGACTAAGCTCCCTTTGATGAAAACAACATGAGGTAAAGCCTTCCCTACTGTGAATCATCTTAGTTTGTGAAAGAGTAATTTGGAATGGCTATATCTGACAAGTATATTGAAAGAAAGAAAATGTGGAAAACATAATATGAAACATCTTTATGTATATGTAATTATTTTATATATTTTTTCATTATACAATTTGAAATATACATATAACTTGAAATATACATATTGTCAATTATATAATTATACTATATTATACAATTTGAAGTATATATATTTCAAATTATATAATATACATATGTATTCTATATATAAGATATACATACAAATATATATATAAAATAAAAGTATCAACAAAGTATCAAAAAAACAATTATTTTACCCATAGTATTCAGACTTTATTCTTTGGTTTACTTTCCAAATTTAATTTGAAAAGAAAAAAGGTAGCATTTTCTATGAAAAGAAAATGATAGTTTCAAAAAATAATTTTTTTCATTTGGAAAGCAAAATGCTTTAAACAATGGTGCAATACAGAACATAAATATTTGTAACCACTAAATATCAATCTAACATTTTCTGGTTTTATTTTGTTGTTATTTAATTCTCTCTTATCCCTCTCTCATTTTTCTCTCTCTTCTTCATCTTTAGCATACGTTGAACTGTTTTCTAAATACCTATAGGTATATTGAATATAGCATTTTCCAACAATGTCAAATATAATTTAGCTCATAAACCAGTACCAAATATTCATTCCCAGGGAAATCAATATTTTGTTGTGTGCTAGAAATATTGAAAACCATAGAAATCTAAATTCATTGAAATTTGCAGTATTTGATAAATCCATAGAATTTTCAATTTAAAAAAAATCATTACATTTTATTTTATTTATTTATTTATTTATTGCAGTACGCGGGCCTCTCACTGTTGTGGCCTCTCCCATTGCGGAGCACAGGCCCTGGATGCGCAGGCTCAGCGGCCACGGCTCATGGGCCCAGCCACTCCGAGGCATGTGGGATCTTCCCAGATCAGGGCACGAACCCATGTCCCCTGCATCAACAGGCGGACTCTCAACCACTGCACCACCAGGGAAGCCCTCATTACATTTTAAATTTATTTAAAGAATTCTTCATCTGTTTTGTGCTTGTGTAACATCAACAGTATACTAAGAAAATATTTTAAAAATCAGATAAGTTGTCTGATTACTATATCTATTAAAACAATGCTTAAAAAAAAAAAAAAAAAGAATGCTTACAGCTACTATTAAAAATCTGAGAATAAGACCTGAATATTTTTGAACTATAGAGATCATATGTCAGTATCTCTACAGTGGCTTTTATTACATAATAAATAACTTAATCTTCATTAACCTTCATCAGCTCATTATAGAAAACAACTTGGGGGCTTCTCTGGTGGCGCAGCGGTTGGGAGTCCACCTGCCGATACAGGGAGAGCAGGTTCGTGCCCCGGTCGGGGAGGATCCCGCGAGCCGTGGGGCGGCTGGGCTCGTGGGCCATGGCCCAGGGCCCGTGTCTCCGGGGCCTGTGCTCTGCGGCGGGAGGGGCCGCGGAGGTGACAGGCCCGCGTACCACAAAAAAAAAAAAAAAAGAAAACAACTTGGAAAAATAATCGATTGCAAAAAACAGATAATTTCCATGATTTAGCTGGCAAGTTACTAACAATAGATTTATGGGTTGAAATAATCTGCTTTACTAAATAACATTATAGTGTTCAGAATAGACACATATTAAAAAGAAAATAGATTATTCATTCAACATTTTGGTGGCTATTATGCTAATCAGATTATCAGTCTAAAATGTATCCATATGAACATTTTTCTGTAAATTTTTTCTTCATTTCATATTGTGTGTCAGTCACTTCACAGGTCCAGATAGAAGCTGACTCGGAAATTGTTTAAATAAAGATGACAACAAATGATTTTAAACTTTGAGTTTGAAAAAGCAAGCAGACATTTCTGAAATTGTATATGTAGAGTAGACCCTTGAACAACATGGGGATTAGGGGCACCAACCCACACAGAGTTGAAAAATCATATATATATATATATATATATATATATATGTATAATATTTTATTTAAAATTTAATTTATATGAAGAACATTTATGAAATTCATATGAATTTGAGGTGTTCTCATATTGACTGGGTTTATTTTACTTTACTATGCTTTGCCACAATAAAGTGAGGTTCATCATCTTGTGAGTAAGATATATGACATGAAAGGAAAAACAATGTGAATGTAAGAAAATTTATAATAGATGTGTGCATTCATATACATTGTTCAGGTTCAAACTTATAGGGAAATATGAATGCTTTTCTTAATATATATAACATATATACAACTAAAGGCAGATTAAATTACATTGGATTGGCCAAGAAATTTCCAATATTTTTTTCACTAATAAATGCTAACTCAAGAGGACATATTTCAATGCATAAGTATACTTGCAACATGAAACTACTCAAATGCAAGAGAAATCCTCAGAGAAAATTTCGGAAGAGGTGAAAAAGAGTATACAATTGATCTTATTATTTGTGAAGTCACCTACTGACTAAAATGTATTTATAAACCCAGAATCAATACTCATGACACTTTTGTGCTTATTCTCATACATAATCAGAGCAGCTAAAAAACTGAGCTGCCCAACACCCATGTTCCCAGCTGGATCAAACAAGGTAATGCATTGCCTTCTTGTGTCATCTCTTATAATATAAACAAGTGTCCTTATCATGGTCTATCACCACTATTTTTGCATTTTTGTGAGGTAGTTTTTGGTGATTTTGGGGTGATTTTAAAATGGCCCCAAAAAGATAGTGCTGAAATGCTGTCTAGTATCCCTAAGCACAAAAGGGTGAGATATGCCTTACAGAGAAAATACATGTGTTAGGTAAGCTTCATTCATGCATAGTTATAGTGCTGTTGGCCATGAGTTCAATGTTAACGAATCAATAATATGGTACACACAGAAAAAGGAAGAGGAAATTTGCTGATCTGTATATAAGGCTGCTTTAGAAAGTGCTGAAGTATCATTTGTAGTGTATGATGAAGCTACAGAAAAGACGGAAATGTGGCTAGATTTATAGATTGTTGAGATGATGACTGATTAAAAAAAGGAGAAGTGGACAGCATTGTTGTAAGGATGCAAGCCACAGAAATTTACAGTCATCTTACTCAGCATCTGGAAAATGTTAAACCCTTCTTGGCTAGGGTTGGCTAGGTTTTCAAGTTTCAAAAGGTAATAATACAGTGTGAAAAATGTTAAGCTTGCAGGTGAAGTATGTTGTGCAGGTCAGAAGACTATGCAAGAATTTTTAAAATATCTGCTAAATGTTATTCAGGGTAAGGGTTACTGCAAGAACAGGTTTTCAATGCTGATGAGAATGGCTTGCTTTATAAGAACAGAACAAACCTATATAGTGCAAATATAATTTCAGTTGATGAGAATGTTGTGACCAGAGACACTTGTGTTTGTCACAGCTAGGTAGGTCCTATTGGCATCTATTTATATTTTATTTTATTTTTTTTTACTTTATTTAATGGATAAAGGATGCTGCTAAACATCCTACAATGCACAGGACAGCCTACCACAATGAATAATTGTTTGACATAAAGTATCAATAGTGATGAGGATGTGTGATGGTTTATGAATTTATGTAAGTATTCATACATAGGTATGAATTTAAGTTTCTTATAATTAAAGTAATACTCAGATTATCTCTTCATCTTAGATGAATTTTGGTAGACTGTGGTCGCTCAAGATGAGGTTCCTTTTATTTAAGTTGTCAAGTTTCCATGTGTAGAGTTGTTAATAACATTCCCTAATTAAACTTTAACTGATACAAGTTTTGTAGTGATATCCCATCTTTCACTCCTGACTGGTAATTTTTACCTTTTTTTAAAAAATTTGTCAGCCTTATTAGAGATCTATTTTTCCCCCAATCAACATTTGTTTGATTGATTTTTCTTTACTGTGTTTGATTTCTTCTCTAATTTTAATATTTCCTCCTTTCTCCTTGCTTAAGCTTTATTTTGCTCTTCTTTTTCTACCTTTTCTTTAAGGCGGAAGTTAAAATTAATTTGAGATCCTTCTTCTTTAGACATATAAATGTTTAGTGCTAAAAATTTCCCTCTAATCACTTCCCTGGCTCTAATCAGAGATTTTGCTATATTTAATTTCTTTCACCCAGTCCTATATATTTTTCATTACCATTGAGATTCCTTCTTTGACCAATGGGTTATTTAGAAATATATTATTTAATTTCAAATTGCTTGGAGATTATACTAATTTGTTTGCGGTAAATTTCTAGTTTAATTTCATTACAGTCAGAGATCATAGCTCGCATTCTTTATTTTTCTAATTTTTATTTTATATTGGAGTATATTTTATTTAGAATGTTGTGTTAGTTTCAGGTGTACAGCAAAGTGATTTAGTTATACATACATCTATTGCTTTTAAATTCTTTTCCCATATAGGTTGTTACAAAGTATTAGTAGAGTTCCCTGTGCTATACAGTAGGTTCTTGTTGATTATCTATTTTATATATAGTAGTGTGTACATGTTAATTCCATCATCCTAATATATCCCCCCACCGCCTCTCCCCGTTGGCAACCGTAAGTTTGTCTTCTAAGTCTGTGAGTCTGTTTCTGTTTTGTAAATAAGTTCATTTGTACCTTTTTTTTAGATTCCATATATGTGATATATGATAATTGTCTTTGACTTACTTTACTTAGTATGATAACCTCTAGGTTCATCCATGTTGCTGCAAATGGCATTATTTCATTTTTTTTATGGCTGAATGGAATACTATTCCATTGTATATACGTACCACATCTTCTTTATCCATTCATCTGTCAAAGGACATTTAGGTCATTTCCATGTCTTGACTATTGTAAATAGTGCCGCAATGAACATTGGGGTGCATGTATCTTTTCAGATTATGGTTTTCTCCAGATATATGCCCAGGAGTGGGATTGCAGGATAATAATTTTAGTTCTTTAAGGTACCCCCATACATGTATACAATTTACATTCCCACCAACAGTGTAGGAAGGTACCCTTTTCTCCACACCCTCTCCAGCATTTGTTGTTTGTAGATTTTTTGATGATGGTCATTCTGACCAGTGTGAGGTGATACTTCATTGTAGTTTTGATTTGCATTTCTCTAATAATTAGTGATGTTGAGCATCTTTTCATGTGCTTTTTGGCCATCTGCATGTCTTCTTTGGAGAAATGTCTATTTAGATCTGCCCATTTTTTGATTGGGTTGTTTTGTGGGTTTTTTTTTTTTTTTTTTGCTATTGAGCTGCATGAGCTGTTTGTAGATTTTGGAGATTAATCCCTTCCTGGGGATTAATATTTGCAAATATTTCCTTCAATTCTGTGGGTTACAGAATTGTAAGGTTACAATTTCCTTTGTGATGTTCACCTTGGGTAGGGCAGGTGCAGTCAAAAGGGTTCTATTCTGTAAGACTGCACTCTTTCCAGTCCTTTGGCTAGAGAGAGGCTTTTTTAAAAATCCTTGTTTGTGCATCTTGTTGGTTCCTAGTGTTCCTAGTACCCAGGCTGGGATATGCAGGAGGCAAAAACAAAACCCAGGGAACTCACCATCAGATTGCCTTTTGATTCTTAACATCTCTAACATCTCAGTGTTCTTTATCTTCGGGATCCCAAAGAATCTGAGCTCATCCTTAGGAGAAGAACCAGCATATGCTCTTAAGGTGAGAGCTTGATTTCTATGTTTTTTTGTGTTTTTTTTTTGGTTGGTTGGAAAGGTTGTCAATTCAGGAGGCTGGTAACATGGGACTAGGGTAGACTCATGTTCAAGAACCAACTCCAAAGATTCTGCTCAATCATGAAAGTTTTTAAAGGGAAAAATCTAGGTAATTTTTATATTCTTATTTGTTCACTGCAGCATTGAAGGAATATATTTTTATGTTTGTCCAACTTTTAAAAATTATTTTAATGGTAGAACTGCTTAGGGTTTCTATTCTGCACTACTGCAGGAAAAAAGGGCAAAGATTAGTTTTAAAAATAAGAATCCATCCTCTTTTATTAAGGATTTGCAATGCAGTCTAAATAAAAAGGAAATAAAAAGTTCACATTTGAAATTTAAGGTTATTAGCATATGGAGCCATGAAACTTAAATTTCTCCCAGGAGTTAATTTCTTTCTGGATTGTAAATGAATGTGGTAATATTTTTCAATGTTTAATATGAAATATTATTGAATCCAATAATCCAATATTGGTGTCAGTTTTTAAGGATATTTTGCCTTGTACAACATATGGACCTAGTGTAGGTCAATATACATTCAAAATTACAGCACCTTTTGTTCAAACTTGTTACACAAATTTCACATGTTACATTTCCCAGGATTGCAAACATGTGTCATCTTGTTTATCCCATTAAAAAGAAGATTCAAAATGACAGCTAAAGAATTCTCATTAAACCTGTAAATACAGTAAATTAAAATATTATTTCAGCATTAATATTGACTTCATAATAAGGAATGTGAGGCTTTTATGCACCTGCTTAGGAAAATCTATAGTTTTCTTCAGTTTTTGTGTTGTAATATATTCTGAATACATGCCAAAATAGAGTTGTAAATAAGCTCTCATTTAATTTTTTACATAAAATATGTTTTTTATTTTTATAAATCCAAAGATACTTAAAGTAAGTTTCAAAAAGTGTGATTAGGAGTATACTACAATTTATTAATACTTCCTCTTACCTGGACAACAGAAAGTTACTGTTTATTGTAAAAATGATTACAATGCTCACACCTATTTGTGGGCTGGCATAGAGCTTTTTTATTATCTCAAACTTGTCAAATTCAATAAAAGTTTACAGAATAAAATACGTAAAAATAAAGGTTGGTCACTGATGATATATAATCAAATGCAAAGTGTTTTTACTGAACAAATGTGATTCCCTATGACAATTGCAGAGTCTCTTCTATTTGCCCCCTATTATCAACAGGGGAAATTTTCTTTCTTTATTCTCCACTAATTATCTCTGACAAATAGTTGGCAAGCTTAATGGTGAAGAGCTGTCCATAGGGTTCTAGGTCAATCTCACCCCTTGGGAAGAAAGCACACACGTCTAAGAATAAATGCCCTCCAACAGAGGAAAAGTACAATGCTTTACATAGTGCTTGTATGACTTTTTTTTTTCCCCAAGTGTAATTAGCTAATATCTTTGTGATACAATTTAACTGTCATTTCAGGTGTTTAACGTGACTCATGTTTTCCCCTCCTATTAAGGAACACAATGATTTTGTATTATATTACTCCCTTAGATCATCATTCTTGGCTTGAGCTAGGATCAGTTGAAAAAAAAAAAACAATTTCCAAATTCTACTCAAAATATTAATGAAAATATCTTATTGAACACTGCAGTAATACAATGTCTGTGACTTGATTGTGTTTGTGTGTCTGTATAATTTTTTTCACTAAGGAAAGAGAGCTAGAAAGTTTAATAATTTGGAGGAAAAGAATCTAAATACTTCTAGCAAAGGTGATAAACATATGTATGTGTATGTATGTGTGTGCGTGTGTGTGTGTGTGTGTGTATATATATATATATATATATATATATAAAATTTCCCGGATAGCTGAAACAGAGTTAGCATTTAAAAATCTGATGATGTATGTGTAAATTTAATTTAAAGACCACTCACTGTTCTGAATTTTTCCACAAATAGTGCACTGAAAATGATGACAACCCTGTAACCATTCATTTTTTCAGATCCAAGTGCAAGTATTTTTGTTCACTTGTTCAAAACATTTTATGCAGTATTTATGTTCTAGATAAGGTGCTAATCTCATAAGAAATAAAAATAGATACATTTTGTGACTTCATGTTCAAGTACCTGCTACAATGATGAAGTGGACTTTTCTTCTGCTTTCTTATTACTCATTTTTGCTCTACTCACTAAAAGAAACATAAGAATTTACCAGCAGTCTTTGCACTGATGTAATTGTTTCATTGTGTTATTATTATTACTATTTTAAGGCTAACTTGGACTTTATGCTAATTGATACTGTGTTCTTTTCAAATTTATAATTTGCCTTGTACAAATATAAATAAACACAAAATATTAAAGGTACTTTCACCCAAAACATATTGCAGACAAAATGCTCCCAGTCTGAACAGTCAACATGGAGTTTACACTGAGGGTAATTTTCAGTCATTCATTTAAATAGAACAAAAACAAAATAAGTGTTAATTGATTTAAATAGAGAAAATTAAATGAAAAGATGAAGTGGTAAAGAGCCTAGAGAAAATTGCTCAGTTTGCATATAAATTAGGTAATTAGCCTCTCACCTGCCCACGTAGAAGTCTATAACCCTAATTAAAATAATTATATAAACTTCCAAGACTCATTAGGAAAATGTGAGAAAGAAAATAAAATGCATTACTGCCCTTTAAGTAATTTTGCTTGAACTTAGTTAATAACATTTCTATAGATTAAGTTGATTTAAATATTTTCACACACATATACCTTTTATAGTTGAAGATTCTAAGAGCTTTACCTAAAAATAAAATACAAAATAAAAATTAAATCTACAGAAAATGAGAGTAAATAAGATAATTTGAAAGACTTTAAAAATAAATTTCATTGTTTACTCCAAAATGTGTGGTTTCTTACAATGCTTCTACAATCCATGATTTTATAAGTATAAATATTCATTTTTAACTAATTCCTAAAGATTTTTTATTTTTAAAATATTGCAAAAGAGTTAAAATTCTATGGTTTAACAAAAAAGCCTTAACCTTTAAGCAGATCAACCCTTTGGTAGTTTAATGAGTAAAGCATGCACATATTTAACACTAATTAATTTAATAAACATTTATGGAACAGTTATGTTTAAGAACCTGCTAAGCAGATGAGTGGGGTATTAAAATGAAGGAGACAAGTTTCCTGATTCCAAGGAATTTATATACTTGTGAGGTATATAAAAGGAAACAAATGAACAAGAAAAATACATGGTGATGGTTTAGATGCCATCAAGCTATTAATGTGTAATAGCTAAAATAAATCAGAAAATGATGGGAAGAAAATAATATATATAAAATATATAACATATGCCAAGTAGTCTTTAAGATATCTTAAACTTGTTTTAATATAGTTATAATGACAAGATATTCTGATTTATGGCAGATGATAAAATTGAAGCTAAGAAAAATCTGCAATTTTGAAAGTCTTCATGAATTATTTGATTGTTTAATACTTTTTAAACAAAAATAAGTGGATATTGCAGTATTGAAACAAAAATATAAATACTGCCTAAAAAATAGATTAGACAAATGAATTCTATATGCCACCAGATGGGATGCAGTAAGAACTGCACATCAACTTGTTGATGATGTTATTGACAAAAATGCAGATCTCGAAATCTAAACATGAGGAAACACCAGATAAAGAAATTGAGGAAATTTCTGAAAGAAATATTAACCCAGCCTGTAATCTTCAAAACTGTTTGCGATATTGTGGAAGTCAAGTAAGGACTACGAAATTCATGTTGATTGAAGGAACTGAAAAGAAATGCAACCAGAAGAAATACTTTCTCCTGGAGTGGACTGTTTTACTATAGAAAGTATTGGGGCAGTTTGTGAACCTGAAGGAATTCTCTGAGTAAAAGTTACATGGCAGTTGTATTGCTTTAGCAACTTTCTCGAAGTTGGCATGGTTTCATACAAACATTAAAAGAAAGAAGCAATATCAAAGAGGCACAGGGTGCCAACCTGATTTCTGTTCCAGGAATCACCAGGGAAGCTGTCTTGCTACTATCTTCAATATATTTTAATATTTAATCAATTAGTTTCATTCATTGCATAACTAGCGGAAATTAATCCTTGATTCTATAAGCTAGTACTTAGTCACTTCCCAGTACTGTTTTGCCACTTTTATTTTGATTTACTTCCCTTATTAAACGTTTTTAATAAATTATAGTAAGTTAGGGATAGTTATCTTATGACCAGCTAAACCAAATAGTGTTCTATCAAGTATCAAATGTATCTATTTGGCTTTGTCAGATTTCAGAATAAATGCCTTTTAAAAAAGAGAGAATTCTAAGTAGTTTTCTTAAAATAAAACCCACTTTATTCAACAAAACTTACTTCATGTGGTTTTCCTTCCAAAAATGGCTACCCCTTGAGTTCTTGGGAATAAACAGTGCCTCTCCATAAAACTGCACATCAGCAAATCTGCACATTGAGCATCTCAGCTAAAACAAGTTTCTGAAAACAGGCTCAATTTGTGGCTTGTGGTGATGCCTTCATAACGACCCTTTCCAGAGGGTTTTCAATTAACCCTCTGCAAAGTATCTCTGAATGTGTAATTTTGTATCATTTTTTTAAAGCAGCCATTTAATTCTGAAGCACAATGAACATAATATGAATAAATTAAGCAAATGTACAGCTGTTTCTAAAAACTGAGTTTCTTTCCTAGTAGTTTATTCTTTTAATAAAAATGGAGAGATGACCACTACTCATTTCATTTTTCATGGTTGGATTGATTCAGTTGAGCTTCATCAGGTGTTCTTATGTTTCAGTTATGATTCCCTTCAATGAGCTGAAGGAAAATGTATCATACACTATAAGTTAACTGTTTTTGATTAATTTAACATATGTATACAATTATCATATTTTTCCCAAATGAATGGGAGGGTTTAATATAGTTATTTATTGTTTTATATCTGAATACACTTACTAACTTTATGTCTTTAGGAAACATGTTAGCAATGAGAGTTCAAATAGATATGACCCTGTATTTCCTTTTTCCTCAATAAAATACAGAATGGAAATTATCTATACATTCTTAAGGTGTCTCAAAATATCTTTTAATTTGACTAATAATTCAGTTATCAAGAACAAGTAAGTGCTGTTGCCTTCTGTATCTATATTTCTATACATTCAATCACTTCCCATATATTTACTATTTAATATTCTACAGCATTCAAATAAAACTATCTCACATGTACAATATACTTTTATTTCTGTTTTTTTTCTATCATTAAATAGGAAACCGTTCACATTTTAGTGTAAATCTGAACCATATCTCTACCAATTCTAATCCCTATCTACCATTTCCTTAGTTACTGAAACAAAGTTGTATAATTTTCTAAAATAGTTTTTGTATATGGTGTATTCCTTTCAGTTTTTTCTCTTCCAACCAATTTTACGAGTTACAAATACAGGGTTGAGGCTTTCCAACAGAAAGTCTTGACTCCTACAAATAAGTACTTGAGGCCTTCTCAAAATCATTTGCGTATTACCTATTCAACATTGTGCTAGGTTTTGGCAATGCAGTAGTAAAACAGTACTTCAGGCCCTTGCTCTCATGAAACATACATACTCATCAATGGCAAACAGCACAATCCTTAGATTTTAATATGCAAGGGAATTGATATTTGTTGCTTGTTTATTTCTTTGACGTCAAGTATTACCATTTTGGCCATTCATATTTCACCCACCCAGGAATCCTTACAGATCTTTATATTGTTCATACTCTCTTGGCCCTGAGTTTTTGTACAAAGCTGACCCTGTGTCAAGACAAGCACAGGAATAACAGCAACAGCATCATCAAGACCAACAACAAAGGAAGGATGGGAAAATTTATTAGACTCTTGTTTGGGTCCTTATGGTAAGGACTTTGGGTATATCATTTTAATTTATTAACCTATTTTTATAAACTCTACATCTTACATCAATCTTCTTTTAATCCATATTTGTTATGTAGTTTTCACTTTAAATTTCTCTAACCTCTTAAATCTCACTTGTATGAACCAATAGTACTTTTTCCCTATTCTTATTATAGCATATAACAGGCTATATGACTCTAGGTACCTTGCCATCATTGTTTCCACAATACACAGCATGATCCTTCATGTTTAATATATAGTTTTTGAATTAATGAATGATGTGTTGATGAGGAAACTTTTTACTAAGAGTAAGAAAAATTATGTCAGTTTGAGTCTTCTGAGACTCAGATGCCAAGATGGAATTCCACACGCAAGAGGTTAATTGGAAGAAATACCTTTGAAAGAAAAAAGAGAAGATGGAGCAAGAAGAGGACAGAAGAGACTCCAGATTGAGATGAAAGTCTGACATCTCTAAAAAGAGAGAGACCAGGAAGGATGGTTGGAAAAGAAGAACCTCAGACAGCAATGCAGATCTGAGAAATTCTGAGCCACAGTAAAAGAGCTCCAGAACAAACATTACCATTTGGAAGAGTCCCATATTGAATAGGTCTAGTAAACCTGCAATGCTCAGCCACTGGCCCGGGAAGAGCACAGCATCTGCGTTAACAATGTGGTGGCTCTGAAATAGGGCAGCTGGATGTAGCTCACCAATTACCCTCATTATAGAAGTTTCTCTTGAATGAAAATCTGAGAGGAACACCTTCTTGCCTGCCAAATACTATTTCAAATTCTCAAGAATAAAGAAAAATCTAAGTAACATAGTAGTAGGTCAAGAGGTTTAGTGGCCTAAGACTTTGTGTACTCATCTAATAGATATCATCAATTTTCTGGTTGTTTCTAACTCTATTCTCTGCTATTGTCTGTTTCACCTTTAGCCTCAATACTGCAGCAAAAATGTCTGCAGAAGTTTGGGTATATCAGTTCCAGACACCACAATATCCAGAAGTCTAAGAGAGGGCATATTTTCTTTTATTTTTCTTAGGAACCTATAAGGAGATTTCTCCTCATTTGTTTTTATTTTGAATTGGGTCATATGCTTATATCTGTTCTAATCATTGGTGAAGAGAAACAGGCTACACGTAGGTTAACCACATCAAACCTGAATATGGGGATGGAATAGTCAACTTTGAGGGATAATGATGCACTGGGAAGCTTAGATATACTGAACATGTTCTGTAGTAGAGTGGAAAAGAGAGAATACAAATGCTGATAGACAACCAATAGCATATGCTATTAATGAAAAACTGGAGAGTCATTTAACATCAATGCTACGGATTTTTTTAGAACCTGTTAACTGAACACAAAACCCAGTTTTTATTTTTCTGCATAGTAAATTTGGACTATATTTATTGTATAATCGAGAAATAACTTGTTTTGCTTTAAAATTTCGAGAATTAGTTACTTCTGGACTACTACTGTTACCTTATTACAGAAATGTAATATATAGAAAAAGTTTTGAAGAAGCGAGTTTTATTAACTATGAAGCATTTTTCCCCCCAATATCATATCCCCCAAACATTATTTCCATACAAAAAATAATTGTTCTTCATGACCATCATAAAGGACTATGCCTTGTCCTTCTCTATAGTCTCCTCAGATCCAAACCATGATTTGAATACTGTACATTTAATAAATTCTTATTCTAGATATCAGAGGAAAAGTATTCATCATTGACTATGATGTTAACTGTACAGTTATCCAAAATGGCCTTTATTATGTTGAGGAAATTTTTCACTATAGTTATTTTGTTGAGGGTTTTTATCATGAACGGGTGTTGAGTGTTATCAAATGCTTTTTCTGCATCTATTGAGATGACCATGTAATTTTTATCTTTCAATCTACAGGACAAAGGTATTCACTGTCACCACATTTATTCAACATAGTACTGGAAGTCCTAGCCAGAGCAATTAGGCAAGAAAAAAAAAGGCATCCAAATCAGAAAGGAAGAAATAAAATTATTTCTATCTGCAGATAATATGATATAAAATATAGAAAACTCTAAATATTGCACAAAATAACTACTAGAATTAATAAACAAATTCAGTAAAGTTTCAGGATACAAAATAGACATAAAAATCAGTTGCATTTCTTTCACCAACAATCTGAAAAGGAATTCAAGAAAATAATCCCATTTACAATTTTACTAAAACAATAAAATACTTAGAACTAAATTTAACCAAGGAGATAAAAAATGTGTACACCGAAAACTATAAAACATTCATGAACGAAATTGAAGACACAAATAAGTAAAAATAAATCCATGTTCATGGATCGAAATAATTCATATTGTTAAAATGTCCATACTAATCAAAGCGGTGTACAGACTCAATGCACTCCCCATAAAATTCCAATGGCATTTTTTACAGAAATAGAAAAGAAATTCCAAAAATTCATTTGGAACCACAAAACACACCAAATAGCCAAAGCAAGCTTGCGAAGGAAGAACAGAGTTGGAAGCATCACACTTTCTAATTTCGAATTATCTTACAAAGCTATTGTAATCAAACTATATGGCACTGGCATAAAAACAGACACATATACCAGTGGAACAGAATCAAAAGCCCAGAAATGAATTCAAGCATATATGAACAACTATTTTTTGAGAAGGACAGGGAGAATACAGAATGGGGAAAGGATAATGTCTTCAACAAATAGTATTGGGAAAACTGGACAGCCAACATGCAAAAGAATTAAAGTAGACCATTATCTTATACCATACACAAAATCAACTCAAAATAGATTAAACACTTACACATAAAACCTGAAAACACAAAACTCCTAGAAGAAAACTTAGGTAAAAAGCTCCTTGACATTGATATTGGCAATGGTTTTTTTGGATATGACACAGAAAGCACAGGCAACAAAAGCAAAAATAAACAAGTAGAACTACACCAAACTAAAAAGTTTCTGCACATTAAAGGGAGCAACAAAATGAAAAAGAATGGGAGAAAATATTTGCAAACTATAAATCCGATAAGGTAACCATATCCAAAATATATAAGGAACTTGTACAACTCAATAGCAAAAAAAAAAAAAAAAATAGCCCACTTTGAAAACTGGGCAAAGAACCTGAAAAAACATTTTTCCAAAGAAGACATACAAATGGCCAATGGAAATATGAAAATGTGCTCAGTATCACTAATTATCAGGGAAATGCAAATCCAAGTCACAATATGATATCACCTCACACCTCACATGGCTATTAAAAAATGAGATAAATGTAGGCGAAGACAGGGAGAAAAGTGAATCCTAGTCAATAGTAATATAAATGCTATAGCCATTATGAAGAACTGTAAAAAAAAAAAATGGTAACCATAATGGATCAATTAAAATTATATTTATGTCCTCAAAAAGTTAAAAATAGAGCTACCATATGATCCAGTAATCCCTTTTCTGGATATATACCCAAAGGAAATTAAATGAATACCTTGAATAGATATCAGTATTTCCATGCTCACTGCAGCATTATTCACAATAACCAAGATATGGAGACAACCTAAGTGTCTGTTGACAGATGAATGGTAAAGAAACTGTGGTGTACATATACTATGAAATATTATTCAACCTAAAAAAATATCCTGCCATTTGCTTACAACATAGATAAGCTTGGAGTACATTATTCTAGGTGAAATGAATCAGACACAGAAAAAAAAATACTGTGTGATCTCACTTACATGTGGAATCCAAAAAAGTTGAATATGGCAGTAGAATGGTTGCTACCAGGAATAGGGAAGTGGAGAAAACTTAGTTGTTGGTCATAGGGTACACAGTTGTAGTTATATAAGATGAGTAAGCAGGTCTAGAGACCTAATGTACAGCATGATGACTACAGTTTAAAATACTGTATTGAATACTGAAAATTTGCTAACAGTAGATTTCAGGTGCTCTCACCACAAAAAAATCAGTTTTAGCTTGACTACAGTAATCTTCCACCGTGTGTGCATGTATCTGTATATGTACATGAGACATCAAGTTGTATACCTTAAATATATATAATTTTATTAAAAATGTTTAAGTAGTAAATTAATTCTTGTTTAATATATGCAACTTTAGACTCAGCTTTGCATTTTTAATCTTCCTGTTTCTATTAAATGTATCATTAAGTTCTACTAATACAGTCTTCAAAATAGTTCTCCATTTTTTTGTTTCTAATTGTTCTATTTTCTTTGAATTATCTTAGTAGAGAGCTATCTCATCTTTCTTATAGATGATATCATATATATTTTGTCTGTATCATATACATTTACAAAGTTAATATTTATCTGCATGATATTCTCACTGTTTCTTCTAGGTTAGGTCTGCCTTCCTAATTTTTGATATTCTTTTAAGCAGTGGTCATATATACTGCTTAAGCATTTTCATAGTACCTTGCATACTATGCAACGTACTTCATAGTACCTTGCATAGTACCTTGCATAATATTACCATACACAATTTTAGGCATAGAGCAAGAAATCAATAAAATGATTATATTGAGTTAAAAATTGACAGATATTAGTAAGCTGTGGTGCAAATATTGTTATTTATTTTTTTATGAGCTCAACTCTCAAATGATAACCTGTCATCAGCTGAGAAGTTTTTTTCAGCAAATACTATCAATAGTCACTGTTCAATATAAAGTACAATATATTTGAGATTGATAAATATTTCAGAACTGAAGTCAAGAAAGCCATTAAGGAAATCCCACGATTTTTATTGCTTCTAAAACCTAACATAATTTAAGTTTATGAACAGCATTCTTTCTCAGCAGAAAAACACATCATCAACCCACCCCACCCCCAAAAAAATCCTACATAATCACAATCAATCTTGTTAATGTATAACAGAATAATGAACTATTTTTTAACTTCAGGATTTTTGAAAAAAAATGCTAACCATATGGATCAATTAAAATTATATTTATGTCCTTGGAAGTTTGAAAATTCAATATCTATACATAGCATATGGTAAGAAAACAGGTATCCAGGGATAATCTAGCTATCAAAAATAATTGATTAGGAGCTCTTACCATCAGCTAATTTTAATGTAACAAAATCTGTCCTCATTTGACTAGTAGGCAATTTCAGTAGGCAATTTCTGTCTACATGTCCAGATTACTACTCTTCATCTGTCATATATATTGCCTCTTATTCTGATACACATTCTGTTTTCATATAATCTAAAAATTATATCACATTTTGTATTTGATGAAATTACTTTTTATTGACTTACTTCAAAATAAGCCATTTAGGGCTTCCCTGGTGGCGCAGTGGTTGACAGTCCGCCTGCCGATGCAGGGGACACAGGTTCGTGCCCCGGTCCGGGAAGATCCCACATGTCGCGGAGCAGCTGGGCCCGTGAGCCATGGCCGCTGAGTCTGCGCGTCCGGAGCCTGTGCTCCGCAACGGGAGAGGCCACAACAGTGAGAGGCCCACGTACCGCAAAAAATATATATAGAGAGAGAGAGAAAGAATAACATGTCTATTTTAAAAGGTACTTTATTAGTGAACCATTGGAAAAAATTCCAGCAAGGGTACATAAGACAGAAAAATTATAAAGTATATATTCTGAATTCTCCCAAGCAATTAGTCCATGGAGCAGTGGACTGTAAACAGTCTCTGCCAGAAGCACTGCCACAAACCAGATCATAGATAAGGAGCCGAAAGAAGTAATCAAACAGCAATTAGGGATATTCTGTCTTTGGGAATGCACATTGATACGTGGGAGTTAAAGCGACAAACAGTTCTAATTTCCTTTCTCTTCTGTCATCTTACTACATATCCTATTATTTTGCAGACACTTAGCAAGCCAAAATCTACATTAACAGCCTCCTTGCACTTTGCTGAATGTATCTAAAAGCAATGCAACTAATTTCTGGACAATGGCATGTGAGCAGAGGCAGTAAATGCAGCACACAACTGGTGTCCTTAAAAGAAATATGTGTGTCATTTATCCCTGTTACAATTGTAAAGAATTCACAGCCTGTTTTAAGTTATCTCATATATGAAGAGGAGGAGATGAGTCTAAAGATATAAAAACAACAAAATAAACTAACACAATAGAGCTATCATAACATCACTGAACTTCTCAAATATTTACATGAAAGCCACTCTTCTTATTTTTCATGGAATCTAAGATGTCATTTACTATTGCTTTATGTGCCATTACGAAACATTTCCGAAGTGTTTCCAATTAAACTCTGGCACACTGGTAAATATTTTCTAGATTCACCAAACAGGATTTTAAATTCAGCAGTAGTGTTTTACATATTGCCGATTTCAAATTCCTATAACTTCATATAAATGTCTTATTCAAATTCCTGCCTCAATTTAATATTATTCATATTTAGATTTGCCATATTATTTTAACAAAATGCTCTACATTTATTTTCATAGTTAAAGGACCTTTAGGAGTAGAACGGTTTAGAACATTGCACAATATTGTATCTTTAGTTGGAATTCCTGCTACTGATTTTTTTTAATTAAAGTATAATGTGTATTATGCATATATAAGGAACACGGATCTTAAATGTACTGCATGATACAAAACACCAGTGTTATCACAATTCAGATAAATATACACTGAATATTACTAGAATCCAGAAGTCTCTAATGTGAACCCTCCCAGTCATTACTCCAGGCAACCACTACTCTTTTTACCTTCTTGATCCAGGTTTGTCTGATACTGAATTCCATATAAATGGATAATAGTTTCAGTCCAGTTTCAAAGACATAGCCAGCAGTGTGGGTGGTACTGTGGGCTCCTGGTCTTATTCTTGGCTGCAACAATGGTAACAACCTCAACAGTAGCAACATCAATGTCTTCAGAAGCTGCATTGAGAGTTTAGAGTCTAAGGTTACTGCTTAACAGCAGCTGCAGTCCAGTCAGGCCTATAGTTGGTATGGAACTGTGGGGATTAGAGTGCACCACCTTCCCCTGCTGGCTCTTCCAGTCTAGGGGTGATGGTTGGTGGCTCCCTTCAGTTACTCATCATCTGGAGCAATGCCACAGCCCCCTTTTGCTCTTTGAGCATTCTCAGCAATTGTGTAACCACCCGACACTACCCCCATTATACCATCTATCCTCTGAAAACTTCAGGTAGTCTCTGTTTTCTGGACTGGTATAAAATCTATCTTCCAATTGCTCGTACAAAACTATTGGGTCATCCTTCATTCATATATCAATCTAAAGTCCTCTTCTAAGATTTTACAGTCTTCTCAATACTGTTTCCTCTTTACCATCATTTTCTCCATTCTTCATACATACATATATATGTGTGTGTGTATATGCATATATGTGTGTATATATATACATGTATATATGTGTATATTTGCTTACATTAAGTAAAAATGAAAGTGGGAAAGCAGAAGTACTTAGTATAGATAAATTACTAGGCCTTACATATAAAAAATATTTTAAAATCTCTATTCTCTGTATCGCCACTATTAACCCCATGCTTTCTCAATCTGTTAATGTGACACTGGTCAGAGTTACAGCTCTGACCTGTGAGCATCCACTTAGTCTCATAACAAGGTCCTGACATGCAGTACTAGTGTTAAGGATGTATTTCCTATTCCTATTTCTCTCTCTTATTGCCATTTCTATCTTTGTAATCTGGTTAATAACCCCATTATTGCTCTAAAGGAGAACAAATTGCTTAAGTCCTATGGCAGTTCTTTTCTTTCTTTCTCTTTCCTAGCCTTCTTTTGTACTTTTAATAATATCTGCTAAATAGAAATCGCTTTCATATATCAAATAGCTATGATCTGCCTCAATTTATATAATGGGTTTAGATCCATGCTCTGTCCTTACAATGCTGTTCTACTTTTTACAGCTAATTGGGATATGCCCAGTCATGTTCTGATATCCTTAATTTTAATCAAGCAGATATTACTGATTTGTTTTTATTTTATCATTTTTTAATATTCATTCCCTTTGCCAGCTTCCTATTATTTAAACCACTCTTCTCACATCTACACCATGCTCAAAATTCTCTGAGTGTCTCCTCATGAAAGCAAAATACCCAAATCAAATTATAAATATTTTAATTAGTATACAAAACTTTCTATATTAATGGAATGCTGTAGACCTTTTGCAAATGACATGCCAAAACTCTCATTTCCTTTAAATAAAATTTAGCTGTCATTTAAAAATTTTTTTGATTAAAAGATTTTCATACATATGGTAAAAATATTTTTAAGCATGAAAAAATATCCAATTTGAAATTGTGTATTTCATGTATTATATAATTTCTAGAAAAATCTATTTTTAATAAAAATAAAAATAAAACTTTTTTTCTCTCATAGAAGGGGGTTCATATGTCCTGATTTGCCTGGAGCAGTCAAAACAGTGCACCAATTTGGATAACACATAAAATGATTATCTCATAACATTTAATTATGAGGAAGTGATTACTGCTCACATTGAGTAAAAGTGAAAGTGGAAAAGCAGCAGTACCCAGGATTCTAAATGGCAATACAGGGTGGATAAGATGTCAAAACACAACCCATAAGGATTAAATGAGGGTGGATTTAACTGTATTCAATATATGAATACAATATGTTTAAATAAAGTGAAGGAGCAGTCAGTCCTAGGGAATGCTTAAATAGAAGAAGCATAAGGAATATGCCTACACAGACAGTGATATTCATTTTGTTTGGAATTTTGCTTATATATTTCTAACACTTCTTGGTAGGACTGGCATCCTGGCTAAGAACAGCTATTCTTATTTTTATAGATAATTTTAAAATTATTCTTCTCTCCAAATATCTCAGTTCAAATTATAAGCAATTAAAGAAAACTAAATTAATAAAATATTGATCATTTTAAAAGAGAAAGAGAAAATTTTGTGAACTTAATGTAAAAATCTTTTTTAGCCTTACGTTTGCAAGTAATTTGCCAATAGATTTATCATGCACAGTTATGCTGAATGGAAATTGAAGCTGTTGGAATAAAAAAGTAAGTTCATTTTTAATTATACTGTGAGTGATGCCCTGAAGCATATTTGCTGGATATTTTATCTATTGTTTAATATTGTTTCCCATGAATTACTTATAAATGAGACAGATCAATATCTTTGAAATTTCTGCAAATAATTTTATATTTCATCTAGGAATTGCCTTGTTCATTTGTCAACATTATTATATTCTGTGAAAAGTAAATAGCAAAAATAATTTCGAATTGCTATGGATATGGAATTCTCACTCTTCAACCATCTCAAATTGACTAGATTTACTCAACCACTTTCCTACTGATTTTATCATATCCATTAGAAATGAGTATTCTAGTACAAAAATAAATAGTGTCCATCTCCCAGTCTTCCTAAATATTTACTAAAAGTCTTACTAACCCATGAATAACAGAGGTATTTAGTGCCTTAATGCCAAAATTTTATTTCCTTCTTTAAGCCTTATACATAAACAGACTAGTAGAAATCTCACTGCTATCACTGAGCAAAGTTATCAATGATAATTGGTTTCATAGAGAAAATTACTTGCCAGGCATTAGTTGAATCAAACATTATTTCTTGTTTATTGAGTTCTATGCAGATACCAAATACCAGGGGCTTAGAAAGATTTACTAAAAAGGTGAATTTAAATCTAGATTAAACACATGATTCATATGCTTTTAGTGAAAAAATTGAAAAAGATCTTACAAAAATTATTTGAAAACATTCCATCAGAATGTTTTAAATGGCATAAATGAGCAGAATTACAAAAACAAATTTTGAAAAAAATTCTTGAAGCAGTTTTAAACCATTGCAAAAATAGTAAGGAGATGAGCAAGACAAATATCTAAAAGTTGAGGTCAAGGATGGGAGGGAGAAAATGAAGTTGCTGCCAATGGAATCTAAGTCTACAAGTGATCATTTTCAACAAGCATTTTTGTCATTTGAGCCAAAAGGTGATACATTATATATCAACTAATATTAATTACATGTGTTAAAATTTTTTAATTGGGTACAAAAAATAGGAACCTAAAATATAGAACTGAGCCTAGTGAAAAAAATGTATAATTTCATTTCCTATATACCATGACCAAGATTAAGGATTTGAAATGTGACTATACAATGTAGGATCATGACTCTGATCTGTCATTTATTAAAAATAAATCAGAGTATTTATTAAAATAAAGAGTTAAAAAACTTGCTTTGAGGATGCACATTTATTTCAGATATTTGGACCTGAAATTATGTTCTTCAAGCTCTGTCAGGAAGAAGAAAACATAAGAGAACGTCCTTGCAAGTGGACTTAGTGTAAATGAAGCACAGAGGACCCTGTGGGACCCTCCTGGGTATGAAAACCCTTCTGTCCCCTATTTCTTGTTTGTAGAAAAAGAAGTCTTTAGTTCCCTTGGTCTTTCCAGAATTTCAAAGAGCAGGCACAGGCAGTTACTAATTAAAGAATGGAGGGAATGCAGAAACAAAGGAAAAGCAGTCAAACAACAGTGCAGCAATAAAGCAGACCTAGCTCCTCCTCAAGGGATGTACATAACAATATATCTTTCAGTGCTTCTACAGGAACTAAGGCCTCCACCCAGGTGGAGGATGGTAACTTCCAGCTGAGCACTAGAGCCCTGGGACACCACCCTGTTACCTCACCACCAACCAATCAGAAGAAAGTCACACAACCCACCGCCTTCATCTCAAACTGTGCCTTTAGAAACTCTTCCCTGAAAACCACAAAGAAGTTTGGGTCTTTTGAGCACAAGCTGCCCCTACTCCTCGTTTGGGCCCTGCAAAACACACTGTACTTTCCTTCATCACAACCCGGTGTCAGTAAATTGACTTTGCTTCATGGCAGGTGAGTGGACCCAGGTTCGCTTCAATAACATAAATATAACCACTGGTTCCAGAAGTTGGCTTCATATATCTTTCCCTCATTCTGGGCCTGCAGCATGGCACAGCCCTCTCCTGTATCTTGTGAAGTGATGGCTTTCAGCTATTTTTTAGTGGAGGGTAGAGTTGCCCCTTTCCTCCATCTTATTGTTCTGAAAGGACTTTCATAAGGCTATCATGCTCTGAAGTCAATTCTATTAATGTTTATCAAAATATTACTTGTTTTGCCAACGCTAGAGACCAGACTGAGGTAAAATTGGACTTGTTTTCCCAAAAATATCAGTTAATTTTATTTCCTCATGAAAGGGCTGTACCAAAAGTTAATTTTACTTCAATCCTACAGTCTTCATGATTTAACAACTCAGATCATCAAACAATGTTTCATATTGCTATCAACGTCCATGTTGTCTTGGACCCTCTTCTCAATGAGCAACTCATTTTTAAGCACTCCTAGATGGACAGGAATCTTTCTGTTCCTAGCAATAATTTGTGTTTAAATTGCCTTTGGCTTAACTTTCTCTGAAATAAGAACACCAATTCTCTTTTTTACTGCTTAATCAGACAGATATTCTACAAATTTAATTATTCAGATTTTGATTCTCTGACATCTTTGAGTGAAAACCCTTCTCAGTCTCTCAAGTTCTATTTCATATTCATTCATTCACTCACCTATTCAACAAAATTTGATAGCTTGTTTGTTGAGTCTTATTATCCATCTTTATTTATTATATCTTGAATATGTACACAAGTATTCTCAGTCAGACACATCTCTTAGTAATGTGTCTAGGCTGTCCCTTGTTCCAGGCTTTATCCCTGGGAGGAAGTGATGAGACTCAGGTCAACTGTCCTAGTGAGTAGCCAGGCCCTCCATGGGCAAGAAATAAAGAAAAAAAATGTTTTTGTCTTTCCTTATGCAGCTGTCTTCCTCCCCTCCAGAAAGGGTCTGCTCCATATGCCAATATTTTGTAATTAAAGTAAAATCTCTCTAGGAGCTTGATGGCCCCACCTGTGGAGGCTTTTATAGTTATCTCCAAATTCTGGAGTTTCAAATTTGACATGTAAACACACAGAGAGAGAAAGGTCTAGGTTTCCTAAATCCTGTGGCTTAATTTGGGGACCTAGTAATTGAAGATTTAGTAATCTTAAGAATAATTGTAACAATCTGACCCTCTTAAGAAGATAAGGGGATTTTATAGCCTTCAGATCAGAGCAATTACCTAGACAAATGGCTACAAACTTAATTCTCATGATTCTAACAGTATGTGTGGAGTTCCAAGAGGCTAGGGCTTCTGGAGTGGCATAGAGAAACCCAGGAAAGTTTTATTTTTCCACACTGTTGTTTGTATAGTATAGTACCAGGTGGAATGGGAAACTAAGGTAGTAATATTTTAAAAATATTTTTAAGTTATCATAATCCTATGGCTTTGCAAGACCTTTTAAAAGTAGCAAAATATTTATTCCACAAGTCTTTAGTAATATTTTTCCAAAATAGAATAGAACAGCCCACTTTGAATTTTCATTATAACCTGCACTTTGACACTAATATCTGTTTTCCACAGACCCTTTCTGGGTAGCTGGATTTAATGTGTACATTTGGAAATTTGTATAAATTCATGACATAATTATATTTTTATGTATCATTATTTGATTATCTAGATTCATGTGACTTTTTTACCTAATAATTATTCTAATTACCTAATAATTATTCTGCCAAAGCACTTTATACATACACTTTATATATACATAAAAATATATCACAAGCCCAAAATATAATCATTTGCTCCCAGGACAGCAAACCAAGACTTAATATCAGTTTCAACCTCTCATAAGAATGTGACCTTCAAACAGGCAATCTGAAATTTCCTGATCAGCATTAGTAAGGTAATCTGCATAATAAGACCCATGCAGTTCCTCCCTCCAACCCCCAAAAGAAGATAACCAGACCTGAAACAATTTTTTTTCTTTTGTTAATAACTCCCTTACCCCACCTTCCTTCTGCCTGTAAAAACCTTTCATTTTATATAACTCCTTGGAGTGCCCTTCTGTTTACTAGGAGGGATGCTGCCTGATTCACGAATCATTGAATAAAGCTAGTTAGATCTTCAAATTTACTCAGTCAAATTTTATTTAATAGGTATCTTAGTAAATAACTAAAAAAAAAAAATCAACTAAAGACATTGCTGATGCCAACTGTTGTTTTGAAAAATAAAACCTGACAAATCACATAAAGGTAGATGAATTATTACTCAGACATCCACTTATGGTTTGGGTATACAGTTTGACAGGCCGTGTGAAAAAATGCCTCTAAAGTTCTTCACTTTAGGACATAAAAAACACTTTGTTATTTTTCTAAAAACTATTTTTAAAAACATCAACATCCTTTAAAAGTCACCCATCCACAGATGGGCAAGAATGTCTGTTGATGTTTGTAAGCAAAACTGTAATATTTAGGGATGGTTTGATTAAGTTACTCTTCAACATCTAATATTTGGCATCGATGACTGAAAATGAACATTTATTCCTTATATTTACAGTGTTATTCATCTTAAAAAAATTTTTTACTTGATTTGTTTTTTGTTCTAAAAGATAGGTTAATATTTTTGAAGTTAATATTTCTGAAATGCATTCTTTGCAAAAGTTTATGTTGAACCAGAAAAACACACTTTTTGTGAATTGGAGAAAATACACATATAATATCTACCATGGTAACAACTTAAAACTGTGCAAGCTAATGACTGAGTGTTATGAATGTAATTTTTATGAAACCTCACCGCTAGAAACCAGCTAGATTTGTATATGTTAAAAACACAAAAACAGATGAAAAGATACTTGCTATTCAATTAATCAAATGCCTGTGAATTAGCATCCACTCAGATGCTGTGAAGATTCTGTTAGGTGGATGAGAAAATGTGAGCAAGTACTAGCACAATGGCTGATATCTTGTTAATTGAATTTACTTCCACAGTGATTGACATGTGAATGTCTAAACTGCTAAAATAAAATACAATAAGCACTTTCGTAGAGTTCAGGAACTGGTTTAAAAGACAGCTTTCATTAGGAATTTCTATACTTATCTCCATAAAGAAAAAGAAAAATATTCCTTATCTAAAGTCCACTGCACTCGTTATATAAAAGAACTCATTATATAAAAGATCAGGAAATATCAGGCTATATTACTAGCACCTCCTTTTTTTTTTTTTAATGTTTTACTACCTAGAACAATATTCAAGCTGATAAATCCATGCTTTTTCTATCATGAATTATTTTTATTTGATCTATTTCCTAAAGTAGGCTTTATGAGATATCTTACCTAGAAATTTGCTTTTAATAAGTGTAGATGCCTTTCCATTTATTACAATCCCAATTTTTCTGCAGTATTGGAGATGCATAGATAGATGAAAGTATGCATAATAATTTTGAGAATACATGAGATTTTACATATGCTTTAGCCATTGATGATTATTTCAAAAGACAAATATTTATCAATATTTTATTTATTCAAAGCCTAAATAATGCCCTTGAAGAGGCAAAGAGAGCTATATTTCCATCAAGGAATTTATAATCCAATTGAAGCATAAATAGAAATACAGTGAAGATGCTCTATTCACCAACTGTACAAATTAAACTACAAAATCTTACCAGTAAAAGGAACAAGGAAGGAAGGAGGGAAGGAAGGAAAACTGAGCAGGACCCTGTGGGGCTCCTGGGCATGGAAACCCTTCTGTGTCCCCCGTTTCTTATTTGTATGGAACAGGCTTCAGCCTTCATGACCATTTCTGAGTTCCAAAGGGCAGGTTCAAACAGTTGCTAATCAGGGAAGGGAGGGGATGTAGAGACAAGGGGGGAGTAGTCAGGAAACAGTAGTGCAGTCTTGGGGCAGGGTCCTGGTTCTGCCTCAAGGGATGCACATAACAATATCTTTGAGCTCTTCTGCAGAGCTGAAATCCCCAACAAATGGAAGATGTTAACTACTTGATGAAGCATTTTTCATTCCAGAGAGAAGGTCACAGTTTGATAACCTCAAGAACCACAGAAGCTCATTAGGAGACCACCTGAGGCCAGATTAAAGGAATACAGGCCCTGCACACACCCGTGTCCTTATTAGCAACCCAGCTCTTGAACCATTGCTATGAAACTCCTCACCAAACCCCCTGGGTTGGGACACACAGTTTTGAGGTCATGAGCCCGTTGTGTCCCTCTTTGCCTGGCAGAGCAATAAAGCTATTCTTTTCTACTTTACCCAAAACTCTGTCTCTGAGATTCGATTCAGCACTGGTGCACAGAGGCTGAGTTTTTGGCATCAGAAGGAAGGAAGGAGGAAAGAAAGAAGTGTAGGGGAGCAAAATTTGCCACCCTAAAATAGGTCTCTTTGGCATATTAATTATTTTAAGCTGGTTATTTTCCAAGAAACAGCAGACATGGGAGAAACTCTGAAAAGGAAGGAGAAGTTATGCTTTTGTAAACAGTATTTACATTTGTAAGAGTGTCGTCCTTTGCCTTACCTAGAAAAGGAGGATGACCAAATCTTTAGAAACTCTCAACAATGGATGAGACTTTAAGATGACTTAAATCTGACTTAATCTGCATCACATTCTTACCCTTGTTTACTGTGCATTTCCTGGTCAACTCCCAAAACTTATTCTCCCCGCCCTCAACATCCTTTTTATCTTTAGCTGAGAATGGTATTTATGGTAAGGATTTTGGGGTTTTGGTGAGTTACTAAGTTTTCCTGGGTCTCTCTCATGTACACCTGTTATTAAACATTTTTTTTTTCCTGTTAATCTGCCTCATGTCAATTTAATTCTTAGACCAGCTAGAAGAACCTAGAAGCGTAAAGGAAAATTATTCCTCTAGGAAGGAAGTAGGAATGAAGGGACAGTGGGACTTAAAGAGAGGATGAGGGAAGAAAGAAAAAAGGAAAAGAAATAACCCCCCAAAAGCAATATTTAGGGTTTCCCTGGTGGCTCAGTGGTTAAGAATCCACCTGCCAATGCAGGGGACATGGGTTTGAGCCCTGGTCCAGGAAGATCCCACATGTCGTGGAGCAGCTAAGCCTGTGCACAACTACTGAGCCTGCGCTCTAGAGCCCACAAGCCACAACTACTGAGCCCATGCACCACAACTACTGAGGCCCGCGTGCCTAGAGCCTATGCTCCGCAACAAGAGAAGCCACCTCGATGAGAAGCCCACGCACCGCAACAAACAGTAACCCCCACTTGTGGCTACTAGAGAAAGCCTGTGTGCAGCAGCAAAGACCCAACACAGCCAAAAATAAAATAAATAAATAAAATTTTTAAAAAGCAATATTTAAAAGTGGTGGGTGATTCAACCCACCCTTACATTTAATGATATTGTGCTTCCTTAGAAAAAAAAAAAAACAAAACCCAAAACTAGTTGAATGGCATGCATGAGGAGAGAGGATGACAAAGAAAAAAACCAAGTAAAACAAAACCAAACCATGACTAACTGATAATTAGTGAAAGTGGTACAATTATGTAAAAAGATACTTTATTTGGAAGACAATTTTGTTGTTTTTTAGGGATACTTTGACTATACTCAAGACTTGTCTTAAGTTCTCCCTCATAAGGTGTGAATCTGTGTGTGTGTGTGTGTGTGTGTGTATAAATAGTGAGATAATATACCTCACATTAAATATGTTTATATTTTAAATCGCACATTATATATACGTTACATCTCACATTATATATAGACATTATATATACACGTTATATATATAACATATATAACTATCCAAAATTATAAAATTAGATAAATAACAATGAGAGACAGAAACTAACCATTATTTAAATTCAGAGACGGGAAAAGATAATTTATTGAGTGTTGAATGAAGTTTTCATGGAATTGCAATTGTTTGAGAAGGGCCATAATAAGGGCACTTTAATTTAAGTAGAGAAGTAAGAAAGATAACTTGAAGTCCTTTGCAGCGTAAATGCCTAGAAATGCTGAATAAAATATAATAATCAATCTGTGTTTAAAATGCATAGTTGAGTTAAATAAAATAATATAGAAATAGGAATACCCAAAGAGAAGTTAAGATTTTAATCCTCTGAGTAGGAATGGGATGGAGGAAAGGAAACAGAAGGAATTGGATTTTAAGAAGTAAATACCCTTAGTAGTGTAGTGGGGTGGGGTGTCAGGAAAATTATTTACTTGGGAATAAGGTAAAATAAGGTTAAAAAAAAGAAATAAAGAAAACTTCATTTAAATTAAAAAAAAAAACTTGGGCTGCATATACTTCAGTGTCATTCGGGTGTAAAAGCTACTGAAGGATTTTCTAGGGGAATGTAGTTAGTTTATTTCAATCTTCAGTATGATTAAAGATCACGGACTTAGTAAAGGGACTTATTAAGTTTAAATTATTTTTCCTATACAAATAGAAATATGTCTTCCTATGGAACAGATAACCTCACAGATTTATTACCTTTTTATATGTAAATCAGTTTTATATCCAGCAATTGTATCTTAAGATTCTTCAGTTAAACTGCTTCTAAATACCTCAACTTCTCGAAAGTACTTTGGACCATTTAAGAACATCTTACTGGTTCCTTCATTAATTAGTAATTTAGATAACCTCTTTAAAGTGTATGCATTTTATATTTGTTTGGGAGCTATGATTTCAACTTTCTAAAAATCACACTTCAATGGAAAATCGGAGATTACATATCTTTAACCTCCTGGTGATTCCATATACTGAGAACACAGAAGTCAGTGTCTAGATGAAGATTTTTGCTCAACATCGAAGGGCACGAGACATTTTCTACTGTTTTCAAATCTTAAGAGAAGAAAATATAGCTGAGAATTTGTCACCAGCACCCTGTGCCATATTCAGAATTGAAATAAGAATTTGTAACACGCATGTAGGCCAGGAACCTTAAACAAGAGAAAACAAAATCAAAATTAGACCAAAGCCAGTATTTCCCATGAGTTTCCTAGCATAAGAAATATGAAGCTCTTCTAGAGAAATGATCCAGTGTCACAAATTGTGAGGAATTCCTAATGGGGGAAGAAAAAAAAAACTCTTAAATTTAAAACTCTATCAAAAAAAAAAATTCACAAACAAAAAATTATAAAATACATGGTGAAAAATAATCCACCATCAGCAAGAGTCAGCTGACACAAAACAGCAGGATTATGAACATTTGTAATAATAGATGAATAAACTGAAAGAAATTATGAAATAACTGTACTACATAATAACCACATATATAATAGGTAAATATATTTTAAAAAGGAATAATAAGCAAGTTTTGGCAAAAAGACAGCTAAAAATAAAGTCATTGAATTAAAAAAACTGATACAGATGAATACAGGATTATAACAGTAAAGATAGATGACAGAGAAATAAAGAAATAAAATTATAAAAGATAGGTTGAGATGGTCCAACACTTTTAGAACTTTCAGATGCAATTAAGAAGGTAAAGAGGCAACATCCAAAGGCAATAACAGGATGTTTTCAATAAATCATTAAAGCATCCTCAGATTCAGGAATTTGATAAGTTTTTAACAGTGAATAAAAATAATACAAACTAGAAATAGCATTTATTTGGTGAATCTTAAAGAAAAAGATAGTTCACCCCAACAGGAACAATACAGCAACACAATGGAATAAATTTCCAAGTGCAAAAGAATATAATTGAAGCTAAAATACTATACACAGCAGTGAAAATGAAAATTAAAAAAGAAGACATTTAGGTCAACAAAAGTTTTAAGAAATTACAACTCTTAGACTTGCTGAAGAACTATTATTTAAAAAAATAGTACAGGAAGAAGGAAATGGAGCTAAAAAGAAAAGAGTGGGAAGCAAGTAGTAACAGTAAATACAAGAACTGTTATATGTCAGGGCAAATCTAAATGATCACTGACTATTAGAAAACTCTAACACTATGATTACTAACAATAATAGAAACAACTCATTGTAAGGATAAAGCATAGATGGTTAAAATACTGGAAAAGTATGGTGACTATAGTTAATAATAATTATTACATACTTGTAATTTACTAAGACAGTAGATCTCAAGTGTTCTTACCACACACACAAAAAGGTAAATACATGAGGTGATAGGTATGTTAATTAGCCTGATTGTCATCATTTTGTAATGTATACATATATTAAAATATTACTTTGTACACAGAGAAGAGGAGAAGGCCATGTGAGGACAGAGGTAGAGACTGGAGTTACGCGGTCACAAACTGAAGAGTACCTGGAACCACCTGAAGCTAGTAGAAGCAAAGAAAGATTCACCTCGAGAAACTTTAGGAGGATCATGACCTACCTACACCTTAGTTTTGGACTTCAGATCTCAGAACTGTGAGAGAATATCTCTCTGTTGCTTTAATCCAAAAAAGTTTGTGGTAATTTGTTGACAGCCCTAGCAAACATATACTGGAACTGAGTAGACACTGAATAAACACTGATTATAAATCTATAGTAATTGTGGCAGTGTGGCATTGACTCAGACATGAAGAATCTGACTATTGGAGCATGATAGTGAAATCACAAATAGATGTAAATCTTTTGATATCGTACATATTGATTTCATATCAACCAGGAAAATGAGCAACTATTCAAAAAAATAGCAGTGGTACAGTTGATTAACATATGGAAAATTATAAATTGTATCCCAACATCACACTAATTTCAAGTGTGAAAAACACATTGTGCCACTTTTAAAGAAAATGTAAAATATATATTTTTTAAGCAAATGGAGTATTTCAAGTGATCACATTTATCATTTTACATTACCATTTACTGCTTGAGAAAGTCTCCCCTGGTTGATGAGGCTATGGGAGAAAACAGGAACTCTAATGTTTGTATGGTGGGAAGATAAATTCACACAACTGTTTTGGAAACTACTTGGCAATACATAGAATGATTGCAGATGCACGTGCTCAAAGTTAAGAAATCTCCTCTATGTCTATCCTACAGAAATTCTAACATATATGACAAGGTGTCCACGAATATTAATTCCAGGACTATTTGCAAACATTTAAAATACATTTTAAATGTCCTATTTTAATATGTAAAAGCTTTCTATCATTTATTTAATGAAATCTCATATACAAATTTAACAAAAATGGGTATCCAAGTATCATTAGGAATGGCTCTCAAAAATATAATAGATCAGAAAGTACACTTCACGTTATACATAGAAAATGGTAATATTTATTTTAATTTTGAAGATATAAACAACACTATATGCTGTATATAAATATTCTATACATACATATATAGGTAAAAGTACAGAAATATACATGGGAATAGTACACATCAACTAATAAGAACCTGCTGTATAAAAAAATAAATAAAATTCAAAAATTAAAAAAAAAACTTAAGCCAGTAGCTTGTTTATGTTTTTTTTGTAGCTGTATCCAAAGCTTTTTTCCATGTTTGGCATGTTTGAAATATTTCATAATTAGAAGTTGAATATTTTAATAAATATATTGATTTTTGAAAAAGGATAGATGATTGGGGTATTTTGTTACACGTTAACACATGACTGAAGTAATCATCTATTCTGTTAAAATTCAGTGTAAAGTCTTTGAGGTCTGTGAACAGAATTGTAATCTGTCATAACACTGAGAGAATTGTGTTAGATTAAGTGGAACAGGAATGTGTGGGGGTAAAGAGATCAAAATAATTGCTATTTTGATATCTGAGGTGAGATACAATGGTACTGGAAAACAATGTATAAAAAAGACACAAGTGATTTACCAATTGACTCAATGTATCTGATAGAGGGCAATGATGGTGGTTACACTAGCAGAAACAGAGAAGACAGAGTAATAGAAGTTTTTGAATACAAATCTGATAAGCTCTGCTTTTGAAAGGAAAATTTCATTTTCATATAAATTCCATGCAACTACTTTGTACGAATAAATACAAAGGTACGAATACAAAGGTAAAGAAATACAAAAGAAAAAATAAAGGTAAATATAATTATGGAATTGTCAACATAAAAATGAGAGCTGAAGTATGTAAATGTTTGTGGCTGATAAAAACAATACAAAACAACAACAACAAAAAATCTTCTAGACTGTAAGAAATGCCTCTTTTCTGACAGTATTCTCTCTTTATAAACTCCATGACTGTTTCTGGAAATTAGAGGTAACAAATGCTGTGACTCTATCCTACTCTAATTTTACAGGAATCATATCCTTATGCTTTTTCTTTACATCATTCATGACTGTGTTCTAGTGACATGACTGTGGTTTATGACAGTGGTTCTGTCGAATGCCCTGACACTCAATTTCTTTTTATATGGCACAAAATTAGGGGGATTTTTAAAACAGTTCACATAATGGCAGACATGGTACACCACTGAAATTAGGATTAGTCTATCCTAGTTTCTATTCTTTCTTAGAAGCTCTAATATTTTCAATTAAAATATGAAAAAAATTTCTCACACATAGAAGAAAATGAATTATTAATAGAACAAAACTGAAATACTGTAAATATAAAATAATTATTTGATTTAGTGGTACAATGCACTATATTAAATGAAGTTCTATAATTAGGTAAATGATTCAATGTTGCAGAATTCTCATTTAAAAATAAAGATGTACTTAGAAATGTTTATTTTTTTATCTTACTAAAAGAATTGGAAGAGAAAAATCCGATGGTAATATAACAAATAATTATACAAGGCAACTACTTCATATTTTCAGGAATTGTGGTAATGATTACCACATACAAAATATTAACTATTTCCACTGCTGCCTCAAAATCTATGACTAGTATCTTATTTTAATTTGAGGAAAGTTTATGAGCTGGAAGTCCCCAGCTGAATAAAGGCTTACAGTTCAGGATTGCTTTAAATTTTAACATAACATTTTATAATTAAAAGAATTCAGAGAGAAAATTCCAATTTCTGGCTTATCTGGGAAAAATAAAAACTGGCAATATGTGCCCTCATTCTCATATGGGAAGAAAAAATATTAATACTGGGTATTCCTTTTAGATGGGACACATGCTCTCCAATTCACCACAGTTTCTACACTAAAGTAATATATGCATATTCATTATACCTTCTCCAGACTCTATTTACCTTTCCACTCTGGCTCACCTAGGATATACGGAGTTTAATAAATTATCCTAATTTATAATTTTGCGAATTAAATATATCTCCCCCGAAAATGGCAATACTTCAAAATTATCTTTAGTTTACAAATTAATGTAAAATAGCTGATTAGAATTGCCCCTGAAAGACAAGGTTTAATTGGAAAAAAAATGAGGAAGACTGAGTATCAGAGTAGTGAAGGTAGTGAAAAGTCAATACTTTGGAGGAAAATGGATGCAGTAAAAATATGTATGTATATTGTTTCTCCCCCCATTTTATTATTATGGCTATAAAATACAGCCTCAAAATTCTTCAACTCTCATCCACTGAGAGCTGGGGTTTAATGACTCTGACCTTGAATCTGGGAGGACCTATGACTTCTTGGACCAATACAATACAACAGAAACAATACTATGTAACTTTTGACATTTTCAAATGTCCCTGTCTTCAAATGCCCTCCGTTAGAGTACATCTCCTTTACCACCTTTTCATAGTTACCTGTGCTTCCTCAACTCCTACCCTTACAGTCCTTTCTGTCTTACTTATCATTTTTATAAAACCAGTCAAAATCTGAAATTATCTACTTATTTACTTGTTTTCTGCTGTCTCCATTTATTTTCATGTAAGTTCCAAGAGTTCCAGGTCATATCTTCAGTTTACCTCATTATTCTAGTAGCTTCAATATCACATTACCCCTACCAGTCACTTAAAAAGATTTGTTACTGAATAAATGGAACTCTATGCTTAAGCTAATATAATCTTCAGACTAAATCTGTGACAAAAGTGTTAATATTGGTTTCAGTTAGGACAGGATTTGGCTCTAAGTAACACAGACCACAAATAAAAGTAGGCAACATGTAAGAGGTTTATCTTCTCTTACAAAAAAAGCAGGTGAAGGCAGTCCACAACTGGGAGAAAAGTAGCAGCACAGTGACATTGAAGATTTGAATTACAGCTATGCAATGACATTATTAGCATGTCCTTAAAGTCAGGTGTCACATAAAGTTGCATAATGTCTATAGCATCTTGAGGCATAACGGCAACATTCTAGGCAGTTAAAGGAGGTTGAAGCAGCAAAGGACAAAGTGTCAATGACATACAAATCGAGTGTGTACTGTTTTAAAGACTTTCCTGAAAACCTCACTTCTGAGATCCACTTATATGTCATCTGGATTAACAGCCATACCAGGAAGCATTGATATTTTAGCTTACCAGATGAAAAAATATAGGCAAGAGAAAAAGTTTATGAATAGCTTTTGCATAGCCTATCACATAGCCTATCAACAGTGTCTGCCAAGATATTTCTTTTTTTAAAAATGTATCAGAAAATTGTCACACAAAATGGCTGGCTAATTAACTTATTTTTTACATTTTAAGTAAAAAAAAAACAAAAACGTTGTGTGTGTGTGTGTATAAAACCAACCCATTTCTGCTGACTAGACTTTGTAAAAACTTTTTTTTCTAGTAGGTATGTCCCCTCTGAAGGCAGCCTTCACACCTAGGAAATATTAATAACAATAATAGTCATGATCTATTGAGTTTTTCCTATATAGCAATTTAATCTACCCTTCTAGAGTCAATATCTCTACTTTTCAAATAAGGAAACTACAAATGAGAGAGGCTCAAAAGCTTGCTCTAATTTTATACAGCTAATCAGCAACACAGTTGAAATTTCATTCCATATTTATGAAATTCCAAAGACCCCATTCTTATCCTCTATGCTAAATGTGAACCTTGACCAAAGGGAAGAGATGCACTGCTATGGCTGATTGCAATCAGAGAAACCACCTGAGAAAACAGGCAAGCTACTGAAATATTTTCTAAAGTGAACAGCGCCGATTCTTTGAGGAACAAATATGCCAAGCAAGCACAAATATTATCAAGCAATACCTCTAAGAAATATCCACATAAATGTATACCCATTTCATGAAAAATATCTGCATGGTGTTTACCACAAGAAACCACATAGACAAGCCTTATATATTCTGAAAGTGCAATCCTGATGGAGGGAAGATTTCCCCAGTTGAATATGCTTTTTTATACTAGCTTAAACATAGTTAAAAACATTTCTTTGTCTTATAACTGTTAATATGCTACTGTTCTTTCTGGATCTCCAAGAGGAAGCTAAAGTATATAGTTTTCCCAAATTTATTTACATGTGAAAATTAATTTCCCCTTTCATTCTATCTCAAGAAACTAGGGTCCCCAAGAAACACCATATGGGAGAATTGTCCTTTGAGATCATTAACATCCTATTCTTGATTCGTCAACAGCTACTCCTGGGTAATAATACTTTACAGATCATTAAAACACTGGTGCTTCGAAACATACATAGGCAGAATCCTTCCTAGGAGCAAAAAGTAAACACTTGGAGAGACTGAACTGGGAACCATGATCACAACTTTAAGCTGCTTCTCTGCATTTGCCAGAGAGCAACTTACCATAGAAAATAAAGTATTCAACTATCAACCTGATTTCCATAACCATGAATTTCCTTCAATATATTTGTGGATTCTGATAAATAAGACACTAATTCTAGGGATATAAAGCATTAGTTCCGGGGCTTCTATAGTAATATTAATGACTTACTGTCACCCATAGATTTCAAAAGTCCAAAGTAAACTGTACTTACTACTTAAGAGTCATGTGGGGAGATGTATGAAACCTGAGGGATTTCTTTCTTTCCTTCCTGCCTCCCTCCCTCCCTCCCGCCCTCCCTTCCTCCCTTCCTTCCTTCCAGGCTGCACAGCTTGTGGGATCTTAGTTCCCCAACCAGGAATCAAGACTGGGCCCCTGGCAGTGGAAGCGTGGAGTCCTAACTACTGGACCGCCATTGGGAGCTTGGGATTGACATGTACACAGTGCTATATTTAAAATAGATAACACATCCCCAAAATTAAGTCTCTCAGTAGGTGGCATACATAATATCTGAAAAAAAAATTAAAAGCTAAATTAATTAAAATGTTTATTATTTTAATTTTTGTTAATTTTAATATTAAGTCATAAAGATTAGTCAAAATAAACTATTCCCCAAAGGAGATTATGGAGGAGTTTAGATAATACAGAAATAGCAATTATACAAAGTAAGAAGTGATGCCATAAGAGAAGTGCAGATAAAATCAAATGAAGAGAAGAGAGTGTTTCAAGTTGTGGGAACCAGGGAAGTTTCTTTGAAGAGCTGACATTTAACTAGTTTTTGGAGAGACCCAACATAATAGAAAACCAGGCAAAAACAGTTTTTCTGGAAACTATTCCAGAAATACAAATGGTGATAAACATATGAAATAATCCAAATACTAATAATGCAAATAATCAGGTAAATGAATTAAAACAAAGTACCACTTTTTTCCTCCATCAGATTGACAAAACTAAAAATATTAACAAGGTATATGAGAACGTAGGGAAATGGGCAGGTTCAAACTATGCTGGTATAAGTGCACAACTGGGAGTTGCTTTAGAGTACAATTCTGACATATTCTACAGTCTATAAGTAATTAATATAAAGCTGTGCCTTTCCACTTTTGGAAATACATTGTTGATAACTGTGCAAGAATAGCAGCTGCAGTATTGTGCTGTAATTATAAAAACTCTAAATATTCATCAGTATAAGAATGGCTAAACAAAAACAGTTTATTCATTATGCTGACTATAATGCTGCCATTATAGCATAATGCTTAATGACATGACCTCTGAAAGCAGAACTATATGGATTTGAATCATTTGTTCCCTATATTTACCTTGAGATCAATACAGGGACCTTAGTTTTTGGGTTTTTTTTTCCCTCTTCTGTAAAATGGAGATAACAGCATTACATATTTCATTAGTTTGGTGAGATAATATGTCACACTTAATACCCAGTGCACAGACAGCATCCAAATAAATTGTCTAATATTATTCATTTTATTATTTTTAATTTTAATATTATTCATGATAAAACTTCTCAGGTATATCATCAAATAGAAAAAAAAAGGACATTTCACACTGACCCATTTTGAAGCACTTGAGTTAAGTAAAGCATATTCACAAAAGTAAACTGTGTCTATTTTCAATAGATAAATGTACATGCATTTATAAATGCATTGAATATATTTGAGGAAAACACACACCAAAATAGAAACAAAGGTTATCTCTGAAGAATGGACTAGGTTTGGATAATATCCAAATGGGGCTTTAAGTGTTCCTGAAATGTTTTAATTTTCTATAAGGAGCATGCATTACTTATGCAATTAAAAGAATTTACATATTAAATATTAAGTGGCTGATTGAAACCTGCTAAAATGGATGGAGACGATTACTAAAATGGACCTGCTAAAATGGATTACTACATGAGTAGTAATGTACTCAGGTAATAAATCATGGTCTCCTGCAGATGTCTAGGGTAGTAACATTTTGGGTGGCATAGCTCCTTTGGTTGAGATGATAATTATTGTTAATTATTATGAGGTTATTTCTCAACACAGAAAAGATATTAGTGTTTCAAAGTTTTCATTGTACGTTATCTGCAAAACTCTGCCACCTCTCTCCATTCCAGTTCAGTATCCTGGTTACAAGAAAGCATTCTTCCTCTCTTTATTTACTCTTCACTGATCTAACACCAGTAATACCAGTCCATAGAAACAACAGTCAAATATAACAAAAAGCACATTAAAGAGTCCAACATCACCGTGTAATAGACATAAAAACACCTTATTAACATTTTTATAACACTCTCAACTGAAATATACAGACCACTCTCAATTTTAACAGCTGGTTCCCAACAACTCTTATTTGGGTGATAAGTTTTTAAAAAAACAAATGCTGGGCATTTTTCATATTCTTCTCATCAAGTAACAGCTGTTCCTTTAGAACAAAGTGTATGCATGTTGGAAGTGTTACTGATGCTCACTTCTGTTTTGTTCTGTGTGAAAAAGCTTTACATTGGGCGCTATTCAGAAAGACAAATGACTTCAGATGTTTTGAATGGATACCATGGCACTAGTTTGAATGCAGTTTCTTGTGATTTTAGAATATTTTCAGCCACAATTTTTATATTCAAATTTTACATTCAAATTATAGATGGAAGACTACACCCTTCTTCAGGACAAAAGCATTTCTGTTTTGATGTGCTCTTGAGCATCTTTAGGTCATCCATTACATCAGTCATTTATTCTCATAAAGTGTTTGGCCATGAACAATAACTTACTACATCAAAACACAGCAAATATTCATGAAAGAAATAGATACGGTTCTTCTGTTCTTGAGTGCATTTCAACCAGATACCCTTAGGATAATTCCCATTTCAACGTAAGCTATTAAAATTATTGCTGAGGGCTTCCCTGGTGGCGCAGTGGTTGAGAGTCCGCCTGCCTACGCAGGGGACACAGGTTCGTGCCCCGGTCCAGGAAGATCCCACATGCCGTGGAGCGGCTGGGCCCGTGAGCCATGGCCGCTGAGCCTGCGCGTCCGGATCCCGTGCTCCACAACGGGAGAGGCCACAGCAGTGAGAGGCCCGCGTACCGCAAAAAAAAAAAAAAAAATTGTTGCTGAATTAAAAACACCTAGTCATGCTGGAACATGTGGAGACAAATACCCACAGACGTTGGCCTGAAGGTTCAGGCATATTTAAAGGCAGCTTAATTATAAGACACTATGAAGTTCTCCCAATTAATCTGGAGCTAAATATTCTACATCTGCTAAGTATTTTTAAAAAGTTAAAGAAATCTTTATTTTCACATAATTATGGATTTGGTCAGAGGTTAAAATTGATGTTGTCATTTTGAAACTAAATTACACCAAGTTATTTGCTTTGATAGTGTTTACTATAACATTAAAAAAACACATTTCTGCTAATATTCTTTATTTTGTCATCTATTTATTTCATGCTGCATTTGCATATACTCCTTAACTTCTTAGAAATAAATACTTACAAACAGCTTAAAATTTCTTAGAAATAACACTGTCTTAATAATGAAATTCAAATGGTGACTTTTCCTCCCAAGACACACAGTTTTCTCTCTTGGTTCTTTGCCTTTGTGAATGACACAAATTCTGTCTGGATCACTTTTCCATATTATCATTTTAAATTATTTGACTTTTTGATCAATTTTTTCTCTTTTTCTGCACAACGGATATTCTAAACATTCACCAACTTTTCAGATAACCCAGTCCACACTTGATCCTCTTATCCTTAGCAGAAGGATTTTGTCTTCTATTTTCCAGCATAATGTTAATTTCCTCATTTTATAATTGCAGACTTGAATTTGTATCAGTTCTTAGCTTTTTCCTTTGCATCTCATAGGAAGAGATGACACAGGAAAATCTTTTCTACCATGCTTTCATCAGATACTCCTCTGCCCAGGCAGATAGATGGGAGTTCTAGAGAAGTGTGTGAACACTTCGCTTACATGGAGCGACCTTCTCAGACATAAAATATCCTCATTTTTTACCTAGAGAGTTACATAGCATATGTGACATTTTCCAGGGAGCCATGTCCCGTAAACACATGGATCCCTGCTTTGTTAACTAAAGCAATCCTAAACAACCAGGCACATTCTGCTAAAATTATTGCATAGGTAATCACTCTCCTGCTAGCAAAAAAAAATATATATATATATATATATCAGATTGATTTCAGGATCTCTGTTAGTATGTTTACACATTCATATTGGGTCACGTGCTTTCCTTGTGTGCTGAGAAGGCCTCTCCTCAATAACAGGAGAGAATCACAGACTAGCTGTTAGAACTTTTACTTCCTCATCCATCCTCTGACCTTGGTAAACATCTCGGTGGCAAATATTTGTGGTATATTTTCACTATTTATCTTACAAAATTTTCTGCAATATTTCACTTAAGCAGACTAACACTCTGACTTTTATTAAAATTAATTTTTATTGGAGTATAGTTGATTTACAATGTTGTGTTAGTTTCTGCTGTACAGCAAAGTGAATCAGTTATACAGTTATACATGTACATATATCCAATCTTTTTTAGATTGCCTTCCCATTTAGGTCACCACAGAGTACTGAGTAGAGTTCCCTGTGCTATATAGTAGGTCCTTATCAGCTATCTATTTTATATATAGTAGTGTGTATATATCAATCCCAATCTCCCAATTTATCCCTCCCCCACTTCCCCCCTGGTGACCATAAGTCTGTTTTCTACATCTGTGACGCTATTTCTGTTTTGTAAATAAGTTCATTTGTACCATTTTTTTTTAATTCCACATACAGGCGATATTGTATGATATGTCTTTCTCTTTCTGACTTACTTCACTCAGTATGACAATCTCTGGGTGCATCCATGTTCCTGCAAATGGTGTTATTTCATTATTTTATACAGCTGAGTAATATTCCATTGGATATATGTACCACATCTTCTTTATCCATTCGTCCGTCGATGGATGTTTAGGTTGCTTCTATGTCCTGGCTATTGTAAATAATGCTGCAGTGAACACTGGAGTGCATGTATCTTTTCAAATTATGGTTTTCTCCTGACATATGCCCAGGAGTGGGATTGCTGGATCATATAGTAGCTCTATGTTTAGTTTTTTAAGGAACCTCCATACCGTTCTCCATAGTGGCTGTAACAGTTTACATTCCCACCAACAGTGCAGGAGGGTTCCATTTTCTCCACACCCTCCCCAGCATATACTGTTTGTAGACTTTTTGATGATGGCCATTCTGACCCGTGTGAGGTGATACCTCACTGTAGTTTTGATTTGCATTTCTCTAATAATTATGATGTCAAGCATCTTTTTATATGCTTTTTGGCCATCTGCATGTCTTCTTTGGAGAAATGTCTACTTAGATCTTCTGCCCATTTTTTGACTGGATTGTTTGATTTTTTGATATTGAGCTTCATGAGCTGATGGTATATTTTTAACACTCTGACTTTGATTTGAACCATCCAATAGAGAGTAGGAAATCCTTCTGTAAAATATATTATCTGTTAACATCTTCCTTTATAGGTCTTGTGATGTTCATTTAGCAATTCAGTTGCTTTTTTCCTCCATCAACTTTAATTATTTGCATCATTCTCTATATGTACATGGGATTATTTAATTGAATATTTAATTTTTCTCAACTTTTTTCTGAAAAACTAGTTTCTATTGATTACACTTTAATTGGGGGGGTCTTCATATCAGCTTACACAACATTTTCTCATTCAGAGATCATCTTCTACATAAATGTATTCTGCATTTAATTCTATAAGTGAAATTATGAGCTCTTACTTAGCTGCGACAAAAATATTATGGTAATGTTTGACATACCTTACATAAGTGAAAATGATATTCTTTCCAGGCAAAAATGTTTTTCTTATACATCATATATTTCCAGTTACTGGAGTGGTAATTACAAGTTCATATTCAAAAAACAAAAAAAGTCCTTGTTCAGTAAACTCTGTATTTCATATGATTCTTGGACATAACCATATCCTAGATATATTCCAGGTCTTTACAGACACTGATTGTCATTAACCTTTCTGTAATAGAGCCCATCTACTCCCCATCCACAGTCAATGGATATCAGAGAATAATACTTTATCCATCCAATTTCAACCAATTCCATAACATGGAAGACAAACTTTTTTTTTTTGTATGATATCCATATTCTCTGTTAGAGAATAATGCTGAAGGTCACACTGTTTAGTGATTTCTAGCCACAACTTACACTATGTATAGTTTTTCTGTAATTTTTCTTCTTTAGCTTGGCTCTCTAGGAATTCCTGGCACTGAAATTTAAAGACATAATATTCTGTACTGATTAAAATATCCAATAGTTTTTCTGAGGTAAAGGTTCAAGCTTATTTCTAGCATTGTTAATGAGAATGGAAGACTCATTATTCATTTGGTGCATTCAATTAGAGCTTTGTCTTCTACCCAGGTTGATTTCCAGCAGCAGCTTGTTGTCTAAAAGCAAGCTCTGTCTATTGTCCCTATTTGAAGTGTTAAATCTTTTGTAGGCTCCAAAACTGTGATAGAGTGAATTTCTGTTGTTTCAAGCTACACAGTTTACGGAGATTTGTTATAGCAGCCCTAGGAAAGTAATACAGTGCCGAATTCACATTCCAGAATTTTTTCCAGTAAACAGGGGTAAACAAGATTCTAACATGAGAAATAGCCCTGTCAGTCTCTGAGTTTATTGCTTAATGGCAGGTTCTGTGAGGGAGAAATTACTTCTCACAGTTGAAGGAATGTTCCTGGTTTCCTCATAATAATTCCCAGGAATTTTACACATTGGGCTGGACTTTAGCTGGATTTATTAGCCAGCTTCTATCTCTAATATAGGTGACTAAGGTCCTTAACACTTCTCCCACTTCTTTCTCTGAGAAGAAAATCATTATGATAGCATCAGTGTAGTGTATGAACATTTTTTAATAGGTTTTTAGTCCCGCCTTACTAGATTAAAGCAAATAATGCTGAATTAAAGCAAATCTGTGTTCAGACAGTAAATGTGCATTTGTTTCCATTCCACAAGATTCAAATTGTGCCTAGTTGGAATTCAAAATTGAGATAGGAAAGAAGACCTTAGGAAGATCTGTAATGATGTATACGGTCAGCTTCAGGTTTATGCAACTCCTTGTGGAGTCACACAGGGCCTTGAGACTGGTTCAATACTTGGTTGTAGCTATCTTAAAATTCTTAACAATTTTTGAGCATGGGGCCTTGTATTTTCATTTTTCACTCAGCCCCATGAATTATATACCCAGTCCTGATGACGTATCAATCCTTCTTTGCCTACTTTATTTTCTGTTCACTTTTCATCACATCAGGTGCAGATGAAACATTCAAATGAACCACCTCCATGGTCTCCTGTTAACATCCAGGAATAGTCTGCCTTATTTGTTGACCAATCAGAACAATTAAGAGGGAGTATATGGAAGAAAAGCTTCCTTCTCAACCACTTTCTTAGAACAGCAGTAACTTATGGCCCCCTGGAAGTCTATATCGCTCAGTGTTTACTACTGAGGAGAGTTTGGGCAATTCCAAAGGATCCCATTTACCACAGCTAATTAATACTTGATGAGAAATGGACTTAGTCACTATGCTCAGTGAAAAGGGCAAAGACAACAATGTTCAGTTCATATACAATATCGGTGCTAACTTTGCATTCATGTAAAGGCAGCACAACCACATAATAGTCCCTGCAGTCACACATACCAATTTGTAACTCCATCCTCACCTAGGTTTCTGCCCTTGTGTTCTCTCCATACACTCCAACTTTTACCTTAGAACCTTGTAAGCACCATCCCTATCTTCCATAAGGGTTACTGTACATTCTGCTCTCCATTCTAACAATCTTAAGACAGTCTGTATACCATCCTAGGCAACTTTACCCAAATTATTGCATATGGTTTTAGATCCCAGACTGGGGATTGAGTGAACAGATCTCAGCCCTCCTTCAGTCTTTCTCAGATTCTATGGCTTTAACTAAGGGGATAAATCCTACCCCCTGTTCAAGTATATTTCAAGGAATGGGCTTGGGACTTTAGCACTCCCTTCCTCCAATTCAAAAGTTGATAATGCAGTTCAGTTCCTTATTGGGAATCCTATCAAGGTCCACTTTTTTAACCCTATTCACCTTTTCCTCAAAAGCACATTTGTTCAGGTGAGCTTTCTTTGACTTCCTTCTCTTATTTTTGATTTCTTCCCACTGTGCTTATAACAGGGAAGCTTTTCCTCCACATAGTCCCATGTGTAGTAACGAAGTCTGTTATCTTTGTCACTGCCTTTTGATTTTTTTCCCCAAGGATACATAAGGCTCCCAAGGCAGAGGAGTGTCACCTGGCCCCCATTCATTACATTGTCAATGTCAATAGTGTTAACTAAGATATCTCTGGATAATATAAAGTCTGTCTAAGGTTACCTACACTTGTCCCATTCCTTTCATATGAAAATGAGTATACCACTGTCGAATTGGGGAGGGGTTGTAGCAGTTCTCCCATCATCGTAGGCCTGCCAAACCCTGCCTGAACCGTAGCAGCAGATGGGCTGACATAATATCTGGAAGTGTCTTTTCAAAAGTTCGCAACCACTTAATGAGTAGTCACTAACCTGAGCAATCCCTTCCATTTGATAATAACAGAATTGCAACACATCCTTCCATCATTAATTTGAGGAACCCATGCCAATAACAATACACCAATCTTCTGCTGGTAAATGTGCATTTCTTTAACAAAATACCCTTAATATTCAGTCATCACCTGATCTTGGCCTCCAGTTTCATGAACAGTTTTTCAAGTAATCAATGACTTGAATCATTTCCAAGGGGGTATGGGATTTCTCCAAGAAGCCACAAAAATACAAGAAGGCCTTCAAGTGAAGAAGTCTAATCTTACAGATTTTCCCAAAATACTACTATTAAAGGTTGGACTTTTACAGATGTGCTAGCAAGAGCCAGTAATAGAATTTTCCAACTTCCTTTTGTCCTTGTACTCGGTTCCTGTGCTTCCAGATCTCAGTCTATTTCCTTTTAGTGGTGAGACTTACCCACTTCATATGCTTCAAAATGTTCACCACGTCACACTGCCAATGGGTAGCCAACAGTTTTGGAATCAAAGTCTCATTGTAGTTTTCCATTATCTCCTTTTACATAGAAAAAGAAAATTCCTTAAGCATTACTATTTGGGGTTCTTAACAATCCTAACCACAAAACCAATCTGAACTCACACAAACTATTTGTCAAATCCAACTCACAAATCAGAGATCTTGTTCAGTGTGAAGCTTTACTAATAATTTCAAGGATACAACAATGAGGACTTGGTGAAGTAGGGAAAGGTTTGGGGTGTAGTACAGAAGCCTGGGTCCTTTCTTGGTCATTGAATGTGCTCTGCCACAAGGTTCCAGATTCAGTTTGAGTAAAATGTTCAGTGGCCTTACTTACACAGATGGACTTTTCTTAATCACACAACGTCTCCTCACACTCAGATAGTGGCATAGCTAACATGACATTTTCCTGGGAATCATGACCTTAAATTTATGGATTCCTGGTATATCATAAGCAATTCTGGACAACTATGACAATCTGCTAACAACATTTTATAGATAAGGACTCTCGTGCTACCAAAAATTATTTATTTTCCAGAATCCCCGAGTTAGTATGTTTATAAAAAGATTAGACCAAAACACCTACCTTCTTTGTTTCCCAGGAGTTTCTCCCCACTCCTGCCGCCATCAAGGGAGACAATTGATCAAGAGATGCCATCCTTCCTCTTATGACTCTCGAACCTATACCTTCTGTACAGAAGTCTCTTACATGCTTCTTTTACAGAAGCAATGTTTTTAAAGTTAAATATTTTATTTCTACTTATTTTTCTTATACATTGAAAACTGCATCATTCTATATTGACTAGAAATCATATATTCCTTATTTAATATGATATGTAATGAAGCTAAAAACCCAACTGAGTCCGCGCAATAAATGTCTCTTCAATCTCTGTCCTCATCTATATTACTATTGTCACTGCTACAGTTAAGCTTTCTGTGAATTCACACTTGAACTAATGTATTAAACACTGGCTTCCTTTTTAAACTTAACGTCGTCAATCTTTTCTTCACCGTAGCGCAATTCTGATTATTCTAAGGAGATAATCTGATTGTTGAGCCCAGGTTCAACATCATTTACTCTCTGCCCACTTCATAAATACAAAATGAATTCACAGTCGTTATTTCTTCTCCAAGGTGCATTAAATGATCACCGCTACAAAAGATTATTTGCTGTTTCTTAAATATGCTTCATTATTTCATACATTCAGTTCTTCAAATATTTTGCTCTATATTTAGTCATCAAATAATTTTTTATCTACCAACCATGACTCACTTGGCAAAACTAAGTTGTTTCATGAATGTCTCCACTAATTCCAGAATTGCTTTCATGCACCTGAATGCAGTTGGAGAAAAATGCACAACTGTATCATGCTGATTGTTAACCACTTTAAAACTATGACCTTGAAAATCAAGTGTGCCCTTAATGCTGCCAAATAAGCCCACTATTCTGCCATAAGCCATCACTTTCTTTCTCTCATATAAGATTAGTTTACAGATTCTTTTCTCATTTCAGATCTCTCACGTCTTCTTCCCCAATCTCACTGCCAGCTGATGATCTTGTTTCTTATGTCACTGAAAAAAATTAAAGCTATCGGGAGGAAAAGTGCACAGGATCACACTGCCGCATATACTTAATATCAGTCAGTATCTTAGCTTCCATATTACTCATCTTGCATATTACCATACAGCAGTGTTTCCCAACCTTGTTTCTATTGACGTATTGAGCCAGACAATGCTTCTTCGTTGAGCAGGGCCAGAGAGAGAGTGGGAGCTCTCCTGTGCATTGTAGGATGTTATTCACCATCCCTGACCTCTATTTCATGTCAAGTAGCTCCTTCTTCCCCATTCACCAGTTGTGACAACCAAAAATGTCTCCAAACATTGCCAATTTTTGCAAAACTGCCCCCTGTGGAGAACCATTGCCAGAAAGGAAATATTCATGCCAACCACTGAGGCTAATTAACCACTGAGGCTAATTAACCACTGAGGCCAGCCTCTTTGTTTATTCATTAACTCTCTCTGGCTGCACACAGACTCCTTTCAAGGAATGCTTCTCTCTCTCTTAATCAATGTTTTCCTCCTTACTGGGTCATTTCACAGTCATACACATATGCTATTATTTCTCCCAGCTTAGAAAACAAAAGCAAATAATAAACTAAAAACCCTTGCATATCAGGTTTTCCTTGCCAGACACCCCCAGGGAACTTAATCCCTTTTCCACCAATACTCAAAAGAATCATTTATACTCACTGTCTCCATGGCTGCTCATTTCATTCTCCTTTAAATCTCCTCCATACAAGTTTTTGCCCCCAGCACAATAATTAAACTTCTCTTCTGCTCTTAATGGCTCTTTTCCTCTTTTACTCACCTTACCTGATCTGTTAGCAGCATATGAAGTAGTTTATCACTACCTTCTCCTTCATTTAGCTTCTCTACTTTCCTATTATTTCTCTAGTCTTTTTTTTTTTTTTTTAATTCTCTCTCAGTCTCTTTTACTGGTTTCTCCTCCTTTCCTAGGCTTCTTCATGTGGGTATGCCCTAGGTCTCAGCACCTGATTTTTTCCCCCTCACCTTTCTTTGCACTTACTTCCTTGGTGGTCTCATGCCATCTCACGGCTTTATGTGCAATCTAAATGCTAATGAATCCCAAATTTGTATTTCCATGCCATATCTCTATCCAGAATTTAACACAGAACAAATTCAATTACATTTTTTTTTACACTCCTACTTAAATGTTGTGACTATAATGGGTCTCTTTTTCCTGTAATCCATTCCTCACTCTCCCCTATGCGGTTCATGACACAGAGGACCTGACCTCTGTAGGCTGTGTATCTCAGCATTTCCTGTAAGCTGGCTTCCAGGTGGGATCAAACCATGGGAGGCACGTGTAGAAAGATGAAAAGGAGAAGAAAGGAAGGATATAATTATTCTCTCAATCCCTCTCTGTCTTGGTGTCACCTCTCATAACAGCTGCATTTCTTCCATGGCTCCAGCTCCTTTTACACAGGCCCACTGTGGTTCCAGTTTCCATCAGCAACCCCTCTCCTCAACTCCAGTAATGCAGTCCTTTTTCTCCCTCCATCCAAGTGGTAGCAGCCTCCTGTTGCTGCTAATTCTGAGTTGCCTCACTACCTCCTGACTGGCTTTTTTAAAGCTATTTTGAACCAACTGCCTGCACTAATTCCCTTTGTTTTAAATTGGCAATGACTTCTGTTTCCTGGGTTTGGGCTTTCACTGCTTCAGATATCTAATAGACATGTCAGAACCAACATTCCTCAAAATAAATTGCTGATCTTCATTTCCCTGACCCTGCCATACCTGTTCATGTTTCTCCATCAAAGGTAACAACTTGGTTTTACTCAAGATGGGCTATTACAACAAATAACTTCTTATTTTTATGTTTGCCGGGGGAAGTTTTAAGAGGAACACCTGAAAATGGTTTGCGTGATTTCATCCCCATCTTATGGCCCAGAACTTGCTCACCGACCCTGAACATAACTGCATATGTCACTGTCATTCCATGTTAATATTACCCAAGCCAGATACCTAAGACACAGTCTTGGACCTTTCACTCTCCTTAACTTAGTCACCAATTTTGATTCAGCCCACCTGAGTAAACAGCTCTGACTTCCATCTAATTCTCACTTAGATCACTGCTAAAGACTTTTATTTTACTTCCTTACCGGCAGGGTCAAACTTCTCTGATCCATTCTTTAAATGTTGGTTAAGTTATTTCTTGAAAACTGTAATCTCGTCATATCAGTCCCCTGCTTAAAAGTACCAACAGCTTCTATTACCCCAACCAGAAGCTCAGATTCCTTTAACTGTAATATTTTATATGAACTTGCCTCCTATCTAGTCTACGTCCTTATTCTCATCTTTCATTTATTACTGTAGCCCCTGCCTCACGCAACATAAATTTACTTAGCTCAGCTTGTATTTACTTCCCTACTGGTAAAGTATACGTGTGTTTATGTTCTCTCAAAGTTTCTCACATTTGGGGCTTCCCTGGTGGCGCAGTGGTTGAGAGTCCGCCTGCCGATGCAGGGGACCCGGGTTCTTCCCCTGGTCTGGGAAGATCCCACATGCCGCGGAGCGGCTGGGCCCAGGAGCCATGGCCGCTGGGCCTGCACATCCGGAGCCTGTGCTCTGCAACGGGAGAGGCCACGGCAGTGAGAGGCCTGCATACCGCAATAAAAAGTTTCTCATATTTTAAATTTAACTTTAATTGTCACACTTTATTTGCTTACATTACTTTTCATCTATATTCACTTCAAACACTGTGCTCTTTGAAGGCATACTTTGTTCAATGCTATATAAATAAAGGTCAGGAAAAGAAGAATATGTAAAACTAGCTTAAGTAAATAACTTTGCTTTCAATTAATTATGTATCTATCAATTCAAGGTGTTTATGTTTCTCTTTTTCTGTGAAATCTAAACTACATTTCCCATTTTTATTATATGATTATTACATAATATATTTTCCACCTCTAATACAGTGCTATTATTATACTATTAATATTATACTAGATATTATACTCATTTCCACAATCAATCATAGGGTCTATTTTATCCTTTCTATTGCACTTGATTATAGAGGAGATTGAAGAGTTAGAAGCCATGTACTTGAAACCAATAATGAGAACACTGTGAAGGATATCAAAATCTGTAAATATCATGAGGTAACTTAGAGAAAGAGAAATGGGTATTTCTGTCATTTTTTTATTTAGTAGATTAGTTGAGAAGGTAAAATTATTCACTGAGCATGAACTTTGGTTCAAATATATTTTTTCCAAATCATGTTCTCAAATATATAATAAAAACATATATAGTAAGTATGGCTCATTAAAAACAAACATTATTTTGAACTGTGCTGCATTAAATGAAATTAACATTCTCTTTTAAAAATGCATTACTAACTATCTGTATTTTCTGAAAATGCACCCTTAATTATGTAGATATGAAATGGCATGCTGGGATATGATTTGAAAATAATTTAGCAAAAAACAGAAAGGGAATACATTAAGCAGGTATGGCAAAACCATGGTAACTGCCGCATTTGAGAGATGGTCATGTGGACTTTAATAAATTATTTAGTATGTGTATGAAAATACAATACTAAAACTGAAACAAAAAGGGAAATATATACAACTTTTACTTTTTTAGGAGTTAGTACAGTGTCGATATACATTGCCTATAGTACTATACTTGATCAGAACCAAAGACTGTGTGACATTTGATGAAATAAGATTAAGTGTAGAATCTCATGGGGAGTTACTTCAAGGCAACGAAGACCCATGTTACATAGATGTTATATTTAATGAGCAATTACACTGAGTGATGTGTTTATTTATGTCTTTAATTATACAATATCTTTTCTTTGTTACCCTTAATGTAGATATTAAGCTTATGCAAGTACACTTGCACCATATTGCAGGATCTATAAATTCAATTGTGTGTATGTATATATATATGAACCACATGATTAAAAAAAATAAAGGATCCAGACTTCCCTGGCGGCCCAGTGGTTAAGAATCCTCCTGTCAATGCATGGGTCACAGGTTCAAGACCTGGTCCAGGAAGATCCTACATGCCGCAGAGCAACTAAGCCCGTGTGCCACAACTATTGAGCCTGCACTCTAGAGCCCACGGGCCACAACTACTACTGAAGCCTGTGCACCTAGAGCCCGCGCTCTGCAACGAGAGAAGCCACCGCAATGAGAAGCCCGCGCACTGCAACGAAGAGTAGCCCCCGCTCGCCGTAACTAGAGAAAATCCGCGTGCAGCAACGAAGACCCAACACAGCCATAAATAAATTAATTAATTAAAAAAATAAAAATAAAGGATCAATGCATATTGCTGACTTACACATTGATTACTCACCTGGAATTTTATTATGGTTCTACATCTCCATCATAACCAATTGTTATTATACAAATAAAAGTTTAAAAATATATTATTAAAGTGAAATTTTAATGTGCTTGGTAATGAATAATAATAATAATCCAGGTAGTTCTAAACTTACAAAAACTAAATATACCTAGTGAACAAAAGATATTCAACTTAAATAAAATTATCTGTGCTTGCCTAATTTTATTTCTTATAGATTTAGGACTTCTAATTTTATTATTCATTTATTTATTTTCCTATGTGATATGATAAGTTGGCTTCAGGATACCTTTGTTTACAATTAATTTATTCCATCACATCCTTTTGGGCCTAAAAAAGTATGGGTTTTGTGATTTCCTGGACTAAAAGTTATCTATTTACATAGTGAAAGGTCAGGCCATAAAAAACTTTGCCTGTACTAAATTATATTTTTGTTTTATGTTGCAATGTGTTGCAAGTTATCTCATTTAATTATATTTTATTTCTATTATTTAATATTTGATTAAAATACATAACTTATGAGACATATTAATAGAATGAATGTATGTGAGCACACAGTCTAATTTAAAAACCGGAACAGTATCAATAATTTTGCAGCTATTTTTCATTCATTATCTGCCACAGAGAGGCAGTTACACTTTTGCATTTTATGCTTAGAATTCCCTTGGTTTCTTAATAGATAACATGTTATTAGAAGTCTATTTTTGGATCCAGACAGCCTATATTTGGACCTTGTTTCCTTATTTTCCCAGTCTCTTTTGAGTCTATTCCTAATCTTTATCCCTGGTTACTTTCTGGAAATTTAAGTAATTTTGGAAAGTAGGAAAAAGTGAAATGATGAAATATAGTGTTTTCAGTTTACAAATTTCTCCCACAAATCACTTCAGGAAAACGAGAAGTCTTTTGCTATAAAGGATATTTAACTGATAAATTCTAAGTGGGACCAACATTGTATATCATGTTATGCAAAGAAAGATTGTAGGTGATCTACCTCATTCTATCAATAATCTCAGGAAGAGATGATTAACCTTAGATCAATGGGTATGTGTAAAACACCATGGGCCATGGGAAGAAAAGAACTTGTACATGGCTGCTTATTCAATAGGCTATATTTAAAGAGCAGCAACTGGCCTGGTAATGGGCACTAATTAGCCACAAATGGAGTCTCAAACATGAAACTGAACGACTGGTAAGATCTTACTGGTGTTTTCAGTTAATAAAAATATAACTAACCAAAATCCATCAGAAAAATAAAAGCACAAGTGAAGAAAGCCCTGTGTTTTACTTATCCATCCTTAAGCCATTTCAGAGACCATACCTGCAAAACTAGGAAGAAACTTCTAAGTGTGAAAAGCCCCATGGGAATATTTTTAGCAAACGCTGTTAGTAACTATCTTGAAAGAACCCAGAGAATGCAGATCAGCCTTGTGGGTAAAATTTGACAGAGACAGAATTTGCTACAGTTGTCATCTTTTTCAAAGGTATCCAGTCAACAAACCAATTCCCATGAGACTGAATGATCTTACCATTTATCTAATTGTTGCTATTCATCCTAAAACAGGTCACCTTTCCCTCCCATCCCATTCATGCAATAGTCACTCAAAGGTTCTATCCACTTCAATACTTGCTGCCAGGTAGTTCTTTTCTCTCAAAAGCAGCCAGAGTGGTTTTTTCATTGCTAACTTAATCATGCCATTTTAGATTAACTGGAGGATAAATCCAGATGGTTCAACATTCATTGAATGTGAGCTCTGAACACAGAAAGAATAAAGAATATGTAGGGTTGCAAATGCTAAATAAATAAAAGAAGAAAGATCTCCTACACTAAATACATTTATAAGGAATCAAGTAAAAGTTTTTATTGAGTACTAGTACCCTTATCTTAATACATCCTGGTGATATTTTAAAGAAATAGAAAGATTGCCAATGAAATAAAAACAGTTACTTAAATAGGAAAAAAACCTATATTGATATCAGATCTCTCATCAGTAACATTAGATACCAGTTGACAGTAGAACAGTTTCTTTACAGGTATAGGGGAACTCTCCTTTATTAGAATTCTATAAGGGAGCAAAACAATGGATAATGTATTTAACAAATAAATTTTCATAAATATTAAAAATAACCAAAGTTAATTCCCAGACTCCTCTTCTGAAAAAAAAAATTACTTGGGATGTTCTTTAGCAAAATGAAAATTTGAGACAAAAAAGTTAATATACATCATCCAAGAAACAGAATTAATCCAGAAGCAAAAAGAAAATAAACTCTAAGCTGACCACTGCGCCGCAGACTGAAAGAGTATGTCAGAATTAGATCCAAAGACTTCCTTAGATTTGACTTTGACAAGAAAGATGTCATTTTACAAATTGTGTCATTAAGGGTCCAGATGATCTTAAAGAGCTAACAGATACATTATACCCTCCATCATTAAGAGCATATAGAAATCAAGAACACTGGGGGAAAGCCATAACTAAATTTATATTGGAAATCATTCTACTTTATTTGGTTTTGGAAAAGTCTTCCAGCCTAGTCTACCAGGTTGCTCCTCATATACTCTCCTGAAATGCTTTTCTAGTGTCACTTACCATCTGCTGCCTTTCAAATGAATGCTACTTCAGTCAGATTAGTATTTATACAATCTGTAAGCCTGAGAACCTCTTTCCATCCCATTCATCAGCACATTGAACAGAACTTAACCTCAAGCTTGTGATTAATACATTTTGTTTCAGTGAATGAATAAATGTACAAAGGTATGCATTTTACAGTCTCTTTTTCAGATGTTCGCTCTGAATGCGAGTTGTAGGTATGAAGAGTAGACATGTGGAGTGGAGTGGCTCAAAGAGGCAAGCACTTGTTAAACCTAATCTTTCTGCTTGGCCCTATAATTCTTTCTCTTTAGCATTACACCTTTCAATATCATGGGGCACCCTGAAGGCCCAGCACCGGCAGGCACCTGCTCTGGGACGCACTGCCAAGCCAAGGGACAGAAGTAGGGTCTGAACAGACTCTGTCTTCCAGGGGCACTTCAGTCTGACCCCGCGCGCCCAAACGTCCGCGGGGTTGGGGGGAGAGAAGAGGGGCCCGGCAACGGCCAGCTGGGGTCTGCTGCCACCTCTCCACCAACCTGGCGATCGTCCTGGAACACACCTCCCGCTGCGCGTGCCCTCCCCCAGCCGATGGGCCCTGCCCCACCCGCTAGTCCCCGTCCCACCCCCATGGGCATCAGGGGCCTCTCCTTGGCCGCCGTGTCCCTCCTGCCACCGCTGGCCCCCTTTTCTCCGACCTGTGTGCATCCCCTCGCCGCCTCGGCCTCGCCTCGGCCTTTTCCAGCCAGGCTCTGCCCTCACCCTTCTCAGGGTCACAGCCTTACCTGGGCAGAAAGCTGCTGATGCGGTCGACGAGGAAGTCCGGGCTGCAGAAGCGCCACAAGGTATTATCAGGTGCCCACGTCCGCAGGGGCGGGACCGGTAGGGGCCACAGCTCGGAGGCCACTCGGCCAGGCGCCCGGCAAAGGAGGCCAGGGTCCGCCAACACGAGGCGACTTAAAGCTCTGACGGAAACTTTCCAAATTAAAAAAAAAAAGTTGTGCAAACCCTTCTCGGATGAGGGAAGTCGAAGTCTTTCCTGACCCTTTCACCCCCGGGGGCACCGATTTCTTGATTTCCTTTCCCCTTCTGTCTGCAAAGGCCTGCGCGGCACAGGGACCCCCAGGCCGGCTTCCTTCCTTCCTCGGCCTGGGCTGCACCTGGGGTCGAGGTGGGCTCAGGCCATCCTCTGCTCACCCCAGCGAGTTCTCGCCCACGATGATGAGGGACGAGGCTGTCCAGGGGCTGAAGTCCTGTGAATTGCCAGGGGTGGCTGCGATTTCACGATCATCCCAGCTCTCCGCATACCTGACCTGGGGCAGCAAGTCACTGCTGTCTGGTTGACCTGCTGCCCAGTCACGCTGCCCCTGACCCCGGGGTTGGCCTCTCAGAAGTCAGGTAGGCTTTCACACGGACTGACTTCCAAGGCTTTAACCGGAGAAAGCCTGGCGAGTGTCAGGCCTTCAGAGGGAGAGGTGCAGAAATTCAAGGGCACTCGCCAGTAGGTACTTCCTGACCAGTCTGAGGAACTGCACTTGGACCTTATTTCTTCCAGCTGCCCTTTCAGTTTGGACATCATGGTCTTTGCTTCGGAGCCTGGGGGACGGGCACCTGGGGGGCAGGGCAGCTTTGCCCGACCCTGCTCGGGCCCGCGCCCAGCGAGGCTACCTTCGTTCCGCGTCTCCTTCCGTAGGAGCTTCTGGTAGAGCTTCTGGAGAGTCTTCTGCAAGTTTCTTTTCTCTATCCTGAGCTGCCGTTCCGGCTCCTGGTGAGGAAAGCGCGGGGAGCCCAGGTCGCGGCCCTCCTCCAGGGCCCCGCGGTCTCAGGGAAAGCGGTGAGCGCGCGGGACGGGAGGCGGGTCCGGAGTGGAGACGAGGGAGGTCCCGGCGCGCAGGCTCACCGCGAGGGGGAAACCAGAGCTCAGCACGCAGGCGAAGTAGCAAGCTTCTCAGTCAACGGGAAAGAAGCAGATTCGATGGATCCGCTTAGAAAAAATGAGGCCCCAAAGTGTGAGGCAACCACAGGAGCGTCACCCTTTACCAACAGTCCTCCCAGGTCGCCCGGCCCCCTCCAGCCGCCCGAGAGGAATGGCGGGCAGAGCGGGGGGAGGCGTGTCCACTGCTAGGGGCGGATCCTGGCCGCGGAGGGCCGGCCCTTCTGGAGAGTTCTCCGGCACCTCGACCACGGCTGGAGGAGGACGCTCCCAGCGGCGCATACTCCGGCTGACGCACCAAGCCAGACCCTCCCCGGAGCCCGCCTTGCTGGCCCCCCTGAAGCCCTGCTGCCCGCACCGGGCTTCCGTCTAGCGCACGAAGACGGCTGGGGCTTCAGCCAGGCCACGTCTCCTGGAGGGAAGCGGGTCAAGATTCCTAGGCTGTAGGTGAGCCAAGGCCCCCTCAGTGTTGCTTCGTGTGTCCAACTCTCTCCTTGCTGGAGAACTTGGATCTTTAGAAGAGGATGGATGCCGCATCCTCCCAGGAGGATGCACAAGCTCAAGCTCGACTGGAGGGTCAGTGCCCCCATCCCGAAAGACCCCCTCTGTCCTATGGAGGCAGTCCCCTCACGTGGGGGGCAGGGTGGAATGAGGGAAGCCCTGGGAACAGGGCCTGCCCCCTTCAAGAGGCGAGAGGACAGCCTCGCCCAACTGCCCTCACCTGCGAGCCCGTGATTCTTGGGCAGACAGGGGGCTCCGGGAAGCCTTGTGTGTATCCCTGTGAGCTGGGACTTGAGTTCCAGTGCGTCTTCAGCTGGGGAACTGTGAGGTTCCCTTGGAAGAGGATGGGCCGCAGTGAGAGGCTGGGCTGGGGGCAGAGGGAAGAGGCCAGAGGAGGGGCAGGCCCCGGCCCAGGGCGGTCTGGGGTGGGTAGAGGCCCAAGGATTCCTGCGGAAACCACTTCTTGTTAACGAGGGTGAAGGTGGCCCCCAGGCCTTGAAATGGCCACACCCACAGGAGCGTTACCCTGACTGCCCAGCATTTGGGTGTTCATTTTGGGGAAGTCTAATTAGATCAAATCCAAACAAGGTTTCCCCCAGTCTCACCATGCTACAACAAGGGACTTTGCTTTCTTGAGAGCATCTATTTCTAAACAATTTTGCAGAATTAAAAGTGCAGGTGACATTTTTATTTAATCATCTGAAAGACTGGTGTAAAATTAGGCTTCTTTATTAATTTACTTCTGTCTTATCTATTATTCATCCTAATTCTTTTTGCTGACTTTGGTAGTAACTTGTTTGACCACCTTCATCTGGTGAAAAACATACCTCTTTTATTTCTCCAAATAGTTGTTTAAGAACTCATTCTCCCTTATTGCCATAAATTCCAATATCTGAAAGCCATGCCTCTTCCTGTACTTATCAAGATGCTGGAAGATTAGTTATCACAGTGAGTTTGTTCCACTGGAATAAATGATCCTGCATGAACCTGAACCCTCTGTCCTTAGCCAAGGCTACTCCTGTCTTTTAGGTATATTTTCTTTGGGGTCACTTTTCCTCTTTTTTTCAATCAGGAAACATTGGTTTGAGAAACTCTAGCTTACCTTGATATATGTTCTATATTTTAATACTTAGTAAGAAGGGTCTATGTGTTTTAAAAATTTCTATCAGCGGTTCTGGGATTTTCAAGTAATTTAGACATTGTTTTCCTCCCTAGGTGTATTGTGTAGAGTAAGACTTTAATCGGGCCACCAAATAATCTAGTACAAATCTCTGCGTGTTTAAATGGGATACAAATACTAAATGAACATATTTAATGGGGATCATTTAGGTAATCTCTGTCTGAGAAAGGAAAGTCTAATGCATAGGGATTCACTTAATCCAGTTTGATAGAGAAGGAATGATGCTTAGGCATCCAGTTAAATTTCAGGAAAGCAAAGTCCTTTAATCTTAAGTCGACTCAAGTTTTCCCCTTGCAAATGAAAGGACACTTTCTTTGCCATGCAAATTTTGAGTCGCATCCCATTGTATTCTTAGATATTGATCATCTTTAGAATTATAGAGGTTTTTTACTTACCTCCCGTAATATGTCTTGACTGTCCTTCATCAGAGATAAAATTATTGTATCTGACCTACTTCCCATGTTATTGGATGATGACTGTTATTCTTTATGGTATCGTACATCTATCATCTGTCAAAAAATGCTTTAAAAATTTAACTTACATTCAGGGCCCTAATTTCATAGTTTTTAAAATTCATACCTGTGAGCAAGAAAAGGACATTGGCAGAGTTTCAGTACCTCAGAGAAAGGAATCTGGCGATGAGGGTATTTAGAAGATTTTATGGTTGGCTCTCAAGTGGAATAATTGTGACCTTTCAGGGCAGGGAACTGTGAGCTAGTAGTTAAAGACATAAATAGAATGAGGTGAAAGTCTAGAAGCCAGTTTTGATAAGCCATTGTTTGTTAAGGGAGCTGTTTACCCAGATGAATAGAATATTGCTTCAGATAAATTGATCTGCAAGAATTTCCTGAAGCAAACAGTAAAGTTATTTATTGATTTACAGGTGGGGTTTTTTTGGAGCAAAAATTTTCTGGAACAAACAACCAATTCATTTTGACTCAGTTTTTCTGTTTCTTAGTTTTAAGAGCTGTAACACAGAACGTTGGGTTTTAGTACCCACTCACCACTGTCTGTGTTGTCTCAGTGTTTTGAATTTCATAAGAGATTGGCAGACTTTTTCTTTCTGTAAAGTGCCAAACAGAAAGTGTTTTAGGCTTTGGGGTCCATACAGTCTCTTGCAACGATGTAGTTTTACTTTTAGCCCCAAAGCAGGCATAGACCATATGTAAATAAATGTGCCTGTCTGTGTTCCAGAAAAGCTTTATTTAAAACAGTAGATAGGGCTTCCCTGGTGGCTCAGTGATTGAGAGTCCACCTGCCGATGCAGGGGACACCAGTTTGTGCCCCGGTCCGGGAAGATCCCACATGCTGCGGGGCGGCTGGGCCCGTGAGCCATGGCCGCTGAGCCTGCGCGTCCAGAGCGTGTGCTCCACAACGGTAGAGGCCACAGCAGTGAGAGCCCCGCATACCGCAAAAAAAAAAAAAAAAAAAAAAAAAAGTAGATAAAAGGTAGCATTGCCCCAAGGCATCAAAATTCTAGAGGCAATTTTCATGACCTATGCATACATATATGATATATATGCATAACCACCCACCAAGTAGAGTACCTCTGATTAAGTGTACATGCGTATTATTCATGGATTTAAGAAAATACTGCTTTGGCTGGCACTCACCTAAACCTCTCTTTAATCTACTTTCTTATCTGTAATAAAGCATAATAATTTTGTAGGATTTTTATGATGAGTAATTAAGATAATGTTAAAATATATGAATTAGTCTATAATTTTGGTATTGTTTTTTCACATAAATCAATGGAAATGATTGAGATCAGTGGGTTTTGAATGTCTTAATGTAATCTACATTTGTTTTTGATATGTAAATTGTGGGGAAAAGGTATTTTTACCTTAAATATTTTTCTTCACAAGAAGGAATATAAAAATTACCATAATCCTAATTTTCAATACAGTACTAGAAATAATATCTCTAAAGAGGTAATATTTAAAAATAAGTACTCTAATAATGACAATAATTATTAAGTATATATGGATATGTTTCATATCAGATAGTTTATTAGGTCAGACTTTCTGACACCAGGAAGTTATTGGTTGCACGAAAGATATAAGGGGGGAAATTCCTGTTAAGCATTGAGGAGAGAGCAGATATAAGTGTAGGGAGCCTTCAGTCGGCAGTGCAGTTCTGATCCTTGTGAAAGGAGAGGAAGAAGGAAGGATTGGGACAGATTTTCTATCAACCTACAGCACAGCTGAGTTTTAGTTAGCTTTGGACAGACCAACGAGGAGTCCTCAACTTAAAGTCTTCTGCAAGAAGAGTCCTAGGGTTCCTAAGAATGTTTCTTGGCACTAGTACCCTCACCAGTGGCCAGGAGCAGCCTGAGGAAACATGGCCTCAATGCAAACACAGTCATACAATCAGATGGGCCGCAGCTGGGGCTGCACATGGTCTTTGTTCCCTGAAGCAGGAGTTCTAAGTGGCTACCACAGAAACCGAATATTTACATATGAAAAAGGAGAAACAGAAAACAAACAAAACAAAACCCTGAAATGATAACCTTTAACATCCATTAGATGACGTGAGTGCTAGGTTTCATACTTTCCTAAAGACTTCATCATTGTATATACACAAATGGGTGCACATGTATGCATAATCTCTATTTAAGAATTCTTCTATAATAGTAACATTGTGTTTTACGTAATCCTGATTTTCTTTTTAAAAATCAACTTAAAAGGAGACGCTAAAATATTCAGCTTTAATTTTACCAGTAGAGTTTTAATGTTCAGTAATCATAATGTTTAATTTGTGATGTTCTTAGAACTTTAATTATGAAGCTAAATTTTACTAATACCCATTAGGTATTTCTTAATTGAAGGCACATCATATGTCTGATGTGGCAGCACTAATTGGTGTAATTAAATTCTAATATGCATCAGTAGCCTAATTTTAAAAAGTGAATAAAAAGCAGATAGAAATAAGTCAGTTCTTGAAACTGCATAGCTGTAAAATACATAAATGCATTTGCATGTGTAACACACACATTTATTCAGAACAGACAACCCATCAATTATATTTCAACTTAATTTTACCAGATAATTTTACCAGAGTGAGAAGGACTGGTCAGGTAAATATGCGTGTGAATTCAGAAAGACAGTCATTAAGTTCAAGAAGGACAATGATTTTTCTCTTTTACAAATTCTTACGTAGGTCAAACCCTGTGAGAGTAAGTACATTCCTTATTGTATGATGTTTTGGATGAAATTACAACCCACCTGCAAATCACATTACTGGGTTGTTCAAGCAGGAGGTGGATGGATCAGTGGTGAGCTCCTACTCTGCTAAAACATGTTCCAGAAACATCCAGAATGAGCATTTTACGTGTTCAAAAATGCCCATTCATTTATGCTCTTAGATCTTGGGTTTTTTTTTTGGCACGGCTTGCAGGATCTTTGTTCCCCAACCAGGGATTGAACCCAGGCCCTGGTAGTGAAAACTCAGAGTCCTAACCACTGGACAGCCAGGGAATTCCCTTATGCTCTTAGATCTTAATTGTTCAATGCAATATATATAATTTTAAAATAAGTAGTTTAATTTCAACTATACATTTTCTCTTGATCACTTTATTTAAATTAGTAATGGAATATATATATTTATTTAATTAAATTATATGACTTAAAATACAGAATTAAATTATAAATTATTCTAATTTCATTATTTCAGGAATCCTCTTCTTAGAAAAAAAATTTTTTTATTGTAAAAATTCATATAGAAATTTTTATTCAGATACAAACTGAGATTCTGAGCACAAATCCTAATATCATTACCAATTTAATTCATAATCATTTAAATAACAGAGTACACACCTGGAATGCATTTTCTTTTTTATTCAGTTTTGAGAATCTGTAAAATTAACCTAACTGGATATAGGCTCAGAGCCAGCTTCATGTTTGTGTGTCCTGTGCAGTCACACAGGACATGATGGGTATAATGACCTCATATGTGGTTTAATGCTCTGCTGTCACCATCTTGAAATTCTTAATAGGTTTTGAGCAAGACACAATTGCTCATGTTCATTTTGCACTTGGCCCCAAAAATTGTATAGCTATTCCAGTATTTTCTTATAAACAGACATTTAAATGTAGTGAAGATATGGAATACTGATGCTTGAATACTCAAAAGAATTTTAAAGGGTATTTTATTTTGGAGAGGTAATAAACAAATTTAAAAAATTATAAGATAATACAACCATTCTTAAAGACATTTATTATTGTTAATTTTGTAAATACAGCGGCTCACTTTCAGAATGTTTGCAGAGAGAAGCACTGCCCATTTACTTTGCTACTGTACTTTGAATTGTTGGTAATAACACATTTCAAAAGGAGATTTTTTTTTTTTTTTTTTTTCGGTACGCGGGCCTCTCACTGCTGTGGCCTCTCCCGTTGCGGACCACAGGCTCTGGACGCGCAGGCTCAGCGGCCATGGCTCACGGGCCCAGCTGCTCCGCAGCATGTGGGATCTTCCCGGACCGGGGCACGAACCCGTGTCCCCTGCATCGGCAGGAGGACTCTCAACCACTGTGCCACCAGGGAAGCCCCTCAAAAGGAGATTTTAATGAATTTAGGTATACTAACAGTTATTAGTTCTCTCGCGGCTATCCAGAAGAAATAAATATTTTTCTTTGATTTGCAAAAATATCAAAGTAGTTCTAAACTAATCTGCATTTTGATATTGGTCAGAACAACTTACTGGAATCAGGAAATCACCAAAGCACCACACAAAATAAACCTATCACAGGTTACTGTTATCAGTATCTTGTAAGCTTCTGGAAAAATAAAGATGCTCTGCTCTAATGACCAAGATATTTAAAAATGGAGTAAGTAAAGGAAACATACTTATAGATGAGGTACTACTGAATTAAAAATAAATACCACAAACAGTACAATTACTAGGTAAATCTTTCTTGGTGGCTGATAGTTTTACTAGTGTTGCTGTTTATACTTCACCCATTTCATGCATATGTGAAGATAACATTCACAAAGATAACAAGTTCAGATGAATAAATCAATCCATTAATACATTAATCAGCTGAAGTCAGAACAATGATAAGATGTTGACAAGGAAATAATTTGAGAAGAGAGTGAATATTAGTAATAGTTTTTTATTTGGGGGTTGCTTTTCACTTTGAAGAGTGGTTCAGGTAGTGTTAACATAGCAAAAGCAATATCATAGTTTTCTAATAAATTCCAAACATAAAGTATATCTTAATTCTATGAGAGAAGTGAAATGTTCCATGGAAATATTTTAGAGATGGGAAAACCCAGACACAGATTGGAATAAAAGGACTGTTTAAAGTAAGCTGGAGACAGGGCTTCGTCTTTGAATGGAACACTCTTTCCAATAAGCCAGTGGTTTTCACAATTTTCTAACACATTTTTTTTCAAACCATATTTAACCTAGAAGCAGAAACAAATAAAAGACACAAAATTAGAGCTAATTTTGTTGAATCTGGGTTGTCTCCACAGAGCACAGTTAGAAAATGATTACATTAAGCTAAACATATGCAGTATTCCTGTAAATTTCAATGCAGTAGAAAAAAATCTATAAATAATATGAAACAACTATGACATGTTAAGCATAACAAACATTCATTGTGTTTATTTAACAGAATAGTCCTCTATTAATTACTTGAATGTGTTAAAGTTTCACTTCAAAAATAAGAATGAAATTAGAACACTGCCTAACACCATATACAAAAATAAACTCAAAATGGATTAAAGACCTAAATGTAAGGCCAGACACTATAAAACTCTTAGAGGAAAACATAGGCAGAACACTCTATGACACATCACAGCAAGATCCTTTCTGACCCACCTCCTAGAGAAATGGAAATAAAACCAAAAATAAACAAATGGGACCTAATGAAACTTAAAACCTTTTGCACATCAAAGGAAACCATAAGACCAAAAGACAACCCTCAAAATGGGAGAAAATATTTGCAAACGAAGCAACTGACAAAGGATTAATCTCCAGAATTTACAAGCAGCTCATGCAGCTTAGTACCAAAAAAACAACCCAATCCAAAAATGAGCAGAAGACCTAAATAGACATTTCTCCAAAGAAGATATACAGATTGCCAACAAACACATGAAAGGATCCTCAACATCACTAATCATTAGAGAAATGTAAATCAAACTACGATGAGGTATCACCTCACACCAGTCAGAATGGCCATCATCAAAAAATCTACAAACAATAAATGCTGGAGAGGGTGTGGAGAAAAGGGAACCCTCTTGCGCTGTTGGTGGGAATGTAAATTGATACAGTCACTATGGAGAACAGTATAGAGGTTCCTTAAAAAAGTAAACATAGAACTACCATATGACCCAGCAGTCCCACTACTGGACATATACCCTGAGAAAAACCATAATTCAAAATGAGTCATATACCACAATGTGCATTGCAGCTCTATTTACAATAGCCAGGACATGGAAGCAACCTAAGTGTCCATCAGTAGATGAATGGATAAAGAGACTGTCAAACAGAGAAGTCAGAAAGACAAAAACAAATACTGTATGCTAACACATATATATGGAATCCAAAAAAAAAAAGTTCTGAAGGACTGAGGGGCAGGACAGGATAAAGACACAGACGTAGAGAATGGACATGAGGACATGGGGAGGGGGAAGGGTAAGTTGGGATGAAGTGAGAGAGTGGCATGTACATATATACTCTACCAAATGTAAAATAGATAGCTAGTGGGAAGCAGCCACCTAGCACAGGGAGATCAGCTCTGTGCTTTGTGACCACCTAGAGGGGTGAGATAGGGAGGGTGGGAGGAAGATGCAAGAGGGAGGAGATATGGGGATATATTTATATGTATAGCTGATTCACTTTGTTATACAGCAGAAACTAACACACCATTGTAAAGCAATTATACTCCAATAAAAATATTAAAAAAAAAGATACCCATGGAATAAATAAATAAAATTATTATAGAATTTACCCTCAAAAAATAAATATAAAGTGAAAGCAATATATTTCACTAAGAAAAAATTACAAATGTAGCAAAAATATGAGATATATACCTGTAATCATAACTTCCAAGTACACCAATTTGGATTTATACAAGACAGTTTTCTATGTGTCCAAGCATTATGAGACTTTTCATTAAGTAAAATCCTTATAAGCTCTTACCTTGAATGATGTTCCAGGAAGTACCAGTCCCTTAAGTCATCAAAATGATTCTTGAAGTTACTAAAAGTATTAGGTGAAGTATAATATTTTAAAAGTCACAACTTTTTGTTCTCTTCAAAGAGCCTGTCAGGAATGAAACTGTGCATCATGTTCCTGTTTATCTCTCACCTTCACATCATCTATTATTATACTTTTATTGCCATATGGCTTTGTATCTCCACCAGAATCACTGTCCTATCCTCCATCTCACATCTTGATGGGTCTTCTGGAATGCTTGTGCTCTGATTAACAAGCGATTCCATATTTTCAGTGAAAACTGGAATCCAGTGTGCCTGGAAAATATAACCTCAGTGACCCTTTCAGCAAGATGCTGTGTTTTGCCCATCCCAGCTTCACATACCTAATGGGGAAGAGGTTGGGTATCTTATGTTTTTTATTTTAATTTGTAACTTCCAGGCTGTTATTGTTCTGTCCTTCTGCAAACAAACACACAAATATTGCCAATGAACTTTGTGCTCATATTGTTTATGACATTTATCTGTACCAAGCTTTCCATTTGTGTGGTCTTTCAAACTATTTGGTCTCTTTCCACAATGACACTTTTGCTTTTAGCTTTCAAAGACATTCCCTCAACTGAAACTGCATTATTTTCTACTAGTTTTAGTTTAATTCTCAACTTGATAACTCTTCAAAATCTTACCCCTCAATTTCTTGAACACCACATTTGTAATAACTTTCCTTCTTCCTTGTTTTGGAGAGCAAGTGTTTCTTGACATTTAAAAAATAATTTAAAATATTTTTACTCTTCGATCATCTCTACTGCCCATTTCATCCATCACCGCTTGTTCAAGATTTGCACTAGCTCAGATTTTTGACCTCTTGACGATTGTCAGTCTATGGACCCCACTATCTTTTCTCTCTCCTGTAGACTTCTCATTATTTCTCTTCCCTACTTGTCCAGGAAAAGTTGCATATTCCATCATTATAATTACCCGAATGATAGGGTCTTAGAAAAATAAATTTTTGTAGGATGTACATATCTAAAGAGAATATGTTGCTAACTGCAGTGGTTTATTTTAGTCATTTTCATGTTTATTTCTCCAATGCAACTTTGTAAGTAGCTCTTACTTTGGATTCTGTGAATCTTTCCCAGGCTACTTAATTTAATTCCTAGATGTACCTTTCTTTCATATGCAGTGAAACAAGTGCAGTTGCTTAATTATTCCAGTTCAATCCAGTCCTAATATTTTCTGCCTATATTGTGCTGAATTTTTTTCATATTTCTAGATTATAGCTTTCACTATTCTGTAATATTTATCTTCGACATATTTGTTACATCTGTGGGAATATACAGGCTATGTCATCCTCTTGAAACAATATCTAAACACTGCTAAAAATGTGTAACTTTTGAGTTGAATGCTTCATTTTTGGGGTAGAAAATTATTTATGTATTTTAAATATATTTTACAACATGATTGAAGAGGATAGTCCAAATCTTTAGGAAGGATGAATTCTTATTTCTATAAAATTAGATAGATAAATGTCTATTAAGTTTTCTTCTTAATGCTAAATCTGAAATTGTAAAGAATTATTATTTATATTCAATCCTCCACTAATCATTAACTCAAAGAAAATTTACTTATTTTAGCATTGAAAGTCTGCCTTGCTTGTTAACTTTTATAAGTGGCTTGAAAATGGTAATTAAAATCTCATCTAAGCTCAGTTGTAAAGAATTCTGTAAGGTGACATTTAATTCTTACATTCTGAACATGGCAGTGACAGTTGTTTTCTCTTGGAAGTTTTCAAGACCATTTTCAGAGGTACATGATAAAATGACAATATTTGAGGGAGAAAAGAAAATCTTTTCTTTTGCAAATCTTAAAGATTAAAAGAGTATGTTATTCCTCAAGTCCAGAATTGTTTATTTTATGTGTCTTTTTAAGTCTCTTACACGTTTCTATTAGACTTTTTTTTAAATTGATTTTTTAAAATTCTGAGGCCATGAATATAACCTGTTATGTTATATTCTACAAGCTATTGTTTTGATTTTTAGATCCACAATGTAGCATGGATTTGATTTTATGACAATATGTGTTAGGAGACATAATAGGCTAATATGATTTTCTGCTGAAATTCATTTGATTTACTATTATAAAAATATACTGAGTTGCCAAGATAAAAATCTTAACTTCTATAAATCTTACTATATAAAATAAAATATAACATCTCCCTCAATAAATTAATATCCCATATCAGTTTTAAAATATTTCCAAACAATTTTTATTTTTACCTTAGAAAATGTTAACTGGTATGATTTTTCCTATTTTATTTTTGTGTTTTCTTTTTTGTTTTTTTTTGTGTTTTCCCCAGATGTCTTTTTCTTTAAGCAAATGTAGGGAAGGTAGGCACCTCCCATCCTAGAATTATGGTGTAAAAATAAACTTCGTGTTATTTTGTCAAAGCTTTTTATGTTGAGTTGATAGAAGACAGAAAGTGGGGAAAATGCAAAATTAGTCCAAGAACTTTGAGGAAAAGTGTTCTGTCTAGTTATGTCAACCTTTTTATCTTAATTAAACTTTCCACAGTGAGGTTCCTGACAAGGCTGAATAGCTGGCAGAAGTCCTGGACTTCATATTAACTATGCCATATGATGTTTAAGCTATTGACTCAAGAACTGGCATAAAGCCATTTGGAGTTTAGAGAATAATGATAAATTATATGAATTTATGCTTATAATTGTAATTTTATTGTCCACATGTAGGCACTGTAGGGATATACTTGCAACAGTAAAGCATTGGAAAATATGTGTGGGTTTGGATGTTGACCTACTGTAGCAAAGCAGAGAAGTAACAGGTATAGACTACTTCCCTCTGCTTATTATTTAGAACAGATCAAAATCCCTTTGAAATGAGGAAGCTCTAGAGATATTGAAATGATTAAATAGGTAAATATTTACATCTCAAAAGGAAGATGATGAGAAATTTATTACAAATAAGACAGGGAGGAGCAGACCCAAAGGTATAATTAGACTTTTTTAAATGACGGTATCCATTTGCAGCTTTAAGAAAAGTCTATACTACTGAAAGTTGTATGTTTCTGAGCAAATTTTTCTATACCAGAATTTATTTTACTTCTAAATTTGATTTGATTTTTAAATCAATTACACAAGTTACCTCACAGTTGAATTAACAATTTATTGTTTTTTTCTCATTTGTATTTTTTTCTCTGCCAATCAAACTACAGATAGTCCATTTCCTAGCCCAGCGTTAGTCATAATATTGTAGGCAACTATTATACAATTTTCCAGTTAATCAATAAATTTATTTTACAACAAATACGAGATGAAACTTTGCAAAACAATCAAAAGAACATAAGAAAGAAAACTTAAGCAGATTCATGATCAATATGAAGTTTTTAAACATTCTCAACATTTTGTACTATGCATTTCCTCAAATAAATACATCAGTGTTGAATGTATAAAATTAATGTGGAATAAATTACAAATAAAATTTTTACCTCCAAATAATAAAAAGCAATTTAAGTCTAGTTCCTATTTAATCTTAACCATAAAACTTTGAAAATGTTGACAGCACATATTAATTTTTCAAATTTAAAATTAAGACAGATTGCATTAATACTATTATAATTTTGAACACTGGGCATTGTTAATTGAGTTTTATTGAGATATAATTCACATATAAAAACTGTAGGAAATGTTAAGAACTTTTTGCTTTTTGTACAAACCCTTTGAATAGAATTCCAATCTGCATTTAAATTTGGCATGATTTTTAGCTGATACATGACTCTTTATGAATTATGGTTTTCTCAGGGTATATGCCCAGTAGTGGGATTGCTCAGTCGTATGGTAGTTCTATGTTTAGTTTTTTAAGGAACCTCCATACTGTTCTCCATAGTGGCTGTATCAATTTACATTCCCACCAACAGTGCAAGAGGGTTCCCTTTTCTCCACATCCTCTCCAGCATTTATTGTTTGTAGATTTTTTGATGATGGCCATTCTGACCAGTGTGACATGGTATCTCATTGTAGTTTTGATTTGCATTTCTCTAATGATTAATGATGTTGAGCATTCTTTCATGTGTTTGTTAGCAATCTGTATATCTTCCTTGGAGAAATGTCTGTTTAGGTCTTCTGCCCATTTTTGGATTGGGTTGTTTGTTTTTTTGATATCGAGCTGCGTGAGCTGCTTGTAAATTTTGGAGATTAATCCTTTGTCAGTTGCTTCGTTTGCAAATATTTTCTCCCATTCTGAGGGTTGTCTTTTCGTCTTGTTTATGGTTTCCTTTGCTGTATGCTTAATATTTTATTAATATCAATAAATGCATTCATTTGGTAACAAGATTTTGACTTGATTTCTAAATCACTGACCTTAAATGAGAAATTTCAAAATAGGGACCTTCAGAAATATTATCATTTAGGGCACGCTTTGCTTTAAACAGTCTTCTAAAGTTGTTCATAATGTTTACTCCATCATATTCTGGCCTTCTCCGTAGGAAAAGCAAATGTAAATCTCCCAGACAGCAGAGAACAAACTTAGAAAAATGAAACTATTTTATAATAGCTGTACTTCTACAATGCAGCTCTAAACCAAACTGTCACTTCAGTTGCTTCACATACTTAGCAGAAAATATTTACCTTCTAGCTTTGTGCATGAGAAAAAAATAAGTTTATCAGTTTTCATAAGGAGGAAATCCATGTATTAGTCAGGTTCATTAAAATAAACTAACGGTACAATTAAATAAAGGTTTAAATACTGTTTACAATGTTGTTGAAGGGGTGAGAAAACACAAGAGAGTACAGAATGCTTGGTTAGTGACAATGGAGATTTTTAATCCCCCCTTGGCTTACAGGGCCACTGGCAGGGCAAGTTAACTGAACTGCAGAAGGAGAGAGTAAGCCATTTTGAGAGGAACAACATCTATACTTTTGGGACAAAGCTAGTCACTGGTTGGGAGCCAGAGTTTAAAATATCCTGATCTTGATCTCTGCCTTCCCTCAAACTTAATCATATGCTCTACCCCATTGAATTTACCAGGCAGCCAGAGGAAAAGGGAGTGCCTGTCGATAGAGTCCATACCAAGCAGCTTCCAGGACAGAAAGTACAGGGAGAAGCGAAGACTAGAACTGGGGAGGCAAGCAGGTGTCCAGGAAGAAGGATATTTGTGGTGTTCATTTGACCTCATTTATTTTAGTGTGCTTATTTTACGTTTAAGAACATTTCAGCTTTCTTCTTCTATATATTTGTTATTCAGTGAGAGATGATCACATATGTATTATTTATTTCAGTGATCTCATTTTTAGCTTTTCTCTTTTATTCTTCTATGGAATCAACAACTTCTTGCATCCCTTCAGGATACTAATTATACTCATTTGGAAGTCCTCTTACTGCTCTTTACTGTCATTCCTCTGCTTTTGTATAGGTCCTTCATTTGTTTGTTTTATTTTATTATTTTAGTTTTAAATTTTGCCCTCTGTACTTATAATGTTGACGTGTCTCGAGATAACTGTTGATTTTTCTTTTAGACTTTGTGTTTACTTTTAAAAGGTGAATTTCTGCCACACTCCTTGTTTTTACTGAGCAGTGTGCTTGGTGGAGGACAGATTTTCATGCTTTTGTAGCCCACACTTTGCCTCATTTGCAGTAGGAGCTTTTTCTGTCAAGGAAGTAGGCCGTGCCCTTTAGGCAATGTGTATCTATATACATTGCCTGCTGATAACTGCTCTTTATTTCTGACCCAAGTTCCCACACTCAGTACACCTATGTAATATATGACTGACGCTTTCTTAAACAAAACTCAAAGATCAATAGGCATAAGAAAAATCTGATTCATTTGACTGCATTCATTTAAAGTCTTCTCTATTAGTAAAAAAATCATAAACAGATTTCAAAGAGAGTTGATAGACTAGGAGAAAATAATTAGAACATGTGACAAAGGATTATAGTAGGACATCTACACATCATTTAGGAAAATAAAAATATTTGAATAGAAAAATGGTAAAAGCATATGAATGGAAGAATTAAAGCAGTAGGTTCAAAGACCTCTAAGTGTATCAATCATCAGGTAAAGCAAATTAAACTTCTGAGGTACAACATTTTAATTGGGTATGCAAAAGAACAGATCACTATGCATATGGCTGATTCGCTTTGTTGTGCAACAGAAACTAACACAGTATTGTGAAGCAATTATACTCCAATAAAGATCTATTAAAAATAAAATTAAAAGAATTCTTGTCAATCAAAAAAAATACTAATTATAAAACTGATCATGTAAAACACATTAGAACACAGATTTCTTTTATTTGACATATATTTATGAGAGAAATTCTTGTTATTGCAATAGCTGTAGTTTATTTGTTCACTGCTCTGTAGTATTCCATAATTTATATTAATTGCAGTTTTTCTATTTTTATACACATTTGGGTTGTCTGCAACTTTGAATGCTTAGGAACAAAGTCGATATGAAAATACTTGGCCATATGATCTGAAGAATTTATGCATACATTTACCTAGAGCATATAACTATCCAAGGAAGTTTAGAGGCAAAGATATGTGGATGTTTATTTAATTAGAGACTGATAAATTCATTTTTCAAATCAGTTATATCAATTTACACTTCTTCCTATGGTATATGAGATTTCACAAAATCATATTTTTCATCCATCAGCTTAGCAAAAAATGTAAAGTTTAATAATATCAAATTGCCATCTATAATGGAAAACCATTTTAAGTGGCAATTTTAGACATCTATTAAATTTTACAACAGGCATATCTTATAAATGCAGCTTCCTTTAAGCCACCATCTGTCTTAGAGAAATGCTAACTCATGTGCCCATAAAATGTTTTACAAGGATGTCTATTGCAGTTTTTTTGGTAATACTCAAATCCTTGTAAATATGTTAAATGTCCATCAACAGAGAACTGTCTAAATAATGACATATGGAAGGGTTAACAGAATGATATAGGTTAACATGTGCTGAATCAATAAGATTTAGAAAGCATATTAAATTAAAAAATGAAACTACATTTATGCTTAAAAATACACAAAATATTGATTATCAAATCTGACATGCATTAAAGATCTTATGCAAACTTAATTATTGCAAAGGCACAGGTAAAGCGGGATGAGTTCGGGTCATATTATGAGGCTTCCTAATCCACTTCTTCCCATGTTAGATGTGCTCTGTTCAAGTACAGTGTTCAGCCACCTCACTTACCTGAAGGAGACATTTAGATCATAAAATACCTATTTGTTTTTGGATGGTCCACAAAAGTATGCTTCATAAATCAAAGGATTTTACGTTTGTTTACCATAAATAATCCTAGAAATAAATGTACATTTTGCTAAAAGAATTCCATAGGTAAGGAATTCACGCCTGAAAAATCATCAGTTTGTTTGCCAGGAGGTCTGTCAGTACCATATTTACAAAGAAATCTGCCCTCTTTCCTTGTCTCCAGCATGTTCCCTCTTAAAAAGAATGGATGGGGCTTCCCTGGTGGCGCAGTGGTTGAGAGTCCGCCTGCCGATGCAGGGGACACGGGTTCGTGCCCCAGTCCGGGAAGATACCACATGCCGCGGAGCAGCTGGGCCCGTGAGCCATGGCCGCTGAGCCTGCGCGTCCGGAGCCTGTGCTCCGCAATGCGAGAGGCCACAACAGTGAGAGGCCCGCGTACCGCAAAAGAAAAAAAAAAGAATGGATGAATTGACGATTTATTGTTTATCCATTTTCTTTATAGATTGTTTATAGGTAAAACATGTGATGGTACGTTTTTCCATAAACTTACGTGATTGCTTTGGAAAATGGAAGTACAAACCATGCCAACAGCAGTGACTGGGGATGAACTGCCACACAATAGCTTTCTTTATAATTCGCTGATATTTTTTCAAGGGTAATACTATACATTCCTGTATTATTTGTATAATTTCATTGTATTTAATATAATTTCAACATGTGATAATTATATTGTGTATAAGTAGGACACTGCCCTTGGTTTTAGGGGACACACGTAGTAATATTTACAGGTGAAGCACAGGGGTCAGCAATCTGCAGCCCATCCATTGAATCTGTACTGCTGCTTGTTTTTATACAGCATGCAAGCTAAGAATGATTTTTACGTTTTTAAATGGTTGGAAAAAAGTCAACAGAAGAATAATATTTCATGACGTCTAAAAACTATGAAACTGTCAGTTAGCCAAAAAGTTCTTCTGGGTTTTTCCATAAGCGCTTACGGAAGTACCCGAACAAACTTTTTAGCCAACCCCATAGTTTAATTTTATCACAGCCAAGCCCATTCATTTACATGTTGTCTGTGGTTGCTTTAGCTCTACATCAGCAGAGTTTAGAAGTTGTGACAGAGACTACAATAAGGCTCACAAAGCCTAAAATAGGTACTACGTTGCCATTCCTAGAAGTAATAATTTGCTGACCCCGGTGAATCATCATATTGCTTACAAGCAATTTTTGAATCAGTTTAACAAAATACACACACATATACAGATTGAGTTACAAGCATATCAATATTCATTTTATTATTCTTGCAACTCTTCATGTGATTTGACATATTTTCTAAACTGTAGTTGAGGAAATTTTGGCAACTGATAAATTGCTAGATATTGTAGTCTCAGCTCATATTATATAATAACTTTTGGTGTTGATATAGTCATAAAATCTTAAGAGGGAATCTATCTCTAGGAAATAATTACTTGAACAAGGAGGGGGAAAAAAGACAGAAAATAGTGTAAAATAGAAGATGGAATAAACTAAAGACTGGAGTACAATGCCATAGTAGGGTGGGGATTTGGATAAGTTCCAAGAATCATTTGGGTAGAAAGGAAACCATATATTTTTCTGCAATATCCAGCTGCATTTTTAATTGTTTTGTTTCATGTTCATGTACCATAGCATTTTCCAACCTTTTCATTCCAATTATCTTTTGTAACTTATGATGAATTTAGCTCTATAGACTCTATCATTTAGACTAAAATTTAATTTACTTGAAGGTAAGAGCTATCATACTCTTAGTTCTTTTTCAGAGTTGGGAGCATATTTGAAAGGCATTATCCATGTGATAAATTGAGTTAGATGGCCAGTGAAAGCTTAGATAATACAAAGATGATTGAATCATGTATCTTAAAACTTTTCAGAGACTAAGAAAAAAGGATTAGTGAAAATATAGGAGAAGACAAGTTATAAATATAAAGATAATTAGACCTTGAACTTTAAGAAGGCAGGGAGTATATTCTTTAATATACTGTGTATTCTAACTAAGGTTTAGTTTAGTGCCATGCATACCACACATTCCTTTGAGTAAACTATTCAATAAATGGTAGAATGTCATTGTGGGATAAATTGAGAAGAAAAACTAGAGGAAAATCAGTTTGAAGAGTAAGATTAATTGGCATACAGTCAGTAAATTCAAGTGGGCAATGAGCTGAAAAAGGGCTCATTAAAACAATGAGCTAAAAAATAAATAGCAAACAATTTCAGTGGATAGAAATGTAATTGTTATTCTCTTTTTGAAGTTTATCCATTCAAGTACTGCTTCTAGTATGTAACTTTCTAGTCTTGCTTTTGTATCTGCACCAAACTCAAATAATTGTGGCCTTTTTTCTAAATATCATTCTGGGGACCTTTCAAAGCTAATTTCTATGTTGGAATGCTATAGATGAATGAATCTCAATGCTTACTTATAACCAATATATTTTACTTCTTTTCCTGAGGAATAGAAGCTTTTTACCTTCAACCCAGGAGAGCTGTGGAATAAGCTCTCCATCTATTTCCAACCTAAACATATTTGATAAGACAGGCAGAGGAATTTTGATCAAACATGTACTTTATATTTTCATGACTATTGCTCAAGAGTTTTCACACATCTTTATACTTTTGTAAGTTTAAATTTTGCTGAAAAATAAAGTGGTAATTTAAATGTTTTTAACTCATTCTTCTTATATCTTTGTTTTTATTCTCTGAAGATTTCTCGCTATTTTTCCTTTTTCTGGAATGATTCAAGAAAAAATTAGCTGACATACCAAGAAATATCAACACAGAGTCCTTCACCTGTACAGCACCTCTTCTAAGTAACAGAGAGGTTATAATTCCAATGTATTAAAACTCTGAGTTGTTTTTATGTGTGGTATTGAAAAATGTAGCTATCGGTCTTAACAGATTTTCTCCTGACATTTCAGGGGCCAGCTAATAATCTCTTTTTAAGGACTAGGATAATTTTTAGATAGAATGGAAAGAAAAAATATTGAAGGTACATATTTTTCTTTCTAGTATTCTGAGGATTATAAAGTCTTACTCATAATAGCATGTCTACCTATAGTTTTTAAGATACATGGAAATGTTCTGTATTAGAAATAAATGGCATGAAAGTACTTGTTTGGTGATTCCTTTGAAAGACATGTTAAAAAAATTTTTATTCATTACCACTAAGGTCATCACATGTATCTTGGTATTGCTTAAGTAAAGTTGGTATCTGAAAAACTATACCTATGAATTGTGTACTGGGTTCAATCTTTATAGATTAAAAAAAGAAGCATGATAGTAACGTAGAATGGAGAGGGAGTTGGGGGAATACAGCACTTTCCAAAATTAATAACAGATTCAGGCATTCATTAGACAGCCTGAAGTATTCTAACTTAATGAAATTATTTCTTTTAAATTCTTTATTCTGGGTTTAAAAACAGTAAAGTATTTATGTATCCCTCTCCATGTTAGTATAATTTGGGAATTATGATAAAGTATAAATAGTTAAGCAACCAAACCCATTCTTTTGTTGTTTAGAAGGTAGTTTGATACTATGAGAGAAACTAGGTTCTAGTACAGTCTTAATTAGACTATCTGATTCATTTCAGTTACACTATCCTTTTTGTAACTAATCCATCTTGTTAGTAATACTTATAAGAATCGTGTGTGGATAAATGAGGTAAGGTATGTCATAGTTATCCAGTACATCGAGTTACCACACATATAATGGCAAGCTGATGACCTTTCTCACTTTTAAGTAAATAGACCTCATCAGGCAGGAACAACCTCATTTTTCCATCACAAGTTTTGCAACTTGTCTACATGTGCTCCTCTTTTTTCTTTCTTCTTGTTTTCATAACAGAACTGTTCCTTCTATCAAATTCCAGCCCCTCAACTCTGCCTCTTACTTTACTAGATTATTCTCATTAACGGGTATCTCCTTTCTTGCTGAAACTTTATATTGACCTTCTATTTCCCTCCAGTTACCACCTCATTTTTTAACCTTCCTTTCAAAGAAAATAACAACAAAATAATTATATAGAAAATCTCCTTTAGTATCTCCTGTGCTGTCTTTAATCCACCTAGTCAACTTCTTTCTTTTTTCTCTGTTGAAAGTGTTTCTTCTCTATACAGCTTTTCTCCCTTAATGTTCTCTTGCATTCCCATAGGTTTAAAGACTATTTATATAATGATGACTTCTGACAATATTCCAAACTCTGATAAATTCTCTGATATAGTCATCTACTTACTCAGTATCTCACCTGGAATGTTTCATGGACGACTCAAATTCATACTTGTTCAAACAGAATTTTGGTTCTCTGTTTCAAAGTTGTTTTTTTTTTTTCAACCTCAGCTGGTATTATTGATTCTGTCATTTCTAATGCTCCCCAATCCTACCCAGCAGTACTTCTTGTTCTTCAAACATCAACATCTCTTAAATATATTTTTCATTATCCTTCACAAAGACTCCATCTTCTCATGCTTTTACTTAAATAGTTTCCTCACCAGTTTTACTGGGTTTATTCTCATTCCCATGAAAATAATTCTCAGCTAAAAGACTTTTTTTTTAATGTAACTAAGATACTTTTCTTCCTCTGCCTCAAATCCTTAAATTACATTACATTTGGAATACAGTTGAAAATCCTTTTCAAGGATGGAAAAATCCCTCCATGTTTTGAGCCCTTCCCTACTCTGTACCCACAAGCACACTCACCACCCTGACTCTTTGTGAATCAAGCGTCTTTTGAGTCTTAGAGCACACTTTTTCCCATGGTAGAGATCTTGCACAAGGGAATACCTTGTCTTAGAAGACTCATTGTTTGGCTCATCAATAAAGTAATTCCTTTCCATCTTAGGTGATAGCTTTACATTTTGTTTTCTCAGAGAGGCCTCATCGGACTCCAGGATATCACCAGTTATATGTTATAACCAACATGATTTATCTTATAGTTTTTGTCATATTCTGTCACTTTCTTGCTTATTTGTTTATACTTATTTGTATTTTAGACATTGTAATATAAGAGCCCTCAGGGATGGAACGTAAATTTTATAATTTAGTACTATGCTTAAAAAGATTAAGAAATACTGGTTTTTCTGAATTATTTTACAATTTTCATCTTGAAATAATTTCAGACTTGTAAAAATTCGCAAAACTACTGCAAAGAATTCCTATGTATTCTTCACCTAGTTTCCCCCAATATTAACATCATACAAAGCAACTATTGAAATTAGGAAATTGATATGGTATTAGGTATTAATCTACAGTCTTTATTCACATATTTTGTTAATGCTTCCACTAATATCTTTGATGAGAATCAAAACCAGGTCATCTGTCACATTTAGTTGCTACATTTCTTTGGTCTTTTTTATTCTAGGACAATCCCTCAGTTTTTCTCTGTCTTTCATGACCTTGATAGTACTAGCAAGTTATTTTGTAGATTATCCTGAAATTTGAGTTTTTCTGATATTTCCTTATAGTTACATTCAAATAAGGTTGTTTTTTTTGTTTTTTTTTTTGCAGTATGCGGGCCTCTCACTGTTGTGGCCTCTCCCGTTGCGGAACACAGGCTCCGGATGCACAGGCTCAGCGGCCATGCCTCATGGGCCCAGCCGCTCCGCAGCATGTGGGATCTTCCCGGACCGGGGCATGAACCCATATACCCTGCATCGGCAGGTGGACTCTCAACCACTGCGCCACCAGGGAAACCCCCAAATAAGGTATTTTGACAAAAGTACCACAATGTTGAGCTTGCCTTTCTTGGTGCATCATATCAGGGGGCACATGACATCACCATGCCCCATTTCTGGTGATGTTAACTATAATCATTTGGTTAAGATGTTGTCTATCAGGTTTCTCAGTTTTAAAGTTATTATTTTTAAATAAGTATTTTGTTGGAAGATACTTAGGAGACTATGTAAACATCCTGTTTCTCATCATAATATCACCCACTAATTTTAGCACTCTTCCCTGAAACAATTATATGGTATTTTCCAATTACTGAGTTTCTATTTCCATTACTTCTTCTATATTTATTCTTTAGAACTCTACTTTATGGGAGAGCTTTCCTTTTCCCCTTTCATTTATTTATTCAATTATTAAATTACATCAGTATGGATTTATGTGTATTTGGTTTGCTTAATCTTAGTAATACATTACCATCTTTTTTTTTTCCTGCTCAAATTATTTTAATTTTGGCTACTGAGAGCCACTTCAAGTTAGCTCCAATGTTCATTATGACATATTTTCATTATTTCTTGAGACCTTCTCATTTTCTTACATCAAAAAATGTTCCACACTCATCTTGGTTTTTTTATGCTCCAGCAATGGAATCAGCTGTTGCTTCAAGGAGTCTTAGTTCCTTTAATAGGAGAATAATGTGAATCCAGAGTGCTAGGTATGCTCATTGCTATTAGAGTTTTACTGCTTCTAGGTCTTCTCAGTGGTTAAAGCTAAGAAATATGTATGTATATATACAGACACATAAACATGTCTGCTTATGTCTATTTCTTTATATATCCATTTCTCTTTTTATCTTAGAAAAAAAAACACACATGTGAAAATTGGTATCTCTGATTCTATCCAACACCACAAGGTTTATTCTAGTCTACCCTTCATTCTTACTGTAATTTTTCTCTCTAATACCAACACACATAGCTTTTTCTCTAAGAGTGAGATACTTGTTATACTCAGTATACTCAATATATCTATGCATTTGCTTTGTATTTCTATGGCACATTTCACTTTTTGGCAGATTGGTTAAGCATCTATAATAATGACTGATGTATATTTAGTACTCAAAGAGTATATGTTAAATAAATAGACAAGCGTATCAATAAATAAATGAGTGAAAACTATGAAATATACTTCACATATAATGTCATTCCAAAGGAGAAATCTTTTGTGGTAATGCTCACTTGGCTTACAATTCTGATTTACTGTTTCCCTAAAATCCATATTAAGTCATTATTTTTTTGGAATTTTGCTTTTGTTGTCAATAAACAAAAAAATATGGATCATATCATAGTTCTTTAACTGCATTTATTTCTTGAGAAAAATGAATGTCTTGGAGATCTTTGCCTGCCATGTATTTTATCTTATTGCAGTTTTCGTTATTTAGGTAAGAACTGGGAAGGGAGTAGAAGAGAGATTTTAATTACATTAGAGATTATGAAAGGATGATTACAGTATAATTTCCTTTAAGATGAAAACTCCTCAAAATTCATCATGCTATAGTATTTTTTAAATAGAGTGCTTAATTTTTATTTTATAGAGAATAATTTTGTTTGGGCAGTCAGAATATTTTGTGATAAACTCTTACAGGATATTCTAATAATACTACTTTTGTAAAAAGTATTTAAGAGGTTTTAGGACCAAAGAATATTTGTTTAATAGTGTCAGAATTCATTTTAACACCATGAAAGAGTATGTATTTGTTCAATTTTCACTCACTGCACAAAGCATTAGATAAAAGAAGATTTTCAGTAATAGCATTTCATTTTGAGTCTTACCAATCCTTTTAGTTTTGGTATAACAAAAAGGCTATTAGCTTCTACTCTGTTGTGTTGAATTTTGATGATTTTTGACAGTCTTCGCTGAGACACTCAAAGAAATGGGACTTGCCAGTCAAATAACATAAGATTTCATTAAATTTACCAGCAACAAAACGCTGTATCTGTCTTTTAACTTTTTGACATGTTGGCTTTTTCTAATCCTCTTTTTAGGCTCTATAAAAAAGGCAATAAAAATGCTATTTTTGCATGTTCAAAAGTTTCTCCATAATCAAGATAATATAGGTAAGTTTTAACTCTAGAAGTATTTCATTTATAAATAAGCACAAAATTATTAAAGCCATCAATCAGATTTTTGTATTAGCATATAGTAACAGTAACAAAAATATTTTGTATGGTATTTTATAGCATTTATACAGAAGATATAATATCCTGTTAACATTTTGTCACAAAAGTGAGACAGATATTTTCAGAGGTAAAAAAACTGGCTTGTGGAAAAGTAAACATCTTTCTCCAAATTGTGTGCTAGTGAGTAGCTGAGATATTAACAACTCTAAATATTGTAAAATTTCCATTTTCAAATGAAGCCTTCCTTCGTCTTCATATTGTATTGGTTAACAAATGTGTGTTTTGTTACCTATGATAATTTGAACTGGTTATCTATACAGTGTTACTAAAAAAAACTTTACATTAAGCATATGGGAAGAGTGTGAAAGCATTTTTATTTCCTAAACTTTAGAGGATAAGTTTTGAAAAACTGAGTTTTCATGAAATAGCTCATTATGATCTTGTTCTCCAGCATTCCTGGATATAGAAATGTATACTTAAAATCACCTGAAGGAAGAAAATTAAACTTGTTTTCCCTTTCTGTAAATCAGCATTATATTAGATTATGAAAATATATTTTAAAATATGAAGAATAAAGTTATCAAGTGAAGGAAACTAGGGAATCATATAATACCTATTATAACTATTACATGTAAACTATTTTATTGCAAAAACTGTTTTAAAGGATGTGAAAGACAAAATGCACAGATATGTTTCCAAGAAGCACTCATAACACATAATTTTTTTGTATGTGTGCAGCTGGGGCTTGCTGTTTTTTATTATTCCCATTTTATAGATGAAGAGCTCAAGACTCATATTAGTGTCATTTAACCATGTCATACAGCCAATTCCCAGAGATCTTATTTCTGCTTCTTTTTGTCATGAAAAAAAGAGAAATAAAATCAGCATCAAGTGTGTGCTAAGCAAATAGCCTGATAAGAAAACACAGTAAATGCTGACTAGGGACTGTAAGAATATTTTTGTTTTTAGGCTACCAAAGTAAGATATAATATGGGAGCCAATAAAAGCAGATAATTATATGAATTAGGACCTAGGATAAAAACAAGCCAGTGAGAAATGAGATCCATTTCTTATTTAAACCTAGAGGGAGATAAATTCATTCAGTCTATAGATATTTATTTTGCTACTACATTAGAGATAAATATCTTCTCTGAGAAAGGCCACATTTTATTTAATTTTTGTTACATTATCTAAAAAATAATAGTGTACTAAGGCAGGTACCAACCAAAATGTTTCACAATTATTTATTTTCAAGTAAAATATAACATCAAGTATACTGAGATATTAGCTGCACTATATTTTGTAGATTACTGCCTGAAAGCGAGGTTATTTTATTGTTGCAGAGCATAGTTTCTTGTTAATGAGAAAATTAAATAAGGTAAAACTGGAGAGACTTTCAACAGCACACTATGGTATCAATATTTATATATATCTTTTTCTTTAACATATGCCTGGATCAACTCAAAACACCAGGCAGAGTTGTTAAGAGACATAATGGAAAAACCCAGGGTAACATCATCAACAAAAGCAGATGACAAGTAATCAACATAAAATTCAGAATACAAGAGTAATTAGCCAAATACTTAGTAGAATGGGGCAGCACTGGGCTGGGCTAATGGCAAAGATAAAATGAAGATAAAGGGAAGTATTGAAAGGTCCTGCAATCCATAGACCACAACCAGAAATCACCACAATTAGTCACCCTCCCCCCACAAAAAAAAACTACTCTGAGAAAAAGACACTGGGAACACAATCAAAATTAATCAGAGAACCAGAGAGAGAGTGAGAAAAGAGAGAGAGGAATAGTCTGGTGGAGGATGAGAAGAGGAGAGATAAGAGAGGAAGATAATTTTCAGAAATAAAGATTCATTTAAAATGAACATCAAATTAAATCAAACGGAAATGATGCAAAACATAATAAGAGATAGGAGAAAAATATGAGCAAATAGGTAAACCCGAAATGGAGAGATTAAAAAAATTGAGAAGAACATTCTAAATATAGAACTTAGGCAAAAGAGGGCAACACATATGTAATAATGTCTTCTTTATGAAGAAGAAAATTGAGTTAAAGAGATAATATAAATTACTTGAGTATGTGGGTAAAAAGGTAGGAAATTAATATTGACAGCAGACTTCTTGACAATAGCATTTTATACAGGAAGATAATGAAGAATTGTTTTAATGATTATGAAAGAAAGAACATAGAAGCCGAATTATATGTCATTCACTTAAACCGTGCATCATGTCTAAGGAACACAGAGCATCATGGACATTTGGGAACTCTGGAAATACAGTTCCTATGATCACTCCCTGAGTAATCTCCTAGTTACTGACAACAAATAATTCAAACATAGCATGAAGCCTGTGGATAATTATTACATATATTAAATTTTGAATTAAGACTAAGTTATGCTGCTAATAAATGTACTAAAAAGGTAGAGATATTACAATTCACAAAAAATTGAAGAAAAGGGAAAGATAAGTGAAAGAAGAATATTAATGAATGTTTTGATAGTGTCTAACTGTCAATAAAAGGATAGCAGTGAATAAAAGTAAATGTTAGTCAAGAAGAGAGGAGGGAGAGAAAAGAGGTTACTAGAGAACATTATCATTACTCATTGAAGAAATCAATAGAGAATATTAAAATGCATTGGAGGACTAGTATATTTTATTATATAAGGTTATATAAGATAACGACATGAACAGATTTAGGAACATTTATAAATACCAAACAAAGCCCCCCAAAACTTGAACAAAAGTAAATATAGTATAAGATTTTATATATATAGTTTATATAGTAAAAATAGCATGACAGAACTGAAAACCAACATACTAAGTATATCAAAGATATAAATGGGCTTAACTCATCATTCAGTAAAGTATTTTCAGATTGGCTAATGAAGCAGAATCTAATTTATTCTGTGTATAAGAGACATACCTACACACAGCAATTCAGAAAGGCTTAAAATAAAAGGAGGATCAAATATTGCTCTTGTCTGATAGTAAGTTTGTGAAGCAGGTGTCACAATTTTGTTTGAGACATGGTAGAATTTAGTACAAAATATATGTAACAAGGTAGGGAAGGAAAATTTATTATGCTAAAGGTTTCACTGTACATTTAAAATATAATAGATATTAATAAAATGTGCAAAATTACCACTTTCAGAAAGCAGAAATGACAGGAGATGTATATATATCTATTCATATATAGATATGTATTAAAACTAGATTTTAACATAGTTTACCCATGGCAAGAATTGGAGAATATAAATAAGCCTCACTTCGAAGTTTTAAAAATACTGTAGTTAGTGGTAAAGACTTTCTCTTTGACCAAACTCCTCCACCTTCTTCTCCATTAGGCTTTGATTTTGCACTTCCTTGCCAAGTCCACATAGCCCAGTTTTTGCCAGACTCCTACTAAGCCAGTTTAGAGAGAATGCCCCCACGTCTGATATCTGATCTCCTTTGATATCTGATTCCCCTGGCCAACCTTCAGCAAGAATTCTGTTAGTTGGTTTATCAAAAATCCTCCATCCCTTGATGCCTCTTCTTAACATTTTTCCATCCACTGGCCCCCTTACCCCCCACCCAAATGTTCTTTGGGTATCAATTCCTGCTTTGCTTTGTTGTATTTGGAATTTAGCTCATTTCTATACTGAAGTCTTTTTTACCCTATTGCAGTCATTTCTGAATAAAAGCTATCTTTACCCAATTTAACTACTGTCTGGCTCTGGTTCTCTTTGACATTACTCTTTGGAGAATCAATTTTAAGGGAAAAAGAATGGGATGCAAGAGTCTGTTGTCCCATTCTAGAATGGAGATGATGATACCTTTTATAGTAACAGTGGCAATGGTGATAGAAAGGAGTGCACGTGTGTGGGATATACTTTGGAGAAAGAAATAACAGGTCTATCAGTTATTTACACGAGAGAAATGAAAGATCGTGAATAAACAATACTTCGAAGTCTGAAACTTAGAGAACAGTCAGAGGTAGAAATAAAACTATGGGAGGTATTAACATATAGGCATTTAAAATAATGATTTTTGGGGGGTTAAATCACCCAAGCAAAGGTTTAGACAGCCAATAGAAATTAATAGAAAATAAGCCAAGTAAATAAACCTGTCCAAATTAAGCTGAGAATAAAAAATTCAGAGTGGTAAGGAGAAATCCGGGGTGGTGTATTTTTAAGAAAATGCATAAAGGAGACTGTTTTGAAGAGGAACAAGCTGTTAGTTATTTGAAATGCTGCCGAGACTGGGAAATGTGAGTAGTGCCCATATAGAAGTTATCAGCGGCCATTAAAAGAACACTTTCATTAAAATTATGGATAAGAAACTAGATTAGAATAAGATAAATGTGTCCTTAATTTCAGAATTGTGGCATAATAGAAAACCTAAAAACTCTCATTAGAAAAACAGGAAGTGCGACATAAACTACAGGAACTATCCATTGAAATACATATTAGAGGATTTCAGGTTCCGGCCCTGATAGAGTAGTTCACAGTGAACAAGCCCACATACTGAAGATAGCTATAAAATCTGGGCAATATTGTTTGAAGGCATTGGAGGATAACCAACCCATATAGGACTTAGGGGGTTTACTATTAAGAAGAAATAAGCCCACAAGATAAATTACATGCCCAGCCTTTTTTTTTTTTTCCCTGACAGGACTTCCCAAATATTGATGTGAAAAAGAGACCATAACCGCAGAGAAGTTGACCAAGTATCTATGTAAAAGTCTCCTTATGTGTGGCCCACTTCAGACACATGCATGTACAAGGTAAGACTTCAAGAAGCTCCACAGGAAACAGTAGGTGGAAGGCTGAGTGCTGAGCTTAGAATTCAGCTGGTGGTGCAGAGCAGTAAGTAGTGTGGCATGGGGGTGGGAAATTACACACTTGGGTGTGGTTATTCTCCAGGTTTTAGCTTTCATGTGAGGTGGTACATTCTCAGTGCCTCTCACACTAGTAAAATAATTATTTAATCAACTGTATATAAAAGCTGACCTTGAATAGGCATGGGGAAAAAGCATGTCATACATTGAGGGTAATGATTAATCTAACTTTTATAACTGAGATCTAATTTAAATGTATGTTATTCACCATATTCTCAGTTTAAATGAAGAAAATCACATCATCTCAATATAGATGCATAAGATGTGTGTCTTAACAGCTATAGATACAGAAAAAAGTATTTGATAAAATTCATTATGAAGTCATTATATATAAATCTATATATATATATGTACATTATTAACCAGATAAAAGGTATCTTTCGAAATCCTATAAGTGGCTTATGATATAATGTGAAATGTTAAAAGACCTCCCTTTTAATCTATGAATAGGAAAAGGGTTACGTTAGTTTCCCATGGCTGTTGTAACAAATTAACACAAACTGGGTAATGCAAACTCATTTTTCTACAATCTGGAAGCCAGAAATCCAAAATCAGTTTCACCAGGTCAAAACCAGGGTGTCAGCGGGGCCGTGCTCCCTCCAGGGACTCCAGGGAGAATCTGTTTCCTTGCCTTTCCAACTCCTAGTGCTACATTTCTCGGCTTATAGTCCCTTCCTCTGTCTTCAGGGCAGCAGTGTAGCATCTGCAGATCTCTCTCCACTTCCATCATCACATAACCTTCTGTCTTCTGTGTCAAATATTCCTCTCACTGGCTCTTAGGACACTTACATTTGCATGTAAGGCTCACCAAGATAATCCATGATAATCTCCCATCTCAAGATGCTTAATTTAATCACATCTGCAAGTCTTTCACCATATAATGTAACACTTACCGACTCCAGGGATTACAACCTGGATATCTTTGGAGGCTGTCATTAAGCCTAACACAAATGCCCTTACTTGGTGCTTCTATTACTCATTGTACTTTCTGAATAACTTTTAAAAGAAGGCTTGCTCTGAAGTAGAAGTAAGAAGTGGTTCAGTATTTGTGGGAATGTGGGATAAGGGGAAGTTTTATTTTTGGAAGGTGGTGTATAAAAACATATTCATATGAAGATAGTAATGACAAATAGAAGAAAAGTGGAAATAATGATGCAGAGGGGAGAAAGATTGGCTATAGCCACCATGTAAATCCTGCGGGAGAAAAATTTGAATAAGACACTGAATAATATTTGCAGGATTGCCGTTTGATTGATACATTGCACATTATTTTTCACAATATTTCCTGGGTTGACCTTAGTTGCTTTACTGTTAATAGCTATTAATTTGAGTGAAAATTAATGACTGAGATAGGAAAAATGGAAAAGACAGAGCACAGGGAATTCTTAATAAGTGGAAAACAATAGTCAGTAGACAATGGGAGCAGACACTTGTGCATAAAAAGACATCCATGGGCTTCCCTGGTGGCGCAGTGGTTCAGAGCCCACCTGCTGATGCAGGGGACACGGGTTCGTGCCCCGGTCCAGGAGGATCCCACATGCCGCGGAGCGGCTGGGCCCTTGAGCCATGGCCGCTGAGCCTGCGGGTCCGGAGGCTGTGCTCCGCAAAGGGAGAGGCCACAGCAGTGAGAGGCCCGCGTACCACAAAAAAAAAAAAAAAAAAGACATCCGTATATATATGGGAAAAGAAGTTGTAAAATTTATGTATTATCTATTTCCCAAATTTCTATCGTAAAGAAATTACATGTTCATAAAATGACAAAGGGGCTCACATTAAGAAAATAATTCATATATTCTATTACTTATGTACTTAATCTCTTCCTTACTTATTTTTGGGTGGGTCATACCGTACAGTTTAAATGTGGCCACTACCATCTTTTATTAACATTTACGAAAACAAGCACCTTTTCATAGTGTCTAAGTCTCTATGTAACCTAAAGCTTAATATCTCAAAAATGCTAAATTATGAAGAGAAAGGAAAATGTGTGTTAAATACATTTCAGTGTAACTTATTAGAATATTGTATATGATAAGGGTGCTTAAAACTTAAGCATCAAGGTCGAGAGATGAGAACAGGAACCTAGATTGCCGTACTAGAAAATCTAGAAATATAGCAAAGATGAGTTCAGTAATTTGATCCAACACTGAAGGTCATCGAACTACAGACAACAGGGTTAACCAGACCCATGTCCTGTTTTGGTAAATGAAATTTTATTGGAATAGAGCAGCATCATTATTTTTACATACTGTCTATAGCTAGTTACATGCTGCAATGACAGATTAGAATAATTGTGACAGAGACCATACGGCACACATAGTCTAAAATATTTAGGAGCTGACCCTTTACAGAATGGGTTGTGAATGACTGCCCTAGTTATTCTCAGGTTCAATGTCATTTGTGAAACAGTTTTGCTTAGTGTAGCCATGTTTCATTCCCTTTCTAATGACAATAATTATTACAGCCTCTAGACAGAAGATACCAATTATTTTAAGATTACATTATTAAGAATGGTGCATTTAATTAAGCCATAGTTGTTACTTCAAGTATAATTAATTAGTGAAGGTATATTGCTTTTATAGGGTATAATTAATAGGCAGGTAGGTTCTGCTCTGTAACATAGTTATAATTTCAATGCTCATGGCTTTATAGAATTTAAGGATAGAGTCTGTTTATTATTAATTATATCTCACATCATCTAGCTCATGTGATGTAGCTATCATGTAGCACATTATTTATGTGGTTGATAATTTATTTTAGATATAATAATTGGATGAGAGAATTCACAGTGATTAAGGAAGAATTCATGGCAATACGGCTGATAGGGTGTTCAAGAAGACAAATCAGTACATTCATTTACTAAGTTATGTTGTCATTCAAGCAAATAAAAATAGTTTTCACTATCAACATCCATATAAATCTGTCGTATAATTGATTCTATACTTCTGAATGAAATGAATGAAAACATAGTTTGCATTGGTTTGGTGGAATTTTAGACATTATTTCTTTAAAATTTAGCCTGAAAACTGATATTTGGTTTTATTAGCAAGAAATTCCAAACTTGGAATGTATTAGTAAATATAGATGAAGAACTCTAGATCAAAAGACCCTGAAATGTAGGGTCTCAAGCATTATTTTAATTATTTGCATTGCATATTTAAGTTTATTTGTTATTATAACTTAATAACTTGATAAAGGGGGTTTTATATACCTTCTGTGTCTGTTTACACAAGTTTGAATACAGTGAAGTGTCAAATTCTTCAGTATAAGAGATTTGAGCCACAGAAGACAAACAATTACAGGGACAAACAACATAAACTGCACATAGACTGTAAAGCATATTTGGGTTATTGTAGTTAGTCTTTGTTTCCAAAAGAAAAACAACTTGGAAAGGAGAAGTGGTATGAATCTTAAGTACAAGTACTTTCTTCAGCCTTTCAGTTTTAGGAAAGAACAAACTGGAAACATGGAAATATATTTCTTGAGAGATAATTCTCAGTTGGCCTCTAGTGTTTCTGTGTATTTTCTGAGCAGAATACTAGCTGTAGTTTTTCTATACCATCTTTTCAAAGGTTTCTAAGTAGTAGTCAGCCTTGGAAGACCAAGATAGTGTTTATAGACCAGAGAACAAATTTTCCTTTTTTTCCAGTATAAAATATATAGTGTCTCCCTTTATAGGAAACATCAGACAGGTTTGCTTACTGCTATGTATTAAAGATTTGGGTTGCCTATACTTGAGGTTCCTCAGCTGTAACTGTGTGTGCAGCATTCACTAGAGCCCCTCGGCATCATCTCCATCAGGCTTGAGGAAAGAGGAGCCAACATGAACATGAAGCGCATGCATCTGCGTGCCTTGCTGCAAATAATAAAGTCCTTCATTTTTGGCCAAGGAGTCACATGTCATCTGCCAGAATCCATGAGGCAGGCTACCTTGTAAGCTTGCTAGTAGGGTGTAATCTCAGATCCGTCACAGTTCTGACAATATTCCTTTACAACTATCTATGGATGTATACCCCTTGGAAAAATTATGCATACTTTTAAGGATGTGTGATATTCCAGTTAAATGACAACTATATGAAAGGAAACATCACCTTAAGCTTCCTCCTAGATTACTACATCTTTTAGGTAAATAAGGTATGTGCAAAATTCTCTATTTAGCCATGTTCTGTATTGACAAGAACCTCATATAAAGTCATATGAGATAAGCCAAAAATAGTCATTAATTCACTTTTATTTTTCAAAACAATTTTATTGCTTTTGTATCATCAGCATTACCTTGAAAAAGACCAAGTTTAAAGTACTAATGTGGTTCAAATACACTTTGCCCATCGATTACAAATTAGGAATTAAGAGGTGGCATATTTTAAAAGAATCTTGGATAATCCTGTTTGGAATTGGGTTATGTGATATTTATTTCTCTCTTTGAGAATATGCATGGTTAATAAACTGTTAATAAATATTCTTCAATGCTTCTTATAAATTTATTTTATTTATTTATTTTTGTCTGCATGGGGTCTTCATTGCTGGGCGTGGGCTTTCTCTAGTTGCGGTGAGCAGGGGCTACTCTGTTGGGGTGCACGGGCTTCTCATTGCGGTGGCTTCTCTTGTTGTGGAGCATGGGCTCTAAGCGTGCGAGCTTCGGTAGTTGTGGCACACAGGCTCAGTAGTTGCGACGCATGGGCTTAGTTCCTCCACGGCATGTGGGATCTTCCCGGACCAGGGCTCGAACCCGCATCCCCTGCAATGGCAGGCAGATTCTTAACAACTGCACCACCAGGGAAGCCCAATATTCTTCACTATTTTTGATGTTAGTGCATGAAATAAATCACAGATATTGCAGCAAGGTAAGGAAATGGAAGAGTGTAAGTCTTTGAAAATACTGTGGTAACCCTCTCAGTCTGGAAATTAGATAATCTAGGTTTTGTTTGTTTGGCTTTTTTTGTTTGTTTTTGCTATTCCTGTTCCTTTTGGAGAATAAACGAAGTCTGCCTCTCAACAACTTGTGGGAGAAAAAAATATAGTTAGATATAATTGTCATCTCTTACTCAAGAATGACTATTACAAGAAATGGCACTTAATGCAGTGTTTTGTGTCTCTCCAACAATCAAAAGAGCTGGTAGAGATTATCTTTTCCATGAGTTCATCCTGGGTCCCATATGACTTATGTCTTATTGCTCTCAATAACCCTGTCTTCCAGTGTCATCCTTATGTTGAAGCAGCTTAGCAGCACTTCTGCACTCCTGCCCAGGGAGAACTATAAGAAAAAGTCTAACACAATCAGCTTTGTATTTAGGAAATTACCTGGAATTTATGCCCATGGTATCATTCATATTATGCATATAAAAATTAATCATTGGATAGGAAGCTATGAAATGTAATCTGCTCATGGTCATATGTATTTAAGGTCCTATTAATAAAGAAAGAAAGAAAGAAAGCATATTAGGGACAATTAGTAGTCTCTACTCTGAAGAAGTTGCCAAGTCCTTTCCAACTATGAATATTGAAAAGGTTAATCCGCGACTACACTTTCAACTTGGAAATACCTGTGCAGGCATTCAATAATAAGAAAAATATGAATAACAATAATAATGAAATGTCTCATAACAGAGACTTGAAGAGCATTATGTTTAAAATTTGATTATTGATTTATCTTGCCCTTGGTAGATAATAAATGAACTAGAGAAAAATCAAATTTGATTTATGTGAGTTACATGGATTTGTAAAATTTATAAGTCACTGAAATATTTTTAAAGATAAATTAATTGGAACCTAGCCAAAAGAAATAAATATTTACATATTTTGGTAAATTATTTTTATTTAATTCTTTTCCAATCAAGACTAGATGATAGGTACTATATTCCCTACAAATTTAAATGCTCTTAAGTTCTGAAATTCTATCTAGAGAAAATAGAGACATAGGTTTAACTTAAGTCATGTTTGAATAATGGATGTATAAACATATGTGTAACTGTTAGTGAGAGTGGAAAGGGCCCAGGATAAAATAGCATAACAAACTATTGTCAATGGTCTTTCTATAATATTAGTAAATTTATTATGATCTATTGTAAGAATACTGTTTTACCTTCCTTGATTCTACTCTCCGAAGTCCCTAAATATTAATTCAATGGAAAAGAAACTTCAGCTATAGTTTAATTTCTCTGCTCAACATATGCAGTGCAGTTAATTAGAATCATATAATCTTAGAACAAAAAGTATCCTTAGAGATTGTCTAATGCTATTCTCTCATTTAAGCATGTGGAAAAGGGTTTAGCAATCTTACTAAGGTCAAATTCAAAAAACACATAGAAAGTCTTTAGTTAAAAGTATAACTTAGTTTTTAGTTAAAAAATTAAAAGTATAAAACAGGGCTTCCCTGTTGGCGCAGTGGTTAAGAATCCTTCTGCCAATGCAGGGCACACGGGTTCGAGCCCTCGTCCAGGAAGATCCCACATGCCATGGAGCAACTAAGCCACAACTACTGAGCCCACGTGCCACAGCTACTGAAGCCTGTGTGCCTAAAGCCCGTGCTCCGCAACAAGAGAAGCCACCGCAGTGAGAAGCCTGCACACAGCAACGAAGACCCAGTGCAGGCAAAAATAAAATAAAATAAATAAATTTAAAAAAATAAAAGTATAAAACAAATGTTATTATTTATTTATGAGCATGTATAAGAAAATTTAAGTCTTTTAAAATTATTTGTCCCTTATGACATGATTCTGGTAAGTATTTTTTACTAACCTGTAGTCTCTTTTCACATAGCAGTCATAAGTGATACTGCTAAATCTTTAAAGAGGTTATTACTTTTTTTTTTTAACATCTTTATTGGGGTATAATTGCTTTACAATGGTGTGTTAGTTTCTGCCCCATAACCAAGTGAATCAGTTATACATATACATATATTCCCATATCTCTTCCCTCTTGCGTCTCCCTCCCTCCCACCCTCCCTATCCCACCCCTCCAGGCGGTCACAAAGCACCGAGCTGATATCCCTGTGTTATGCGGCTGCTTCCCACTAGCTATCTACCTTACATTTGTTAGTGTGTATATGTCCATGACTCTCTCTCGCCCTGTCATAGCTCACCCTTCCCCTCCCCATATCCTCAAGTCTGTTCTCCAGTAGGTCTGTGTCTTTATTCAAAGAGGTTATTACTTTTACTTGTCATAACCCTTAATTGGGGGCCCATCAAATAAGAAGGTCAAATCTTTACCATTTCTTAAGAAGCCTATGTGCCCTTACCCCTACTACATCTCTGACCTCATCCCTGCTCTATCACATGGGCATCCTTATGGGAACATCACAGGTACGTTCGCACCCCAGGCCTCATATGATGCTTTTGCTCTCTGAAAAACCCTCCCCTCAAATATGCTTCTGCTAACTCTCTTACTGTTCATTGTATTCAAATGGTACCACGCTGTGAGGTCTCCAGCAACCATCTTGTTCAGAATTTAACACCTCCTCATACTAGAACTTCCTAATCCCCTTCCCTGCTCTATTTTTTGGTGGTAGAATTTAGCACCAGCTGGCATAAAACACATTATACTTTGTGATACTATTTATTGTCTTTCTCATAATACTAGAACATAAACTCCATGAAGCCAATACAATTTCAAAGTTTTATTCATTGCTTTTGCCTCGTCCCCATATATGTACCTAACACATAGTAAATGCTCAATAAATCTTTGTAGAATGAATGAAAAATGATCCTCGTTTATATTTTATGGGAGTTTGTTTTTGTTTTTGCCGCGCGGCTTGTGGGATCTTAGTTCCCCTACCAGGGATTGAACCTGGGCCCTTGGCAGTGAAAGCGTGGAGTCCTAACCACTGGACCACCAGGGAATTCCCCTTATTTATTTATAATGGATGTGCATGCCTCTTATGGACAAGCCAGAATTTATTTCTCCATCTCTTATTTGCATACTTTTGCAAGGAAGAATATCATTGTCATGAAAACAACTATATATGTACATACATGTGTTTTCATGGAAATTGTATACATATATACATAGATACTCTTGTCTAATATTTATAGGTATTTTTGTTTGTATTATGTAACATGTACAATTTTATAGTTAATGTCCTGCACGTTGATAAAACTTCAATAAAAAGGAACCAGTATTATGAAATACTTGTTAAAATAGCAGCAAAATACCTTTCCCCATAATATACCTCAGAGAATTCTGAAGAACTCTTCTCAGATTTCTGGGATAGTGCTTGTAATTCTTCCCAACTTTTTCTATGTTGCTTTACAAACAATTTTAATCTTCAAAATTTCAAATTTTGTGTATACATGTTAAAGCACGGTACTATTCATTTGTGAGCCTGAAATGAGAATATATAGAAGCTCAATATGTTTAAATTATGTATCTATGTGATAGGCAGCATATATGAGCAAAAAATATCATTTGTTTGACTACATTAATAAAGTAGGAACAGAACAGCTTTTATTCTGTATCTTCTGATACAGAGTTGGAATTACTAACACAAGGTATGAATTTAGTAGTAAATTTGAGGTTAGAATGTTGGGAAGGTCAGTAGTTTTATTTTTCACAAGTTTATTTTGAAATGGATAGTTAATTGTAATATGTTTTAAGTAAATTAATTATAAACATGAAATCCAGGCTACTTTTTATTTTTGCCTAAGATATAAGTAAAATATGAAAATACATAAAGACCACAATAGCTGTTGTAGTTAGGTAGTAAGGTATCTTCTGATCCTATTGATATAGTCTGTTGTTTAGATTTCTTTTTTTTTTTTTTATGCGGGCCTCTCACTGTTGTGGCCTCTCCTGCTGCAGAGCACAGGCTCTGGACGCACAGGCTCAGTGGCCGTGGCTCACGGGCCCAGCCGCTCCGCGGCATGTGGGATCTTCCCGGACCGGGGCACAAACCCGTGTCCCCTGCATTGGCAGGCGGACTCTCAACCACTGCGCCACCAGAGAAGCCCGTTTAGATTTTTAATAATGAAACTTCATTAATTTCATAATCTTCAAAGATGTCTTTAAAAGAAATAGTTGTATTACTTTTTATCACTTACGCTGACATATTTCAATTGAGTTGACTGACAAAAAATAGCATTACAATTTTTTAAAATATCTACAAGGTGTGCTTTACTTGCGCTGCTAATTCAGCTCCTTTTAAGCATGCCTTCTCATTCTCTAATTGATATAGTTCAGAGGCTACCCTTGGACACAATTTAATGAATAAGCTAATGAGTTCCAGTTGTTCCAATGTAAAATTCCTTTTATTGGGTATTTCTGGAGATGTGGGATAATTTGAATGTTTAATTTGGTGACTCAGTATGACCTATTTTATATTGTCTTGTAAATGTGTGAAAAATATAAGTGCTAGAATATTCAGAGAAAATTTGTCATCTAATTACATTTGGGAACATTATACCACTTCATTGTCTTGTGTCAGCATAAGACTCGTTTTTAAAGATGATATTGAATATATGTTTACTCCTTTAAAACTCTAAAAAGAATTTGTTTCATTCACATAAAATATGGAAGACACTAGAAATAAGTAAGAATAAATATGTTTCAGGACACAAACATTTACATGATTACACTTTTCTTTCCTTAAAATTAATATATTCTAATCTGTTGAGGGGGAAATTACAATTTTATAGTTAGAAAAAGCCTTTAATTCCAGTACTGTTATTGCATTAATCATGCACAAGTTCTGGAGAGGTGTCTCTGTGGTGGAGCCCCTCCCACCAGCAAGCGATGCCCCAACATTTCCCTGACTCTCACTCACCCACCCAACCCTGGCGAAATTCATTACACCAACTTTGTGCGTTAATATACCCTAACCGCAATTACCTCAAGGATTTGGGGTATTAGTTAATTGAATTGATATATTTGAACACATTTTGTAAAAAAGAAAGTTCTAAACAACTGTTAAGTATACAGAGGGATTGGGCAACAATCATACGTACTACTCTGCTTTTTTAGTTGTTTTGCCATAGAAACATAAAGCAAATGAAATTTTATATGGAACTCCAATTCGTAAAACCAGCAATAATGGAGATATTCTCAATAAGTCAGGGACTAAACTGAGGTGTGCAGGGAACCATGAGTTCCAACTGCTTAGTCTATTCTTTATCCTGCTGCCAATGTTAAGGCATCTCTATGCAAACCCAGTAGATGGGACAGGTGCATTTGAGCTCTGCAGTTCAGTTTACATTGTGATTTTACCGATTAATTACTGCAAAATCTTAAAATATTTGAACGTTATGGAGTATCATAATAGAGATAAAACTATAGTCAGTAAATTATTAACAGGAAAAAAGCAACTATTTTTAAGTGGATTTATGTGCTATTTAGACAATATGACCATTCTCTTAAATGGCGAGAATAAAGTTCAAGGGTTTCTCATTCAAATATATATTTCTAATATCCAGAAGCCTTTATCAGTGTAGGACCAAAATGTGAGTATATTATTATTTGAGCATAATAAAATCCTTTAAAATGTCTAAATCGCTGCATCCCATAGATTTTGGGTCGTGGTGTTTTCATTTGTTTCTAGGTGTTTTTGATTTCCTCTTTGATTTCTTCAGTGATATCTTGGTTATTAAGTAGTGTATTGTTTAGCCTCCATGTGTTTGTATTTTTTACAGATTTTTTCCTGTAATTGATATCTAGTCTCATAGCATTGTGGTCAGAAAAGATACTTGATACAATTTCAATTTTCTTAAATTTACCAAGGCTTGATTTATGACCCAAGATATGATCTATCCTGGAGAATATTCCATGAACACTTGAGACATTCTATGTGATTATGAAAATGTTAAGATTTTTTTTTGAAACCCAAAGGTTTAATATACATTACAACTAAATTCAATAAACTTCTCCCATCGTAACAATTAAATGTAAGGATAATTGGTGTTTCAGAAATAGAGTTTTATCAACTGAAAATATGAGAACATATTCAACAGTACAGTAGAAAAAATCTCTGTAATAAAGGACTATACATATTTCAAACACAATGATACATCATGTGCTTGGAAAATTAAATCAAGAATATAAAATAAGGTGCATACTGGTTATATTATTAAGCTTCAATGATTAAGAAATAAAGCATCCTTGTATGAAAACATGTAATATTCTTAAAAGAAAAAAATCAGCATGCAATAGATGTAACCATTAACAATTATTTACAGAAGAAAGGTGCAATGTTTATAGAATAATGAGGAAGGAAACTTATGACCTAAAATTATATCCAAAGAATTTATTAAATTATTAAAAATTTAAAATGGCAAATTTTTTGAACATAAATAAGGGGAAATAGGAACTATGCTCCCTTCTTTAGAAAAAAATGATGAAATGCAGCTATCCTAGAGATAAAAATGGAGATGCAGCAATCAAATGATTGACACTGAGTTTGACACACATTACATGAGAACAGAAAAAAAACTAACTATGAGACGTTAGAGTTACACCACATGAATATTATAAACTTTTAAAATATGTGAGAAGTATTTTTAAAATAAGGGACATATAGAAGGAAGTGTAAATGCAGTAATCTTTTCTTACTTAGCATGGAATCAGTAGACATTCAAGTTTCATAATTCAAGAGACAGAGGAGAAATATATGATTTCATATGTAGTCATGTGGTAGATTTTAATCTCCCCAAATATTTTGAATAACAGAACTGATCTGTCAGAAAAAGCTAAAGAAAAAACAAAAAGAAAAAATCTACTAGATGACATTTTAAACAAAACTGGATACCAGGTAATCTCCACAAACCTCATAATTCAGTTGAATTGTCCCAAACCCCAAAATAATGGTCTTATAGGAAATAGAATGATATATATCTAATAGAGCAGACAGTGAAACAGGGCTTTTAAATTACCTACAAGCTTTAGAAATGTTTTAAATGCTAAAAAAATAAATTCATCTCTGAAAGATGAGGATCCTAAGAAGAAACCTGTATGGATAGATCTGAAAACCTGAAATCATAAGTTGGAAGAAAATTTTTCACAGGCTGTGAATTTCAAATAGTTTGAAAAACTGTGTATGGAGGAGATGGAACAATCAAAGAGGACCAAAGACAGTCAAGCCCTTAAACACTATGAAATATCCAGGAAGGCTGAAAATTTGATGGAGAACAACTAGGATATTAAACTAAATTGCAGGAATGCTGGGGAGAAAAGAAAGAAATTAAAGGAGTGGCACAAAAAGATCCCAGAAGAAGCAGATCACAGAAACCTCTGTAAAAACCAACATCTAACACTCAAAGCAGTGTTTCGAAAAGAAAGGAATCTCCAAGAGGGAACAAAAGGCAAAGAGGCAGAAATTCGCTCTAAACCATTTCAGCCCTTAGAATCAGAAAGACTGTTCTGTAGATAGGTTAATTTGTGCCATATTTTAGATTACCCATATAAGTGATACCATACAGACTTACAGACAGAGAGAACAGACTTGTGGTTACCAAAGGGGAGGGGGTTGAGGGGGGGAAGCACTGGGAGTGTGGGATTAGCAGATGTAAACTATGATATATAAGGTGGATAAACAAAAAGTTCTTACTGTATAGCACAGGGCACTATATTCAATATCCTCTGATAAACCATGATAGAAAAGAATATATTAAAAAATGTGTCTGTATGTGGATAACTGAGTCACTTTGCTGTACAGCAGAGATTGGCACAGCATTGTATGTCAACTCTACTTCAATTAGAAAAAAAAGAAAAGGACCAGAAAGCCTGTAATTTGAGGAGGCAGCCCTCAAGCCATGAAGCTGAGAAAGCTGTCTTACCCGTCCTCCACATAAACTGCTTCTAGTACTCCTGAAGAGTAACCTTGTTTAACCACGGGGAAAATAGAAATAGATTCTAAAGCCAGCAAGTATAGAAGAAGATAAACCATGAAAATGAACATCATAGCATACAAAGTAATAAATAAAACCCCCACAAAACAGAGGAGACCTCTAACCTCATATATTAGCTAATGTTTATTTTTCATAGTTTATTATTATTTATTTATTATTTTTATTTATTTTTTTTGCTTTATGGGGGCCTCTCACTGTTGTGGCCTCTCCCGTTGCGGACCACAGGCTCCGGACGCACAGGCTCAGCGGCCGTGGCTCACGGGCCCAGCCGCTCCACAGCATGTGGGATCCTCCTGGACCGGGGCACGAACCCGTGTTCCCTGCATTAGCAGGCGGACTCTCAGCCACTGCGCCACCAGGGAAGCCCTCATAGTTTATTATTTTAAAATAATTTTAGATTTATAGAAAAAACGCAAAATGTTACAGAGAGCTCCAGTATACTTTCACCCAGCTTGCCTTAATGTTAACATTTTATAAGACCCTAGTTCAAGTATCAAACACAAGATATTAAATTTGGTACAACATTTAACTTAACTACAGACTCTATTCAAATTTGCCAGTTTTCCACTATCTCTTGTCCATTCCAGGACACTGTCAAGGAACCAGTTGCATTTGGTTGTCATGTCACCTTAGAATCCTCCCATAGGCGACAGATAATATTTCCTTGACTTTAATGACTCTATAACTTTGAACACTAGCGTTCAGGTATTTTGTAGAATGCACATTATTAGAGTTTGCCTAATAATTTCTCATAATGACATTGAAGTTATATTTCTTTGTAAAGTGATATATCCTCAGTGCATCCTACTGCACTGAGGACATAAGATATAGATATGTTTTATTGGGTGTGATGGTAATCTTGATTATTTAACTAAAGTAGTGTCTGCCAGGTTTCCTTACTGTAAAGATATTATATTCCCTTTGTATTTAATAAATATCTTGAGGGAGATATTTTGAGACTATGCAAATATCTTGTTTATCCTCAGAGCTTCTCTCATTAATTTTAACATCCATTGGTGCTAAAATAGCATCCTAGTCTCTCTTTCATTCTTCCTTTTACCATTCACCTTCTAAAGGAAACCAGTCTCATTATTTATGGATTATCTGTCCTGTGTCTTTCATACAAGTGAGCAGATTCATGTATATTTTCTTATATCTCCTTATTTCTTACATGCAGTGTAGCGAATTATAAACATTCTTTTGCACTTTGCTTTTTTCACCTTACAGTATATCTTGGAAATCATCAGTTTACCCGCTCACTCTTTCCTAGAAATGAATAATACTCCTTTGTGTGAGCATTTGTAAGTTATTCAAGCATTCTGCTATAGGTAGACATTTAGGCTGTTTCTAATATTTTGCAGCTACAACAATGCTACAAGGAATAATGTAGTGCATATATGTTTTCTTATAGTTGGGGGTGTATTTTCAGGTTAGATTTTTTTTAAGTGGAATTGCTGTGTCAAAAGGTAAGTGCCCGTGTCGTTTCGTTAGACTTTGCCAACTTCTCCTCCAGAAGAGTTGTATGAATAGAGTTTACATCCTTACCAGCAATGAATGAAAGTGCTGTTTCCTTACAGACTCACTAATGGAAGTGTTGTCATTCCTCATCATTTCAGTCTGATAGGTAAAAATGGTATCTGAGTGTTATTTTAATTGGCATTTCCCTGTGTATGTGAGTGAGTAGATAATTGAATATCAGACAGTGTACACAGAACTCATGTAATAGTGGGACAAAATTGGTCCTAGTCTAAAGGCTGCTTTCACCCAACCTAACAGAGCTTAAAAACACATCAGTCTGTTTCCAAGTAAATGAACTATGTCCCAAAACAAGGCTCAAGAATATTTATGAGTACAAAAAATATCCATCACCTAACAAAATAAAATTCACTATGTTTACCATCAAAAATTATGAGGCAGGGCTTCCCTGGTGGCACAGTGGTTGAGAGTCCGCCTGCCGATTCAGGGGACACGGGTTCATGCCCCGATCCGGGAAGATCCCACATGCTGCGGAGCGGCTAGGCCTGTGAGCCATGGCCGCTGAGCCTGTGCGTCTGGAGCCTGTGGTCCGCAACGGGAGAGGCCACAACGGTGAGAGGCCCGTGTACGGCAAAAAAAAAAAAAAAAAAAAGTATATAATGGGATGTGCTTAGAAGATGAGGTGGGAAAATGGAGAAGACCTGGAGCACCTTTACACCTATTTCCTTTTCCTAATCAGACTTGATTTCTGAACTCCAACATAACATCAAAATAAGCATAATAATCTCATCTCAATTCTGGTTTCAAGACCTAATTGACTTTGTCCTAAAGACCAAAGGCAATTCAATCTTACCTACTTTCTATAAAATGTTCTACTTATTCATGCTAATTTATTAAAACAGCTTTCAAAAGAATTTTCAAAATATTTTATTACTATCATAACCTCAGATAACCTTAAGTAAAGTCATACTACATGATAAACACTTGACTAAACACCTCTCAGTATTCCATATTCTTAAAATGACAAGCTATAGCATCAAACTAAGTTCATATTCTCACTTAATCATTTACCATGTGAACCTTTCACAGACAAGGAAACTAAGGCACTTTATTTTTCCTGATTAAGTTAGGGCTGATTTACTTATTTTTAGATTTGGTAAAAATTGTCAGATACTCTGTGCCTTAGTTGCACATATTTAAAATGAAACTCCTTGAAGTAACTTTTTGTGTGCTGTTTGTTAATAAAAATATATTGATTTTTTTGATACATGGTTCACTTGTGAAATGCTCTGTATTGGGAAATGGGTTAATTTTCTTGATAAAAATTGTTAAATTCTCAGTGATGATTTAAAACTAAGTATGTTGATTCTAGAACAACTGAAAAATAATCCTTACAGTATTGAAAATGTATATGCTATTATGCATTTTTTTTCTAATTTATTAAAGCCAAGCTTTCATAATCTGAACTTTTTACCAAAGCTTTTCAGGAACTTGTAAGAATTCAGTTTTTTCAAATACTATTTTTATGTAGCATTTGATTTTCGTTCATTTTAAAGTAACATTTTTCTGTATTGAGATTGTGATAATTAGCTTATTTACATATATATCTGGTGACAGGATTGAACCTAGAAACAATTTTGGATATTTACTATGCCTCTATTTTCCTGACAGTATAAAATGACTTTTATTCCCTTCTCCCAATCTGCTTAATTTGTATATGTAATCAATATCTATAATCACTAAGCAAAAGACCAAACTACTACTTTTTCTATTTATTTTACTTTTTTTCAGTAAAACACTTTATTATAATTTGAATATGAAGGAGACCAACTATATCTCTTGCATATATTTATTTCTCAAAAGATCTTTAGGAGAAGCAGGAATCTATATAGACAGATTAAAAAACCCAAGTATCCATTAGTAAAATAGCTGAGATTTAAAATAATTGTCAAATGCTAGGGAGCACAGGATTTTTGGGAATTGGCAAATGTTGGCAAGAATTGCAAGGGAAAGAAAACCTCTCCAACACTGCTACTTGTCAATATCTTGCATAATTTACTGTATCTATTTATGTCTCAGTATAAAATATAAATGATATATAATCTCAGCACTTCTGCGTTTAAATAAATACAATGTGTTAACACACACGAGTATATGTATACAAAAGGGTACAGATGTAAGAATTTCAACTATAGCATGGTTTGTAATAGCACATAATATTGAAAACAATATTAAACTATATTGCTAAGAAGTAATTTTTTGAAATAAACTTAGGATAGTTATATAATAGAATATATAATTATTTCCAGTTGTTTTTTTTTTTTTTTGAAGTGGGTTTAATGGGAAGATCCAACAACAGGTTTACCTTAAATAAGGAAACTGAACTTTTAGGACCTCTCACATTTGACTCATTCTTCTCAAGATCATAAGATTTTTGAAAAATTTACTATGTAAGATGTTTTAAGTAAAAATAATAAAGGCTGCTGCATGCTCCCATTCCAACTTGTCTTTAGTCACTTATCCTCCTGGCAGGTAATCTGGCCCAGCTTATGGCATTTTTAAGATGTGGCTAAACAGAAATTGAATGGGGATATATTTAATTTGGTTTTATTGAGGCCAATCTGTTTGATTTAGCTGCTTTTATGTAAAATTAAGTTATTTACAGCAGTCAAGATTCTTGTTACTGCTCACTCCACAGATTCACATGGTGTCATAACACAAAGGTGCAGAGCCAGAGATTGTTCTGAGATACAACCAAGTCACATGGTGTTTGATACCAGAGGATGTAGAGAGTAGAGAGAAACAGCTGCATTTAGCCTGGCTCCTCTTTGCCCCAGTTCTTATTACTGTGATGATGCGATGAGAACCAGATGTCTTCCTACATGTAAAGGGGTTTCCTAGAGGCAAGGAAGCCTGTGAAGAAAGAATAGGGGCATTTATGTAGAAGAGTGACCAGCTGCTCTGGTGTGCTCTGAGAGTGTCTCCAAGGTGATATAATGGGAAGAATCCTGAGTTCTTACCTCAGTCCGTTAGAATGCAAGTAAATCTCTCCAGGGGAAAACCAAAGCTAGAGTCTCCAGCTGTACGATCCCTGGTATGTCTCTACTGAGTCTCACTCTGTCTTGAAATGCAAACATGTTCCCCTTGGGAGGTAAGTCCCTGATGATGTTCTCTAACCGTCTTATCTCTCAGAATTAACTTCGGGGATTGTTCTTTTAGCCCAGATCCAAAGTTTTGGTAAAATTTGTTCAAAAATTTCTGACTGTGCATAAAAAAAATATGTTTTATTTGCAGCCTAACAATATCCATACAAATCATTAAGAGAAAGGGAGATTAACTAATCCCAAATAACCTTTTTATATATACAATTTTATTTATTTATTTTTATTTTCTGGCCACATAGAATGTGGGATCTTAGTTCCCCTACCAGGGATGGAATCCGTGCCTCCTGCATTGGGAGCATGGAGTCTTAACCGCTGGTCTGCCAGGGAAGTTCCCCAAATAACCTTTTAACAGGAGTTTTCAAACAATGCTGCTTGACTATAAATTGCTGAAACTACTCTGGAAAGAATTTCACCCTATCTACTAAAGCTAAACATATGCTGTCTTAATTCGTTTTTTGCTTCTGTAACAAAATACTACTGGGGAGTAGCTTATAAACAGAAATTTATTTCTCCCAGTGCTGAAGGCTCGGAAATCCAAGATCAGAGTGCCAGAAGACCCCATGTAGTGGCTGGTCAGGACCCACTTCCTGGTTCATAGACAGTGCCTTCTCACTCTGTTCCTACATGATGGAAGGGGGATAAGGAGCTATGTGGGGTCCCTTTTACAAAGAGCACTAATTCTATTCAGGAGGGCTCTGCCTTCATGACCTAAGCACCTTCCAAAGGCCCTACCTTGGACATTAGGATTTTAACATATGAATTGGGGGTGAGGGGGACACAAATATTTAGACCAGAGCATTCTGCCCCTAGTTCCCCCAAATTCATGTCCACATGCCGTGCAAAATATATTCATTCCATCCCAACAACCCCAGAAGTCTTAACTGGTTCCAACATCAATGCAAAAGTCCAAGTCCAAAGCCCTATCTAAAAATCGTCTAAATCAATATGGATGAGATGATTCATCCTTAGACAAATTGCTCCCCATCTGTGAATCTGTGAAATCTAACGTGATGTATTGTACTTCCAAAATACTATAGTGGGACAGTCATAGAATAAGCACTCCCATTCCAAAAGGTGAAATAGGAAAAGAGAAAGGGGTAACAGGAGCCAAGCAAGTCCCAAAACTAAGACCACCAGGGCAGCGTTGGGCCTCAAGGCTCTAGGCAACCCTACCTCCATTGATTTGCTGGGTGAAGCCCACACCACAGCTCTCTTGAGCGGAAATTGCATGAAGGTAGCTCTGTAGATCTTGCATCTTGGGGCAGCCCACTGCTTAATGGCAGCTCTCTGCAGTGGCCCCATCCCCTCGGTGGCCCTCTGGCTAGGTCACTGGACTGATGATCTGTACTTTGAGACCTAGGTGGAGGCAGCCACACCCTCTGTGCTCTGCTGGACTCAGAGCTGGCCACGCCAGGGCCCACAGAAGGTACGCCTTGGGCAGCTGAGGATCACAACACTGGACTCCAGCCACATTCTTTGCCATTTTATAATAAGGATCATCTTTCCTCTATTTTCCAATAGCATGTCCCTCATTTCCATCTGAGACCTCATCAGAGTGACCCTTACCATCCATATTTTTACCAGTATTCTGTTCTGGACCACTTAGGTGTTGTCTAAGAAGACTGAGGCTTTATTTACAGCTCTTTTCTTCTTCTGAGCCCTCATGGGAATCACCCTTAATAGTTTATTCACTGCAATGCACGCTTTTTCTAGCAAGCACCTCCAAACTTTTTCACGCTCTGCCCATTACCCACTTTCAAAGCTGTTTCTAAATGTTTAGGTATTTCTTACAGCAGTACCACTACTTTTAGGTTTGGGGGGAACATAGACAACCAGACCATAGTAAATGCATACCCTATGATCCAGTAATTCCATTTTTATAATTTTATATAATTTATAAATGTGTAATTTTAATTGCCAAACGTTTTCATATTTTCCATTGCCCTTAGTGTATATAGTTATAAAACTAGTGTATACAGTTGTTATGGACTGAATTGCGTTCCCTTAAAATTCATATCTTGAAGCCCTAATCCCCAATTTGACCATATTTGGAGATAGGGCCGTTAGGGATGTAATGAAGGTTAAATAAAGTCTTAGGAGTGAGGCCTTATTCTGATAGTACCAGTGTCTTTTTAAGAAAAGGAAGAGATACCAGAGATCTTTATCTCTCCTAAAAAGCACAGAAGAAAGGCCATGTGAGTACACAGCATCAGGAGGCTATCTGCACGCCAGACACTGACCCTGCTGACACCTTGATCTTGAACCTCCAGCTTCCAGAACTGTGTGAAAATAAATTTCTGTTGCTTAAGCTTTCCCAGTTTTTTGAGGGTTTTTTAACCTTTTTTGTTATGGCAACCATAGCAGACTAATAAATTAGTTATAATTGTAAAACTAGTGTACATAGTTATAATTATTAAAGAAGTTATAGTTAAAAAGCCTAGAGAATGTTGACTTTTTTAAGGAATTTCTCTTTTGTATAGTTTTTTTTTTTTATTTTCCTTCAAATGTATTACTTCCTCCTTTTTCTTGCCATCCCCTTGGAATCTGTAGTAACATATTTCTCAATTTACTTATTAAATAATTTCTAGAATATTAAACCTGAATTTCAACAAACATGGCCATTGCCTGTTAAATGGAAAAATGTTGAAATTTTTAGACTAATGTAATTCACGTTTTTCCTTTCTTAGTAATGAAAAATGTGCTTGGTGCCAATGATTTCTCCTCTGATATTGTAAAGTTTCTGGGCCGCTCTCAAGAAAAACATGTCCACTTGCTGATTAGCAGGCAATAAGCTTTGTGACCTAAGTTCAGTAATGGAAAGTGATTAGTTTCTCTGGCAATTGGGCACAATATGCTTTATCTACTCCAAAATTAGTAAGTTTTCTGGTCTGCTGAGGTCATCTTTTATTATTTTCAAGAGTTGCCACAGTTTATTTTGTTTATTCTTAATGCTATTTTCTGTAGAATTATTAGAAAGGCACTTTGACATTTTAAAACTATACAGTACTGCGTGTTTTTATTTCCAAAGTAGGACAATGAAAACTTCACTTAAAAATCAGAGATATTATTAGTCTCATTTTAGATGAAAATGTTAAAAATTGGAAGCAAAAGGTAAAAGAAGATCTTTTATTTTTTAAATTGTTTTATCAATTTACTTTTTTATTCTTCACTGTGTTGGGTCTTCATTGCTGTGCACTGGCTTTCTCTAGTTGCAGAGAGTGGGGGCTACTTTTCGTTGCAGTCTTTGGGCTTCTCATTGCAGTGGCTTCTCGTGTTGCTTCTCGGCATGTGGTATCTTCCCGGACCAGGGCTCGAACCTGTGTCCCCTGCATTGGCAGGCAGATTCTTAACCACTGTGCCACCAGGGAAGTCCAATGAAGATCTTTTAAATAAGAAGATAAATAATAAAAAAAGAAAGATAAAAAAACCAAATCTTTTCAGTCATGCTAAGAAGTTACTGGTAATAGATCAAGGCTATCCAGTGACCCTTGCAAAAGGAGCCAAAGCAGATTTGGCTGAAAGGTGAATAACTAAAAGTATAACTTGCTATATTTTATTTAAAAATATGTCTTTTAGGGCTTCCCTGGTGGTGCAGTGGTTGAGGGTCCGCCTGCCGATGCAGGGGACACAGGTTCGTGCCCTGGTCCAGGAGGATCCCACGTGCCACAGAGCGGCTGGGCCCGTGAGCCATGGCCGCTGAGCCTGCATGTCCGGAGCCTGTGCTCCACAGTGGGAGAGGCCACAACAGTGAGAGGCACGCGTACCACAAAAAAAAAAAAAAAAATATTTTATTGAATCTCCAATAAGTTTCCTTAAAATTATTTTACACAAACTGAAGGAAAAATAGAATTTTATCATGTAAGTAGAAATTTTTAAATGTACAATTGTTATTGGCCATTCTTTAAGCACTGTAAAGATAGATTTTAAAGCAGCTATCAAAAGATTCATTTATTCCTGAAAGTCAAAATTAAAGGTAGAGGAGGAACCAAGATGGCGGAATAGAAGAACGTGCTATCACTCCCTCTTGAGAGAACACCAGAATCACAACTAGCTGCTGGACAATCATCGACAGGAAGACACTGGAACTCACCAAAAAAGATACCCCACATCCAAAGACAAAGGAGAAGCCACAGTGAGATGGTAGGAGGGGCACAATCACAATAAAATCAAATCCCATAACTGGTGGGTGAGTGACTCACAGACGGGTGCACACTTCTACCACAGAAGTCCACCCACTGGAGTGAAGGTTCTGAGCCCCACATCAGGCTTCCCAACCTGGGGGTCCAGCAACAGGAGGAGGAATTCCTAGAGAATCCAACTTTGAAGCCTAGTGGGAATTGATTCAGGACTTCCACAGTACTGGGGGAAACAGAGACTCCACTCTTGGCACACACAAAGTAATGTGCGCATTGGGACCCAGGGGAAGGAGCAGTGACCTCAGGGGAGACTGAAAGAGACCTACCAGCTAGTGTTGGAGGGTCTCCTGCAGAGGTGGGGGGTGGCTCTGTTTCACCATGGGGACAAGGACACTGGCAACAGAAGTTCTGGGAAGTACTCCTTGGTGTGAGCCCTCCCAGAGTCTGTCATTAGCCCCACCAAAGAGCCCAGGTAGGCTCCAGTGTTGGGTTGCCTCAGGCCAAACAACCAACAGGGAGAGAACCCAGCCTCACCCATCAACAGTCAAGTGGATTAAAGTTTTACTGAGCTCTGCGCACCAGAGCAACAGTCAGCTCTACTCACCACCAATCCCTCCCATCAAGCCTCTTAGATAGCCTCATCCACCAGAGGGCAGACAGCAGAAGCAAGAAGAACAACAATCCTGCAGCCTGTGGAACAAAAACCACATTCACAGAAAGATAGACAAGATGAAAAGGCCGAGAGCTATATACCAGGTGAAGGAACAAGATAAAACCCCAGAAAAACAACTAATTGAAGTGGAGATAGGCAACCTTCCAGAAAAAGAATTCAGAATAATGATAGTGAAGATGATCCAGGAACTTGGAAAAAGAATAGAGGCAAAGATTGAGAAGATGCAAGAAATGTTTCACAGAGACCTAGAAGAATTAAAGAACAAACAAACAATGATGAACAATACAATAATTGAAATGAAAACTAAACTAGAAGGAATCAATAGCAGAATAACTGAGGCAGAAGAACGGATAAGTGACCTGGAAGACAGAATGGTGGAATTCACTGCCACGGAACAGACTAAAGAAAAAAGAATGAAAAAGAATGAAGACAGCCTAAGAGACCTCTGGGACAACATTAAACGCAAAAACATTCACATTATACGGGTCCCAGAAGGAGAAGAGAGAGAGAAAGGACCAGAGAAAATATTTGAATAGATCATAGTTGAAAACTTCCCTAACATGGGAAAGGAAATAGCCACCTAAGTCTAGGAAGCACAGCGAGTCCCATATAGGATAAACCCAAGGAGAAACACGCCAAGACACATAGTAATCAAATTGGCAAAAATTAAAAAAGAAAAATTATTAAAAGCAGCAAGGAAAAAATGACAAATAACATACAAGGTAACTCCCATAAAGTTAACAGCTGATTTCTCAGCAGAAACTCTACAAGCCAGAAGGGAGTGGCATGATATACTTAAAGTGATGAAAGGGAAGAACCTACAACCAAGATTACTCTACCTGGCAAGGATCTCATTCAGATTCAATGGAGAAATCAAAAGCTTTACAGACAAGCAAAAGCTAAGAGAATTCAGGACCACCAAACCAGCTCTACAACAAATGCTAAAGGAACTTCTCTAAGTGAGAAACACAAGAGAAGAAAAGGACCTACAAAAACAAACCCAAAACAATTAAGAAAATGGTCATAGGAACATACATATTAATAATTACCTTAAACGTGAATGGATTAAATGCTCCAACCAAAAGACACAGGCTTGCTGAATGGATAAAACAACAAGACCCATATATATGCTGTCTACAAGAGACCCACTCAGACCTAGGGGCACATACAGACTGAAAGTGAGAGGATGGAAAAAGCTATTCCATGCAAATGGAAGTCAAAAGAAAGCTGGAGTAGCTATACTCATATCAGATAAAATAGACTTAAATATAAAGAATGTTACAAGAGACAAGAAAGGACACTACATAATGACCAAGGAATCAATCCAAGAAGAAGATATAACAATTATAAATATATATGCACCCAGCATAGGAGCATCTCAATACATAATGCAACTGCTAACAGCTATAAAAGAGGAAATCAACAGTAACACAATAATAGTGGGGGACTTAAACACCTCACTTACACCAATGGACAGATCATCCAAAATGAAAATAAATAAGGAAACAGAAGCTTTAAATGGCACAATAGACCAGATAGATTTAATTGATATTTATAAGACATTCTATCCAAAAACAGCAGATTACACTTTCTTCTCAAGTGCGCACAGAACATTCTCCAGCATAGATCACATCCTGGGTCACGAATCAAGCCTCAGTGAATTTAAGAAAATTGAAATCATATCAAGCATCTTTTCTGACCACAACGCTATGAGATTAGAAATAAATTACAGGGAAAAAAATGTAAAAAACACAAACACATGGAGGCTAAACAATACATTACTAAATAACCAAGAGATGACTGAAGAAATGAAAGACGAAATCAAAAAGTACCTACAGACAAATGACAGTGAAAACATGATGATCCAAAACCTATGGGATGCAGCAAAAGCAGTTCTAAGAGGGAAGTTTATAGCCATACAAGCCTACCTCAAGAAACAAAAAAAATCTCAAGTAAACAATCTAACCTTACACCTAAAGGAACTAGAGAAAGAAGAACAAACATAACACAAAGTTAGCAGAAGGAAAGAAATCATAAAGGTCAGAGCAGAAATAAATGAAATAGAAACAAAAAAACAATAGCAAAGGTCAATAAAACTAAAATCTGGTTTTTTGAGAAGATAAACAAAATTGATAAACCGTTAGCCAGGCTCATTAAGAAAAAGAGGGAGAGGACTCAAATCAATAAAATTAAAAATGAAAAAGGAGAACTTACAACAGACACCGCAGAAATACAAAGCATCCTAAGAGACTACTACAAGCAACTCTGTGCCAATAAAATGGACAACCTGGAAGAAATGGACAAATTCTTAGAAAGGTATAATCTTCCAAAGCTGAACCAGGAAGAAACAGAAAATATGAACAGACCAATCACAAGTAATGAAATTGAAACTGTGATGAAAAATCTTCCAAGAAATAAAATTCCAGGACCAGATGGCTTCACAGGTGAATTCTGTCAAACCTCTAGAGAAAATCTAGCACCCATCCTTCCTTCTCAAACTCTTCCAAAAAATTGCAGAGGAAGGAACACTCCCAAACTCATTCTATGAGGCCACCATCACCCTGATACCAAAACCAGACAAAGATACTACAAAAAAAGAAAATTACAGACCAATATCCCTGATGAATATAGATGCAAAAATCCTCAACAAAATACTAGCAAACAGAATTCAACAACACATTAAAAGGATCATACACCACGATCAAGTGGATTTGTCCCAGGGATTCAAAGATTCTTTAATATATGCAAATCAATCAATGTGATACACCATATTAACAAATTGAAGAAGAAAAAACATATGATCATCTCAATAGATGCAGAAAAAGCTTTTGACAAAATTCAACCTGCATTTATGATAAAAACTCAAGTGGGCATAGAGGGAACCTACCTTAACATAATAAAGGCCATATATGACAAACCCACAGCAAACGTCACTCTCAATGGTGAAAAACTGAAAGCATTTCCTCTAAGATCAGGAACGAGACAAGGATGCCCACTCTCACCACTATTATTCAACATAGTTTTGGAAGTCCTAGCCACGGCAATCAGAGAATAAAAAGAAATAAAAGGAATACAAATTGGAAAAGAAGAAGTAAAACTGTCACTGTTTGCAGATGACATGATACTATACATAGAGAATCCTAAAAATGCCACCAGAAAGCTGCTAGAGCTAATCAATTAATTGCAGGTCAAAAGTTGCAGGATACAAAATTAATTCACAGAAATCAAAAGTTGCAGAATACAAAATTAATTCACAGAAATCTCTTGCATTCCTATACACTAATGATGGAAAAATCTGAAAGAGAAATTATGGAAACACTCCCATTTACCATTGCAACAAAAAGAATAAAATACCTAGGAATAAACCTACCTAGGGAGACAAAAGACCTGTATGCAGAAAACTATAAGACACTGATGAAAGAAATTAAAGATGATACAAGCAAATGGAGAGATATACCATGTTCTTGGATTGGAAGAATCAATATTATGAAAATGACTATACTACCCAAAGCAATCTACAGATTCAATGCAATCCCTATGAAATTACCAATGGCATTTTTTACAGAACTAGAACAAATCATCTTAAAATTTGTATGGAGACACAAAAGACCCCGAATAGCCAAAGCAGTCTTGACGGAAAAATACGGAGCTGGAGGAATCAGACTCCCTGACTTCAGACTATACTACAAAGCTACAGTAATCAAGACAATATGGTACTGGCACAAAAACAGAAACATAGATCAATGGAACAAGATAGAAAGCCCAGAGATAAACCCATGCACCTGTTGTCAACTAATCTATGACAAAGGAGGCAAAGATATACAATGGAGAAAAGACAGTCCCTTCAGTAAGTGGTGCTAGGAAAACTGGATAGCTACATGTAAAAGAATGAAATTAAGACACTCGCTAACACCATACACAAAAATAAATTCAAAATGGATTTGAGATCTAAATGTAAGACTGGACACTATAAAACTCTTATAGGAAAACATAGGAAAAACACTCCTTGACATAAATCACAGCAAGATCTTTTTTGATCCACCTCCTTGAGTAATGGCAATAAAAGCAAAAATAAGCAAATGGGACCTAAGGAAACTTCAAAGCTTTTGCACAGCAAAGGACACCATAAACAAGATGAAAAGACAACCCTCAGAATGGGAGAAAATATTTGCAAACGAATCAATGGACAAAGGATTAATCTCCAAAATATATAAACAGCTCATGCAGCTCAATATTAAGAAACAACCCAATCCAAAAATGAGCGGAAGACCTAAATAGACATTTCTCCAAAGAATACATAAAGATGGCCAAGAAGCACATGAAAAGCTGCTTAACATTACTAATTATTAGAGAAATGCAAATCAAAAGTACAATGAGGTATCACCTCACACCAGTTAGAATGGGCGTCATCAGAAAATCTACAAACAATAAATGCTGGATAGGGTGCAGAGAAAAGGGAACCCTCTTGCACTGTTGGTGGGAATGTAAATTGATACAGCCACTATGGAGAACAGTATGGAGGTTCCTTAAAAAACTAAAAATAGAATTACCATATGATCCAGCAATCCCACTGCTGGGCATATACCCAGAGAAAACCATAATTCAAAAAGACACATGCACCCCAATGTTCATTGCAGCACTATTTACAATAGCCAGGTCATGGAAGCAACCTAAATGCCCATCGACAGATGAATGGATAAAGAAGATGTGGTACATATATACAATGGAATATTACTCAGCCATAAAAACGAATGAAATTGAATCATCTGTTGAGACGTGGATGGATCTAGAGACTGTCATACAGAGTAAAGTAAGTCAGAAAGAGAAAGGTAAATATCGTATATTAATGCATGTATGTGGAACCTAGAAAAATGGTACAGATGAAACGGTTTGCAGGGCAGAAGTTGAGACTCAGATGTAGAGAACAGACGTATGGACACCAAGGCGGGAAAACTGCGGTGTGGTGGGGATGGTGGTGTGCTGAATTGGGCAATTCGGATTGACATGTATACACTGATGTGTATAAAGTTGATGACTAATAAGAACCTACAGTATAAAAACAAACAAACAAAACAACTAATACTAAACTTTCATTAGGTTATTTGTATGGAAATATGTTAATATAAATGTTTCAGACATTAAAAAAAATTTTTAAGTTATAAATTAACACAACTAAATATTTTATGTAAATTTATTTTGATAGTTTTCTCGTATAACTTTCTGTAATTCAGCAGTTTAATTTATTTCTAAACAAATGAGAAGAAAATAAATTCTGCCAAGTCTGAACTCTTGTGTTTACATCACTCTTGTGAATATTTTCTCTCTGTATATTTCAGGCAGGTTAAGTGTTTGCAGTTGGTGCTTGCTGCATATAGCCATAGAGCTTAGCAATGATCATTGGTTCTTAATCTCACCCACATGTTAGAATAATGTGAGACATTTCAAACTACCCATATCCCTTCTTAAAAACTGAAGTTCTGTTTTCATAGAAGCTGAGTGAGACCAAGAAGAATTTTAAAACTCACCATATTGCTCACTACTAGAGAAAGCCCATGTGCAGCAATGAAGACCCAATGCAACCAAAAATAAATAACTAAAATTGATTCTTCAAAAAAAAAAAAAAACTCACCATGTGATTCTACTATGAAGCCAAGGTTTAGAGCCATGGGTTCTGTCTCTAAGATAAATACATATTATTAGTTAATGGGATTTTAAATTTGAATATTTGTAATCTTGATTGAAAGGGGAGTACTTATAATAGAACTTTGCCTTGGGCTTTCAAGTATTTATAATATTCTTCTGTTTTTATTCCATTAAATATAATCTGCCATTCATTTATTTTAACATTTATGATTTTAAAGCACATTACAAATTTCACAAAACTTGCATTTTCTAAATGTCAGCACTCTAAATATGCCATTCATTTCTTAAAATAGTATGTTTACTTAAAATTCAGTTGCTATGTTGAATCAGTTGAACTTAAAAATAGAATTATTAGTTAGCAACAATAGGAAGATTTTTACCATGTCTAAAGAAATATTTCAAGGCTAGATTTTTCTTTAAGTGTTATGCACAAGTTTGTCCTTTGATTTCTTTTTTTTTCTTTTTGGTCTGTGTGTCTGAGGTTTAAATAAAGACTATGTTTAAAACTGATTGCTCAAAGTAATTAATCATTTTTCTTATGAAATTACCAGGGTAAATTAAGAATCTTATAATTAAAGAGTTTTCTCTCGTGTAAATGAAACATGCGAGAAACTGTGTTGGGAAATTAGTATTTCAAAAACCAATCAAATTAAGTCCTCATACCCCAGACTTTAAAAAAATTTATATATTACATTTTTTTTTCTTATACAATTGTTGCATTTTTCTAATTAGGAGTACCTGTTCTTGCATCAGATAATTTGTGCAATGTATTATTTGTAGTTCATTTTGTTAAAAATAAGCATCATTGGCATTTATCTCATGGTATATAATCAAATGAAACTGAGATTGATTATACAATCGAAATTCACATCAGTAAATATTGTATAACCATATTTACTAAACACTTCCTTGAAACACTTTTCTAATGCTTATTATGAAGTTTGGGTTCTATGTCTGAGAAAATACATCTTGGATTTTAAAATTAGATTTCGTCTATATGGCAAGTCAGTTTACCTGAAAAATCTCAATAACAAATGCTAATATCAGAAATTTTCTTATATATATATACTTCAAACTATAAGAAAACAGTCCCTACCAGAAACACAAGTGAAACTTAATATCAGCATGATCAATTGCTCTGATTTTTCTTAGTAGCAGGAGAGATGGGCCCAGGAACATACAAATTTGGGCCTTATCACTCATCAGTGAGTAGGTGATTAATAGCTACACCCATAATGAAATGGTAGACCAAAAATAAATTAACCAACACAGGTAATGAAGTGGAAGTTTGTCTATCAGTATTAGAACAATTGATAGGAATTGATAGGAGTGAATATATATATATATATATATATATATATATATATATATTTACCCTGAGAATGTGTGACGTTAGGGGTATACATCATGTGTTCTTTGTCTTCAAATTTATGAATTATATGGACTTGAACTATCAAATTAAAAATTAACATATGTATCTTTTTCTGACCAATGATACTTTGGGGGTTTTTCAGAGGAAATACAAAATCATTCTAGAGCAGTAGTTAGAAAACATTTTTTTTGTAAAGGGCTAAAGAGTAAATATTTTAGACTTTGTTGGCTAGTGTAAAGAGCAGCTTACAGGAGAATATTAGCAAAAACGTAGAAAATATGAAAAGTCAGAAATCATGGAAGATAGAATAAAAAATCCAAGGAGCATCTAATAGAAGTTCTAGAATACAAAGAATGGAAACTGTGAAATAATAATGATTTTTTTCTGCTTCTGGAAAGGATGGAGTAGTTGGATAAGACCCATACTCCCATTGTAACGACAAGAAAAGGCTGAATTAATTTTTAAAGTCATATTTTTAAAGCATCAGAAAACTTTGGAAGCAATGATGAATAGATGAGTAGAATGCATGATCAATGGACACAAAATATTAATATATATGAAGAGGTGGTTGAATCTAAAGAAAGCATTTGCTACGTAGAAGCAACAAAAATACAGTAAAACAAATACTTGAAAGCACTAAAATACCTGTAAAGTAGGACAAGGAATCAATATTCAGACATTATAAGGTATTATGTGTTAACAGGGAATAAACTAGTGATATTGATCTACTTTAAGTGAAGAATGTATGTAAGGAAATTAAAAGGGATTATTCAATCAATCTAGTGAAAGTCAAAGGAAGAAAAAAGTCATGGGGAACACCTTGCAACAATTAGAGAAGAAGGATATCAGGGAGGACAATTAACACAGAATTGGGTGCGTGTTCCCATCCAGTCTGTGTGAACTTTTGTCCTGATGGAATCCTCAGATGAAAGAGACAGAAATTAAAGCCTATAGCTAACCTAAAATGGAGAGTCTAGCCAGAGACCTCTTTATGCTAAGCTAGAGTATTAAAAGCTAGTGGAGTCCATTGAAGGATAAAATAAGAATGAACCAGAATACCTGAAAATACCTGTAGACTGGGATAAAATTTAGGTTGTCCAGGGACTCTCAAATTTTGAGCTGGTTTTAAAGTGGTCTGACATGGGTAATGCCTACAGAAGCAAAGCTTCTGGAGGAAATGACCTCCACAGGAGGTCTCAAGGTACTATTAGAAATCATTTACACTAACTAACTGTGTGAATTTGGCCAAGTCATTTATTCTCTGAGATTCTCAGTTTCCTCAACTGTAAAGTGAATATAAGAAGAACTACTTGTAGGTATGTATTGAGAACTAAGTTAATTAATTTTGAAATTATTTAGAATTGTGCCTGACACAAGCCTATGAAATATAATGTGTATGTGTATGTGGGTGTAGATGTTGTTTTCCTGAGTGTATGCTCGAGTACATACGTACACAGGAGAGAGAGAGAAGGATAAGCATACTGTTAAGGATAACAGAATATTTGAAAACAAATCAACAGATAAGACAAACAGAATATAACTTTAAATCATAGAACTATCAGACAGACCTTAAAGAATAGTTAGGCTTACAATATTTAAAGGAACAAATAAAAGCTGGAAGATGCAGGTAGGAAAATATAAAAGTGAACCTGGCATATTTTAAAAAAACAAATGCTGACTAGAAGATAACAGAGAACTACTAGGAAATAATCCAAGTTCAATAGGGAGAAATAAATGAAAGAAAGTATTGAAGATAAGTTAAAAGATACAGAGAATAGAAGATGATAGAGTTTAAAGGACAAAGGCAATAACTAAAGAGATAATGGATAATACTCTTCAAGTACTGATTAAAGACAAATATAAACAGATTTAAGCAGGTCAACAAATTCTCAATAAGGTAAGAAAAGTGAACTGCAGAAAACAGAAGACAAGAGAAAAATCTTAAAAACTGCCTGAAAATAAAAAGATTAAAGAAGCAACAATTAGGCTGACAACTAATCTCTCACCAGAAAAAAATGAAATCACAGTAAGATGTGTAAAAAATTTAGTAAACAGAAACCTCAATTAAATAAAGTCTGGAGACCAGAAGGAGGATCTCGCACACGCTGTGACAGTAGCAGAGTCTAACAGGAAGAAGAAAGACCGCTATTCTCTCTTGGCAAGGATTCAGCCAATATAAAGCCATGGACATGGACTCTGTCCGTGGGAAGGTGGGAAGCCCTCTCACATTACTTTTCTCTTTTATAAAAGTGTTCCCTTGCCATGTGGAGGCTTGCACGTGGATCACCATGGTTTCAGACCCTGAATTGCCATTCTCTGATGATCCCGAATAAACTCATATTTGCTGCATAAACATCTGACAACCTGATTCGCATCAACAGATGGAATGATAACTTCAACATGTTTAAAAAATGTGGAATTCTATATTTATTAAAAATATATTCCAATAATGAAAGTGAAATAACTATTTAAGATTTGGCATCAGTAGAACTTCACTAAATAAAATTCTAAAGGATATAATTCAAATTGAAGGAAGATAACCACTTTTTAGGCAAAAATTTACCTCTGAGCACCTTAAATAACACATAAAGAAAATTAAGTTGCACAATTTTGTAAAAGTTGGTTCACTTATTTCTCATATAATTCAAGAGGAAGATACAAGTTTTGATTAAAATTAGAGTTAAATCTTAAAAATGCATTTAATTTCTAGAGCAACCAATAAAAGATAGAAATAGAAATGTAATTTCCAAACTAGCAAAAGGAATAATAGAAATAAAAAAGAATGGATGAAAAGAGAGAATGAATTTCATCAAGCTGGATAAATAGTTATAATTTATGAACAGAGATTTAACACACACAAACACACACACAATTTAATTTATACAAATAGATAAAAATCTTCCATGAGTCACCCAAAGACAACAGACTTTAATGTAGAGGAACAAAACCTCCCTATAGCCTAGTTATAATTAATAGATTAAAAGTACAGAAAAACAGAAGTTCAAAAATAAAACAATGAGAAAAAGGTATAATATGGGAATGCCAGCCAAAAGAGAGCTGGCATAACCATATTCATATAAGAAAAAACAGTCTTTGGGGTAAAATAATTATTAGAGATAATGAGGGCATTTTGTAAAGAATATAATAATGTATCAAAATACACAATATAAAAGTTTTCATATTACAATGAAATTATAGTCACAGTAGAACATTTTAACACAGTTTCTCAGTCATTTATATAAGTAGGAGAAAAAATATTAGTAGAAATATGGGAAGGTTTGAGCTACCTTAAATGAACTTGATCTAATGGGCATAACTGCACATGACTACTGCAGAACGCACCTCCAATAAGAAAAAGCACATAGTGGTTCTACTTCTAATAATGGGGATGTAGTGTATAAGGATTATATCCTCCCACAGACAGCAACCATAAACTGCGCAAAATATAAGCAACTGTTTGAAGGCACCAAAGACTGATAACAAGCTGATAGAAATTGTAGGGGAGTTAAAGTGGAAGAGGGAGAAAAGCAAGAGATGAGGTTTGCTCTAATATCACTTTTGACTTCCCCTTCTTTTGATACCAGCACCTCTTCTGACATGTTCTTTTCCTGGGCTTCTAGTCACAGATTCTTCTCTCTGATGACAAGGGTGAGGTCATTACCTAAGGCCAACTGAATTCTCTTCCCAGAAATTTGCATCTTTAGCCAGGCACACAAAGCCACAAGGGAATGAGAGGTATCATTATGTGATTCTAGCGCTGATGAGAGAAGCTCACTAGTTCTGTGGCTGATGCCTAATTCTTCCCTGGCTCCTGTTCTTCACATGACTTGGTTTTTCATCGTATTATTCAATTCTGTAAGCCTATCAGTATGTTTCCAATAAGCTTATTTTGCTTCAGTTAGAGTTGGTCTCTACTGCTTGCAAATAAACAACTTTATAACAAAAAGGGGAGAAACATAGACTCCACATATTGTTCCTAATGGAAAATACCAGTAATAAATACTTTTATTAGTAAAGATAAGTAAAATTTCTGTCTGATGGAATACAAAAACAGTGCAAAAAGGGAAAAGGGAAAACATCCTAAAGAAGTCAGTGCTAATTATGACTCTGAAAGTAACCTGTTGACAATTCCAAATTTTGTTAAAAGACAGTTACAAACCCATTTCAGTAGCTTGCGAAAAGAAGTGACTTGTATGAAACAGGAAGAAAAAAAAATATGAAGAATAGGCATACATGGAAAGAAAACTTCAAAGTTGAAAGGCTGGAATTAAACTATACCTATGTGAGATAATACAGGATTTTAAGGAGTCAAAACAAATTAAGCTGACATTCATTTGGGGTGGCAAATGTCAGAATTGCTATTGCAGAATATTGGAATAATAATATGAGGTTACAAATGTGTGAAGCCCTCCAACATTGTGTATGAGGAAGACCTGGCCATTAAAATAATAAAAAATATGATGATAGCAGTCTAAAGCCTTAATATAATCCAAGAATTTTGACACTCTTGAGGAAGCAATGAGGAAAATTAATGCAGATAAATTAATAAAACAGAATATTAGAAAAATATACAGGATTAAAAAAATAAGCAAGTATATTGATTAAAGCTCACTAATTACTCCCAACAAAGTTGAAAAAGTTACTACACCTACAAATATTTTGCAAAATTTAAATTTCCAAAGAAAAAATTCTTAAAAGTAAGATGCAAAAAATGGCAATTTAAGTATAAAAAATGTTAGAATAACAGACTCTTATTTGCAGAACAGCAAACATCAGAACACATTGTAGCAATTATTTATAGATATTTGAAGAGAAATTTGTTACTTTTATGAGCATACTTAGAATTTCATTCTCAGCTCACCATTAGTGTGTATGTGAAAACAACATAACGCTATTCTCAGATAATCAGAGGTTTAGAATATTTACTCACCTGCCCATCTTGAATATGAGCTTAAACGAAACATGGAGATTCCTGAGATAACTCAATACAAAAAAATTATGAAATAACTCTTTTTCCAAAGTTGCATACAGTACATTTTGACTTCCAAAAATAATGCAGATTAACAATAATATATACAGGTATGGTTGTGAACTATGCTTAGTATGAGAATTTCTTGGAGAAATTTTAAATATTAAATGATAAAGTTAAAATAAAAATATCCATAAAGAATTAAAATGTGATATAGGGGAATAGGAGAAGAAAGATGTTCAAGTTTCCTTGTTTTATATAAGAGCTTAATTTTGTTTTTGGCTTTGATAATCAGAAAGTTATATACTAATAAATGTATCTTTTATAAACTTAAAGTGTCCAACAGGTAGATGATATCTCTACAGTGTATTGCATCCCCCCTTGACTGGAGATTCACAAAGTATATTAATATACAAAAGGCTGGAAGAATTCTTTTAACAAGGAAAGCAACTTAAATTTAGTTAATCCAGTACTTTAGCAATGTATTTGGCCTTTATTTTTGTTAGTGTTATTGGTTGAAAACACTAGAAATTGTTTGTAGTTTTAGCAAGCAAAAATAAATATATTGGAAAGACATAGGACAGCTCTTAAAATTGACCAAAAAAAGCCAGAGAAATAGGCTTAGACATGAATCAGAAAGCAAATCAAAGCCTATATTGTAGTCTATTAAGTGTGCAATAATAGCATTTTGTCTAAAAAATGTACAAACCTTGATTAAGTATACCTTATTGCTAAAAAGTACTATCACCTGAGCCTTCAGTGAATCACAATCTTTTTGCTGGTAGAGGGTCCTGCCTCAATATTTATGGCTGCTGACTGATCAGGGTGGTGGTTGCTGAGGCCGGGGTGGGAGTGGCCATTTCTTAAGATAAGACAACAATGAAGTTTGCCACATCGATTGACTCTTCCTCTCTGTAGCATGCAATGCTGTTTGATAGCATTTTATCCACAGTAGAAGTTTCAAATTTGGATTCAGTCCTCTCCAACCCTGCTGCTGCTTTATCATTAAGTTTCTGTAATATTCTAAATTCTTTGTTGTCATTTTAACAATCTTCACCAGGAGTAGAGTCCATCTCAAGAGAACATTTTCTTTGTTCATCCATGGGAAGCAACTCCTCATCCATTAAACTTTTATGATGAGATTGCAGCAATTCTGTCACATCTTCAGACTCCACTTCTAATTCTACTTCTCCTGCTAATTCAACCACATCTGCAGTTACTCCCTCCACGGAAGTCTTAAAACCCTTCAAGTCATCCATGAAGGTTGGAATCAACTTCTCCCAAACTCCTGTTAATGTTGCTCTTTTGACCTCTTCACAAGAATCACAAATGTCTTAAAGGCATCTAGAATGGTAAATCCTTTTCAGAAGGTTTTCAATTGACTTCGCCTGTATCCATCAGAAGAATCAGTATCTATGACAGCTATAGCCTTACAAACAGCATTTTTTTTTTTTTTTGCAGTACACTGACCTCTGTTGTGGCCTCCCCCGTTGTGGAGCACAGGCTCCGGACTCACAGGCTCAGCCGCTCTGCGGCATGTGGGATCTTCCCAGACCGGGGCACGAACCCGTGTCCCCTGCATCGGCAGGCAAACTCTCAACCACTGTACCACCAGGGAAGCCCCACAAAAAGTATTTTTTAAATAATAATATATGAAAGTCAAATGGCTTCTTGACCCATGGGTTGCAGAATAAATGTTGTGTTAGCAAGGCATGAAAACAACATTAACCTTGTACATCTCCATCAGAATTCTTGGGTGACGAAGTGCATTATCAATGAGCAGTAATATTTTGAAAGGTATTTTTTTTCTGAGCAGTAGGTTTCAACAGGGGCATAAAATATTCAGTAAACCATGTGTTAAATGTGCTGTCATCTAAGCTTTGTTGTTCCATTGATAGAGCACAGAGTAGACTTAGCATAACTCTTAAGGGCTCCAGGATTTTCAGAATGGTAAATGAACGTTTCCCTCAACTTAAAGTTACCAGCTGCATGAGCCCCTAATGAGAGATTCAGCCTATGCTTTGAAGCCAGAGATTTACTTCTCCTCTCTAGCTATGGAAATCCTAGATGGCGTCGTCTTCCAGTAGAAGGCTGTTTCATCTACACTAAAAATCTATTGTTTAGTGTAGCTCTCTTCATTAATTATCTTAGCTAGATCTTCTGGATAATTAGCTGCAGCTTCTATGTAGTACTTGCTGCTTCACGCTGCACTTTTATGGTATGCAGAAGGTTTCTTTCCTTAAACCTCAATAACCAACCTCTGCCGACTTCAAGCTTTTCTTTTGTAGCTTCCTCACCTCTCAGCCTTCACATCACTGAAGAGAGTTAGCGCCTGGCTCTGGATTAGGCTTTGGCTTAAGGGAATCTTGTGGCTAGTTTGATCTTCTGTCCAAACCACTGAGACTTTCTCCATATCAGCATTAAGGCTGTTTGACTTTCTTATCATTTATGTGTTTGTTGGAGTAGCACTTTAATTTCCTTCAAGAACTTTTCCTTTGCATCACAACTAGCTAACTGTTTGACAAAAAGGTTTAACTTTTAACTATCTCACCTTTCAACATCCTTCTTCACTAAGCTGAATCATTTCTGGCTTTTAATTTAAAGTGAGAGACCTGTTACTCTTCCTTTCACTTGAGCTCTTAGGGGTCACTGTAGGGTTATTAACTGGTCTAAATTCAATATCATTGTGTCTCAGGGAATAGGGGAAGAGAGAGAGAGAGAGATGGGAATGGCAGTCCATGGAGCAGTCGGAACACACTATCAATTAAGTTCACCCTCTTTTATGCCCCTGGTTTGTGGCACCCCTAAACAATTGTAACATCAAAGATCACTGGTCACAGATCACCATAACAAATATAATGGAAAAGTTGAAATAATGTGAGAACTACCAAATGGTAACAGACATGAAGTGAGCAAATGGTGCCCTCAAGCTTGCTCAGGCCAGGGTAGCCACAAACCTTCTATTTGTGAAAAGGACAATAGCTATGAAGTGCAATAAAAGGAGGTATGCCTGTATTCAGCTTCAGGTATAGGACTCTGGGTAAGGTATTCCTTTTCAACTTCTTTCATTTTCTTATTTCTTTATTCTGTAAACTCTGGCTTAAATTTGTAAATGTCTCGAATACATTCTATGGATTTTAGTGAAAGAAAAAGAGAGAAAATGCAAATATTTCTGTAGACAAAGGAAGGGATACAGGTAGTTATTTTATTCCTAATTTCCTCCACTACAACAGATAATAGTTGATAGTTAACACTCCTTTTCTCCACTAAACTTTTTATGTTTGCTTTACCTACAAACAACTTTATACCTTTATTTCTGAAATATCAGAACTTTTGTAGTGCTCTCTGTTTTTCGTTAACTTTTAACATTTGAGTAATACCTACTAAAATGTATTGAAACTGTAAAACACTGACACACACACCGCACTTAGAAAAATTATATGTGGGCGTATAGTTGAAACTGTATGGTAGGAACTCAGATAATACAAATTTAAAATTGTACAAATCTTTAAAGTTCTATGGATGGAGTACAAAGACTTTATGTTACATGCAGAAACATACACGTGCACACACACACACAACACACACACAGATGTATATTTCCTATGTTTATTTCTCTTCTGTTTTCCCTTAGTGTCTAGATCTCAAGTAAATTTCTTAAAGAGTTCCAGCCTGTCCTAGCTAAGTTAACAGAAACCAGAGGAAAGGTTCTCATTAAATGTTCCCATTAAAATATTTACAGACAGGAAAACACATGACTCTGCTGACTACTCAGGGTTCAAAATGTGAATCTGAATACTGGGTTTGTCTTCACAGTCAAGAGCATCCTTGTGAATTTGAGATTTCTCAAGCAACCACTTTTGTATGAAGAGTTATAGTTCAACAAATATATAGAAAGATGATATGTATGTGATACATAAAGAGTTTCACTTCTGATATATTTAATTACATTATATAAAATTAAAACCATGAAATAAATTAAAACCAAATTACACTTTAAAATTTTTTTGAAAAGTGAGATTGTAACTGACTCCTTGAGACTATTATGCAATGAAAAAATGTGATAACCCCAAGACTATTAGCCATGGAGCAGCTTAGAAATAATATGAATGACTACTTCTGTTACTTCCTAACGTAGAAATTTCGTTTCCTAACTCAGCTATGGGGACTTTAGGGCTTACTTTATTTTTTGAGATTTTGTCTTTATGATACATTTAAATTAATAATAGTATGCTTGTATTTATATATATTATGCCATCCAATCTATGAAAAGCTATATGCAAATAGGTTTGGAAAATGTTTTAAAATAGATGAAAAAATAGCTCTGCAGGAAAAAAAAAAAACTTTTTATTTTGAGTTCCTCAACTATCCACTGGTTGAAAATACAACTTTCCTATATACCCTCATGTGCCTTTATATATGATTTTGATGAAAATATCAGTAACTAATAACCAGTTAATCTCACATTAATTAGTTCATCTTCTTAAGAATAATTGACTTTAAAACTAACTTAGAAGGAGATTTTAAGAAGCAAATATATAATTCAGCAATGGTTTAGAATAATTAGATAATAAACCATGGGAAATTTTATATTATAATTGCTGTTACTTTAATTTGTAGGACAATCTTTTAAATATACTATTAAATTTTAAATATATGATTGAAAATTTCATTAATTCTCTACAAAACTAGTGGATACTTTAGAAAACAAGCAAAATATTGACTATTGAAGGTTTATAAGGAAAATTCACATTTTATATTACCTCTTATTATAAAGCTGTAAATTATTTTTAGATTTCACCAAGTTCTAAATGAATAAGTATCTAGTAGAAAAATATTAAGTTTTTCTAGAATAGGCAATATGTGAAATTACTATATTTGAAGAGACAACTAGAATACTCCTGTCCATTCAACTATGACCCATAGAATTGCTCCAAATTATAAATCAGATGCTCTAGACCAGCACTTTACTACCATTTTTAAATGCACTGCTTTCAAATAAGTTAATAATAGTTGTAGAGCACACTGTTTATGACTGCAAACAAGTGACCTGAAGATCCTGGCTGCCCAGGGTCCACCTGATTGGCTAACAGCTATAAGGATCAGATGTCACGTCTCCTGTTAACACACCTTTCACATCAGTGTTCTACTGCAGACAACTGAGAAGTTTTGCTCTAAGCCACAGATATACCTGATAAGTAATATGTTAAGAGCAGAAATGTCAAAATGCTTTAGAGACAGACAACAGAAATTCTGCTCTTATTTTAACAAAAAGAAATTCTCAGATCATGTCCTGAAGAAGGAATTGTTTTATATTAAGACTTTTTTTTCTGATAACAATGGGTGTGGCATGCTTTGTTATTCATATATTGAAAGGAAATTTGTGTTCCAATAATGAAATGCAAGTCCATCTTTTAAGCCTAATTAGGCCATAGAAAGTCACCTGTGTACCCATGAATCATTATCAATCTGGAAGCAAGACCATGAGCTGTTTGATGCTAAGTCTGTGTTTCCTATGGAAACTTTGAGCTAAAAAAGGGAAAGAGCTTTCCACGATTAGTTGACCACAAATGGCCTGTCTCTGCCCTTTGGGGTTGGGTGAGATTTCCCTGATTCACCCATGCTGCATGGGGGAAGGGTACATGCTTGCATAATATCAGGATTCCATTTAGAAGAAGAAAAGAGGAATGGATTGATAGGTAGGCAGTTAACACTGTTCATCCACTGCAAGATGAAGGGCAATGTCTTATTTCTTCTATTGTGATGGCTCTGAAATAGAACACATTAAGTTTTCCTTATTTTGATTAGATATCTGCAGAAAACATTAAAAAAATACCCCTACAGTTTATCCATATTCCTTCTCCTCTACACTAAATATTCTTTGATTAGTTATTTTTCAACTATATTTGATTTCCTTATATAATTATCATTTTGCACCTTCAAACACATGCAAATATTGTGTTTTTCCCCTAAAGAGATTTTCCTTTTTTTTTAAACATAAAACTACTTTTCCAAAAAACGGTGACTTTCATAAGCTTATGACTTGTTAAATATGATGTCTTTATTAACATTAGAGTTTCTACCACAATTTAAAACATAAATATATACTATTTATAAGAAATGGGTAATGTTGTTTCAACTTAACCTTGAAAAAGTAGAAAAAAAAGTTGAGAGTCTCAGTCCAATAACAGCCAAAGAGCTCAGAAACAGTAATCTTAGTGCTAGCCTGGCAGACACAATCTACACGGAACTTAATCAAAATAAGATTAAAAGTCCATAGCAATTTCCTTGAGTGGCCAGTCAGATATCCCCCATTATAGTCACCAACCAGTCTGCCCCTGGGGCCTATTTCAGAAATAAATTGGTTCGTAGATGAGCTGATGCAGAAGAAAGAAAAAAATGTTTTCTTGAGACTGTTCCTTAAATTGTATCAAATAATACAGGAAATTTCAAAGTCTTTTTATCCTGAAATATTTTTTCCTGCTTTGTATCATCTTAAGTGTACTAGTATTTTATTAAATATTCACATATGTAAGCTTATTATTTCAACTTTGTATTTAATAGGTGATATTAAATATTTAATAAGATAGCAGTAGCAGTAACACTTAAGCAGTTTAGAGGATGACTCTATTCAGTTATTAGAAGAAATGCTTGATTATTTTAATTAATATGGCTTAGCAATTATAAACATTGTATAATACCAGAGAAATCTGAAAGAGGCACCATTAACCTGGACCCTTAAAAAGAAACTATCAATCTGAGGGGTACTTCTAGACATATTCCTTAAAAGGAGAGTAGAATATTACTAATATATCACTGAAACTTCATATCTAGATGGAACGTCTTATTCTTACTATTAAAAATAATCCAGATTTTTTCATAGGGCAACTATCAATTAAAAAGAGATTACTAGCACCATACTGTATAAAATGTCTTATGGATTCTTTCTGCATTACATTTGCATGTATTGACACATTTGATTATCTCAAAAACTCAAATACCTCATGAAATACAGACAATTTATTGAAAAGAAAACTGTGGATAATGGAAGTTAAAAGATTTTTCTCAAGTGGATACAAGTATAGGATAGCAAACACCCTAAAACCCAGGTTTTATCGTTCTAAGTTTAGATGGCTTGGCACCATGCCAGAATTGCCTCATCTTAGCAATGGCCCTTGTAAGGGCTTTGTTTTCTTTAGACAATTTTCTCAAACTTAATTGTGCATGTGAATCATCATGGGTTATTAATAACAGATGGACACTTTGGCCATGACCCCAGAAAGCCTGACTCTAAGTTTGGATTGGGATCCAGGTTGAATGATGCAGGTCATGGGGAGTTCTCTCAATTGTGTATAGAAGAGTTGGCCATGAAGACTTAAGATGTCTCAAGAGTTCTCTATCTTTTATTTCAGACTCTTGGCTAATTTGCACAGAAATGCCACTTTTGAGTTTCAGTAAACACATGGAATTTGCCTGTTTTAATCTTTCAAGTAATAACAGCATTGGTCTTAAATCAACTTTGTTTTATATAAATTCTACCCTGACACATAATAAAGGAACAGTTATATGATCTGCATAGAAATTCCCCTTCCTAATGTCAATTATAACCTTTGCAGTCTGACACAGAAATATCAACACCATTTAAATTGGCCACACCAAAAAGATCCTCACATAAAGTAGTAAACTGTGGAAATAAGGCTTTATTTGGGCAACATAGAAAATGTTAACAAGGAAATAAGATGCTCAAGGTAAAATTTACCCAAATGACAATTTTACCTGGACAAGAAATATTTCCATCCACTTGATATTTGGTTCATTAAGTTATAAGCTTAAGAGTAATAAATAAGTAGCAGAAATTGACTACACCTTCCTCATGATAAAAAAAATTTTTGATAAAATATTCCCTGCTTATATTTATTATATAATTTTATATATTTAAGACATATGGCTATTTCTATGCTTTCAGTGTTTAATAAATCTCTCACTTGTACATTTTACAATTATCAAGCATTTTAATCGCTTGATTGGGCTATTTAATAAACATCTGTGCAAATAATTTTGGACCTCAATCTCAATGTTTCATAAAGATCAATCTTTCAGTATTTATATCTAAGAATTCATCTTCATTGACTATCATATTCCAAATTTGAACATACTTTATTATTATTTACTCCTACATTTAAATTTTTACCTTGGCTAAAGATGTTTCATGATATTACAATCAAGAAATGGTTCAGAAGTACTTTATCTACTGGTATTATTTTAATTTATTCATTCAAAAATACCTTTGAACTACTAATAAATGTAATTCAACTCAACAATATTTAATGGGTGATTATTAATGTACAAAGCATCATGGTAGGTCTGTGAGGGGTATAAAAACAAGTGTAACTGTCCCATCAATCAAAATGTCTTTCAGTCAAATAGAGGAAAAGAAGCCCTACTATAAATAAAAAATATATTAAACAGCTCTAAGAAATGTAATACATTTTGACTGCCTTCAACTCTATTTGCTAAACTATGAGAGTTTATTTTTAGTTTAAGTATTTTCATCTGTCACTCCATCTGAGAAAGATAATTTTTTGTTTTTGTGTATCATCAACACTATACAATTGTACATACCTGGTGTGTCTGGTCTACAGGGGCTAATCGTCACATAATAGTTTTTATGCCTTTTGGTCTGAGGTTAGTGAGTGTTTTAAGGCAAAACTGAATGAGTTTCCAGTAGCCAATCCAAAATTACAAGAAATACAGACACAGAATGCCTAAGGTTATCCTCAAATGAAGTTAGATTTGAGTTGCGTCCAATAGTCTTTATTACAATGTGTAGATGCTCAAAGCAAATACAATAGTTTCTGCTTGCCTCTGTGACTTAAGTTCATAGTATTAGTTTAAATATAGCTTTTGTAATAACTACTTCACTGAGGAAACTTGAAAAAATTTACACAGAACAACAATTTTCTGTAATAACCTATTAGATGTTGATTTGTGAGGCAAAACAGGGACCTCAATATAGTACCAATTGAATAATGAAATTTTATCAATTGGGATTCCACTCATAAAGTATTTAAGTTGTTTAGATTAAAACATATCACGTTACCGTTAAATTAAAATCATAAACATGTTAGAGGAGGAGTAATTAAAATATCTTCAGAGAGTAAATTGTTTTCAAGGATACAAGTATTAAAGTTGCTATATCTCATGTATGATCATTAAAAATATAAACATACTATATTCATGTAATATTTTAAAGCTTTAATACATATTTACAAATAATTTCTTATTTTAGTAGGCAACTTATGTGATTGGTGGTCTAATGTGGTAAAAAGAACATAGTTATTGGTTTCAGACAGGATTATATTTGAATCTGGTGTTGTAACTTGCAGGTTACATTAACTTGATTAAAGTATTTGAATTTCAGATTTCATTCTTATAAAGCAGTAATAATATTGACTCCCTCCAAAAATCTAAGAGTAGATTATAAACAGTCTCTATGAAGTTCCTGGCAATATTTGTCTGTAAATAAATGACTGTTATTAGGTATCATTTCTAGGCTGGTTCTGGTTTCAAATAAAAAACATCAAATAAGTAAATAAATAAATACACCAAGAATCGTTTAAACAAAATCCACAATAGAATCTTTTCACCTATGTTGGCTGGTTTCTTTGTCAATTAGTCTGAATTGGCAAGGATTACTGATTTACCACAACATAAAATGCACACTTAGATTCTAAATGAATCTTCCTGGTAACTTCAAATTGGGCAACATTAGCCCTTGCCATACTTCTTCAGTGCCGTAGAACTTACTTTTAACCAGCACAAAACAGAGTATGAGTTTACTGTGATCATGACAGAGACTCTATGAACAAACTCAGAGGAGATGATACCATGAATCTGTCAAACGACTAAGAAATGCAATTTCATTCTCTTAAAAATATTTTTCTTATTAAATAATACTGAGTGAACACTAAACACTGCCCAAATACCGACTTTCATTCCTCCGATCATTTCTCTCAGAATTTCCCTCCTCCATAGTCTGAGGAAGTGAAATCCACTCCTATCACCTGCTTTCAGCTCAAACCTCCAGTATTGTCCATCTTCCTCCTATCTGCTTGGAGACATTTCTTATGATTTACTGACAAAATTAAAGCATTTAGAAGAGAACTTTGTAATATTCCTATCCACGTATCTACCACCCTATTTGTGTCTGTACTTCTCCCCCACCACACACACACACATTGCCTTTCTTCTTGTGATAGATTCGCTCTCCTTGCTCTAATCCAAGACCTTCCCTTGCACCTGGTATTGGTTAATATCCTCTCTTGCTCCATTCAAGGACGTCTTCCATAAATTATTCTCCGACTCTTTTTTAAAAATTTATTTTATTTATTTTTGGCTGCATTGGTTCTTCATTGCTGTACACGGGCTTTCTCTAGTTGCAGCAAACGGGGGCTACTCTTCACTGCAGTGCGTGGGCTTCTCATTGTGGTGGCTTCTCTTGTTGTGGAGCATGGACTCTAGGCGTGTGGGCTTCAGTAGTTCTGGCACTGTTTTTGTTTTTTTCTTTACAGTAGTTGTGGCTCACGGGCTCTAGAGTGCAGGCTCAGCAGTTGTGGCACACGGGCTTAGTTGCTCTGCGGCATGTGGGATCTTCCTGGACCAGGGCTCAAACCCATGTCCCCAGCATTGGCAGGCAGATTCCTAACCACTGCACCACCAGGGAAGCCCAATTATTCTCTCTTCATTCTGAATTATAAATTTTACTTTCCCTTGACCCCATGTTACCCAGTAACACACTTAAGAATTGTTTACAATTTGAAAAGATTAAACATGAAATAGATATATCAAGAGGCTGAAGAACAAATGGAAAATGGAAAAGGTGGAAATCTCACATGTTCCCTTCACAAACTACTACAGATTTTAATGTAGGTGAGAATGAGATACACTAATCACATCAAGTACTAGTCGTAAGTACACATTTTCCTCTACCAGCAGCTGTCCTGAATCACCTGTCAGTTGACTATTAACCTCTCAAAGTAATATTCAAAGACCCAATTTGTGTTGGTTAAAATATCTTGTACTTGTGTTGAACTGTTCCATTAGAGAATAATTTCAAAAACTTATGCAATCGATGTGATGTTCTCTATAATCTATATTAATTACATGCCATATTATTTAGTTTTACATTTACTTTTTCAGTAAATATTATTTACAGAGATATTTCTTAAAGTGTATTATGTCTCAAATGCCTTTGCTTTCATTATAAGAAATTCAACATTACAAAATTAATATATGCAGTTTTTAAAGGTAAACTCTAGATTTCTTTTCATCTATAGCTGTCAGTTTCTTTATAAAGGTGTTCAAACATAGACCTTTTAAAATTCATATGTTTAAAAAATGTGTGACTGTTTACTCTCTAGTTCAATTTTTAAAAGATAACAGCACAATCTTTACCATAATAACAGCACATAATAACAGCACAATCTCTTTGTATAGATGGACCTCTGAATTTAAATCTCTCAGCAACTGGCAACTGGAAGCTCAGAGACATTCTCCTCTTAATAGTTTATAAAACATGCAATCATCTGAAATCACATCCTGCTTTCCACTTCTTTTTCTAACTATGATTATATAAAAATATTTTACTTTCAAAAGTAGCTCTTTGCCTTTTTCCTAAGTTTTCTTACTTTTTTTTTTCTCCTTGGTTTAGAAATAGATTCTATTGTGAAGTAGTAAAATACATAGTCTCTAAAACAAGACATGTTTCTTTGTCAGCCAAAATATTTTTCCCTGAAATTTTCATTTGTTATATGCCATAACCATTATACTCAATAATTTACCTAGAGTATTCCAAAATTATGTGACCATTTGCACTTCTAAAACAGTACAGTGTTTTCTGTCATGTATTACAGGACAGTCTATCTTGTATTATAGCTGAATTGATTATACTTAAAGAGTCTATGAGAATGAAATTTGTAGAACCAAGAAATTATGACCAAATATACATAGCACTATTCAACAAATTCTTGCCAATTATTCCAATACCTTTCTACTTAATTTTTCTCTTTTCACTTATTTCTTACTCTTTTTTTTTTGATCTTAAAAACTGTAAATTAAGTATGATTTGAAATAATGGTAAATATCAATTTCAAGTGAATGGAAACAAAATGACACTTGTTTTTATCTTTAGGATTTTTTTAGGTCTGAAGAAACATTTAATTGAAAATAACATCTGAGAATGACACACAAAAGGGTTTTTTTATTTTTCTTTTCATTCCTTTTTTTGAAAACTTTGACACAAAATATTCCATTGTTATTAATATCTATGTGTTAGTCTTCTACTTGTTAACTTGATATGTTAAAGTGAAGATAATTGGTAATTGAAGGATTGAAAAATCAAAGATCATCTCTGTTAGGTACTTTAACAAACGACTGTTCATTTCTAATATTTGACTCTAACATATGGCTGTTTTTTTAAAGAAAAACAGTTTTATGTGTTGTTTGTTGTTATTTATATATACCCTCAGGTGCCTAGGTTTATCTCTTTACAAAAAGATAATTACTATTCTAAATAAGTCAGACTTTCCCACACCTTTGAAAGAACACTTTGGTCAAACAGAGCAATGGTAGGTAGGCAAACTATGGTATAATTGGCACCTATGGGCACTTGATGTAATTAATTGCTAAAAAAACAAGCATGACCCACACCATCAGTCTCTTGTTTTTCCAATCCATTTTATTACTCTCTGCTTTTTCTTGACTTCTGCTAAAATTTCCACTTTTTATAATATTATATGTATTTCCTTTATGTCTGCATCCAAGGTGGAAAGTACTGTAGAATGTCTTCCCAACCCCTGTTCAACAGCTGCTCTAGATTACCTGCCCCTTGACAGGGCCCATGTTTTGGGCTAGCGCTGTTAATGTGCTCACACATTTCTTCTCCCACTGCTTATCTGTATGCCAAAAGTTGAATGTTTTGTTTCCCAATACATTTATGTCAGATATAATTGTTACTGTAGCCAGATAATTTAAATAAATATCATGTAAAAGTGATAAGTGAGTATAAAAGTTTTAAAAAAAAAAGGATTTCTTAGAAAACAAATGAATGGTTCTGAAGGAAGTGATAAGCATAAGCTATTAAAAATGCCAACAAATTTGATTTGAGTCAGTCATCTGTAAGAGATTTTTTGGGGGGAGTGAAGTGTGTGAGTGTCTGTATACATATTACTTTTTATGGATTTTTCAACTGATTGGTCTATTTTTAAAAAGCAACATTGGAAACCACAGACTATATGTTATGCAAAAAGAAACAATGCTAACACACAAAGTTCAGCAGCACACTGAAAGGATCATACAAAATGAAGTGGGATTTATTCCAGGGATGCAAGGATGGATCAACATCCCCAAATCAAGTAATGTGATACACCACATTAACACAATTAAGGATAAAATTTATATGATTATCTCAGTAGATGCAGATAAAGCGTTTGACAAAATTCAACATCCATTTATGATAAAAACTCTCAACAGAGTGGATATAGAGGGAACATACCTCAACATAATGTAGGCCATATATGACAAGCTTACAGCTAACATCATACTCAATGGTGAAAAAAATGAAAACTTTTTCCTAAAATCAGAAATAAGACGATAATGCACACTTCACCACTTTTAATCAACAGAGTACTGGAATTCCTATCCAAAGCTATTAAGCAAGAAAATAAGTAAAAGACATCTAAATGGGAAAGAAAGAAGTAAAAGTATCTCTATTTGCAGACAACATGATAGTATATATAGAAAACCCAAAGGACTATAAAAAACCTGTTAAAACTAATTTAAAAATTTAGTAAATTTATAGGACATAAATCAATATACATAAATCACTTGCATTTCAAAACACTGACAACAGACTATCAGAGAGAGAAATAAATAAAACAGTCTCATTTACAATTGCATCAAAAAGAATAAAATACCTAAAAATAAATTTAACCATGGAGGTGAAAAATTTATACATTGAAAACTACATGACATTGATGAAAAAAATTGAATAAGCTACAAATAAATAAAAAGATATTCCATGTTAATGGACTAGAAGAATTAATCTTGTTAAGATGTGCGTACTACCCAAAGCAATCTATGGATTCAAGGCAATGCCTATCAAGATTCCAGTGGTATTTTTCACAGGAATAGGAAAAACAATCCTAATTTTGTACAGAATTACAAAAGACCCCCATAGCCAAATTTGCTGCTGATCGATTTCTAGGGCTAAAATCTCTATGTTATCAGGTAGGTGTATGTTTAATTAAGAAACAAATTAATTCTACTCCAAAATGGTTGTTAACATTTTACACTCAAAAAAAATATCTGCAACTTCTAGTTTCGGCACATATTTGCCAGTATCAAGTGTCATTTTTTTTTTTTTATGTTCTTTCGGTGGTGTGAGATAGGATCTTGTTGCATTTTTTGCATGCATTTTCATCTTATATAATGACATTGAGGAACATTTCATATTTTCACAAGCCACTAGCATGTCTTATATTGTGAAATATCTGTTTAAGAGTTTTGCACATGGGTAGCAGGTTGCAAGAGTACTTTATTCCAAACATCAATTATTTGCCATACATATAGGGAATAATTTCTTCCAGCCTGTAGCTTAAAGTGTCATTTTTTATGTTTTACAGTTTGATTAGGAGAAAATTTTAATTGATACTATATTTCTTACAAATTGAAGACTTGTGGCAACCCTAGATTGAGCAGGTCTATCAGCACCATTTTCTCAACAGTATTTGCTCACTTCATGTCTCTGTGTCACATTTTGGTAATTCTCACATTTCAAACTTTTTCATTACTGTTCTACTTGTATGGTAATCTTACATCAGTCTCTCAATTTTTTGCCTACAGGGTCTGGTGGAAGCAAGTGTAGTGAGAACTTTTCCCTTTTCTTTCTTTTTGTTTGAATTGAGATAACTCAGTACTCTTTCCCATAGTGGCTGCACCAATTTACATTCCCACCAACTGTGTACCAGAGTTTTCTTTTCTCCACATCCTCACCAACATTTGTTATTTGTGGCCTTTTTGATGACAGCCATTCTGACAGGTGGGGGGTGATATGTCCTTGCGATTTTGATTTGTATTTCCCTTATGATTAGTGATGAGCACCTTTTCATGTGCCTGTTGACCATCTGTATGCCTTCTTTGGAAAAATGTTGATTCAGGCCTTCTGCCCATTTTTTTAATCAGGTTGAATTTTTTGGTATTGAGTTGTTTATATATTTTGGATATTAACCCCTTACTGGTCATATCATTTGCAAGTATTTTTCTCCCATTCAGTGGGTTGTATTTTTGTTGATGATTTCCTTTGCTGTGCAAAAGCTTTTAAGTTTAATTAGGTCCCATTTGTTTATTTTTGCTTTCGTTTCCTTTGCCTTATGATACAGTTCCAAAAACATATTGTTATGATTTATATCAAAAAGATGACAAAAGCAGGAAAATTTTATACCTTTTAGACAAAGAAACAATAAAGTTGTGAAGAATTGATAAGACATAAAGGTTTGGGCTTAGTGTAGTGAAGAGGTGAAGAAGTAACAAGGTTTATTTATGCAGACTTCTCAGCTCTAGATTCCCTGTCTCTGGTACTAAGGATGCCTTCTCCCCTCCTAGTGCAGGGAAAATACCTTTCACATGGAAGATTTAGCTCTTGGTTTCAGGGACACAAAGGACAGTCAGAGTGTCCTTCTTGCATCATCTGTTTCTCAAACACATTTAATTCAAAATAATCAATATTCCAAAATGATATATTTTGGGGTGACATATTCTGAATGCCTACATCTAAAATTCAGACACAGCCTTTGAGCTCAACTATATATAGGATACTACAATAAAGTTAACTTTGTTATCTACCAGTGAATCAGTTTTTCAGTCATTCATAGATTTAACTTTGTGTCCTGAATGTGAGCTGTTACAAGGGTTATGTTTTGAGTTAATGCTGTTCAATGAATATAAATTGATAGAAATAAATTCTAGATATCTGCTATGCAGTGCAGTGTCTATAGTTAGCAGTATGGTGCAGTGCTGTGCACTAAAATGTTTGTTAAGAGGATGGATTTTATGTTAAGTATTCTTACCACACACACATGTACAAAGCAAAAGGACACAGAGAAACCTTTGGATGGATGGATATGTTTGTTACCTTAATAATGGTGATAGTATCACAAGTGTTTGCATATGTCCAAACCCATAAAGTAGTATACATTAAATGTGTGCAGTTTTTGTATATCAGTTATACTTCATTGAGGCTGTAAAAAATGACTCAAATGTGCATGTTATAAGACAGAGTAAAAAAGTGTCATATCTAAGGTAATAAATAGGGCAACTAGTATGAAGAACTCTTTGATTTTAATAAATCAGCATACCATGTACAGCATGAAGATAAACTTTTTTTATTCAACTTCTCAATATATTCCCCCTAATTTAACAAGTTGTGATGCACCAAAATCAAATGTATTTGGAGTCTTCCAGAAATAAAGAGTGTAGAAAAGATGACATGATTGAATAAACAAAAGATGGAAGAACACATAATTTTGCCCTCAAGATAGAAGAAATACAAAGGAACAAATAAAAATGTCTTTAAATGATATGGAAAATTTATGAGTTAGGAAAAACACAGTTGTTTTGGAGAGACTAAATAGGTAAGGGGTTATATTTTAATTAGATGATTGGATTAATTAGATTAAGCCTCTGAGAGAGTCTTATTTGGGTTGAGAAGCTAAAGTTGAGAGGGGAGAAATGTGACACAGTATTGACTGCAGGTGGGATAGAAGTCTGTACAAAAGAGTTCCTTGAGCAATAGAGTAGTAAATAAGTGGCTTCATAATGAGAATTTGTATTGATCCAGTTCTGCGAAGAATATGCAGGATTTGGACAGAGAAAGGGCAAGAGGGAGGGCTTCCCAAATTGGATCAATAATCTTAGCAGCAGCAATCTGCCACAGGTATTCTTAAATAAAAGTATTTGTTCTACTTTCAATTTCATTTATCAAGTAATTTTCTACTCACCTAATGTTAAATTCTGCCAGTCACCTGATCTCCCTCAAGTTTGTCACATTCACTTTTGATTCCCTCTTAACTCATTAAGACAGCATCTAACACTGTGAGTTTAAGAATCTGACACAATTTCACTGTGGTCAGGCAAGATGCAAGGCTGGTCAGGCAAATGCACCTCCCTGTTTTTTTTGTGGTTTTAAGTATCTTTTGTCTAGAAAGATGTATTATTATACAAAAGATCTATTTGGCAATTTATGGTTTTCTTTTTATCTATTCAATTGTTCTCTGGTATTCTTATAATAAAAAAGGGAACCTTTTAAGAATAATAACATGCCAATTACCTTTAATTACTCGCTAGCTCTTACGGTTAAAAAAACCCCTCATTTTAGGTTTAGTTTGTGTCTGAATAGAACATTTCATATTTGAACCCCTTAATAAAAAGGCTTTCTGATTTTCCATGATGTTCTTTTCTGTTTAATGTATTCTCTAAATTTAACACATTATTTAAAGTGCCATCCATCTACCTGATCAACTTAAAAAGATAGAGAAGCATACAAGTAAAGCTTATTATCTATATTTAATTCTGGTAACATTTCCATTTTCACCATCAAATAAATATTAACTGTAAAGTACATATTTTAAAATCACTCTATTTTATATAATACTTTCTATGGAAATAGGAATGAAGCAGTGATGTAAGCAAGATAGAGAGTACCATTATGTACATTATTTGCCTGATTTAAACTCTCGTACCCTTAAATAAAAAAGTGTAACAAATAGGAAGAAAAGAGCTATCAAATTTGAAGGACTAGAAAGAGAAAATGAAGGATAAAATAGAAAATAACTAGGAATTTTAACTTTTTTTCAGAAATTTTGGGGATATTGAACCTTAGCCCATAACTTTTACTTCATACATTTCATTTACTCCCAGGTATATGTTAAGTATTTATAAAATTAATAAGGTAAATTTGGATTTAAGCAGTATGTGTCTTTAAATGTAAAATGTTCATTTGGGTTTTTCTGTAAGACGTTATGGAAAAACCCGAACGAACTTTTTAGCCAACCCAATATATGCTACTTGATTAATACAGAAAATGGGCAATAGTTTTCTTATAGTCAAGTATTCTGCACACAAATTATTTTTTTAATTAAAGAAAGAATAAAAATTCTGAAAGCTTATTGTATTAGCTTAAACTGCTATAAAGACTATATACTAGGTGGCTTAAACAACAGAAATTTATTTCTCACAGTTCTAGACACTAGGAAGTCCAAGATCAAGGTGCCAGCAGATTTGGCTCCTGGTGAAAGCTCACTTCCTGTTTTGCAGGCAGCCATTTTTTTTTCTTTTTCTGGTATGCTCACATGTGGAGAGAGATCATCTCTCTCATGTCTCTTTTAATAAGGGCACCAATCCTATTCATGAGAGTTCCACCATATGACTTAATTACCTCCTAAATGCCCTACCTCATTTGGAGATTGGGAGTACAATATATGAATTCTGGGGAGACACAAAATCCAGTCCACAACACTTATGTAGCAAGATGTAGTCTAAATCCAAGAATTAGTATTTTCTAATATTATATTTTTAAAAAGCTCTTAGAGTAAAATGCCATGTACATCTCATTTCGGGATTGATCTTGCTTAATTAATAGAATGATCTTAAGCCACATAGTTTGGGTCCTATTAAGGAGAACTGCTCTGCAATTATTCCTAGTTCTACTGCTCACATGGAAATTCAGTCTTGTGTCTCCTCTTTCTGATCATGTGATTATATAAAACTATTAAAATGTGTTATTATTTTAGTATGTGAAATGTACTGGTACGTTATGTAAATGGTAAATGCTACTTTAAAATATAATACATTTCATAGAAGAAGTACTCAGATGTCATATTTATTGTGGAAAATTAAGAAATAGCTAAGGTTATGACCATGTAAATGAGTTATGAGGTAGCAATATATTATGTAAGAAAATAGAGAGGGAGTATAGTCAGAAAAAAATAGACAAAATTTGACATGGAGTGATTTTTATTAGACATACATACTAAAAATGAAGAAAACCACAAATTTTGCCTTTTACCTCTATAGAAAAAATATAGAATATGATAGTACTGGATGAATACTACTTAGAAAATCTAATGCAAAACTAAGATATTCATCAAGTATAAAAATATAGTTAGGGCTTCCCTGGTGGTGCAGTGGTTGAGAGTCCGCCTGCCGATGCAGGGGACACAGGTTCGTGCCTCGGTCCAGGAAGATCCCACATGCCGCAGAGCGGCTAGGCCCGCGTACAGCAAAAAAATAAATAAATAAATAAATATATATATATATATTTGTTAGTTTCTAAGAAATAGTGAAACCCACACATAATAGTAGCAACTGACGCAGAATCCAAAACTTTTCCCTGCAAAGATGGAGGGAAAAATTGCTGAACACTCAATTAAAATCAGGGAACTAGGATTGAATCTCAGTAAAATGGGATTGGAATACACCTGGGCTACCTTTCTGCAGCTGTATCACCTGCACAAAGTCTTACCTAAACTCTTCTAACAAGATTAAATATGTCAACCCAACAGTTTTGTTCTGTTTTTGTTATTTACTAAATACTTTCACAATCTCAATGTATGCAAAGAGAGACAGGTCCAGAGAGGAATAAAGGAAGAGTAAACTAGGCAATTATTATAAAGTGTTGTCAAGAGAAAGACACTGCATAGGGTAGTCACAGAGACATCTTTACTGATCATCTTGATTAAAGTGAATAATCACTGAATGTCATCAGCATTTTGTCCTTTAGCAGATCCCATGTTATATAAGAAAATTTTATATAAATGTTTGTATATATATAAAATATGTGTATGTCTGGTATGAGTGTATGTATATTCACACACATAATCATATAGTAGGCATATGATTAGCACTGATTTCAGCACTTCTTATATTACTGTTTCATCAGTTTTCATTCTATTCCAAAATGTGTTAAAATATATAGAGAATATAAGGAAATTAACTATCACTCAGAAATTAACTATCACTCAGAGATTCTAGTAGTCTAACACAGTAACTTTTTCATAAGTGTTATAGTACATGCAATTAAAATATATAGAACCACTCTGCCTGGAGTTTACTAAAGATGGATTGAAATAGATTGAGTTGACTTTAACATTTTGAGTCCTATAGCTTATGTCAAATTTTTCTTCAGAATTGAATTTTCTATTCTTGGTCAAAATGTCTAGGTAAATCTTAATTTCAGATTCTTTCTTTACTTTTATTAGAATCTATTTCATATTGTTATAATTTAAAATTTTCTGAAAATTATGGGCAAAAATAGGGAAGCCATAAAAGTATATATTCATCTTTGTAATATATACACCAAAATATCATTAAGATAGAGGTCATTACTACCTTGATCTGTTTAAGCAGTGATATTTAATAAAATAAAGTTATTCAGCTTTTGAAGATAAAGTTATTTTATCTTTTGAAGATAAAATCAATCAAAGTAAACCATTAATCAAATTCAGTAGATATGAAATTAAAAATAATACTATGTGGTCAGATATTGCTTACAAGTAGTAGTAATTTGATCTCTTAGGAAATTAAATTTATTTACCCAAAAGACCATAGTTAACATATGGTATGATGAAATTAAGAATGAGATTCTAGGCTATTAATCATGCAGAAGATTGCAATTATGTTTTGTTATTTTCCTGAAAGTTTCAAATTATACTATTTACTCCTCTTTCACTCAAGACTACAATATAGCTTCAGTTGTAAAACAAAAACAAATATTTATGATTATAAATACTTTGAAATAGATTTTGTGTCTATAAATGTAAAACAGTTTGAACAACTGAATTTCTAAACTATTGTAATAGTTATGTATGTAATTTCTCTGTGAATCCATAGTACAGTGTTTCACATACTATGGTTGTATTAAGACTGAAACAAGGATATTTTTTAGCAGGATATTGAATAGTTAGTTGGGTGTCCAAAGACACAAGGGAATTTCTGTTGAAACTTTGAATAGCAATATAATGCTTTAAAATTACCTACAGTATAGAAAAGTTTAACAAAAATTTAATCTACTTTACCATATATAAGGGAAATACTTCAACCATGGTTTTGATATAATGACTGGAGAATGGACTGACCTACAGACAGTGACTATAGTTGCACTCTGACAATTTGAGGAGAAATTTAAAGATTGAACTGAGATTGAGAAAGGGATCCTGGACTCCCTTTCTTTCAGAATTCTATATATAACGTAGGATCTAAAGAAGTTTCTGATGAGCGATTTGAAACAAAAATGTTCCAAGAGCTATACTTAAGTAAAGGAGAAAAGCAGAAGAGGTCTCAGGTGAAATAAATGAATTTTCCATAATATAGGCGCCCAGAAATCTTAGCATCAACGTATTACTTTATGTATTAAATAGTTTTTCTAAATTACTAATATAGCTATTTGTCAAAAGATAGTGACTCATTTTTTAGCGAATCTAAGGTTTTAAGCTGTAAGGTTAAGATGGTTATGATAGGACATAGAACATATAACCCAGGAATGTGCAGGAAACCAGTTATTTGGGAGGTGCATTAAATTATTTAATGAACATGAAAATATATATGTTTATTAATAGTAGAAGGATATGATATAAATAAACATGAAATGAAAAAGTATCTGTGTATTTGTTTTGCACTGTTGCATAACAAATTATTAAAAATCTAGTGGCTTGAAAGAGCATACACACATTATTTCAATTTCCATAGGTCAGTAGTCTGAGCATTCTCGGCTGGGCCCTGTACTTAGGATTTCACAACTTTGCAATTAAGAGGTTGTCCAGGGCTAAGTCCTCATCTGAGGCTTGGGGCCTTCTTCCAAGCTTAATCATGCATGTGATATATCCTCATATTCACATGTTTCTCCAAAATTAAGGAGAGGATGCTATACAGAATAGTAATATGAGGAGGTGAGAATCTTGGGGACCATCTTATAATTCAAGCTAGGATATTCAGGAACTGTAGGGCAACTGAGATTTTACCCTAATTGTAAACTAACTGCTAACCTCCCACAGTTTTGTGATGCTGGGAGATGACACAAGATCCCTAAGTCAGAGATACAGGATGTTATTACTCACAAGCTAGAGATGGCTTGTGTTTTATGATTTTATTGTTTCCCCTTCAGTCCCAAAACAAATCAGGGTTACATGGGATGTTCTAGGTAGATGCTGCACATACTGTGGTTTTGTGCCATGGCTGAGGACTCTCTCATAGAAAGGCTACTAATACTCATACCTAACTTTTGCCCTGTAGGAAGACATTATCTTCCCTATCCTGGTCAGGAAAAAAGCCGTTCCTCTGCCCTGATGTAGGGCACTATCTCTGTCTTCCAAGGCTGTTTGCTATACGATCTCTTTGAAAAGATTGGGACTAAAGTTGTGAATGTCCTATACTGTAAAGACATGCAGAAATGCAAAAGACCCATAGAGAATGCTTTCTCAACAGCAGTTCATCAACATACCGAAAGGATACCTACATTTCTCCAGAATTAATTTTTAGATTAAAAAACATAACAAAATGATTTGCAAGTTCGGTCCTGTGCCAGCCTCACGGGCTTCCTCCCTGAACAACCTGTGAGCGACAACCCTTCCTCACACCTGACTGGGGCTCCAGGGCGAGGGGGTGCTGCACAAAAAGAAATCTGAGGCACAAAGAAGTTAACTGCCTAGTCCAAGAACACAGAACTACAGTATGGCTGACAGGGTCATGGTGCTCTGGCCAGGTGGCAGACCTGAGCCTTTGAGTGGGAGAGCCAAGTTCAGGACATTGGTACACCAGAGACCTCCTGGCCCCACATAATATCAAATGGCAAAAGCTCCCCCAGAGATCTCCATCTCAACGCTAAGACCCAGCTCCACTCAATGACCAGCAGGCCACAGTGCTGGACACCCTATGCAAACCACAGAAACACAACCCCACCCATTAGCAGAGAGGCTGCCTAAAATCATAATAAGGTCACAGACACTCCAAAACACACCACTGGATGAGTTCCTGCCCATCAGAAAGACAAGATCCAGCCTCATCCAGCAGAACACAGGCACTAGTTCCCTCCACCAAGAAGCCTACACAACCCACTGAACCAACCTTACCCACTGCGGGAAGATACCAAAAACAACAGGAACTATGAACCTTCAGCCTGTGAAAAGGAGACCCCAAACACAGTAAGCTAAGCAAAATGAAACGACAGAAAAATACACAGCAGATGAAAGAGCAAGGTAAAAACCCACCAGACCAAACAAATGAAGAGGAAATAGGCAGTCTACCTGAAGAAGAATTCAGAGTAAAGATAGTAAAGATGATCTAAAATCTTTCAAGTAGAATAGAGAAAATACAAGAAATGTTTAACAGGGACATAGAAGAAATAAAGAGCAAACAAACTATGATGAACAACATGATAAATGAAATTTAAAATTCTCTAGAAGGAATCAATAGCAGAATAACTAAGGCAGAAGAATGGATAAGTGACCTGGAAGGTAAAATAGTGGAAATAACTACTACAGAGCATAATAAAGAAAAAAGAATGTAAAGAATTGAGGACAGTCTCCGAGACCTCTGGAACAACATTAAATGCACCAACATTCAAATTATAGGGGTCCCAGAAGAAGAAGAGAAAACGAAAGAGACTGAGAAAATATTGGAAGAGATTATAGTTGAAAACTTCCCTAATATGGGAAAGGAAGTAGTCAATCAAGTCCAGGAAGCACAGAGAGTCCCAAACAGAATAAATACAAGGAGAAACACACCAAGACACATATTAATCAAACTATCAAAAAATTAAATACAAAGAAAAAATATTATAAGCAGCAAGGGAAAAGCAACAAATAGCATACAAGGGAATCCCCATAAGGTTAACAGCTGATCTTTCAGCAGAAACTCTGCAAACCAGTAGGGAGTGGCAGGACATATTTACAGTGATGAAAGGGAAAGCCTACAACCAAGATTACTCTACCCAGAAAGGATCTCATTCAGATTTGACAGAGAAATTAAAACCTTTACAGACAAGCAAAAGCTAAGAGAATTCAGCACCACTAAACCAGCTTTACAACAAATGCTAAAGGAACTTCTCTGGGCAGGAAACACAAGAGAAGGAAAAGACTTACAATAACAAATCCAAAACAATTAAGAAAATGATAAAAGGAACATACATATCGATAACTACCTAAAATGTAAATGGATTAAATGCTCCAACAAAAAGACATAGACAGGCTGAATGGATACAAAAACAAGACCCATATATATGTTGTCTACAAGAGACCCACTTCAGACCTAGGGACACATAAAGACTGAAAGTCAAGGGATGGAAAAAGATATTCCATGCAAATGGATTCAAAAGAAAGCTGGAGTAACAATTCTCATATCACACATAATAGACTTTAAAATAAAGACTATTACAAGAAACAAAGCAGGACACTGCATAATGATCAAGGGATCAATCCAAGAAGAAGATATAACAATTGTAAATATTCACCCAACAGAGGAGCACCTCAGTATATAAGGTAAATGCTAACAGCTATAATAGGGGAAATCAACAGTAACACAGTCATAGTAGGAGACTTTAACACTGCACTCTCACCAATGGACCAATGATCAAAGATGAGAATAAGGAAATACAAGCTTTAAATGATGAATTAAACAAGGTGGACTTAATTGATATTTATAGGACATTCCATCCAAAAACAACAGAATACACTTTCTTCTCAAGGGCTCATGGAACATTCTCCAGGATAGATCATATCTTGGGTCACAGATCAAGCCTGGTAAATTTAAGAAAATTGAAATCGTATCAAGTATCTTTTCCAGCCACAATGCTTTGAGGCTAGGTATCAATTACAGGAAAAAATCTGTAAAAAAAATACAAACACATGGAGCCTAAACAATACACTACTAAAGAACCAAGAGATCACTGAAGAAATCAAAGAGGAAATCAAAATATACCTAGAAACAAATGACAATGAAAACACGATGACCCAAAATCTATGGGATGCAGCAAAAGCAGTTCTAAGAGGGAAGTTTATAGCAATACATTCCTACCTCAAGAAACAAGAAACATCTCAAATAAAGAACCTAACTGTACACCTAAAGCAATTAGAGAAAGAAGAACAAAAAAACCCAATGTGGGCAAAAGGAAAGAAATCATAAATATCAGATCAGAAATAAAGGGAAGAAATGAAGGAAATGATAGCAATGATCGATAAAACTAAAAGCTGCTTCTTTGAGAAGATAAACAAAATTGATAAACCATTAGCCAGACTCATCAAGAAAAAAAGGGAGAAGACTCAAATCAATAAATTAGAAACGAAAAAGGAGAAGCAACAACTGACACTGCATAAATACAAAGGATCATGAGAGATTACTACAAGCAATTATATGCCAATAAAATGGACAACCTGGAAGAAATGGACAAATTCTTAGTACAACCTTCCGAGACTGAACCAAGAAGAAATAGAAAATATAAACAGACCAATCATAAGCACTGAAATTGAAACTGTGATTAAAAAGCTTCCAACAAACAAAAGCCCAGGGCCCGATGGCTTCACAGGTGAATTCTATCAAACATTTAGAGAAGAGCTAACACCTATCCTTCTCAAACTCTTCCAAAAAATTGCCGAGGAAGGAACACTTCCAAACTCATTCTACGAGGCCACCATACCCCTGATACCAAAACCAGACAAAGATGTCACAAAGAAAGAAAACTTTCTGATGAACTGATGAACATAGATGCAAAAATCCTCAACAAAATACTAGCAAACAGAATGCAATAGCACATTAAAAGGATCACACAATATGATCGAGTAGGGTTTATCTCAGGAATGCAAGAATTCTTCAATATACACAAATCAATCAATGTGATACACCATATTAACAAGTTGAAGGAGAAAAACCATATGATCCTCTCAATAGATGCCGAAAAAGCTTTCAGCAAAATTTGACACTCATTTATGATAAAAACCCTGCAGAAAGTGGGCATAGAGGGAACTTACCTCAACATAATACGGGCCATATATGACAAACCCACAGCTAACGTCATTCTTAATGGTGGAAAACTGAAACCATTTCCAGTAAGATCAGTAACAAGACAGGGTTTCCCACTCTCACCAGTATTATTCAACATAGTTTTGGAAGTTTTAGCCACAGAAATCAGAGAAGAAAAAGAAATAAAAGGAATCCAAATTGGAAAAGAAGTAAAACTGTCACTGTGTGCAGATGCCATGATACTATACATACAGAATCCTAAAGATGCTACCAGAAAACTACTAGAGCTAATCAATGAATTTGGTAAAGTAGCAGGATACAAAATTAATGCACAGAAATCTCTTGCATTCCTGTACACTAATGATGAAAAATCTGAAAGAGAAATTAAGGAAACACTGCCATTTACCATTGCAACAAAAAGAATAAAATACCTAGGAATAAACCTACATAAGGAGACAAAAGACCCATATGCATAAAACTATAAGACACTGATGAAAGAAATTAAAGATGATACAAACAGATGGAGAGATATACCATGTTCTTGGATTGTAAGAATCAACATTGTGAAAATGAGTATAGTACCCAAAGCAATCTACAGATTCAGTGCAATCCCTATAAAACTACCAATGACATTTTTCACAGAACTAGAACAAAAAATTTCACAATTTGTGTGGAAACACAGACGACGCCGAATAGCCAAAGCAACCCTGAGAAAGAAAAACTGAGCTGGAGGAATCAGGCTCCCGGACTTCAGACTATACTACAAAGCTACAGTAATCAAGACAGTATGGTACTGACACAAAAACAGAAATATAGATCAATGGAACAGGATAGGAAGCCCAGAGATAAACCCACACACATATGGTCACCTTATCTTTGATAAAGGGGGCAAGAATATACAATGGAGAAAAGGCAGCCTCTTCAATAAGTGGTGCTGGGAAAACTGGACAACTATGTGTAAAAGCATGAATTTCTAACACTCTGTAACATCATACACAAAAGTAAAGTCAAAATGGATTAAAGACCAAAATGTAAGGCCCGACACTATCAAACGCTTCGCGGAAAACATAGGCAGAACATTCTATGACATAAATCACAGCAAGACCCTTTTTGACCCACCTCCTAGAGACATGGAAATAAAAACAAAAGTAAAGAAATGGGACCTAATGAAACTTTAAAGTGTTTGCACAGCCAAGGAAACCATTAACTAGATGAAAAGACAACCCTCAGAATGGGAGAAAATATTTGCAAATGAAGCAACTGACAAAGGATTAATCTCCAAAATTTACAAGCAGCTCACGCAGCTCGATATCAAAAAAACAAACAACCGAATCCAAAAATGGGCAGAAGACCTAAATAGATATTTCTCCAAAGAAGATATACAGATTGACAACAAACACATGAAAGGATGCTCAACATCACTAATCATTAGAGAAATGCAAATCAAAACTACAATGAGGTATCACCTCACACCAGTTAAGATGGCCATCATCAAAAAATCTACAAACAATAAATGCTGGAGAGGGTGTGGAGGAAAGGGAACCCTCTTGCTCTGTTGGTGGGAATGTCAATTGATACAGCCACTATGGAGAACAGCATGGAGGTTCCTTAAAAAACTAAAAATAGAACTACCATTTGACTCAGCAATCTCACTACTGAGCACATACCCTGAGAAATCATAATTCAATAAGAGTCATGTACCACAATGTTCATTTCAGCTCTATTTACAATAACCAGGACATGGAAGCAACCTAAGTGTCCATCAACAGATGAATGGATAAAGAAACAGTGGCACATATATACAATGGAACATTACTCAGCCATAAAAAGAAACAAAATTGAGTTATTTGTAGTGAGGTGGATGGACCTAGAGTCTGTCATACAGAGTGAAGTAAGTCAGAAAGTGAAAAGCAAATACCATATGCTAATACATATATATGGAATCTTAAAAAAAAAAAAAAAGGTTTTGAAGAACCTAGGGACAGGACAGGAATAAAGACGTAGATGTAGAGAATGGACTTGAGGACACAGGGAGGGGGAAAGGTAAGCTGGGACGAAGTGAGAGAGTGCCATGGACTTATATTCACTACCAAATGTAAAACAGATAGCTAGTGGGAAGCAGCCACATAGCACAGGGAGATCAGTTCGTGCTTTGTGTCCACCTAGAGGGGTGGGATAGGGAGGGTGGGAGGGAGATGCAAGTGGGAGGAGATATGGTGATATATGTAAATGTATAGCTGATTCACTTTGTTATACAGTAGAAACTAACACACAATTGTAAAGCAATTATACTCCAATAAATATGTTAATAAAAATGATTTGCTTGCATTTTGTTTTATTTTAAAAAAGTAAGTTTTGTTTATGGTTTTTTTTTTCCCCACACGTTAAAATATTTTCTAAGAGAAGGGAACATGCCATATGAAAAACAACAAAATAGCCACAATTTTCTCTTCAGTTGGTATTAACTTTGTGCTAATTGTAGTTACGAATGATTATACTTATGACCAATTATTACATCTGCTAAGCAGTGATGCTAGTATTCACATCAAGGTTTGTTGAATTATAAAACTGATGCTTTTTTTTTTGTTTTCCTGCTTCTACTCTGTAAACACCATGGATTTTTATATATGACACCAGGAAAACACACTGAAGATTAAAAAAATATCCCCCCAGACATTTCTTAACAAATTTCACAGTGCTGGGGGAATATGAATAAATTTTAAAAGCCTAAAAAATTCATAATGAATTTCTAGCAGTTCTTTTTTCATTTTTAAATACATCTTTTTCTGCTCACAGACTATTTCTAAAGTCAGTAAGCTTTAGTTTTTAGGGCAGTTTTAGGTTCACAGCAAAATTGTTGTGAAAGTGCAGAGATTTTCCATATACCTCCTGCCCGCACACAAAAATAGCCTTCCCCGTTAGCAACACCCCTCACCAGAGTGGTACATTTGCTACAACTGATGAGTCTACATTGACACACCATTATTATACAAAGTTCATAGTTTCCTTTAACATTCCCTCCTGGTGTTGGACATTCTGTGGTTTTGGACAAATGTGTAATGACATGGATCCATCATTATAGTATCATACAGAACAGTTTCACTGCTAACCACTGATCTTTTTACTGTTTCCAGAGCTCCTTTCCTTTCCAGAATGTCATATAGTTGTAATAATACAGTGTATAGCCTTTTCAGATTGGCTTCTTTGACTTAGCCATATGCCCTTATGGTTCCTCTGTATATTAACATAGCTTGGTAGCTCATTTCTTTTTAGAGGAGAATGATATTTATAGTAATGGCTACATCATAGTTTATGCATTTTCCTATTGAAAGACATCTTGGTTGTTTCCAAATTTTCACAATTGTGATTAAAAGCTGTTATAAATATTCATGTGCAGGTTACTTTGTGAAAGTAAGTTTTCAGCTCATCTGGGTAAGTACCAAGGAGTGAAATTGCTGGATCATAGGGTAAAAGTATGTTTAGTTTTGTAAGAAACTGCCAAAATATCTTCCAAAGTGGCTGTACCACTTTGCATTCCCACCCAACAATGAATGAAAGTTCCTGTTGCTCCACATTCTTATCACAGATTTTTAAAAGATAAACACATACACATATCAATGCAAAGCATTCTGTTGCTCTTTCATTATATAATGCACTTCACCAAAAGAATATAAAAAAGAAAATAGTTTAAAAATAAATATGCCAGTGTTTAAATTATTGTTTGTTCATTATTTAATTTTATTTTAAAAGCATAGATAGAACATATAGATAGATAAGCTCTACTGAATGTTTTAATACATTCTCCCACAAATAAAAGTAATGCACGTTTAGTCAAAATGTAGGTTAACTTTTATTTTTGAAGTATGAATTATTAATATGTTATTCACAATAAAATGTAAACTGAAAAGAATGTATTTGCCACGCAGTTGCACACATCACTCCCAGAATAATTAGAAAATATTGCATTCAGAGCACTTTTTAATGTACAGTTTCAAGAATAAGAGTCTAATTATTCACTTGGTCAGCTCATAACTATGTATTGAGCATCAGCTATGCTGTGCTTTTTAATCTTGAGTTATACAAACGTGAACACTACTCAGAAATCCTAGTTAGTGACCTACTGCTTGAAATATATTTGTCACAGAAAAGTCTGCTTTAATTTACTATTTTAAAAAGTCATTTGATACTAATTTGGTGGATCAGAATGTTAATCTGATACTACTTTTTCACTTGCTTTATGTTAATATTTATGTGAATTGTATCATGGTGACATGACAATGTGACATAAAATTATTGACCATAATAAAGTTTACTTTAGGCTAAATGATTTATTTAAGTCTCTAAATGAAATTAAATACAAATTAGGTTACAAGCATTTGCAGACACTTGAACTAGTGAAAGACCATCACAACCGTCTCTGTTTTATTTTGTTTTCTACTTTACAGAGCCAATTTTCACATGTTCATGCTTGATCTGATTGATCAGATTGGAGAAAAAATCTCTTTTAAATGAGAGTACCAGTGTCTAGTTAACTAGCCCTGAACCAGTGGGATAAATTGGCATTTATATAAAGTATGTATAAATTATATTTGGACAAAAATATAGTATGATAATTTTACCACATGCTGCATGTTATATATTGACAAATTTGTTTGCTTTATCAATAACTAAGCTGAGACTTTATTCACACAGACGAGGTCAAATTATATATATATATATATATTTGTGTTTTTAGAGTGTATGATCTACAAAATGTATTTCTTATTGTTACCTTCTAGTCACTATCTTCCAGCAGTTTTTTGGAATAAATAATTTATTTTTTACCAGAAGGGAAAAATGAAGAGAATAAAATCAGTTAAAAATAAATGTTAGAATGAACCCTGCATGAAAATAGAATTTTGTCTCTGTTTTTCATTGATATGTCCCAAGTGCTATAATAGTGTCTGGGACATTATAGGTATGTACATGAATACTTCTTAGAAAATTTATTTAAAAAGTATTTTCTCAGAATAAAATATGTAAAATGTAATGGAACCAAGAAAAGAAACAAAGAATGATTTTTTTTTAAGGACTACACCTGGACATAGTCTAATAAAATATCATAATGTTAAGGGAAAAAGAATACATCTTAAAAGCTTTCAAAGAAAATTAAAGATTATCTACTACAGAGAAATGAGAAGTACAGTAGCATCAAATTTTTTGTATATGAGTGAGTATCATTTCTGTCTAAGCATGTTTAAAATGCTTGTGAAAATTTATCACATAGGAAGCTACAAAAATTCTAGTAAATTTAATAAAGTAGAAATATCACCTTATCTAACTTGATTTAAAAATATATACCTAGTATATATGCTAACCATTTTTCTACTTGACAAATAGCTAATAAATAAAAGTATATGTGTTGTCTTTATCTCATATAATTAGTATTTGGTTTCTTAAGAAAAAAACATAATTAAATATTTTATTTTTATTTAAACCATATGAATCTGTATTTATTTGAAGTCCCTGATGAATGGCCAAGGCATTTCTTTCAATACAGGTGTGCTGAACAGAACCCCACATCATCTTTCTTCCATCACCAAAAACCATGGTGCTTTATCATTGATTTCTAGTTTCAGCTTTCTTGGAGTACAAATAGATATTGAAGATACTTGTGAAGAATCTTAAGGCAAAACTCCTAATGGAAGTTTAATTTCTTCTTTTTTAACCTTCTAATGTTCTCCTTCATTCATTTTATCAAGTTAACTTTATTGAATGTTTCCAAAGTTTTCAGTTCACTTTTAGCATAAAAGTAATAGCTCTCTTTTCTTTACATTCTTATATTTATGGGAGGATTCATTTGTCTATTGTCTGGCTAAATAACAAGCTTTGTGAGGGTAAATAAAATGACAGCTTAGTTCAGTGCTGTAAATCCAGTGACTAGTATAAGATCTCTCATATAATTAATTCAAAAATACTTTTTGAATAAATAAGTACATACATGGCACAAATAGAATCAAATTGGAATAAACCTACCAAACTATTTCTTTAGAGGAGGAAAAAGGGATTGGGGTTAGTAAATATGAATTTGGAGAGGATGACGAAACCAAGTAATATAGGGGTTAATTAAGGGTGAGGGTCTACAGCCTCACTGATTATATTTGATTTCAGACACTTTTGCTTACTAGCCTTGTTATCTTTGGCAAATTTCCTAACCACTCTAGTCCCAATTTTCTAAACTGTAAAGTGAGGATAGTAATAGTAACTAAAACATTGGTGTATCATTAGCATTGAATGAATTAATTTATTTAAAGCACTAAATCATGTCTAATGCATAATAAGTACTCAAAAAGGTTTGCTATTTCTATTTTAATATCAACTCTTTATATATAACTTTTTATAAGTTGATTTTAAATCAGTTTTTTACATTTGAGAATTAATTTTATAATTTTAAAAGTAATATTTAACTTTTACAAATTACAAGTAAATATTGTTAAAATTGGACACATCACCGCTACTGAATCATTTTACATATTAATATATTGTGTAAATTTATTTTCAAATGTTCTATTATACTGACAGTTGTCTATATGTCAATTGATATATGTGTTATATCGGTGCATATTTTAGAGAAGATTAAGTAATCATAAACACAGAAAATTGCAAAGCTAAATAAAGAAGTTCATTTCCTGACTATATTAAGTACACCTATTAATCTCTCATCATATTTCTCAATACTAGTTGAAGTTTTGAAAATAAGTTACTTTGAAGAATGAGGAAGTTAAATGTAAATACACATAAATCCTACAAAATCTTATATAATCCTAAAGTAATTGGGAAAGGCACAGAATTTTTATTGCTTTTTTGTGGGTTGCACTGACTTTTTAAATCCATTTATTCAGTTTTTCCAAAGGGCAGCATTTCTCAATGTAAAAATATAATTTAGAAGTAAGCAAGAAGAAATGGACAAGTAACATCCATAATATAAACTAAACTTAAATCTTAGGGTATCTGGCAGATACATACACTTTTAGTGTCCTAGGAAGCAAAGTGGAATGAAACATTCTTTAATTGAATATATTTTACAAAGGTAGCATAGATGAATAGATTTTATATTTAATACTTGTTCCAGTGTGATTTATTTGCTGAAAATTGTTTCTGTGTTGAAAAACGTTATCTTCAACATATTGCATATGAAAAATAGTGAATGAAAGGAAGATGCTATCTAGACAGACAGTGCTGAAGTGGCTGTATGGCTAAAGTATTGCCTTTTGAAACCCTGAGTAACCTAGGTCAAATAGGAGAGGTGGAGAAAAGACATATTGATACTTTCTTTTTGCCTTTCCTCTTGGCCTGGCTCTTCTTTTTATGCAGCTCTCGAAAGAGAATCTGCCCCTTGCAACAGTCTCAGTTATATTCCTCTGTTTTCACTCAGTTAGTAGTAGTGTTATAGTGATGGCGGTGGTGGTGGTGGTGGTGGTGGTGGTGTGTGTGTGTGTGTGTGTGTGTGTGTGTGTGCGTGCGTGCGCGTGCTTGCTTTCTGAGGTTATAACTATGTCTCAGTCTTAGGCAGGCACTGTGACCTGTGTTTTGGGGTTGTGGCCTTCACAGATGTGGATGTGGCTTTCACACTTCCTTCAGATGCAAAGATTATTTTAGCAGGTATTTCTATTCCTTGACCAGGGATAGAGCTATTTTGCTGTTGTTGTTTTCCTTTGTTTCCCTCTCCTAACTGCAGAGGGGTTTCACTGATGCCCTCCAACTTGAAGCCGAAAATTTTGTTATTCTTCCCTTGATGATTAATTTTATGTGTCAACTTGTCTGGACCACAGGGTGCCCAGATGTTTGGTCAGACATTATCCTGGGTGTGTCTATGAGGTTGTTCTTTTGAGTGAGATTAACTACTGAATTGGCAGAATGAGTAAAGCAGGTTGTTCTTCCTAATGTGAGTGACCCTTATTCAATCAGTAGAAGGCCTGAAGAAAACAAAAAGGCTGACCCTTCTGCAAGTAAGAAGGAATTCCTCCTTCCCAAGTGTGTGAGCTGGGTCATCAGTCTTTCCTGCCTTTGGACTCAAAACATTGGACTTTCTTGGTCTCGAGACTGCCAGCTTCTGGACTGCAACTTAAGCCATCATCTGTCTTGATTCTCAGGCCTTCAACTTAGTCTGGAACAATATCATCAGCCCTCTGGGATCTCTAGCTTGCCAGTTGCAGACCTTGGGACTTCTCAGCCTCTCTATTATTTTTTGGTTGAAGTATAGTTGATTTACAATGTTTCAGGTGTACAGCAAAGTTATTCAGTTTATATATATATATATATATATATATACATATATATATGTATATATATGAATATATATATGATATTGAACATAGTTCCCTGTGCTATACAGTAGGTCCTTGTTTATTTATATATAGTAGTAGCATGTATCTGTTAATCCCAAATTCCCAATTTATCCCTTCCCCTCCTTGCCCCTTTTGTAACTATAAGTTTGTTCTCTGTGTCTATGAGTCTATTTCTGTTTTGTAAATAAGTTCGTTTGTATTATTTTCTTAAGATTCCACATATAAGTGATATCAAAAGATATTTGTCCTTCTCTGCCTGACTTGCTTCACTTACTATGATAGTCTTTAGGTCCATCCATGTTGCTGCAAATGGCGTTATCTTTCACTTTTTTATGTCTGAGTCATATTCCACTGTGTGTATATATATATATGTATATATATATATACACCACATCTTCTTTATCCATTCATCTATTGATGGACATTTAGGTTGCTTCCATGTCATGCCTATTGTAAGTAGTGCTTCTATAAGCAGTGGGGTGCATGTATCTTCTCAAATTACAGTATTAGCCTTTTCTGGATATATGCCCAGGAGTGGGATTGCTGGATCATATGGTAGCTCTATTTTTAGTTTTTTAAGGAATCTCCATACTGTTCTCCATAGTTCAGCCTCCATAATTGCATGAGTCAATTCCTTATATTCAATCAATCTCTCTCTCTCCCTCTTTCTCCATATATATATATACAATGTTGCTTCTGTTTCTCTGGAGAACTTTCACTGATATAATAGATTAAGGCTTATGTTCCATATGGGAGGTAAGTAAGATGTATCTGGGTGGAGTTTCTGTAGTGGCTGCTGTTCTCCTTTCCCAGCCAGACCAGGGAGGTAGCTTCTCAGAATTACCTACAATTTTCCCTTAAGTGTCCAGTGAAGTTTTTGGAAGACCAGCCTGTCAGAGCGTGTGAGTGCTAAATGTCTGCAGTCCCTAGTGATACCCCAATGCTAGTCTACTACTGGCCATTAGTAATTCATTTTAAATTCTACCTTCATATTCTTGTTGGTAGTTATGGCATTTGGCATGTCTGTCTCAGTTAAGCAATTATTCAGATCCTGTTTCTCCACTTGAATATTTCATGGACACTTCAAATGCAATATGTCCACAATGAAATTATTTTATTTCTTCTTATCTCCACAAATGTTTTATTTGACTGCTCATTCCTATCTATATAAATGGCATCACCCTGTACCCAGAGGTCCAAGGTAAAAATATTTTACTCATGTTTGATACCTCTCTTTCTCTTAATCCAGTATCCAAAGTCACAGAAAAACATGTTTGTTCTTCCTGCCTGTAATACATTAAGGAGTATATTGCTAATTTCCTTCTTTCTCTGTTTTCTCTCCTAGTTTCTGTTGTCATTATGTTTCTCCTCCAAAATCCTACTTACTTTTTTTTTTTTTTTTTTGCGGTACGCGGGCCCCTCACTGTTGTGGCCTCTCCCGTTGTGGAGCACAGGCTCCGGACGCGCAGGCTCAGCGGCCATGGCTCACGGGCCCAGCTGCTCCACGGCATGTGGGATCTTCCCGGACCGGGGCATGAACCCGCGTCCCCTGCATCGCCAGGCGGACTCCCAACCACTGCGCCACCAGGGAAGCCCAACCCTACTTACTTTTATATTCATCTGTTAAAATCCATTCTGCTGTTCAAAACATAAATCATGTCGTCCCATTTCTCTGCCCACAACCTTTCAAGGACTTTGCCTTGCACTTAGGATAAACTCCTCCTCAAGGTCAAATAGGTCCTAAATCATTCCCCCCATCTGATCACTTCTCAAGCCATTCTGTCCCTCATACTGCACACCGTACATTCAAACCTCTTGGTCGTTCTGTTCCTTCTTCTCTTTCCTGAAATATATCATCATTCCTTCTCTTATGGACATTTGCACTTATGCTTTATCTTCATATATTTGTATGACCATTTCCCTCACGTCTTTGGGATCTCAAGTTAGGTATTTCCTTCAAAAGCCCTCTCTAGAGAATCCTACCTAGGGTTCTGCTTCTATCACAGTCACGCTGTATCTATCACATCATTTTATTATCTTCACAACATGTAATCCAATTAAAAACCAATTTCTATTTGCTTTTTGTTGTTGTGGTTGTTGTTTTTCTACTTCTGGGATATAGGCTTCATGAAGAAAATTATTTTATTGCTCTTGAACTACATTAACTAATCAATAAATATGGACTAAAGGCATGGAATCAATGTGCCAGAAACTAGGTATTTCTGAATATGTAATTAGAATATAAAATGAGATGCAATATGAGATCCTTCTAGATGCCCTATTATTGGCTACTATGAATCCAAGTTAAAATTAAACTGATACTAAGGGCTACATTTTCCACAGGAAGTTGAAACAATTGGTAAGGAGATTCCCTGATCACCAGTTCAGCTCCCCTATTTACTCACACCCAACTGAAAAGCAGAAAAGAGGAAAAGTGGAAAAGAATGTGAGGAAATTACACAAGCAAAGTGAAGAGGCTCAAAGAAGATAATTCATAGAGACTGGGATGCCAGAACAAAGGAGAGCCTGATGTCAAACTCTCAGACTTGAAGGCTGCTCATGTAGAGGACCAGCTACACTGATGTCCGATGTCCATTTGACCACAGAGAGAGCTGAGGATAAAAATTAGGGAAGGTAAATGTTTCAGAAGTAGGGAAGCATGCATTCTCACCTCTTGGTTTGGCAGGGATGAGTTCATTTCTAGGAATGCCATGGAATTCAAAGACTTTTGAGCTGTCTTAGATGTTCCCCATTCAAAAAAACAGACAAAACGGCTTCCCAAACAAACCTGTGAGGTGTACTTCTGCAATTGGAGCAAAAAGAAGAAAGGAAGGGCAAAAATACATTGAATCTAAACTGACATCACTCATTAAAACTGTGCAACAGGGAGATCCTCTCCACAGTATTCTGAAAAATTGATACTTGTAGTATTCAGAGTCATCTGGCCATTGCACATTTTCTATACAACAGGCACCTGACAGAGGCCAGCCAACATTACCTAGATACACACAGACTTACTCAAGGAGTGTGTATGTTTACTAAGAGATGCTTGTCTCCTGCTGCTTCTCTCCTTTGGCTTCCAACACACTGGAGATCAGATAGTCCAATGGAAGAAGGAGAGACATCCACATTCCATTTTTCCTCACAATTGCTTTAGGACAACAGCATTGATAGTCATAAAGGAGAGAGAGCTTTTAATTGAAAATGAGATTGAAGTTTTAATTTTTTTTAAACGCTTGACAGTGGATTGAAATCATGGAATCTGCTGTACAAGATGATGTGAAAAGCAGAGAAAAGATACCTGATAGATGTCTTAAGCTAGTGATTGAGAAATAACTTAATTCATATGTGTAGCACACAGCATCAAACTGTTTAATAAATGGATTACATGTGCTTGGTATTAAACACAGATATATATTACACCTAATTGATGCATTATATGTCATATCTATCTGACTATTATTATTTTACTCTGATTCTGCACATTTCTTCACCCTAAAACTGTGGTAACATGATTCCTACTTGCAAATGCAGCCACTGTCTAAGCTTCAGGATCAACTGAGATTCTAAGCAGAGGTTTAAAAAAATGTAACCAAATGCCTATTACTAGGTCACCTTTCTATGTGATAACTAAGAATCATCACCTTATAAGTGTGTCTCTAGTTTTTTATTATATTATTTTCTCCATATTTCATTAGACCATCAGAATCCCTTTTTCACATCAAAACTCTGCCCTGTTTTCTCCATCTAGTGAATTTTTTTGTTATGATTCTCTTAGGAAAAAAATGTTTGCTTAATTAAACTCAAATCAGATATCCTCTCCTCTTGCTCTTTATTAATCAATGATTATAATAAGCACATTCCACTTCTTTACTTGGCTCTGAGGATCTGACTTTTTATCCCATACCTCTCCCAGGCCTATTTTGCATTGCTATATAGGTGGTATACTGTACAAAGGAGCTTCTGCTAAAGTTTCTCATCTGTTTACATAATAGATATCTTAATTACTTTGAAATTGTTTTGCTTATATAATCTAGGAGATTCTAAATGTGAATGATTTTCATAGATATTATAATGTTTCCAACAGATATTAGTATAGTGTCATTATAACCAAAATCAACATTTTGCAATTTTCTCACAAGGTGAAAGTCAAGCATATTGTCCCAATTTGGTTGATGTATTATTCTATAGCTTTGACTTACAAAAGAATACCAAACTTAAAAATCAAGAACACTGATCTAACAGCATGCTAAATAAAAACCTGCTTTATCAACTGACACATTGAAAGAGAAATATTTGAAAAAATTTTTAAATCCAATTTATTAGTCTCTCATTTAAATTAGATATTTATAAGGCATTTATTTTCATCTGTTGTGTTGAAAGTCTCAGCCGAATGTGGCTGAAATTTCAATTTAAATCTACAACTATTTTTACTGTGAAATGTATCACAAAGTAATAATGAATATTCTCCATTAAAAGACAAAAGTAAGTATTATGAAAACTTAATTAAAGATCACTATGTAATGAACCACTGATGATAACAACTATCTATTTGCTGCTGTGGAAATTTTGAGAGTATCAAAATTAACTGCTGTTAAAATTTAGTACATGGTTTTATAATACTGATTTTATATGTTAAAAAGTCTAAAATTAAATGTTAAGGGGTTTGTTATTTCTCCCCAGAAGTTGAAAAAATTAAAATTATCAAGACAAAAAAAAAAAGCAGAAAGCCATCAGAAAAGAAAATTAAATAATAGTGTTTGTATCATTGAATACATATTCTTTTGGGGGAAAAGGGTGGAATGCTAGATGGAGTGGAAGGAAAGAGAAAACCCTATAATTAAGATTTACACCAGTTTCTTACAGATAAGTTTTAGTTCTGTGTCAACCATAATTAATGAATTTCAAGAAAAACTGGAAAATTTTTATGAAGTACTAAAGAATCTATTAAAATGAAAATGAAACCTGATTTATAACAACAATTATTTATTTTTTTAAAGTTTTATCATTTGGGCAGGGCTTGAATAGACATGGTGTCATTGAGAATAGCTAATTTCCAGAGAGCTTGGAAATTTGGTTCCAAGGCAACCGACTCACAGGGCTGGTGGTTGATACTAGGGAGCTGGGCTTAGCTCGGGCTGTCAACTGAATCACTTATGAAGGTGGTTTGTGTGCCTCACAGCTTGGTGGCATGGTATGAAAGAGAACATCTCATAGCAAGCATTTCAAGAAAGAAAATCAGTAGTCAGGGTCTAATAAGGAGTAGATCCACAACTGGCATTCAAGGAAAGTGTTGATTTCCTTGTATTTTATTGGCTAAAACAGTCAAAAACCCATCCATCATCAACATAGGAGGCAAGGTAAACCCCTTTATGATGGAGCGATATAAACTCTGCTTGAGAATAGTAACAAAAAATGTGTGGTCATCTTTGTTTCTCCTCACTTACTATGAGTCCATTTATGATACCAAACTATATGTCAGCATTATTTTTTTTATTATTACATGAATCAATATTGTCTTTAAAGGCAGATTCACAAAAATAAAAGAATACTTTTGTTCTAAATGACTTGTAATATTTAAAAAGTGGAATAAAAGTTAGCTTCAACAACCATACAAAATTTTTAAAGTTGAAAGTGACTGATGAACATACTAAGTGGTATGCTATTGATGAAACATCAATGCATAAGAAGATTAAAAACATTGGTTTTATTTTCCCCTAAAATCTAGAATAATTCTCATTGAAGCATTGCAATATGTTTTATGCAGTGATTTACTGGATACATTTTCATCTTTTTCAGAATATATTTATTTTCACCAATAACAGTTATAAGAAGATAATGTAAATTCTTAAATTAACATTACTCAAAACCACTTAATCTCATTTATAGTATAAAATATAGCAATCATGTCTATGAAAAAATGAGAAATAGGACAAGCAGTCATAAAATATAATTTTCATGAATGTATAACATACAATGGGTTTATTATAAATTATTTTCTAGTGAATTTGAGCCCCTAATTAATATGATTAAAATTATAATTTTCTATTATTATATATTCAATAATTAGATTGTATAATATATAATGAGTTAGTGGTTATGTTTATTTTTGAGAAGTAAATAGTATACTAACTTAATTTTTTCTTTTTAAGAAGGATTCCTTTTTTTATAATTCATATAAATGTAGCTTAGTGTCTATATAGTCCTGTCAATCTGCTTTGTCAGGCTAAAATTTTCAATTCATATTCAGTCATTCTTTGAAGAAAAATGAAGTAATACTGCTTATGAACAATACATTCTTAATGCTAGATGAATTGTAGAGTTGATAGATATGGATGTCAACTCCTCCATAAACAACAAAACTGCAGAAAAATAAAAGATTGAAAATCCCATCATCAGCCCCTCTAGAACCCATCGGCAAAGAAAACAAATGGTGGCTTCCAATATAAGTGCTGACGGGCAAATTTGTGTATTGTTTCTCAGTATACAAAATGCATCAGAGATGAATTTATTAAATGATGGGATTCGTTTTACCAAATAACATAAAGAAGGCAACCTGGGAATAAATTCACTGTGGGTGAAATGGCATAAAAAGGAAATTAACCAGGTATCCTAATCCTTCCCACCTCAGTTAGATGTGCTTTCTGGAAGACATTTACATACTCTAGGCTTTATAAGAGCAAAATTATATCTAAGGTTATTTCAGCTTATAAAAATCAATGGTTTTTAAAACATGAGGGACTTCCCTGGCAGTCCAGTGGTTAAGACTCCACACTTCCACTTCAGGGGGCACGGGTTTGATCCCTGGTGGGGGAACTAGGATCCCGCAGGCTGTGCAGAGCGGCCAAAAAAAAAAAACAATTAGAGGACATTTATTTCTTTAACATATTTGTTAAAAAAAAGCTAAGAAAAAATTTAAGAAGATTTAGAGTAGTATGAATTATTCCCCCAGGCGAAGTATAGTCCTCCTTTGTCCTTTTTCAATACTATTTCTATATATTGTTTCTCATTCTATTCAACATTTTCATTTTGAGGAATAAATGATCTATCAAATATCAAGTTAATATTGTAATTCTACTTAATTCCTTTTACTCAAGGAGATCAATTAAAATAAACCAATCTCATGGACATGCCAAAATTATATTTCTAAATTCATTTTGAAATGTATTTCTTCTTATAAATTAATTGGATAGAGTATAAAATGAAAATGAATTCAGTAGAAATAAAAATTTTTTAAATGACAGTTCTTTATTTGGGGATAAATTTCATTTGAAGTATATTACATGAACATGCCACTTATGTGATGACATTTAGGCTTTTTAGCAATTGAATCATCCCTTTCACTGGTGGCCGACAGATGGCATGCAGATAAATATGATTTCAAACTTAAGAAAAAAATGGTACAGATACAAATGTAGATCTCATGTATGATATATTCTGAAATCCTGTTAGTAAAAGCAATCTGGTAGTAACAATGAATGCATTCTAAAGAAGAGAGTCCCAGAAAGTTGGATACCAGAATATGCTTACTGTGAGCCTCCACTTTTCCTTTTGTCAAGTATTGATAATTGGCATGCTGAAGTCTGAATGCTGTCTCCAATTAATTATAAACAAAGTTAGTTTGAATATGAATTTAGCACCATGTAATTTAGTGTTAAGTCACAAATATTTATACCGTATCATGGAAATTACAAATAATTTATCATTTCTGATGAAAAATGTAGAATTATTTTTATAACAAAATATTTCTTTTCTAATTTGTGGCAGTATAAGGTACATAAATTATAAACAAATGTAAAGTTGATATTTAAATGGAACTCGAAAATAGGTTACTTATGTTAATTTCTAAATATCGATCTTTAAATGACTACCATTTACAAGAAATTATTTGAGTAAATATTTCTTGCCTGTGACCATTATTGCTTTGCGTTCATATGGGTACATAGAAACTTACTGTTATGAGTTGCACCCCTACCTCTGAATCACTTTTCAGTGTATGAGAAAACACTTTTCCTGACAATGGTTCAAAATATTGTCCAGGTATTCAATTACATTTGTAAGGCTCAGCATAAACAGTGTGAGTAGAATATTCAGCAGAAAAATATCTTTCTTTTTTCATAGGTAGATTTAATATTTTTTTCCTTCAGTCTTAACTTTGTGAGAACCCAACCAACTATTCCACCTTAATTATTTTACTTTGTTTCCACAAATAACAATAATACTACGTTGATATTAAACCCCAAACAAAATGTATTCAATTGATAATCTTTAACATGTTTCATCATTCAACATACCATTGCCATTCCTATATAGGACATAGATAGTACCAAATAAGAAGCACAAAATATCTTTTATTCTTATCCTTTAGCGTGGAATATTGCCTTTGGTTCCTCATCACAGTAATTCCAGAACATGATGATCCTTGAACGTAATCTCCTTCTTGTATAAAACTGCCTTGATCCTTTGGGGTCCTCTTAGTATAATTTAGTGAACACTGTGAGACTTTTTAAACTTGTTAGATTATACTTTGCACTTCTATTTGAATTCTGAAATCCTTTAAATGCCAGCTGAAATGTGACCTTTCATGAAGCTTTCTTTGGCCAGTCTCTCTGAAGTGATCTCTCCCTTTTCTGATACCTTTCAGCATGTATTCTTGGTATTATTTTTTTGGAACATACTATGTGTAACTTAGGGGTATTATTCATCTATACACAATTTATAAACTCTTTAGGTATCAGAATTATAATTTATAGTTTTGTTTCTTTCCTTACTAGCTTAGTACCATATCTCATATTTGGCCTACCAAAAGATAGGCATCAAAGAAACTCTTTTTTGGTCTCATTTCAAAGTATGGTTACTGTGACTCAAACCCATCAGAACCTTGACATAGTAGTCCCAAGAAGTTCAGAAAAGTTCTGTATATTTTGCAAAGCTTAGAGAGAGTAAGATAAGCACAAAGACTGTCCTAAAATGTGGGAGAAATCATCTGGAACAGTAGGCTTATTTATCATTTAAAATAAAAGTTTCACTTAGGAGAGGTTAGACTCCCTAGATGTGTGGTATAATTAAAGATATGGAAATTTGTTCTGTCAGGACTCATCTTTAGGTACCACCATTTGTGGATATTAGAACACCTGAGAGCACCCACTCTATGCTGACCCAAATTTAGAAGAAACGTGTTTCAGCAGTGGCATGCTAGGATCTGTTGCTGATATGGAAGAAGAATGTGAGAGTAGGTAGACTGAAAAGCAGGAGTCTTCTTGAAAGAGCATAACTGTGGGCCAGTATTACAAATACAGACCAGTAAAAATGGTAAACAGAAGGATTTCATAGACACCTTAGACAGTTTGGTAGTTGATGTATGGGAAAATTGAGAAGTAGAAGATAATTTAGAAGTAGAAGATAATTTTCACTAGAATAATTTAATAATAGTGTTGTCATTAAAGTAATAGAAACCATAAAAGAAGAAATGAGGACGTGGATGTAGAGAATTGCGGCAGAAACAACTTAACTTTAAAACTCAAATTAGACTATTAATATGGATCATATTATAAACATTATTTAATATAATATCAATAATATTAAAATATTATAACACTGATAATGCATTTTTGTAAACATTATTGTCCACATAGTTTGGACACATAGGTCTAATACAGACCAAAATGCCTAGAGATGCTGGCGTGGTAAATGATCATTAAGCTCTTGTTCGGTAGAGCTTGTGTGATGCAGTTCTGAATTAGACCAAGAGAGGAAAAATGTTATTACTTTGCTTCTTAGTGAAAACTAAGAATGAAACATTTAAAGATTCAGGTCAATAAAGTGAAATAAAATAAACAATTATTTATAGCATGGCCATGTTGCAGGGATTTGGAATTTTAGGATGTTGTGTGACTATTTTCATAAGAGTGTCTCAGACAGCATATGGGATTGAGAATCAGGGCTCCCAAAACCCCAATCTGGCTTCAACACCAACATATTCATATTCTGTCTCATAAATAGTTAATAACATGTAATTCATATGTTGCTTTTGAAGATTAAATTAGATAATCTTTACACTTTTTAGAACTTTGCTGATGCCCAATGAATTTGAGTTTCATTTTCATTACCAGTTCACATTATGTGATGACTAAACAACTTGCCCAGAAGTCAACATTCTTCTTGAGTAGTTTAATTCTCAATGAACGTGCATCCACTAGTGCTCTTCAAAAAAGAGGGACATAAAAATCCTCTAAGCTCCTGGACTATATAGTACCAAGAACATGAGAATATTATATAGTATAGGAATCAATATTGTGTGTTACATAAAATATACATTCAATAATAATTATAGCTATGCACATAAAATATACTACAGGTATTGAACAATTTTCAGTGATAGAAAATATGCTAAATACTTTAATTGTATAAACCCAAATTTTATTTCTATTTTCTACCTTAAAAGGTAGGGCTTCCCTGGTGGCGCAGTGGTTGAGAGTCCGCCTGCCAATGCAGGGGACCCGGGTTCGTGCCCCGGTCCGGGAAGATCCCACATGCCGTGGAGCGGCTGGGCCCGTGAGCCATGGCCGCTGAGCCTGCGCGTCCGGAGCCTGTGCTCCGCAATGCGAGAGGCCACAACAGTGAGAGGCCCGCGTACCGCAAAAAAAAAAAAAAAAAAAAAGGTAAATGATGACATTAGCCCCTTTAGAAACATAAACATAAGAAGGAAAGTAATTTGCCTGATGAAATACTAGAAAGTGACAGAGTCAGACATAAACTTAAATGTTCTGGTTTCATTGCTGTCATTCTTAACCACTATACTACTTCCCCATTGCATCCAAATATGGTAACTATATGAATAACAGAATCACTTAATTATTTGTTCAGTGTATAAAGAGGTTTAGGAGAAATTTTCCAAGGAAGAGCCAAAGCAAATCACTACAACAGAAATAAAATGTTTACCTGTTTCATATTGTTTATTAACTTAAATGGAAAACTTGTGCCATTGAAAAGCAGCAAAATGGAAAATGTTGATGCTTCTAATTAAAATGCAGCCTACAATGAAAGGCTAATATAGGCTTTTAGGTGCTTAGTGAGAAGCAAAAAAAAAGTATATATGCAATGCAATCAGTTAGCATAAAGTAGCTGATTATAGAAAGCGATTCTTAGAACATGTTCTGAAAAGAACTAGAAATATACTGCATGTAGGTGCAAAGAAATAGAGGGGGATTCATAAAAAAATTAGAAGTTGATGACACTATAAGCAGCAGCATGTGAGCAACTGAGGACAGAACCTTGGAAAATTCTCACCAATGATTTATTTTTAAGAGATATGAAAATCCAGAATTATAAAATGAATGGAGAAGAAGCTTAGGGATTAGTCATTCAAACAGGAAATATAGATATGTATACATATAGTCTACATATAAATATAAAATTAGTTCAGGATGGAGAGTTGTAGAAGGAAGAACTCTATTAGTGAAAAGATGGACATAGGTACCTAGGAGAAACAAAGCTAGTCAAAAGACACTCAGCAATGCAAGATGGAAAGTGAATACACTGAGTAAAACGACCTTAAAATGAATGTGAAAGCCATCTGCACGTATCTATAAATATCACGAAGTATCTTGCTTATGTGTTTTTTTTTTAGTTGACATGATAGTATTTTAGGTGCATATTTATATGCATTGGCTTACCCACCATATGCAGCTCAAGCAAATCAAATGTTGAAATCGAAGATTTTATCTCAAAGTATCCTCAAACACATTCCATCTGGAAATCGTTTAAAGAATACCCACAATACTCATGACAGCACAAATTAATTTACTTGCATTTGCTAATGACATGATAAAAATAAGTAGTATTATTTGCCCAAGTGAGAGTATTCTCATCTCTTTAATGGAAATTCCCATGTGATAGTATTAAATAAAAATAGTCCATTCATCTACCCTTTAGAATATATGTGTGTTGTTTTTTAAATTCATGGACTGTATTTTAGAGTGTTACATTTACAGAAAAATTGAGCAAAAGTGTAAAGTTCCCATATATCCCCTTGCCATCTCTCACAGTTCCCTGTATTATTAACATCTCGCATTAGTGTTGTACGTTTGTCACAAGTGACAAACCAATAATGTTGACACATTATTACTAAAGTCAATGGTTTGCCTTAGGATTCACTCTGTATTGTACAGTTCTATGGGTTTGACAAATACTTAAAAGCATGTATCCACCATTACGATGTCATACAGAATAGTTTCAATGCCCTAAAAATCCCCTCTCCTACCTATTTATCCTCTTGTCCCTGTCCTGTAACCCCTGGCAACTGCTGACCTTTTTACTGTTTCTATGGTTTTGCCTTTTCCAGAATGTCATGTAGATTGAATAATACAGTATATACCCTTTTCAGATTGGTTTCTTTCACCTAGCAATATGTATTTAAGGTTCCTGGTGACGTTCCATGGCTCCATCTTGTCTTTACATGGCCTGATAGTTCATTTCTTTCTTTTTATAAGCAGAAAATTTTAATGATAGAGACATTCATTCACTTCTGTGACCACTGCGTAGAGAAGAATACAAACATATTTTTCTCCTAGAGAAATTAAGGGAAAACTAGAGCCGAATTTTCTATTTGAAAGGTAAATTATACTATTTCATACTCTTTTGAGCTACTTATTTGTATCAAGGGGAGTGGAATTATTAAGCACTTCAAGGGGATCTTAATTCACTTATTAGATGTTGAATTTTGTTAAATGAACAATCTCATAGATTGCTTTTTATTATTTATTATATTTTAACATTTATATAAAGTAAAATTCATTTTCTGATGGTATACAGAACTATGTATCTTCCTTGATACATGTAGCTCTGTCTCATTTGTTTTCATTCCTATATAGTGCTCCATTTTATTTATAGAACTGTAAATCCATCCTTCTTTTAACTGAATTTTTCCTTGTTTGCTATTAAAAATGCTTCAGTGAACACATATATACATTTTTTTCTTGTGAGAATGTGAACGTATCCCTTGAAGTGGAATTGATTTGCCAGACATTTCAATGTGTTTTTCAGCTGGAAGTGTACAGTTACATTCCATCATGATTGAAATGTGTATTTACCTGATCCTTATATTGTTGGTAATTTGGATTTCCTCTTTTAGTGATTTTGGGCTCTTATGGGAATTTTTAACATGTGTTTTATGTAATGATTCTTTGTTGGTTCAAGATAATGGAGAAAAATATTCATCAGATTAAGGAATTTTCTTCTATTCCTAACTTGCTAAAAGTCTTTCATAAATAAATAGAATATCTTTGCTGGATTTTCTTTGCAATGTATACAAGACATAGAAAAGAGATAATCATCTGTGAGATTAGCTTAATTTTTTTTTTTTTGTACTTTTCTTACTTGGTTTTGGTCTCAAAGTTATATAGTATCAAAAAAAATATTGAAGAGAATTTCCTGTCTTTCCAGTCCCCAGATTTGCTTTTTAAGTAGGAATTCCTTGACTATTTGGAAATCTGCTTTGTTAAATATTTAGACCAGTTGTTTGTGTTTGTGTGTGTGTGTGTGTGTGTGTGTGTATTTTAAAAATTCATTTAGTTACATTAATAGTTATATTTCTATTTTAGTTTTCTACATATTATTTCAGCTTTGACAGGAAGTGTTGTTTCTTAAAATGATGAATTTCTATTAAGTTTTCCATTTATTTCCAAATACTACGTATAGTTTTGTATTTATTTTAAAGTCCTCTGTGATTCTTACTATGTCCATTTTTATTCCCGATATTGTTTACTTGTACGTTTCCTTTTCTTCTTGTCCTCCTTTGCCAGAATTTTGTCTATGTTTAGTCTTTGCCTAGATAAGTTGTTATTTTTTTCTTTTAATTGTATTATGATTTGTATTTTCTTTTTGTATTATTTTTCATTCATCACTATCCCTACCATCCTCCCAATTAATTCAAGGAAATTAAAATATGCTTTAGCTCTGACAATATTTCAACATGTTTTTCCCTACTATTTGAATTTCATCTTATTTTTAAACCCTCTGAAGTAGCCATTTTTTTTCAGCAGTTCACACAGTCACACTGAATTGTAGAATAAGAGTTATTTTCTCTTATACTTTGGAGATGCAATTTAATTTTTTTCCAGCTAATATTATTGCTATTGCAAAGTTTCTAAGTAATACAAATATCATTTTTCTTGCAATTCCCTCTCATTTTTTCTCTGGGTGCATATGAGATTTTCTTTTTGTCTTTGGTGTTCTACAATTTTATAATGTTATAGTGAGGTACCCTTTGATTTTTATTTATACTGTATGCTTGTAATATAGTTGTTTGTTTATTTGTTTGTTTTAATTCTGTGTTAACTGTCAATTTTGAGTTCCTGGCGAGAGGCCAGTCCGTTCCCTTGAGCAGCTGATTAAGTCTACACTTTTAACCACTTCCCTTAATTGGATTCCCATACTCTGGCCATGGTACCACTGCCTTAATCACCACAAGGGTCAAGTACCAGACAACAAGAGACAGGCCCTGTGGCCCAGTGACCAACAAAGTTATTTAAATTAGCCAATCCTAAGGATTTTTACCCTGCCTTGACCCCTCCTGGTTGTAGAAACCACAATGAAAGAATATGTCCACAGTTCTTTTCTCTCCCTCTGCTTTGTAATCAATCCCAGTGCTTTCCCTAACTGGTCCTGTTTATGTGCTGTGTTCTCCATGGGGAACTCTGAGTAACAAAGTTGTAAAACTTGTTCTGGTTTCCATCTCTGATCTGTGTCTGGCCTCATTATACCTCACCCAAAGTATCATGGTTAAAACTTGTATTCTCACATACATATATTAATAAGTTTTATATATCCTGAAAGCCTCAAAGATAGAGACAAAATTTCTGCTGTTTTCCTGTCTCTGTGTGTGAGTCAGTCAGTCTCTCCTTCCAGTAACCAATTAGGCCTTGGAAGGTCAAGGTTTTATTTTGTAGTCTTGGTTCCAGCCTCCTGCATTGGTAAACTTCATCTGATTTACTCATATGGCTCTCAACTTCCAAGCCTCTTGGCTACTAAAAAAGCCAAACCCAACTTCTAGCCCCATCCCTGAACAGCTCAAACATCAGCTTCCACTTAGTTCTAGGATATGCTTTGCTTTCTTGCAATGATATGGTTGCCATCAGCTATTCATTTAAGAGAAGCTTGTTGTATTTTTAATTGCAACTGCTATGTATTGTATACAAAGGAGTATTTCAGTTTATCTGTTCTACATAATTTCAGAAAGAACTGTACCACGTCCACTCTTTAAGCCACTGAAATGTGTCATCAATCTGCAAAACTCCCCTTGAACTGTTCTTATCAATGCTGCTATTGATCTCCATAGCACAATAACATCTTCAAAGAAATGTTTTTTTCTTGTATTATTTCACCTTTCCTCCTAGCTCATCGTTCACTCCATCTCAATCATGTCTTCCCTATCTTCTCTGAACAGTCCTTTTTGGACTCTCCTGTCCAACCTCCTTGAGCTTTTCTCCTAGTATCTCTTCTTACTCTGTTCCTGAATTAAGTAAAGATTTTCCTCCCTTTGTCCATTGTGCTGGCTGTTTATGTTGCTTGGAAAGTTCCATGTGCAATTTTTCATGTGACTGAGTGATCTTATTTACTCCTCAGTTCTCAGAGTATTTGTCAAGTCCTCAGAGGTTCTCTACCTTATTGTTCAACCCTAAAAACTCACCCTCTTCCCTCATTCTTGTCATCATACACCCTGTTGTTTTCCTTCAGAATCCTAATAAGCCTCCAGTTATATTACACAATAGTTGTACATTTTTATTCATTTAGTAACCTGTTGGCTAATTTATTTAGATGTAAATATAAATGGGAGGCTTGATTTTAATTATTCCCATTATTGGTAAGTAAATAAGTGTCTGAAGCCTAACTACTATGATCAAGATCTTCCAGCTACAATAACAGAGCTGAGACTCATAACCAGGCTAATTTTTTTCAAGCCCGGTGTTCTTTTTACCATTTTGACCTTTCTTACATGAGATTATACCTTAAATCTTAGAAAGATTTGCCTAATGGGTAACTGTGATTGCCTACCAAATATCCTTCACCAAGCATCAGTCTGGATAATTGTAACTTCAATTTATTAAGATTCTAATACAGTAAAGTAATTACTATATTCTATGCTAATTTCCTACTTTAATTCACTTGAAAAGGCTGTTCCATATTAAATCACCTGACTCTTATTAGAAATTATAAATAAAATTAGGCTCATTTAAGCATCACGCTCTTAATGGTATCAATATTCAAGGAAATAATAGAAGTCATTATTGCACTGACACCAGTTAATCCTTATTAAACACCCACAGAGTTCCTGGCACTATACAGAATGCAGAAGAAAAAGTATGTAGTGAAAAGCTAAAAACTAAAACTAAACATAAAACTAAACACTATGAAGTGTTAAGTAGTATCATGAAAAGAAAGTGCCATGCTCAATTTAGGTCTAGAATTGCGAGAAGGTAAAATATTTTGAAAAATGCAAGTATTTTTCAAATAGCATTTTTTTCATAGTTCAGATAAATCCTGTGTCAAAATTTATCACTGGATTATGTATACTATGAATGTGCTTAGTTAAACATAGATATTTGAACCAGAAAAATATCACCTGTCAACTTTAATTTGAAATATGGTACATCAAAAGTTTTATATTAAGCTGAAAATTATCTGTAATAACAGTTAAGTCATATAAAATAATAGCTATGAATCCTTTGATTTAGATCAAGATTTAAGTTCTGCTTTTCCAATTTCTCAATATGTCTTAGTCTGATTTTACACATCTGGAAAATAATATTCATAACAATCCTTATTTCATGTGGATGTTAATCAGATTTAATTATGTATAAAATGGTATTTAGCCATTTGTGCTTGGTAATGAGTGTGTCTGTATACATTACCTATTGTTTTAGTTGCCCAATAGCTGTTCAAACTGAATTCAGTCAGAAATTATATGCTTACTTTCGCCCTTATCATTTTAAATGAGCAGAGAGTAATCATAGATTTATTTTTGTTATTGTTTGTTTGGATTTGGTTTTGAACTTTCTAAGTCATTTTGATTCAGGTGATATTTTTATCTATCAGTTTTTGCTGTTTAAGCAATCTAAGGAAAAGTTTAAATGAATTGTTTTAATTTCATTTTTCGTGATTGACTCCACAAATATATCTGTTTCTAATTCATTGCTTTTAATTTTTGATGCCCTCTTCTCATATTTTTTTCATATTTAAACTGTGGCAGATTTTATTTTTCAAATATAACTGCATCATCATATTTTATTTCTTCTTACAATGCGACATTGACACTGTTTTGCTGAGAGCGGAGATCTAATCTCCTCTAAGTTCGGGCTGGGCTTGGTGTCTTGTTTCTATTAAATAGAATACAATGGAAGCCTAGGCCATAAAAGGAAAGTCAGGTTTCAGCTGACTGTCTTTCAAGAAATGTTCCCATTGTGAGTAAACTTTAGTAACCTGCAGAGACCATGTGTAAGTGTAGGTATTCTTCCCAACCAGCCAGCTAGATTCAGGACCAACCTCTTAACATGTGAGCTAAACTTCACGATTCCAGCTTCCAGCCTTTCATGTACAAAAGAGAAAGAAGTGAAGCAAAGAAAAAACATCCCTACTATACCCCACCAGAATTCTTGACCTTTAGAATCAGTGAGTATATTACTTTTTGACATTTGAGGTAATTTGCTCTACATTAGTAAATGGGATAAATAGCTTTTAAAATTATTTAAAAATTTTTTTCTGTCCACCTGTATTATATTTTCAATGTATGATTTTGGTAATGGGAATTTTGTTTGTTTGTTAGTTGTTTGTTTCTATTTATTTGTACATATGTATATACTCTGTTTCCTGGGGTATTTCTAATCTTTAATTTTTCTGTAAGCTCACTTCACACGTTTTTGTAATACATTTAGCCCTCCATTTCTTGGTTAATTAAATTCAGACAGTACTCATAGAAATCCTCTTAAAATGAAAAAACAAACGCTTATTTCCTTAGTAGCTATTATTCATGCTCCCTCTCAATCTTGGTTATTTATATTATTATAAATCTTAAATATTCTGATAGTTCCTTTTATTATTTTCAATAAAATTCTGAAATGAAGTTTTATTTATTTACATATTTCATATGCATTTAAGACTTGGTTTCCATATTATAAAAAGATGGCAATGATTTCATTGATATCAGTTGTTCCTTATATAATTAAATTATATTCTGATGCTACTACAAAAAAAAATATTGGAATAAGACACAACTACAGGTCTCTGAAGAGTTTGATTTCTGTAAAGACTTCTTAAATTTGTGAACATAAAATGTGTTTATTTTCTAAAATATCAATGTTAACACTTTATTTTTAAGAAACAGAGACTATGTACAATACTGTTTGAATGACAGGAAAATGAGAGTAAGGATATTTATTTTGAAAAACTATTTTGTGAGTATTGGAGAAATAAAAAGCTTTTCCATAAATAGAATGAATTTTAGGTTCTCTGTATGTTGAGCATTATGTTTTAATCACAGGGAGCTTTGCGTGATTTTTTCGTGCTAAAAGATTGTAAAATAAAAGCAGTAGCATTGTTTATAGAAAATGTTTAAAAGCCAGAAAGAGCATTTATGTCGCTGACAAAAGGTTCTTTCTTCCCATAAAAACACTTGAAGCTTCCAAAAGAGTATACATACAAAGTGAAAGTTAATATACTTAAAGTGTTTTTATTTATGAGATTAAAAAATAAACTTCTGTTCTGGTGTTTCCATAAAATGTTATAAGATGTGAGAAATAATTTCTGAGATATGATTGATATTTTAGATTCCATAAATATAAACTGTGTCATATACATCTGATTAAACATACTTGAAGTTTTAAGTTTAAATAGATCAATTTGTTCTCTATATTAAAATAATTTATTGGTCATAACTTAGGACATTCTCCTTATATCTTTACATAAAATGATATAATTAGAATAGGAGGTTAACAAAACTCTAAGACAAGCAATAATTCATATGAGAAGACTTCTGCAAAATTACAAAAGCCATGATTAGAGAAAATTTATTTGTCAAAGGAATCTCAAAGATGGATTACCCTTGTTCAAGATTTCTCTCTCTCTCTTTTGTAATAGAATAAATTTCTGTTAATCATTTCAATTTATCATGTCAAAATTTATTCTTAATTTTTTTACTAAACATGTAAAATATAATTTCTTTCAAAGTTGTAAAATTATACCTGCACCGTTCAGTGAAGTATTCTGATTGTGTTTTGATTTTTATCAGAGTTTTATTCAGCTTCAATCATTTAACTTTTAAAATATACTTCCATAAAAGCTTTCATAAAAAGCTACTATCAAGAAACTGCTTCTTTTTTTTTTTTTTTTGCCATACGCGGGCCTCCCACCGTTGTGGCCTCTCCGGTTGCGGAGCACAGGCTCCAGACGCGCAGGCTCAGCGGCCATGGCTCACGGGCCCAGCCGCTCCGCGGCATGTGTGATCTTCCCGGACCGGGGCACAAACCCTTGTCCCCTGCATCAGCAGGCGGATTCTCAACCACTGCGCCACCAGGGAAGCCCTGCTTCTTGTTTTAATTAGTAGAAGAATACTGCATCTAGGCAGAATATTTCAATGTACAGGAAACATGTTTTCCTCTAGCAGGTGTCTGGTTTTCATTTATATTTCCTTTACATCATCATTATTAAGCAAAATAATAACAACAGCATTTAATAAGTGTTTATCTCCTCATAGCACTCTCACAGGAGGCTGAATAAGGTAAATAAAATATTTATGATTCCTGTCCTCTGAAGAAAATTTAATATAAGCAACACTATTATGAAAATGTGTATGAACATACATACACACAATGAAGAGGTTAGGATTAACCTAAATGTTTATATGAAATGCCAGCAGCTAAACTAATATTATTTTGAGGGAACTGGTTAGAAACAGACTTCTTGGTATTTATTTCTGTATCAGTCTTGCTCTTAGTTATAGGCTGTTGTTTGAACTTTGTTCATAAGGAAGAATGACTCCACTTTATTGAGTCAATAACATAAACCCTGTATTGTCCCAATGATCTACTGTTTATTGTTCATCAGATTTGGACAAACATTTGTGGGTTTGTTTTGTTTTTGATTAATGAATTTTGGTTGATTTATCTTCTTAGAATTTTAGTCATTATTTGTGTTTCTCACTAATACATTCCTGCCTGATATTGTGATAATACTATTTGACATTTAGTACAAATAATACTTGTGACTTCTGATTTACAATCACTGATGTTGTGTCTCACTTCTTCCATGTTACAGCTCTGGTTCCTCTCAAAAATGCTGAACAGTTTATGGGGTTCTTGGGTTTAGAAAAAATAGGCTCAGAGTTATGTAATTTTTACTTACAGGATTCAAGGTTTTGTTAGCTGACAAAGTATGATATAGAAGGAGATTGATAAACTGGAAGAAATGGATTTCTCATTCCTTTAGAAAATGCTAATCTGAAGTAGTGAGTGATATAGGTATTCTATATTTTTCTCTATTTTAGAATGGAAAAAATAGACTTCTATAGAAGTAATAAAAAAAGTCAATGTAAATTTTTGTATTCCTAACAAATGTCCTTGAGAAGTGGTACAAAGATTATAGTTTTACTAGCACACCTTTAAGATGTTTTTTTAACATCTTTATTGGAGTATAATTGCTTTACAATGGTGTGTTAGTTTCTGCTTTATAACAAAGTGAATCAGTTATACATATACATATGTTCCCATATCTCTTCCCTCTTGCGCCTCCCTTTAAATAGAGAAATGATGGTCAAAAATAACATTAAAATTTTAGAAGCCTTATTTTTATAATCATTGAGAGAGATTAGGGATAGATAATGTTCAATAAAGAGGGTTCTAGGCAACAATATTTCTAGAGAAAAAGATTTAGGGTGACAAAATATATAGATCAAATTTATGATATATAGTTACTAATTTAAAGAATTTTGTTATTTTATGCTCATGAAGTATTTTGAGATAGCAATCCCTTGAGTTTAGATTATGGAAAAATACCATAATTTTCATATATGTGAGCAATTTATTATGAATTGTAAGTTTTGTTTTCCTTTTTACAAAAGGTGACATTGTTGATTTTTATTGTCTGTCTCCAGTGATACTTAGATAATTATTGATATGTTCCTTTAGCAATTAACAATAAACCAGAGGTTTAAGGGTCTATAAGCCCAGTTAAAGAGTATTTAAAATTGAATATGTCTCAAAGCTTATGAGATTCCATTACAGAAGTGGATCCATAGAATTCAGTATATTCTGAAAATGGTCCTGCTTAAAAATTAAATTTGAACAGGTGCTTTAAAGAGTTCCTTGAAAAATTATAAGGGTATATTGCTATCTTTGAATTATTTAAAATAAAGATTTTTATAAAGCACAGAAAATACCCCAGAAATCAAAAAGGTGTATAATGAAATTAGAGCTACAAAATGTATCAACATAAATTTCTGGTTTCTGACAAAATAGAATTTCAGGAAAAAAGCATGAAAGTTACAGAGAGGGAAATTTGAAAACAAAAAACAAGAAGATATCATAACCCAGAGTATAAATAACAAAATTGATTCAAAATTCATTGGGCAAACACTGACAAAATAACAGAAAGAACAAATCAGAGAGAAATTTAACACAAGTCTTGTAAGAGCTGGTACTTCAGGCAAATGAAACAAATAGTGAAACTAGGATTTTTGAATAAGGTTATTAGAAAGAATAATCTGCATATGAATATAATCTTATTCTCACATGATGTAACTTGCATATTATTTTTAAGCCATCTAGAAAACTTACTTATACTGACAGGATTTTAGCCCTTCAGGGGTGAAAACAAATTTCAAAACATTGATATCAGACAAATTTTCAGAATACAAGATAAAATTTAAATAATAAAAAACCAGGGCTTCCCTGGTGGCGCAGTGGTTGAGAATCTGCCTGCCAATGCAGGGGACATGGGTTCAAGCCCTGGTCCGGGAAGATCCCACATGCCGCAGAGTGGCTGGGCCCGTGAGCCACAGTTACTGAGCCTGCGCATCTGGAGCCTGTGCTCCACAACAAGGGAGGCTGCGATAGTGAGAGGCCCACGCACTGCGATGAAAAGTGGCCCCCAGACACATGAAAGAATGCTCAACATCATTAATCATTAGAGAAATGTAAATCAAAACTACAATGAGATACCATCTCACACCAGTCAGATGGCCATCATCAAAAAATCTAGAAACAATAAATGCTGGAGAGGGTGTGGAGAAAAGGGAACACTCTTGCACTGCTGGTGGGAATGTGAATTGGTACAGCCACTATGGAGAACAGTATGGAGGTTCCTTAAAAAACTACAAATAGAACTACCATATGACCCAGCAATCTCACTACTGGGCATATACCCTGAGAAAACCATAATTCAAGAAGAGTCATGTACCAAAATGTTCATTGCAGCTCTATTTACAATAGCCCGGAGATGGAAACAACCTAAGTGTCCATCATCGGATGAATGGATAAAGAAGATGTGGCACATATATACAATGGAATATTACTCAGCCGTAAAAGGAAATGAAATTGAGCTATTTGTAATGAGGTGGATAGACCTAGAGTCTGTCATACAGAGTGAAGTAAGTCAGAAAGAGAAAAACAAATACCGTATGCTAACACATATATATGGAATTTAAGGGAAAAAAATGTCATGAAGAACCTAGGGGTAAGACAGGAATAAAGACACAGACCTAGTAGAGAATGGACATGAGAATATGGGGAGGGGGAAGGGTAAGCTGTGACAAAGCGAGAGAGATATATACATTACCAAACGTAAGGTAGATAGCTAGTGGGAAACAGCCGCATAGCACAGGGAGATCAGTTCGGTGCTTTGTGAACGCCTGGAGGGATGGGATAGGGAGGGTGGGAGGGAGGGAGATGCAAGAGGGCAGAGATATGGGAACATATGTATATGTATAACTGATTCACTTTGTTATAAAGCAGAAACTAACACACCATTGTAAAGCAATTATACTCCAATAAAAAAAAAAAAAGAGTGGCCCCCACTCGCCGCAACTAGAGAAAGCCCTCGCACAGAAATGAAGACCCAACACAGCCATAAATAAATAAATAAAATAAATAAAAATTGAAAAAAAACAAAAATTTCATACTGAGTATTATGATACTTTTGTAACTAAATGAAAACGATACTACACATTAAAATTAAAAAGGTACATATATAGTTATCACTCAGAAGGAACTTAAAGGCAATTATTGAAAAACACATTTTTTAAAAGTATATTAGCTAAAGTTTCAAGCAAAAGAGTAAAAAATGAAATATTTAAACATGTAAAAAAAGATTTTACTTAAATAAAAGATGAAAAGAAAATAATAGAAATCATCAATAAAGTCAAACGTATGTTATTTGCAATGATTAATGAAATAAACAACACATTCGGCAAATATGCATGGGACAAAAAGGAACAAGACCAAGGAAGCACTACTAGGAATGGGTATATAATTGTGATATTCAGAATATGAATATCAGATATGAAGACATCCCAGAGATACCAATGAAAAGAAATTGAGATACACTTTTTTATTAATCATTTTGTTAAAAAATAATTTATTAAATACAAGTGGCAGTATGAAAAATGATGGGAGTTTAATTTAGTACAACCTCTTTTGAGAGCAATCTGCAGTACATAGGAAATGGAAAGTTCATATACCTTAAAACCAGACATTTGTATTCAGAAGATGATGGATACCTATGTGTATCTGAGGAGGATTCTCCCAGGCAGAGCGCTTGTCGATGCAGCCTTGTGACCCATAACTGTCTGGAGGGTTAAAGCAAATGGCTAGCGCTGAGTGGGTATGATCAGTAGAGTAATAGGACATGAGATTAGTGAGGTGGAGGGAAAGGGGGTGGAAGGGGAGATCAGCTAGGCTATCAAAACATTTGACTTTTATTCTGAGCAAATGAAGAACACTGGAGGGTTTTGAGGCGAAAATATTCATTTTAGGTTTTAAAAAGGTCATTCTGGATACTGAGAACACACTTTAGTGAGCATGGCTAGAATGACCACAATGGAAAATTTAGGACTCCCTAACCCTTTATTAACTATGGCATAAAGATAATAATTGTAAACATAAATGCTATAAACGGATATTTCTTCCCTAGCTGAGTTGGTTACTGATGTTCTATTCATAACTTTAATTAGTGTAGCCTCTCACTACAGATACTTTTGTTAAAAAAATAATGTGTTTATTTGCAAAAAATATTCTTCAGAGGATAATCTACATCTGGAAATTCTACGTTATAAAATTATCTCACCTTGATTTAAATAATTTGAGCTAATCTTATATTAAGCTTTTAGGAGCAAAATACCAAACAATGTAAATTTTTAACATACAATTTCCTTAAATTATAAGAGTTTTATCTAATTTACATCTAAGTGGTGGGATAATTGGAAATATAATATCATTTACATTTAGTGCTACATAAAATCTTATGTACAATTAATTCCCAACTGACAAATTTAAAATGAGCTCATCAAAGCTTATTATCTAGTAGCTTTTGAAAGGTGGCACTTCATCTAGAAAAACTCTTGCAGGGGAAGAAATAATTCAGTTTTTTTTCTGTTCTGTTGATTAATATTTGTTCAGTAAAGTGTGGACCCCCTAAGAAACTCATTCTTTTTTCTAATTCCTATGGTTCAGAGATTGGAGAAAAAAAAAGAGCCTTAACTAGAAGAGCAGAGTCTGATATTCCTTTTGCACCTGCATGCTCTCTGAAGAAGGAAATTGTTTTGTGACCTCTCCTTCAGCGTGTTATCTCCCTCTTAAAAATATCTTTGTATATCTTCATTTTGCTTAGTGTTCTATTAATAATCATTGGCTAATTTTGCATATTTTGTAGGCAGAATTGTTCTTCTATTCACATTGTTTATGACTGATAATTAGTTAACAGCACAGTAACCTTCACTATTCAAGTACAGGGCAGCCTTGAAGAATGGCTGGTCTATCATTTAAGAAATCTGTCTATTTCTGTCAGCTTATTTATCTGATGTCTGATGCTAAATCAGGTAAGAAAAATTGGTTATACTTTTATAATGGAAAAGCATGGCTGGCATGCTTAAGAATTTCATGGACTAGGAGTGTTTCTATCTATCTATCTATCTATCTATCTATCTATCTATCAATCATCATCACCATGATGTACCATCTTTCATCAACTAGGAGACAACATAATCACCTACTTCTCTTCAATAAGCCAGTATGTCAACTTCCATATTCTAACTCTGATTATCCTTCTAGTTCCTTTTTGTAAGTACTCATTTTGTAAGTATATAAATAATGTTCAATCATAAGACTCTTAGATTTAAACATTTAATATTAAACATTTATTCACATGTTGTATTCTTTTAAATAGTATTTAAACACAGGATGAGTAATTTTTCATATCTAAAAATGAATGTCAAGGTATAAAACTAAGTGATAGATCAGCTAAAATAACATACGGAAAGAACACTGAATACAGATTCATAAAGTGAAATTCTTACAGTCTATAGAAATCATTTTATACATTCTTACAGTCTATAGAAATCATTTTATACATATTCATTTATGAATACAGATTCATAAAGTGAAATTCTTACAGTCTATAGAAATCATTTTATACATTCTGGGTTCCACATCAATGCATATATAAGATGAGAGAGTTGTCACTCTATTCTTGGTCATTGTTCAAAAATAATAACAAACTTCCTGAATATTATTCACTTCTGATGTTATGTTTGTTCCTATTTGGGAGTTATTTGTCTAAGTTTATTTCCAACTACCAAGTGCTCTATATTACATAAACCTGAGTAAATTGTTGCAATAATTTTTGTATAACAAATTATGATGCAAAATGTTTAAAGAATCAATTTATCATTAATTTTCCTGTAGCAAAAAAATTGGGGTCCGTTTAAACTTCTAAAATTACACAGTGTGCAAGAGATGTATATTTTAATTTTTTTATGAAAGAACACTAATATGTAAAATTAGTAGTTTAATCAATTTCAATAATGATATATTTTGGTAAAAAAAGAAATATTTATTTTATTATAATTTGGCATAAATAATTTGGATAAACACAAACATTAGCTTCATTCTGACATAATTTATATATATAAATTTATATTTAGGAGGTGATGTTGAGAGGGAGGCAATAAAATATGGTTGTTAAAAGTATTTGAGCTCATATGGCTGCTTCCTCCTGACATTTGTTTTTCTAGTTGTGAGAATTCAGGCAAGTAATTTTCTAAGTCAGTTTTCTTATATGTGAAAATGAAAAAGTAATCATCTTTACTGGACTAGTGGTGAGAATCAAATTAAGCAATCCAATTATAGCTCCGTGACAGTGCCTGGCATATGTAGATCTTAATAAATTATCAACAGTGGTGATTATATAAATAAGTATAATTCAAATTACTGTGTATATGCCACCCATATCCTTAATTGCTATACATAAGCATTTATAATGAATGAGGGGTGTAAATATAAATATGATTATCACATCTTATCTTCTGATTCTATACTCAAATAACTCATGTTAATCTCCAAAAAGCATTGAGATATACTTTATTGCTTTTATATTATTCTTAATAAAACTTATGAAGGAGACAAAAGAATTCCAAATTTTTTAGAAAGGAAATTTTGATTCAGCTTCATTATAGTCAATATGTCATTACTTAATAAACATGCTTATTTATGATTTGAAGAGATCTGATTCTGCAAATGCTGCTTTACAATGGTTTTATGGTTAGTGTTGGTGGCTTAAATCATATATATATGACTATATATATATATATATATATATATGTAGCACAGGTGGGTACAAATTCAGCTGTTATTCATTCTGAATAAATCTTTGTTACTCATAAAGAGAAATCTCAGAAATTTTGAAAGGATAGAGGGGAATTAGGGAATGTTACATATCAATAAAACAGATTATACAGGAATGTTTGCTTCCTGTCCTTTCCTTATGCATGGAAATTATACCCTAATTACAGTTTAATAATATTCAGGCTTTTTCACCAATTTTTTTTTTTTTTTTTTTTTTGCGGTACGCGGGCCTCTCACTGTTGTGGCCTCTCCCGTTGCGGAGCACAGGCTCCGGACGCGCATGCTCAGTGGCCATGGCTTACGGGCCTAACCACTCCGCAGCAGTGGGATCTTCCCGGACCGGGGCACGAACCCGTGTCCCCTGCATTGGCAGGCGGACTCTCAACCACTGCGCCACCAGGGCAGCCCTTTTTCACCAACTTTTGATGGTAATTGCTCTTCTCAGATATCTAGGTGTTTCAGCCTGGGGTCTTTACAACTTTGGTGATGTATATTGAGGAGAGTTCTCAAGGCTCTCATCACTGCTAGTCCAGGTGAATTTAAGGAGAAAATGTGAAGAGGCTCACACACCACAGAAGACAAGTGGCCATATCCACAGCACGGTAAACCTACCTGAGTGTTGGAGCTTCAGCGGGATGAAGAGGGTGACCCTATGCAAAGGAGATCTGACCTGGGATGTTGGCACACAGGCGGGGTGAGGAAGACATATGTCAGGAAAGTGGCCCAGTGCAGAGTGTTAGGACCCAAGTCGGGTAATAAGGACCTTTTTCAAAGAGGAGATTCTGTCAAGTGGTTTTGGACTTGGATAGAAAAAAATCTACTAGGTAAATTTCAAGATCCCCTTGTCCTTTTCTGGCCTGAGACTATATCCCACTAAGACATACAGTCAGTGACAGTGTACTATGTTCACTTCCAAGCTCTTTATATGTCAAAGCTGAAACAAGAAGTTGTGACTTGGTTTTAACCAACAGAACATGAGATTAGATTGGTCACCTGTGTCCTTACTCCCTGGTAGTCAGGAGAGAATGGATCTCAGGTTAGCTATTTTAACCCTCCCCTCCTCTATCTTCCAAGTGTACCCTCTTATCTTGGTTGAGATCACTTCGCCACACATCTTTGTTGAGTATTTTCTTACTACTTCTCTTGCAATATTTGAGGTAATACCTTATGCAAAGAAGAAGCCTGCTATTTAAAAAAACTAAATAAATAAGAATTTGAACCACCCTAGTGCAGAATAGGAATTCATTCTATAAAGCATCTTAATTGTGACCATATCGCTTCACAGCTTTGTTTTTTTCTACCATTTGAAGTAGTCTTTTATATCCATTACCTACAGATATTTGAAACCATTTTTTATTGATGAATCTAATAGGCATATAATTTTTCTAAGGTCAAATTCATTTCATTTTCTAACCAGTTTCCATGATATCACATTAATTGAGGGCCTTAACTCAACTTACCAAAATATTTTCTCATATTGAGGATCATTGTTTTCATACATTTCATTTTCACCTAATTTTATCAATGAACTTTCAAACCCGTTGTTATACTGCATACCTATAGCAGAGACGTAATGTTTGACACGTACTTCACTTAAAATTACCGCATCATTCTCCATTCCTTCCACCCAGAAAAGATCTTTTATCATGTACCTTATAGTTGCAGTGACTGGGATGGTTATTAGAAACAAATGCTCAATAAATTCTCAGTTATAGATGGTATGTTGACATAACCATATCACAGATCTCATGGCATAGATTTTTACAGATACCACCCGTCTCACAGAGATGACACAGTGTTATACCTTTATCTGTTTAATTTTATCAGTTGAACCTCAGAGAAGATAAATTATGTCTTTACATGGTGATTGAGTAATAAATAAGGGTGATAAAGACCGCAACTTGTTTCCTTCATTTCTTTGACTTGATTTTTCTCGCAGACTAATCCTCTAAAACTTAAAGATATCAAATTCCATATTGATTAAAATACCAATTCTCTTTACTGGCTGAGGCTGTGAGCCAGCTTCCAGCGCTGTTGATGGATACAAAGTTTCTTTGATTCTCCATACAGACTTTTATTCACAGCCAGCCTCCTGGAAGAGAGTTCTGATGAGTGATCCTATTTTGGTTAGCAAGTCTTTTTTTTATCAGGATGATGAGTCTCTGGGAAATATCTGTATCTGCCTGACTCATTCCTGAAGATACTTGCAGAATGTTTGCAATGACAAACCCAGTGTTAATCAAATCACCATGTATGTTGTTGCAGACTGATGGAATATGTTCAGTTAGGAAAAATGATCTGCACCAAAACTACCATGTGCCATGAAGCTGCAACTGTGCATAGTCAACACCCAATAAAGTTCTACTTACTGGGCTGTGTCATAAATATTTCCATAAATGCATTTTGTCAGAATAATCTGTAATGTCCCATTGCTAAGGCTCCCTCTCTCAAGATTGCATTTCCATTTTCCTTAAATGATTTCATCCACATCCACATTTGACATATTTGAGGGAACATGTTAAGCTATGATGCACCAGGTAGGCAGCAGCAATCTGTTTCCCATCACATCCAGGCAGCTGTCTTAGCAACACATCATCTTGATTTATGGCCACAGAAAGTGCAGATCAACTCTTCAACTTCTTTTGCCCTATTGATATGATATATAGTATTTACTTCAGAACATCTTAAAATTAACCAGAAGTGTAAGCAAAGCTTATAAACCATGAACTGAGTGATCATTACAGCCAAGTACACATAAACTGAGTCATCAGGTGGTTCTGTGTCACTTCTTTTTTAAGGAAGTCTTTAGGGAGAGCATAAAGATCAGTAGGAATCCAAATTTCTTCCTTAAAATTAAACCAGTTGGAGATTTAACCCAATACCAGCCAGTAGTACACACTCTTAGTTTTATCTCTTGTGTAGAGATGATGGCATGGAAATATGATGATTACACTGTACTCTGTAATTGACATCATTTGTGATCACCTTATTCATCTGCTATGATTTATTCCTATTTCTATTAATTTTCTGTTTGAATTATATCATTTTCCTCCCCGGATCCCACCATGGCTATACTTTCTTAGCTCAGCAAAGGTGCTATCATCAACAGAGCTGTTAAGAATAGCAACATCACTAATATTTCTACTTTACACCACCCCAGGCAGATGTTACGGGATTAAACAGATAAATATTCACAGGATATATAAAAATAAAGAGGGCAATTATTAGAAAATCTACTAATACCATAGTAACAGGTTAAAATTTTCTATATGTTGTGGTCATTTAAGGTTTAAGCGTTAATTGACAAACTGAACATCAACTACTATTTAAAAAAACTCTGTCTCTCTCTTTCCCTACCTGACTCCTCCCTAATTCCCTCCATTCATCTTGTCCTTCCTTTTCCTTCACACTTTCCCTCACTTGCACTTACTTTCTCATTCTCCAGCTCCCATCCTTCCATTTGTCTATGCATAAATCTAAAATTGAAGTCTAAATGTTGAAATACCAGATGCATGTCAGGATTAAACCAAATTAAAACAAGTAAGCTCAAAATCACTGCTCTCATTTACCATTTTTTTTTTCTGGAATTAGCAGCAAATTCGGCCATTCAAGAAAAATAAATCAGTTAAAATGATAGAAATGACGCAGATTTGTCATTATTTTATACAAAGTAATTTAGTATTTAGAAAATCAATACTATAAATGAAAAAACTAATATGTACAATAACAAATAGATGTAAAATTAGTTGTTATATAATTTACATACAAATAGCAATAGCTTTTATCTGCATCAACAATAACCCCAAAATTTAACAAGAGGAACTCTTAGTTAAAATAACAGTAAAAAAGATTAAAATAGTGACACAAAGGTAACAATGAAAACCTTAGAAGAAAAACTTTTAAATTCTATTGATTCAATGAAATAAAATATATAAATAAATAGAATGTAAAGTGTTTTTAGAAATAAAAGACAATACTTGAAATATATCAGTTCTCAAATTAATTAATTTAATGTAATTTTATTTACAAACTTTACTTTTTGTTTTGAACCTAGGAAAGCATATAACTCACATAAAAGAATAAAGTACAGAAACAGGGGGAAAATGTAGACAATGGAACGTAAAAATGAAAGTCTAAGCTAATAATTTTGATTACTGGCAAACAAATAGATTGATTGTTCCAGGAAATAGAATACTGCCTAAAGCAATTCAAATATATTTGAAAAGAATAAAAATTTGGAAATCTTCCTCATTGCATATACCAAAATTAATTCCAAGTTGATTAAATATTTCATTAAGTTTTAAAAGTAAAATTAGTGTAATAAATCATTGGAAATATTTCCATAATTTCAGAGTGGAACATTTTATTAATAGGTGATTCATAGAAGAAATAGCCAGGTAACAGTTAAAAAGATTCTCATTTTTAGTTGGAAACAAGACATTATAAGTTAAATCAGCTAAATATCATCTTGGTCTGTCTTCTTTACAAATACTTCAAAGGCGTGGATGGTATGAATAATTTGGCTTTGATTACACATAAGCAGCCACCCTTATGCATTACTTATATCAACTTTAAGGACTTAAATGTAATACCAATTTTTTAAGAATTAATTTAAAGCTGGGAAGAGATGGTTAAGCAAGTGGGTGGGTGGTAGAGGGATTCGACATCATCAGAAGCTTTTAAAGGTAAAAAGCGTTACCTTGCCTTTAAGAGAAAATACAGGCCACTGGAAAGTTTTGAATAACAGAGTGTTTAAGTATACCATCAACCATACTTTCAAGTCTGAAATAAAATTTTATTTTCACACCTTATTATATGGGCACAGAATTCTGAAGAAATAATCAGAATAACTGTAAATGGATGGTTTAGGTTACTACTGTATTATAATTTTTTATTACTTTTAAGCCTAAGGCAAGCATGATGCATAAAAATTAGTCTTTGATGACACGGAATATACATAAAATTAATTCTTTAAATTTTAACATTATTACCGACAATTATCCACTCAGTTTTATTTGTGTAAAAATGTGGCTAATGTAGGATATTGGTATTCAATGAATTTATTTGCTGTTCGTTTGGAAGAAAGACTTCATGCTTTAGAATTAAGGATATGTTGATTCAAACTACTGCTTGTTATCTTTGGTAATTTATTTAAAGTCTTAGGGTCTCAGTAATATAAGGTAGGAATAGTAATAATGAGATCAAACTTACTACTGTAAGTAGTAGTAATTTGTCTTCTGCGTGCTACCCCATGAATTTGCTAAAGTAGCAGGATACAAAATTAATGCACAGAAATCTCTTGCATTCCTGTAGATGAATGATGAAAAATCTGAAAGAGAAATTAAGGAAACACTGCCATTTACCATTGCAACAAAAAAAAATAAAATGCCTAGGAATAAACCTACCTAAGGAGACAAAAGATCTGTATGCAGAAAACTATAAGACACTGATGAAAGAGATTAAAGATGATACAAACAGATGGAGAGATATACCATGTTCTTGGATTGGAAGAATCAACATTGTGAAAATGAGTATACTACCCAAAGCAATCAACAGATTCAGTGCAATCCCTATCAAACTACCAATGGCATTTTTCACAGAACTAGAAATTTCACAATTTGTATGGAAATACAAAAGAACCCGAATAGCCAAAGCAATCTTGAGAAAGAAAAACAGAGCTGGAAGAATGAGGCTCTCGGAATTCAGACTATACTCCAAAGCTACAGTAATCAAGACAGTATGGTACTGGCACAAAAACAGAAATATTGATCAATGGAACAGGATAGAAAACCCATAGATAAACCCACACACCTATGGTCACCTTATCTTTGATAAAGGAGACAAGAATATACAATGGAGAAAAGACAGCCTCTTCAGTAAGTGGTGCTCGGAAAACTGGACAGCTACACATAAAAGAATGAAATTGGAACACTTCCTAACACCATACACAAAAATAAGCTCAAAATGGATTAAAGTCGTAAATTTAAGCCCAGACACTATAAAACTCTTAGATAGGGGGCAGGAACGGTAAGCTGGGACTAAGTGAGAGAGTAGCATTGACATATATACACTACCAAATGTAAAATAGATAGCTAGTGGGAAGCAGCTGCATCGCATGGGGAGATCAGCTTGGTGCTTTGTGACCACGTAGAGGGGTGGGATAGGGAGGGTGGGAGGGAGATGCAAGAGGGAGGCATATGGGGTATATGTATACATATAGCTGATTCAGTTTGTCATACAGCAGAAACTAACACAACATTGTAAAGCAATTATACTCCAATAAAGATGTTAAAAAAAGTCAGTATGCCTGGTTCTTTAAATATGGATAACATTGAGTGGAAATTTGTTCTATCTACTTTTCTAAGAGACTGCAGCCCTTTTTGTAGAGAAGATCTTGATGGGAAAATATAATACTTAATAACTTAATATTTGGGGCTTTTGTGTTTTGTTTTATTTTGCTAACCTTTTGTTGAGATGTAACACAGATTCATAAAAGTACACAATTCACTTAATGTTCATTTTCTTTTTACATATTTTACACACCTGTGTAATCAGAACCAGATTCGTAAATAGAATTTGACAACAATGCAGAAGCCCACCAAAATATCCTTCCGGTTCTCCTCCACCAATGGTAATCATCATTTTGACTTCTAACAGTATTGATTATGCTTGCTTGTTTGGCAATATAATCATACAGTATGTGACTTCTTTTGTATGGAGCTTCTTTTTGTAATTATTATGTTTGTGAGATTCATCAGCTGTATATTGTTGTACCTTTCTATTGTCATTATTGTATAATATGCCATTTTACAACTATATCACAGTGTATTTATCCATTCTACTCTTGGACATTGGGTAGTCTCCAGTTTGGTGCCTCAAGCAGGAGAAGACTAAAGGAGCCTCATATTTGCACACTGTCACCACGTCAAATATCCTGGTCTATGCCAGTGAGGGTATCAGACAAATTTCAATAGGACCTATACTTATTAAAGCCTACTAACCAAAGACCACCAGTGACACGCCTGCAGTTAAACAAAGTCAGATATACTGGTTTGTTGTAGCAATAGAGAATGGAAACAGAGACCTGTGAGGTCTCTCAAGGGGGAGTCAGTGAAGGGTACTTCTAGGATATAGAGGGCTGGATTTAGCTATGTGATTCATCAGACTCTGTAAACCAGCCAAGTCACTGAAAGATCAGTTCCTTTATTTTCAGAAACATGATTCTGTGCAGTTACTGTTAGGCATATCAGTGGTCTTATATATGGATATAAATGCACTGGTGAGGTGTTTGAACTTAGATATCTTTTATGTCATGTTTGATATAGTTTGCATATTTTGCAAGTAGCACTAGCATTTGGAAAGTTGCAGTTTCTGCTTCAATTTTTAGTTCTACTATCAGAGCCTAGCTGCTAGTAGGTCTGTTTTTTACTTTACTAATATTTGTGTCTCTTGAAGAGAATTGAAACAGGGGACAGTAGTCTGCATGTGCTCATTAATTTCCTGCTACCATAACAATTTGATTTTGGTTTTAAAGAGTTATTAAATCAAATGCTTCCATTTGCATTGATGCCAACACAAGTGACCAAACTTTGTGAGGAAAAATCTGTACATTAAATTTAGAGAAAATGTGGAAAGAAGTAAATACATGGAGAACATTATCTTTTCAAACATTTTTTTTTCAAATCATGTTTCAGTTCAGAAGTTTAGAAGTGATTATGTTTAGGTCAACTAGTTTACCAGAAGACAAATTACTACTACCTACAAGAGTACAGACTCCAAATGGAGTGACTGTACAACAATCAAATATAGTGTTTCTCTGGGAGAGCCATGCTTCTTTTCTGTGGGGATTCTGTTGGCTAATAAGACAAAAAAAAAAAAGAACTATTATCTCTAACACAAGCAAGATAAATAATTTAATGGTCTTCATCAACGTTTGTACTTACTGAAGCTTTTTTCTTTCTAAATTAACCATAGAAAAGGGAGGAAATCTTTATGCTATTCTACATGGGAAAACTAGTTTTTGACAATAGAAGTGAAGAAACAGCCTGTTGCTACAGCTTTAAAAGTCTAAAAAATGCTTTTAATTGTAGAGATTAAATAGGAAAAACTGGCAAATAAGAGAATGTATTAAGTTATCAACAGTTCAAGCAGGTGATAACTAATATCCTCAGTGATTTCAAAGAAGATTCAGTTATCTTCCACTTCCATGTTTCACAGCCTGCAACTATGTGTTTCCACAATCCTCATAAATGCTTGAGCCAAAAACCTTGGAGAATGTCTTGGTTGTTCTCTTTTATCGCATCCTGTACCCAGTTCACATGAAGCCATTAGGTGTAAAGAAAAAAGTGACACTTCAATTCTCAGTCTAGCAGTCTGAGGACTTGGTAGGCAGTGGGGCCTCTGAGGAAATTAGAAAATTATCTCCATCTTTCTCAAGACATTCTCAGCCTTGCCCTAGGGCTCAGAGCTTGGAGAGCAGACAACTTGCCCCACTACTAGAGGCCTTTGTTAGGATGTCAACCTTCACACACTTAGACCACATCTCAGCATTTAATCCAGCAGCAAATCCTGTCATCTTTATCTTCAAAATATATTTTAAAAATATGACTACTCTTATACACTCCATTGCTACCACCATATTCCAAGAAACTGACATTTTCTGTCATCTGGGTTGAGACTGTGTCCCACTGTCTGGTCTTCCTGATCGTGTAGTTGTACTCTTGTAGCCTATTCTTCACACAGCAACTTAAGACGTTATTTCAGCCCTTTTTAACGTCCTCCAATACCTTCTCATATCCCTCTAGGTGAAAGAGAAACTACTTATCATCATCAGAAACAGCCCATTGAGTCTCTTTAGAAGTCCTCAAAAATACTAACTACAGTTGTGCTAACTACAGTTCTGTTAGAACTTTTGCATTTGCTGGAATGATTTCTCCTACAAATGAAGATGGCAACATCAGGCCTTTGTTTAAACATGGCCTCCTCTGACTGTCTATTTAAAATTGCAACCATAATAGCGAAAGATCTCAGCTGACACTGACTAGCTGACTAGTTTCACAACAGACTTGAAAAATTAATATAATCTTCATTTTAAAAAAGTAAACTGAGTTTTAGAAGTGTTAAAACATTTGCCTAAGAGCATAGTATTTAAAGCAGAGTAGAAAGTCAACTCTAGGCCATTCCGAATTAACATCCTCATGGTTATGAAGAACCTGCTAGTAAACTAGTCAACTTCTGTTTCTTTACTGTTAGGGCTTCCCTGTTATTTGACACATTAGATTTACCTTCCTTGCAACACTGTCCATTCCATCGCCAGATAAATAGGAAATGGAAATAAAAGATTCTAAAACTGCTTAATTTTCCAACCACTCTGTTACCTGCTCTGGCACCCTAACTGTGGACACTATCCAATACTTCATACTCATTTCTAGATTTAAAATGCCCTAATGTGTTTTCTATCCAGTTGTTGCCAAATTACAGAAATACAGGTGAAATCAAAATATAATTATATCTCTCCTGGGTCTCCTCATTCCCTCTGCTGCTTCTAGATAAAGGTGTCCCAACTGAGGCATGCCGATGATTCTCACTTCAGAAGCTTCTTATCTCCTGAAAATCATCTCTTTTGAATAAAAAAGGGAAGATCATGGGTCAAAGGTCATTCACCTTTAGATCTTATAGAGCTGAAATTGGATCTTCAGAAATCTGCATTTCCTTTACTGCTTCTTCTGCCTTATGATCTCTCACTAAATAGTTCCTGAAATGTTAATTCACAAACGGACAGTTCTAACTTCTCATTCAAGTACAAGTACATATCTTCAATTACACATTTAATCTTGGGTGACTAGCATAATTTCTAATTCAACATGGGTGAATCCAACTTCATATTTTTTCACCAGTCATTTCTAGCAATTCCCCTCAGTTTTTCTTTGGTTTTCAATGGGCACAAATATTTTCCTGGATATACACACTAGACAACTCAGAGATTTTTAAATTCCTTTGATCTTTATCTAGCATCAACTATTCAGCTACAATAACATCCTTTTGGGTAAAGATTTACACCTTTGTTTAGACTTTTATTTATTCACTGTTGCTTTACTTTTCTTGAAATCCAGTATACAAGTACTGTATTTTTTAAGTAATATTTGCTGGTAATCACAAAAGGTAGATGATAAAAAAGTAAAATTTCTGCTAGACTCTTCAAGCCTCACAATATTTTTTTGGATCAAGAAAAATAAATAATTTTTATTCATTACATGTTATGTATCAAGGGTTGTAATATACTATTAGTCTCACTAACTGATGTGTTACTCACTTCTTTATATTGCCTGCTCTAATTGATATAAACATGATTTACTGCTTCTCTTATGTTCATGCTTTCACGTCTGCTCTATAATAAGTCCTTGAAAAATGTATAGTGGCAAATCCTATTATTCCTATTAATTGTTTTCTATTAGGAACAAACTCAATAGTGTGGAAAGGCAACTTCTGTCTCCAAAGAATAAAATAAATGACTCATATCAAGACTGATCATGAGAAGAGCTCATCCCACCCAATCCAATAATAGGTGTCTAATGTTTTAAGATTAGAATAGGAAGGTTGAATTATTCTATGTGGGAGAATAAGGCTAAAGTTCTATTAAGAAATTATTAAAGTGCAACATAAAAAGATGCAGAATAGATTTGATAGAAATAGAAGATTTAATCCACCCAAAAGAAGACAAGGAGAGGGAAACTGAACTCAAGTAATAACTACCATGATTGGCAGCTCCCTTGCCCTTCAGCTTCAAAGGCCTTGGGAAAGATACAGAGACACTAGACACCCAGGAGATCTGAGAAGAGTGGATTCAGGTGGGTGGCCTGGCTCCCACAGCTATCAGACCGAGGATGGAGGTAGAATCTCCCCCTTTGATTATAGAGCAGTAATGCAGTAGTCATTTTCAAGTTGGATACCATTGATATATTAATTATGTAGCTGCTTTTTATAGGTCCTAGAAGAAATAAAAAGTAGTATGCAGAAGCTGCATGTGTTCTAAACAGTAGAGATAGAACTAAAACACGCAAGTGCTACCCTGAGTCTCTCTATTTACCACTGATTTTTTACCTTAGATTCCTCTACTAAACAACGCTCAGTTATGTGTGTTATGGAATCTTACTTTCTCTCATTGATGTCTTTCAAATAATTTTATAATCTAAGTCATATTGCATTCATTCACCTTTATTTTATATTTTAAAAAGCTTATTCTATTGTCAGTCTTCTTACAGTATCATCTACTTTCCTTGAAAGTTTATCTATCTAAAATATCCTTTCCCATATTTATAATCTAAGCCATTTTTGCTGTCAATTGTATAGATATTCTGTCATGTTAATTGGTCATTTCATACATACTTGTGCTTTATTCTAGAATATATTTAAAAGACTGAATATAAAATGTATATCTTATTCCTATTTTATATCTCTTCTAGTCATTCTGGGATTATAACAAATCTGAAGATTGATCATTTTAGTTGATAGACATTTTCCCCAAATGTCATCAGCCTATTTCTGCATGCAAAAGGAAGATTCTGAGTACCCATTTTGCTATTCTTTTACTTAGGTGCACAATTAATGTGTATTCTGAGAAGAAGATATAAAATTATGTTGAATACATCTTTTCCTAAAATAGAATCATAAAATTAAATTGTTTTAATATTCTTTCTAAATATACAGGTGTTAGAATTCAGTGACTCATTTTTATTTAGTTAAATACTACTTAAAGCATAGTGCTAAAAGCAGAATAGATTAGGCAATAACTGATGCTATTTGTAAGACAAATAACATCATGATCTAAAGAGAAATAAAAACAAAGCTGTTTTTTCTCTGTAGTGACATATCATCTATAAATCAAATAAACTGTATCTGGGAAAGTGCCACTTTTCCCAGTTTAATATCCTGGCTATTTTACAGGGAAAAATAAACTGATAAAAAGTGTATAAATATAACTATTTCATTAGATGCTCAGTGTGCTTTGATAGTTATATTGGTGTATAAAATTACAGGAATTGTCCATTTCCATAAATCATCTGCCTAGATTAATCAATATGTTTGCTAACTATAACAGGTACCTTTTATGCACTGTTAGTTGAAAGGATTATAAAAATTACAGCAGTAAATTAAGTCTAGCTGTGTACTTCACATTTGAAGATATAACTGCGTTGGGTCTTTGTTGCTGTGCGCAGGCTTTCTCTAGCTGCAGTGAGTGGGTGCTACTCTTCGTTGAGGTGCACGGGCTTCTCATTGTGGTGGCTTCTCTTGTTGTGGAGCATGGGCTCTAGACGCGTGGGCTTCAGTAGTTGCAGTACGTGGGCTCAGTAGTTGTGGCACGTGGGCCCTAGAACACGCGAGCTTCAATAGTTGTGGCATGCAGGCTTCAGTAGCTGTGGCTCGCAGGCTCCAGAGCGCAGGCTCAGTAGTTGTGACGCACGGGCTTAGTTGCTCCGCGGCATGTGGAATCTTCCCAGACCAGGGCTCAAACCCGGGTCACCTGCACTGGCAGGCGGATTCTTAACCACTGCGGGAAGCCCAAGAATGGTACATTTTTATATTAATGTATTTTCAATTTTACAATAGCAAATATTGCAGTAAATTGTCAAACACTATGAAAGTGGAATATATTATTAACCATTATTAAAATAAAAATTAGAAAGATGCGAGACTTAGATATATGAAGTCAGAGGCAGAGAAACCAAGAACACTGTGATTGAAGGGATTGGTGCATGGGTCAGCCTGTCTTTTTTGGACTTATATCTATGAACTTAAAGCATTTAAGTTCAATATAGACACTAAGAATGAGTTTCTGTAAAAGCATTCAGAAGCTATCAACTCTATATATCCAATTTTATTCAACTATTAAATTCTGACTATATTGAGGCAGTAGTCATGAGTTGGAGGAGACTTGAGGAGAAATCACCACTACAATAATTACAGGTTTCATGTTGCAGCATATTTCAAATCAAACCAAATATTTTATGACGTGGAAATCAGAATTTTGATCTAGCTCCCTCTCCCCCTTCCCCTGTGGTAAACATAAGTTTGTTTTCTGTGTCTGTGAGTCTGTTTCTGTTTCCTAAGGTTATTTGCATCATAGTTTAGATTCCAGATATAAGTGATATCACATGGTATTTGTCTTTCTCTTCCTGACTTACTTCACTTAGTATGATAATCTCTAAGCCCATTTATGTTGCTTCAAATGGCATTATTTCATTCTCTTTTTATGGCTGAGTGGTGCTTGATTGTATATATATACCACATCTTCTTTATTCATTAATCTGTCAATGGACTTTTAGGTTGCTTCCATGTCTTGGCTGTTGGAAACACTGCTGCTATGAACATTGTGGTGCATGTATCTTTTCAAATTAGAGTTTTCTCTGGATATATGCCCAGGAGTGGGGTTGCTGGATCACATGGCAACTCTATTTTTAGTTTTTTAAGGAATCTCCATACTGTTTTCCATAGTGGTTGCACCAATTTACATTCCCACAACAATGTAGGAGAGTTCCCTTTTCTCCACATCCTCTCCAGCATTTATTATTTGTAGATTTTTTTATATGACTTTTATTGGGATATAGTTGATTTACAATGTTGTGTTGGTTTCAGGTGTACAGCAAATGAACCTGTTGTACATATACATATATCCATATAGTCCATTGCAGAGTATTGAGTAGAGTTTTTAATGATGGCCTTTCTGACTGGTGTAAGGTGGCACCTCATTGTAGTTTTGGTTTGCATTTCTCTAATAATTAGCGATGTTGAGCATCTTTTCATGTACCTATTGGCCATATATATGTCCTCTTTGGATAAATGTCTATTTAGGACTTCTGCCCATTTTTTGGTTGGGTTGATTGTTTATTTGTTATTGAATTGTATGAGCTGTTCTTATATTTTAGAAATTAAGCCTTTGTCAGTCACATCATTTGCAAATATTTTCTCCGTAGGTTGTCTTTTTGTTTTGTTTATGGTTTCCTTTGCTGTGCAAAAGCTTGTAAGTTTGATTAGGTCTCATTTATTTATTTTTGCTTTTATTTCTATTGCCTTGGGAGACTGACCTAAGAAAAAAACATTGATATGATTAATGTCAGAAAATATTTTGCCTATGTCCTCTCCTAGAAGTTTTATGGTGTCATGTCTTATATTTAAGTCTTTAATCCATTTTGAGTTTATTCTTGCATATGGTGGGAGGGTGTGTTCTAACTTCATTGATTTACATGCGGCTGCCCAACTTTCCCAATACCACTTGCTGAAGAGACCGTCTTTTTCCCATTGTATAAGCTTGCATCCTTTGTTGAAGATTAATTGACTATAGGTGTGTGGGTTTATTTCTGGGCTCTCTATTCTGTTCCATTGATCCAAATTTCTGTTTTTGTGCCAATACCACACTGTTTTGATTACTGTAGCTTTGTAGTATTGTCTGAACTCTGGGAGGATTTGCCTCTGCTTTGCTCTTTTTCCTCAGGATTGCTTTGGCAATTCTGGGTCTTTATGGTTCCATGCAAATTTTAGGATTATTTGTTCTAGCTCTGTGAAAAAATGTCCTGCATAATTTGATAGGGATCGCATCAAATCTGTAGATTGTTTTGCAGAGTATGGCCATTTAAACAATATTAATTCTTCCAATCCAAGAGCATGGAATAAATTTCCATTTCTTTGAATCATCTTCAGTTTCTTCATCAATGTTTTAAAGTTTTTAGTATATAAGACTTTCTGTGGGAAATATCAAAATGAATGCATAATGTAATTTAAATGACCTCAGTCCAAAATATTTTTATTTGAATATGTTAATATACCTGTTATGGGCTTCCCTGGTGGTGCGGTGGTTGAGAGTCTGCCTGCCGATGCAGGGGACATGGGTTCGTGCCCCAGTCTGGGAAGATCCCACGTGCCACGGAGCAGCTGGGCCCGTGAGCCATGGCCACTGAGCCTGCGCATCTGGAGCCTGTGCCCTGCAACGGGAGAGGCCACAGCAGGGAGAGGCCCACATACCGCAAAATAAATAAATAAATAAATTATATATATATATATACCTGTTACATATATTTCATTATAAGGGCATGTTTTGAATGTTCTTAATGTTGACTGTTTTTTGGAGGTTTAGATATTCTTTGGATGGTAAAAGGAGGTAAACTGTAACTCATCATCCTGTAAATTTTGTCAAATGCATGACTGACTAATTTGGATATTGAGATTAAAGATATTTCAGTAGCCAGGCACTGAATATAAGCATAGATAGAATTTCTTCTTCTGATAGAGAATACACTTCAGTTAATACTAAATTTGACATTGTGTACACCTGAGAACCTTTGATAGCCAACTAATTTATAAAGATGATTTAACGAAGACAAATCAGAGAGTGAGTTATTAAAGTAATTATCTATAAATGAGAAATTAGAAATCTTAAATCCCTTTTGTTCAAATCTCAAGTGGTTAATACATGATTCTGCACGAATCATAAAAATGATTCTCTGGATTTCCAAGCTGACCTTATCTGGAAAACTGAAGTTTTCATTTAAACATCCCATCTTCCTGAATACAAAGAACAACAATAACAAAAAACACCCCAAAATGCCTATTGTTCCTTTTACATTTAGTCAACATTTTTACATTAATATATAAAAGTACATGGAAGAATCACAGTTTGTAAATGATGCAAAGCAAGTTAGAATATAAAGCTATTATAAATTTTGCCTTTGTTCTGATTTGTTCTGTAACATACAACTGATAAATTTTAATGGACTCAACCTCTGATTTTTTTTAATATCTAGGGTCAAGGTTTGATTTCAAAGCTTTAATGAAGATTGTTAAATTGCTGTATTTATGTTTGAGGTTATCCAGTAAGTTTATGCCATTTATAAACCTAAATATCTCATGAAATCTGGAAAAAATTGCATTATTTTCCCTAAAATTTAACTTCTTGACACCAATACATGTATTTTTCAGTATGTATTATTGTGAGCATTTCAAAGAGAGGTGAGGTTATCCACATGAGTTTTTGTGCACGTGAGGGTGAAATGGAGGAAGATGAGGGGAGGGGTAGGAGCTGTATCCTATATATCACGTGTGCCCTTTTTTTGTTAACCTTATAGTTGTCTCTCTGAGCTTCAGACTGTGCATTTTCTTCTGATTCCAGTTGACTAATTCTTTTTTCAGCTTTTTAAAATTTGCTGTGAAACCTACCCATTGAATTTTAAATTTTAGTTATTCTATCTTTAGTTTTGGAATTTCCACTTTATTGTTTTACAATTTCTTACTCTGCTGAAACACTTTACCTTGCCGTTTATTAGTATGAATCATACTAATAAATATTTTAAGGTGTGTATCTGGTAAATATATGTCTGGATCTACCTTTGCGCTGATTTCATTTTTTCAATTGGCTTAGTGTCAATTCATGTATATTTACATAATTTATTATTTGAATTATCAGAGTTTTGCATGAAAATGTAGACATAATTTGAGGTTTGGGATAACGCTATCTTACATGGAGATGGTTAGGGTAAATTAATCTTAGACAGTATGGTAGGAATATACTACCTGGATTTATTCAGGCACTGAACTAGTCTTTTGTTTTTTGTGGGGTTTTTTTGTTTTTTTGTTTGTTTGTTTGTGGTTTTTTTGGTTGCGTCAGGTCTTAGTTTTGGCCCCAGGATCTTCACACACAGGGAGGCGTGCGGGATCTTTCATTGCCATGTGTGGACTACTCTCTAGTTGTGGCATGTGGGTTTTCTCTCTGTAGTTGTGGTGCGTGGGCTCCAGGGCATGTGGGCTCTGTAGTTTGAGGCATGTGGGCTCTCTTGTTGAGGCACGTGAGCTCAGTAGATGTGGCATGTGGGTTTAGCTGCCCCGCAGCATGTGGGATCTTAGTTCCCTGAGCAGGGATCGAACCTGTGTCCCCTGCATTGGAAGGTGGATTCTCTACCACTGGACCACCAGGGAAGTCCCCAAGTTTTTTTGTTTGTTTGTTTAGTTAATTTTTATTGGATTATACTTGCTTTACTGAACTAGTTTTGAATCTTTAAGTCTTTGTGAAGTATTGTCTCAGTCTACTATACCTTTATCTTAGAGTGACTTTCTCCATATTCCCATTCTAAGCCCTTCTTGCAATAGTCTCTTCTCTTTGAAAGACACTAAACTTCAACTTTTCCTTTGCTTAGTGAGACTGCTGTAAGCTCTGTATAGCTATGTAGCCTCTTATTAACAGATTTTGGCTCAGCTTATCAGGCTTCAGCTACACTTTGTGAATCAAGTAATGTCTTAAGGAGCTAGTAGTGCCAAATATCAGGCTGACATTTCTTGGTTTCCCCTATTTCTTTCATTTTGGTCCTATAAGTCTGCATTGATTGATAACTTTCTGGAGCCATCAAGCATATTTTTAACACTCTTGAGATTTCAGAGTTTTTCTTACTAGCATTCTTAGTTCAAAACCTATGCCAGAAACAGAACTAATGAATTATAATATTTATTACCTGCAAGAAAGTGAGACAGGCAATTTACATTTTATAACAAATAATGCTCATAAGAACCCTACAAGTTATATAATTTTCACTATTATAGATCTTCACATTTATATTATCCAAAATCGTTTAAATTAGAGAAAAACATACTCTTGAATAACTTGAATGGAAGCTTAAAATGTGACTATATACAAACACATGGCTTCATTTTGGGTTTCAGTGGAATGCAGTTTGATAAGTGTTTACCATCAAAATAGACTTTGAAAAACTTATTTAGTGATTGAATGACTTGGTTTTATGAAAATTTCTGTGATACTTAAAAAAAAATACCCTTTTGCACATAAAAGAAGATTGTGTATTGATCAGTTAATGAAAACGTTGAGACTAGAGGCTCACAAGGACCTAACTCTGTATTTCACTTAGTAGTAAGATTTCAGTATTTTCTGACTGAGTGTTTCTGGTTACTTTACAGTATATGCCTACCATAGCTAATGAGAATCAATTGTATGTGTGGCTTTGTGTGTGTGTGTGTGTCTGAGATATCTATCTATCGAGATATATTTAATATTATGTAAGGACAGCAGTCATCCGTTAACTATGTGAGCTATTCGGTTGAGAATGGGAGTATCAGTTTATTGCTGAAGACTGTTAGCCAGTTTACAACTTCACCTTTGATGCACAGGCCTGATATTTGTACAATAAATATTTCAGACTGTACATATAAAAATCTTGTTGATGTTTATTGACATTTTAGCCATCAGAGCTATTGCAAGAGTGGTAGCTATTGTGTTTTAAACCACTTTTTCTCCCTTTTATCAGATGAAGAGTCATTTTTGTTATTTAAGCTAAGGTCTTCCTATGTCTGAGGTTTAATGACAGGAAGTGATCACAACTCTAAACTCTGAGTGAGCTCACAAACCAAAAACTTTTCACAGTGTCTGTTTACAAAATGCATTTAATAAACATCATTTTGTACATGTTAAGAATATATATATAATATTAGTAAATAATAATGCTATGTATGTGTATATAGATAGATAGATAGATTGGCAAGAGCTTTCATGAGAGACCTATTTTAATTTTGGAGTAAAGATTGGTGAATTTAACTTGCAATGGTACATTCTGATTACAGGTTTTATGATTTCAGAAAAAGTACATAATTCCTAAAAGTACGTGTCCCAATTTTAAATCAGCAATAATGATGCAATTTTTATTTAACTTTATTGAGGAATAAATTACACTCACTAAAACTCTTATATTTTAAACATACACATCCTTGACTTGTGACAAATACATACACTTGTGTTCCACTCTCAGCTCCATAGCAGCTGTTACATGTGAAGCATTTGGTGGTCTCCCTCCGCGCATACAAACCCTAGTTCTCCCCAGGTGACTTTCAGGGGATCCCCACATTAACTCCGCAGGTAACCTTTCTAAGCAGCTCCCTATTTTGGTGTGCTCCTGCGGATGACAATCAGTCTGCTTCCCTAGATTCTGATCTGTGCCTCCTCAGTTTAGTAGGACCACCATGCTGTGTTTGGAATCCAGTTGTCTGTGTTGCTATTGGGAAAATTTTCCCAGGCATAGATCTGGCATGATCATGGAGCTTGACTTTTTATTTCTCACCTCTCAGGGATTACAGTCTTGTATTGTCTTTCGTCACTGTCTTAAAGTAGTTGCTTCATATATTTCACCAGTTTTATAGTTTATTGGGGGTAGGCATAATGTATATTCCATCTTTGACGGAAGCTGATGTAGGTTTTGCACCTGTATGGGGGAGGAGAAATCTGAAGAGGTTTGTACACTTATTTCTTCCTCTTTCTTTAGGTAAGCACATTCTATTTCTTATTAGTGTCTTTGTACCCTATTCCCGCTCCCTCTAGAGATTTATTGTGCTTCAGGGGGATCTCGCTATGAAACTCTTGCTATAACATGTCATTTTACCTTGCCTATATATCAATACACACTTCTCTATGAAATAGAGGTTGGGGAGGTGTTTGCTCTCTGCTAATTCTTGGCTTGTAATGTCTTCCACAATACGTGTAATTTATTTACATTCCATGAAAATAGTGATGGGCTTTCCCACTCCCTTGTCATAATTTGGGCTCTCTGGAAAGGAGAGACGGATGTGGATTTAGGCATACACAATATTATTGGTAGTAACACCTGTGAAAAGAAAAGTGGAGGAGGGGGACTAGACAGGGTTAACCACATGCCTGCAGTGCAGATATGACTGTGAGCCCAGTGGGGAGGTCTGAAGCATGAATTGCCCATTAGAGGCGTGCCAGTGAGGGTGGAAATGAGAAGGCGATCGTACCACTTTTCTGCTTAGTCATTGGCTGGAGGTCACCCTGAGAAGAGAGAGTTCTCATAACTACTATCATGTTCATTCATTGGCTGAGGGTCACCTTGAGAATAGCATGTCCTTGGCTGGTCTGGGTCACGGTTTTGGAAGGTGTGCCAGAGTGGAGATTTCGAAGAATGCCCAGGACTGAACTTTCTGCTAATTGGCAGAAAACTGAATAAATACAGTGGAGACTGAGCAAATAAGTAAATACTTATTGATTTGGAGCCAGATTTCTCACTATGCAAATACAGAAAAGTGGTTACTAGAATTAAGCCTGTGGTGTAGGATTAAAATTGGAGGGAGTAGGGTGAACTTACAATTTTTAAGATAGATACATAGATAGATAGATACATAGATACATAAGATAAATATAGAAATAAGTATGTGTGTATATTTGATTTCTAAACACCTTGACTTTAAAGAAAAGAAAGAAGTAAAGGTCCTTTAAGTGGCCAATTCCAGAAATAAGGCACAAGAAATACCAGACAAGACCAAAAGAAATTTTACTAAAGAGTAAGAAATTATTCAGAGAATGTTGGGAGTATGCGTGAAGAGCTTCAATTTGCTCTTACTAAACAAGACTGGGATAATTTGAAAAAAATATATATGTACAATTTAGACTGTAAATCGTGAGTTAACTAAGAACCCATTATTCTGAGCTGATATAAATAAGTGGAATAAAAAACAAATAAGGAAAAAAAGACAATTCTACTTTATGATAGAAGTGTCAACACCTCATAAAGTACTTGTTAATTGATTATTAATTAGTAATTTAATATACTTTTTATTAATTAACTTTACAGTGGAGAAACCAGGCAGATACCATTAACCAAGTGATGAAAGGTGGTATCCCCAGTAATGGGAGAAATTGTCATCATATGATTGCTGATATGATCCAATGAAAAGAACACTGCACCAATTTTGGTGTGTTCCTCATTCCTTATATACTGATTTGTTTATGCATAAGTTATGCATAAATTGTGAGGATATCTAGTAAAATCTAACTGAGGGAAATTCTATATTCTTTAAAAATATCAAAGTCATGAAAGACAAGGAATTACCAAGCCACTCTTCCAGACTGAAGGATATTAACAGGACATGATGACCAAAATCAACACATAATTCTTGACTGTATAAACATAACTGAGACAACTGGTAAAATTTGAATGGTGTTGATGGATAAGATGGTAATATTTGATCAATTTTCTGATTTTGATAGGTGTACTGATATTATGAGGAACATGTCTCTTTTTTTGCAAATATGCATTAAAGCATTAAAGGTTAATGGACATCATGCTTGTTGTTTACTCTCAAATGGTACAGAAGAAGAAAATAAAAATGACAGGGAAATGTTAACAATTGTGGAACCTTAGTAAAGGTTGTATGGGAGCTTTATGTACTGTTGCAACTTTTCTGTGGATTTGAATTATTTTAAAACAAACAATTAAAATGAATAATATTGCTGGAAAAAAATGGTGAGGCAACTCTGACAAAGAGCTGGAGGCTGCCAGCTAGCTACATTGCAGGCGATGGAAAAATGAGGATTTCTTGAAGGAACATCTGGTGGCACATCACATGTCTGCCATAGCCCTGTTACAGGACGCTCACTACTTCAAGTGTTTATAAGGAGAATCAAATTAAATAAAATATGTCATGGTATAAACTACAAAGCACTCTATAAGTAATATTATTTAACAATATATTTTCATTAGTACAAATTCCTGCGTTCTTTCCTTTTTCTTCCTGGGTTTATGTTCACAGTACAGAATTTGGTCTTTGCACAAATCAATTTAGCACTTAATTTAATTTTTATGTTATGCTTGTTTTTATATTTCTGTTCTTTGAGTTTCTATAATGATTTTGATACAGTAACTTATTTGAAGTTTACTTAGTGTCTGGGAAAGTTAATTCAGTTTCTATGAAGTATTTCATTTACTATCAGTAGCTCTTTTAGGCCCTGGGAGAATCTACCTTATCTGTTATTTTCACTCTTTTCAAAGTAAACAGGGGCAGGTATTGTTATCACATCTTGGAAACAGGAAAATTGAGCCTTGGAAATTTAATGGCTTGCCAAGGTCATTTTAACTTGAAAACACAGATGAATCCATATTTCATGTGTAGAATAACGATTAAAAATAATTCAATATAATTATATATTTGGGTATTTGTAAAAGGTTACAATTTAAAAAAATCAACAGAAAGGTAAGCTATTTCCTGACATCTAGGCTGTCAATGTAATGAATATTATGTAGATTTATGTGCAACAATGAGACAGCTGGGCAAGGTTTTGAAACATAAAAAATATACTATAATTTCTCATTTCCATTTGTGCCATGAACTCATTGGGAAAATGAAGACCTCTTCTCTTTTTACAACTCTCAGTCCTACCCTAATGATATCTATTTCATTGCTTACACAGACTCTAATAAAAGTAACTACTAACCATATGATTGACAACCAAGCTTCTACTAGCTGATTTCATGGTAATCTATTTGCATTTGCCACGATAAAATTATTTCTATATCCATGCAAATTATACTATTTTGTAAATTATATTGCAATTTTGACTGCCCTGTTAACATAATTTCTAGTATTTGTATTTTAAAACTTAGATTTTATGTAGATATTTAGATATATTTGTAAAATAATCACAAATATAGTATTTTCTGATTCTCACAATATTGAACATAAACTTTTGAAAATTATATTTTCCATTAACTATTTTCAAGTATTCCTTGTTTTAACATATTTGAAGTTTGAAGTATATTCACATTATTGTTTGACTGATTGATGCCTGCTAAAGAGACCTAGAAGTAATTTCTGACCCACTTTAAAAGATATGTCTTTAAGTATATGTATTTTATGGAAAATTACAAATTGCAGAGAATTATAGCTACTTACTGCCGTGTTTCAATGTAATGGTTATGTGATGTTTAAGATGTTACTAAAAACAAATTATCTCTTTCTATACCAGTTTTATTGACCTTGCAAGTGTGATAAACTGTTGTTTACTGTATTAGGCTGAAACATTTTAGAGGGCAGGCTGGGTCATTGTACAATACATTTTACAAAAATATACCATTTTAATGACCAAGCAGTTACCCCTCCTTTAACAGTATTCTTTTTCCTTTATGTCAATATTCTTGGAAATTTTATGGTCAGAATTAGAATGAAGAGGCAGTCTATTATAAGCAAAACATTGATTAAGTATTTTCCCTTTCCAAAAATATTAAGTAAAAATTTTTAACAAAATTTTTAAGCAAAATTACAAGTGTTCTGTATTAGTCAAGGTTCTCCAGAGAAACAGAACCAATATAGGTAGATGATAGGTAGATAGATTTCAAGAGATTATGAATAATTGACTCACATGATTATGGAGGCTGAGAAATTTCACAATCTGCCATCTGCAAGCTGGAGACCCAGGAGAGCCAATGGTGTTACTTCTAGTCTGAGTTTGAGGGTCTGAGTACTAGGAGAGCTGATGGTGTAAGTCTTGTTCAAGGGCAGGAGAAGACTGATGTCGCAGCTCAGCATTCAGGCAGAGAGAGTCAATTCTCCCTACCTCCACCTTTTTGTTCTCTTCAGATCCTCAGTGGATTAGATGATGCTCACCCACCTTGAGGGCCATCCGCTTTACTCAGTCTATGGATTCGAATGCTAATCTCTTCCTGACACACCCTCACAGACAAACTCAGACATAATTTTTTGCTAGATATCAGGGAATCCTGTGACCCAGTCAAGCTGAAATAAATAATTACACATTTTCTATATTTCAAAACTTATATAATTCAAGTTGCAATTCAATGTTCCTTAGTGCCTTCTGCATAGAATAAATGCTGTCTCCATGGTATATGCAAAAATATGCTTTTATATTTAATGTATGAAAAGAAAATTATGTTAACAAGGTGTCCAATCAAGAACTTTAATGTAAAATAAAGTTTGACCTTGTAACTCAGGTAATTTTAGCATTCTGAGTTTGCCCTAATTATGTGATTGATGAATAGGAAATGTGGTTCACGTAAATATGCCTTCTATAAAACCAGCAGACAAAATCTAATCATGGAAACATATGGATGCTAACACTGATGGCCCAAATTAACAGCTGACCCTGTGCTCTAGTAAGTGTCAAGTAATCAAGGGCAACTTTATTCTTTTAGATAGGTGTAATTGAGGGGCATAAATTTGTCATTTTTCACAATAAAGTTGTCTAATATATAATAATTTATATATAATAAATAAAATATAATATATAATAAAATGCATCTGATATTAAAAAGTAATATTGCCATGACTAGATATATTTATTTAATATGATAAAGCCAATTGATAGAAAACTTTGGAAGTATGCATTTTTCTCCTTCTTGCTAATACAGTATCTTTTTCTGTTGTTTACTTCTGTAATTCTTCTGACTTGAAATAAAATCTTCACTTATTTTCTTTCCTCCTAGTCCAAGAGCTTAAAATTCTCATTCATTCTGGTACCACTGCATACAGCTCAGTTGGGGTGAATTTTGTATCTTGGGCTTCTTTTCCTGCTCCTCCTAAGAATTTAATTAGCTAATTATCTTTCTCAGGTGTAAGCAACAGATGCCTCACATCTGCTCATAATATGTGACTAGCCAGGAGCACTTTTCCCTGGACTTTAGACTGAAGAAATTCATTGTGTCTCTTTAGTTGGCTTTTTCTTGCACACATGATTCCAACTGGTCCTGAAGCTAGTATGTTGGTCCTTAATATTATTTCTCCCCAAGGAAATCAATCTACTTTGTCCCTTCAGTTGTGCTGTACAATCAATTATTGTTCCTCTCTTTCTATCCCTGTCTAGGTCCCTAGCTTTTGCCTATGTCTTCATACAACTTGCTGATAAAGAATAAGTCTTTTTGTCCTGATGTAGTTTGACTTTTACGGAATGGATATTTTCTCACTATTTCTTGGAACGTGTGTGGACTTTTTTTTTCCTACTACAGAGAAATACAGATTTATTTATATGATTTGGTGTCCTTAAAAGCCAGCAACAAAATGACTGGCTGATCTGACTCAAAATTATTTTATGGGCTTCAGTTAGCTTAGAGAATCATCCAGAACAATAGAGGGATCTGTCTGGAAATAGAAGGAAACAAAGGGAGGCCACGAAGTCAGAACTAAGGCAAAATCATAGGACAGAACATTCTGAGTAAAAGTCATCCTGATTGCCCACCAGCACTGCCAGCACTTAAGTCCCAGTGGCTATACTGCTATCTCTGGAAAATGCATGTTGCCGCTTTTACTGCAGCTATTAGTATGGGATCTTCACTTTTTTGTCACCCTAGCTCCCAATTCAAGATCTGGTGCTGAAGCCATCAATTATCTGGGCCTGGATCACAAGTTCACATGCACTAATTTTCAGCTTCTACAAAAGAAGTTAAAAACCAGTCTTTTACTAGAAATTCACAGTAAAAAACAACCCAAATATGAGGAAATAGTAAGGAACCAGGCTAGCTATACAAATGCAGAAGTCTACTACTTCAGTGCAGGAAAATGGATATCATAGAATCACAAATACAAATACCTGAAATCACACAACATACATCTGCAATGTTTTTGTTGAAAAACTTTCTAGGGTGATGAAAAGTTTGCATATTTTGGTTGATAAATGGTTAAGTATTTGCCCAAATCGATCAAATCTGTGCTACATATGTGTGTGTGTATGCACACACGTTAATAAATAGCATGTGAAAAATTACATTGTGTTAGAATTTCTATCTGTGTAATCTACTTTGATATATAGTACTGAGTATATCTGATACAATCTCATTTCTAATATAAACATTTAATATATAGATATATATAATACATATGTATTAGATATTAAATAAATGTACTCACATTTACACACACACCAATGTACAAATATCCATGAGAATAAGATCCAATAGAAAGCAAAATCAGAATTTGCAAATATCCTATTTAATGAATAAAAATGTGCTGTTCTTACTGTGATCCACATATACACTTCAAGTACAAATTTATGCTGTACTTAATTTTTTTAAATTTCATAATCTGTTTCAGAGCCAACTAGATAGTTTTGTCAACATCTTTTGAGCCAAAATATCTTTATTATTTCTAAATTTTATTCTTGTTTCTTAAGTTAAAACTATAAAGCAATTGTCAGCAATTTCCTGAGATAAAATAAAGCAGTAATAATTAGGCGGCAATTCAAGTCTTATAGTGTCACATTTACACCACTATAGTTAAAGGTCTTCAAGCTTTTCAATTACACTCTTCTTATATATTTTGTAATTTATAATTATACTTCAAGAAAATCACTTCTCAATTTTTCAAAATTGAGGGGAAAATCAAACCTTATTTTTGAACTAGAATACTTGAAAAATTTTACAAACGAGTAAATAATTTCTTCTTCAAATGTTACAAACTATTCCTCTTTTTCAACACTGTTACCTTGGCCAACAATTATTTTGTTTGACAGTCCTAGAATATTAACTGTTCAAAAACACTATACAAAAATTACATCAACTAAATAACAATTTATGAGCATTTCCTACACATAAGTGGATTAAATGGGCAAAATATCTTTATGCAGATATAAAAAATTAATGATTTAAAAAAGAAAAATCATCTTAAGACAATGTATTACCATTGAGTTACATCACACGTATAGTACACATATATATATTCACATTTTAAAACTATGTATTAAAATTCCATAAAGACTTCAAAATGTTTTGTAGAGTAAGTTCATACAAGAGAGCTGCAGAATTTTAATACTAAATTAATGGCACAGAGCACTCAGGCATATATGAAACAGTATGAATCTTTCTCAGACTGAGCCCCTACCCCATCCACAATTGCGTTATATTCCTGCCTGTTGGGAGATTCTTTTTCATCTTTACCCAAACCTTTTCTGTTTCTTACACTTGGATCTGAGGTGGGAAGTTTTATTTTACCAGTTCATTGTATGCTTTAGGTAATAAAGTATAGACTTCTCGCTACTGCTTTGAAACTAAATGAAACTATAAACCTGAATGGGGAATAAAATTAAAGGTTTAAAAAAAAAAAAAGGTTTATCGTGTTAGTACTGGAAACAGGTTTCAGATGTGACTTGCAGATTTCTCTTTTTTGTAAGGGGATGTATAGTGAGAGGTAGAGATGCTGATGAAAGCCTTCACTGACAAATTGCTTGTAAGCTGAACATTATTATAGCAGCAACATTCTGAAGCAGTTGTCAAATATGCTTGCTCTCCAGAAATTTAGATCTTCAAAGAAGTTTTAAAAAGTCCCTGAAAGTCTCAAGATGAGATAACATTTTTTAAATGCTTATTTTTTAATTAAACATTTTTTGTACAACTTTTAATGTTTGAACTATTTCAGGTATGTATTCTGGCTTACTAATTAATTATCAGTCTTATGAAGGACAGTATCCAGTCAAATAATTTTTCTTCATTGCAAATTGCACAATGCAATAATTCAAATACATACCAATTAATAATACCTAATTACTTAGAATTTAAGTATTTTCAAATGCAGCTAAATTTTTAAAGTTAATTCAAACAAACTGATTTGGTGTGTGAACAACTGATTAAATTTTACTTTCCCAAAACTCAAATATTTGTAGTTATGCCTTAAACCTTTGTTTTTATGATATTGAGTCAATTTCTAGGGAGTCAAAAAAAGTGTAGCTAATACCTATGAAACTAAACAAAAATTACTGTTTTTTTCCACTGATTACTGCTTTTTCCACTGACAAATATTTTTAAGGTTTTACAGCCATTAAATGTGTAATTTATAAACTATAGCAACATAAACATTTATTAAATTATATTAAATAATTCAATTTAAAAATAACAACATTTTCCTCATTAGTCTCAGCATAGGTTTTTAAAATAATTTATTATATATTATTAATAATTGATACACATCAAAAACATACTACATGCTTTACTATTAAGTTGTATCTGATGAGTGTATCTTCAAAGCAATTTTTCATATTGTGCATTAAAATTGTGCATTAAAATGTGACTGTTGCTATGTAATTTCAACATTATTTGACATATGATATAAAAAGAAAAAAATGATTCAAAGCTTGCAATGTTGCAAACATACACACACACACACACACACACGCACACTGAGAACTAAAGTATGCATACCTATTGTAAGTCTTTATTTCCTGAGAAAACAATAGTCTAACTGTATAAAGTTTGGACACATACTTAGAAAGGGTTACAATATGTACGTATTCCTGAAATTTCAGCTACCCAGTGAAAAAATACAAACAAATGAACAAACAGTTTTTGGCTTAAAGCACAGACATGCTAATTCTAAGCCATAAACCAACAATAAAGCAAAGAATGAGAATCTGGGATTACCACTGTCTTATTGTTCCTTGTGGTGATTGAGTAAATGAAGTTATTCAGTTTCCATAAAGAAAGTTACAAAGCTTCTGACACCACAGGCTTCTGATTCATAGATTCAATTTCTTTGCATTGGATAAATTCTCTCATTTTATGGAAAACTCTGTGCCAGAACCTTTTGGGAAGTCTCAAAATTGTTAGTGAAGCAATTTTATTGACTTTGCATTACCTGTATATGACTCTAAGGATATTTTTTAGGGTGTTCTCTTTTCTCAATACCCAAAGAGGCATATTTATATTACAGATCACACAACACAAAATGTAAAATAACATACCTCAATATTTTATTAAATGTATCCAGTTTTCCATTGGCATCCAAGTTACTATAAGTCTTTTGTGGATAGATTATTCCCTTTGCTCATTTAAAGAAGAATACAAATAAAGCATTAAAAAAATTCCAATAGTAGAAGCTTAGAAGATTTGCTTTAGCAAATATTAAAACAATAGCTATCGGACTAAAGGTTTCAGGGTGGGATAACTTCTTCCTGAGACCAAAAATATATATTACTTTATGATCTCATAAAATCATATGTTGTACAGCCAAGTGGGAAAAGAGAAAGAAAGAACTTTTCTCTTAATAGGAAGATTGGAAATCATTTCAAAGTAAATATCCTATAACCTTCAATATTCATTGAATTTAACTCTTTTTCCTAAAGTTTAGAGAAAGGAGGCTATTAGATTATTTATTCATGGATTTAACATTTATTGAGTGCATAATATTTATTGGGAGAATTTTCGGTATCAGAGATACAGTAGATTAAAATCAGAACAATTTTCTGCTTTTTGGAGAGTGCATCTAGAGGAGAAAATATAACAGGTGAATAAACAAACGCATAATACAATATCAAGTGTAAGCTCTGTGAAGGAATATCATGCACACCATGTGGACTGAGTGCTGGTTTAAATAGAAGAGATGGTATTTGACCTGACTAGAATCAAACAAGAGTTCCAGTCTTGTGTGTAACTTAGGGGAGCACATTCCAGGAAGCTGGGAGGATGGGTGGGGGGCAGCCTAAAATTCTTGAACGTCATGCTTGCGTGGAGAATTTGATGACCAAACTGCTTGTGGCTAATGAGTGGAAAAGTGGGGCATACAAAGTTAGACAGAAGTTGACAGAGGTTAGGTCTTGTAGTAACTTCCAGGCCAAGTAAAGAATTCATCCTATATGGGAAAATAATCTAAAAAAAGAGTGGACATATAACATGTATACGTATAACTGATTTACTTTGCTGTACAGCTGAAACTAACACAACATTGTAAATCAACTATACTCCAATAAAATTTTTTTAAAAAGTATATTCACCGTTTTACTCCAAGTGGAAGAAAAGACTTTCAAATATAAGAACAGAGAAGTGACATTCTATAATTTTTTTTAAGTTTTCTCTTGTTTTATGGAAAATGAATTTGGAGATCCAATGGGGAAATAGGCAAAAGCAGAAGCAAGAAATCAGTAGTTATTTTGGTAGCCTAGGTGAGCAATCTTAGTTTTGGTGGTAATGATTAAAATTTGTTTAGGATGAGGCCATATTTTCAATATATTTACATCTAAAAGACTTTTCTAAATGATTGAAGATGAATTTAAAGTAAATGATTGAAGATGAATTTAAAGAGAGAGGATTAAAAGATGATGGTTGGGAAATTACAGTACTATAGCTTCTTCAAAATTGCCCTAAAATATCCCTAAAGACAGTGATTCTCAATATGTGTGTAAGAGTGGGAGAGGAAGACAGTTTCCTTGTCCTATGGAACATTTGGAAATTTAAGTTTGTATTTTGTTGTCCTAATGATTGAAGGGGCCCAACTAAAATTTATTCTGGTGGATGTTCATCTTTGATGTATTAGATGTCTTGGGTTTGGACAATTCCACATAATGAATTGTCCTGTGCCTTGAACAAATAATCAGAGCCTAAAGTAACTCTATTCCTAGATCCAAACATAACATATTTTAAACAGGTTTAATATTCACTGATATTTCCAGAATTATACCTAATATGCAAAATAAGATTTACCAAGAATTGCTCACTATTTTGGAAAAATCATACCATCAAAAATAATTCTACTTATGGCCAATTGGAATCACAAATACAATAAATATGTATCAGTCTGCATATATATTGTATATACTGTATATATTGCCTACAAATATGCACCAGAAATTTTGAGGGTCCTTTTAACAGATTCAAAACCAAATCATTGTGATATTTGAAACATAAAATGAAGGAATCTCTTTAGATTGTATCAAAAGAGGTTATATTCATAATAATTTATATAGTTGTCATTTTATGTAATTTATAGTAGAGCAATGTCACTAGATGATCACCTTAGTAGTAATGTTAAGAACGATGTTATACAATTATATATTGAAATTATTTAGTTTTTTCTTGTACTGATAAATATTAGCATTGCCCAAAGAAATGAAGGCACTTTCCAATATCTTCCTCTGAAAGCATCGCTATTTTTCCTGATACATTAAGAATAGTCTCTCTAGATTTGACTTATACCATTTCGCACATATCATATTCCTTTCTTACATTTTTTTTCTTTCTTTCAATTTGGATTATTTTCTATTTATCTAACTTTAGTTTCAATAATTCTATTTTTATTCCCTAATGTTTCGCTAACTCTCTTTTTTGAATTTTGATTTTGAAATACATATTTTTCAAATCTAGAACTTCCATGTATACTTTTAATGCATTCCTATCTCATATTTCTCCATATTTTTAAGTAGCTTTAAAGCGACACCTCTTCTATTTTCTTTAACATATTAACTGTATTTAAAAATCTTGGATGCTAACTTTCAAACTGTATGATGCATGGATCTATTTTTAGGGGTTTTTTCTTCCCCTTAACTTATGGTCATATGACCCTTGTTGGCACATTGAATAATTTTTTATTTTGTGTCAGTTGCCTTTTATAAATCTATTGGTCCTAGATGAAATGATCTTCCTCCAGAGATGGCTCTTTATTTCCTTTACTAAATAGAAACATTTGGGAGCTTATTTCCTTAAGCTAATTAGTGATAAAAATGAGAGAAGTTTAGGTAGCTCTCAGAGTTCCAGCTGAGATCCTAGTGTATACACCTGGGCCATTCCCTTAGGGATGTTCTGATTTCTAGTCTTTGTCTCTTTAGTGCTACAAGCCTACCAAAATTCCACTCAGCTTAGATTTTAGACCTCCATGCTGCACAGAATTTAACTGCAAGACTTCAAAAATGCCTTGTTTTCTCTGTCCCTGCAGGAGTGGGTCTCTGCTTAGACAAAGCCTAATCCCTTAGCCACCACGAACATTCAGAATTGGAGAAGCCACTAGGGACTGTCAGGATGTGCAAGATTAACTCACCACTGTAACCTTCTTCTCTCTCTAGAATACTAGCCCTTTTCGTCAGTCTTGAGTTAGCCACCTCTGATACCTGTAAACAATTTTTTGGTGTTTTGCATTTATCTGTTTTTTGTTTATTTGGGTTTTGTCTTTGTTAGCCTTTTCTATACTGCAGGGAAGAATAAACATATAACCAAGCATAGTTCTCAAAATTACAACATAAATTTTCCACATTATAAGCATGTATTTATTAGGAGACACTATTGTGAAAACATAAATATTGCATTGTATTTCATGAAATATCTCTTCAATTTTAACATAAAAGTGATACTTTACCAAAATTTTGTCTAAAATTAACATTGCAGGAAAATAAACTTCTTTGCCTTTTTCTTCTACCTACTTCCACTCATCAAACCGTTGACTACTAACTGGGATGTATATGTACCCATTTGAGAAGCCCAAAATGTGAACAGTATTTGAACATAATTCAATACGTTTGAAAAATGGGGTAAACCTTTGTGTTTTTAATGTGCCAAAATGGTAAAATAGTAAAGTTAAATCCTGAGTAGGAAATTTTAAACAGGAATTTGAATTGTGATCAAAGTTGATTTCACATGTTTCCTGGAAAGCGAACACTTCTTTCTTCTCTTTTATGTTAGTTATCTTTGCTTAAAAAATAATTGTATGTATAATTCACAGCTTTTCCAATAAAAGGAAATATTAATAGATAATTTATATTTGATTAAATTATAAGAAAAATGAATAAATCTCAATTGTAGCATAATAACATGTATCGGGAAGATCTGGGTTTAAATTTAAGCTCTGCCATTTTAGATTTTTGCCACTAATATTTAGTGTCAACTATTATTTACATAACAATTTATAACATATATTGGGTATTACAAAGACGTCTCACAATTTTTAAAAAAACAAAAGGAAAAGTAGAATTGAAATGATTTTTTAAATGGCATATCTCTTCATATGAAGGGATTATTATCAGAATCATGAAAACACTCTGTATTGATATTTATAATTTACTGTAATGGTTCCCCAAAGATGTCTATATCCTAATTCCCAGAACCTATGAATGCATTGAATTAGATGGCAGAAGAGGAATATAAGTGATATAAAACATGGAAATAATTTTACTGATATTTATTGTCCTTCCTATGTGTTACACTGTGTTATGTCATTTTTATCTAGTTTAATCCTCACAAGAACCCTCTGAAAAAAATACTCTTTATATCTCAGTGTCATAGGTAAGGAAGCAGAAGCTGAGGGAGGATAAATTGCCCAAGTAACTTGCCCAGTGTAAAACAAACAGCAAGGCTAACGTTTAATACATGTCAGCATTGTGCCTTCCTATGTGTTCAATCCTGTACTACTCTGAATGTTATTTCATCTATACTGGAAGTGTAAGTAAATCATGGCCACTTTAGTCAGAATTCCATTTGTTTTAAATATGAAATGACTTCACAAACACTAACATGTTGACCTTTTTACTTTAAAAAAATTAATTAATTAAATTTATTTATTTTTGGCTGCGTTGGGTCTTTGCTGCTGCACGCGGGCTTTCTCTAGTTGTGAGCAGGGGCTTCTCTTGTTGTGGAGCACGGGCTCTAGGAGTGCGGGCTTCAGTAGTTGTGGCACGCGGGCCCTTGAGTGCAGGCTCAGTAGTTGTGGCGCACGGGCTTAGTTGCTCTGTGGAATGTGGGATCTTCCCAGACCAGGGCTCGAACCCATGTCCCCTGCATTGGCAGGGGGATTCTTAACCATTGTGCCACCAGGGAAGCCCTTACTTTTCTTCTGTGGAAGAATTCTGATAAATTACATTTGCAATTCACTATTGAATATCTACTCTTTCTAAAGGCTCTTCTAGAAAATTGAAACTGTGCCTTTTAGAAGGTCACGTATTCAATTTGAATGGTCATTCAGAAGAAGGGAAATCAGAAACAAGATAAAAGAAGTATTTCCCAGTATAGTAGAAATACATTTTTTTTGGCAGGATATTGGATGTTGGTGTCTCAATTCTTACCTCTACTTTTACAAGGTTATATCTTCTCATATAGGCTGTCAGTTGGGTTCTCATTTCATAGAAACAAAGTTTATTTCTCATGATTTTATTCCCTCTCTGTTTTCTGGACATTTTAGTAGCCTCTTAACTGGCTTCCCTCACTCCTCAAACTCTCACAGACTGTGCTCACAGATTAGTTACAGAAATTTTCTTAAAATGTAAATTAAATCAAGTAATATACTTGCTTAAAACCTTTTCCTCATGGCTTCCTTGTGTAATTTGAATGCAATCGTACCACATACTTTGAGTGCAAATGCAACATGTCTTTCTGATGCTATGTAAACTGGTCCACATCATCATTTCTGAGCTCTCTTTCTCTCCCTTGCTATGTTCCAGTCCAAACACTCCATTGGTTTGATTTGCCTTGTTATTTTTTAGCCAGTGTGTGGTTCTTACCTCTTCCTATAAACTACTTCCATGAATAACCCTTGTATCCCTTCCATTCTGTTTTTATTCATTATAAAATGTATGAGAAATGACACTATCTTTTTTTATTTACCTTCTCCATTTGAGTGTTAGTTCCACTTACAATAACCATGACAGTAAGTTTGTCTGCTATGTGCTTTACAAATGTTTGTTGAGGGGGCTTCCCTGGTGGTGCAGTGGTTGAGAGTCCGCCTGCCGATGCGGGGACACGGGTTCGTGCCCCGGTCCGGGAAGATCCCACATGCCGCGGAGCGGCTAGGCCCGTGAGCCATGGCTGCTGAGCCTGCACGTCCGGAGCCTGTGCTCCGCAACGGGAGAGGCCACAACAGTGAGAGGCCCGTGTACTGCAAAAAAAAAAAAAAAATTTTATATGTCTTTGATGAGCAATTTCTCATGTTCATTCCAATGAACAATAATGTCAGGGTAATCAAAAACAAGAATTTCAATTCCAAACATATCCCTTGAGATGGCATCAATATAAAAACAATTTTTATCTGGATAGATTTTGAATTTTACTATTTCTAGGGAATTTGTGCTCTTTATTGATGGTAAATAGCACAGTAATAGTTATTTTGATACTAAGGCAGATTAATGTATTATGCCACATCATAATGGCTTCATATGCCACTCTAGTGCAGAAAATATGATTTTTAAATTCTTTTTATCTATTCATTTATCAGTTTATCACTATGTACATTTAATATCTGTTTCAACTGCTATTTTGTATTGTTTTAGTCCTCTATTACAAAATAACTTATGACAGCTTTTATTTATTATGTGTTTATACTGTTCTGAAGACTTAATGTGTATTAACTCAATTCTCGCAATAACTCAATAAAGAACCAAGTCATTGAGAGAACATATAGAAACTTCTAGATTAAAGAGCAAGTGAGGGTCAGGACCAAGATTTTAGGCTAATAGTGCTATTCTAGTGTCTGTGCTTCTAATCACTAATGGACAGGCTCTAAACAAACATTTCTCAGGAACTAATTTAGTGACTGAATATATATGACTTTGCATTTTATACATAAAATGACATATAATTTTATCATTTAAAAATTTTAAAGAATATTCTTGGATATTTATTATAAGTATATATTTGGCACTTAAAGAATGCCAAATATATACTGTCTATGAATACATTTAAATATTAGTATATTGAGTAAAATAGTACAAAGAAACGTAAAGTTTATATTTTTTCTTGAATAAGGAAATATTAATAGAAAAGTCAAAGATAGCTTTAAATATTCTTTTAAAAAGTTAAAAATAATTTATTTTACTTCTGTAATTTTCTACCTAGGCTAATTCTAATACAGTTTTCAATAAGAATAACATTATATAAATTAGATAGATAGATAGGTAGATAGATAGCTGATAGATAAGTGGGACAAGGAGTGGAGGAAGTGTAGGACTTTCAAAAAAGAAGGAAGGTATACAAAGGAGACTAAAACCAGAAACAACATGGATTTAAATAGCAGTCAATTTTGCTTGGTCAGAGTCAGTGTTTGTAATAGGTTCATGAGATGACATGATTATTAACAAGAATATAGTCAGATTTGTATGCCTAGTTTAGTCATATTTGAATGAAATTCTTTTTTTTTGAAGGTTTATGAGACAGTAAATTTTGTATCCACCTTCTCAGTATGTTTGATATTTAGGTGTAACATAGATATTCTACCCTTATAAAGGTATAGTTGTATTAGCATCAGTAATCACTTTCCTTTAACACAATTTTAACTTTTTATTTTTTTTTTGGCCATGCCCTGCGGCATGTGGGATCTTAGTTCCCCAACCAGGGATCGAACCTGTGCCCCCTACAGTGGAAGCTCCGAGTCTTAACCACTGGACCACCAGGAAAGTCCCTAACTCAATTTTACTTTATTTTATTTTATTTCATTTCATTTTATTTTATTATTTATATATTTATTTTCTTAACATATTTATTGGAGTATAATTGCTTTTCAATGGTGTGTTAGTTTCTGCTTTATAACAAAGTGAATCAGTTATACATATACATATGTTCCCATATCTCTGCCCTCTTGCATCTCCCTCCCTCCCACCCTCCCTATCCCACCCCTCTAAGTGGTCACAAAGCACTGAGCTGATCTCCCTGTGCTACGGGGCTGCTTCCCACTAGCTATTTATTTTACGTTTGGTAGTGTATATATGTCCATGCCATTCTCCCACTTTGTCCCAACTTACCTTTACCCTTCCCTGTATCCTCAAGCCCATTCTCTAGTAGGTCTGCATCTTTATTCCTGTCTGGCCCCTAGGTTCTTCATGACCATTTTTTTGTTGTTGTTTTTTAGATTCCATATATATGTGTTAGCATACAGTATATGTTTTTCTTTTTCTGACTTACTTCACTCCGTATGACAATCTCTAGGTCCATCCACCTCACTACAAATAACTCAGTTTCATTCCTTTTTATGGCTGAGAAACAGTCCATTGTATAAATGTGCCACAACGTCTTTATCCATTCATCTGTTGATGGACATCTAGGTTGCTACCATGACCTGGCTATTGTAAATAGAGCTGCAATGAACATTTTGGTACATGACTCTTTATGAATTATGGTTTTCTCAGGTTATATGCCGTAGTGGGTTTTCTGGGTCGTATGGTAGTTCTACTTTTAGGTTTTTAAGGAACCTCCATACTGTTCTCCATAGTGGCTGTATCAGTTGACATTCCCACGAACAGTGAAAGAGGGTTCCCTTTTATCCACACCCTCTCCAGCTTTTATTATTTGTAGAGTTTTTCATGATGGCCATTCTGAACGGTGTGACGTGACACCACAATGTAGTTTTTTTTGTTTTTTTTGTTTGTTTGTTTGTTTTTGTTTCTTGTGGTACGCAGGCCTCTCACCGCTGCAGCCTACTCCCGTTGCGGAGCACAGGCTCCGGACGCGAAGGCTCAGCGGCCATGGCTCACGGGCCCAGCCGCTCTGTGGCACGTGGAATCCTCCCGGACTGGGGCACGAACCCGTGTCCCCTGCATCAGCAGGCGGACTCTCAACCGCTGCGCCACCAGGGAAGCCCCACAATGTAGTTTTGATTTGCATTTCTCTAATGATTAATCATGTTGAGCATTCTTTCACTTGTTTGTTGGCAATCTGTATATCTTCTTGCAGAAATGTCTATTTAGGTCTTCTGCCCATTTTTGGGTTGGGTTGTTTGTTTTTTTGATATTCATCTCCATGAGCTGCTTGTAAATTTTGGAGATTAATCTTTTGTCAGTTGCTTCATTTGCAATTACAGTCTCATATTCTGGGGGTTGTCTTTTCATCTTGTTTATGGTTTCCTTTGCTATGCAAAACCTTTTAAGTTTCATTAGGTCCCATTTGTTTATTTTTGTTTTTATTTCCATTTCTCTAGGAGGTGGGTCAAAAAGGATCTTGCTGTGATTTATGTCGTAGAGCGTTCTGCCTATGTTTTCTGCTAAGAGTTTGATAGTGTCTGGCCTTACATTTAGGTCTTTAATCCATTTTGAGTTTATTTTTGTGTATGGTGTTAAGGAGTGTTCTAATTTCATTCTTTTATATGTAGTTGTCCAGTTTTCCCAGCACCACTTATTGAACAGGCTGTCTTTTCTCCACTGTATATTCTTGCCTCCTTTATCAAGGATATGGTGACCATATGTGCGTGGGTTTATCTCTGGGCTTTCTATCCTGTTCCATTGATCTGTATTTCTGTTTTTGTGCCAGTACCATACTGTCTTGATTACTGTAGCTTTGTAGTGTAGTCTGAAGTCAGGGAGCCTGATTCCTCCAGCTCCATTTTTCTTTCTCAAGATTGCTTTGGCTATTCGGGGTCTTTTGTGTTTCCATACAAATTGCGAAAGTTTTTGTTCTAGTTCTGTGAAAAATGCCAGTGGTAGTTTGATAGGGATTGCATTGAATCTGTAGATTGCTTTGGGTAGTAGAGTCATTTTCACAATGTTGATTCTTCCCATCCAAGAACATGGTATATCTCTCCATCTATTTGTATCATCTCTAATTTCTTTCATCAATGTCTTATAATTTTCTGCATACAGGTCTTTTGTCTCCTTAGGTAGGTTTATTCGTAGAAATTTTATTCTTTTTGTTACAATGGTAAATGGGAGTGTTTTCTCAATCTCATTTACAGATTTTTCATCATTAATGTATAGTAATGGAAGAGATTTCTGTGCATTAATTTTTTATCCTGCTACTTTACCAAATTCATTGATTAGGTCTAGTAGTTTTCTGGTAACATCCTTAGGATTCTCTATGTATAATATCATGTCATCTGCAAACAATGACAGATTTACTTCTTCTTTTCTGATTTGGATTCCTTTTATTTATTTTTCTTCTCCGATTGCTGTGGCTAAAACTTCCAAAACTATGTTGAATAATAGTGGTGAGAATGAGCAACCTTGACTTGTTCGTGATGTTAGTGGAAATGGTTTCAATTCTTCACCATTGAGAACAATGTTGGCTGTGGGTTTGTCTTATATGGCCTTTATTATGTTGAGGTAAGTTCCCTCTATGCCTACTCTCTTTAGGGATTTTATCATAAATGGGTGTTTAGTTTTGTCAAAAACTTTCTCTAGACCTATTGAGATGATCGTATGGTTTTTCTCCTTCAATTTGTTAATATGGTGTATCACATTGATTGATTTGCATATATTGAAGATTCCCTGAATTCCTGGGATAAACCCCACTTGATCATGGTGTATGATCCTTTTAATGTGCTGTTCGGTTCTCTTTGCTAGTATTTTGTTGAGGATTTTTGCATCTATGTTCATCAGTGATATTGGCCTGTAGTTTTCTTTCTTTGTGACATCTTTGTCTGGTTTTGGTATCAGGGTGATTGTGGCCTCGTAGAATGAGTTTGGGAGTGTTCCTTCCTCTGCTATATTTTGGAAGAGTTTGACAAGTATAGGTGTTATCTCTTCTCTAAATGTTTGATAGAATTCGCCTGTGAGGCCATCTGGTCCTGGGCTTTTGTTTGTTGGAAGATTTTTAATCACAGTTTCAATTTCATTGCTTGTGATTGGTCTGTTCATATTTTCTATTCCTTCCTGGTTCAGTCTCGGAAGGTTGTGCATTTCTAAGAATTTGTCCATTTCTTCCAGGTAGTCCATTTTATTGGCATATAGTTGCTTGTAGTAATCTCTCATGATCCTTTGTATTTCTGCAGTGTCGATTGTTACATCTCCTTTTTCATTTTGAATTCTATTGATTGGAGTCTTCCTTTTTTTCTTGATGCATCTGGCTAATGATTTATCCATTTTGTTTATCTTCCCAAAGAACCAGCTTTTAGTTTTATCGATCTTTGCTATTGTTACCTTCATTTCTCTTTCATTTATTTCTGATCTGATGTTTATGATATCTTTCCTTCTGCTAACTTTGGGTTTTTTTTGTTGTTGTTCTTCTTCTTTCTCTAATTGCTTTAGGTGTAAGGTTAGGCTGTTTATTTGAGATGTTTCTTTTTTCTTGAGGTAGGATTGTATTGCTATAAACTTCCCTCTTAGAACTGCTTTGGCTGCATCCCATAGGTTTTGGGTCATCGTGTTTTCCTTGTCATTTGTTTCTAGGTATTTTTTGATTTCCTCTTTGATTTCTTCAGTGATCCCTTGGTTATTAAGTAGTGTATTGTTTAACCTCCATGTATTTGTATTTTTTTATAGTTTTTTCCCTGTAATTGATATCTATTCTCATAGCGTTGTTGTCAGAAAAGATACTTGATATGATTTCAATTTTCTTAAATTTACCAGGCTTGATTTGTGGCCCAAGATATGATCTGTCCTGGAGAATGTTCCATGAGCACTTGAGAAGAAAGTGTATTCTGTTGTTTTTGGATGGAATGTCCTATAAATATCAATTAAGTCCATCTTGTTTAATGTATCATTTAAAGCTTGTGTTTCCTAATTGTCATTTTTGATCATCAGTCCATTGGTGAGAGTGCAGTGTTAAAATCCCCTACTATGACTGTGTTACTGTCGATTTCCCATATTATAGCTGTTAGCATTTGCCTTATGTATTGAGGTGCTCCTCTGTGGGTAAATAAATATTTACAATTGTTACATCTTCTTCTTGGATTGATCCCTTGATCATTATGCAGTGTCCTTCTTTGTCTCTTGTAATAGTCTGTATTTTACAGTCTATTTTGTCTGATATGAGAATTGCTACTCCAGCTTTCTTTTGAATCCATTTGCATGGAATATTTTTTCCATCCTCTCACTTTCAGTCTGTATGTGTCCCTAGGTCTGAAGTCGGTGTCTTGTAGACACCATATATACGGGTCTTGTTTTTGTATCCATTCAGCCAGTCTGTGTCTTTTGGTTGGAGCATTTAATCCATTTAAATTTAATGTAATTATCGATATGTATGTTCGTATTATGATTTTCTTAATTGTTTTGGGTTTGTTATTGTAGATCTTTTCCTTCTCTTGTGTTTCCTGCCTAGAGAAGTTCCTTTAGCATTTGTTGTAAAGCTGGTTTGGTGGTGCTGAATTCTCTTAGCTTTTCCTTGTCTGTAAAGGTTTTAATTTCTCCGTCAAATCTTAATGCGATCCTTGCTGGGTAGAATAATCTTGGTTGTAGGTTTTTCCCCTTCATCACTTTAAATATGTCCTCCCACACCCTCTGGCTTGCAGAGTTTCTGCTGAAAGATCTGCTGTTAACCTTATAGGGATTCCCTTGTGTGTTATTTGTTGTTTTTCCCTTGCTGTTTTTTTGTTTTGTTTTTGTTTTTTGCAGTACGTGGGCCTCTCACTGTTGTGGCCTCTCCTGTTGCAGAGCACAGGCTCCGAACGCACAGGCTCTGGACACGCAGGCTCAGCAGCCATGGCTCACAGGCACAGCTGCTCCACAGCATGTGGGATCTTCCCAGACCGGGACACGAGCCCGTGTCCCCTGCATCAGCAGGCAGACTCTCAACCACTGCGCCACCAGAGAAGCCCTCCCTTGCTGTTTTTAATATTTTTTCTTTGTATTTAATTTTTGATAGTTTGATTAATATGTGTCTTGGCATGTTTCTCCTTGCATTTATGCTCTACGGGACTCTCTGTGCTTCCTGGACTTAATTAACTACTTCCTTTCCCATATTAGGGAAGTTTTCAACTATAATCTCTTGAAATATTTTCTCAGTCCCTTTCTTTTTCTCTTCTTCTTCTGAGACCCCTATAATTCGAATGTTGGTGTTTTTAATGTTGTCCCAGAGGTCTCTGAGACTGTCCTCAATTATTTTCATTTTTTTCTTTATTCTGCTCTGCAGTAGTTATTTACACTATTTTATATTCCAGGTTACTTATCCGTTCTTCTGCCTCAGTTATTGTGCTGTTGATCTCTTCTAGAGAATTTTTAATTTCCTTTATTGTTTTGTTCATCACTGTTTCTTTGCTCTTTAGTTTGTCTATGTCCTTATTAAACATTTCTTGTATTTTCTCCATTCTGTTTCCAAGATTTTGGATCATCTTTACTATAATTATTCTGAATTCTTTTTCAGGTAGACTGCCTATTTCCTCTTCATTTGTTAGGTCTGGTGGGTTTTTACCTTGCTCCTTCATCTTCTGTGTGTTTCTCTGTCTTCTCATTTTGTTTAACTTACTGTGTTTGGGGTCTCCTTTCACAAGCTGCCTGTTCATAGTTCCCATTGTTTTTGGTTTGACTGAAATTCTGCCAGAGAAAATAAGAAATTAAATTACAGTCACTTATTTTAGAAAAGTGAAAACTAGGAAGAGAGAGAAGGTATAAATTAAATGAAAGAGATCAATATTTGGTTACTTATACATGTAGGAATTGGTATAAATGTTAGCAAATGAGCATGTCAGCAATATTACATCTCTCTGACCGTTGCTTCCTTCTGACCACAGTCTGGAAAGGTTCTGAGTTTTTAGAGATACATGTGATTGGACTGAGCCCACCTAAATAACCCAGGATTAAATCTGCATCTCAAGGCCCTTAACTTAATCATCCCGGAAAAATCTTTTGACCTTGTGATATTTTGGTTTCTAATAAGAAATATATATATATATATATAATTATGTATATGTTATTGGTCTTTGTTCCTTTTCCTGGCACAAAGCTCCTAAAACTCTTAGAAGTTCCTAAGTGATAGGGTGGGGGAGGCATCTTTTGTTATGTTAACATAAGGTGACTTTTGGAAATTCCTGAGGTAACTTAAGGTTGGGGGCTGGTTCCCTGCCAAGGAAACCAACCTTGTGATTAGTGGATGGGAACTTTCAGTCCCACTCCTGGACCTCCTCCTGGGGAGAGTGGTTGGAGATTGAATTCAACCACCAATGGCCAATCATACCTCTGTAATTCAGGCTCCATAAAATTCCCAAAAGACAAGTTTCTGAGAGCTCTGAGACCCTTCCCAAATACTTAGCTTTATGTATCTCTTCCATCTGCCTGTTCCTGTTATATCTTTTTATAATAAACTGATAATCTAGTAAATAATATGTTTCTCAGTTCTGTGAGCTGCTCTAGTAAATAAATTTTATCCAAGGAGGGGGTTGTTGGAACCTCTGATCTATAGCCTACAAGTCAGAAGAACAGATACAACCTGGACTTGAGATTGGCTTCTGAAGTAGAAGGGGATCAGTCTGCTAGAACTGAGCCCTAAACCTCTGGGATCTGACACTATCTCCAAGTAGATAGTCTCAGACTTGAATTAAATTGTAGGACACCCAGTTGGTTTCAGAGATTTGCTTGATGTGGGGGGAAAAACTCACACATTGGATTTGGTGTCAGAATCGTAGAAGTATCAGTCAGAATCATATACAAATATTTCGACATATCAACAAGTTCTGACATTAAGAAGTGGACATTTTAGGGGGCTAATATTCTGCCTACCAAAAGTTTCCTACCTTTCGGTAAATTATTGGCAAAAAGATTGCTTTGTTATGATAAATTATTTTTCTAAACCCTGAAGTTTAGACATTATCATACCTTTTAAAGTATCTGTTGCTTGTCTAATCACACTGTCAAATTATATATATATATTTCTTGAAAACCTATTGTGGGTAATACATTTAGCGTTTATATAAGGATACAAGTAGCTTAAGACAAATTAAAATATTTAAGCAGTTATTCTAAACAATTCATCATGTAAGAAAATATAACATTATTTATGCATAAATAAACTATTATTTATGTTTAAAGAATATTTAAACATATCATTTCCTACAGGAATTCAGGCAGGAAAAAATACATATAATTATACTGTGACAACATAGGAGGAGTTAAGGTGGAATTCCAAATAAGCCTTGAAATATATTAAACAATAAGGAGGAAAAAAAAAAAACTAGAAAAATATAAGGCAACACCCAACAAAATTATATAGAAAGCGTAAGGAATTCCAGATAAGAAGTACATAAATAAATGTTTGATAGGAAACACTTTCAAGTAGACAGAGGTTCTCTCCATGCGCTCTAAGAGAGAGTTCCATGTGAATTACACTTACCAGGCAAACTGTGGGACTTCAACTTCAGCTTAAATTCCCTTTCCTTATTTTCTGTGAAGCCTCCTTCTGCTGCTGCTTTTCTTTTCATGTAATACTTGAGCTCATAAATTTATCTGACCAAGCTCTCTCTAGTTTAGAGTCAGATGAGAGGGCTGCCTAATTTCAGGCCAAATTTAGTTTCTTTTTTTCCCATATAATGTGCTTGAATCCTTGTTAAAGCTTTATCATTCTAATCTCTTAAGTGATGGCACAGTAATTTTCATTTGCACTGTCTAACACGGACTATTCTCTTTTAGGAAGAAGTCATAATTATTTGTAACAGAAAATATAAATATACCTTTGACTCCCTAGTCTTCCAGATATTTGTATAACTATAGTGTCCAAATATGCTTTCTGAGTCTCTTTTGGTGCCATTGTTTGCTTTGAAACATACCAGCCAGTGCCAGTTGTGGTTAGCAAATGCTGTATAAGGACAAAGGTAAGAGAGGCTGCATAGCTTCCTGGGTGAGTGGGCCTGTCGTACTCTGTACTCTGCAGTAAGCCTGTCCAGGTTTGGATCCAGGCTGACCACATATCAGTTTTGTGATCTTGGACAACTTTGACTTCTCAGTTCTTTATTTTTCTTATCTGTAAAAAACCGTACAGTAATAATAATGATTTAATTCCTATAGTTGTCATATGGAATAAATGAGTTAGCATTTGTAAAGCAAATCGTGTCTAATGCATAACAGATTCTACATAAATGTTAAATAAACAAAACAAACTTGGTCATGTAGTTCAATAATACAATTCTTTCCAGGTATTCAGTTTAAAGTTCACATCATTGATTTTTTTCTCTAAAGATTTTATTAGTCGATATATATAATAAAGATAACACAGTGCTTGGTTCATAGAAGGTACTCATACATTGTATATGTTATTCATCTTGGTATTATTATGAGACAATAACTTAATTTTATTTACTAAAAATCAATCCCAAGAAACCCTAAGTTATGAAACATGGCACAAATGAGCAAATATATGTTTGAAATAATCATATCTTCAAAAAAATGCTGCTAAGGCTACAGAAGGAAAGAAAAGAAAGAAAGAATGTATAAAAACAGGAGTTTATAGTAGTTTATAATAGATAATTGAGAAATATGAAAAGAACAAATCACTAATTTCATCCTAACCCAATACTGTGCAAAAAAAAAGTTCAAATGAGTTAAATGAAGATCATCTACAAAATCATTATTTTGAATATGGTACAGTGAATAAAATAGATGAAGTGCTCTATGCAATGGAAATTATTTTTAGCTGAAAGTTAATTAGGAAAGAATTCCTTGACCAATGGAAAATGAATGTCTACCTCGCTTTATCAAAGCATGGGTTGGGAACTCATCAGAGTGAAAGTTGCAGAAAATCATGAAGGTCCAACTGGTAACATCAGCCAGCTTAAGCGTAGTGGGCAGTAGTTACCTAGAAACAGAAATTACCCCTAGATCATTAAGAGGAAAAGAGCTTCTTATAAATTACATTAACATGTATTTAAAGAATTGTGGCACAAAATGACAAGCAGCAGATAACTTATAGCTTGTCATGGTAAAAAATTAGGCTGGAATATGTGGTGTAACTGTGTAACGCAAGGATATGGCATCTTTATGTCAAAAGACCACTTTTCACATAAATGAAAAGGAAACTAGAGATCAAAATACTTAAGAAATTGACATCTACAGGCTAAAAATCTGACAAAGATGTGATAACAATGAATGTAAGTCAATATTTATTTAAGAAAAAACCAAAAAGCAACAGTAACAGCAATATAAAATCATGAGAACACAAAGCAAGTTTTATAATAGCTTCAGTCCCCCAGAAAATTTTGGGGGGACTTCCATCCATTTTTAGAATAAACACACTACATAGGAGTCCTGCAATGTTATATGAAAAGGAGAAACTTTGCTAAATTCCTAAATTTAAAATGTTGGTGATCTTTAGTGTATACTTTTAACATGCTAATTTATGAAAATCAGATTTTTCTATCACTTAATAAGATTAGTAGATTTTTGTCCCATATGAATGGGCAGTGTACAAAAAGAGTTTGAGAAATACTTCCTTAGGTGTTCCTAAAAATCACCTGGTTGACGCTTTCTTGTAATTTCGTCACCTCTCATACTATCAAGTCAAGAAAGAAACAAAACGGGTGCCATTTATCTGCTCTGAAAGTTTTTTAAAGCTGTTTGGAGTGACCCATCTTTGTAATCTGATGCCTAGCTAAAAGACATTGAGTTTCATTATATTCTTGTATTTCCGAGTACAGCAAGGATGTAATTTGTCTTTGATGCAAAACAGAAAGCAAAGAGCACATTTGGGCATTGTACAGAGAATAAAAAAGAATGGGCTGACCTGGTGAAAATTATGTATTCATGGAATATATTACACTAAATTGCTGTTTCTAAACACAATCCTATAATCTTTAAATGGAAAATCTCCTTTGGCTATAGTGAGTTTTTCTTTCATATGGACTACAATATTACATCTTTACTTGCTTATTAATGATATATGTTGTTCATTTTTCAAAAGCAAGCCATTTTGGAAAAAATATTTGCAAATAACAACATAAAAGTAAGCAATATTTTCTTCAAATGGTTATTTATATAAATAGGTTGTAATCTGATTTTTTACTTAAAAAATTACAATGTCTAAGGACCACTATTGTTTTTGTCATGGTATTTTTAATAACTGAGCAGTATTTTTAATAATTGGGCCGACTGAATCTTTCAATTTGGTGTTTCTTTTACTTCTAGGAGAGAAATTATAACTGCTATACTTTGCATCTTTTTAATGTACTTAAAAATCATTTAAAATATATATACCAGGTAATACTTAAGATTGTATTGTATCATAGGATTGTATATTGTTAAACCTCATATGATAAAATCATATATATTCATATATTACCTGTGTGCACATATAGGGAAATAGATTGATAGATATGGATCATAAATATATATTTATATGTACATACATGGACACATAATCATATTGATATACACAAATATATGCATCTGTATACACATATATACACACTGATATATATATATATATATATATATATATACACACACACCAGACCAGACCACCTCTGGATCAGACATGATCTTTGAGGTTGAAATTGAAAAGGGTCAGTATATACATAGTGTTTACACACACATCACACATAAATACACGTAATGCAAATATCTGACTTCTGGATTGGAGAAAGACATATTATTTACTAAGAGAGCAACTTGCATTTGATTCTGCTGTTTGCTTTAAATAAAAAGAAATAATGAGGTTAACTTATAAAAGAAATCCCTGGAATAATTTTAAAATGTTAATTCCCTTTCAAGATTTTTATTATTTTTCAATGTTAAGTTATATTAAAATGACATTAGAATGCAAATTGCATACTGGTAAACTTTGGAAAAAACAGTTAAAGTTACATATTCTCTTAAAAATATATTATTTCTGAAAACCTCTCTCTCTCATGCAATTATTCATTTAAATTGTTAAGTAACAAACCTTTTTTCTCTATAACTAGACACTCAGATTAAAAATATTAGCAATCAGGTCAAGTTGTAATTTTTTCTACTTCAAAATGTTCCAGGTCTTAGTATCACTTAACTATTTAAACACTTGGTCCACATATAACAAAAATAAATGAAATAAACATCTAATCTAATTTAGCTGTATTGATGAAGATACAAGTGAATTATCAGATTTAATACTATATTAATTTAATGTCCCTCTAATGAGTACAGTTCCATGCTATTTCATGTTATAATAGAATAAAAAAGTCACATGGGGTTGTAAAGGCTAGGCATTACATTGAATTATGTAATTATCGGATTATGATAGTACCTGTACAAAATGTATCCCTTTTTCTGTATCCTAATAGACTGAAATATCACAGTAAAATTTTCCAGTACAGATAATGTGAAATTCCCACAAGTATCTATAATTTAAATACAAATAATACAAATATGTTTTCAGGATTAATAGAAATATTTAATTTATTATTCTCAAGACACAGTCCTAAGTCCTGCTTTCAGTGTCATTCAATGAATGACAAAAAAATATCATTTGAAAATTAGATTATTGACACATCATAAGTCAGAAGCTTCTTTATCTCTGTTTCCAGGCTTAGCAAAGAAAACAGACAATTTATGCAAATACAACTTAATTTTAAATTAAAATCTAATTCCATCATGTATTTTAGGTTCATTTCAAGCAAAATCCTAATTAAAATATTCACAAAGAGCCAGGCTTTCTATTAAAAAATAAAGTTACAAGATGAATTTCTTGTTTGTAAATTCCTTTGGCTTCCTATGTAAATGTCTTTTAGAGTATGATTTGTCTCAAATTCTAATTTTTATTGAAATTATGTTACAAAAAGTATTTCCTGTTTTTGAATTCCTGTTTACATCTACATCTTTATTCCCAATTTATAGGGTAAATTGACTGAGTTAGACAACATATTCTGTTTCCTCCAAAAACTCCATAGTGTTATAAAATGACTCGCAATGTTAATTAACTCCATAACATGAAATTTATTTCTCAATTATTTGCACGAATGTAGGAAGCATATATGAATAACCCCAAATCAATTTGTATTCCTCCATAGAGAATGTTTGAATTTATACTGGAATGTGAAAGTGTGGAAGATCTGGACGCTCATTTAATACAATATAACTACATGAACAAAAACATGATTAGAAGTTGCTAAGTTGTCAAATATCCTCATCTTTCTCCAATACACAACTACTCCTTGAAATCTCCTCTCAGTAGGAAATGCTTTGTTTTCTGAATTTTTCTTGTAATGTTTTCTTGAAGTGAAGCCTTTAAGTATTTGTAATTTATATTCCCTCCTTGCCTGCAAAGAAAAACTTTTAAACTGCATATATTAAAGAGCAAGCAGAGGAATCTGAAATGTCTACAAATGAATACTAATCAGAGTACAAGTCTGGAAGCAATTGTAATGGAGAAATAAAACAGTGTGCTGTAACAAACTTTTTCTGTAAAACCCAGAGTGATAATATCCAGAGCAGTAACTAATGAATGCGAAGATTTAAAAGGGTTTCCATGGAAGTATGTCTTGCAACATTAGAAACATGAATATACATACTACTAATTAACATTAACAATGTATATATTAATTACTAAGAAGAGTAGAAAAAAGCGGAGAGGGTAGATAATATTAATTTCTATAATAAAGTTACCTAGTAGAATATAATATTTTTAAATGCTTCAGGATGTAAATCCAACCTAAGGTATCTAGTAGGGAGAAACGAAGTAAACAAAACTAATTACAACAATAACATCCAATAGAGATTAGACTCAGAAAGACCAGATTCTTAGCAACTTCACTAAGCATATTAGCCAGGTAGCTAATTAGCCAACTAGTCCTGAGTCTAGAAGGTACTAAGAAAAGAAAGAAAGAAAGAAAGAAAAAGAGGGAGGGAGGAAGGAAAGAAGGAAGGACAAAAGGAAAGGGAAAGAGAGAGAGAAGGAGGGAGGACGGAAGGGAGGAAGAAAATTGTTTCTTGGAGATGACAGCAGACTATTGTAAACTCAATAGTGTAGTAGCCCTATTTGTAATTGTATGCCCTATGTGGTATCTTTCTTAGATCAACACAGACTCAGATACAGTGTGTGTCCTTTGATCCTTCAGATATGTTTTCTATCTCCATCAGAAGGCCAGAAATAATTCACATTCACATGTTTTCTGTAACAGTATATATTTATAGTCTTTCCATGAGGCTTTTATTTAACTTGTCCCATCTCCTCTCATGTATTCTGAAGGGACATGAAATCTTTAGATATTACACAGAACATCATATCATCAGTAGTTCATCAACTATAATGACTCCAAAATGTTAATTGTACTGGATTAAAAGAAGTGTCAAGACAATTTGAGCATTTGGTAAAACACATATGCGCTAGAAAATAGGATATAAAAAACAAAAAAGGCTTAGGTGCCTATCACATCAGTGAATGTTTTGGGGGATGATCTATTAAAAATGGGAATACTGGGACAATCCTTGCAAAGTACAAATTATTACATCTTATACCTGCTGTCATTAGGAACAAACGAAAATGCCTCTTTCGAGCCTGAATATAGTATATTCTACACTTAGCGTATCTCTGATTAACAAAAAAATCTGGTAGCTTTCATTTGTGTCTAATCAGGAAAGTTGTCATATGCATGCCAAAGCTGCAGGGCTAAAATGGCAGAAGACACATGGATTTTATGGCAATCCTTAGAAGAGGGATACCAGCAATATTTTGAGGTAAGCTCCTGCTACCTGCAACAGCTAATTATACACCACTGGAAAAACAGCTCCCTATGTGCTTCTGAGCTCTGGCAGAGATGGGGACCCTGACCATGGATATCAAGTAATCTTGCAGCCAGCCCAGACCATAGTGAACTGGGTCTTATCACAGCTACTAAATCGTAGTTTAGTGGTCCCACAATTATCTGTCATAAAGTGAACATGATACACGTGGGATCAGACACAAGTAAGCCCAAAGAGGAGAAATGTTACAAAAACACTCACTATATTGTTATTTTTATTTAAATATTCAATTATCTTTTAATGGATTTAAATAATAATAAAAAATCTTACTCAGATCTTCCTTGACTTATGATGTTGTTACATCTTGATAAACCTATCATTCAATTGAAAATATCGTACATGAAAAATGCATTTGCTACACCTAACCTAAGGAACATCATAGGTTAATCTCGCCCACCGCCTACCTTAAATGTGCTCAGAACACTTAATTCGCCAACAGTTGGGCAGAATCATCTAATACAAAACCTATTTTATAATAAAGTATTGAACATCTCATGTAATTTATTGAGTTCTGTACTGAAAGTGAAAAACAGAATGGTTGTCTGGGTACAGAATAGTGTATTGGTTGTTTACCCCCCTGAATGCGTGGCTGACTGGGGGCTATGCTTGCTGCTGCTGTCCAGCATTAGGAGAGATATCTTACAGCATATCGCTAACCCAGGAAAGGATCAACATTCAAAATATGGTTTCTCCTGAACATGTAATGCTTTTACAACATTGTAAAGTCAAAAAATCATAAATTGAACCTTTATCAGTCAGGGACCATAAATTTTTTATCCAAATGGTTACTATTCTTGAAGTTCTTTGTTTCTTTGTGTGGATCCAGATTGCCGTCTGATATCCTATTTTTCTGTTGTATTTTCTTTAACTTTCTAGGGCTTAATAATTTCTCGTTATAGAGGCAAGATCATTATTTACACTCTACTATATGCCCAGTGAACAATGAGGTTTTCCGGCCAGGCAAGTGGGACCAGACACCATTCCCAGCCATATGTGAATGCCAGGCACTGGCCTTTGGGTAGCTCTTTTTCTGTTCTCAAGTAGATTCCTTACAGCATGTGCTGAGCAGAGTTTCAGTTGAAGACTCATGGGAGATCCTTTGCATATTTCTGGATTTCTCTCTTCCTCTGTGTGGCTTTCTTCTCTCTGATATTCTGTCTTGCTAATAACTGCCTCGGTCACTTTGCACTTTCAGCTCAGTCTCCACTACTCAGGGAATCCACCAGGTTGTGCCTGGCTTCTCCCTCCCTGCTCCATGGTCTGCAAACCCTTACAAGGTAGTAAGCAGAACTAGAAATTTGAATGACAAGAAAGAGCTAATAATATGGCCACAATCCAAAATATAACAATTTGGAGAACATAACATCTGCTTGGATAAGTTAGCAATGAATTTGGTATATTCAAGAAACAGTGATATTAGAGTAAAAGGCAAGTTCAAATTAAGAAATAGGGCTTCCCTGGTGGCGCAGTGGTTGAGAGTCCGCCTGCCGATGCAGGGGACACGGGTTCGTGCCCCTGTCTGGGAAGATCCCACATGCCGCGGAGCGGCTGGGCCCGTGAGCCATGGCTGCTGAGCCTGCGCGTCCGGAGCCTGTGCTCCGCAATGGGAGAGGCCACAGCAGAGAGGCCCACGTACCGCAAAAAAAAAAAAAAAAAAAAAAAGAAATATTATAGAAATCCCCCCCAAAGATTATTTATTGTAAGAATGTAGTTGGACACATAATTCAGGGCACTATACAATTTTATTTTTCCGAAAAACTCAAAGGAGAAATTTTCTACCCTCTGGTTTTAATATCGAGAATAGTTTGGGCTCTCAAGAAAAGAAATATTATTGTTACTGTTTGTCACATAGCATTTTTCTCAGAAGATGGATATCTAAAAGCATAGTTCTAAAACCTCAAGTGTATACTGTATAATGTTATGTACTTGTGTGCAGAAACCTCATTGCTTGCTAATTATTTTTCATCTTTTTCCATTGTGTTTTCACTCTTCTCAGTTGAATGTGGGTTTTGTTGAAATGCTCCAAAAAGCCTTTTTCAAGATACTCTATGTGCATGTTTCAACAATGCTTAGGACATAATTTGGATGTATGTTGGTCCATGTCTTTGTGCCTATGTATGAATAAATGTAAATAGCTTTGAAATGAAAAGGAGAAAATTACAGTGAGAACATATTTTCAGAGTATGTGTAGGGTATCTATATGTAGGACTTATTTTTAAATTAGTTGAAATTTCAAATGTGCTATATGTCTAGAATCATTGGATTATTGCATTATTATTTTTCGATTATAACTTTGAATATTTTGCTTCTGTTGTCAAGGTAAGCAAAATCATAATAGCTACCGGGCTGACATTTTGCAAACCAGACTATGCATGCAGTTTAGCTTTCAATTATGAAACTAAGCAACTGTATTATTACAATTATAGTCTATAGTTTATATGTTTGGTCATTTCAGATAGTTTAAAGGCAGTTAAAACTTCGTATACGTTTAATAGTGCATACTTTAAATTTAACATGGTGCCAGGAAAATGGTCATTATAAACAGACTTACAAAGGTTTCTTTTCCTTTTTCCTTTGTTTTTGTTTTTTTCTTCTGCCCATCAATAACAATAACAAAAAGTTTTTTAAAAATGGCTCACTTATAAGTGAGGCAATATCTAAACGTAAATATTTTGTAACTCATTAATAATGTTATATTGCTTGTTTATTTGCTTTCTAAAAGCATCTGTGAGGTTTAGTTCTAACCAATCTTTCTTTAGAGTAGTTCCACTCAATAAAATTATTTTAAATTATCAAATTTTAGACTTAAATGGAAATATTTTGGAAAAAAATCCTCAATATCTAAAAACCTTATAATATTTCTTAATGGCTCATGTGTTTACTATTACAGTATGTATATGGCACATTAATTTATTTTGACACTAACAATGAACTGCCTCTTACACATATTTAACTTCTGTGCCTAAGAAATTGTACTACTTGATATTAGAAAGATCATCATTTCCATAAAAGATGCTATAGGCCACCCACAAAATAGGATTCTTATCAGGATGATCTTCTAAGCTACATTTCAACAGGTGGGTGAAAAACAAAGCAGGATTCCTCCTCTATGGTCACGTGGTTGGTTATTCAAAAAGCGCAAATATTGGATTTTTCTTTCTTGGATTTCTGTATATCATTTTCTTGATTATGACAGGAATTTTTGTCTTGGGGCACTCAGATTTTCTTAAATGGAACATATTACTTAAAAATGTAAGATATTATTTTTAATGGAAATCTTGTCTCATGAAATTCTCAGTGTCAAGGCCAGGTTTGGCTATATTATATGGGTAAATTGATTGCACTTTATATTTTTCCTGGCATACCACTGGGCAGGTAGGACTGGATATACAAAGTTAAGTACTGCATCCTTGTTTGTGTAACTTGTATGTAATTTATACATTGTCCTTTTTTAGATCATGTCAACTAGTCCTTAAAAAAAAGAAGAAATTGAGATGTTTTGATTATGATTTGCAAACCTATTTAATTTCTTTTCTGTGAATACAAATTGATTTTTAAACTCCCACAGAGATATCTTCAAGATTTTCTCTCCATTAATCTAAATAAATTTTTTTTTTTTTTTTTTTTTTGCGGTACGCAGGCCTCTCACTGTTGTGGCCTCTCCTGTTGCGGAGCACAGGCTCTGGATGCGCAGGCTCAGCGGCCATGGCTCACGGGCCCAGCCACTCCGCAGCATGTGGGATGTTCCCGGACCGGGGCACGAACCCGTGTCCCTTGCATCGGCAGGCGGACTCTCAACCACTGCGCCACCAGGGAAGCCCAAAATTTTATTTTTCGATTTGAATATTTGCAGCATAGTTTCTCTTCAAACAAATTTGTTTTCATTATTATTGTGAGAGGAATGGAATTCATATCATGGCCTCCTCTCATTTTCCCTCAGCATTGGAAGCTACCAAATCTGGGCTTAACTAAAATATTTTTAAAACTGATAAGTTTTTAATCATATATATTTCTTCTCTGAAAAATATCTGATTCCTAGCTTCTTTGCCTGAGTTGTGTCTTTAAGCTGATAGTATCAGTTATTTCTTTAATCTCTTAACTTATGTATGTTTTGGGTTCTTCTCAAAAATTTTGCCCATTTTTGGTAACCAACTTAATTGGCTGAGTTTATTGCAAAAAGAGGAAGTATTTTTCATTAAGTTCTGTTGAAAGAATTTCGGCTTAATGGAGGACGAACCTTCATCAAATCCATCTGAGTTACCTCTGACATTGTGTGAATTGCTTAATTTATTTTGTAGAAGTTAAAGTATTTAAAGATGGTTATATTGTGCACATTTGTCTTCCTCTGGTTTAAATGGGTGAAATTATTTCATTCCTAATGATTAGGCCTAAAATAGGAATTCTTAATTGGGAGTCCAAAGGGATGTGTGCACATTTATCAGAGGTCTGTGAACCTGGGTGAGGAAAAAAATACATCTCTACTTTTATTATCTGCAATTGATGTTTAGCATTTCTTTTAATTAGGATATAAGCAATTGAATTACTTAGCTATTGCTGCATAACAATTAAAATTGTTAATCAGGAATCTAGGTGTGGCTTAGTTGAGTGTTTCAGGCTCAGGTATGAGCCTGGGCCGTCAGCATCTCAATGCTTAACTATGGGAGTATCTCCTTTTAAGCTCACTCACTTTCCTATTGGCAAGCTTCAAAAGGTAGACTTCCAAGCTTAGTCATGGGGTATCTGCTTGGGGTACCTCATGACGTGGTGCCTAACTTCCCCTAATGCAAGCAATCCAAGAAAGAGCAAGAGAGAGCACATCAAGGAGAGTAAGAGATCAACTAAGCAGAAACTATGGTCTTTATATAACCTAATAGTGGAAGAGGTATCCCAGAACATCTGCTGTATTCTATTTGTTAGAAACAAATTACTCAGTTCAACCCATGCTCAAGAGGAGATTACACAAGGATATGAATACCAGGAGATGGGATCGTGGGGGAACATTTTAGAGGCTACCTACCACAGCAATAAACCCAGTGATATAAACTATATCTGTGCCTTTATGAATGTTAGAAATAAGAGATATTTTCAGTTCACATTATAATTTTTGGAAAGTCATGATATTCTGTTTATGGTCATCATTGCCTTAAAATTAGGACATATAGAACTTGTTATGTAATGCTTTAATACTTTAACAAAGAAACATAAAAAAGCAAAAATACTACTACTACGTTGTAACTTGATGGTTTATTAATATTTCAACAACTGTATTTTAATATTGCTGGTTTCTCATGCATTTTCTATACTTTATTCTTTTAAAATATTCTTCTGAGAAGGGTTCCAAAAGCTTTGCCTGATAGAAAAGTCTGTAGTACATCAGAGAACCCTGGCTTAAAAAAATCAAATAACACATTAAGTTGTCACTCATGTTCAATGGCATAAGAAAAGAAAATTGCAAAACTCTCCTGATTTCACTAGCTAATTTCTACCACAAACCAGGTAATAAAGTAATAAGAACTTGCTGGTAAAACATTGGTGAAAGGGCACAAATATTCAGTTATCAGATGAGTAAAATCTGAGGATCTAATTTATAACATGGTGACTATGGGTGAGGCAAAGAGAAACAATTAATTATACCAGGGTAAAAAGAGAAATGTTATTTTGAGAATTCTGTTACTCTCTAGAACTACAAAAGTTTGACAATCTGGTAGCTTAATTATATAGGCAAAATTAATTGACTTCTTTTGATCACTGTTTTTTTTCTTTTCCATTTTCAAAGTGTAAATTTATTTCTAACATTTGTTTAAGATGAAAGACAAATGAAGCCAGAGTGGCAAAACAGAATGATGTAGGTCTTCTAACAACTATCGTTCTTTAATTATAATTAGTTAATTAATATACCAATACATGTACTTATGTTCAACCACTCAACATAAAAATAAAATTGGTAATTCATATATATGTGAGTGTGTGTATGTGTGTATGTGTATGAATACTGTTTGACAATACTTCCAGTGGAGAAGAGATCATGAAAATCATTTCAAATGCAAAAACTTAATGATAATTTAATACTTTTTGCCATGAAGCATTGTCAGATTTCAGAAATATTATAGAACTAAAGTTGCAACATATTATTTATTAAATAAAGTATTCTGCATTTCTTTTTTCATTTCAATTAAAATATTATCATAGAAGTCAAATGTATGGATAGATATTCTTTAACTTAAAATATTTCTACATAATGAATAAATATCTCCTACTTTGACACTGAATTTGGCAATATCAACTTTTATAAAGATAACATGTTTTGTATATTTTGAAACTAGGTTCATAAGTACATAAAGGGGCATGTCGTATCTTCTTTATGTTTTTTTTCATTTCTATAGAATACAGAATTTTCCTGTATTAATCCCTTTCCCTCAAGTTATATTTTGTATATTATTAGTACAAAAACCATGTATAGTCGGGTTCTTTGGGAAACAGATACTGACACAAGTTTAGCAGTGTGAAAAGCTTATTGCAGAGTAATGCTCATAAAAGTGAAAAGGCAAGGATGGGAGGTGGGGAAGGAAGAACTGAACATGGAGAGCAAGGAGACCATAATTTAGATTCACTAAAGTCTTTACCACGGCAGTGGTGAAAACAGAGCAAAGATTAATCAGTAAAGAGCCTGAAGTTGAGATTCATTATTTGTATTTATTTTTACTAAATAATTATTTAATGATTTTGAACTAATTCCTGATTTGTAGACTCACTGTAGGCTAATTTTTTTCACTTCACCCTGTCCACCATTGAGGCATGAGCTGGATTTGAAAATAAACAAGCTAAGACACAGAAGGAGACCTATCTATATAACAAAGAGAAATTAGAGAATGTGAAGTTGTCCAAGACCTCCCAGCCAAAGAGCATTCTATAGCGCAGGACCACTGGGGAACCAAAATTGCACCAAAGAAATAGGATACTGTCTAGTGCTTCAGGCAATCAATCCGGTCTTGCCAGAGATGATGATAGTATTACTCCAATAAGAATGCTGAGATTGCGGAACAATGAAGGATAACAATGCCATGTTATAAGAAGTGTTCAACCCTAGACCCTGATCCTGCCGGGAGATGGGACAATGCTTTTTGTTTATTACCTTATAGCCCAAATGACAGAATATCTCTCCTAATGTCCAGTCTCTGGTCCTGCAAAGTCCTCTGCTGCCTCTGTTATGAAAAAGAAACAAGGAAGACTTCCAACTTTGGAAAGATGCTCTATTCCCTATTCTCCCCCATAAGTACAACAAAAAATTCTAGAGATTACATTTATTTTTAAAAATTAATAATAACTAAAAGACTTTTTCTGAAAGACAGGGAGAAAAAGTAGGCCAAGAGGGGTACATGGATATCTGGCAGAAGTGAGGTGGCTGAAATGAGCTGGCAACGCTCCTCCTGCCTCCGTGCTGTCAAAGCAGGTCAGCTAAAACAGAAGGTGTTAAGTAAGATCCAAGCACTCCTAAAATGGTACCCAGAGTGCCCAGGTCTCAGTCTTCAATCAGTTGTTATAGCAACAATCAGGAAGACCTCAAAGTGAGTGAAAAAAAAAAAGAAAATCAATAGATGAAAACACTGAGATGGAAGAGGTTAGAATTATCTGACAAAGACTGTAAATCAGCTACCATAAAAATACTCTCATGAGCAATTACAAACATAAATGAAATACACTTTAAAATCTTAGCAAAGAAATTGAAAGTCTCAACAGAGAAATAAAAGATATAATAATGAAGAATCCAATGGAAATTTTAAAACCGAAAAATACTGTAGGAAAAAACACCTCAGTGAATAGACTCAACATCAGATGCAGGGGAGAGAATAATAGATCAGTGACCTGAAATATAGAAAAAAAAAAAATTGTCCAATCTAAGAAGAAGAGAAAATAGGCTGAAAGAAAAACTGGCAGACCTCATGGACTATAAAAAATATCTACCATTTGTGTAACTATAGTCATCTACAACTAATAATAATATAATTTATACTAAAATAATTATAATGTAGAGTTTTTTTAACATCTTTATTGGAGTATAATTGCTTTATAATGGTGTGTTGGTTTCTGCTGTATCACAGAGTGAATCAGCCATACATATACATATACCCCCATATCTCCTCCCTCTTGTGTCTTCCTCCCACCCTCCCTATCCCACCCCTCTAGGTGGACACAAAGCACGGATTTGATCTCCCTGTGCTATGCGGCTATGCTTCCCACTAGCTATATATTTTACATTTGGTAGTGTATATATGTCCATGCCACTCTCTCATTTCGTCCCATCTTACCCTTCCCCCTCACTGTGTCTTCAAGTCCATTCTCTATGACTACATCTTTATTCCTGTCCTGTCCCCAGGTTCTTCAGAGCCTTTTTTTTTTTTTTTAGATTCCATATATATGTGTTAGCATACGGCATTTGTTTTTCTCATTCTGACTTACTTCCCTCTGTATGACAGTTTCTAGGTCCACCCACCTCACTACAAATAACTCAATATCATTTCTTTTTATGGCTGAGTAATATTCCATTGTATATATGTGCCACATCTTCTTTATCCATTCATCTGTTGATGGACATTTAGGTTGCTTCCATCTCCTGGCTATTGTAAATAGAGCTGCAATGAACATTGTGGTACATGACTCTTTTTGAATTATGGTTTTCTCAGTGCATATGCCCAGTAGTGGGATTGCTGGGTCATATGGTAGTTCTATTTTCAGTTTTTTAAGGAACCTCCATACTGTTCTCCATAGTGGCTGTATCAATTGACATTCCCACCAGCAGTGCAAGAGGGTCCCCTTTTCTCCACAGTCTCTCCAGCATTTATTGTTTGTAGATTTTTTGATGATGACCATTCTGACCAGTGTCAGGTGATACCTCATTGTAGTTTGATTTGCATTTCTCTAATGATTAGTGATGTTGAGCATCCTTTCATGTGTTTGTTGGCAATCTGTACATAATGTCGTTTTAATTCTTCTATGAAATGAAATATATTTGTTCTAAGGTGCAAATAGTTTCTTAAGGATTTTCTTTAAAAAATGAGAATTATGATAAGGTGTTATTTATCTTTATCTTATCCTGTCTTCACATGCATTCAGCAGTTGTCATATTGACTCCATGGCAACTTGGCAGGAGTTTTGAGTTTCCAGCCTTGTGGTTGAGTTGCCTCTTCCACCTGTCTAAAATTTAAGTTAGTCACTATGCTTTAAGCCTTTATTTGACCAACTATTGCAATCTATAGTAAATTGTGTTTTTTTTCCAATTGATGAGAAAAATGGAAGAAAGCACTGCAAAATGGGAGCTCTGGGGATTTTGTTACCTTCCCTTAAAAAAAATCAGATTCATTTAAAAAGAAAGAAATAAAAAGAGCAACATGAGTGACTTCCTACTTTCCTTCCCAACTTAAGAAACACAAATTTTAAAAAAAAGAAATGAACAATATGGATTATAAGAATGATGTTATTATAAGAGTTGCCTAAGTTGAAGTAATAGAAAAAAAAATTTTTTAAACCAGTACAGATTTTTGTTTTGCAATTTGGATTTCTTCTAATGACCAATGGTGAAGTCATAGGAAAGCCAAAGTATAACATAACAATTGTCACTGCCTGTGTCTAGGATATAATATTATGTGTAACATAATGTTTTACTATATACACCCTAAGGAACTTTGATATTTTGGTTTTTCTTAGCTAAAGCTGTTGAAACTAACTTCTGATAAATGTTATTTTCAGTTTTCCTTAAAATTGAAAATAGAAATGTGTCTCAATTGTACTACTCTTTGCCGAGTACTCTGATTTGTTAAACTAACTTTAAGAGCTGAATCTCTGTATATTGCTTGGTGGACAAATATGTTCGTGTTAAAAGAAATGTAATTACTCATACTGATGGTGCTGCTGTTTACCAGCTTGATAAGAAGGCAAGTTCTATACCCAAGAAAGAGTTAAATAACAGTATTGGCCAACATTTTTATAAATAATAAAGAGATTAATGTGACTTTTTGCCTTTGACAGTTTCTCTAAATACTTATCAGTCTGCACAATACATACTTTATAACACTTTATGTAAACCATTTGACATTCAATTGACTATGATTTTAATTATATTATCAATTAGGTATTTGTGTTTATTATCAACCTATAACCATTTTAGAAACAGATTTAATTATTACATTTTTGCCTATGTTATTTTATAACATTATAATAATTTACTTCTTTTACACAGCAAGTCTATTAAATTAAATCTTTTATTGAATATGTACAGCATCACCTGAATCTGTACCACACTAAGAATGCATGAATTGAGAAAGTTTTATTATTTCTCAATCCTCCCAATAACTTCATCATGTTTTAAATACGTGTATTAAATACCACACAAACACATGCATATATAATAAAACATTTTCATTAAAATTTGTAATAATAAATAACAATAATAATGAATGAAGTATTTTCTTAATAGTAATAATTATTTCATATTAGGGGTAGTTATTAAATGTTAAATAGTTGTTAAATTCCAAACAAATACTTTATATTTAAAAGCAGCCAGGATGTCACCAATTATAAAACAAGGACACTATAGGGACAGCTGTCATACACTCCATGTGCCAGGTGCAAGAACAATATACTTTTCTGGTTGTAATTAAAAACTGCAATAAATCGTCTTTTAATACACTGAACGTTATACATAAAATATTTCCAACTCAATTGTATTTTTATTACCCTTTTTATGCTGTTTGAACATCTTCCTGTTCTATTTGAACATTAATTTGTAGGTAGAATGATTCTAAATTTTATATTAAATCAAAACACTTTCCCAAATATAAAGCTAATTAAACCAGAAAAATTCAATGGAAATATTGTTATTTAGTCATCTAGAATGCCTAATTAACTAATTAATATTTCACAATACTGCTCTTAAGGAAAACTTTCTAAGGAGGCTGGGAACATAGAAAGAGACACTTGTGCAAACATAATTTCAAGTCTTCTATGCAGTTGACCCGCAACTTATTTTACAGACATATGGGCATGTGCAGACACATGCACAACACACACACACACACACACACACACTCAATTTTTTTCTCTCCTCTAATCTCTTATTTAAGAAAATTTAAAAGTTGCCTAACCAAGAGAATACATAGCCCTTTAAATAATACTCTGACAAAGGTGACTCAAACGCTCCCTTTACCCTTTTATCTCATAAGCATATTTAAATAGAAAATAACAATTCCTGGAACTGAACCACTAACTAAAATAAAATCGTGTGTATGCCAGGTCACACTTATTTCACACTTATTTTTACGAAGTGCAAGATAAATTTTTCAAGTTAAAAAAGATACTTGGATGCTGATTTTAAAATAGTCTTCTGGTCTCATCTGGTTTCACCCAGGCATTCATGGCCATTGTGGGTCAGGTAGCTTTTGCTCTGTTTGTCTTGGCTGGTCCTTGTCACTTGTTTGGGAAAAGGCTGCTCTAGACTCTATAGGAAGCCAAGAATGGGGAAAATGAGCTCTCTTTCAAATGGTATCTCATCTTTCGCCAGGCTATTTTGGCTACTTCCCATGGCAGCGTCATGGTTCCAAGACAATGTGGTTGTCTCTTAAGACCTAGGCTCAAAACTTGCAAAAGATCACTTCTACCACATTCCCTTGGCAAATGCAAGTCACAAGCCTCAGGGAATATGGAACTGGACTTTTCTTCTTCAGTGGGAAGCTGCAAATTCACATTAGGAAGGACATTGGCATAGGGATAAATAATTGTGGGAAGTTTTGCAATTAATCTACCACAATCCTTATCTAACTGAATGGTCAGATTAAATTTCTTATATCAAATAACCCTCCCACACACTCACTACCATAGAAGGAAAAAAAAATACTGCTTCTCTCTGGATCTCCCATATGGCTAATGTCAAAGAAAATTTTTACCAGACAAAGCTAAATAGGCAAGGAAGACGCTCAAGACTGTCGCAGTTCAACTCCAGTGAAACAGAAAGGCACTCTGAGTTATTTCTGAGTTTGCAAATGCTTCTGTCTAGGTTTAGGCCACCTGTGTTTGTTACTTGGCACCCAGGGAAATTAGGCTCATACCTCCCACAGAGACTGGGATATAGGGGCTCTATCTTTCTCTAGGATTACCTTTCAAAGGGATGGCTCCTAGGTCCTAAAGAAAGACATTTCTTGGGTCCCAAACCTGGCAAGAAGAGATTTATATACATTTCAAAGAGAGGCAGAGGAAAAAAATTGCAATGGCAGGTCATCTAGTGCCAGTGCTATAAGAACTGGGAGGTCAGGGGCCCATAGTGAGGAAAAAAATTATCTAAAGTTTAGTCAACCTGAGAAGAATGTTAAGGCTATCTTGGTCACTAAATATATTTCATTCACCCAGTCACCTCTCAACTGCCTCCTCTAATTATATTATATGTTAAATTAATTCTATCACTTTAAAAGCAAGTAAAATTATTTTGTCTCTATCCTCATAGATTATATATATGATTGTATATATGTACATATATAAATCCTTATTTTTCCAAATCTATTAAAAATATTTTCTAAATCTATTTTATTGTTAGTGTTATATACTTAAATACCATAGGTAAAGTAAAATTATTTTACATTTTTATAGTTAATTTATTTTACATAAGTGACTTTTGAATTATTTACATTAAGAAAAAGAAAACCCTACTTTACTTCAATTGGATGTTTTTATCTTGAACTAAGTTAGCCAGCACTTTTACTATCACATGCTATTTCTTATAAGTGGAGTAACATTTATCCTCATGAAAAAACTTGTAGAAGAAATAAGATTTTGCCATGTAGACTTTGCTCATGAATAAAATGCCTTTAGGGGAAAATAGAAATTACTTTCTTCTCCCCATTTTCTTACCCAGAGTAACAGCTCTGCTGACATAAATGAAATTTTATAAAAAGAGACACATTTTGTTTGGAGACAAGTATGAAATATTCCAAGTTTAAAGGTGGACTTTTTAGAAAATGGTGAACAGAGAAAAACAACGTTAATGGGAGAGCAGTTATAGGCTCATCTATGTTGTTAACATAAATTACATTGCCATAAAATTGTACCATCCTTTTCTACAGAGAATCAAGAGCATTTTATCATAACAAAAGACTATTCATTTTAAACTCAGTGGGAAATAGGCAGCAGTGGAATTCTTATTAGAATGTGCAGTGATAAAGAATTCAGCTCAGCTGTGTCTTATAAATGTACAAGTTAAAAAAACTTTCTTATAAATGGACTGACCTTCAAAATAGTAATATCATACCTAAAACAAATATCTGTTGTGTTGCTTATGTACTTTGGGACTTATATATATATATATATATATATATATATATATATATATATCTAAACAGGTAAAACATGTATTAGTACAATTTGGTGAAGTACCAATTTTGAAATAAAACAGGTCTTCAACTTTAGAGAAAACTTGAACAAATAATTTTCATCTACATGTCATCAACTTCCAGATCTTCAGAGTAATGGTGTTGTCCCTCCTCTCTATGTCTCTGATAGTTGAACTTCCCACAGACATCCATCCATGTTCCTGAGTAATCTCATCAGTAATCTATGAACCAGACTTTACATCATACGGCAAGACATGATCAACATCAGTGAGGTAGTGAAATGCAGTCAGTCCATCAGCCATTGATGTCATATTAGCTGTGACCCAGCTCTACACCGCTGATCGTGTTCAGAAGATGGATGACTTGAATTACATTAGCAGCTGCTGAAGGCAAATTAGAGCAAGGTGAGTGTGGGCAAAGTGAAGAAAAGTGAAACAAAATTCACGATTGGTACCAAAATATCATTTCAGAGTGTGGAGGTGTTATTGAGTAAATCATTGAAAATATTTTACTTTTAATACTCATTTCTTCCTTTTTACATTTGATACATTGGTAGTGCTGCTGTAGACCCAAGAATAAAAAAATTGCAACCTGGCAATTTTATTTTATTTTATGATAATATTTATTTTATTTTATGGTCATGATAACATTTTTATTATAAAATCTGAGGCAATAGAAGAAAAAAAAGAAGTTTTTTCTAATCTTGCTTGAGTTACTTCAATTATCAAATGAAGCTCCAAGTACAGTTTAACATTTCTATGATTCGGATGGTTCTCAATTCTCACACTTTTTTTTTTTTAAGTGGTTAATTTTTAAAATTATTATTAATTAATTAAGTTTTGCTGTGTTGCGTCTTCGTTTCTGTGCGAGGGCTTTCTCTAGTTGTGGCAAGCAGGGGCTACTCTTCATCGCGGTGCATGGGCCTCTCACTATCGCGGCCTCTCTTGTTGCGGAGCACAGGCTCCAGATGCGCAGGCTCAGTAGTTGTGGCTCAAGGGCCCAGTTGCTCCGCAGCATGTGGGATCTTTCCATACCGGGGCACGAACCCGTGTCCCCTGCATCGGCAGGCAGACTCTCAACCACTGCGCCACCAGGGAAGCCCTCACATGTTCTTATGTATTGTGTTGGGAGGAAAAAATGTTCCTTAAGCAACAATCAAAGGCAATCTCTTCTATAAACTATCCATGGTAAAATAAAGTTGTTTTCTTAAATGGAAGTATAGTTGATTTACAATGTTGTATTAGTTTCTGGTGTACAGCAAAGTGATTCAGTCATATATATATATATATGTATATTTTCAGATTCTTTTCCATTAATATAAGATATTGAATATAGTTTTCTGTGCTATACAATAGGACTTTGTTATCTGTTTTATATATAGTAATGTATATCTGTTAATCCCAAACTCCTAACTTATTTCCTGCTTTCCCCATTGGAAACTATAAGTTTGTTTTCTATGTCTGTGAGCCTGCTTCTGTTTCATAAATTCACTTGTATCATTTTTTTAGATTCCACATGTAAATGATATCATATGATATTTGTCTTTCTCTGTGTGACTGACTTCACTTAGTATGGTAATCTCTAGGTCCATCCATGTTGCTGCAAATGGCATTATTTCATTCTTTTTATGGCTGAGTAATATTCCATCACACACATACACACATATGTATAAAATCACATCTTCTTTATCCATTCATCTGTCAATGGGCACTTAAGTTGTTTCCATGTCTTGGCTATTGTAAATAGTGCTGCAGTGAACATTGCGGAGCATGTATCTTTTTGAATTGAGAGTTTTTGTCTTTTCTGGATATAAGCCCAGGAGTGTGATTGCAGGATCATATGGTAATTCTATTAATATTTTTTTAAGGAACCTCCATACTGTTCTCCATAGTGGCTATATCAATTAACATTCCCACCGACAGTGTAGGAGGGTTCCCTTTTTTCCACACCCTCTCCAGTATTTATTATTTGTAGACTCTTTGGTGATGGGCATAGAACTATTAATTCTCCTGTGAACTACAATACATGCTAATGAAAAAATCTTAAATATCTTACATGTTTTTATAAACTTTAATCAAATAAAATCATAGAATTTGTATAATTTTTTGAATTGGCTTCTACTAAACAGTATATATATATATATATATATATATATATGGGATTTATCTCTATTCTTTATAATAGAATTTCATTTATTTTATTATAATGTAATTTTTATTAAATAAATATAACAATATTTATTTGGCTTCCAAATTTTTGCTATCACAAAGTATAAATGAATGTTCTTATACATATCTTTTTGTAAAAATTCAATTACATATAAGACCATGGTAATATGAATATAGAGTGGAATTTCTGGGTCATCAGAAATTACTTTATTTAGTTTTAAAAGATCCTTCCAGTTTTTCTAATTGGATGTATAAATTGGTACTAATTATACCAATTTATACACCCACAAGTAATGTATGAGCATTCCAATTGCTCCAGGATGTCACCAACACAGGTTATTGAAAACCCTTCTCATATTAGCCATTCCAATGAGTGTATAGTGCTTGTATTATTTTGTATTATTCTTGGTGAACAATAAGGCACTATACCTATACCCATTTGTGTTTTTATTGACTATCTGAATATCTCTTTGTAAAATTATCTTCAAATTTCAGATCATCTCTCTTTTATTAATTTGTATATTTTCTTATAGATTTGTATATTTTGGATATGAGAAATTTGCATGTTTTATGTATTGCAAATGATTTATCTAGTCTTTGATTTTACACTAATAATGGTGTTCTTACATGAACAGAATATGTCATACTAATGAACTTCTCATATTTACATCTACAATTTTTATTGATGAACTTTTCACATTTAGATTGAGTATTAATTTTTGCATATACTGTTTGGTAAGGGTCATGAATAATTTTCTTCCGTGTCAATATTCACTTGACACCACCACTTATTGAAAAATGATCATTGCCAACCATAAGCATTGCTATAAATCAAGTGTAGGTCTACATGTAGGTGTAGTTTTAGACTATTTATTCCCCTGTACTGCTCCATTTGTCTTTCTTCATGCCAATACCACACTGTTCTAATTACCATGTTTGTCCTAATTACTTTATAATAAATGTTGATAACTGATCGAATTTGAGTAAGTCCACTAATTCCGTTTTTAGTTTGCTTTCAAGAACGTCTTGTTGATATCATCTTAGCCATTTGTGTTACCACAAATATTATAAAGCCAGCTTTTCATTTTATATTCAAAATCCTGACAGGGTTGTGTTTGGGAATGTACTGGATTTATAGGTCAAATGCTGGAGCACTCACATCTTTACCTCTCCTGATACATGACTTAGTACATACAGATATACCTCAATTTATTTAGATTGCCTTTAATTTCTCTCAATAATGTTGTATAATTTGTTAGTACAGATCTTGCCCATGTTTGGTTGGGTTAACTTTGTTTTTTCGTTTGTTTTTTTGTTTTTTAAAATACATTTATTTATTTATTTTTATTTTTATTTTTGGCTGCGTTGGGTCTTCATTGCTACACGTGGGCTTTCTCTAGTTGCGGCGAGCAAGGGCTACTCTTCGTTTCTGTGCGTGGGTCTTCTCACTGCGGTGGCTTCTCACTGCGGTGGCTTCTCTTGTTGTGGAGCACGGGCTCTAGGTGCGCGGGCTTCAGTAGTTGTGGCTTGCGGGCTCTAGAGCGCAGGCTCAGTAGTTGTGGTGCACAGGCTTAGTTGCTCCGAAGCATGTGGGATCTTCCCTGACAAGGGCTTGAACCCATGCCCCCTGAACTGGCAGGCAGATTCTTAACCACTGCACCACCAGGGAAGTCCAAGGTTGGGTTAACTTTGTAATGTAATATGGCATCCCCAAGTTATCAGCACAAACAATATGCAGTTTTTTAGTTCACAATTTTATGGGTTGGCAGTTAGTCTCAGTAGAGTGGTTCTCCTGATGTGGGCTTTGCTCAGCTGATTTTTGTTGTGTTCACTTATGGGTCTGTATTTTATGTAAGTCTCTAAATATACTAGATGAAAGGTCAGTGATTCCTGCAACTTTAAATCCTGGAGTCTAGGGGCCATGGACCCTATCCTATGCAGTGACATCTAGCCGGCCTGTTTTCTGTGATGGGCATAGGAAATGTTTCTTCAAATTTCCCCCAGTGAATGATTCTCAAGCAGGTATAATAATTAAGCCATATGACCATTTTCCATTTTGTGCACTATGATAGAACTCATATTTTATTTGTAGGATATCATGTCTTGGATATATTGTGAAGGGCCTGAATATATGAATACCTTGTGTATATCAATATTATATCTGCCTTTCTGAAGATTACTTTAGAGTTTATTTTTACTTTCTGATGTTTGTACATATTTATTAGTGAATAGATAATTTTAAAATACAAACAGTTCAAGGTGAGTCCTATTTTTCCATCTCCTGATCCTGCCTCAGGACATGGAGGAAATGCCACAATAATATAATCATGAATGTCAGGAGTCTTTCTAGATGCTAATAGTGGATGACACGGAAAGTCAGGGACAGTATTGGGATTCAGTTCAGTCCAAGGAATTAAGGTAAGGGGAGGTGAAGGTATGGAAAAAAACCCTGTTTCTTCAATAACTCTCCCTATACACATACACAAATACTTCTGCAATTAAAAGGAACAATTTCATACACTAAGAGTGCAGTGTATTTTGATTAAAATTTGTCTGGTTGTTAAATATTTCAGAAAGAGAATTGTTTCTAAATATTTCAGTAACATTAAATTTTTCCATGGCATATTTTATTCTAATACTAATAATGACAAATTTAGGAACTTGGTTCTTATACACTTTAATTAGTTAACAAAGGAAGCAGGAAAGGAAGCTAATAGTCTTTAAACTTGACACTATAACAGATACTTTTCATGTCATTTTGCTTTTGTGTGTACATTTAGAAAAACGTTGACATCAGTGGTCCAAAATGTAAAAATTGTATAAAGAATGTATATATAGGAAAATTGAGCTTTCAAATATAGCTTGGAAAAGTAATCAATTCTTTCAAAAATTGGAGAGTAACACAAGATGATAATTATTCCAAATTTGACAGTCTTTATTATAATTATTATTAAAGAATTTGAAACTATGTAACAGAGAAAAGACCTTTTAAGGCAGTGAAACTATACAATGATTGATACCTGTCATTATATATTTGTCTAAAGCCTTAAAATGAACAACTCTAGGGATAAAAGAAGATTCAAGAGATGGTATTGAAGGAGCAATCTATTTTTTAATAATGGCTCCAGAAATAGAATGATAACCCTGAATAATATATTTGTCCTAAGAACAGAAAAAAAAAATTATCCCTCAAATTGGCTAGGCTTTCTGATTAAGTAATACATATGAAAAGAAGAAAATTGTTTAGCTGAAACTTAATAACGGAGAACAACAGATAAAGAAGAGAAAAAAGGGAAGACAGAGGTAAAAAATGATGAGGTTAGTTATTCTTCAGTAACTATTAAACTAGTATCCATTATTCATATGTTCTTTTGAAAGCATGATAGCTAGCTAGTAGCATATACATATCATTCTTCTTTCTCAGACATGCTGCAAAGTACTCTACAGTCATTTCACAAATTTTCTTCATAAAAAAAGTAGTGTCTCTTCAAGGACCAGGTTAGTCATCATCAGCCAGGAAAATACACAATCTCAGTCCTGACTCCCAACCTACTGAATCAGAATCTGCACTTAGGGCTTCCCTGTTGGCGCAGTGGTTGAGAGTCCGCCTGCCGATGCAGGGGACACGGGTTCGTGCCCCGGTCCGGGAAGATCCCACATGCCGCGGAGCGGCTGGGCCCGTGAGCCATGGCCGCTGAGCCTGCGCGTCCGGAGCCTGTGCCCCGCAACGGGAGAGGCCACAACAGTGAGAGGCCCTCGTACCGCAAAAAAAAAAAAAAAAAAAGAATCTGCACTTAAACAAAGTCCTCAGGTGATGTATGTGCATATTAAAGTTTGAGAAGACTGCCTTAAACTCAGAGACTTTTTCCAAGATCACACAGAGAGTAGAGCAGAACGTTAATTTGCCATCTGCTTAACCAAACATTACTGTGTGTATCACATAGATGTAAAATACAACCACAGCAGAATAAAAAACCGTGTGGGAAAAATCAAGATTGAGTATGTGTGATGCATTTATACATGTTCTTCCAGAGAAGGGACTTTATATTAGAAGAGTATCAGTCTCAGTGGAGATTATTCTGCCATTGCAATTTAGAAGGAGAGAAAATTGCCTCAAAAGATGAATGAAAATCCATTTAATCTTGATGATTTCTTTCATACAGTCTCCTGGTAGTCGAAATTATCAATTCAAATATTTTAAAATGATCGAGGTAATAGCTAGAGAGCCCTCTCAGATACATGGGAAGTGTGTTCAAAATGGCAGAGTATAAGCACACTATAATAGTTTCATTGTATTTTTTCTTCAGTATTGACTAAAAGGATGTAAAAATTAGGTTCTGTACTCATAGAAACAAAATGCCTTCTTTAGTTTTTGGATGCATAACACGTCTATTGAATTTTTTCATTCTCTTAGGTCCTTCAACTAATGAGTGCCTACAGATAATTATTATTTTGAAGAAAATAAGAAAATAAGCTGACCTGTATTCTGTTTTGAATTGTGGATGTGATAGTTGAACTATGTATCTGTGATGTGTTAGCTGAAGCAATTAAAGATAGATTAAAAAATGCAATTTTAGAATTAATTGTTTGAGGAATAGGTGCTTTTGTGTGTCTCTAGTTAGACTGTATTTAGATTTTCGATAATTACAAGTGGTTTTGTAATGTGAATATTAGCAAAATTATATTGAGTCTATATGCAGATCATATGCTTTAAAGGACACCATCTGCTCTTTTACACTGTTTTATCATAACATTTACACATAGCTCTGAAAATAACCATTTAAGATGGAAATACCCATAAAAATTAATTGATTGTTTTGCTACCCTTCTTAGTTCATTGCATTACTGGTATGGATATATATTATACTGTACTATGTTTTTTCCTTCTCAGTACTCTTTTTGGCACCATAAGAACAGAACTTTTTAAGAATAAGAACGTTGTAGAATTTAAAACCCTGTGATAGCTCACTTTTATTAAATAATGACTATTTAAAAAATAAGTTAATTTTTCTGGATCTACATTAGTATGATAACTATAAAGCATCAAAAGTTATCTAAATCATGCAAACAACTGACATTCATCCTTTGATACATTTACAAACCAATAAAGCTAGTTAGTTACATAGTTTTCAAATTTAATTTACATAATAATTTTAAACATAAATATTTCTTTATTGCCAAATCAACCTTATTCAAATATACATTTTATTTATTATAACATTTTAGTATTGCATATTTTGATCTATTTAAAATACATGAAAAACTAAAGACTGACAATTAAATATTTTAATGAGACAGTGGAAGTCATCTTATTTCAGATGATCTCTGGTTCATTACTTGGGTTCCTCTCATTTTTCAGGTGCATCAGTGTAAATCTGCTGAGATCCCACTGACCTTTGCATTTATAAGTGTGTTAAATGTCTATTTCACAGACTCTGGAAAGCTTAATGTTGTTTCAAGACTTCTTGTCATTTCTGGAGTTTTATAATTTCACAATCACTTCTATTAATGGGTTTAGAGACTGTTGTCCTACTGATGTTTAGTTCAGTGTCAAACCAGTTGCCATCTATTCATTACATCTGCAGTAGCTTTTACCTGCCTTGCCCATTGAAGCCAAGAAGATGCTTGTTACATAAAACTTACAATTGAGTATTGAAGGTATTGTTTTGAAAAATGTTAAGTGACATTTGACACACTCGGTCTACTATAGTTTTTATCCTATCTTTTTTTTTTTCTCTACAACAGATTTTCTCAGCTTAGTGGTGTTGAAATTTGGGGCCCAATGATTTTTTTGTTGTTGTATGGGTCTCTGTTGTGCATTGCAATGTGTTAGCAGTGCATCCCAGGCCTCTACCATGTAGGTGCCCTGGGCAGCCTCCACCAGGTATGACCACCCAAAGTGTCTGCTGCATTGTCAAATATCCCCTGAGAGGGCCCTCCTTCTCCTGTTGATAACAATTGCACCAGGAAAAAACTTTTTTTCTTTATCTTCAATTTTCGAATATACAGTATTAAGCCTCTCCTTCACCTCTTCCCACCCATTTCTGAAAACTCAAATTAATAATTATTTTGTCAACATTGATCAACCATAGTTTCTGTCATGGAGAGTTAAGTTCATATTTTCATAAAAAATAGAGATAAATGATTTTTAATACATACGTGTACATGTATATGAGTGTATTAGTGTGCACCTGTGTTTACCATATTCATCAAAAGATTCTGAAGTTTATAAAATAATGAGATAATATCCCAAATAAATATCTATCTTTAATAAATACAGTAAATTTGAATATCCAAAGGTGTATAAAATGTAGCTACATAATTTTTATCTTTGAAATTTTTCCATTAAAATATCTCAACATGCAATTTAAAGGTACCCAACTGTAATATTATTTTATGACATATTACTTGTTTTTGTACACATTTAAGCAAATTATTTGGTAGCCATTTATATAAAAGCTTTTTAATCATACCTTATATGCATCAGTCACTTGTGCTTAAAAACGTAAAACACTTAGTACACACATCAAAGAAGAATACACATTAGAAAATTTAAACAAAAAAATAGCTTAACATTAGTGTAAGCAAAACATACCAATTCTAAATACTTTTTCGTACTCTAAATACGTTTGTCTTCCTCTTGTACACATTACTCAATTTCAGTTTCAAAAATACCAAAATACCTGGTAATATTCTATTTAAGGTAATGAGTTCAGTAACTGTGGCTTTAAGCATGTATATAACAAATTACCTATCTACCTACCTATCTATCTGTCTATCTATCTATCTCTGTCCATTTTTATTCTGGCACTGGAAATCTTCAATGAGCTCTTATTATTATCTCTCAAAACCTGTGTTATACCCTCAATTGTTGCAAAACAATGAAATTGATAGAAGTGCTGGTGGTTAGAAGTTACGCTGGTTTTCACTGGAATTCTTTTTGACCATATACCATTTGTTTCTTCCTAAGCAAATTACTTAACCTCTCCAAACCACAGCTTAGTCATCTGAAAAACAGAGATGGCAGTAATTTCCTCATTGTACTATTGGGCCAATTCTACAAATATCGTTGCAAAATTCTTTTGTTCCCAGTGTTCCAATGAAATCAAGCTATTGTGGAATATATTTCTACTGAAAATATTTTTTATTTTTCTAGATTAGCAAATATATTAATGGCACAGAGTACACCTTTGGATAGAATATATTAACTCTATGTAATTACAAAGCAGCATTTAAGTCAATGCAAAAATATTTAAATCACCAGAATGCTCTGAAAAGAATACTTATCCTTATTATGCAAATATTTAATTATGTTTTATTCTTGGACAGATTAAATCAGTGAACTCTTAAAACTAAAATAAGAACATTTTCTGACCTTGAGAACTTCTGCTTTAATCACTTAAACAGAGAAAAACTACCTAACCCAGACCTAAGAAATGTCATAATATGTGTTATTTTGTTTTGTTTGTGTCAGAGAAATGGCTCTAATGGTGAAATGGCTATCAGAACATTTGAAGGTGAGTTCTTTTCTGTGCAATGTTTTCATTTAGGAATCCTTATTCGTAACATTATTTACCTGGCAATATATCAATATATACTACACTATTAGTAGTATCCTATCCTGTTCTATTCTATCCTATCCTACCCTACCCTACCCTACCTGATCCTATCCTATCCTAGTCTGCTTTTCCTTATGGTTCTAATTAGCAGGTTCTGCAAAATGTTGACTAGATCAAGTGATTGAGGCCACATTAACTTACTCCTGCTTTAATGGTAATTCTTCTAATCTTTGACATAATGTTTTTTGTTTATTATAATGTGTTTGCTTACCATGATATTATTGTGATAATTTTCTAACATATTTGTCATCCTATTAAGCAAGTTACTTTTTATTTACAGTTTACTAAAGATTTTCCATGGTTTGTATAATTTTTGAGCATCTCTTTGTTAAGCAGTATTTCCATGAATAACAGCTGATAAACATGACTCATAATATTTATTGGAATTGTTGAATATCAGTATTTTTCAGGCAAATAGGAATAGTTTCTGTCTAACAGAAGGAAATCCAGGAAGAATTTTCTAATACAACCTGTACTCCCATCAGTAATTCTAAAACTTACATTAGCTGTTTATTTAATAAATTTTACTCTTACTTTGGTAGTTCTTTACAGCATGTAATTTTTAAATAGAAAATCTCACATGGATTACTTTATAGAAAAACAAAATTAAAATTATAATCAAAATGCACAACCTATAGGCTTGGAGAAAATATTTATAAGTCTTATATCTGATAAGGATTTAATATCTAGAATATACAAAGAACAGCTCAATGACAAAGACAAGCCAATTAAAAATAGGCAAAGGACTTGAATAGATATTTCTTCAAAGAATACATACAAATAACCAATAAACACATGAAAAGATACTCAACATAATTAGTCATTAAGGAAATTAAAATCAATGAGTTACCACTTCATATCTACTATGATGTTTCTAATATTAATAACTGAAAAAGACGGAAAATAAGACATGTTGATGAAAATGTGAAAAAATTAGAACACTTGTTCATTGTTGGTAGTAATGTAAGATTGTGTAGCTGCTGTTGAAACGGTTTGGTGGTTCCACAAAATGTGAAGCATAGAATTACCGTATGATCCAGCAGTTTGACTCTGAATTATATACTCCCAAAATTTGAAAATAGAGATTTAAACTGATGCTTATATAAAAATGTTTATTGCAGAATTATTCACAATAGCCAAAAGCTAAAATCAATGTGTGCATCAACTGATAAATGGATAAATAATAAATAGCATATGTATATTATTCAGCTATAAAAGGAATGAAGTTCTAACGCATGCTACAACATGGGTGAACCTCAAAATGTCATGTTAAATAAACCAGACACAAAAGGATAAATATTATATGATTCCACTTACATGAAATATCTAGGAGAGGCAAATTCATAGACTCAGAGTGTAGATTAAAGTTTACCAGGGACTAGGGAGGGGGGAAGTGGTGAGTGGCGAGTTATTGCTTATGGATACAGAGTTTCTGTTTAGCGTGATGAAGATTTTTGGAAATAAATAGTAATGATGGTTGCATAATCCTGTGAATGTAATTATGCCATTGTAAAGCAATAATACTCCAATAAAGATGTTAAATAAATAAATAAAACGGTTAAAATGTTAAATTTTATGCTATATATATTTTACCATAATAAGAAAATCTATATGAAAAACACAAATGTCGATCGTGGTGATTTATGTTTACCAAATATAAATGCTTACACATTAGAGGTATAGGAGGAAGCCAGTCTGAACTTGGCAGGAGCTAAGTAATAAATCAGGTAATCAATCTTGGAAAGACAATGGTAAAAACTATCAATCTTGGAACTGAGACAGAATTTTCATATTGGCTAGATTTTTACTATATTATTAACTAATTCTAAAATAAATTTTTAACATAGGTCTTGAAATAATAATAAATAATAGTTGAGTGACTGAAAATCAGAGTCTTTGGCACTAGTCTTAACATGGCATTAGTTCTAAGACCTTCTTTAAGTTGCTAAACCACTTGCAGCCCCGTTTTCTCACATATGTAAAATGAGAGCATTCTAAAAGATGATCTTTGAGGATCCACAAGCTCAAATTACTATGATTTTATAGATCTTTTCTGTTCATCTTAACAAGTTGATATAAAGATCATTAAAAACATGAACAATCTTTAAGATAAAAGTTACTATAGAAACCACTTCTATGATTGTATTGATTCCATCAGTTTCATGGATTGTTAGACTGAGTAAGAGTATTGAGACTTTAACAGGTAATACAGAGGAAAAGTAAAATTATTGGTATATCAACTTGGAAGTGTGTGGCTCTAGTCATATTGTGAATAAAGAATTTCTTGTCATGTGAAATAAATGTGGGAAGCTCTATCTCCTTTCCGTGAATAAATGAAACCAGAACTTTCCGATTTCTTGGCTGACTGGATTGCTGATCACTTATAAATTGGTTCAGTGGCCTGCACAGAAAGGTTGACTTCCTTTCTCAAAGTCTCAGACACTCAGAAAAATTCAATAATTATGACAGTAAGTTTTATTCTTCTTTATAAGAATAATCAAATATATTTATTATTTAATATATTTTAAAAATACTTAATACATTTTATGTGTTGAAGGGATTCATATTAATTCTCACAAATGGAAAATGTATAAACAGCACTTATATCAGAGAATAAGCAAGGAATTAAATCTACCTTGACATTTTGTAATGATTGTAGAAAGAGTTATTTCCTGTACTAGTTAAGAAATGAGGTTTATAGGACTATGTATTGGCATGTGAAAGTGTATAGACCAGGCTCAAGTATTTTCTTAATAATACAATTTCACTATCAATCAATTCCCATTAAGCAATCATATTTAGTTTCATGAGCTTATGTCCAAAATATCTAAAATTGCTTTTGTATGACCTTATTATTTCGTAGATGAATAATTATTCTGCATGTTCAGGAATCGACTAAATTTGAAAAGTGAACCTAAAGAAGTGCAGCTTGATTTCAATTATTATTTAAATAAACTCAATTATTTGGTATTTAGGTTCCAGGCTTCCTGATCCAGATTTTTGTCCTCCTTTCCTTTACTGTATCTGTTTATAATCCTCTTTCCTCTCTCATAGATGTTGGTCACATCCTGCAGTGAGAAGCTTTCTTTACTCATAGGTTTGCTTTATGGAGGAAAGGGTTAATGGCAGCGGGCAGGACTCCCTGCAGTAATCTGGGTCACTTATATTTTACAGATCAGTGATTTCTTTACCCAGAAGAATCTTAAATTCCAACCATGAATACACACACACACACATACACACACACACACATGCACACATACACCATCCTTTCACTTTGTTCAAGAGTTAATGTGAACAGAATGCAATGTCTAATGGAAAGTGAAAAATGAAAATTAAAAAAAGGGTAATAGGATGGAGAGAATGTATATAACATTATGATTACTATTTCTAAGCTACATTTTCTAGGATTTTCTCCTACTTTCAGCAGTCTTGTTTATGAAAAGATATATTCTCCAAGTGAAAATGGAATTCCATGGAAATTTCTCAGCTTTAAAAAAAGTTTTAATCCACAATCCATAGGTTCTATTATCATAACCATCATGGCCAAAGAAACTACTTCAAGCATACATATTAGTCTAGTAATAATTTTGTGATATATCAATATTACAACTCTTCCCACACCCACCACCCCAAAACTATAATTAATGGCACATGAAACTTTAATTTCATTTAAGCCATCTTTTAATAATACCTAAGAATTAAAATAAGCAGTTTATTATTTTATGCTATTCTGTGATTATAAGCAAATACTCTAAATAAGTAAACCTTCCATATGAATAACAAACTATCAAAGGTAATTCAAATATAAGATATTTTGATGTGTAAAGAAAATGAAAAGTCATTTACCACTGTAACAAAACTATTATAATTTTTATTCCTTAGGTTTATGCTTTTTTATTCATAGTATGCACAGGCAAAAGAATGTATTTTCTCTCTTTAATTGAAACATGTCTGTACACACAGACATTGTAAAAAAAACTGTACATTATTTTGTAAGATAGGAGTTCACATATTAAATGTGCAATGAGCATCTTTACATTATTAAACAATTTTACAATTCTATAATTTTTAATGATTGATTGAACATTATTTTATGACTGACCATCATATAGATTTAACTTAATATTTTTAACCAGTCTTCTGGTTTTAAGAAATGTTCATTTATTTCATTTCAATAACCAATGTGATGACAAATAGGCATCTAGTTAAATATATACATAATTAATTATCATTTTATGGAAGAAATTTCTATAAGTGAAAACACAAAACTTTACAGTTTCTGATATATGTTGTGTAAGGTCTTCTAGAATACTGTTCTGATATACAGTCCTACAAACAATACATACAATTCCCTGTTTTCCCATGATTCTTGGTATCATTTTATAGGGCCATTTTATAAATTATTAATAATTTCAAAGTTGACACTATTTGAAAAATTAAAATTTATTTTATTTTTGTTCTTTTTAAAATTAGAGATTTGTTTACATTGGAAAAGTTTGGTTCTTCTTTTTGCAACTATCCTTGTTATTGATCTCTTTTTAGAATGATCTGGTGCTTGAAAAAATAGTTTTCCAATGTTGATATTAATCATATTTTACTATATTTATACATGAAATATGTGTTTCATCTGTAAAATTATAGTAACAGTCTAAGGTTATTTCTTACAATTATTAAGTCACTAAAGTAACCAGTCTTTTTGTACAGATTAGAATTTGATGGATTCAATAATTAATAACCCCTCTCTAAAGGGAAATGAAAACAACTATGAAATCTTACCAGATAATTTCTTTGAATTATCATTATAAAATCTAATTAGAATACAGCCTTAACAATTAAAAGATTTAGTAGAAGCACAAGTTTTAGTATGAAAGAGTATATCACTAATTGAATGTGAATTGGACCACATATTCCAATTACTATCTTTCATACTGGTGTGTTATGAAGTATAACACTAAAACTTCATTAAATCAAACTTAAAATCTATTAAAAGATAAATATACATACACTTGCCTCAGTCTTACCAACAAGCACACAATTTTCACATCATTATTCTTGGTTGGATTTCTAAAGCAGGAAATTTTAATAAACTTATATATTTCTTAGATATTAGTCCATAATTTTAATCCAAAATGGAAACATATTTACTGTTTTAATAACTATGAAATTAAGAATATGTGGTTATTTTGCAAAATAATTTTGTTCAATTTCGAAGTGCATAAAAAGGGCAAAATCACTCATAATGTTAATACCTAAACATAATAAAATAATTGCATTGGTGTACATCTTTATAAATTTTGATTTAAATATGTGTGTGTGTGTGTGTGAAGGTTTTGTATGGGTGTCTATAATTATTTATAAAATAAGACCAATGTTATCAATATTGTAGACTGACCACAGCTCTATATCTAAGGATATGGACATTTTGTAAAACTAGTCCTGAATATTGAAAAGGTACACTTCTGAAATTTATATGTTATCACAAATTCTAAAGAGTGAACTGAACCTCATCTCTCAATATTATCACTATTAATATCCTTCATCATCATACAAAATGAAATTTCTAAGTTGTAACATTATCTTGGATTGTGTTTCTATGAATACCAGTAAAATGAAACAATTTATGCTTATTTTTTGAGAATTTTTATGTATATTCTGTACATACACTGACCTTTTCCTCCTTTGAGTTATTCATTTTATGTATTAATTCATAGGAGTTTTTCTCTATCACTGACATTGTTAATATCACTTATGTTCAAATACTTTTTACATTTTGAAACATTGTTTGAGATAATTTTTGTGTTTGTTTTTATTTTAACTACCTTGAGTTATAATTTTTTATCTGTATTTTCCTTTATATAGGAAAATAAAAATTTTCTGTTTCTCTATTTTCCTTATTTCATGTTTGGTGCATAAATACCCAAGTGCACCAAAGCCAATTAAATATTACTTAGCTTTTTTTTGTACTTTATAGTCTTATTGTAAATATATACCTTTAATTCATTTATGTTTTATATTAGATATAAAACATAAAATGTTGCATACTATTTTATGATAATCATACTCATCTTAAAGTTTTTTATATAATAGACACAATATTACATATCTACTATGTAATAGACAATATCTTGTCATTTTTAACTGTCTGTTTAGTAGAATTAAGTTTATTTTTGGTTGTGTTCTCCTAAACAGTATATATGATCCCATTGCCTAATACTTTTCAATATTGATGAAAATGCATTGCAAATGAGAAAGTGATTAATAAATTAAATGAATGGTCTTGAATCTTAATATTAATAATATCTTTGTAATTGTTAAGTCTCTCCTATTTATTAGACCCTGAATAGGAAATTTGCATGTATAATATCACTTGATCATCACCTATCTTTATGAAGAGTATTTTCTTAGCCACAGTTTACCGATGAGTAAATGTTTTTCAGAGCATTACAATAGCCTGATTAATGTCACAGAGTCAGAACAACCAGAAAACCTACTCCACAGAGAAGAACCTTAAAGACTACTATGTTGCTTATATGGTAGGGATTAGGCGCTTGTTCTCAACAATGAGAAAGACTCAGGCTGCATTTTAGTTATATAATCCAGCATGTTAGCCTAAACAATGCTGCTACTTTAGTTTAATTGGGTAATTATGAAACCATGAAAAATAAACAGAGAAACTTTTTTTAGTGATATAAATTAAACCAGCCATAAAATAAAATCAAGTAGGCACCGTGTAATAGTTTAATAGCACATTTATATTTTAACTTTATAAGTTATTTTTAAAAGTTCAACACTATGATTTCTTTTAAGGATACTTTATTTTACCAAATTCTGCAGTGTATGTCTACTCAGTTTCAATAACGTATGTTAATAAAAGTAATGACTGAAAATATTATACTTGGAGATTCCAATAATGACAGCAGCTAGCTAATATATATCTTGGAAAAATAAAATTTGTCACAGATATTCACATTACATTTTGTCCTTCCAGCTAAATTTTATTAATATTTTGAGATACTTCTTTTATTGAAATAGAAAATGAAAAAGTATTTTAGAAGTTATTGAAATGACAAAACTGCTATTTTTAAATTGAATGCCTATATTATTTGTAAGAGATATTATATTTTCAGATTAAGTTGTGAACACATTAACAGCAATTTAATCACATTGTTTTGGAATCTGTGGGTAAAATATCTATGTTTTCCAGACAGTGATATTATATACACACCTACAGACACATTCACATATATGCATACCTGCATATGCTTATATATTTCTTCATTCTATATTATTACCTCCTCTTTATGTACTAGTTCAAAACATTTCTCAACATTTGAATGATTCCTTATAATAGGAAGTTAAACATAAGAAGGAGAAAACAATCTTAAATATTCTAAGGCCTCGTTTATATGTAGGTTCTAGCAGAATAAAAATATATTTAAGGTAAGTTTAAAAGCCAAGTGACATTGTCCTTCCACCTTGCTGGAGGTGGGTAAGGAGGTTAGTCATAAGAGAAATGTGAGGAGACAGGAGAAAAGGGGAGCCAGAAACCAACACCTCTTTTTAAAAAACATTTGGATAATCCTACTTGTAATGTGGTCTTGGCAACTGTGTAAACTTTTTCTACATATGTCTAAAACTAATTTGTACTTACGTTGTCGGTAAATACAATGTAATGTGTAATATAGAAGAGGCTAAGGATTTCTCTGGAGATTCTTTTATAGGATACTAATCCAATAAAACTCTCCAATCGAAGAGAGTTTCACCCCTACAATTCAAGATATATAGATCTATCTATCTATCTATATATATACACACACTCTGCGTAGAGATTAATCAGAATATAACTGACATTGACTATGTCAATTTCTTGCTTGCAAAATTTAACTGGCTTTCTACCAGAGTACAGGAAAATTATTTTTACATACATTTCAGATACTCGGCAGTCTAACAAATTATACCTACAGCTTTATTTTTCTTTTTCCTCTAGGTGTGTTCTCTGTTCCAAGCGTGTTTATAAGCAGCTGAGATATTTCTTGGCTAATTAAGTTGATGGTTGCAAACTAATAATATTAAAATAATTCTATCAAAATATATTTTCCCTTTATTACCAGAGTTACCTACTTAATAAAATAAATAAATTAAAAGCCAATTCGAAAACTTATGTAAGAATGATAAGACATAAATGAAATGCACTAAATTAACAACTGAGTCCTTAATAATCATTCCTATGTCTTTGATTTGTGGAATTTCACTTTGAGTAAGTGGAACTCAGAAAAGAAGAGGAACAACCTTATTCTTTTCCCTTTCCTCTTGTTCTAACATGCTCTATGGGGATCGATGTCTTAATTCCCCAGTACTTGGATGAGATCCAAGACAGGACCCATGACTTATCTTTTCAGACAATGACAACCCTCTAGTCACTTTAAGTCATAAAGTAATTACAATTGTCATTAAATATCCAGTCCCATTAAATAGTCAAAATTCTGCACTTTATTTAAAAATAATATATATCTCTTTCTGTAATTCAGAACCAGCTCTGGAAGCCTTTAATGGAAATGAGTACAGTTGGCTTCTCCATTTTTGTGCTTTGTACTTCTATCCCTCTCCCGCACTAACCATCTTTTCTAACCCTGCAGATCAAAGCAGGAAAAGGAAGGAAGATTAAAGAATCAAGATATGTCTTCCCTTACTGCTTCTGTGATTAATTTGAGTTTGATAGGAGTTGAAAACTGATTGTCTTCTGAGATGCCTTTCAGAGGCTATTGAAAACCCCCATCATTTGGCCTCTCAGGACAGTTCTTTCCTCTTTGAAGATTTGAGTAAGCACAATTTGTTTCTGCTGAATTCTCCTTACCGCTTCAGGCAGTTGTCATCTAAAAGAATGCCAGGGCAATTCTCTCATCTGGTATGATGGAACTACAGAGATTTGTACTACTACAAATGGGTTTGCAGTTTTTTGCGTGGTCTGTGCAAAACACAAAGACCACTTCATCCAGTCTCTTGACTTTGAAATTTATTAGACATAATCTGTATAGCAGTCTTAGTGTGTTTTTCAAACTCTACAAAACATATTAAATTTTCTAAGGAGTACCCTTGAGGTAAAGGAGAGACTGTCCCCAATCTTTTATGTGCCAGTAAAGATGGACTCACAGCACTTATTGGTAACTAGTTCCAAAAAATCCTTCTAATCCAGTGCTTCTTTCTCAGATATCCCAAGGCCTTTTTAACAGACTGGAGATTGTTGGTTACATAATTTTCTCTGATTTGACTCTTGGATACCTCTTTGCAAGTCTTTAAGAGGTGATTTAGAACCTCAGTTTAGAATGTGAGAGTAGTTGACACTTTATTGGACCACAGCAAAAACTGTTAAAAAGTTCCAATTTAACATCCTGTAATATATATTTACTCTTTCTCTTAGTTACAGATTGATTTTGTTTTTCTTCCTTTGCATTCTATATGTTCATAGAAATTGACCAGGTAATATGATTTTGACTTAAAGACAATCAAAAAAGAGGTTGTTATAAATTTTTAGAAAAGGGAAAAATAAACTGTAGTGAAAATTATTGAAAGTATGAGGGCATATAAAGACAGCTGAGAAAAAAAGTTGATTAGTATAGAATCATTTGACCTCTAAAATGATATTTAACCTGTAATATTTAAAAAAATTTTATTGAAGTATAGTTGATTTACAATGCTATGTTAATTTCTTTTGTACAGCAAAGTGATTTAGTTATATGTAAATATACATACTTTTCAATATTCTTTTCCATTATGGTTTATCACAGGATATTGAATATAGTTCCCTGTGCTATGCAGGAGAACCTTGTTGTTTATCCATTTTATACATAATAATTTGCATCTGCTAACCTCCAATTCCCAATCCATCCTTCCCTCATCTCCCTTGGAAACCACAAGTCTATTCTTCATGTCTGTGAGTCTGTTTCTGTTTTGTAGATATGTTCTTTTGTGTCATGTTTTAGATTCCACATATAAATGATATCATATGGTATTTGTCTTTCTCTTTCTAACTTACTTCACTTAGCACGATAATCTCTAAGTCCGTCTGTGTTGCTGCAAATGGCATTATTCCTTCTTTTTCCTGGCTGAGTAGTATTCCAGTGTACATATATACCACATCTTCTTTATCCATTCATCTGTCGATGGGCATTTAAGTTGTTTCCATGTCTTTGCTATTGTGAATAGTGATGCTGTGAACATAGGGGTACATTTATCTTTTTGAATTATATTTTGTCCATATGTATGCCTAGGAGTAGTATAGCTGGATCATATGACAACTCTAGTTTTATGAGGAGGCTCCATACTGTTTTCCATAGTGACTGCATCAACTTATATTCTCACCAACAGTGTAGGAAGGTTCCCTTTTCTCCACACCCTCTCTAGCATTTGTTATTTGTAGACTTTTTAATGATGGCTATTCTAAGCGGTGTGAGGTGATACCTCACTGTAGTTTTGATTTTCATTTCTCTAATAATTAGTGATGTTGAGCCTCTTTTCATGTGCCTGTTGGCCATCTGTATGTCTTCTTTGGAGAAATGTCTATTTAGGCCTTCTGCCCATTTATCAATTGGGTGGTTTGTTTTTTTTATTGTTGAGTTGTATGAGCTGTTTGTATATTTTGGAAATTAAGCCCTTGTCAGTCTTATTTTTATGAGATGTGAAAATTGTAGAAATACTAAAGTGAGTAATAACTAGACACGTATCAATTATAGTAAAAATTTGATACAACTGAATGTCTTTATTGTGTATATAAATATATATATATATATACAAATGCATATATTTGTATATTTTATTGGAACATATATCTGACTCTTACCTCTAGATAATAAAGCCTTACTAGATTCATGTATACCAAAATGGAACCTGAAACTACATTTTTTAAAAAGTTAGCTGTCTACTCTTATTTACAAACAAAATTATTTTTCCTGTGATTAACTACAGTTTTCATGAAGTATTTCTGATAATTCCTTTTCTTTTTCCCTACTTGATCTCTGAAAACTACCCCTTTAGTTTTAGACATTACAACAACCTCCAGATATGTCATATTGTCTTTATTATCTTAATCAATAAATCATGGCAAATGAACTTAAAAGGAAAATTCATTTCTTTTATTCAGAGCATTTATAATTTTAATACTAATAAAAATGATAAATTTCAGTCAAGGCTAATATATATGTGGAGTGAGTAGAAATATAGAAAATTAATGGAGTATTAATTTTAATATGACAACAAAAATGAAACACATTAATTTTAATATGACAGTAAAAAAAAGATCATAGTGAATCTTGAATTCACTATGACTGTTTGAGTATAATTTCTATATTTAGTTGGACTGAACACCAGAAGTCAGTATTAATGTACAGGAAAGGACACAGAACGGTATTTAAATTGATAGTTTGCTATTACATGATAGAAATGGAATTCCATTCCTGTAATAGAAAAGCAAATATTATCTGGAATTTTAGAAATTTTAAGGCATCTTTTCTACAAAAGTATCATATTTGAACATAGTGTGGAAATTCCTTTTATAATTAAGAAAAATGGCACAGTGATTACACAAGCATTGTTATTTTATTATACTGTCCTTTCAGACTGAATAATACCTTTCTATAATCACCTCATGAAGGTTTCACTTAAGTATGCATTTGCATCAATTGAAGATAGCATGTACACTAGACTTTATTTAAAAAACAAATAAATTTTAAAAATCACCCTTATTTTCAGATTGTGCTTTGAATTTGGCAGAACATATAGTACTGCATTTATATCTACTAGTAATTATGTAGGATGCAATTTTTCTTTTATCCCTTGTAATATTCCTATTGTGGGCAACATTTGGTACAGGCATAGTTTTAAAATCTGTAATGAGAAAATAAGTGGGGTTTTTTTTCCCCAAGAAAAACAAATTAGTGGACTCCATTGAGTCATTGCCACATGTGAGAGAGTTTTCATTAGAAATTATAGCTAATAACCCTGGAGAATAATTCTGACTAGAATTCTGGTCAAATTTTCCACCCTTTTTGTATTGTATTTCTTCTATTGTTTTATTGAGTGAATGGCAATCAAAGGCTCACATGCTAAAGGCAATGTAGACCATTGAAGAGTTGGGGAGATAGAAAAGAAAAAATCAGCTGTATGCATGCACCGTATATTGTGCATGATAGCATATACTGTCTAAAGGAATGTGTAGATTCCATTAAACTACACCTTATCCCACTGTATGGAGAACAAGTTAGAGACAAAAAAGGTAAAAGTTCCTGCTGTGAGTTCAAAACTCATTTATTGGAGGAGAGAGCTCGGAGTTGCTGGTGAGATTAAAAGAAATATATTCAACAATCCAAAAGGATTTGTTACATTTTCAGCAAATAGATATTTATGAGATTATATGATTAAAAATAAAGAAGAGAGAAAATAAAGAAACTCAGGTGCTGCCTTTTTATAAGGCCATGGCCACCACAAACCAAAAACCCTTTTAAAATGAAGGGTGGACACAGAGAAAGCACTGACTACATATATTTTTTTTAATTAAATCTCTTACAATTTAGCACATTCTTGAGTGGCAATAGTTTGATGAAAAACAAGAAGATTCTACCAGGATAGAATTGTATGGGGGGAAAAAATTGAAGGTTAGAAGAGCTACATGATCTCTTTTTTTCCAAGACAGAATAACGCATGTAACATATTAGCAAATATATTATGTATACATGTTTGTGCAAAAATGTTTCTTCAATATATTTTGTAGGAAAGAATAATATTAAATTATATTTTAGGATTTCTGTGATTTTTTTTTTTTTTTTTTTTTACCAACTGGAGTGAACACTCTTAAGTAGCAGAGAGCTCAATAATTTAAGTTAAAAATGTATCATGGGGCTTCCCTGGTGACGCAGTGGTTGAGAGTCCACCTGCCCATGCAGGGGACACGGGTTCCTGCCCCGGTCCGGGAAGATCCCACATGCCGCGGAGCAGCTGGGCCCATGAGGCATGGCCGCTGAGCCTGCGCGTCCGGAGCCTGTGCTCCGCAATGGGAGAGGCCACAGCAGTGAGAGGCCCGCGTATCGCAAAAAAAAAAAAAAAAAAATGTATCATGATTACAGCTCAAAGTAAAAAATCTGTTTGATAAAAAAAAAAGAGGGGCAAAATGAGGTAGGGTTCAGAATATGAACTAAAATTTTCTCATGTGAGAAAAGCTAAAGGTTTTATTGACTATTTTCCTGACAGTATGATATCTTATCCATATCTCTAATAAAAATCTCTCTGAACATTTCTTAGATGTGAACACTCAAAAACTTTTAAAATAAACTATGATTTAGGCTTCTAGCATGTGATCAGTCCAGATATATAAGGGTAACTATATTTTAATGCAATGCTATTTCAAAACCCAAAGAAAATAAATGGAAAGTAAAATATCAATATTTTATAACTAATGCATATGTCAGATGTAATATGATCGTTGCTGTATGGGAGTTTCTGGTTCAATAAAACCTTTCCAGGTTTAATTATAATTTGAGCCTTTAAAATGCTTTTATTTTCTTTTGGCAGGGAATAGAAAACCTAGTTTCGTGTAACCTATCTTCTGATATCAATCAGATAATTTAGAACGTAGTGGTCTGCACTTTTATTGTGTATGTTATTATTTATTATATGTTAGACAAAGATAATACATATATACATATCCATATTATTGCATGTGTATGACTATATATTGATATATTCATATGTATTTACATAAATGTGCACATGTGAGAACCTATCTTTATATATACACACATATATACTTGTATGTTTATTCTAGAAATTTAAAACAATGAATGTGTTAACTTTAAAAACCCAGCTCTCCAAAATTCAATAATACTTTTAACATTAATAGAAAGTATTTTACGTTAATTTAACAATATAGCAACCTTTCCTTATACATTGTTGGGGGAGGTCATTAAGAGGACATGATGCTGGTTGACCCCTGAGCTGGACCCAGGCAATCAGAGGCTTTTTATCTCCTCCCCTGTCCTTGGAATGTGTGCTCTGCCTGCCTTCCCCACACTGGAAGATGCCTTAGGATGTAACCTTGACAAAGTAATGTGGTGTTGAGAACTTCTGGACTGTTTATGTACCCTGTTAAGGCCTCTTGACAAACTTCTAAGATTTTGGTGGGTGGATGTGGAGATTTACTTGTTTTGAGGCCACATAAGACGAGACTTGTATGTTAAGTTCCCTTGCTTATTGAACCTGTCATCTACCAATCTGAAATGGCCTGCCTCTTTCTTTGGCCTCTCCTTGCCCTCGGTGTGTGGAGGCCAGTTTCAGATTTCACCAGAGAAGTTCCCATGATTGCAAATCAACATACATGTAATGATTATATATAATTATTGAGATAGCTGAGAGCAAAACTCTGGAAGATGAATGGAGGTCAAATATTGAAGTTAAAGATTTTAATGATGAATATAAAATAAATGCTAAAACAGATGCAGCCTGAGAATAAAAATATGCAAGGATAAGAAAATGTCAAATTAGTAATAATCCTATCTATAGTTTATTATGAGCTGTATACAGGGTGAACAATCTTATAAGGCATATTCATATGGTAGTACATATATAGGTATGCAAATGTCTATGACCCAGCTGTATATATATATATATATATATATATATATATATATTTTTTTTTTTTTTTTTTTGCGGTACGCGGGCCTCTCACTGTTGTGGCCTCTTCTGTTGCGGAGCACAGGCTCCGGACGCACAGGCTCAGTGGCCATGGCTCACGGGCCCAGCTGCTCCACGGCATGTGGGATCCTCCCGGACCGGGGCACGAACCCGTGTCCCCTGCATCGGCAGGCGGACTCTCAACCACTGCGCCACCAGAGAAGCCCCCCAGCTGTATTTTTTTAAAGGTAAGTCAGTGTATCATGGGAGGCATCTGTTTATGTGATTTATGTCTTGGAAATGTTAGTAACTTTTTTATTGTGGGTATATTGATGATTGCTGAGAAAGATCCATGGAGAACTGAGAACACAAGGAAAATGGTGATTTCCTGGTATCAAAAAACTTCGTACTTCTTCTAACATATTAAAGGTTTCTAAAGTAACTAAAAACAAAGTCTAACATGTAGGTTTCTGGAAGTCTGGAGTTGATCTTTTTTCCTGATTTTTGCTTAGGATAATTTATAAGATGTATAAACTCTGAAACAGGGGTTTATGTAAGTAATCTTCCCATCTATAAAGATCAAAATTATATAAATCCTTCAGGGAAAATATAGAGAAGCTTAGTTTCAAATCTACAAATTAACTATACCCAAGTTATAAAAAATAATAAGTAAGGAAGCATTCTAAGAAATCAGGTAATGTAGGGCTTCACTGGGTTGCATAATTTTACAGAAGTGTGGGATATTAAAGAGTTCTATTTCATAGTAAAAACAGCAATCTCCAAGAGGAAGAGAATAAAGGTGCGTTGATCATTTCATAATGTATAAAAATATCGAATCACTATGCTGCACTTCTGAAGCTAACATAATACTGTATGTTAATTGTAACTCAATAATAAGTAACTAAGCTTATTTTGAGTGGGAAAAAAACACTTTGCTTTTTAATTCAGTGTCAGTAGATCTCACTCGATAAATATAAATAAGATGTACCCTGGAAAGGTGAAGGAAAGGAACACAAGTGATGAATGGATCTTGAGGGACAAAAAGGCATACACAGAGCTTCGCAAGTGGGAAGCAGCAGCAGGTTTTCTGTTCCATAGATGGGGAAACAGCATTGATAGAAATTATCATCAAGCCATTTAAGGTGTTGTAGTGTATATTTCTTTCAATAAAACAGTGTCTCTTTTAGGGACACTTGCAGGCTTCATGAAAAACAATAGGATAATCAGATAACTAGTAGGTTCAAGCTAGCATGCAAGGAAACACTTATCAGTGACTAGGGTAGAAATGAGTGGAGTGTGAATGTCCTGAAAATCTAGAAAGTCCATACATCTCCACCCTCATAATCAATTTACCTGGTCTATGGATTTTTAAATAGATAATATCTCTTGTTAAATAAGAATCTTAATTCTTATGGAAGATTTCTTCCATTAAGTTAGGCACACCAGGGTGCTGGGAATGGAGAAAATACCAAATAAAATAAATTAATGGTGAGCAGAAATATATCTTTAAAATGTGTATATGCAGGAGTCAAATTTGTAAAAATGATGTAAAATCAAATTGCAAGAGGTTTTAACTAAAAAAAAATCAGATAGAAACTAAGTCAAAAATAAGCAATTAGTATAAAATCTTAATTAACTTATCAAGAATAATTTAGGTTACGAGGTTAAATAGATTGGTGAGCAATGTGTTGTAGGGATATAGAGACATATTTTAATTATCAAGTGTTTATAATGCAATCTAACAATACACTGCCACAAATGAGAATAAAAATAGATGCATAATTGCTGTGGGTATTTTTGACTTTGAGTCATGAAATTTATATTTATATCAGTGTTATAATTTCACAATATGGAAAAGATAATTGAAATTTAATTTGTGTCAGTTTTGGCCTTCTGGAGACTTTTAGCAAGGACCAAAAGACCACATATTTCTGTGTACAATACATCTGTCTTTCAGTTGCTATGCACATATCTTTCATATGCTATGCTATGACAAAGTACCATTAACTGTGTGGCTTATAAACAACAGAAATGTATTTCTCATAGTTCTGGAGGCTAGAAGTCTGAGATCAGGGTACCAGCATGGTCAGGATCTGGTGAGAGCCCTCCTCTGGGTTCATAGATGGCCATTTCATATTCTATGCTCACATTCTAGAGCAGAGAGAGAGGAAGCAAGATCTCTTGTGACTCATAAGGGCACAAATTCCATTCAGAAGGGCTCCACCTTCATGATCTCATCAATCCTAGTTACCTAACAAAGGCTCTACCTCCTAATACTATCACACTGGAGAGTAGGGTTTTAAAACATGAATTTCAGGGGGACACAAACACTCAGTCCACAAGAGCATTCCTCTATGTCCTCATAAGTGACTCAGAAAAATAGGAACTTTTAAAGGTGGATTGATTGCAGCGGAAAGAACAGTAATTAGCTGTATCAGTGTAGGGCTTTATATTCACAACAATTCTTAAATGATATGTATTGAGAAGTACACTTTCTTGAATAGTTATTATCAGCCTTACATATTCTGAGTAGAATGTTTTTGTACAAACTGGGCACGTATGTGATATAGTTTATAATTTATAGAATAGGATGAATAAATGCTAAGAGCATAGTTATCGTCAGGGCACCTAGTATCCAGGAGAATTACATTTTAATTATCAATGTTGGTCTCTTCAAGAATAGCATATCTAAATCCACAAAATTTCTTACACCCAAAAACAGTGAGGCAGCCACTAATTCTTTTTATCTTCCAGTGGATATGTATTTAGGGCATTCTTTGTGTGGGGCTTCTGTGCAGGTTCATGGCTATAAAGATACGAAGAAAATATAGAATCTGTCCTTAAAGAACCTGAATGGGGATAGGATAAAGGTACTATAATAGATTTAAAATATAATATGTTCAGTTAAATGAACTAACAATTCTAATCCTAACAGCTTTCTCTCTCTTTTCCCTGTCCAGATCTTTTGGTATTGTTTCAATTTTTAAATAATTGAATACATCAAAGCTTAATAAATCCCTGGATCCAAGGGGCTTCTTCTGCTCTCTCCCTACATAAATCAAAACCACAGCCCTCTCTTCTTTAAAAATATAAGCATTATTGGGCTTCCCTGGTGGCGCAGTGGTTGAGAGTCCGCCTGCCGATGCAGGTGATACGGGTTCGTGCCCCGGTCCGGGAAGATCCCATATGCCGCGGAGCGGCTTGGGCCCGTGGGCCGTGGCCGTCCGGAACCTGTGCTCTGCAACGGTAGAGGCCACAACAGTGAGAGGCCCACGTACCGCAAAAAAAAAAATAAAAAAAAATAATAATAATATAATATATATATATATATATATAAGCATTATCATAGTTGAAATTATTGTAAGTATTTTTTCTCTCATTTGATTTCCTAATCACACCGTGTAATGAAGGATGAGGAGGGAAGATCTTGTCTATTTTACTCACCATTTTTCCATTGTCTTGTCTGACCCATAATAGGTCCTCAATAAATAATTATTGAATGAACTTCCAATATATTCTTCAAGTCTTCTGAAATCCCCTTAATGATGTTTTTATCCTTATTTTCTCTTCTAGAGTTTCCCTAAAGGCATATATACACTTTGCCAACTGACATAATGGACTCTTTTAGAAGACAAAGTCTTCCAAATATTGTAACTTTAGCAAGTTAAATTGTCCTTTGTGATGATTATATTATTTTCCACCATCTCGAAAGGAGTAGAGTTTCAAAAAATAGAGTAAATTATCTTATTTCTAAAATGTTATTAAAATTTCTCTACTCCCTCTGAATAAAGTTAAAATTATGAGTTTTATATTCTTATATAAAATCAATTAGTAATCATGGTATCTCTACTAAACTTTGTTGAAACATGCCCATCCGAACACTACCAGTTAAGGCATTTAAATTAACATTATTGATATTTCAATAATTACTTAAAGATGAATATTTTTAATTCAATAATCTAACATTTTTTTATTTATAATAAAGTGTTTGATTTAATAGATATGGTATCACACTGCATTTGCCATGAAAATTATGTTTAATTTTTTAAGTGGAAGAGGAGATATATGTATTTTTATCATGAATAATAAGTGGTGCTTACTCAACTGAGTTATTCAAATTCCAAAAGCCAGAGGGATCCACTCTTTCTTATATATGTATATAATTTTCATCACATGCTACTAGAAGTTATGTGTATTTAAAATAAGTTAATTAAACTCTAAAGTTCTAATTTAATACAGAATGGAGTATGATATGTGTTTCCAGGAAAGGAGGATTTAATCAAAATGCCTAATTTTAAGTTATTAAAAATAATTGAACATGTATTAGAGATGATAAGAAAATGTTATAATCTTTGTATGTCACTACTGGGAGATTCTTAAATATACCCTATTTTTATATAAATTGAAAGTTGTGTGAATGAGGTGTTTCTTTTCACTCATCCAATTAAATGAAGAAAAGGCATAAAACACCACAATCAACCTTCATATTATTATCATAAGGAAAGTGAGCTGTGGTGATGATATGCTTAATTAACACTTTTATAATAATTCCATTTTTTCTTTAAAATATGGAAGTTGTGTGCCTACTAGACAAATCAAGAACATTTAGACTCAGACAAGTAATATATATTTATAATGAAAATACAATTCTTTTTATTAAAATATTTAAATTCATAGTAATGAGTTAGTTACAAACATGGATTGAATATTAAAGTCTCACTTGAAACTGAAGATAAAATATCCACTACACTTTTATTCTCCTTAGTGTATAGCACCTACCACTACAAGATAAGGAGAGAAAAAATATATAGAACTTTATTCTAGGAATTTTATAGAAGTGAATTATACCCATTACTCAAAAATAACATAAAATGTTAATACTCTAAAGTAACAGATTTTCTATTACACTTTGTCTTGAATATGTACATTGATTTTACGGGATTTGAACATGGCTTGTTTTATAAATATTTTCCTCACCATTAAAATAGTCAATCATATATTAGAAAGTGTTTCATATTCATGCTCTTGTTTAAACAATATGTCAAATGTAGCTTAATACTTAATTTATCTTTCAAATTAATTGTAAAAGTAATCAGAGATTTGGAAATTAAACATTATATTGTATCTTTTTTTGAATTAGTGAAATATGCTAATAGTAGAAAAGATAGAATATATATATATATATATAGTCAAAGTTAAAAAAATTACTTGTAATTGCATTACTACAATCGAAATATTGGCAACAATTTGATGGAAAAATCTTTCCATATATAATTCTATTTGCAAGTGAATATGTATTGGTTTCTATGTTATAATTTGATTTTGGTGCTAAGATCTTTTTGCACTCTTTGCATAGTTTCAACTCATTCAATTATTTAAGAATATTCAAGAATTATTCTTTCTTTTCTTTACTAGGGTTCAGTTAGGTTGTAGAAATTAGGCTTAGTGTTTAGTGAGTGCTAAATACATGCCAGTCATCTTCTAAGAGCTGGAGATATAGCAACGAACAGAAGGAACAAAGGTTCTGTCCTTGAGAAGTTGATGTGGTAATGAGGTAGACTGACATTAGCACACAAGGAAAGAGTGGGGAAAAAAATCAAATAGGGCTCTGCAGTACAAAATATGGAACAGAGTGTAATTTTCAATAGGATGGTGAAGAGAAACTTTATGGATAAGGTGATGTTTAAGTAGAAATGTAAATAAAATGTAGAAGTCATGGGAATATCTGAGGTGAAAGTTTTCCAAATGAAGATAAGAACAAATTCAAAAGTTCTGACATGAGAACATGCTTTCCTTATTCTGGATAAATAAGAGGACATCCACTGGAAGTTCACTGAGACAGGTGTCCAGGGACCAATACACATCGGTTTTTGTAGCCCTAGATTAGATGCTTGAATTTTACCATAAATTTGTTGAGAATCCATTGAGAAGGTTTTGATGCATTTTGAATGAAATAAACTACAAGTTGCTATCCCATCATACCATCTTGTGTACATCAAGGAAACTGCCCTGAGTTGGTGATAATTATCTCCTTGCTTTTTCTTTATATAATAATGATGTCCAATAAAAATATGGTGTGACCCAAATATATAAATTTTCTGATAGCCAGAAACAGATGAAATTATTTTTAAATATTTTTTATTTAACCCAACATATCCAAAATACTATAATTTCAACATTTTATAATATTAATTAAATATTCCATATTCATTTTATAAATCAGTGATCCGTTATTTAATTTGACACATCTTGCCTTAACAAAAATTTAAAACCACACATGCAAAACTCCACATATTAATTCAACATCAAAAATATTAGTCCTATTTTGCATTTTACCTATATGATCTTTGTAATGAAATAGTTCTGTCATTTAAAATATATTATTTAAATATAATTTTTAGATTTCAGAAATATCTTCAGTAGTAACTAAGTATATTCTCTGTGAAATTATTTCTCACAATGTTATTTTTTAGAATGTGAATGTATATATAGCTATAGTTGTGTGAATTTAAAGTTGGGCTTCTGATGTATTATGTACACACTTGTAAAAATATTGTGTAATTCTGTGATAATGTAGTTGCCAAAATATTTATCTGAAAAACACATGTTAATAGTAAATACAAACGTTTAAGGAGTTCAAAATATTTTTGCAATTGCCATTAGAACTGTTTTCACTCTATATACCTTTCACTAGTCATTTCATATCAGATACTAAGCCTTTGATGTTGAGTGTTTATTTTATACTTAAAGCACATCACAATTCAAACTTGATACATGCCAAGTGCTCAAGAGCTGTATGTGGTTAGTAGCTACGATATTAGATAGCTTCCCTTTATATTTTATAAAATACATGTGTGTCTAAAAAATACATGTATATTTGTTTTGCATGTATGTTTTTGAGCTTTACAAAAGTGTCAATAAATTTGATGGATTTTTAAAATTTTAGGGGTTGTAGTCTATTTGTAGTGTTGATACATTGCTGGATTGAAAATATTTTACATTCTTCAAATGATAAAACCCAACAAATGATAGAGCTTAAGTTGTGTTGGTGTTTTATTGAAGTTAGGCATAAGATGCATGAATGTTCATTGATTTCTATGTACCTTACCTCTCATATCCATTACATAGTCTTCCCTATAAGGGACAGATATTTTATAATAAAAATATAAAAATAAATAAAAGGAACAACAGAAAAAAATTATTGTAGAAGTGTTAGTGGCAGAGACAGCAGCATCTATATCCTTGTGTCAAGGACAGCAGTGTCCTTGTAAGGACACTCTTTGTAAGCAACTTCTTTGTACTCTGCAACTAGTGTTGGTGGCACTGTGTGTGGTATATCAGGCTCTGCAGCAGTAATATCAGTACTTTCAGAGGACCAGTTCTGAGGAGAGTATGCCCCGATCACCAAACCTGATTATACAGCTATCCCAGTTGTTCTTTAAGTGATTAAATTCCTCCCAACAGATTTTATTTCTTCCCATTTATTTTAAAACTTATATGTTTGTTTACTAAAAAAAACATGCAAATAATACCAATGGGACTCATAAGAAAAATATGTTGACCGTGATCAAAACATTACATGCAAACTTTTTACAGGATAGAGATGAAAAAATTCAAGGTAAAATACAAAACTTAAATACGTCAATAAGCATTTAATATATTAAAATGGTAAACATCATTTAATAGTAAAGAGATATACTTTCTTATCTGGTATTAAGGTGAGTTCTGACAAATACCCAAAAGGATTTAACCCTCATATTATGGAGATTTTTCAAGAAACAAGATGGAAAGGGAGAAAATACTCAATTCTATAAGGTTAGAATTTTGCTGTCAGTACTGAATAAGGAAAGTACAAAGGGGGTTATTGTTAAATTTTACTTATATTTGAATATAAATGCTAAATTCCTAAGCTAATTACCTAACTGTTGTCAACAGTATATTTTAAAACAATATGTCAGAATCAAGCAGTATATATTCCAGTGGGCAATCATGTTTCAGAATCATTAATGTAATTAATTCAATGAACCAGAAGGAGTCAAGACATTTGCTCACACATTACTCTAGATATGTCTGTGAGGATGTTTCTGGATGAGATTAACACTTAGACTGAGTAAAGCAGATTGCTCTCCCTAATGTAAGTGGACCTCATCCAATCAGTTGAAGACCTGAATAGAACAAAAAAACTAACCTTCTCAGAAGTAGGAGGGAATTTCCTCCTGCTTGACTGCCTTTGAGCTGGGCCATAGGTTCTTTCTTGCTTTTGGACTCAAACTGAAAGATCTTTCTGGGTCTCAAGTTTACCAGCCGTTAGACTGGAGCTACACCATCCGATCACCTGGGTCTCTAGCTTATTGACTGTGGATCTGAGATTTTTCAGTCTCCATAATTGTATGAACCAATTCCTTATAATAAATATTTTTCTCCCTCTCTATATATATTTCTATTCTATTGGTTCTGTTTCTCTGGACCACTCTGACTAATACAGATGGTATTAGTCATATTAATATAATATTATATTGCATATATATCATTTATTATTTTTATATGTATAGATAACAAATCATTATGTTTTCTTTTTCTCCTTCCCTAAATCTCTCTCCTCACTTTCTAATCTTTATCCTGGTGATCGCCTCTCAAACAATCTGTATCTAGTACCTTATTGCAAGTTCTGTCTTCAAGGATACTGAAACTTAAGAATAACGATCAAGAATGATTGCAGGTAGAAGATCCATGTTTAGAGTCTGGAAGAGGAACTATCAGGAGCTGGATGGCAAGAAAGGGCACAATGTCAGGTGAATTGGGGATAACCCCTATTTTATTATAGCATCATAGCAACTAAGGACTTCACCTGTGGTGAATTAGAACTAAGTACAAGCAAAAGGGAAAGCCCCGGGCTATGTAGCAGTTGTATCACTGTATTTCTTGAGGTGTGGACCAAGCCTGAACTGACAGCATCAGCTTTACCAGGAAATTTGTTCAAAATGATATTTCTCTGATCCATTCCGGACTTACTGAATAAGAAACTTGGAGCTTTAGGGCCCAGCTATTTGTATTTTAATAAATCCTCCAGGGGGCGCTGATACTCAACCAGTGTTTGAGAATCAATGCTTTAGGATTTGGGAGCCATAATGATCATAAGAATTACAGAGTCAGTAGCATTTTTAATGCTTTATAAGCCTTGAAGAAAAAATGGCAGCCTCTTCTTTACAAAACAGAAACAGACTCAACAGACGAACTTACAGTTACCAAAGGGAAAAGGGGGGAAGGGGAGGGAAGAGTAAATTAGGGATTTGGGATTAGCAGATACACACTACTATATATAAAATAGATAAACAGCAAGAACTACTGTATACCACAGGGAACTATATTCAATATCTTGTAATAACCTATAATGGAAAAGAATCTGAAAAAGTATTATATATATAGATATATGATCTGAATCACTTTGCTGTACACCTGAAACTAATGCAACATTGTAAATAAACTATACTTCAATTAAAAAAAAAAATGACAGCCTCAGGTTACCTAAATCTCAAGTCTGGGCATGTCATGAAAGCAAAAGTGATCTATAGAGGGTTTGTGTGTCAGAGTCAGTGCCCTGATTGGAAATGAGTGAATCTCTGAGTCTCAGGATGAGAACGTTTGAATGGGTACATATGAGAACTTCAACACCAGATTGTCCTAAAACCTCTGGGGCAGGATATGCAGCCCATTTCCACTGGAGAGAGGGGTCTTGAAAGAAGGAAGGAAAGAAAGAAGGAAAGAAATAAAAGAAAGAAAGGAAGAAAGAGAAAGAGAGAAGAAGAGAAGAAGAGAGAGTAAGGGAGAGAGAGAGAGGGAGAGGGAGAGAAGGAGAGAGGAAGTAAGGAAGGAAGGGAGGGAGGGAGGGAGGAAGGGTGGGAGGAGGGAGGAAGCAAGGAAGGAAGGAAAAGAAAAAACCAAGCAAACAAACAAAAATCTCATCTTATGTGGATGCTTTACAATGTGTTGATGAGTTGATGAGTATCCTCCTAATGGCTCCCCTTCTTGTCCCCTAACTGCTTCCATATCACTAACAAAGGTGAGGTCACAGAATGCTTTGAGTTGAGTAATACAGTCACTGTTCTAGGAAGAAAGAACTTACCCATTACATTAATTGTAGAGCTTGAGTTATAACACATATGGGAGTGGCTCTTGAGGGTATTAGACCAGGAAGTAGAATACAAGGCTGGATAAAGAAGAGATTATTGAAATGGCAGCATGACATGGGATTTAAGATCCTGGCAAGAATAACATTAAATGGTCACACTAGCCTCATGGGATGATTCTTTGAAGTTTTGTGTGTCAGTGGCCTGAAGTAATGAAGTAGAGATGCCTGAACTGCCCTGCAGAGTGTGAGAAAGACTTTAGGATGTAAAGGGATGTGGTGTGGTCAAAATAAATGTATTACGTAAAACCAGGAATATACAAATGGCTGATGTTCCCCCAAAGGGCTAAGGAGATTTTCACTTTATTATTGCAAAAAAGAAAAATACACTAGTGTGGGTGCACCAACATCTTTGAGTAGCTAAGTGTTTGATTTCCTCAGAATGCCAGCATTGACCTTGACAGCCATGAAACAGGGCTTTCTTTGTTAATGTGAATGAGATGATTCTTGAATAGCAAAGGTCAGATAGTGACAATTAAACATCAAATACAAGGCAGAAATAATTATTGTGATGAACAATGAGGGTTAAGTGCCAGCCAAAGTCTCTATGTCTGTAGGGGTGTGTAGGTTAATAGACCACAGTGTCCAAGAGTGAGAAAAGTAACAGGTGATTTGATGGTTGCTTGAATTTTAGAACAGGAAAGTCAAGTCAAAACCTGGTGAAAATTACGTCAACTTTCAAAATGGAAAATCATGATTGCTCATCCAGTTTCCAGATCTGAGCAGTTCTTAAGCCCAGAGCCCATGGATTGGAGTGGAGGCAATATTTCTTTGAGAATGACCCTGAAACATCACTACAAACAAGGACAATAAATATTTCCCCAACTCTTCCAAAAGGATTCAGTTATTTATTACAGTAATTCACAGGGTTGGGGGCAAGGAGGAGAAACACCTAGACCTACTGAAAGTTGTAGAGCAGAAGTTCTGAGATGACACTGATATGTGGGGATAAGAAATGGACTTTGTAGGCAGGAAGTATAGGGACAGTAGATGGTCAATGTAGTTCATAGTGCACCTCAGCATTTCGGTAAATAGACCACAAGTTCTCACTTTTTTCATTCCCCTGATTCTCAAGTAGCTCCTTAGGAGAGATACATTTAGTAATTGACAGAGCTCTCATTTGGGTCCACTGACCCTTAATGGCTTTAAGAGCCGTTAATGAAAGAAAGGGTGTAATTGGAGGCCTCTGAAATGAAAACCCTCCATCCTCTCCACCTTTAAGAGAATTAAGGATAGATGAGTAGTGATGCCCATCATGTCCACATTTATTTCAGATTTCTACTCCCATCCAAAGTGTCATACGATGCCAGAAAACTTAACCAAAGAGCAGTCCTAATTATAACTCAACCAAGCAGTCATCCCCTATCATAGTTTTTATGGTATCTGCACTGGGGGAAAATTACAGCCTTTGGAAATTTTTATAGGTTATTGATCTGGATAGTGCTTTAGTTTCAATCCATATTAGTAAAGAAGGTAAAAATCCGTTCCTGTGCACATAAGAACAGCAACGAACATATATTTTGCACCAGAATTATGTTAACTGTCCTGCTCCGTCACAATATAGTTCAAAAGGACCTTGGTATCTTGACATTTCACATAACTCACACTGGTGCACTGGATTCATGCATGACACCGTGCTAATTTTATCTAAAGAACAGGAAGTAAAAAGTACACTAGATGCCCTAATGAGAAGAAACATGCATGCCAAGAAGTGAAAGAAACCCTGCGACGACTCAGCTTTCTCACATGGAAATCTTTAAGAGTTCAGTGATTTGGTCAATGACAAGAAATTCTATTAAGGTAAAGGAGAAGGTACTGAATGTTGTGTCTTCTGCCACTATGAATAAAGCAGAGGTTATGGTGCATCTCTGGAGTTTGTAGACAGCTAGTACTCTCTGAGAAGGCTACTGTAATAGATAATTTTATGTGTCAACTGGCAGGTTATGGGGTGCCCAGGTATTTGGTTAAACATTATTTCTGGGTGTGTTTGTGTGGTTGTTTCTGAATGAGATTAACTTTTCAACTAGTAGACTGAATAAAGCAGATGCCTTTCCTAAAGTGACTGGGCATCTTCCAATCCACTGAGAGGCTGATTAGAATAAAAAGGTGAAGGAAGAGAGAATTCCCTCTTTGTCTGAGTGCTTGAGCAATAAAGTTGGTATTTTCCTGCCCTCAAACTGGGACTTACAGCATTTGTGTACCTGGTTCTTAGGCCTTCAGACTTGGACTGGAGCTACACCACTACCTTTCCTTGATCTCTGCCTTGCAGATGGCAGACTGTGGGACTTCCTAGACTTTGCAATCACATGAGCCAATTCCGTGTAATCTCTCTATAAAATAAGAAAACATCTTACTCCATCTTTTCCCACCAGAGGTTGTTTCTTGACTTGAGTTTGAAAACGGTTTGCATTCATACCAATAAATGTATCTATCTGTTTAGTTTATGTAATTTATACACAATTCTAAATTCTTTAAGAGATGACAAGTTTTGGTTTTCTACTGTCATGTGAGATTGTTAGTTTTCAGCATTATGTTATTATGTGACGAAAATAAAGTGCTACAATAAAAAAATCTTATAAATCTCTTTCTTTCCCTCTCCTTCTCAGAAAATGTCAGTTGCATTTCTGTAAGAGATCTAGGTTGTGATGCAAGCTGCCCTATCCCTTTGCCTATATGACATGTCTGAAAGAATAAGGCTAGACTCAGGAGTCTTAGATAGGCTCTGTTTACCTTAAATATCTACCTTAGTTCTCCAACTCTCTATTATTTTATTTCAGTGGAGATTAACTTAAACTGTGATATGGTCCCATGTGCCTACTTATAATGTGAATGGCTAGTGTTGAAGCTTGAACTTTTAACAGTTGGCCTCACAAATTCTGTTTGTTACCTGTGTAGCACAACCCATCAGTACTTCTGTTGACTCCTTATCAGAAGAGAGAGTGCTTCTTTAACAATGGATTAGGAGAGCTTTAATAGAGAAAACCAATCTATCTCAAAGGTAGAATTCTTTTGATTTTATATAATTTCCTGACAATTTTTATGTGAACATTATTTGATTTGGGGTGGTTTGCAAGGTGGGGCAGTCAGGATTATTTACTTTCAAATATATTTATATGTTTTGACACAGAAAGTTGTCCATGATACTACAAAAGTGAGTGTACAAGAAAACAGATTGGTGAAAACTTAAAAATATAAATATAGGGGCTCCCCTGGTGGCACAGTAGTTGAGAATCTGCCTGCTAATGCAGGGGACACGGGTTTGAGCCCTGGTCTGGGAGGATCCCACATGCCGTGGAGCAACTAGGCCCATGAGCCACAACTACTGAGCCTGCGCCTCTGGAGCCTGTGCTCCGCAACAAGAGAGGCCGCGATAGTGAGAGGCCTGCACACCACGATGAAGAGTGGCCCCCGCTTGCCACAACTAGAGAAAGCCTTTGCACAGAAATGAAGACCCAACACAGCAAAAATAAATTAATAAACTCCTACCCCCAACATCTTAAAATATATATATATATATAAATATAAATTGATATATTTTCAAAGCTATAAGGTAGTTATTATTATGTGTATCATTTTACAGATGAAGAAAGTGGGACAACTCTGATTTAAAACTAAGCATTCTGTCTCTAGTATTGTACCTATAATCATTTTGTTGTGTTACTCCTGTTTGTATATTTATTATTATCACATTTTGGTATACAAGAACTATATATTTCCATATATACATATGTGCATGGGAACAATTCTAAAAGAATATCCACTAAATTGTTAGCAAAGACTATCTCTGACAAAGGGGATCCAAATTGTTGGGGTATTATTTAAATAGTCATTCCTAGGAATACATTTCATTGTATCAAATAGAAGATTCATTATATTGTATTTCATTATAATAAAATCACAAAAACAAAGTTACATTAAAAAGTAAAGCAGGGCTTCCCTGGTGGCGCAGTGGTTGAGAGTCCGCTTGCCGATGCAGGGGACACGGGTTCGTGCCCCGGTCCGGGAACGTCCCACATGCCGCGGAGTGGCTGGGCCCGTGAGCCATGGCCGCTGAGCCTGCGTGTCCGGAGCCTGTGCTCCGCAACGGGAGAGGCCACAACAGTGAGAGGCCCGTGTACCGCAAAAAAAAAAAAAAAAAAAAGTACCATGATTACAGCTCAAAGTAAAAAAAAAAAAAGTAAAGCAAAAATTTTTAAATTAACAAACGTAAAAAACAGTGCAATCAATAATTTAAAAGAAAACAAAAATTACGTAAGAAACGTTATATAACAGACATAGAACATTCAGTGAATTAGTTGTAAATAATTTTTTGCTTCTTATAATACTGTACATAGTGATTAGTAATGTTTGAAAAATGTATAGCTGTATTGGATCTAAGGTTGGGAGGAGTGAATCTAGGGGTGAGTGGATATATGTGCCCATCTGCATGTGTGCATGTCTTTCTGTGTGGGGCAGGAGGGTGAGGCAGAGACTCATAAGAGGGTTAAATGTTTATGTCCCACAATTATTAGTAAAGAGAAAAATCTAACATGAAAATATTAAAAAGTAGGAAAATAACCTTAGTAAACCCTAAAAAAAAAATACCCTGTAGTTTTAAAGTCTAAAAGTTTCTTGGGAGCTACAATCTGCATTATTGAGGATGCAGTATAGTAATAGCAGTGGTGCTTTTTGCCTATAAAATATGTAACAGACACAGACTTAGAATTGTATGCAGCACACTAGAATACCATGGTGAGCCCCTGTTAGGGTAGGGGCAAATGAGACAAATGGATAAATGAGCATATCACCACTGTGGGTTGGGCTATTTCTCCAGCCCCCAAATATATACTAATTGGAGTAGACACACTAGATAATTGGAAGAATCTTCTACTTGTACCTTGCTTTGCAGGGTAAGAGCTATCATTGTGAAACCCAAGTGCAAGCTTCTAAAACTTCCACCTCCTGTAGGGAAGATATTTTCATATTTCTGCATTGTCAGGACTTTTTGAGCAAAGAAAACTGATGCGCTATGAAGACAGAGAAAGTGCCATTTTCCCCAGAACTATTGGCTCTTCACATTCTAAGGGCGTTTCTATATCTATAGTTATGTTTTTACATTGTAAAAGGAACAAAACCCTGAAGCATTTGTTTATATTCCAAAAAGCTGTAAAAACAGACTTTTTTCTAAGAGAGGATTTGCTTGCATTTTAAAGAAGTTTTCTCTCCCTCTCTTGGGGGTGAGGGTTAGGGAGTAGAGCAGGGGTGGTATAAAGGAGCTCCTGTATAAACTCTCTGACCCAAAATTTCAGGACTCCTCTTCTGTAAATGTGCAGGTAACATCTGTCCTCATTGTCTAGCCCAAGGGGGATTAGGGCCCAGGAAATCAGTGCTGTTATTGCTGTAATAAGTCTGATCTCTAATCTAGAAACCTCATGTTTGCTTTCAGGACAAAATAAATAAATATAGACATCAAAAACATACTAGCCCCCAGAGATGAAACAAATAAAAAAAATATTGAATCCCATGGGAAATGGCAGAAATTAGTACAACTCTTAAAGATCTAAAGGATCCAAGGATTCATCATATCTGCATTTTAACCATCTGGCTCAATAAAAAACCAGATGGACCCTAGAGACAGACAGTGGATAAGTGCAAACTCAACCAGGTAATAAATTGTAGCTCCTCTGCCAGATGTGATATCTTTGCTAGAGAAAATTAACATGGCCTCTGGTACATGGTATGCAGCCACTGACCTGGCAAATTGGTTCTTTTCCATTTCTATCTGAACAGAGGACCTGAAACAATTTGAATTTACAATACTTGGAAAAGACTACAGCATTCATTTACTATCTTGCCCAGGGCTACACTGTTTCTTTTACCTTCTGTCTTAACGTCATCCAAAAAGACCAGGACCAGCTGGACCTGCTACCAATATCATACTCTTACACTGATGAATGAGAGCCTGAAACCCACCACAAGTGAAGCCACTGATACTAGCAGAAATGCTACTTGAGTTTGTCAGGAACCTAAACAGATGACAAAGAGGGAGAGCATAAGAGATGATGCATAATAGTTATAGTACAGACCCAGCTGCAATAGAGGGGGATGCAATTTGCCCCACTAACCTTCCTATTTTATGTTACCTTCTGGAGAATAAGTACACAGAATCCTGGAACTCATATAAGGTCAACTCCCAGTATAGCAAATCGTGTAAACTGGTGTGGGTTGTGTGATGGATTGCCCAGACTCACTTTCAGAAATAAAATACTTATTTTCATCCCCCTTCAGTTCTTTGGAGCACTCCCAACAGATGATCTCAGTTCTCAGATCTCTCCTGCATTTGCCTCACCTAAAGAAAATACCTTTGTTTAAGGTTATATTGCCTTTCTGAGGCAGCCCACAAACAATGACTATCTTAGATGAGGTTGCAAAGGGCCAGCCTTCTCACCCCAGTTCAGGACTGTTATGACTGGCCCATTCCAGTTTCAGCAATTCCTTGACACCGCCTAAGGTTTTTGTTAAGACTGCATCACAACCTGACATCCTCCCACTACCCAATCCTGCTTCTTTTCCTTCTCCTTCAGAGATTTTTGCCTCAAGAATATTCCCTAATACATTTCCATATGCTATTCAGACTTTGGTACCTTGGAAACCCAATCTGCAACAATAGGTAAAGGAATTTTTTAGTATCTTGAAATCCTTAGCAAAGTGAGATTATTACGTGTCTTTTTATAATTAATAGCATTACCACATATTGGAAATGGCAATGCAGTTCTTAACAGATCCCTTCCCATACAACATTTAGTTCAGCATGAATTTTCAACATTCTCTTGTTTGAAACACTCTGATGATAATGTACTAACCAGCCAAGTGAGCATGTACTGTAATTCTGTGTAACCGGTCATCATAACCAACAATGTGTCAAGCCCAAGATATTTAATAAGACAGTTCAGTAAAATTATTCATTGTTTTGTTAGCAACACAATTCTTTTGTTTCACTTCATATTATTTGAGTTTTATGGCCTTTAAAAACAAAAATAACAGTAAACATTCTATTAAAGTTGTGTATTTAATAGGGCTTGATATAAAATTGATGTTTTTTAAAAAAATTTAATAACTATTGTCATAAAATTTTTTGTCAGTTGAAGAAAGAAAGCTTGGCATTTCCCCCTGAGACATTTTCTTAGTTCTGAAAAAAGTAAAGAAAAATAACCCAGTGGATATTTAACACAATGTACAGTGTCAAATGTATAACAATGAATTACAAATAATTCCCATAAATTTAACCTTATTACCCATAGAAGTGTATTTTATATTTTAGAAAAAAATGCTTTTCTATTAGTGCTATGAATGAGGCCATAATGATTTTAAGTAAAAATAACATTTCTCACCCTGAATAATTTTGCATTAATATAATATTTGCAAAATATATTTTTATAGAAAACAAAATTAGAATGATCATTTTAAAACTTTCATATATATTTGGTTGGAGTTAATTTTGAATTTACATTTACCTTTATACAATGGCACAATGTTTCCAAACAGATAAGTTCACTGAGGTAAAATCTAAATTATTTTCCGTGTATTTTGATTATGAGAGATAATTATGTTCAGGTTGTGTGTGTGAACAAATTGAATGAATTATTTGATTTTTTTTTTTAGACAACAGAATCTAGATTGTAAATATTAGTCTTTGATAATTAATTGCATTTGAACCTAATGTTGTTTTAGAGCCTCGCAGAAATATGGTTAAAAACCTGAATGTTTTGCTCTAGGGATCTTTTTCAAAACAGACAATAAGATATATTTCTTTGTTATCTCTAAGTAAGCAGAAATTATCTCTCTTTACTCCAAAACACCCAGTAATATAAAATTAAAGGAATCAAAATGGCATTAACCCAGAAAGGCAGAAAGCAGGAGTGGAGATAACAGAAGACTAGTAAGGTAAGAAAAAACCCAAAAATACAAACAAAACCTTGGACTATTAAAAGCAAGTTGCAGCAGACCCTCTTGATGACCCATGGTACAGCTTTCCAGCACACATCTAATTTCAGTTTCGGTTGTGGTGGTCAGTGTTTTGAGGGATCAGATTCACTTCATAGTACTAACTTCCCAACTCAAGTCTGCACCATGAATTCTACTTTTGGATTTAGAGCCAACTCTAGTGCAGCATGAGTCTAACCCATTGCCAAGGACAGCCAGAAAATGCAAGGAGGAGAGAAATCCTCAAACAAAGGAATGAAAGTCATAAATGCTGTAGAATTTTCTGTTTTAGGTCAACAATCCTGGGTTGCATTTAATAGACATCTTATGGGTAATGACAAGTCAGCAGTAGTAATGGTAACATTGCCTACAGCAGTGCCCTCAATAATGGAACTTTAGCTGCAAAGGAGACTGAAGTGCACCCATGACGGTCTTCTATGATAAATTCAAAATCCTGATGGAGAAGGAGAAATGCTAAAACTGTCTTTTCATAATATTTGCTTTGTATTTGGATTTTGCTTATTATATGTCTAGGCGTGGTTTTCTTTGAATTTGTAATGTGAGAGGTTTGATGAGCTTCTTGAACCTGTAAATTTGTTTCACTAAATTGACCAAATTTGGGATTTTTTTTCAGCCTTCATTTCTTCAAATATTTTTTCTAGCCCAACCTTTTTGTTATCACTTTCTGGAAGAATGAGATACAGTTTGCTATTAGACCTTTTGATAGTGTCCCACCTGTCACTGAGTTTGTTCATTATTTTCATCCAAACAACTGTAAAAATTGACAAAATATATGACACGATTATTTTCAGATGTTGGTAAACAGACAGTGAAGAACATTGATGTTTGACAGGAGAGTACATAGGCAGAACCTGATAACACCCTGATTTTCTGAGGGTACTTTTTAGACTGTAGTGCAAGGAGGTGAAGTTCAAGCAGATCGTAACACTCAGGATCAACCACTCAAGACACACCTTGGAGGACTTCCCTGGTGGCGCAGTGGTTGAGAGTCTGCCTGCTGATGCAGGCGACACGGGTTCGTGCCCTGGTCCGGGAAGATCCCACATGTCGCAGAGTGGCTGGGCCCGTGAGCCATGGCCGCTGGGCCTGCACGTCTGGAGCCTGTGCTCCACAACGGGAGAGGCCACAACAGTGAGAGGCCCGCGTACCGCCAAAAAAAAAAAAAAAAAGACATACCTTGGAATTTCAAGTTTCATAATAACACAGCCAAAAATTTTGAGGAATGGTACCAGAGAAGGTGAAACTGCTAAGAAGAGGATATCACAAGTCTGTGTATGGGTTCATCACAGATCCTTGGCTTCATGCTGGGCTGGGTACTCAAAGGGAAACTGCATGGGGCCACATCAAAAATCACTGTTGTGTGGCTGGAAGATGAACAGAGCTCTCAGAATTCAACAGGTCTGGGAAGTGTTGGTGTTCTGGCTCAAAGAGAATGCAGAGACTTCCCTGAGCACTTCAGATATTCAAATGAGACCTGATAAAAGCCACACTTTAGGTGAAAGAAGCATGATTAGGAAAAAATCCAAAATAGCCCTTATAAATAATAAACCAAGAAAAAGTATCAAAACAATCTGCCAGTAATTTAGCTGCTTGCCAAAACAAAGGTTAACATAATTTTAAAAAATATAACATAATCCAGACTCCCTGTGAACTATCATCTACAATGTCTAGCATATTTTTAAAAAGCATTAGACTTACAGAGAAGCAAGAAGTGTGGACTATAATAAAGAGAAAAATCTGTCATAGAGGCCACTAAACTATGCTGATCTTGAGTTAGTAGGAAAAGACTAAAAATAGCTATTAAAAATATAATCAAGGACTTAATTGAAAAGATAGACATAATCAGTGAACAAAAGCGAGAGAGTAAAAAAAGTATATAAAATATGTGGAATAATAAAATTCATTTGATAAATGTATCAGCATATTTAGTACTACAGAAAAGTCTTAGTATATTTAAAGACAAAATATAGATAGCAACTAATCTGAAGAACAAAGATGAAAAGTAAGAATATAGCCTCATCAACCTCTAAGACGATTTCAAGTAGTTAAACAGACATATGATTTGAGCCTCAGATGGAGAGGGGAGAGAATGAGACAGAAATAAAATATTTGAAGAAATAATGGCTGACAATTGTCTCAGTTCATTGAACAACTGAAATCTACAAATCAAGCATTTAAGCAAACCCCAGGCAGGATAGATGAATGAAAACTACAGCTCCACACATGTGGTCAAGCTAACGAAATGAGTCAATCAAGAAAAAAAAAAATGCATCACATACAAGCTAGTAGTAATGTGACTTGTTTCTCATCAGAAAAAATAGGGGATGAAAGTTAACCTGAGAAAGTGGAATGGCCCTATTAATATCAGGTAGTGTAGCCTTCAATTCAGTAAATAGCATCATAAATGAAGAGGGGCATATCATAAAGATAAACAGGCAAATTCATTAAAAGATAGTAAATTCCTAAATGTATATATGTGCACATGTATTAGATGATTCAATATGCTTAATATATCATTTCTTCCCAAAATTAATCTTTAAATTGATGGCAAGTCAAATTGAATCTTCAGAAGGGTTTTTTTTCTTGTATTTTTTCTTCAACTGTCTTCTAACACTTATATGGAAATGAAACAAATTTCATATATATGTATATATATATATCTAAAGTTTTTGTTGAGAAGAAACATAGGATTTTTGAACATGATTGTTTTCATGAGGTTGCCCATTTTACTACATAACCGTGTTAACAGTAAAAATTCTGACTATATATATTTTATATATATATATATATATATATATATATATAAAAGGGAAGATGGAATAAGAAGAATGTATACCCAGGATTAAATCTAGGTATCATCAATATGAATGGGGCTGAGGGACAAGAGAAGACCAAGACCTTGAGACAAGGCTCTATTAGGTACTGTTAGCATTAATTATTAGACCTTTATCTCAGCTTCTCTTCCACTGAATATTTGTGGTTACATTTGAAAGAGTACTCTTAGTATTGTAAATAATAACATTTAATATTCAATACCATAATTCTTATTTATGAATATGTTTTCCGATTCAGGATTGATACCACATAAGATGCTCAGTATTTGTTAAAATAGTGCAAATTATGTCTTTAATTTTTTTCTCTAAATTAAAAAAAAACACAGTCATAAAACACCAACAATATGGAAGTAAATAGATCAGACATGTAGGGCAGCCAGGGACAGCTTTATGGGCATGTGACCTGTGCAGTTACACAGGGCCCTGCCCTCAGAAGGGACCCTTGCTTTGTTTCATGCTCTTTGTCTTGAAATTCTTAATAATTTTTGAAAAAGAAGCTCTGCAAATTATGTAGCTGATTTTGTGGATATCAAAGTCCTCCAACTCAGAGAACTGGTCAGAGTTTTTACTGTTAATACAGTTATGTAGCAAAATGGGAAGCCTCATGCAGACAACCATGTTCAAATATCCCATGTTCCTTCTCAACAAAAATTTGATTATAATTGAATGTTACATACCTAATTTTTACCTAAGAAAATATGATGACATATTTCAATGTTAGTTGATAGTCTTATACTAAATAATTTTAGATAAGTATTTGCTATTTTATTATATAGATGTAGTAGTATCAATTTTAATGAGTATTCTATCATGCAACATATACTTTGCAATGTTTTGCAATTAGAAACAACTCTGGAGGTGGAGACTCTCTTTTTCCTATAAATTGAATTGTTAGGTTAAATAGTAAAGAAAATTCATATAGTATCAATATAACCTCCTTTTCCTGTAACTTTAATATTGTTAAATTTCTTTCAGTGATGAATGTTCAAAATATATGTGAAAGAGTCGTGTTTGTTGAAAAGGCATTTAACTGATAATTATTCCTTAAAAATAAGTATTTAGCTCATACAAAAGTAAAATTTGCAAAATAAAAAAAAGTGTGATGGTATGCATTTTGTTTCAGAAGGCAAAATAAATTTAATTAGTTTAATTAATCTTGGACTTAGCATCTTGAATTAACTGCTCCCAAAGGATCTGTTTTCCATTATGCTCGTTTTTTTTTCCTTTGCTTCATCTATAGGTAAACATTCACATCTCTTATTTGTAAGCACAGCTAGAAAAATTATGCTACTCTTTTATTATTGAAAATTTAATTTTACCTATGGTTTATCTTTTATTGTTTCACTTTGTAAAGACTGGTAAGTGACTATCTTGAACATTTCCTAGGAATATATTATTGAGAGTAAGAAGTAGAGCTCATTAGATTAAAAGTTCTGAATTTTTATGGTTCTTCAAATTTGTTGCTGCACAAAATTTTAAGTAAATTGAAACATTTGATGCACCAATGTTGTCTAAGTGTATCAACATCACTATAAGATATTTTCACTTTATTCTTTTCTAAATAACCATATGCAAAGCAACTACTCAAAGGTATTTTAATTTGCAAAACAGTTAAATTGAACTCTTTGCCAAAATGTTGTGATGCATTCTATCACTTTTATGAAATATTTATCATTTTCTATTTACCCACGTTTTGATAATTTTTGTAGTGATTTTCTTTAATGAGAAACAAAGAGATCCTGATCTAAGGCATTAAAAATTAACTTGGAGGGGATTGATGTCTATTAAAGAGGACTTTGGGGGGTTAAATCAATGCAATTTATTGACATGTTGAACATGAGGTGGAGAAGAAGGAAAGGTCTTGTGTGTTGTATGTTTATATGACTGGATGAATGACCTCACATAAAAGAGCAATGACAATAAATACTTGTTTTGAGCATGTTAAATTGAACAAGCCTGGTGGATATTCATGTTACAAATACTCTAGAATATAAAAGACTACCGCTCAATGAAAATGTCAAGAAAAAGAAATTTATATTTTTTGTGAGCCACCAGATTAACCATGGAATATGGTTGTACCTAGGGAAAAGCATGTAGTATGAAAATATAAAAAAAGATGAAATAAACTACCCTAAAATGCACATAGATTGAACAGGAATTCCTTAACTTTTAATTTCACCATAGTTATAAATTCTTTTTTTTCTAAACTCTTTTTCAAAGATTAGAGAATATTAAGCATAAGTTTAAAAATTCACCATGTTGGTCTTCCTAAAACTATATTTATCTATGACTTGGATTTTAAAAAAAATGTTGGCAACTATAACATTGAATGTCTTCAAGTTGAAATTTCTCTTCTTTGAAAAAGACCCTATTAACAATTTGTACCTTCAAATTTTCTGCTTCATGTTATGCCATATAAATTTACCAAAGTTTAAAACACCAGGCATATGACTTGTTCTTCAGAGTCATGCCAGGATGAATAGGTACACAGGGCAGTATTTGTCAAATGTTTTTCTTATGGGGCTCATTTGGCACCTCTGGTTGGTTAAGCTACCCCTCCTTTTCTCTTTGCTGCCATGTTTTCCCCTAATTATCTATGTGTTGAAAAATAGACTTCACCTAGATCAAGAGCACACAGATAAGAGTTGTTACCTTTCTGGGTTCTCAAGTCATCCTTTAAGTAGCTATTTCCATTCCAAAAAATTTGTCTTCTTGTATTTACAGTTCATAAAATAAATATTCTTCTATAACAGTGTTAATTCTAACACTTTCAAAGAGACAGTTAAATGACTTGTGTAAACTAGGTTGTAAAACTGACTGGTGTCAGGATGAAATGTCTTGTCCATGAGCAAGAGAAAACTTAATACCTCCAAATTCAGGTTTCCCTTCTTTCACTTCTATTGTTTCATAATATTTTGGAATCAATATTTGGTTTTAAAATATTTTAATAACAAAAAAATTATATCTAGGGCCATTATAGTTACAAGAGATGTCATGATTTCTAAACCATTCACTTGTTCCACTTTAATACAGTAGAATGACAAGCTCATGATAAAAGTAAATATTTTTTGACAGGAGAAGAAATATAACCTGAGGGTGTCCTTGGTGGAATAAATATCGTAAAGGACTTCCATCACGGCCGTTAAATGTGAAATGGCATTTTTAGCTACAGTGCTCAATAAAGGTTTTGTAAACCCTATAGTTTAAAAGCAAACCAAGTATCACCTAGTTCCATTTTTTTTCATGTTTGAAGCTGACGTTTTACTACTAAAACAGAAACTTGACAATCTTTTTTTAAGTTATAATCCCTAACGATAGGGAGAATTTTTTATTAAAATAGTATTATCATTGAACATTTTCTCAATAGAAATTATAGTACCTTCGGTTAAATTCAATTTTATGGTAATATGATCAAAGTTTTAGTGAGTGAAAATTATATTACTATATTTTTTATATCATTTTTATATCATTTTGTGTTTAATTACAACACTTTTGGTTAAATTCTAAACATGCTTATATTTCTTTATATATTAATTAATTTGATAAATATTTTGAGCAGTCATTATTTATAGATTACTTTATAGCCACCAATTATTTGTGAATTAGACATAACTATAGCACCACAATATTTGTGTTGTAGCATATGTACTTGTAATGAAAATATTTTCTTGTGTTTTGGGAAAGTGATAAGTAAAATTTTTAATTTCTGTAACAGCCTTGAAATTGAACTTAATAAAAAGATGGTGTTGTTCTTGTAAACTGACTTCTGACTAAAATATAGACTTTGCAAGTTGCAATTTAAAAACAAATAAAATATATGTAATTTAAGCTTCGTGCTTGTCTAAGATTCTCAGGAAAATATGTGGGTTTTTGAATTTAAACACCTCCATCCACATTTTTATTTTTTTTGTTTTTTCCATACTCAAGTTTGAGTTTCCCCTACAGAATTGTTCTCTCTCTTTTCTTTGTTACTTTGCACTTTTCCCCTTGACTGTGTTATTCAACTTCAATTCTATCTATGCGTGCATGAACCCTATATCCATAACTACAACTATAGCTTCTTATCCTCAAAGGGGTCATTTTACAGAGGCACCGTAGTCTCCCCTTACTGCATTCCAAATACCCCAGTGATCCCTGAAACCTTGGATAGTACCACATCCCATTTATACTATGGTTTTTCTTATACATACATACCTATGATAAAGTTTAATTTATAAATTGGGCAGGGTAAAAGAATATCCAAATTGCCAGCATCACTACTCTTGTGCTTTTGGGCCATTAATAAGAAAATAAAGATTACTTTAACACAAGCACTGTGATAGGACAACTGTTGGTCTGATAACCCAGATGGCTACTAAGTGACTAATGGGCAGAATACAAAGGACAAAGGGATGAGTCACATCTGGGGGGGTCAGAGTGCAGAGGCATGAGATTTCATCATGCTACTTAGAATGGTATGCAATTTAAAACTTAGGAATTTTTTATTTCTGGAATTTTCCATTTAATATTTTCAGACCATAGTTGACCACAGGTAACTGAAAGGGTGGAAATTGAAACTGTGGATAAGAGGGGACTACTGTATACTCAAAGTTTCCACTTGGAGGCCTCAAATTCATACAAAATTGAACTCATTTTCTTCTTTTTTGAAACTGCTTTCTGCTCATATGTATCTTTTTTGATGGCGTTAATATCCTCCCAATCATCCAAGATTAGTTTTTAAAATAACTCCATTTCTTTTGTTCCCCATGCCTATCCATAGTCTACCTCTCCAGTGGTATTCAACCTATTCCTTCTTCTTGATTCTATATCTATTCAAATACAACAAGCACCCTCAGACTGCTGTGATATCACTTCACTGTTTTCCCAGCCTTCAAACTTTCCCAGTGACTCTAACACCCAGATGCAAAATAATCTCTATACAACACAGCTTGAATTCTGTTTTCTTTCCAATACGCATTTGATGACTTTTGTTTTAAATAGTGTGAAAACTCTATCTAGGTGTTTCATACTCTCAACCAAATATTTTTCTAGCTTTATTCCTTACTTATCCAATCAAAATGAACTTGTGTCCCTCACATATGACTCAAGATTATGTGTGCGTTCTCACAGTAACCTTCAAAGCCTTCCCAAATCCTCTGCACACTTCAAAGCATGGGTCAAATACTGACTCACCTAAAAAGCCTACCCTAAAAATATGAAAGTAACACTATTCTCTCCTGAGCCCTCATAACTCTTCTTCTGTTAACCCCTTATGACACATTACTTTTTCAACTCATAGTTACCCTATGAATTTCCCTTCAGAATGGTCTACTTGTTTTCATATGCTCTTCCTACCACAACTAATACAACACACATTAAATATACGCACAATAAATCTTTTTTGAATAAATTATAAATATTTACATTAAAAACTTAAATGATTAAATTACTTTATCAAAATTCACAAAGAACACTGTGCTTATTTAAAAAATAAAAATTAGGGCTTGCCTGGTGGCGCAGTGGTTGAGAGTCCGCCTGCCGATGCAGGGGACACGGGTTCGTGCCCTGGTCCGGGAAGATCCCACATGCCGCGGAGCGGCTGGGCCTGTGAGCAATGGCCGCTGAGCCTGCGCGTCCGGAGCCTGTGCTCCGCAACGGGAGAGGCCACAACAGTGAGAGGCCCACGTACCAAAAAAAAAAAAATTAAAAAGGAAAATAGCATAATTATCAAGGGATATATTTTGGCCGTGCATTGACAAGTTGTAAATTCCATTTTTACAGATCAGAAAAAGTCAAGGGTAGGGAATATTTTCCAAAAGAGACCAATGCATCTATCCTCAAAAGAAGAGGAAAAAAGGAAATAATCACTCAATTTTTACTCACACTGAAGAAAAAAATGAGCTTAGCCAAAAAATATCTAATTTTTAAAACAAATCTGTATTATTGTTAGGAGCTTAACATTCTTTTTTTAACAAGAGCTTTATTTCTCTCTCTCTCTTTTTTTTTAATCTGCACAGGAAATGTTAGATCTTCCTCCACAGGATCACTGTTTAATTCTATACATACATGAAAACACTTTTTAAGAGCCCTGAATGTGATTAAAGCATGCTGCTTCTGGGACTCCTTGGAGCATTGTCTAACAGTCAGTGTTCAGAAGTTAGTTGGGTAATTTGGAAGTCACCTGTGGAAATTCTATCATTTTGCAGTTTTTCAGTAGAGAGGTCTCAATCACACATGGAACCACTTCCAAAGAGTCAGGTTTCATGGGAACTTACCAATCTGATCTGTGAAAGTCACACAAACTACAGTTACACATCATGCAAGATATTAGCCCATTAATTAGATTTGGCTAATATCAATTGCTGTAATCAGTAGTGGCATGTAATCAATGAGAATTTATTTTTTAGGTATTCTAATTATATCAAAGATAAATGGTAGTGAGTAAATGTTAAAGGACCATTTTATTAGTGAATGCTGGTTCACAGAGATGAAATAGCTATATCACATGGTTCAGCAACCATATTGATTGGTCTCATTTATGATTATAAAATGCAAAGGGATCCTTAATCCCGTCCAGGAATTATATTGTATTTCTCCAGTTAAATTACTCTCTTTTTTTCTGTGTAACAGCTCAACAGCTCGTCACCCTTCCTAACTCTTAGCTGAGTCCTTTTTTCCTCATTTCAAGGAGAAAATAGAAACTTCTACAAGCTCTCACAACCACACTCACCCATCTTTCAGCATATGAATCCATCTACTCTGCTTTCCTGCCTCTTACAAGACAAACAGTGCAGAGACTGTCTATACTTCTGCTAAGGCCAACCTTTTTCTCAAATTTAATATATCTCCTCTTCTATTTTTCTATGCAAGATAATACTCAGGTCAGCTTCTTTTCTCTTTTCTACATCATATTTCTAGTGGATATTTGCCATTAGTATATAAAGGTGTCTTTGTCTTCTGTTCCTCTGACCAGAATAATCCTGCCACCCTGTCCCTAAATCCAGTGTATTTTTCTCTTCCAATTTAGTAGTAGGTCCAGGAATGCCTAATTTTCTGGGTTTTTTTAAAAAAAGATTCTGTAACTTCTTAATTATTGGGATACTGACAACTAATTCAAAAGTATTTATTTTGAAATAGGCTTTGAGATTATTCTCACATGTCAACATTATTGCTACATATATTGCAAATGGGAGATTGCCTGGATTTTGAGTAAAAAAAAATACCCATTTAAGAAAACTATTAGCTACAAATGTCAAGGATACATTCACTTGCTTCAAGTATTTATGGAGATGGATGTCCATAGATAGTGACTGACACAGAGCACAGTCACTACTGGTTAAAAAGATAAAGGATTAGTGGGGCAGAGAAGGACAGCATCTCTACATAAAGGGGTATCATGCCATAATTGCCGTGCATTTTGCTTTTCCGGTCTTGCCAGTTTGGAAAGAGCCAATAACCAATCTGGCTCTTATCTGTACTCTGATTGAAGAATTGAATTTGTTGTATACTGTTTAAATATTTTAAAGAGCAACTCTACCATATCTGGGAAAACCTAATTCCTAAATCAATAGTTGTCAGGAAATGCAATGACGGTTCAAATATGTCCCTATATGACAGAACCCCCATATTTCTAAAAACAAATGCACTTTTAAAGCAAATACTGCTTAAATATATTTAATACTAAGAACACTAGTGGCAAAGGAATAGTATCTAGTAAGGAGAGCATGTCAACTCGCATGTTAGCCATTGGAAAATTTGACTAATGCTAGTTATTTATGTTTCTTCTTCTTTCCCCTCCAGATGAATTATAACACAAAAGAGAGTTAGCATGAACTTTTTGGCAGATGCCTTAAAATAGAAATCAGATACAAAAGTATATTGTGAGAAAGACTATTTTGCAAAAAGTAAATGGCCAAGGATCAGTTTTACACATTTAAATGCCTCACTCACATCAAGTGTCTAAAACAATGGGGAGTACAGATTGAGATGAGAAAACATTGAGTAGATTTCTTTGAAGAAAGCTGCTGTTGTGCTGTGACTCCGTGTAAAAATTTGAAGAGATCATGCATCAAAGTTCTATCAAAAAATGAATAAAAAGCTGACAGTAGAAAAGCAGGCCAAGAAACTGACCACATTCCCCTTCAAGTAGTTCAGACATTTCTCTGGACCTCGTGGTAGCAGGGGAGAAGAAGATATATGTAACTTTGAAAGAAATTAGAAGCTTGGACATTACAAAACCTAGATATTCTAAGTGTAGATTAGTAATCATGTTTGCAATTTAAGAGACCATAAGATTATGGATTATTAGTTAACAGAGGATCATGGGGTTGATAGTTTCCATTCATTCAGAGGAAGAACAGTGGGAGACAAAATAGTTTACTTTTATTAGTGTTATCTATGATACCTGATTTTCAACTGTGAGATTACAAAATCTGTAGAAAGCTATCTGTCTTTTGATGATAGCCAGATTTTTATCCAATTAACTAGGCAAAAGAGAAATTAAAGTTAATATATTTTTCCTAATAAGACTTGTTTGTTTTGTTTTATTTTTAGGTTAGAATAGTATTTTACCTACAAGCCTAAAATTTAATTTATCCCTCTTTCCACTGTTGCTGATTGATTATAATTTCATTTCTCAAGATGTCAAGCTATACTATAAAAACTAAGTTATTTTTAATCTCTAAAGAACTTAATTTTAAAATTATTTTTAAAAGTTTATATTTCACTATAGTAATAATGGCCTTTCTTTTAAAAGAAACAAAATCCTAAACTCTCATTGTATAATTTTGTTTTCTGTACTGCATTTTAATCAAACAGGTATGGCATAAGGCTTACTAATCTTGTCTGGAACAAAGTCACAGATAACATAGATGTGTCTACTTTATTTTACATGATTTTAAAGTGGCTAACAATGCTAAAGAAAAATAACAAATCAAAGGAAATGTTGGTATTTTCAATAAAGCCACAAATTCTGGTGTTGTATTCTTTTATATAGCAGGCATTTTCATACAGTTCTTAATCTCATCTGAGGTCCTCTAAATACTAATATTGAGAAAACAATGATGTATTGTAATAAGCAGTATGGTGGTTAGGAGGCCAGATGTTCTATCCTAGGTATTGTCTGTGATCCATCATTTACCTGCTGTGTGACATTGAACGTGTTGTTTAACCTCTCTGTACCTCAATTACTCATTATTAACAGAAGAATAAGAAGACAATCTACCTCTTAACATTTTTTGTGATGATTAAATGAGCTCTCACCCATAATGTATTTAAAATAGAACGTTTGGCGTATTGTGAACATTCAATATCAGTTGTTGTTGCTAAGTTTTATATGTTTTTCCTCATTTAATTTGTATACAAACAGTATAAAGTTGGAGGAATTTTATCTCCCTTTTACTGATGAGAAAAAGGAGCTGCAAAAAATCCGAACATCCTAACTAAAATCCTATTTAGTTGCAGGATTCAAAACAGACAATCTGACTCCAAAGCCCTCATACACTATAGAAGATAACATTCTACATACTAACCAACACAGGAATTTAAACAAAAAAGTTAAAGAAGAATTAAATTCCTACTTTTTTCATTGAATTAGACACATTTCTTTTAATAACTTATCACTAATTGACCACCTCCAGTTGTGCCTAATGTGTATGCTTTGTATACTTTTATTTCTACAGATTTTATTCTCCTAGTTTTCCATTTTCATTCTCTTCAAATATTGGTATCAAATGCTGCTTCCTTATATAAAACACTGTTGTCATCAGGGCAAGGCTTGGCTTATAGCAAATGTCCATTGAAGGCAAATCATTTTCTTCTTAAATGAGAGCTATGCTGCCACATATTTTAATTGTTGCATCTTTTTGCTCTAACTAGATTATGTTTAGATAATTCTCCCCAATTTGATGTGACAGATTTCTAAATTGGTTTCCACTCAAACCTGAAATTCTGCCAAGAAATTATGAAGTGCAAAGAATAACTGACAACACATAGAGCCAAATACTACTGGTTTCAATAAAATAGTATTTGCAAATACATTGTAAGCAATTATCAGATATGTTTGTACTGCCGTTCTCTGATCCCCATTAATAATTTCCCTTAAACAGTACATACATTGAATTTACAAAAAAACATTTCCTCCAAGGTGTCCTGTAGAAATGTGTTCCAAATGGCATTCAGTCCCAGGTGTCAAGAATGAATCCACACTGGGCTCTATGTGCAGACACTAAATCATCTGCTAATGAGCTATCACATTTTTTACTACCTAAGTATTTCAGCACATAGTACTTAACTGGCAAAAAACATGAAAGAAAAGCTAGCTTACTGCAAGATCAAAGGTTAAATATATGTATCATCACAGAAATTAACAGAGAATTAGTGTTTTCACTTTTGGAATCCACTTTATATTTTTGTGTTGTTTCTAGCCAAGAAGAAGGAATTTTTTTCTTTCATATATTGTTTTAAATGTATATCTATAATCACATGATCTTATTTATTCAAAGATGTCCATCTGGAAGGCACCAAACTGAGGAATCAAATACATATACTTATGCATGTGACTGGGTGGGTATTTATATACACGTGCATGTAAACAAACTTATGTTTGTAAAGAGGGATATATAATAGATTTATAGGATATATATGTGTATTTATATATGTTGTTTGGCTAAATTTATATATAAGTATCGAAAGACATTTATGTATATACATACAGGTATATCTGTGAGTATATGTGTCTGTGTGTGTCTCTGTGTGTATTATTTTAGTATTTGGATATTTTGAAAATTTTAGATAATTTTTAGATAATTGTGAAGTTAGATATGCCCTTACTCCACATTCCATTAAGAGAATGAAAGGAACAAACTGATGTGCTATTTCAAATTTTATAGCACAAGGAGGAAGAGGTTATTTCTATTACTCCAAAAACAAGATACTATCTTTCAAGTTGCCACATTCAACAAATGAACTGCAAAATGCTTGAGGATTTAAATCTGTAAGTATCTTGCTGGTTTTTCTTTCTCTATTAATAGTATTAAGATTAAATTAAATGTAGACTAAAATATCGTATAATTAAGGTAAAATATTTAGCTTCTTTTTCTTTCATGCTATTCGTCTTTAATCTTTACCATTTAACTGAAGGATAATTATTTTTAGAGAGGGTCTGAATTGTAAAAAATGATGTAGCTCTAAAAAATCTGTGGAACAATTTTCAAAAAGTTTGTAAGTATTGGAACAATGGTTGTTACTATATGAAATGAATTGTCAACATTTCCTTTCTCCTTGTAAGACAGAGCGAATTTAAATATAATTTTAAAGGGAAAGCAACACAATGAAGAAATCATGAAGAAATATTTACAAATGACAATGAAATTTAATGGCCTATCAGACTACTAGCTGATAGGATTGTTTTCTTTTTCTGAGAAACATGTAAAAATATTAAGCAAAATACTTTGAATTTGGGGGAGTTCCAGTTCAGAACAGAGTTTGTGATGTTTTCTGATATAACTTAGAGTTTTGTATCTCCTTAATAAGGAATTGCACGATTGACAGACCTTCAAGATGATGGAGCAGTAATCTTGATGGACCACCTTCCACCCCACAAATACATCAGAAATACATCTACATGTGGAACAACTCTTACAGAACACCTACTGAACACTGGGAGAAGACCTCAGACCTCCCAAAAGGCAAGAAACCCCCCATGTACCTGGGTAGGGCAAAAGAAAAAAGAAAAAACAGAGACAAAAGAATAGGGATGGGAACTGCACCTCTGGGAGGGAGCTGTGAAGGAGGAAAAGTCTCCACACACTAGGAAGGCCCTTCACTGGTAGAGATGGGGTGTGTGTGTGGGGGGAAGCTTCGGAGCCACCAAGGAGAGTGCAGCTACAGAGGTGGGGAGGGCAAAGCAGGGAGATTCCTGTACAGAGAATTGGTGCCAATCAGCACTCACCAGCCCTAGAGGCCTGTCTGCTCACCTGCTGGGGTGGGCAGGGGCTGGGAGCTGAGGCTTGGGCTTTGGAGGTCAGATCCCAGGGAGAGGACGGGGGTTGGTGGTGTGAACACAGCCTGAAGGGGTTAGTGTGCCACAGCTAGCCGGGAGGGAGTCTGGGAAAAAGTCTGGACCTGCCTAAGAGGCAAGAGACCATTGTTTCAGGGTGCGCAAGGGGAGGGAATCAGAGCACCACCTAAACAAGCTCCAGAGACGGGTGTGAGCCATGGCTATCGGGGTGGACCCTAGAGACGGGCATGAGACACTAAGGCTGCTGCTGCAGCCACCAAGAAGCCTGTGTGCAAGCACAGGTCACTCTCCACACCTCCCCTCCCAGGAGCCTGTGCAGCCTGCCACTGCCAGTGTCCCGTGATCCAGGGACAAATTCCCCAGGAGAACACACGGTGCACCTCAGGCTGTTGCAACGTCAGGCTGGCCTCTGCCGCCGCAGGCTTGCCCCGCATTCCATACCCCTCCCTCCCCCCAGCCTGAGTGAGTCAGAGCCGCCAAATCAGCTGCTACTTTAACCCCGTCCTGTCTGAGCCAAGAACATATGCTCTCAGGCGACCTACATGAAGAGGCAGGGCTTAATCCAAAGCTGAACCCCAGGAGCTGTGTGAACAAAGAAGAGAGGAAATTTCTCCCAGCAGCATCAGGAGCAGTGGATTAAATCCCCACAATCAACTGGATATACCCTGCATCTGTGGAATACCTGAATAGACAGCAAATAATCCCAAAATTCAGGGGGTAGACGTTGCGAGCAACTGTAGACTTGGGGTTTGCTTTCTGTATCTAATTTATTCCTCATTTTATGTTTATCTTAGTTTAGTATTTAGAGCTTATTATCATTGGTTGATTTGTTTATTTGGTTGCTCTCTTCCTTTTTTTAACATATATATATATATACTTTTTTTCCTTTTTCTCTTTTTGTGAGTCTATATGTGTATGCTTCTTTGTGTGATTTTGTCTGTATAGCTTTGCTTTTACCATTTGTTCTAGGGTTCTGTCTACCCAATTTTTTTTAGCGCTTGTTATCATTGGTAGATTTGTTTTTTAGTTTGGTTGCTCTTTTCTTTCTTTCTTTCTCTTTTCTTTTATTACTTTTTAATTTTTTAAATATTTTTTTATTTTAATAATTTTATTTAATTTTATTTTTTTCTTTCTTTCTTTTTTTTTCCTCACTTTTCCTCTGAGCCACATGGCTGACAGGGTACAGATGCTCTGGCTGGGTGTCAGGTATGAGCCTCTGAGGTGGGAGAGCCAAGTACAGAACACTGGTCCATAAGAGACCTCCTGGTTCCAAGTAATAGCAAACAGCAGGAGCTCTGCCAGAGATATCCATTTCAATGCTAAGACCCAGCTCCACTCAATGACCAGCAAGCTAAAGTGCTGGACACCCTATCCAAACAACCAGCAAGACAGGAACACCACCCCACCCATTAGCAGAGAGGCTGCCTAAAATCATAATAAGGTCACAGACACACCAAAACACACCACTGGACATGGTCCTGCCCACCAGAAAGACAAGATCCAGCCTCATCCACTAGAACACAGGCACCAGGCCCCTCCACCAAAAAGCCTACACAACCCACTGAACAAACCTTACCCACTGGGGGTAGACAGCAAAAACAATGGGAAACATGAACCTGCAGCCTGCAAAAAGGAGACCCCAAACACAATAAGTTAAGCAAAATGAAAAGCCAAAGGAATACACAGCAGATGAAAGAACAAGGTAAAAACCCACCAGAACAAACAAATGAAGAGGAAATAGGCAGTCTACCTGAAAAAGAATTCAGAGTAATGATAATAAAGATGGTCCAAAATCTTGGAAATAGAATTTAGAAAATACAAGAAATGTTTAAAAAGGACCTAGAAGAACTAAAGAGTGAAGAAACAATGATGAACAACACAATAAATGAAATTAAAAATTCTCTAGACGGAATCAATAGCAGAATAACTGAGGCAGAAGAATGGATAAGTGACCTGGAGGATAAAATAGTGAAAATAACTACTGCAGAGCAGAATGAAGAAAAAAGAATGAAAAGAATTGAAGACACTCTCAGAGAGCTCTGGGACCACATTAAAGGCACCAACATTCGAATTATAAGGGTCCCAGAAGAAGAAGAGAAAAAGAAAGGGACTGAGAAAATATTTGAAGAGATTGTAGTGGAAAAATTTCCCTAATATGGGAAAGGATATAAGTCCAGCAAGCACAGAGAGTCCCATACAGGTTAAATCCAAAGAGAAACATTCCAAGACACATTTTAATCAAACTATCAAAAATTAAATACAAAGAAAAAATATTAAAAGCAGCAAGGGAAAAACAACAAACAACATACAAGGGAATCCCCATAAGGTTAACGGCTGAACTTTCAGCAGAAACTCTGCAAGCCAGAAGGGAGTGGCAAGACATATTTAAAGTGATGAAAGGGAAAAACCTACAACCAACAAGACTACTCTACCCAGCAAGGATCTCATTCAGATTAGACAGAGAAATTAAAAACTTTACTAAAAAGCAAAAGCTAAGAGAATTCAGCACCACCAAAGGAGCTTTACATCAAATGACAAAAGAACTTCTCTAGGCAGGAAACAGAAGAGAAGAAAAAGACCTACAATAACAAACCCAAAACAATTAAGAAAATGGTAATAGGAACATATATTTCAATAACTACGTTAAATGTAAATGAATTAAATACTCCAACCAAAAGACATAGACTGTCTGGATGGATGCAAAAACAAGACCCGTATATATGCTGTCTACAAGAGACCCACTTCAGACCTAGGGGCACATACAGACTGAAAGTGAGGGGATGGAAAAAGATATTCCATGCAAATGGAAATCAAGAGAAAGCTGGAGTATCAATTCTCATATCAGACAAAATAGACTTTAAAATAAAGACTATTACAAGAGACAAAGAAGGACACTATAGAGCTTCCCTGGTGGTACAATGGTTAAGAGTCTGCCTGCCAACGCAGGGGACATGGGTTCGAGCCCTGGTCCAGGGAGATCCTACATGCCGTGGAGCAACTAAGCCCCCGCACCACAACTTCTGAAGCCCGCGTGTGCCCTAGAGCCTGTGCCCCGCAACAAGAGAAGCCACCGCAATTAGAAGCCCGTGCACCACAATGAAGAGCAGCCCCCGCTCGCCACAACTAGAGAAAGCCCACGCATAGCAATGAAGACCCAACACAGCCAAAAATAAATAAATTAATTAATTAAAAAAAAAAAAAGGACACTATATAATGAGCAAGAGATCAATCCAAGGAGAAGATATAACAATTGTAAATATTTATGCACCCCAAATAGGAGCACTTCAATACATAAGGCAAATGCTAATAGTCATAAGAGGGGAAATCAACAGTAACACAATCATAGTAGGGGATTTTAACACCCCACTTTCACCAATGGACAGATTGTCCAAAATGAAAATAAATAAGGAAACACAAGCTTTAAATGATACATTAAATAAGATGGACTTAATTGATATTTATAGGACACTCCATCCAAAAACAACAGAATACACTTTCTTCTCAAGTGCTCATGGAACATTCTCCAGGATAGATAATATCTTGGGTCACAAATCAAGCCTAGGTAAATTTAAGAATATTGAAATCATATCAAGTGTCTTTTCTGACCACAACGCTATGAGACTAGATATCAATTACTGGAAAAAAATCTGTAAAAAACACAAAGACATGGAGGCTAAACAATACACTACTAAATAACCAACAGATTACTGAAGAAATCAAAGGGGAAATCAAAAAATAATTAGAATCAAATGACAATGAAAACACGATGACCCAAATCTATGGGATGCAGACACAGCAGTTCTAATAGGGAAGTATATAGCAATACAATCCTACCTCAAGAAACAAGAAACATCTCAAATAAACAACCTAACCTTACACCTAAAGCAATTAGAGAAAGAAGAACAAAAAAACCCCAAAGTTAGCAGAAGGAAAGAAATCATAAAGATCAGATCAGAAAGAAATGAAAAAGAAATGAAGGAAACGATAGCAAAGATCAATAAACTAAAAGCTGGTTCTTTGAGAAGATAAACAAAATTGATAAACCATTAGCCAGACGCATCAAGAAAAAAAAGGAGAAGACTCAAATCAATAGAATTCGAAATGAAAAAGGAGAAGTAACAACTGACACTTCAGAAATACAAAGGATTATGAGAGATTACTCCAAGCAACTTTATGCCAATAAAATGGACAACCTGGAAGAAATGGACAAATTCATAGAAGAGCACAACCATCCAAGACTGAACCAGGAAGAAACAGAAAAGATGAACAGACCAATTACAAGCACTGAAGTTGAGACTGTGATTAAAAATCTTCCAACAAACAAAAGCCCTGGACCAGATGGCTTCACAGGCGAATTCTATCAAACATTTAGAGAAGAGCTAACACCTATCCTTCTCAGACTCTTCCAAAATACAGTAGAGGGAGGAACACTCCCAATCTCATTTTACGAGGCCACCATCACCCTGATAACAAAACCAGACAAAGACGTCCAGACAAGAGGCCAGTAGCACTGATGAACATAGATGCAAAAATCCTCAACAAAATACTAGCAAAGAGAATCCAACTGCACATTAAAAGGATCATACACCATGATCAAATGGGGTTTATCCCAGGAATGCAAGGATTCTTCAATATACACAAATCAATGTGATAAACCCTGTTAACAAATTGAAGGAGAAAAATCATAGGATCATCTCAGTAGATGCAGAAAATGCTTTGGACAAAATCTAACACCCATTTATGATAAAAAACCTACAGAAAGTAGGCATAGAGGGAACTTAGCTCAACATAATAGAGGACCTATATGACAAACCCACAGCCAACATTGTTCTCAATGATGAAAAACTGGAACTATTTCCACTAAGATCAGGAAAAACACAAGGTAGCCCACTCTTGCCACTCTTATTCAACATAGTTTTGGAAGTTTTAGCCACAGCCATCAAAGGAGAAAAAGAAATAAGAAGAATCCAAATTGGAAAAGAAGAAGTAAAACTGTCACTCTTCGCAGATGACAGGACACTATACATAGAGAATCCTAAAGATGCTACCAGAAAACTACTAGAGCTAATCAATGAATTTGGTAAAGTAGCAGGATACAAAATTAATGCACAGAAATCTCTAGCATTACTATACACTAATGATGAAAAATCTGAAAGAGAAATTAAGGAAACACTCCCATTTACCATTGCAACAAAAAGAATAAAATACCTAGGAATAAAGCTACCTAAGGAGACAAAAGACCTGTATGTTTAAAACTATAAGACACTGATGAAAGAAATGAAAGATGATACAAATAGATGGAGAGATTTACCATGTTCTTGGATGGAAAGAATCAACATTGTGATAATGACTATACTACCCAAAGCAATCTACAGATTCAGTGCAATCCCTGTCAAACTACCAATGGCATTTTTCACAGAACTAGAACAAAAAATTTCACAATTTGTATGGAAACACAAAAGACCCCGAATAGCCAAAGTAATCTTGAAACAGAAAAATGGAGCTGTAGGAGTCAGGCTGTCTGTCTTCAGACTATACTACAAACTTACAGTAATCAAGACAGTATGGTACTGGCATAAAAACAGAAATATAGATCAATGGAACAGGATAGAAAGCCCAGAAATAAACCCATGCACATATGGTCACCTTATTTTTGATAAAGGAGGCAAGAATATACAATGGAGAAAAGACAGCCTCTTCAATAAGTGGTGCTGGGAAAACTAGACAGCTACATGTAAAAGAATGAAATAAGAACACTCCTTAACACCATACACAAAAATAAACTCAAAATGGGTTAAAGACCTAAATGTAAGGCCAGACACTATAAAACTCTTAGAGGAAAACATAGGAAGAACACTCTTTGACGTAAATCACAGCAAGATCCTTTGTGACCCATCTCCTAGAGAAATGGAAATAAAAACAAAAATAAACAAATGGGACCTAATGAAACTTGAAAGCTCTTGCACAGCAATGGAAACCATAAGCAAGATGAAAAGGCAACCATCAGAATGGAAGAAAATATTTGTAAACAAAGCAACTGACAAAGAATTATTCTCCAAAATTTACAAGCAGCTCATGCAGCTCAATACCAAAAAAACAAACAACCCAATCCAAAAATGGGCAGAAGAGCTACATAGACATTTCTCCAAAGAAGATATACAGATGGCCAACAAACACATGAAAGGCTGCTCAACATCATTAATCATTAGAGAAATGCAAATCAAAACTACAATGAGATATTATCTCACACCAGTCAGAATGGCCATCATCAAAAAATCTACAAACAATAAATGCTGAAGAGGGTGTGGAGAAAAGAGAACCCTCTTGCACTGTTGGTGAGAACGTAAACTGATACAGCCACTATGGAGAACAATATGTAGTTTCCTTGAAAAACTAAAACTAGATCTACCATATGACCAGGCAATCCCACTACTGGGCATATACCCTGAGAAAACCATAATTCAAAAATAGTCATGTCCCACAGTGTTCATTGCAACTCTCTTTACAATAGCCAGGACATGGAAGCAACCTAAGTGTCCAACAACAGATGAATGGATAAAGAAGATGTGGCATATATATACAATTGAATATTACTCAGCCATAAAAGGAAACGAAATTGAGTAATTTGTAGTGAGCTGGATGGACTTAGAGACTGTCATACAGAGTGAAGTAAGTCAGAAAGAGAAAAACAAATACCGTATGCTAACATATATATATGGAATCTAAAAAAAAAAAAATTGTCATGAAGAACCTAGGGGCAAGACGGGAACAGAGACACAGACCTACTAGAGAATGGACTTGAGGATACGGGGAGGGGGAAGGGTAAGCTGGGACAAAGTGAGAGAGTGGCATGGACTTATGTACACTACCAAATGTAAAATAAATACCTAGTTGGAAGCAGTAGCATAGCACAGGGAGATCAGCTTGGTGCTTTGTGTCCATCTTGAGGGATGGAATACGGAGGGTGGGAGGGAGATGCAAGAGGGAGGGGATATGGAGATATATGTATACATAAAGCTGATTCACTTTGTTATAAAGCAGTAGCTAACACACCATTGTAAAGCATTTATACTCCAATACAGATGTCAAAAAATAACCAATTACACAGTTTTAATTTTGGCTTTATTTGAGCATGCAAATTTTAATTATGAAGAACAAAAGCACAAATTACTTTTAAGATATTTTTCCAGTCGTCAACAACTTTTTGAAATTACAAAACTGTTTAATTTGTAAGGTATTAATAAATCTATGTAAGAAGGAGAATAATTATTATTCAATCATTAGTAACTCAGTTACTTGTATGAAAAAAATAATGGAAGTTGTAAGTATCAGCTATTAAATATTACTTAGCACTTCTAAATATTTAGCTGTTCCATATAGACTCATTAAGCAGTTTAACTGCAAATATACAACTCAAGCAACCATACCTACTCTATTATAGTAAATAATTTAAAATAAGAAGGGTTTTTAAAAATAGGAATTAAGTCACCATTAAGTGACTGTATTTTGCTTCATTTTTGCTTGGTTAGTTGGTTGGTTGTCTCTGAGATGGTAAGAGAGTGTTACTGAACATATATATATATACACATTATATTATATACATGTATTATTATATATATATATTACATATCATATTTAATGTTAATGAAATGTTCTTGGTTATGAGAAGCATACTTCTGAACAAATTCCTCAATTAATTAGAAAATTTACTGAGAATTACTATATACTTTGATATTTAAAATATATTACTAAAGCCTTCTAAATATCTGTAACATCATGAATAAGATATAACTTCTTGTTAAACTAAGAATAAAATGAAGCTTTTTATATTGACTTTTTAAAAGTGGTTTAAAATATGACTAGGAAAGCAATCGGGGAATTTCATAGTAACACATCTTCTAGGGAGAAAAAAGCAACAGAGGTTTAAAATAATTTGGTATGAGATGCAGTGGCTCAGATAGTAAGATCAGAAATGTAAAATCTTAAACTTTTCCAACAGGCTAAAATAAAGTACTATTGCAAATATGTCAACACTTTATTCAAGGACCTTTATATTCTTTTGAACAATTTAATCTTTTCATGTTTTTTGCAATCTGCCCAAGGTCATGTAACAAAGTGTAGAGAATATAACAAAAAACAACAAACTTCCTCTGAAGTTTGGGTTTAGCCAAATGGAGTAATCAGAAAAGGGTGAAATGGGACAATAATTATCCACTATTACTCTTTTTAAACCAATCTGCCTTTGGAAAGTCTGCATGTAATGAGAAAAATTAGGTTGAAGTAGGTGGAATTAACTGGTAGTGAAGATTTAAGAGTGCTATAATTAATTTTGAGGTAATTAATTTTGAGAATTTTTGAAATTTTGTGAAATGCAAAAACTATTTTAAAATATAATCTTAAAGTAAATATATATTTATGGTAGAAAATTATAAAATAAAGAATAAAAAATACTATCTAAAATCCAACCTCTTATGCATACTGATTATTAAGATTTTGTGTAATTATATACTCTCAAAATATTTCCATACATCATCATGTACATTTCTAAATATTTCTAAATATTCTATTTTTTTACCAAAACAAAATAATGTATGTTATTTAGTAATGTTATTGAATGGATATGTAATAATGTGTTTGAAAGAGTTACATGTTGCCATTGCCATTATAAACATACCTGTTTATATGTCATACAAATATGAATTTAAATAGCTTTTGGTAATGAGGGTAGATTAAATTTTTTCAAAGTTTCTCCAATTTTTTTAATATTTAGATTTAATTTTAGATCTCACTACTGATATTTTGTAGTAAGGGTTTTGTGAAGAGACTTTAGTAGCTGATAGATGGAAATACTAGTTAAGACTTCAGCAAATTTTATACAAGTATAATTATAAAATATCAGCTAAAAATAGATGAGAAGGAAATAAAATTCAATAGACACTTATCCATTAAAACATGCTCTTTATAGGTTCTAAAATAGAGAGAAATTAATGCAAAACACATGGTTATTTGGTTATACTTGTTACATGATTATTTGTTTACATTTTTAACAGATGGTTCCCAAAATTGGATATTTATTATAATCATGTTTGAAGCTTTAAAAATTACTGGTGCCTGAGTGTCAACCTAGAAATTCTAATTTAATTCATCTGGAATATAGCCTGGATATGTGGATTTCTTAAATGTTTCCTAGTGTTTTTAATGTAAAGCCAGAGTTAAGAACCACTGATTTGCATCTCTAGGAGCATAAAGAAAATGAATTTTGGAGTCTAACATAAATGTAAGGAAATATCACTCATGTGTCAGGCATTAGAGTAAAAAGTATAGTTTCCTTATAAATTCTTCCCTGTTTTCACTAGAATTTTTCAATTGGTAGACATTTAAAATCTTATTTCTACTCTTCAGGTGAAATGTTTATTACAGGCTCTTTTCGGAACTCTCATATGTAATGGAGTGCAAGTGTCTAAATTCCAATTTAACTTAAAATAATTATGGCTTTAAACAGCCATTAGGATTTTAAATCCTAAATTTGGTTTCTCTTCAAAGGTGCAAAAGATCAGTGGGGAAGTTAAAGATGCTTTCATGTTAGAAGAAGAAGCATCTGGCAACAGAAATTTCTCCATGTAACATACACAAGTTGACCTATATTGGATCTCTTTGACAGAGATGATTTCAGATTTTGATTTAGTAAATTTGGAACATGGTAACACCATCTAGCATATAGAAAATCTGTTATACATACCCAGACACATATGTATACATACTCACTCACATACAGGCATATGTGTGTAAAAGACATTAGCAGAAAATACACCTTCACATTAACTAGGCAAATGTATGTCTAGAATTATTTTATTTATATCAGCAAGATAGTTTTTATTCAAATAATACATTAACATAAACCTGATACTTTTGTGTAGAATTTTTTTCAATTATGGAAGGAATGATTTTCTCATAAACACTGAATGAAATAATCATATTCAAGAGGACTGAATTTAAAATTATTGCACCATATGTATAACTACCTCTAAAACCAGATAATTTAAGTATCCAGTATTCAGATAAGCTAAAAATGATAGCTCAGTTGATAGCTCAGCTATCAAATTACTCTGTTTTAGTATTTCTAATAAAAATAAAATACATGTTTTCTGTGCATAAAAGTATAGTAAAGCCCAAAGGATTTTATTCTCACTCTAAAATATACACTACAAGAGGGCCTTAAATATCATAAATAATAATAAGTTCTGTTTGTTGGCATATGTTTGGCAAAGAACGGTAGTAAAAGACTTTGAAGTTAGAATGTACGTTTTCAGAGAGCCTCTTTCACAGGTGTTGAAGCTGTATGGGCCTCAGATGTTCTTAAAGATCTGAGACAACAGAATTTCTCTCCAAACCATTAAAGTTTGAAGAGGAACTGAACAGATGTTCATTCTTTCATTTAATATTTCAGACATCTGCATAACGGCACTGTGTTGTTTTTTCACTTCTTTTTTTAAAATAATATTTAAAAACTAAGTTTGGTTTAAGGTCACTTCTGATGACAGTTTGAACTGGTCTGACAGCTGTTTAAATGTTTTTGACATCTGCTTGGGAGGATGGAGTTTCTATCTTTTTTCTGCCTGAATTGATGCTACATTAAAAAAACAAAAAAACCCAAAAAAACCTTTGCTCTTTAACAAAATCAGTAAAAATGAAATAATTTATTGAAAGGTGGTACATCTGGGGTGTGCATACCTGTGTATATTCCTTGCCTCTATATTTTGTCACCCCTAAGCAAAAGACGCATAATTCTTCCAGAACTGGTATAGTATAAATGTCTCATGTGTGATTAAAATTAAAAGGGCTTATTTCATTCGTACTTTATGAGCTTAAAACATTATTGCTTATAAAACAGAATTCCCAAATGTTCAGTGTCACTTCCCCAAGAGATATAGCAGATGGTGAACACAGGTATATTAAATGTAATCTGTGTAATAACCTTAAATACGCGTGCAATTATTACAGATTAGTCTGAATACCTGCATGGAAGACCTATGGGATGCCCATGTCTGGTCTGGCTAGACTCTGCTTTTCCTCATGGCTTATGGGTTTTATTTAGGGAACTGAAAGATCTCTGGAAATGCTTTCAAGTCCTCTGCCTACCTGAGTTGGGAAATTGCCTCTGGGACACATTTTACAGACAGGAAAGAAAACCTCTGAATGTTCGAGGTTTTAACCTGATCTCAGGGAGTATTGGCATTGTGTTTTGTCTCAGAGTAAGCAAAAATGAACTGTGGAAAAGCTAAATATGAGAAAATGTGGTGTAGCTAAGAAATGCTTCTAGGTGTTTCTCTGGAGAGCTTGAGCTACTTTCTGAAAGTTCTGTGCATGGTTTAAATACAGAGCTTGAAAGGAGGACTGCCATAAACAGCCTAGTATTCACGCTGGTGAGGGCAAAAGTAAATCACCTGGCTCCTAGGAGGCCAAGAACTATATGGATAAATCTTAAGAGAAACTGGGCATCATTAAATACTACCAGTGGGAAACTATCATAGCTGGAAAGCATGGGCTTATGTCACATTAAAATAGTTACTGGGATCTATTCTCATGCACAATAAAATAATTGCACAAATTAGCAGGTAAGGATAATGTAGGAAAGCTAACACTGTTTTATTATAACTATAGGCAACACAGTTTATGTCTCATTGTCTCCATAATAGAGTATATAAATTCTCAAAATTCTTAATAAACTTATCTAAGATCTCATAGCTAGTAAGAAGCAAACAGGGGATTCAAGATCATATTTAGTTAATTCTAAAGATTATTTTCTTTCTACTGTATCATATTAATTTTGTCAATAACAATAACTCATTATTCAGCAGTCATTGCACTAATTGTTTTAATATTTAGGTCTTATAATAGATTATTCATTGAATGAAATCTACTTGCCAGGTACTGTAAATAAAAAGTGTCAAACCTTTTACGTGCTTAGAATTGTAAAGAACCATAAAAATAATTTAGTCCAAATCACCTATTTTGTGGATGAACAAACTGAGGCTAAAGTCACCTATATAATTAGTTATAACTGGAGGGAAAATGTTAGTGTTTAGGGATAATGACCTTTTCTTCAAAATGACAAACTGGTGGAATGTTCGAGAGCATAATAAAACTCCAAAATAAATCACTCAGATAGCAACTTTAAAAGACTATGTTGAAGCTCTCAGTGTTTAGCAGGTTAGTGTTATTCCAGCAGCCTCCTACTGACAGGTGGTCACAGTGGTGACTGTCTTAAGTTCTCTAGTTCTTATTTTAAGCAGAATTTCTTTTAAATAACAGTGCCTTTTTGGTTTTATTTTTAAGAAAAATACACCATGATAGGATAATTAAAACTTTTTAAAGCTTTATTTTATTTATTCAACAATCATTTATTTAAGCACCTAAAATATGCCAGTTCCCATGCTTAGAGTCAGGGGTAAAAAAAGAAAAGGAAGGAAAAAAAAAATAAGACAAAAGTCCTATTCTTAAGGTACATTCACGAATGTCACATGGGACAAAATTTTAAGGAAACAAAATTAAGTGAGCTTGTTAACATTGGGTCAAATCAAAATTGATCTTTTCAAAACTCTGGTAATTTTTAGGTTATTTTAACAAGCATCATCAATTTTCAATAAAAGGATAGATAATGAGGCTGGGCATGTGTGTGTTAAATATTGAGTCCAAACATACTTTATCTTTTTTTTCCTGCTACGATTTTTAAACTTGACTTTTATATATGCATTATGAATCTCCAAGAAAGGGATAGTCCCTATAGCACTTATATGCAAGTTAGAAAGAAGTGCCCTGGCAACTTGATCTTGCAGAAGGGACATTTCCGACCCCTGGTTGCAGAGGCTGTGGCTCTGCAAATGCTTGCACCCAAGCTCTAACCACTCCCACATGTCAGAAATTTGGTCTGTCATTTATGCCATTAGTAGTAGAAACAAGCCAAATCTTCCCCACCCTAAATTGAAGGAAAATTATTGGATTTGATGTTAGCCAAGGATAAGAATCAAGAAGTAGATTGGAAAAGGAAATGACCTTGGGACATAGTACACCTGATGCATGGTCAGGATAGACGTATTTGTCTGTTCCATTGAAAAAGTGCTTTCATGTATTATTAGGTGAGTTCATGGCCTTGTGAGAACGTGTGCGTTTATGTGAAGGGGGAGTCTCTCCTCTGCTGCGCTAAGATCTCTCCAAGGAATCTCTCACCCGTCCCTGTCCTTTAATCTATCATTATGTATCTATGACGTGAATTGCTTCTTTTTTTTTAAACATCTTTATTGGAGTATAATTGCTTTACAATGGTGTATTAGTTTCTGCTGTATAACAAAGTGAATCACCTATACATCTACATATCCCCATATCTCCTCCCTCTTGCGTCTCCCTCCCACCCGCCCCATCCCACCCCTCTAGGTGGTCTCAAAGCACCGAGCTGATCTCCCTGTGCTATGCGGCTGCTTCCCACTAGCTGTCTATTTTACATTTAGTAGTGTATATATGAATTGTCTCTTTTAAATGGGACCATTTTGCATTGAACAACCTGTCCTGTATACCTATACTATGCTGCTCTGAATATAGCAGAGTATTTCATAAATTTATTTGATGATAAAATTGTCCAATACATACAGAGAACAGATTGTTCATTGTCAGAGGAAGAGAATAAAGGGTGGGTGAAATGGGTGAAGATGGTCAAAAAGTACAAACTTCCAGTTATGAAATAAATGTCATAGGGATATAACATACAACAAGGTGACTATAGTTAATACTGTATTGTATATTTGAATGTTGCTAGGAGAGTAGGTCTTAAAAATTGTCATACAGAGAAAAAAAGTTGTAGCTATGTATGGTGATGGATGTTAACTAAACTTATTGCTGTGATCATTTTGCAATACATATAAATATCAAATCATTATGTTGTACACCTGAAAATAATATAACATTCCATGTCAATTATATCTCAATTAAAAAATATTGTCCTCCTTCCAGGAGTATTTTGGAAGACTTTTCTGTAGAGATCAGCAAATATTTAATTATATTAAACAAGTATAACATTAAATTCAGTGAATTTTAAAAGCACTTGAATTAATCTTAAAATGCTAATTAAATTAACACAAATTATATCTTTAAAAGCCCACTAAAAGATACAAACATAAGAAATAAACAAAATCGTTACATAATACTCTGCAGACAACTAGAGTTACTATTAATATAATGTACTATTGCAGAATTTAGTAGATATTTAGGTTAGAGAGAGAAGTGACAGTAGAATGATTTCTTTTCAATTAGAACATAGTACACTTTTATATTACTTGGAGTACAAGAGAATTCTATATACACCAATAAAACTGACAACTTTCATATATCAGCAATGTATGTCTACATATTTCATGTTTCAATATAGACATATCTCATTTTGTTGGTAATTTTTGAAGTATTAATGTCATAAGAGATACTTTTAATTTTAAGAAAGAAAATTGTAACAAATATCATGGTATAAATGGATATAGTTCCTTTATTTCTTAATGAAAATGTTTTTAAAAAAAGAAGGCATAAATTACCAACATCAGGAAAAAAGAGGACATATCACCACTGCCTCCACAGATATTAAAGGGTGAGGAAGTACTACAAACAGTTGTATGCACATAATAGATAAAACAGATAAAATGAACTCATTTCTCAAAGACAGAAATTACCAAGCTCATACAGGAAAAATTATTTAACCTGAATAGCCATATATGTATTTTAAAATATTACATTTACAGTTAAAGAACTTCCAAAAAGAAAGCACCACTTCTACAGGGCTGCACTGTTGAAATCTACCAAACACTTAAGGGAGAAGTAACACTCACTCTTCAAATATTCTTGCAGAAAATAGAAGAGCAAAACTTCTTTTAAGAAGCAAACTTATGTATTAGAATAAATATATTAGGATAAAACAAAAGTATGGAACAATATTTATCCTGAACATAGACACAAAGTTCTTCAAAAAAAATTAGCAAACTGAATCCAGCAATCTATACCTGGATCTACATCTATATCTATCTCTGTATCTGTATCTATATTTATATCTATATATATCATGAGCAAGCAATTTCTTTTTAAGTCAACATCCATTAATGATAAAAAATAACCTAGGAAAACAAAAGAGCTTCCTTAATTTGATAAAGATTATGTCTAAAAAGCAAAGAGCTAACAACATACTTAATGAGAATGACTCAATATTCTCTCTCTAAAATGGGAAATTAGCCAATAAATCTGTATCTATAGACAGTATTATGTGTTTAGTCTTGTTATATCTGTTAGCATGGTGAATTACATTATTTTATTTTTTTATGTTGTTCAAATATTGCATTCCTGGAAAAACCTACTTGGTCATGGTGTGTGTGTGTGTGTGTATGTGTGTGTGTGTGCGATGGATCTGATTTGCTAATACTTTATTGAGGATTTGTGCCTGTGTTCAGGAGGGGTATTGATTTGTTTGTAATTTTATTCTCTCACCACTCCTGTTGAATATTTTCTTGGAAGTCTTAGCAATTTCACTAGGACAAGAAAATGAGATAAAATGTATTCAGATTAGAGAGGGAGAAATTAATCTATCTTCATTCACAGATGACATAATTGTGTACATAGAAAATCCCAAGGAATATACAAAATAGCTCATAGAAATAATGTGGCATTAGCAAGTTTAGAAGATATAAAATCAAATATATAAAACTTAAATTTCTAATATAATAGGAATAAACATCAGCTAAAATTTTAAGAAGCAATATCATCTACAATAGCTCCCACAAATGTAAAATGCTTAGGTATAAATCTTATACAAGATGTGCACAATCTGTATACTGAAAACTAACAAATGTCTATGAAGGAGATCAAAGAAGACATGAGTAAATAGGACGACATGTTGTGTTCATATTTAGGAGACTCAGTATAGTTAAGGCATTTACTTTTCTTCAAATAGATTTATAATTTAATGCAATCCTCATGAAAAATCCCAACAGGATATTTTGTAAATATTGACAAGTTGATTCTAAAACTTTTATGGAAAGTTAAAGGAACTTGAATATCCGAACAATTTTGAAAAAAAAAAAGTTGGTGAACTCGCTTTTTCAGGTTTTAAGAAATAATATAATTCTATAGCAGTCCAGACAGTATGATATTGATGAAAGGTAAGGCTGAACAAATAGAACAGAATAGAAGATCCAGAAATAAATAAACACATATATTTGTAATTGATTTATTGACCAATGTACAATGGTGATTCAATGGACAGAGTACTTGTCAACAAATGAACCTGTAAGAAATTGGCAGCCGTAGGCAAGAAGAAAACAAAACAAAACAAACCTACAACTTACAACTTGTATAAAAATTAACTCAAAATACATTATTGGCTTTAAGATAAAACATACAGTTACAAATCTCTTAGAAGAAAGCATTGGAAAATATCTTTATAACTGTTGATTAGGCAGATTTCATAGATCTGACATCCAAAGCACAATCTATAAAAAGAAAAGTCAGTAAATAAGACTTCATCAAAATCAAAAACTCTCTCTGTGAAGGCCACTGTTAAGAGAATAAAAAGGCAGGCTATATAGACTGGGGTGAAATATTTGCAAAATAAATATCAGTCAAAGAACTCTCAAAACACAATAACAAGAAAACCAGCAACCAGTGTAAAAATGGGCAAAAGATTTGAACAGGCACTTCACCAAAGAAGATAAATAAGATGTAAATAAGCAAATGAAAAAAATGCTTATCGTTATTAGCCATTTAATCATTAAGGAAATGCAAATTAATAAACACAAAACAATATACCATTATACACCTATTAGAATGGCTAAATATTTTTAAAAAACAAGGATGCAGAACAAGAGAAGCACTCAGACATTGATGGTGACAGTGCAAACTGATAGGGTTTCCCTGAAATATAGTGTTGTAGTTTCTTTTAAACTTAAAAATACTTACTGAATCACCTGGGATTTGCATTTATTCTAGGTATTTATGCTAAGGAAATGAAAACTGTGTTCATATAAAAACCTAAACATAAATGTTTTAAAGAGGCATTATTGATAGTTACCAAAACCTGGAAATAATCTCAATGTCCATTAATAAGTAAATGGATAAACAAACTGTGTTACAACACTCAGTGAAGTATTCCCCAACCACAACATGAAGAATTCTCAAAGGCGATATGCTAAGTGGAAGAATCCAGACTCAAAAGGTGACATCCTCTATGATTCTATTTATTTGACATTCTAGAAAAGGCAAAAATGTAGGTACAGCATACAGAATTCTTTGGGGTGTTTGAAATATGTGTTAATTGCCTGTGGTTGTGGTTATTAGAAACCTTGCATGTATAAAATATAAATAACTGTACATCAAAAGGGTGATTTTCATAGTATACAAGTTAATAATAATAGTAACCAGCAATATTTTATAGTACACTGAGATGAAGCTAAAATAATATCAGTGGAGATTATTTTTAATAATTACATATACTTCTTTGTTAAATACCTTTTATAAAACAAATTTTTCTGTACAGTTTATACAGTAATTATTCTGCTATAAGAGGATGTCAACCTAGGTAAGTACTTAGTCTTTTTAAAATGTAGCTACAAACTAAGAATACATTTCTCACCCTATTGTGTTCTGAAATTCTTTCTGTCAAGTTTTATGATTCTTCAGAGACTAAAATTATTTGCCTCTGATATTGTAGAAAATATTTTGAAAACTGATGGTAATGGGTGAGACAGCAGATAATAGAAATCTTCTTCATCTAATGGTGGCCAAATCAATACCAAGTTGAGGTCACCACAGTCAGTAATAAAAGCTGATTCAGAAAGACAGCTACTTACCACCATAGATAGAATTCAGACAGTTGTGTTATGATTCTAGAGATGGCTGAGCCATTTATAGCAGTTATATTCACGCCTTTAAATGAGAAAAGTGAACTCCACAACCTGAGATTTAGAGCATTATGTGGGGGGTGGGGGGAATTGCAGCACAGCCACTCTTGATTTAAAACTAAAAGGAAAACAGGGAAAACAACAGCATATATTTTAAATACATCTTTCCAACTTACCTAAACCTGTTATAGGTAAGAAGAACAAATTTATGTTCAAATTAGTATGTTTATACTATATTTATTCACAGAAAGCTGCTTTAAATTAATTTACTACTACATTGAAAAGACATAATTAAACAATTGTTTCTTTTATATTCATACATTCAAGTTCCATGAATTTAAATAATGGTAACATTTTTAATAATGTAAATTGTTTAATTAAAAAATAGCACAATTTCCCAAACGGCTAAATTACCCTAGGAGGAGTTTGGGATTAACATACACACACTACTATATATAAAATAGGTAACTAATAAGGACCTACTGTATAGCAAAGGGAACTATACTCAAATTCTTGTAATAACCTATAATGGAAAAGAATCTGAAAAAGAATATATATATATATATATATATACACACACACACATGCACACACACAACCGAATCACTTTGCTGTACACTTGAAACTAACAGAACATTCTAAATTAACACCTCAATTAACCCCTCCCCCAAAAAACCTGAGATTAAAAAAATAGGAAGAAGTTTTCTAATTTTGCCCTTGAAAAGCTTTGGTTACAAGTAATTAATTTGCAATTAGCTATGATTTTTCAATAATTATCATTTATATTGGGAACATTTGTGACATGAGGAGAATCTAATCTACTTATTGTTTCCATATGTAATGACTTATTAATGAATACTAAGTTTGACAACATTAAATTTGGTAGTGATTAAAAAAAAAATGGCACAACTTTATTTTCTTCCCTTCCAGCTTGAGCGTCTTCTGGAGCTTTGGTTACATTTAGGGCACTAGTGTTATCTCATCATCTTCTCCATTTGAATGATATCCTTTTTCATCAAATTGTGACAGAATACTTTTTTTTTTTTTTTTGTGGTACACAGGCCTCTCACTGTTGTGGCCTCTCCCATTGCAGAGCACAGGCTCCGGCACAGGCTCCGGACGCGCAGGCTCCGGACGCGCAGGCTCAGCGGCCATGGTTCACAGGCCCAGCCGCTCCGCGGCATGTGGGATCTTCCCGGACCGGGGCACGAACCCGTGTCCCCTGCATCGGCAGGCGGACCCCCAACCACTGCGCCACCAGGGAAGCCCTTTCTCTTCTTCTTTTAATTCAATTTTAACCTGGGATTTGCATATGGTCTACATATTTTTTAATTGTCTGCACTTTTAAAGTTTATAATTGATTTTATTTATTGAAGTATAGTTAGTGTACAATATTATACAAGTTACAGGTGTACAACATAGTAATCCACAATTTTCGAAGGTTATACTCCATTTATATTTATTATAAAATATTGGCTATATTCCTTGTGTTGTACAATAATAGTTTGTACCTCTTAATCCCCTACCCCTATATGGCTTCTTCCCTCCTTACCTCTCTCCTCTAGTAACCACTAATTGTTCTCTGTATTTGTGAGTCTTCTTTTTTTGTTATGTTCACTAGTTTGTTGTATTTTTTAGATTCCACATATAAGTGATATCATACAGTATTTGTCTTTCTCCTCTGACTTATTTTATTAAGCGTAAGACCTTTCAAGTCCATCCATGTTGTTGCAAATGGCAAAATTTTATTCTTTTTATAGCTGAGTAGTATTCCATTTTACTTATATGTACCCCATAACATTCATCTGTTGATGGACATTTAGGTGGCTTCCATATCTTGATTATTGTAAATAACGCTGCTATGAACACTGGGGTACATATATTTTTGTAACCTACCTTCACTGACCAAGGTCAAGCTTGAGTTAATTGTTCTTGCAAACTGCATACCAACCAAGCTTTATGTAGCTTAGACAATATTGATATCACAAGATTCCTTCAATCGCCCCCCTATAAATATAACACTTCTGAGGTATGGGTTGCTGTAGTAATGGTTGCCTAAGTTGTTTTCAGGAATTTGGAGCTAGTTCTTGCCCAGCTGAAACTGGTCAAGACCACCAAACATTCCACTGGGCCTGCCTGAGTGCCGGGTGGATGGATGGATGGATGACATTTTGACATCAGACAGCCAAAAACTCCACGCTCGGATCATGCTAACCCTGCCATTTTCTGAACCTGAGTCCCATGAAGAAGCATGTGACTCAGATAAGCCTGAGAAGAGAAACAATCCCCTGGCCTTTTGCCTGCCTTCAATCACCTTCCCCTGCACCTCTGACCACCCTATATGCACCCATAAATATCCCAAGCCCCTAGTCTTTGGGGAGGTGGATTTGAGATTTGTTCTTCCATCTCTTCTCTTGGCTACCTCCTGAATAAACCCTTTCTCTGTTACAAACCTCGGCATCTCAGCATTTGGCTTGCTGCCAAACAAACCTGCTTCAGTAATATTAGTAGGTGCTTATCATTTAACATTTAAAAAAATGATTATCTCTATTTCTTCTTGAGACAACTTCCTAGGAAGCGCCAGGGCAATCAAAGGTGAGCTGTACTGTCTCTCCTCCTCTCCAAAACCCTTCAGTGATTGAGGAGCTGCTGTTTCTCCTGGACTCAGGAGGATCTCAAGAGAACTGGGGAAGTGGCAGAAACTCTAGCCACCTCTCTCTTCTCTTCAAAGGTAGTCTATGCCTCACTTCTCCAATGTGAACGGTCCACCCAAGCTCATTGATAGGGCAGACTCAGACAAGGGAGGAAGGGTAGAGCCTGTGTGCAGGTGCCTTTTGGAGAAATCAACTCCCTTCCCATTCCTCCAGTAACAGGAATCTATGTGCCCTCTTGGAGATTTGACACACCTCTTTGCTCCCACTTTTTGTAGTGTTATAGATAGGAGTGTCAGATCCCACTCTCAATTACACTGTTCCTCTCCATAGATTCCAAAAGGAGATCCCTAAAGGAAGGGCTGTGTTTGCCCCAGACATTTATTGCTCCATCCTAAGGTCCCGAGCCCAAGATAATAAGTTCAAGCTAAGAGAGAGGCTCAAATGCTAGCCCTGCCCAGGGATGCTTCAGACCCCTGAAAGGGAAGAGGATTTGTGGGGGGGGGTATCTAAACATCCCTCAGGACAGCAGAGCTGACATCCAGCAGAGCCAGGATTGTTTCCTATGTAAATCCCTCCCATCAACACGAATATTTGTGTTCCCCTCTCCCAGCTCCCAAACATGGGCCCAAGCACTGTAGATTGGGTGGGCATTGCAGAGACCTTGCATTCTCCCTCTTCTGCACTGAAAGGAATTCAGAGTAGAAAATAAGATATTTCCATTTCTCCTAAATTTGTAGAGAAACAAGTGTCATGATACGAGGACATGCCTCCCTCTTGCTTGCTTTTGGAGCAACTGTTAGAAGTTTGCATAAATATCTATAGCTAATTCAGTTTTATTTAATGAAGTATGTAAATAGTTTATTACCTCTTTATTTAATGAGAACATATATATCAAAACCAAGAAATAATATTTATTAGTTGTTACTGATCCAAAATTGGAACAGGAAAACTTTAATAGGCTGCTACAGATAACTTTAGAAATTACTGAAAGTAGTAAAAATATAATTGTACAAAAAGTTCAGTTTCACAAAATTATGTTAATATGTGTCACCGGTTGCAAAAGTGGCCTCAATTTCTTTTTTTAAATGTTAAAAAGTACTTAATTAGTAAAACAAATGTCTGAATTCAGAATTATATAAGGAGGTGCTGAGGGTGAAATCCATGAATTGAAATGATAATCAACACTTTGGGTGAAAATGGTTATTTTTATTGTTCTAATCTGTAAAATCATTATACGTCTACATGATAGTGCCTTTTTTAATATTCATAATCATTTTTCCCTAGAAGATAGTACTAAAATATTAAACAAGTGAATCGTTTCTGTAAACTTTTTGAATATCAATAGATGAAGAAATAGGAGATTCAAGTTTTCAAACTTCCAGAGCTGAATAAGAGGTTCCATAAGAAGCAAACTAGTTTTACAGTGATTTTTTTAAATAAAATAAAATTGTGCTGTGGCTGGCATCTGATTTTTATAGTACTTATTCATTTTAAAAATAAATAATAATACAAATTAATATTAAAATGACCTATTATGCCTGATAATCACTCTGAATATTAAAAATAAGCATAGATTTAATGCATGCCAAAGGTAAGAGTAATCAACCAATCCATTAAGGTATGAAATAAAAATGAATGTCACCCCATAGCTTTTTAACCTCACTAATATTGAATACTTCTCCCCAAATATATTATTGAAAGCATTTTCTTGCTTATCCTTCCAGAAACATATTTTTAGCTACTGATATTATTTTTATAATATAGTTCCCATGCCTGCACTAAATTTGTACAACTCCTTATTTATAACATTTCCAGAGCAGTTTGTTGTATGTAACAAAATTTAATAATCAGTCCTCTATTAATTAACATTTGCTGGTTTTAACCCACACCCCTACCTCAATACACATAGTATAAACAATAAATATTCTCTTACATATTTATTGATGTACTTTTTCAAATATACTGGTGGCTTAGTGTTTAGCAGTGAAATTGTTGGGTAGAGGCTATGTGTATTTTCCCTAAAAATGTGAACAATTTGGATTTCCATTTCCAGCGGGAGTTCCTATTTTCTCAGAATATGATTGAAAATTCATGTTAACAGATTTCTATGCATCTGCTTCTTATATTATTAGAACTTATTTAGCCTATTGATCAGTCTATTAATACACTGAGAAGACTAACAAATATAAAAGATTTTTAAAATACATAACATTAACTAACTGGTATTGGAAAATTAAAGCAACCTGAATATTTTGTGGAATCTATGTGATCAACTTCTTGGTAGCTAGAGTTTTTCACAGGAATAAAAACTATATACTGTTTGGTGTGATCTAGGTCCTGTAAAAGATGACATTGTTGATGAAATCCTATGTTAGAATATATGGAAATTTAATCCAAAATACGGAAAATACATTAACAGCATTGTATTGTATAATTATTGTGTAATATAGCATTCTGAGTTTGCTGACTCACGTCTCCCTTTGAATTTTACTGATAGCTCCTTATTCTATCCTTATTTTTAGCCAAATGACTTAAATGCTTAGAGATAATATGTTATATCCCTGAAATGTGGAATTTCATAAAAATATATTTTACTTACATTAAAGAATAACTTTTAAATATATATATATATACTACTGTTACAAGGCTATATTTGTTTTGTATTGTTCTTTTCGATGTATTACATTGCCATTATTATATGCATACTACTTACCTTGCATAGAAACAGCCTTCTCTTTTTAAGTATAAATGTACGAACACGATGGCATCTTAAAATCAACCACACTGGCCCTAGGTACTACATAACATATTACCCCAGTCATATATCATCAAAAGTTTCACAATTCTATTGCTTCAAAAGATAAAACAGTATTTGCTTTTAGAGCACTATTCTGATTTTTATAAACTGAGTATTTGTAATATTATAACAGGAATTTTAAACATCAAAATAGCATCCTAAATATTTAAATACGCATATGGACTTTATTGGATATTCTCTTTAAATGTGGGGTACCAGAAGGGCTGCTGTAACAGAGAGTTAGACACAAGAGCTTACTGATGGATCTGACTGTGCCGATTCTGCGTAAGACTGGGCCCGCTGAGCAGCTCTTATGACTCACACACACAGCCCAGCCGAGCTTCTAAATGATCACATCACCGTGCATGTGGTGAGCTCTGTGGATTCTTGGATACATCTGAACACTGTTACTCTGCGCTTGAAGAAGTAATTTTAAATGGATATTTTTGCTAAATTCCCATCCCATGAAACATTAAATAAGTGTTTGAAACAGGCTGCACTTACTTCAAATGTATGTATAATAAAGTATTTAAATCTGCTTTAAAATTCCCAAGTGATAAGCAAGTAAAAATTATTTTTAAAAAGATGAATAACATGACTATATGAAATGGGATTGATAAAATTATGTGAGGCAGAAATGGATACCTTTGAAACATACTTATCAATGAAGATGTAATTAAATATATGGACTGTTTTGTTTGGGAATACATATGTGTGTGTGTGTACACATATGTACAGAGGCATATCCATTTATAAGCTGTTTTTAAAAATTATTTAATCTCTAAATTTTTAATCCCCATCTTTAGCTAACCTTGTCTTAGTCATCATTAGTTTCCCACTGTTGCCCATAACAACAGGCAAAAAGACTCAGAGATTATAAACACTAAAATGTCATGTCATAAACATCAATTCCTCTAATGAGCAATTGAATCAAAAAATGAAATATAAGTGATATTGCTTTTAGGACTAAAAACTAGGCAGCTTCTAGTTTTGCTTTCACAGTAGCATAGTTTTAAGACTTTTTAAAAACAAGATCAACAGAGCTAACAGATTTGAATTACAGCGTTCCAGTACTCTGATCTTCTCTTCATAGGCTGCAAGCATTCACTTGGTTCATCACACAAACATGATCAGTTTAGATGTTCAGTCATGTGGCATGGTGAACATAAACTTGAACAACTTTCTAAGAAGTCAAAAGCTATTTATGAATATATATTAAATCATATTTTACATTTTATAAACAGCACAGAGCATTTTCTTTCACTGATTTTTTACAATAATTGTACTAAGTAAGCAAGGATTTAAGTGTATAGAAATTGAGACTAGGCAGAAGGGAACTAAAATTTACTGACAACTTATCTAAGTTGTTTTACTTACACTTTTCTAAGTGAACCTAATTTTGCTTATACCTTTTTTCACCTTTTTAGAATTGGTTAAGTGGTTTGCTCACAGACTTAGAGTTACAAAAAAAAAAAAAAATAGAAAGATACTATTTCTAAATAAAAGGTAAAGTCACATGAAAACCAAACCCACCATAACCTTAATACTGGTGAGAAATTAGTCTCTTTACATAATTTAAAAACTAGAACTAATATTACAGATTTGGCATAACAATAATAATTATAACAATAACATTTAAAAGCTTTAATTTATTGAGTCCTTTCTATATTCCCAACATTTACCTTCCAGTCTTTTGTTTCAGAAAACGTAAACATCTTAAAAGATTGTCCGAAGGGTAGTGAAAGGTGGGGTATTTGGGGGTGTGGGATAGGAAGGTAGGGGCTGAGTTTTCAATGCAGATATGTTAGAAAGGGAAAGAAGGGAAAGTTTTCCTTACATGAGGAAGGAGACTGTTGGTTCTGTTTTGTGTACTAGCCTTCCTTCAATAATTCAGGTGAGGTGAGAAATGACTTTGTGGTACACTCTGGAAGTTTGAACTCCATACCATAATACTATTCTTTTCAAAAGGGTGCCTGGCTCTTCCATGATAATTCTTAACATAGAAACAATAGAACTGCAGTAACCACTATGGGTGGAAGATCAAAGGGGCTTTCTCTAACTGTGCCATGAAGACCTTTATACTAACCAGTGGGGTGGGAAAATCCAAGGAGCTCCCCAAAGAGCAGATCAACTTCCTGTTAGGTAAATGGTATGGAAGATGGGGGACAGATTTATTCCAATATCAATTAACATAGCAGTGCTTCTCACTTTTTCAGAGTAATATTAATTACTGATACATATGTATAAAGCAATTTAAAAATATGAAAGCTATATATTGTGTATTTTATCTCCTTCAATATCACAAAAATCAATATCTCTTGATGAAGGGAGGATATGACTTCCACTCCTCTGTTTACAACTAAATACACTGATACTTGGTGATGTGAAATGATACAAAGTCATCTGCCTTTCTCTGATTTTATGGTGTGAAAAAGTGACAGAACCTCACTGATCCTTTGTACTGAAAGAATAAGAGTATTTTTGTTTGTGCATGTGGTTTATTTTTAATGAATTTTAGTACTGATGTCAGTGTCTTGCATCTCTTATGTACTGTTCTATTTCTACACAATAAACACTGAGCACTTTTATATGATCTAAGCTAAGCATTACAGACACAAAGATGAATAATTCATTATCTTATCTTCACTGTGTATACTTTCAAACTTGACCTTTGTATTTCATTAAATTTCAGTTAGATTTATAATTATAAGTAAGTTTGCTCTCATCAAAGGGGAAAGCACATATATTAACAGAAACATAGGGTAAGTAAAACACTAATTGAGGGAATCATGTAAAGGTGGTAATAAGGATTAGAAGAACACTAGCTTCACCTCAAAGGAAGGAAATAACATGAATATAATAAAAAGTCTTGGGCTTCCCTGGTGGCGCAGTGGTTGAGAGTCCGCCTGCCGAGGCAGGGGACACGGGTTCGTGCCCTGGTCTGGGAAGATCCCACATGCCGTGGAGCGGCTGGGCCCGTGAGCCATCGCCGCTGAGCCTACGCGTCCGGAGCCTGTGCTCTGCAATGGGAGAGGCCACAACAGTTAAGAGGCCCGTGGACCGCAAAAAAAAAAAAAAAAAAAAAAAAAGTCTTGATGCTAGGCATAAGAACTTAGTATAACTTCAAAACTGCATTGTCTTTCAGAAAAAAAAAGTTTTTAAAGGAATATAAAGCAAAGGAAGATAATATTGGGAATGTCTTTTTAATTGAATGAGGCGCATTTGATCCAAGTGTTTGAAAAATCCAAAATTTAAGTTAAATAAATAAAACCCCACAGTATTAAAGGAAAATAGATAAAAGACAAGATTTATATATTTATAATTATATTTATAGTATCATTTTTGTTTTATATTTGAAAAGGAGACTATTATGATAGTCTATTTAGATAGTTAAGAGGGACCGCTACAGCTGATCAGGGCTTTCAGGAGGAAAAGAAGAGCAGATTAAATTAAGTAAAAATAAGGCAAGTAATCTATGTACCAGAAAATAGTTTTAATTAATTCAGTATGAGAAGGGTTGGCTTTTGTGTTAATACCAGCAAGAAATTAGTCTTCTTACATATTTTAAGTATTAAATCTAATATTGGAGATTTGCAATAACAACGAAAATAACAAAAATTTTAAAAAGCTTTTATTTATTGATCTTTTCTATATTCCAAACACTTACCTTCCTCTCTTTAGTTTCAGAAAACAAAACTTAAACATCTTAGAAGACTGTCCTAAGGGTAGCGAGAAGTTGGGTATTTCGTGTTATGGAATATGAAGGTGTGGGCTGACTTTTCAATGCAGTGTGTTATAAAAATGAGCTTGGCTAAACTAAAAGCACATTCAGGAATATATAGGCTTGTCCTCCATATTTTGGATCCAAGTGTAAATACCAAAATAACATGTTTTACACAAGAGCCTGTTGAATTTACACTTCCAAACTCTCAAGTCTGACTTACTCAAAGCTGCAGTTGGGATTCTGATCTCTCGGTAGGTGGACCATATATTTATGCCAATTTCTCTGACTCATTCCTCTTTCTTAACCTGCTTTGACCAGGCTCATTTTTCACACAAGTGCTAGGCCGTCTCATATCTCATTAATCAAAACTATTTTCCAGTTTATAGATTACACATCTTATTTTTGCTGTTATTTAATCTCTTACTTCTCTTAGTAGCAAGGAACTTTTTACCAACTATCACCTTTGTTCTCAGATTGTTTTTTCAGTACACACTGACAGCCTTAGCTGTTTAAGACATTCATTATCAACTCTGGCTGCCGTTGACAGACAGGTGCAACTAGAACTCAAGATTGTGATCCACTAGCCCTGTGGGGATGTTTGGGAATCTGCATTTCTTTTTTAATCTTCATTGCGATTCCAGTGCACAGTTAGGTTAAGGAAGTACTAGTTATTAATATTCCACAAGTAGCAACTTGGCAGCAATGTTCATTTGCAGTTCAGTGGGATTTAACTTGTTCATTACTTTGTCACTTTCACAAGAGACAAGAATGCTGTACCAAAGTGAGGTTAATTAACTTATTAGAGGTTATAAAATGCTATACTAGGTTCTATCATTGGCCAATCTAGCCCAGGCCTCTGACAGTGCAGTGGGCAATACAAATCATTACTGGGGAATTTTTGTTTAACTTAAAGCAATTAATGATTCTTTCCTTTTCCCCTCTGGCCCAGTAGTTTGTGCTTTTTTCACAAAGACTGTGGGAAAGAGGGAGGACCTGCTGGGTCTATGATCACCATTCTGGTGCTTCTCCTGGGTAGGGGTGGGGTCTTTCCCTGGGGAGGCCCTGCAGCGTCCTGCTTGGTTTCATTTCTAAACATAGGGTAGTGATTACCTAATGGATGTTTTCTCTGAAAAAGATAGATCAAAATATACCAAAAGGCAGTTGCAAGATATGTGTTACAGAGAATTCAGAGCCAGAACAAATAAACTATAATATATGAGCATGTATACATTTTTAAGTGAAGTTCAAAATGTCTAACAAATATATAAAACTTGTCTCTGTACATAATTTCATTATTAAATTTTTACTTTTTAAAAATCATATTTAAAACTGTATTTGTCCTTAGAAGAAAAAAACTGTGTTCAATATGGTTGTTTATATAATAATGTTAGTTTGATTTTGAAAGCATCATCTTTTAGCTGGATTTAATGTGTTCTGTTGTAAAGAGAGTCTTGTTTGTTTCAGTCTAACAGAATGTGAGTCACTGGCCTCCTCCTATAGCACTCAGTTTTCTGATGAATGATAAATCTTTGTTTTTTCTTCTTGTCAAAATAAGACTCCTTCTTTCCCCTTTCTCTTCTCCTTTCTATAACTAAATACTGAGCCAAAAGACAAATTCATCTTCACCACTGAGATTTCCTGCATTCTCAGAAGGTGTAGAATATGGATGGGACACACCCGGCAGCCAGCTTACCCACCTGCAAACACATATTAACTTCTTACTGTTGTTTTCAGTAAGTTAAATGAACAGTTCTGGGTACCATACAAATAAAATTTATGGAAGCTCAATCAACCTTATTGAAAGCTATGTCTCATAATATTTGGATCTATTTAATTTTGGAAAAATACTCTTTTAAAAAGATCAGAGTAGCTTTCTGTAAGAAGTGTGTGTGTTCTCTCTGGGGCGATGAACGATAGAGTTTTGGTCACCTGATCTGAAAGTTCTTATTGTAGATATGTTTTTGTCATAATCAAATTTGAAATGTTGAAACATTTTATGATTTAATTAAACTAACCTGCTTAAGGTTATGTTGAAAACTACAACACAGTGGTGTAGCTTTTAGATATGATACTACACAAAGAAAGAGTTTACAGCAGTGTTTAAAACTTTTTAATGGTTCTAGCCTGCATGAAATGCTCAATTCAATTAGATTTTTATACTTTCTGTTTTCCTTTGGAGCAATGATCTTCTCTATAGAAGTCCTTGATCTATACTACTTTATTCTTGAATGCCAAGAGAAATTTATTTATTTATCAATTTAACCAGTGCATACTTATTGAGTTCTTACAGCAATTTTCATCCAGTTCTAGTCCCTGGGGACTCAAATGAGATGCTGTCCTTGCCCTGAAAGCCTACTCTGAGATAAACAAGTAATTGGAATCAGGATGGTAGGTCTAATAATAGGACTATGAACAAGTCATTGAAGGGCAGCTGCTGGGGTTGCCATCTTTGGATCAGCATATTAAGAAGCTGCTGGGAAGAACAAAATCCCAAATTAACCTTTGTAGAGATACAGGAAAATTGGAAAATAGAGTCAAAGAAAATCTAGGTCTATTTACCAACATAGGGGTATCACGTATGTGCAAGAGGGGAGCCCCTTTCTGCCTCCGTTTACCCCTTTGTCTCTCTGGTCAGGCCTTCAAATTTCCGGTGTCCCTGAAAAGGTCCCAAAAAGCTAGTAAGAGGAAGGTGAAACATCTCTGTCTTCACTGTTTATTCTGCAGCTTTAGGAGAACAAGTAATATTTTAGTCTGTTGCAGAATAAAGATTCTGAGTCTTTTCAGTGCAATCTCCTACCCCTAACCCCATCTCCAATGCTTGCACCAACCTTTGGAAGAAGAGAAAGGGACAGATAAACTCTTGTTAATAGGCAAGGTCCAACTAGGGAGCATCCTGGCTTTAGTCCTTCCCCCCACCTGATATCTAGACTCACCCCCTCAGAGGTGGGGGCAGAATGGAAGATCCTGCACCAAACATTTATTTTAGAATGTTATAAGCAAAATTAATTTAATATAGGGCCTTTACATCATGGTAATAAATAATACTAAAAAAGAAGAGATACAAAGATGATTGACTAATGCACACAAAATATTTCATGTCTAATTTTGTCTTTATATTCTGAAATGGTCATGGGACATTAATCATTTTAATAATATTCATTTTGATTGAGTACACTGCAAATTATAGCATTATTTTGCTAAGGATAAAAGTAAGCTTAGAATGAAAGAAAGCATTTAAATAATAAAATAGTAGATAGTAATTATAATGTTAAAGGAATTAGATTAATTTGTCAATGTTGATTGATTTTGCAAAAGGAAAAATATATTTTCTGTTCATTCATAACTTTTTATTTAAATAACAGTTTTTGTATTCTACTCTGCTACTTTCTTTTCTTCTCTTTATTTTGCATGGCATTTATTGGGTCCTGCAAAACAATATATATTTTACAGTCATTTAATAAAATAACTGTTCATTCTCCTAATACCCTTTTTCAATTAGGTTAATTGTTAACATGTTAACAACTTCCTCCCTCAAAAAAACGTAATCAGTTAGATTCATGTGGACATCTGTTGAAAGCTCAAGTATGGGCTGATGGAATGGTAGAAGCTGACTGATTCCTATTTTAAAGATAATATTAAGGAATATATATTTTTTAATTACCTGTGATATTTACTCAAAGATTCAACATTTTTGTTATAGTCTTCTTTTCCATGTCCAATGTGAATTCATGTACTAATTTTACGATTGGTGATGAAGATTATGGATGAGTTTACCACTTGAAGTATGAACTGGGGGTGAGGGGAGGGATAAATTGGGAGATTGGGACTGACATATACACACTACTATATATAAAATAGATAACTAATAAGAACCTGCTGTGTAGCACAGGGAATTCTACTCAATACTCTGTAATGGCCCATATGGGAAAAAAATCTTAAAGAAAAAAGAGTGGATATATGTATATGTATAAGTGATTCACTTTGCTTTACAGCAGAAACCAACACAACATTGTAAATTAACTGTACTCCAATAAAAATTTAAAAACAAAAGAATAAACCAGGTGTTAAATGTCTAATGTTTTCTTGTTTGCTTTTATGAGTCTTTTTTCAGGTAAGCATCCTGTAAATAGTTTGTCATAGTCTGTGGAACACTTACATGTTTTCTTATTAGTGTCTTTTTTACTTGAATTTTTGTATGAGATAATTATAGAATTACATGCAGTTGAAAGAAATAATACAGAGAGATCCTATTGAAACCTTTACTAATTTTACCCCAATGGTAAACTATTGCAAATATAGTTCAGTGTTACAATCAGGATATTCACATTGATATAGTCATTACACAGAACATTTTCATCACTAAAAAGATCTCTCATTATATTGGAGTGATGTGTAAATTGTATTGTGTTTTCTTTTTTGTTTTTAACCCCCTTCATCTAACTCTTCTACCCCTCATCCCCACCTCTGGCAACCACCAATCTCTTCTCTGTAGCTATGAGTTTGTTTTTTGATTTTTTTAAGATCACACATATAAGAAAGATTCTCTGCCTGACTTATTTAACTTAGCATAATTAACAAGTTAAAGTTATGGACTTAGCTCTTGAAGTCCATCCACACTGTCAAAAATAGCAAGATTTCATTATTTTATATGGCTGAATAATATTCCACTTTATATATATTACAATTTCCTTATCCATTCATCCAGAGATGGACACAGGTTTTTCCATATTTCCATATAATACCTAGAAGTAGTATTGGTGGACCATATGGTAGTTCTATTTTTATTTTTTAAGGAAACTCTACTGTTTTCCATAGTGGCTGCACCAATTTACATTCCCACCAACAGTCCACAAGTGTTTTCTTTGCTCTAAATTCTCACCAACATGTGATTTTTATTTATTTATTTATTTTTTTATAATAGCCATTCTAACAGGTGTGAGGTGATATGTCACTATGGTTTTGATCAGCATTTCCCTGATTATTAAAGATGTTGAATATCTTTCTCATACCTTTTGGCCATATGTATGCCTTCTTTGGAAAATGTTTATACAGATGTTTTAAAAATCACACTTTTAAATCACAATTTTGGGGGTATTTTTGCTATTGGGTTGTATGAGTTCTTTATATATTTTGGATATTAGTACCTTATCATATATATGATATACAAATATTTTCTCCCATTCAGTAAGCTGCCTTTTCATTTTGTTGATGTTTTCCTTTGCTGTGCAGAAGCTTTTAAATTTGATTTAGTTTCAATTACTTACTTTTGCTTTTGTTGCTTTCTCTTATGAAGTCAAATTAAAAAAATTATAACCAAGGCCTATGTCAAGGAACTTACCACCTATGTTTTCTTCTAGGAGTTTCATGGTTTCAGGGGTTATGTTTAAGTCTCTATTCTGAGTAATTTTTGTGTACAGTGTAAGATAGTGGTCATGTTTTTTTCTTTTGTATGTGGCTGTTGAATTTTCCCCACACCATTTATTGAAGAGACTGTCCTTTCACAATTGCATATTTTTGGCTCCTTTTTCATAAATTAATTGACAAAATATATGTTGTTTTTATTTGCATTTCCCTGATGATATATGATGTGGAGCATCTTTCTATATGTTTATTTGCCATCAGTATGTCTTTTTGGTGAGGTGTCTGCTACGGTTTCTAGCCCATTTTTTAATTGGTTTGTTTTCCTATTGTTGAATTTTAGAATTCCTTGTATATTTTGGATAACAGTCCATTATTAGATATGTTTTTTGAAAATATTTTCTCCTGGTTTGTGGCTTTTCATTCTCTTGACAGCATCTTTCACAAAGCAAAATTTTTTATTTTAATGAAGTTCAGCTTATTAATTCTTCCTTTCATGAGTCATACCTTTAGTTTCAAATCTAAAAAGCCATCACCAAACCCAAAGTCATCTAAATTTTCTCCTACATTATCTTCTAAAAGTCTTATATTTTTGGATTTTTCAATGAGGTCTCAGAACCATTTTAAATTAATTTCAAATGTGAAGGGTGTAAAGTTTGTGTCTAGATTCACTATTTTTGCATGTGGTTGTCCATGCATTTTAACACTGTTTGAGAGGACTATCTTTCGTTCATTTTAGTGTCTTTGCTTGGTCAAGGTCAGCTGACTATATTTATGTGGGCATATTTTTGTGCTGTATGTTCTATTCCATTGATCTATTTGTCTTTTTTTTTTTTTTTTTTGCTAATACCACACTCTCTTGATTACTTTAGCTTTACACTATGTCTTGAAGTCAGGTACGGTCAGTGTTCCAACTTTGTTTTCGTTCAATATTGTGTTACTATTCTGAGTCTTTTGTCTCTCCATATCTTTGTCTGGTCTTCACATTATAGTAATGCTGATCCTATAGAATGAGTTAGGAAGTATTTACACTGTCTAGTTTTATATTGGAAGTCACGTTAATACTATGGAACATGCATTTTTGTTTACTCAGTTTTGAACATTTAATGGAAGCAAAGTGATTGTTGATATATTTTATAATTTAGTACCAACAAAGACTTTACAATGTTGATGTATTATTAACACTTCAGATAATTGGAAAGAAAGTGGTGAGAATAAAAATATATTTTTGTTATTAAAATCTTAAGTACGGAGGCAAAAATATATAATGGAACAAGACTCATCTAAGCCAATATAACCTGTGAAAAGGTCATGAACAATGCTATGTAACATTTCTCTTTTTCTTGAATAACAAAAATCACTAAAGACCAGGGATAAAAAGCAAAAAAATAAAATACAATGGAGAAAAGACAGTTTCTTTAAAAAGTGATACTGGGAAAATTGGACACCTTCATTTAAAAGAATGAAATTATAACATTTTCTTACACTATATACAAAAATAAACTCAAAGTGGAGTAAAGACCTAACTGTAAGACCAAAACCCATGAAGCTTCTGGAGGAAAACATAAACAGAACACTCTTTGACATAAATTCTAGCAATTTTTTGGGATCTGTCTCAAGGCAAAGGAAACAAAAGCAAAAATAAACAGATGAGACCTAATGAACCTTAAAAGTTTTTGCACAGCAAAAGAAAGCATGGACAAAATGAAAAGACAACCTACTGAATGGGAGAAAAAATATATATATATTTTTTTCTGGTACACGGTCCTGTCACTGTTGTGGCCTCTCCCGTTGCGGAGCACAGGCTCCGGACGCGCAGGCTCAGTGGCCATGGCTCACGGGCCCAGCCGCTCCGTGGCACGTGGGATCTTCCCAGACCAGGGCAGGAACCCGTGTCCCCTGCATCGGCAGGCGGACTCTCAACCACTGCACCACCAGGGAAGCCCGGGAGAAAATATTTTAAATGATATAAACTACAAGGGGTTAGTATGCAAAATGTATAAACAGCTCATACAAGTCAATTAAAAAAAAATCCTGATTAAAAGATGGGCAGAAGACCTGAATAGATATTTATCCAAAGAAGACATACAGAGAGCCAACAGACACATGAAAAGATGAGCAACACTGCTAATCATCAGAAAAATGCATATCAAAACCGTAATGAGATATCACCTCATTCTTGTCAGAATGGCTATCAACAAAAAGACCACAATTAACAAATGTTGGTGAAGATGTGAAGCAAAGGGAACCCTAGTGCAGTGTCAGTGAGAATACAAATTGATGAACCCGCTATGGAAAACAGTATGGAATTTCCTCAGAAAAGGAAAAAATAGAACTAACTACAATATGATCCAACAATTCCATTCCTGAGTATATATCTGAAGAAAACAAAAACACTAATTCGAAAAGACACATGCACCCCAATGTTCATAGCAGCATTATTTACAATAGCCAAAATGTGGAAACAAACTGTGTCCATCAACAGATGAATTAATTAAAGAAGATGTGATACACACACACACAAACACACACACACATATACACAATGGAATATTACTCAGCCATAAAATAATGAAATCCTGCTGTTTGCAGCGACATGGTTGGACCTAGACAGTATTATGCCTAATGAAATAAGTCAGACAGAGAAAGACTAATAGTGTATGTTATCACTTATATGTGGAATATAAAAAATAAAACAAATAAATAAATATAAGAAAACAGAAGCAGAATCATAGGTATAGAGAAGAAACTAATGGTTACCAGGCTGGAGAGTGAAGGGGAGGAAGGAGCAACATAGGGGTAGGGGATTGAAAGGTTCAAACAATTATGTATAAAATAGATAAGCTACAAGTATACATCGTACAGCATAGGGAAATATAGCCATTACTTTAAAAAACTTTAAATGAAATATAATCTATAAAAATATTGAATCACTGTGTTGTTCACCTGAAGCTAGTATAATATTGTAAATCAACTATATGTCAATACAAAAAAAATCATAATTGTTTCATTTGAAAGTCTTTATTAAATAATATCATTTAATCATTAATGCTGATAAAATTACATATTTTTCTTTATTCACTTAGATATATATAACATATTTTAAATTGTAGCCTATACATATATGATATTGTATTTTTGAGGACTTAATTCATTTATAAATTAGACAAGATTTCAAATATGTTAAAATTAGTAATCTTTGATATTCTTTATCAATAAGATCATATATAAAATCTGCTTATATTATGTGTCACCTCAAATTTCCCTATATGTGCATATACTATATAATGTTTATGATAACTGTACTATATATGCGATACTCAGGGTTTACTTGCATTTGAATCAAAATGGAACTTTTATAAAAGAATTATTAGGTGTAAGAATTAACTATACTAGAATGAGATTAGATCATACATTGATGTAAACACTAAAAAGAATAAGTAAAATTTATGCAGATGTTTCTAAACTCCTGTTTTTTGTGATTATACAAAATAACTTGAGTACTGTTTAAAATTAATGTAATTCCATACACTAGACTTAGACTGTTTTGAGCATATTGCTATCATTTTTCATGGTGTATAATTTGGAGATACACTTCAATAAAAATGATTTAATAGTTGTTAAATGCACATTATGCAATGTTCATTTAAAGACAAGCTTTTACTAAACTTGTCTTGATTTTCAAACAAAATTTTACTTCACAGTACATTAATTTCTATTATGTATTTTTGCACTTTGTCATTAACATACTTTCATTATTTTAATAAACAAAACTAAATATGGTATTAGATGTTTGGCTCTGTGCTTCAGTAACTCCACCAAATAGCTAGGAGACAAATGAATGTAGATGGCTATTGTTTTAATTATATTTATTTATTATAGTGTGTTTAAATTCTTATTTATTTTTGAACGATAGTGTATTTATATCTATAAATTGATTAATGGATTGTAATCTTAATCATGAAATAGTAGAATCTATAGCTGGCTAAATAATGTGTTTTCTTACAAATTACTTAAAAGTCCAGATTCCAGGAGAATTGGAGAATTGGTTTGCCAAGGAGTCTTTTTATCATTAGCTGTTCTCAGTAGTGGTATAGATGTTGGAAATGTAGCTAGCTATTTCAAATTAGCTGCATCACAAGATGCGATTTCCAAATATACAGAATGTCTGCAAAACTCTTCCAAGCTTGAAGTGATATATACACTCTGATATTACTTCAGTAACAATAGTTGAAAAACTTAACTTCCATTGATACTTAACTGTTTGCCTAATGTTCACTGTTTATTTTTTAAATTTTTATTTATTTATTTTTACTCTGTTTTTGACTAATAGAAATTTCCTACATTGGATAGCAATTGAAATACTATGTTAACTCTAGGATTTTAAAATGTGAAGTTATGCAAGTTATAACATCATTTGATAATGGATATTGAAAAAATTTATATAACTAAAAATCATCTATTCTTTTCTATTGTCATTTCATACTGCATAAAATTTAAATATTACTTAAGAAATTATCTTTATGATCTCATTTTTGTTTAAAATATAAACAGATATATTTAAGTTCTGATTTGCTTTGTTTTTATAATCCAGCAACTTATTTCCCTTGCAGTAAGTTATAGGAATGAATGGAAGATAAGTAGCTTTCATTCATATATGTATATACATATATATATATATATGGTCTTATTCTGGCGGTGGGGGAAAGTAATACAGCTATTAATTGATTTATTAGTTAGAATGAAAATCTATTTATAATCTTATCATAATTTCTAATTGCTTTCTCATAGATTTCATAGTGTATTAGTGACATGTGAACTTTCTCATGTAGAAATTGAGATGTTAGTTGACTGTATACACAGATATAAAGAGGAGTGAGCCTTTCATCCTTAGAGATCAATTTGGAAAGAAAGAAAGTGAGTCTGATGCTACTCAAAATGTTTAAAAGTTATTCAAAAGGCAGTAAATGAGTCACCAATAAGTAGTAATTGGCAGTGAAAAAATAACTATGAAAGTTAGACGTTACTATTTTTTTTTCATTTCAAAGACAAGATGATTTTGATCATGTTACAATGAAGGGTCACATGATTAGAAGAGAGTCTTTAGAAGCATGCATTACTTAAGTAATCTTGGTGTCAGCCATGCTGGATTGCCTCAATACATGGTTCTGATAATGTTTAAATGACAATTTTACTCATAAAAAAGCACACATCATATCATTTAACTTATTCATCCATGCATTTTTATGGAGATATAATGGACATATGACATTGTATTAGTGCAAGGTGTGCCACATAATGATTTGATATATGTATATAGTACAAAATGATTACCACAATAAGTTTAGTTAACATCCATCACCTCACATAGTTACAATTTTTACTTGTGATGAGAACTTTCTAGATCTACTGTCTTAACAACTTTTGAATATAAAATATAGTACAGTTAGTTATAGTAACCATGCTGTACATTATATCCCCAGGATTTATTTTATCTTATAACTGTAATTTTGTACTCTTTGATAAGCTTCACCTATTTTTCTCATCTCTGATCACTTGCCTCTGGCAACCACCAATCTGTTCTTTATATTTATGATTTTTTTTTTTTAGATTTTACATATGAGATCATACACAATGGGTCTTTACCTTTTTGACTTATTTCATTTAGCATAATGCCCTCAAGACACATCCTTGTTGTAACTATCATGCATTTATATATATATATATATATATATATATACACATATATATATGTTGATATTTGAACAAACTAAATTACAGCTAAATTTTTTAGTTTTTTGAAATATAGCCAATTAACAATACTTTGATACAAAAATCATGGTTGATCCCATGATCTATGTATAGATAACTTTAAAGATTTTTCTGTTATCTGCTAGTTTTGGAAACACCCTTGCTCCTGTAGTATCATCAGACTCTTTGTCAATGGGTTTCTTTCTTCCCCCCAGCTTTATTGAGATATAATGGACATAAAATCTTGTGTAAGTGTACGGTGTGCAAAGTGTCTGATTTGATACCTTTACATATTGTGTAATAATTACTACCATGGTGTTAGCTAATACCTGCATCCTCTCATATAATTCCATTTATTTTTCTGGTGTGGACATTTAAGATGTACTCTCCTAGCAGCATTTAAGTATATAATACAGTATTATTAGCTATAATCACCATGCTATACAGTAGTTTCCCAGAACTTGCTTATCTTATAACTGGAAGCTTGTACTCTTTGACTAAATCTCCCATTTCCCCCGCCCACAAACCCCTGGAAACCACCATTCTAGTCTCTGTTTCTATGATTTTGGATTCCACACATATACCTGATATCATATGGTATTTGTCTTTGTCTGATCTATTTCACTGAGCATAATGCCTTCAAGGACCATGTATACTGTCAGAAATAGCAAAATGACCTTATTTTTCATGGCCAAATAATATTCCAGTGTGTGTGTGTGTGTGTGTGTGTGTGTGTGTGTGTGTGTGTGTGTACTTTGTCCATATATGGCACCTATATACCACTTATTGTTTATCCATTCATCCTTTGGAGGACAGAAGCTTAGGTGTTTTCATAATGCTACAGTGGACACAGGAATGCAGATATCTCTTCAAGATACTGTTTCCATTTCCTTTGGATTCATACCCAGAAGTAGGATTGCTGGACCATATGGTAGTTCTATTTTTATTTTTTTGAGGAACTTCCATACTATTTTCCATAGTGGTTGCACTAATTTACATTCCCACTAACAGAGCACATCCTCACCAACACTTGTTATCTCTTGTCTTCTTGATGACAGCAATTCTAAAAGGTGTGAGGTGATACCTTGTTGTAGTTTTGATTTGCATTTCCCTGATGTTTAGTGATGTTGAGCATCTTTTCATGTACTTGTTGGCCATCTGTATATCTTCACTGGAAGAATGTCAATTCTGTTCCTCTATCCAATTTTAATTAGATGGGGTTTTTTTCTGATATTGAAGTATATGATTTCTTTATAAACTTTGAATATTAAACACTTATTAGATAGATGATTTGCAAATATTTTCTACCATTTTGCAGGTTACCTTATAATTATCTTGATGGTTTCATTTGCTGCACAACCTTCATGTGTTTCTAATTCCCAGTCTCACCTTTGTTCTGTTCTCACACCAGTTCTTACACTTTTTTTCTTTCAATAGAGTGCTAAATGACTTTGCTCTGAGTAATTTCTTCAATGTTTTTAATGTTCCTCCAGTTTCAGAACAACAATAAATTCACTACAATAATTGAATACTCACCAAGAAGAAGTTGGATCATAGGGAGAAAAAAGGTTTAATTTAGATTTTAATTTAGATAAGATATTGATAATTTTCCCAGGCTCTGGGTTACATGAACATTATTTTTAGAGGAAAGAAATCCTTCATTAATTTCCAAAGAGATAAACAAACATCACAGATATTCAAACTGTTTTCAAAAAAACATTATATGCTCTTCTTTTCTAAAAATACTCCAGCTGAAGAATGCATTAACTCTATACAATGTACAAAGCATAGAAATACAAGACCAGAACAAATGAAAATGTTTTTTGCAAATTTGCATACATCAGATTAGGTAATATAGAATACAATAAAGATCAAATATCAGATAATTTAATTGTATGGGAGGTAGTTGTAGCGATAAATAGGAAAAGAAAGAGATGCCCTTTAACTTAAAATCTTCAGTCAGGAAATCAAATAAGGAAGAGTATTCTTCCTCCTTTTCTTCCTTTCTACCTTTCCCTCTTCTCTCTCTCTCTCCCTGTCTTTCCACAGGACTGTAAATTTTCTTCCTTTTTCTCCCACCCAAATTTATGTTACAGATGAAAAGTCTTTTTGAAAAAATTTGTAGACAGTTAAAAAGATTAGCATCTACTGAGTTTCCAATCTTCTCAGGGCCTTCCCCTCCTTATAATTATTTTAAGATATCCTCTATATTTTTTTCATTTTCCTTCCCCATCATATCTCCCAAATTATAAACACACCAAAATCTAAGTCGATAATTAGAATAGAAATGTATTAAATGTGAGAAGCTTGATATTACACAATTTGATGAATGTCTTGAGGAAAAATATATTAAAGGAAAAATTAATGCCTATATATTAGTATTTCATAGAGTAATATTTCAATACGCATTTGTTTACTATTGTATTTTAGTGCACTTATATATGGATATTAGATTTAAGAATGGTGAAATTACAAGTTGTCCTAGATTTAATTGATCTAATAGAGTAAATACACTTGAAGTTCAAAGGCAGTTACAAGAATTAAGTTATCCAGTATTTAATTAGAGGACAGCTAGACAAACTGTGTGAACTGTTATAAATATCTATGGCTATTAAAATTACCATATTAATAAAACATTAATAAAATTTAACATACTATTTAGGGATACCACAAAAATAGTAATCATCTTTTTCATGTCAAGAAATGTTTCTAGAACAGCGTTAATTCTGTGGGACACAAGGAGTTATACAAGAAATCTATGACAAGAGACCTATAATAGCAGATATACATAACAATGGATATAGTTGCTTAAACTAACACTATTGTACTCACTATAAAAGAGAAATTGGTGAGAATAAAGTTTATCTGAAAAAAATTACAAATGTTCATAGCAGACAATATTTTAGATATTTGATTGGCATCATTGTAATGTGTCTCATTAAGACTAGCTGGTATCTCTAATTTGGTCATTACTTAGTTTCCCTGTATAGCCTCTATGAATATTCCTTCTCCAATACACCTAAAGATGGAAAACAGAAGCCTAACTAAAAAGGACTTAAATTATTAAAAAAGATAGTAGGAATTCATATGAGAAAACATTCAAATGAATAAGGAGCATCAAATAAGGTTCTTCCTGCCCCTTTCACTTTCAGTTTAGAAGAGAAATTAGCCATATGAAATAACATTTTCATAGGTTCTGGGGTTTAAGGCATGGACATATTTGTGGAGAGGCATTATTCTGACTACTATGCATGGTATTCAGAATGTGTCACAATAACAGCGTAATTTCTGGACTTTGTTTTCCTCCTTTGTATAATTTACTTTGCTGTCTAAACTTCTCAACAGTCTGGAAATTCTCTCATGACTTCCAATATCCTCTATTCTCTGAATTGACTGAAAATTTTTGATAGTGCAACTCCTCTTTAAATCAAGGCCAAGTAGATGTCAGCTCTAAAAATACGTTAAATTATCTGTGGGCTCTACCTTAACTTGTGGCTTTAGTTCTAACCACCTACAAATTCCTAAAATTCCAGAGGAGATAGTTTAGAAAACAAACAATAATCATATGTAAAAGTTTTAAATGTATAAAGATTTCAATGTGAAGTTTCAATACAACATTAGAGGGATAAAAGAAGTAAAACATGCCTTTGGCTCCAAATAAAAGTAAGAAAATGAATCGGAAGACTGATAGAACTTTGTTTATATTTTTTAGTTACTTTATAGTTTAATCTGACAAAAGAAAGCCAGGATTATTTCTATTTAACTTGCTCTTTTTGTCAAAATTCTTAGTATTATGCACAGGTATATGATCAAAAATATCTCATACCAAGAAAAGAAATAAAATTTTAAATGCAAAAAGGCTTCTACATTTGAAATTAAAATTAAGAGAATTATTACCTCTTCATTTTTCTTTCTAGTGACAACAAAAAGAAGGCAAAGGAGTTGATGATGTTCAAAGAAAAGTAAAATGAAATTCAATCGAATATAAATAATAGTAGTAAATCTCTCTTATATTTACAACCCTTTGACTTCTGCCCAAAGTACTCAGACTGTTTATTCATATATGAAAATGTTTTATAACGTGTTTAGTGCGGAGATTGCTCTCATCTGACTAAAAACAAGAGCTGTAAACTTATCTCTTTCTTCTATGAACTGACTACTCTGCAGGAAGTAATGTTATGCACTTGTAAACTATTTTTTAAAACTGTTTGTCACTTCTAGGGTTTGAAAATAGGATTATTCTGGGGGTTTTTTTGTGGTTTTTTTTTGCTGTATGCGGGCCTCTCACTGCTGTGACCTCTCCCTTTGCGGAGCACAGGCTCCGGAAGCGCAGGCTCAGTGGCCATGGCTCACGGACCCAGCCGCTCCGCGGCATGTGGGATCTTCCCAGACCGGGGCACGAACCTGTGTCCCCTGCATCAGCAGGCGGACTCTCAACCACTGCGCAACCAGGGAAGCCCTGAAAATAGGATTACTCTTGTCTTTCTTTTATATAATAGGGCTTCACATCTGCTTTTCCATCATAAAAAATCTAGAGATCTGAGTACCAAGATACATTCTTACTTATACTCTTTCCTATGGTGTATTAAATACTGTGTTCCCACAACTGGGTTTAAGCTTTAAAATCCTGATTTCTCAATACCAACAGGATAGAGTCATTAAATTTAATCCCACTACCCCATCAAAAGCACCAAACCCTATCTCCATTTTTATCACCATTTCAAGTTTCTAAACTCAAACCATAAATAAATTTTCACCTCTCTCTGATCATTTGGAAATTTTCAAAATTGTATGCCTTTCTCCATAATATTTATTCCGCCCTAAGATACTTTTCTTCCAGCTTCCTATGTGAAATTTTTTTAATATGATATTCTTTTAACAGCCTTCTTAACCATGATTTCACATTATTCAAGGAAGTATGGAATAGTAGAAAAATGATGGGCTGGTTTCAGATTCAACTGAATTAGTTTGAGATCTAGTTTGAGCCTGCTGCTCTGTAGCTATACGACTTTGGGAAGATTATAAAACATATCCTAGGAATCATATCTTTTCATTATTATTATAATAAATTATAAAGTGTTTTTATATGTTTTTCTCAAGTAAGATATACAACACTTGGCTCTATGTTTGTCTTGATAACAAAGAAATATCTTCTTTTTGTACTTTGTAGGAGTGGTTTTAGGAGTATAAAGAGATAAAACTTTGGACATCCTGGAACAGATGATGCTCGTAAAGGTTAGCTGCTTTTCTGCCTTAACATTACATAAATAGAAATCGGAGTTATTTTTTTCACAGCTCATTACAAATTTGTCTAGACTGCTATTTTCTATAATCAACATTCCTCTTCCCCTACTTAATGTCCTAGCAACAGGACCAACACCACCACCTGCTCTTCTGTTCACTCAGACATCCTTCTTCATATGATTTAACAAACATCACACTAAGCCATAGATACATATTCTATATAAAAGTGTAGGGAATAAAAAGGAGATGAAAATAAATTGTTAGAGGTGATGAAAGAGAAAAGGATAATAATTCCAATGATGACGTGCAAGAGAAACAGAGAGAACAGAGAGTGAGAATACACTAGAGAGAGGATGTACTTGAGAGAGAGATCAAAATATAGGAAGCTACTTGGGACACACCTTAAATTGATCATGAATTCATGAGCGTTTACAATTTTCTTCTTCCATTTTTTCTGCACCCATTTAAATTCCCTCAAAACCTCAAATATTAGGTGTTATTTGTCTCTCTTGCGGGATAATCCAAAACTTTATCTTGAGTGGTCTGAACTTTGTTGGTCTTGTCTGTATAGGATTACAATCATTTGACCATTTTCGCTGTGTCCCAGAGTACCACCAGGGCTCCATATATACTCCTTACTTTCCCAATCTGGGCAACATTATTTCATTTTAATATTAACACTAAAACTAATAGTAAGCATCATGTATCATATATTATGTACCAGGTACTTTTCAAAAAGCTTGGCAAATTTAACTATCAATATCTCACCAATTTTACAGGTGAGAAAATTAAGACCCAGATGCTGAGTAACTTTGCCCATAGTTATTTATCTGAAATTTGAGCCAATGCAATTTGACTCCAGAATTCATGCTGTTAACCACTTCATTTTATTCTGCTTTTTCACCTGAGACTCGAACACAGCAGGCAACATTTTAACTCTTTGTTTTGCCTACTGGTTCACTCCTATGTCCAAAATGGACAGATCTATACTGACAGTCCATTGTATCACCTTTTAGAAATATTTCCCCCAGAGACTAGTAACACCTTTTAGAGAGAAGATCTCAAAGCCACTGGGATGAAGAACAAACTATTTTGTAAGAAAATCACTTTTACATACTTGTCCTTGGATTCTTAGATCTTGACTATGGAAGAAATAATATCTTATAAATGTCACTGCTTCAGAATATACTGCATCATAAAGGCCCATCTTCCAGTATCCCAAGGAGATGGTCCCAGACAACATGGAAAATGTCTTCAATAAGCCATTTTGTTATTCTACTGGGCTAGCTGCTTAGAAGATGGACAGTAGATGTATCATTACTATTATGTACCAGGCACACGTGTCAATGTAATTGAAGCCTGTGAATAAGAAGCAAAATATATGGGATAGCTTTAGTGTTAATATAAAACTTGGTAAAAACTTTTCTGGGGGCTGATCAAAGTATGTTGTCTAAGGAAATGATACTAGTACCCCAAAATTGTGTTATTCCAGTGACGGCAAATTGCTATCCCTTGCCATGATGAACACAGTTTGGAAAAATCCACCTTTCTCCTGGTGACTGGTTTTTCTTGGGTACAGCACCATATTGGGAGCTCAGTGTTGGTTTCCACTGCTGACAGATTGGGTAATTTTATGTATCAATTTATTTGTGTCTTTTGATTAAAAGGCATCTGTGGTTTTGAGTTCATGATAACCTTCATCATTGCCATTATGGCCACATCGTTTCAGAGGTGATTGACAAGCACTTGAATTGCTCATTGATATCCATTAAATAAGTCATATTGTTTACTTGATGATGGAGAGCCTTACCAGCAGTGGGTGTCCTCAGTAAACATGACACAGGACACAAACTGTCTCAGACTCTCGGTCCACTTTGATAATCCATTCTTACACTTTCCCTGTAACCAATATTATTTCCTGATAAATTCATAACCTGAAAAATTGTTCAGCAAGGCCCTAACCTATTTCTTATCTTTATCAGGGAAAACAGCTATCCTGGTGAACATACTCAGAGTATTTACTAGTAGAAAGGTAACAGGGAGTTCTTATCTACTGGATGCATTTGGCAGAATATGCCTAATCTGTCTAGGAAACTTATAAATAAACCTGAAATTTATGGATGTGGACAATATTACTTGCTGGAGACTATCAGGTAGGTTTTCTAACAGGGGATATGATTGAATTGTGCCACAACAGAAATTTTCTTTCTCTTTAAGCTATATTCCACATTCACTGCTTAAAGATTATATGTAAATCCAAACTAAAATACGTCCCAAGCAAGAGAGAAGATACATGTAATTGAATGGATGTTTTTGGACCTCTTCAAAAGATGAATGTTTGGTTTATGTTCTGCTCTTGCCTGTATTCTTTGAATTACTAGTAATTCAAATATATATATATATATATATATAATTTAAAAGAAAATATGTCCAGTTCTTTCCCTCTGTGAGTGTGAAGAAATAAGTGAAGATTTTTAACATGTCCTAGATAGAAAAAGAATGGAAAATATATATTTCACAGACACCAATAGCTAGAGTATCTGAGTTATTATCTAGTTCCACTTTGCTCTTTTCACAGATGATAAAACATAGTCTCGGGGCTTCCCTGGTGGCGCAGTGGTTGGGAGCCTGCCTGCCAATGCAGGGGACACGGGTTCGAGCCCTGGTCTGGGAAGATCCCACATGCCGCGGAGCAACTAGGCCCGTGAGCCACAACTACTGAGGCTGCGTGTCTGGAGCCTGTGTTCCGCAACAAGAGAGGCCGCGATAGTGAGAGGCCCGCGCACCGCGATGAAGAGTGGTCCCCGCTTGCCACAACTAGAGAAAGCCCTCGCACAGAAACGAAGATGCAACACAGCAAAAATTAATTAATTAATTAATAAACTCCTACCCCTCCAACATCTAAAAATAATAATAATAATAAAGAAATAAAAAAATAAAATAGTTGGGTGGGAAGATATCACTCTTCATTTAAAAAAAAAATACATAGTCTCAATAACTTATCTTGCCTCAAGTCACCCTACTAGTTAGTTGTTGATTTTAGATCAATACGCTGCTCAACTCTCAAGCCAGTGCTCATTTTCCCATATGGCTTTTTTTAATGTAATTTTTTCTGAAAGAGGTCATAATAAGTAGACATCAAATGGAATGACATCCAGGGTATAAAACAATCAGTATAGTTTGGAATCCAGATGTTCTTTAGATAACAAAGCAAGTAAAGGTTTGTGGCTCCAGAGTGTATGTTGCCTTCCTTGCTGTATTGTCATATCTTGGAATTAGGCTATTTTATACTTTATAAATTTTTTCACACTCAAAAAAAATGTTATCAGACAAACTTTATGGAAAAGATGATCCAGTGAAAACAGATAGAATGACACTTGTTGCTTTTCCTCAAAGTAGATCAAAATCCCTGGAAAATAATAAAATATTGAAATGTAATCAATGATGTAGTGGAGACAAAATTATGTGTTTGTAAACAACATAAACTACAACATATTTTTGGATTGATTAGAACACATCTCAAGAGTTTCTGTGGGTGATTAAAAAGGGCATTGGAATCTCTATAAATATGCAGCCCCCAGTTGTGTGGAATTTATTTCTGTTTCTTTCCGTTTAGAAATAGTTTATTAAAATGTGTAATGCATAAATAGATTTTTTTCCCCCTTAGTTCTACGTAAAAGGTTTTAGAGTTATCTGGTTCAGTTTATCTTTTACATACTTTTTTTTCAAGATTAATTTCACATTAATTAAGATTATAATATATCTGTTTTTCAATCTGCATCTGCATCTCGATTGCATTTCTTTTTTTTTTTTTTTTTTTTTTGCGGTACGCGGGCCTCTCACTGCTGTGGCCTCTCCCGTCGTGGAGCACAGGCTCCGGACGCGCAGGCTCAGCGGCCATGGCTCACGGGCCCTGCCGCTCCGCAGCATGTGGGATCTTCCCGGACCAGGGCACGAACCCGCGTCCCCTTCATCGGCAGGTGGACTCTCAACCACTGCGCCACCAGGGAAGCCCTCGATTGCATTTCTTAAGCAGGGTCTGGAATGACTGTGTTACTGAGTCCATTGAGATATGGAGATTGGGGGTTCAATTTTAAATAACGTAAAAGTGCATTTCACATATATAGGATTAATTATTTAATTAGAACAATTCATGTCAGTGTTCATTTTTCCCATTCATTACAAATAATTAACAGTTGGCTGTCTTGATTTATTATTACAATCCAAAATCATGCTTTCAAAATCCACATGGAAAGACTAATGCATGCTTCAACACAGTAGATATTAATCTGCAATTCCTTCTCATATATTTGCACTGTAAATATTTCATGAAAGCACTTAAAGGAAGATAGGAACAATCCTTCTGTGTCCAGGGCAAGATTGCTCTTCTCAGATAATACTACTACATACAGTATTTATTGGCTTTTATACAGATCAGGAAGGTTGCTGACAAAATGTTGTTATTCTGACTGAATAACCTCACCTGCAACTGAATATATAATGACTGCTTGAGCACGTGTGACGACATTCTTTGGAAAACACAATGTTGAAAGCATTAGGAGAATTTCATTTTTAAGGGGAAATGCCTATCTCGTTTTGCTTATATTTTCAGGTAATATACAAATATTGAAAGTTAGTGTATGGCTTATATTAAAAAGTGTACCTACCAGAATCTAAAGGAGTCTATTTGTATAGATTTATATTGAGGTATTATATTTTTTACATAAGACTTTCTTTTCATCTGATTAACTTTATTTCATACTTATACTATATTAAGTATATTTACACTAGATATTTTAATAGAATTTATTTTCAGAGCAGTTTTAGGTTCACAGAAAAACTGAGTGAAAGCAGAGACTTCTGCCTGTAGCTCCTGCCCTCATATATGTAGAGCCTTCCCCACAATTAACATTCCCCACCAGAGTGGTACATTTGTGGCTGTTAATGACTCTACATTGATAAACCATTATCACCAAAAATGCATAGTTTAACATTAGGGTTCACACTTAGTGTTATATATCCCATGGGTTTGGACAAATATTTATACAGTTTTCATCATAAGAATCAACACTGTGACTATATATGTATGCCTAAGTGAATGCCTTACACGTAGTAGCAATGCATGATGATTATAATCTTTAATAGCGTAGTATTTCACACTGGTAATGATTTGTTCAACTTTGCTAAGTGAAACATTTTGACTTTGTATTTTTATTAAACAATGTGGAAATAGAGATAAATCCAATGACCATATAAAATTGCCTATATTTCTCATATAATATAAAGGGTAACTTTTAAATAATTGAGTTTATCGAACTATTTCCATTTTTGTCATAATTAAGTTAACTAATCTTATTCTTTAACGTTTTTCAAAGCACTTTTTTGTTTTGTCCAAGAAAATGGACTAAGTTCTGGAAAAATTACATGAAGTCTTATACATAAAGAAAAATTTAATGAAGATTTTGAAGGCAAAATAATCATACTCTTTTAGAGTATATTGCAACCATGAGTTGTAAAATGTTTTTTATTATCTCAATGGTGATAATTTTCCCCAGGGTCTGTCACATATACTAAAGATATTTCAAATTGAAGAAAATATCCCTGAATGTATATTGTTGTGATATAATAAACATAAGTTTAAAAATTATAGGTTAAGTAACCCACTTTGCAAAAGTTGTGATAGAAATGTACAATAATCAAATTGTTTGGGTTTCACATATTATTGAAAGAAAATCTCTTATAAAAACTTAATTGCAGTTTTCTATAAAAACTCCAAAGATGGAATTTAGAAAAGAACTTTGGAAAGCAAAGTAACAGTACCATAATTAGCGATCCTGATGCATTAAAAAAAACACCCTGTTTTAGTCCCTTTTAAATTAAAAATTAAAAGGAGATTTACATTAAGCATAATATTAGCAAAAAATTATTCACCTTGACGAAGGAAAATGTAAAGAATATGATAGTCAAAAGGACATTGCCCTGCTGAATTAAATTTAGTGAGAATCAGGTGCCACCTCCCTCTCTGCAGGGCTTGCCTCTCCCAACTGGAATAAGAAGAGGCGTGGAAGGGGGAGGTGGCCTCTTGGTGAGTATTGTGTAGAGAAGCTCTCTCCTCACCTGCCCGTGTGTTGGGGGGTGTGGCTAGGAGGCATGTATTCCTTTCCTGAATCCCAAGGAAGGGGTTCAAGTGTGCCTGAACTGTCTGCCCTACGCTATATTTTGAGCTCAGGAACTTCTCTTCTGAGAGTTGCTGATGCTCTGAGATGTTGGAGAAAGGGGCAGGAGAACAAAGACAGCTCCAAGGAACACCAGGAAAGTCACCTGAATCTCCTTTACCTGGCGTGGCAAAGCTGTGCACTTTTTCTGTCTTTTAGGTGATGGGGACATTTCTTGGACAGTCTTATTTAAAGATTTGAATTGAAATTTGGTACATTCACTGTTGATCTTTCAGCTTTCATCATTGACATCATTGACAGAATTTTTTTTAATAATATTGTAGCACATCCTGCATAGATATCCTAACTCTCACAATAGGATATCAAGGATATCATAATAGGATATCAAGTACTTGGCCCTATTTAATTGTTCTCAAACTTAGAAACATTCCCAAAATTCTAGCAAAAAGCTGATAACACACATGTAACATCTTATTACAAAGTTCTAAATGCATCTTTTCTCCAAAATTACTATGATGACAGCATCGATTAAAGGAATCACTGAAATGAATAGACTGCACTACATACGTTAAAAACCATATTTAATAAATGTGTCTAATAAAACATATATCTTCCATTTAGTTTACCTAACACTAAGAATTTTTAAATGTAAATTTTATTAATGTTTATGACCTGTAGTCAGGCTGCATTACTTAATCATTTAAAATTCCTTATGTAAATTTTTAACCTATATAAAATTTTCCATATGACATCAAATTAAGCAGTTTCCCTTTTTGAAATGTACTCTTCAAAATGATTTTTTAATTAATTTAACGATATCACAACACTCTCATGACATCAGATTCAGTAACTGAATTTTAAAATATTTTCTTCCCTTAACAGCCCTATATTTTGGAGAAAGTGATTGCTAAAAGGCCTGTAAAAACAATTCTAATTAACAAGTATAAGTATTTATTTTGAGAAAATGAGTACCTAATATTAGCCATTTTAGAGGTAGTTATCATGTGGTCCCATCATTTTTATACTGTATAATTTTTGATGAATGACCAGAAAATGACATTGTGGTACACTTTTGTGAAAGTAGGCTTTTTAAAATAATGATTTGTGGGAACTGTGCTCTCCAAAGAATTTGAGGAATAATTCAAAGTAATCAAAAATATTCTATGTATAAATTTCTTTTAATTTTTTTAAGTTTCTCAAATTTAAAAACTAGAAACTCAAAATAGTTCTGTAATTTCACTCATTCTTTAAAAATTAAACATTAAAATTTAGATAATGAAATATTTGGGCAATCAATGTAGCAAGAGTGTAAATCTAAACCCCAAGTAATTTAAAGAAGTAAACAGTTTATATAAGCCATGTTAAATTTTATTTCATATTCTGTCATATTTTTAACACAGAAAATTATATATATACACTTACTTGTATGTGTATATATATATAAACATATATTTATATTTTATGATTGCTAAAGCCTTATTAATAACCAAAGAAAAAATATATTTCTTTAAATATTTCATGAATTAATGAAATTATAAACACCAAATCTAATCAAGGTTTATTCACTTCACAATCTGCTGCTTTTCTACACTCCTTTTTGAAGAAAGATAAAGATAATGAGTTTCATAGTGAAATGGGTATTCAATGGGGGACTAACCTGGTCTGTCACTATTAGAAAAAGGGATTATATTTTGCAAATATATTGACTTTCACAACTGTTATCTCATGATAGGTATATGCAATCAGTCAACTCATGTTAACTGAGTCACTAGAGCATAAATTAAACATGAATTTAAACTTTGAGTTTAAAATAATAACTGGGAAATATTTAAAATACATATTATCGTATCTTATTTTCTTCAGTAATAAAATTATACAAAAAAACTAGTTTGGGTAAGAACACAAATAAAAATAATAATATAGACATAACCAATGATTTTAGTGAGGACATTCTATGCAAAGGTAAGGATTATGTTACAGTCATCTGGTTGATTATAAACCAGTCTTAACATTTAATACTAAATATTGATACATCTCAAAATTGAGACTGATAACATTTCCTGAGAAGCAAATTATTGTCATAGCAGTTCTTAAAATTATATAAAAATCTTGTCACATAAAGTTTAGTATTGCTATTGATGCCACGTTCCAATGAATTTTATTCAACCACTGTTTTTACGGTGCCACATTTTTCAGTTCACACTTGAGTTTTTTCAGTTTTGGTCATTTGTCCCTCAGGAGACAGAGTGTTAGAAGTTTAGAAGTTGTTCTTCATTTTATTCTTTCCCTGAAATGTTTTGGCTCTAGAAAGATTTTCCCAGTGGTCTTTGTTGAATAAGATGTATTTTTAAAGTTCATTAACAGTCCTTAATGTTTACTGTGATAAACATTTCATAATTGACAGCAGCATGGTTAAATTAATAGGTCTCATATATCTATTTATTGACTTCTTTCTATACTTCATTTTAAAATTTCTTTTCCCTATAACATATATTCCCAGTTTATTCTCTTAATCATTGTTTTCTATTCAAAGTGGATTTTTTTCCTCTTCATAGTGATCTATGAATTAGACATACTTTTTTCTAGTAGATTCTGATAAATATATTTAGAACAAAGCTGAATATTTGCTGACCTCTGGTGATTTCTTTGATCCAGATGATGAACTAATTATTCAATGCCTTGCCTTTAGGCACAAAACTTAAAAAGTTAATTCATACTTTCAACAGATATTTAACAATGATATTCTCCATACCAGGTTTGTGGAGCTATAATGAAAAAAGTCTTATTTGTCTTAAAGGAATAAAAAAAATTGGAAGATGAATTTTAATATATATATCTGAGGTTATCAAATTATATGTGTATGGTTTGCCCTTGTGATTAAATTTATAATTACTAGTAAGTTAATTAATAATTGAAATATATATATATTCAACAGGTTAATTCATTGGTCAATTAGTCTCCTCTTTTTTTTTTTTGCGGTACGCGGGCCTCTCACTGTTGTGGCCTCTCCCATTGCGGAGCACAGGCTCCAGACGCACAGGCTCAGCGACCATGGCTCACGGGTCCAGCTGCTCCGTGGCATGTGGGATCTTCCCGGATCGGGGCACGAACCCGTGTCCCCTGCATTGGTGGGTGGACTCTCAACCACTGCGCCACCAGGGAAGCCCTAGTCTCCTCTTTTTACTGTTGATGGTATTTCAAATTTTAAAATATTCATGCTTTGTTACTCAGAATCAGTTATTTATTTTTCTTTAAATGTAGTTAAGATTAAACCTTTTCAAATGTTTCTCCTAAAACTAAAGGCTTTAATTGTACAATTTTCTTATTCACTATTTCCTCACTTTTCCTGTGAAAAAAATAGAATAATTGGTGTAAAAAAAGTAGTATTCTGGGACTGTAAAATATACAACAAATAAGTTTTCTGAATTCTTATGTTTAATCATAGGCAAAGCAATTACTTCCCACCCCATGAGTAACATCTTATGCTAATAGCTAAAAACAGTTTATGCCTAATAGCTACCATACTCTTCATAGGTGGAAGAAAAGTAACTATGGCTCTCTATTGCAGAATTAAAGAAACAAGTAAAGAAATAAACAAACTTATTTTTGCCAATTTATTAATGACTGATAGTTCTGATGTATTAGAAACACTAAAGAGCATTTTTTTACAAATTAAATTATTTGAAATTTTTAAAAATTATTGGAAAATCATAAAATTTGGACAAGATATATATAGAAATAAAATAACTTCATTTTTCTTAAAAATATCTTCATAGATTCATGAAGTTGTGGAATTGGGGAAGACTAAATGGTTATCATCTCCTGGTTTCAAAGAAGTAAGTTTTGGAATACTCTCATACATAATGTTGTCCATGTTCTCTTTCTGCCCTTACCCCTGCTTCAATTCAGAAAAAAAAAAAAGAAAATCCTCCCTTGGTAGACACATTAAACATTTATCACCTTGACAATAAAATTAAATAGTTTCTCTCTTTTTTTTTTTTTGGTTTGTTCTTAAGTGGACAAGGGGAGAAAACTCAGTATTTTTCTTCAGTAATTTGCTGAGTAGAAAATATGTAAATAGTACCGATATATTTTACTTTTATAATCCCTGTACAGATATAAAATGGACAGAAATATATACATGTGCATAAATAATGTGCCTGCATCTGTTCCAAATAATGTATTTGGCATTTTAAGCTTTATTATTTCATTATATAAGAGCCCAGGTAAGATAAGTCAAGGTCATGGCTTGAGCTGTGAGCTAACAAAGTAGTTTCTCTTAGTTTATTAGCCAGGAACTACTCTGTAGATGACACTGGGTTCACAACACAAATAAGAAGAATACTTATTTCAGCATCCAAATTCAAGGTGCATGTATTTAATGTTAATGATAATAAACGAATAATCTTACAATCATGGATTAAAACGTCAAGAAATTCTGATATATAATGGTGTCCTGAATTAGTTAGTTCTTTCTTATTTTAAATAGGTATTGAGGCTAACTCTACTGTCTCACTGTCACCATTTTCTCACCTAAAGAATGAGATAGGCCCTTTGGCTGCTATCAAATGCAACTAAACAGAATTTGTTCTGCTTTGCATGAAACATAGTGATAGTCCCTTAAATATTACAAAGGAGTACAGATGGTGAAACCTTAAAGGAGGCATCATGTTGAACTCTGGACACATCTTCAGAGCATTTTCCCCTAATTTACTTTCAGTTTATAGTAGGACAAACATGTATTTTGTGAATAAACATTTTTCTTATGGACTGAAAGAAAACCTATTTAATTAATAATATATTTAAATATTAATAGAAATTTAATATACACGATCCTCCTAGACTGCAGACTCCTTTCAGATATTCAGAGGCTCACAGTAGTCTATTATAAAATGATTTGCTTAAATACACCTGTTATTGGAAAGATTTTGTTTAGTGTTTTAATTTTTAAATCACCCAGTAGAAGTGAATTGAGGTCATAACCCTGAAGCCTTTTCTTGAAGAACTTTTAAATATTATTACCTCGATATTAATTTGTCAGACTGAAAGATGGGTAAAATATTTTTGGGTGAGTGCAATTCATGAACTTTCAGATTGCTTTCCTTAGGGTCAGACCTTAATTGAACAATTATACAACTTTACCAACTGGCTTTAAAACAATGAGTGGCATTATGATAACTCAGAGAGTCTGTGAGAAAGTAAAGCAGTTTATTCATCTATAATGCTAAAATTATAATAAAGTGATTTTCTTTTTTTTCTTTTTTTGCGGTACGCGGGCCTCTCACTGTTGTGGCCTCTCCCGTTGCGGAGCACAGGCTCCGGACGCGCAGACTCAGCGGCCATGGCTCACGGGCCCAGCTGCTCCGCGGCACGTGGGATCCTCCAGGACTGGGGCACGAACCCGTGTCCCCTGCATCAGCAGGCCGACTCTCAACCACTGCGCCACCAGGGAAGCCCTAAAGTGATTTTCTTAACCTGAATGAATTTCTTTGAAATGATTATAATTTTAAATATTTGGAAACCTCTGAATTTTGAGCCTTCCTTTTTAGTATTCTTCTAAATGTCAGGTCTTAATAAATCACTGTAACTGGGTATAGATAAACCTCTTGTTCTACAATTTTTCTTTAATTTTGTCTTATAATGAGGACACTTTTAAAAAATTTATAGTATGTGTAAGAATTTTTGAAGTTTATGTTTTATAGTCAAATAATAATCTCAGAAGTATCTAAATAAACTAAATGTTTTATTCAAATATAGACTATATTAATTCTTACAAGAAGATAGCCTAATATTATATTGTTATGGAATGAGGTTCGTTTGCCAAACGCTGAGACACCAAGGTTTGCAGCAGAGAAAAGGTTTATTCAGGAGGCAGCCAAACTAGGAGACAGGGAAACAAGTCTCAAACCTGCCTCCCAAAGGCCCAGGGCTCGGGGTATTTATGGGATAAAGCTGACCTGTGGGGACGTTGGGGAAAGGTGACTGGAGACAAGAAAAATGTGAGGTAATGTTCTGCAGAGAGGCAAATAATCTACCCGTAAGTCTTCATCATGGGACTCATGCTCAGAAAATATCAGTGTTAGCATGACCTGAGGGTGGAGTCTGGGGCCCTCTGAGGTCAAAAAGTCACCAAGTGGATGCTTGCACTTGCCCAGATGGAGGGTCAATGGTCTTAACCAGTTTTAACTAGCTCGTGCTCACGCTAGATACAGCTGACTTCAAGTTCCCAAAAAGCAGCTCAAGCAAACATCTTATTCCTTAGGCTACATGATGCTTAGAAGACATGCAAGTCTTTTGTAGCAGCAAAGTTAGCTTGAGGTAATGGGTCTAGCTGATGATTACCTTTGGTTTCAATATCACAAAAATTTCCTTTGCACATTTATCAAACAACTACTACTATATTCACTGGTTCTTTGCACATATTTTTCACTTTTTCATCTCTGAAACAGAAGGCATGTAATAGTTCAATTAGTAGTGTATTTTTCTTTTTTTTTAACAATGGTGTACCCATTCAATATTCCAGTAACTGTAGTGTCAGGAGAGTAGTGTCCATTTACAGTGTAAGATGATGACATAATTTCTACCTTTCAATCTAGGAGGAGATACGGAAAAAATTTTAAACTAATTATAGTAAAATCATATGTGTATTTTCCCAAGATATTTCTTCTCAGGATTTGGCTACACTATACAGTGAAAATTTTAAATCTTAACTCTTTATCTTTTTCCATAGAACACCAAATTTGCAGTCAGAAGTCTTTAAATTTTGAAAGAGATGTTATAAAGAATGGGTAAGTTACTTATATTTGTTGCTCTTGAAAGCAAAACTATAACAACAATTCTAATTTATAAAGGAAAAGAATGTAATTCTAAGTCACAGAACAATCAGAGAGTAGAATAGAATTTGTCATCAGTGAAATACTTTCCACAGAGGCTCAGCAATCACTAGCTAAATTTCAATAAGAGAACTAAGCACAGGGCTGGATGGACCCAAACTTGGTCCCTTTCAATTAGGAGTCATTTTCAACCCCACTAGATTCTCATCCTTTCTTAGTCTGTATCAAATATGTGCAGACTTCGAAGTGCAATGGTATGCAATCAATATTCTTGGGTGCCTAGGTTTTAAAGTATTTTTATTGGGTCATTGGCAGATGAACCAGTGCTTTCTGATATTTCGGTTAGGTGTTAACTTTCTGAACACATTTTTTTATATGAAAAAATAATCCTTGTGACAACAAACTTCCGCCTTCTTTTATGATAATACTTCCGATGCTGCTCTACTTACTTTGTCACCTTATGGTCTCTTCAGAAATTATATGTAGGAAGAGCTTTTTGGTAACCTATTCAATTATCATGCTAGTCACCGGGGCTCTATTAGGACCTTACACTTTTGATCTCATTCACAAGAAAAGATCCTTCAAATTCATCCTTCTAGGGCCTACCACATGCAGTTTTACATAGGACATGATGTAGGGTCAATGTACTATTCTTGTTTGTTTTAAATAAAACAACAGAATAATATCAACACAATGAGAAAGTGAGTAATAAAGCAGAGGCAAGGAGAGAGAATCAATGATAAAGAGGCCATAGCCAGACAGTAGCTGATGACTAAAAAATGGAAAAGAGATATCTGTTAAAAATGTCAAAGCCTGTGCTCTTGTAAATACATAAGTAATAATAAAATTACATAATCAGTAACTTCCCAGAAATATACTCATCAACACTTACCTAAACCAAGTCCTAATTGCACTCCCTTACTTGGAAGAAATACAACAGGAAAATAAGTTAATTTTCTCTTGGTCAATCTTGTCTGGCTCTGTTCAAAACTATTCATTTTATGCCACTTCTCAAATATTTTTTATTTTATTTTATTTTATTTTATTTTTTGACTGCGTTGGGTCTTCATTGCTGCATGCGGGCTTTCTCTAGTTGCGGCCAGTGGGGCTACTCTTTGTTGCAGTGCACAGGCTTCTCATTGCGGTGGCTTCTCTTGTTGCTGAGCACCGGCTTTAGGTGCGCGGGCTTCAGTAGCTGCAGCACGCGGGCTCAGTAATTGTGGCTTGTGGGCTCTAGAGTGCAGGCTCGGTAGTTGTGGTGCACGGGCCCAGCTGCTCTGCAGCATGTGGGATCTTCCCGGACAAGGGATCAAACCCATGTCCCCTGCACTGGCAGGCAGATTCTTAACCACTGTGCCACCAGGGAAGTCCCTCAAATATTTTAACGAAAAATTTCCTTTAACTATTAATCCTTAAATAACATACAATAGTAACAATATTTAGTTTATAAAACTATATACTACCTAAAAATATTTTAAAATTATTATTTGTAGTTAATTTTTTCAAGGGATGTAAAAAAGAAAGTTTGTCACCAGTGGTTTGAGGTTCAATGAGAAGTTTTATCAGAAAATCCTATAAGGATATATTTCTCCCCATCTTAGTGGTGTCCAGATGAGAAGTTATGTCAATGACAGTCATTTGTTATGTGCTTATTCTGTGCTGAATAAGAATAAAGAGATGAGGTAGCATGAAAGGGAAGTATATTAAATATATAGACTCTAACTTCAGAGCACTTATGATCTGTTTGGAACATTAAATGGACACACAGAATCCCTTAAACTTAAATATTTTGATGAGAAAATTAATGAAAACATTATTTGTCATAGAAAACCACTTTTTTCAAAGGAAAAGCCATTAAATATCAATTTTAAGGTTATAGTCTTTAGTTATAAAACCACTAAGGCTCTATGTATCAACATTAAAATTCTTACCAGGAGATTTATTTTTAAGTTTATTAGAGTACAATTCCAATAAAATGAATGGATCAAAACCATGTATATAAATCTTTAATATTTTCTCATCCATATTAGGAGACAATAAATTTTACAAATGTTTGCACAAATGTTAGGAATAACACATATGAATACAATATTATTTTTTTCCTTATGGAAAGTCAGTATGCTTGTCATGTGACCTAGGAGATATCTGCTCTACTAAGTGATGCAATGTCAATGTACAATCCCCTTGATCCAGGAAGCTGTGCAAGAAAATACATGTCATGTTCACCATAGAATTTCCAAGTTTGGTGAAAGGATTCAGAATGGGTCTCCCACAAATGTGCCACTTTTGAATGAGGATTATTTTGAACTAAAAGCATTTGATGTCTTGCAGCCTCAAAAGAAACTCTTGCCCCTCCTTCAACTATCTAGAAAAATTTAAATTGGGGGCTTTCCCAGAATAAGAGTTATTACCAGAGATAATTTTTATCTGAGTGGCACATGCATCACAGAGCAAATATCTAATAACAAAGCATCTGCTTTTCTTCTTACTTTTCTGGAAATAAGGCTCCTGTCCTTGGAAATCCTAGACCCTTATTCTATTTTTTAGCTCAGGATGATGTATGTACCTCATTTTTACCCTTCTGTCTTTGAACCTTTCATGTATGTCGGGGGTTCCTGAATGTGTGAAATTAAATTTGATTTTCTGCCGTTAATCTGTGTCATGTTAATTTAATTCTTAGACCAGTCAGAAGAACCTGGAAGGGTAGAGAAAAATTATTTTTCTCCCCAACACTGGATAGGGCACAAAATGTTTCTTTCCTTATAGATGCCATCATTCTTAGCATATTAGCTTAACAAGTCACCTGGAATATATACTATGTTTCAAGTGTCAGGGAAGTTCTGCTTACATATGAAGAAAGCTCTAACATTATAAAGCAAGTCTATTAAATACTCATTTTTTGAACAAGTTCTTTTAAAACATTTTTCCCTTAATAAATTAAATTTTAATTTATTTCCCAAACATTTAAATAGCAACTGCCTATATACCAGGCGTAGGCTAAGTACTGTAGATACACATACACAAAGCATAAATATATTATAACGTTAACTCCCTTCAAAGAGCAGTCTGTTGAGAGAAATAAGTATAAAGAGATGAGTAGAAAAAAATTAAAATTTCAAAACACTTATAAACAGTGTTTTATAAGAGCACCTAAACCCAGACTTTTGGAAAATATAAAGGAGTATTGTTTGAAAGAGATCAGGAAATAGTTTTAGGAATCATGTTTTCCCTATCATTAGGTGCAAACTTGTATGTGGATGAAATTACCATTCACAGAGACAGAGGGTAGCAGACATGTAAAATCCTGGGCTTTGGTGGGAGGCAAGCATTGATTTAAATCCTCTTGTCAATCCATTCTGCTCATAGATAGCCCTAAGGTTTTCTCTACCACATGGCTCTTTCACGTACTCACAGTGGCTTATCAGGAGTGACCTGCCAGGCGATCCATATGGTGGCAAATGACTTATCTGGTGCTGTGCTGTAAGATACTTGCCCAAGAAGGACAGTGGAAACTTAAATGAGAAGAAAGAGATCTGTCTGAGTTTCTTCCCAAGTGTCAACATGAAATTCAAAGGGAAAGTGAGTTGCTGTTGTTGTAGTTGCTGTTATGTTTTGATGTGGAGTGGGGTATGGAAATATAGAGAGAAAGTTTCATAAACATAAGGTCCCTAGTAGAAATCCATGAATTATTATTTGTTGTGACTGTTATAGTTTATTATGATTATTATTCTTAATACTATTATGTTGAGTAGGGAAGTATGCAGTTAAAATAATAACCTACTCCATAAAGCTGCTTTGAATCATGAATAAATTTTCAGTTCCAATCTCCATGCGACCCAGTATATCCCAGTGCCTCCTCTTCCAGGTAGGTGTGTTTCGTGGCTATTTTTAACAGTTAGTGAAGTTTAGTCTTGTCAAAGAAATTGTTTTTTCCATTTTTCAATGTGTATCAGTAAAATAGATGTCCCCTCATCCTTTATTAGTTGAGCAACCAAAAATGCCTAGTGAATATAGGAAAGGGCTTGATAAAAAGAATGAGGATTAGAAATGATTATTGAGACAATATAGAAGACATATATAAATTGAGAAGATACAAATAAATTATTATATAGTGCTATTTTAGTCTATGAATTTCTAGAAGTTCTAGAAAATTTGTTCTTAGTTATTGAATGAAATTGTGATTTTGCTTATTTAATAGTAATTTATTTATATATATCTTTACAATCTCTAACAAAGCTATAAATTTCATCAGAAGTGGAATCATGACTTGATCACCTTCCTGTGTTAATGATATTCAATGTGAGGTCTTTCACAGTGTTTCAATGATTTTTTGGTATTGTTTAAATTTAAGTCTCTGGAAAGTTAAGTTATATGAAAATGAGTGAAGTCACTGCTTATTTACAGAATACAGAACCAAACTGAAATGTGATTCTCATTCAGGATATAACCAAAGCAAAATTCTCTGGATTTTTAAAACTGAAAGAGTAAGAACAAGAAAGTTTTTAAGTATACATCATACATGTAATATCGAAGTGAGGTTAAGTCATATGAATTTAACATATATTTATGAAAAGTGTACAATATCTCAGACACCATTGTAGGCCATTACAATTGTAGTAACACTATTGTATTGTCCACTGGTTTGTCAGCCTTCAAATAACAAAAATAAAATTCATGCAATAAGTGGAGGTTCTCCAGCTGCAGGTGCTGATGTGCTGATGCTCTAATAACATTCAGAATATTTAAATAATCTAGATTCATAGTTTTACATGAACATGTGGTTTTCATGTTTAAACACTAACCTTAAGTGATGTTTTTTCTTTTATTCTTTGTTATGTTTCTTCCCCTAAAAAAAATAAAATAAAATCTGATTCTCTGAGTTTGCTTCATCGATTAGTTTTAGGAAAAAATGTGTTTTCTGGTTTTAGGGCAAAGCAGAAGATTCATTTGTTAAATTAAGCATTTGCCTAATGGATATAGAAGGGTCAGCAAGATTAAGGTCGTGGATCTTTTCTTGTTGTCAGATAATGTGTTAAATAAAATCACAGGGATGATAAACAAGGGTAATTGCAGAGAAAAGCATTCCCTTAGGGTTCAATCCAAAAATCTTCTAAAATGTAAATTTTCAGAGTGAACACTCAAAATATTCTTTAAGGTAGATAATAAGGGCAAATAAGAAAATTGTTTTCAGGGAATTAAAATATCCTATTTAGCATTTTTAAGAAAATGATAAATATTATTTATGTTAGATTTCTGATCGATGAATACATTTAGAGGTGATTAGGAAAGTTATTTGTGGCAAAAGCCAATGTATTTTTATGACAGAGAAAGTAATATCAGTCTTATTAAAACAAATCAAAATAGCATATTAGATGCAGATATAAAAAAAGCCCAAATTAAGAGAACTTAATAAATTTAGAAAGGTGGAAGAAGAATTAAATTACTTCAATCAGGTGGAAAACAAATTTGAATTATTTTGTCTTTAAAAACACATAGCATAAGCATAGAAAGGAATCCTTAAAATCCTTGCATAAGAAACAGAAAAGATGATGAATAGTAGGAACAAACAATGATACAAAAAAATTGTTTTATTTAGAGAAAATGAAATCATTTTGATGGTAGCAGTAAATCAGAACATACAATGTTTTCTGGAAAACAATCATTTGACTAAGAAATTCTAGGTTCAAAATCTAAAATTAAAACCATAAACAATAAATGAAGATACACTAAGTTTAAAAAGAACAAATGAATATCTGAATTCTTATGCCTACTCATATTTGAATACTGACGATGAAGTAAACCATTATTGAGAACACAAACATTACTTAATTTTATCAATTGAAAAAATTATATTAAAGTTGAATGGACATTTTATGAAGACTGGAGGAAAGGTATGCATCTGAGTTTTGTCATACAGTTTCAGTTTCTAATCCTGAGGGAAAAGAGGCAAATAGTTACTGAATTCAGCTATATACCTAAAGGAGAGAGAAGGATTCAGAAAGCATTTGGTATTTACCATTTTTCAGAATGGTAAAAACTCCCACAATGGACAGTGATAGTGGCAGCAATATTAAGTATAGAAATTTTTACATTCTATGAAAATATATTGATGTACAAACCAGAATTTTGCAACTAAAACTGGTGTAATAATTTCTTTTAGCATTCTTTAAGTTTTGTGTAGTGAATAAATATACATCATTCACAGAGTGGTAGTAACCAACTATGCAAAAGAGTTCATACAAGAAAAAGCAAAGCGGAAGCTTGTATGATGACCTTACAAATTCTGAACTATTAAGCAAAGAATTTTTCGGAGCTGTTAAATACAAATATATAAGTCAATTGCTATGCTATGGTCACTTAATGGGATTTCTTTACAAACATTTTTTAAATGAAGTTTTATTATTAATTATTTTTTTTTTGAATGTGCCTCAAGGCTTACAGTATCTTAGTTCCCTGACTAGGGACTGAACCCATGGCCCCTGCAGTGGAAGCATGGAGTCCTAACCACTGGACCACCAGGGAAGTCCCAGAAACTTCTTTACAAAGAAGTGAACTTCTTTACAAAAAAGTAAACTTCCTTACGATTTTTTTAAAATTTAGAATTAAATTCTGTTATTTCATTTCATCTTAAAATTTAAAAATATCCATTGACTTCTAAGCTTTAAGTAATTTTGTTGATTGAATACAAAAGTATATGTAAAATTTTAATATACATGTAATTTTTTTTACCACTTTAAAATTTATAGCTAAATCCAAAGGGCAACACTTTGTTAGTTTTCCTATGGAAACAAGTTTCTTCATCAGTTTATTTAGTTTTTAATAAAGGCTGGTTTTTTTAATGCATATCTTGTCCACATTTGGAATACATAACTCTGTGTCAAAATAATGACATTTTTATACAATACAATAGATATTTTAAATTTAAATTTTAGTGAACTAAAGAGATTAAATATCTGGGCACAAGTGGATAAGATTTTCCTCATAAAACTTTATAAAAAGATACATTGTAAGAACATTTGCAGTGTATCATCTGCCCTATATTTTGTTGTGATTTTTAAAATACTCATTTTTAAGATAAAATATTGTTTAATATAAAAGTTATTTATTATATAACATTATTTTGTTTCTTAATGCTTATATATCATAGAATGAATTAGGGGAAAATATGGGGGGAAAAAACACTTTTGTATGTTTTTTCCAAATTACCATTAGAGTGTGTTTTTTTCCCTAATCTATTTTTTTAAATTACATCTGAATGTCCTTGGGTTCTTGAAGATCTTTAGCAATCACAGTTTATCATGGTGACAGCTTTTATCTTGTATTGATCATCAGATAATCTTGGCTGTGATGGCATATTGGCCTTCAGTAATGTTTACCCAATCATTTTTATAAATATTTAAAAAACAGAAAATTCATATATTCTGGACTTGCATTGAAGAGGTTGACATTATTTCTTTAATATTCTTATTCTCTTAAAAGCCCAAGACCATTACATTAAATGTGTTCGTATCCAAATATATCTTTTTCACTCTAAGTTTTTTCCTTCAAGTGAATGAATTAAATGTTAAACTAATCTTGAGTGTCAGAACTTTATTTAGTAATAAAGTGATCAGAAATCCCATTCACTTGTCAGTTTTCTTCATAACTAAATTAAGAACTTCCAAAATTGCAATTATCTACATTTTTAGTCCCTAAATTAGAGGAGTTTCTCTCCTACAGCTACCAACTAATTTCTCATCCATTTACTTCCTCTGGCAGCTAAAGTGGTCTTATATTTGAAAAGTATTGCATTATAGGAAAAGAAGCTAAATAGTAATAATTTCCTACCACGTTAAAAAGATAAGAACGTCAAGAGTTCTATGTAGATCCAGTTTCCAAATAATAAGCAAGTGAAATGAATGATTACAGAATCCTTGATTTCTTTTATAATTTAATTCTTATCAATGAAAAAATTGGTTTCTGGTGACTTTCATTTATCATGAAGTGAAATAATAAATAAAATTCTGTCTTTTTTTGTAGTTTTAGGAGACCATAGAGAGTTAATTTCTTTTTCTTTTTCTTTTTTTTTTTTTGCATTACGCGGGCCTCTCACTGTTGTGGCTTCTCCCATTGTGGAGCACAGGCTCCGGATGCACAGGCTCGGCGGCCATGGCTCACGGGCCCAGCCGCTCCGCGGCATGTGGGATGTTCCCGGACCGGGGCACGAACCCGTGTCCCCTGCATCGGCAGGCGGACTCGCAACCACTGCGCCACCAGGGAAGCCCTGGAGAGTTAATTTCTTAATGTAAATTTTAAAAATGAGAAGAGGGTCTTGAAAAGTTAATTAGTATTGGATATAGAAGGCTTTCTATGCATGTTGTACAGTACTTGCTTAATGGATACGTAAGTTAGTACATAATTAGTACAACCATTGAGCTAATATGTATTTTTTTAGTTAATGCACCCAATAACAGTAATGGTCTATATTATAGACTCAATTTTAAAATTCCTTTTTATTAAAAGAGTTTAAAGAACACAACTCGTAAATGGCACACCTGAGGTTTCAACAAGCATTTGTCTGATTTTAAAAATCACAAAATCACAGTGTTATCCCACTATAACATACTGCCTTTGGAAATGAATTTTCCACTTGAATGCTAATAGGCAACAAATTTTAATCGTCTCATTGGGTCGTTTTCTTTCTCTGGCAGCTGAGTAGAGAGTTGATTCAGAAGGTCCAAGTTAGCTAAACAGAAAAATAAGGTGACACCAGCCATTGGGCTCCAGAGGCTCCCCTTCTCCAGCAAATCACTCCACTACAAGGCGTTTTCATCATTACGTGATCACAGAGGTATTTCTGTCCCCTAACCTTATAGATAAGATGTACAGAGCATTGCTGGGGGTGGGAAGGGGGATCTCTACCAAATTATTTACCATTTATGCCTAGCCTAGAGTAATAAGCCTGGCTCATTTTATGAGCTAGCTCAATTTATGCCTAGCTGGAAATAATGAGATAATGACTTGTCTCTACTATTTCTCTGCTTGTAAGTTTTTCCCCAATCAGATGCTTCATCTTGTGGCAATAGAGATATATGTTTTGGACTCATTTGACTATCAAAATTTTAGGCACATGTCTCAAATATGTTTCAAATACAATGTATGATAACGTTCAATAAGAATGATAAAACTATGAGGACATATTTGCTTATATAGGTATCATACTCATAATTTATTATCTCATTTATTTTCCACATTTTTATGGCAGACTTCCTATGGCAATATAATAGTAAAATGCATCATTTCTGTCTTCACAAGTTTTGCAATCTAGTAAACATATAATGTGCACAAATAAGTAAAATAAATTAATCAACATAGTGGAGATAGAAGAAAATGGAAGTTGGTATCATTGAAGGTTCATCTTAGGCAGGCTATTCTTCCTCCAAGATTTCTGGTTTTCAGATTGGCTAGGTAATAGAGAGTCCCTGAGATAAAGGATCGTGAGGGAGAGAGCAAGATTGGAATAGACTAGAAATGGGACAGGTGACAAATTAATATTTTACATAACTTGAAGTGACTCTGAGCCACTTGAAAATGACTGGCATGACTCAATTGTACAGTTGCATAGGTAATAGAGTTGTCTGGAGTTATTAGGGTATCAGTAGTATTTGAAGACATGTTTATACAGGAAATTGTCCTGGTAGAGAAAAATCACATGAATATTTAAGAGATAAACTAAGGAAAGTATTAAAAGAACTAACAAGTGTAACCCGACTAGCTCCTGGCTATGAAAAGGGGAAAGTTTCAATAAGTAAAGAGTGGTTAGATATGTCAAGTTCCCCAAGGAGGTCGATCAAGAGACAAACTGAAAAATGCACATGTTTTTAATCATGTGCTTTTTATATTCCACTTCTGTCATATTTTTGGTGTTGTTTTTGTTTTTGCTTTTCATTAGGGTTTATAAGGCTATCAGACCTAGTCAGGTGGTATTCGATGGACTGGAGAAGTGTAGGGTACCTATCGCCTCTTCTCATAGCTCATGGAGAGAATGAGCATGTATCAGAAACCACGAGCTGAGAGTAAACCAATATTAAGTCTGGGGAGAACAGCCAAATATGAGGGTGCCATGACAAGATTCTGATCTCTGAGTTAATATGATTCAGGGATATGTATGGAACCCTAGTAAGATTTTTTAAAAAAACTGATCAACAAATAATAAGCATAAAAAGAAGCAAAGCCTCTTTTAAAATTCGTGGGGTGACAGATAGGAATCATAGCAGTTTTTTAATGAAATATTCACATCAGTTTGTGTCTGTGTGTTGGGCGAATGGGTAAGAAGTGTGATTCACTGAAAGAGAAAGAGAGGGAGAGATAAGGCTGAGGATGGGGGTTGTGTAGAGAGAGAGATTGATTTTAACCAATTGGCTCATGCAGTATTGGGGGCTGGTAAGTATATAGGGCAGGCCAGGAAGCTGGACACTCAGGCATAATTTCTGTTACAGTCTTGAGGCAGAATTTCTTCTTCTTTGTGAAAATTCAGTTTTTGTTTTTAAGGCTGACTGAATGAAATCCAGCCACTTGTTTGATGGTAATCTCCTTTAATTAAGTCAACTGATTCCAAATATTAATCACATCTATGAAATACCTTCACAGTATCATCTAGTGTTTGACCAAACAATTGGGGACCATAGCCCAGCCAAGCTGACACATGAGACTAACAATCACACTGGGTTTTTTGTTTTTCTGTTTCATAAATGAAGATCTTGGGAAAGATATGAGGATGTCTATGTGTTAATTATGTCATCAATAAAATAAATATGGAACTGTATCTTCCTCATGCGGGTACCTTAATTGTCTATATACATAAGGACTTAAATACTTAGACCAGTGTAAACAATCAATGTTATCTATTATTCACCTTTTACTGTTATATGATACAAATGAAACCATGTTTCCTAAACTAGAACACTGCCCCAAGAGGTGTCATTGTACATATCTCATTGAAACTGGCTAGGGCCAGAGGGGTAACTAGTCATAGTATAGTTTTTAAATACTTTTAATATTAATCAAGAAAAAAATAAGAATAACCATTTAATTCGTGAAGTATGAAAATTTATAACAACACAAAACAAAGGAAAGCAGAAAAAACAAGTAAATATGAACAAAAGCAGGAATTAATGGGTTTGAAAAGAATAAATAAGAACTGATAAATCTAGGAGCTGCCTTTTCAAAAAACAAAGGAATAAAATTGTAATGCATTCATTGTTATTAATGATAAAAAAATGGAAAATAGGAATACACAAAAATAAAAATGCTGTTGAAAATACAGAAGAGAGTGATAAAAACATTAACCAAAGTTATGCATAACTGTATGGTAATAAAATATTCTAATATAATGAAGTGGATGTTTTTCAAACAATACCTAATTTATCATAATTGTCAAAAAAAGAGAAAGAAAACAGAAACTGTCTAATAACCATAAGAGAAACTAAAACACATTCAACATAAAATAAATTAGTATCAAAAATATGCTGAATTTATGGTACTATCTCTTTAAAAGACTACTCATAACTCCATTAAAATTGTGATCCTTTATTTCCTGAATGATGAAAGAGATGTGTCTCACATGTAATCAATAAGTTAGCTGGCCCTGAGAACCAATGTGATTATGAATTTAAGTCAACAGAAAAAGGTTAAAGGTCTTGATGAGCAGAAGTGTTGTTTGATTTGTTTGCTTTACTTTCTATTGATTTGTGTCCCCAATATGCCATGTAGTTGAAAGTCATACGCATTTTTTTAGATGTTTACAGATATTACTCCATTTTGGTAATTGACAAGTGCTCTCAATAACTTTGTGGTTTGTTTAGTCATGAACTTCAATACACTGCTTTTTAGACCAGATTACTCTAATAGAGATTTTAGTAGCTCAACCATTACTTTTAATGCCCATTAAGGTTTGGAATTATGTCAACTAAGTTATCAAGTGTACTCAACAATAATATATAATCAATAAATTCAAGTGGATGTCTGGTAAGCCTTTTCTTTATAAAGTATAAATTTTTATAACATTATATATGAAGCATCTCTAAATTTCTCTAGTTAAAATATATCTAAATATTTGAATTTCATTTATTATTAACAAATATAATTCAATAAATTTTTAAACTTCTATAAAATGTCTTTAGAACTTTTACAGAAAGGATGTATAAGGCAGTTAAAAGCTACTTCCTGTAAGAAGTGGTGTTTGCCCACATATAGGAAATTATAGAAACTTTATAGATACTCATGTCAAACTCAGCCCACCTTATTATAATAAAAAATACATTTTATCAAGTGGATTTTAAATCAGCAAATCTAATAGAATCTACAAAAATGTTAGTGCTATATCCTGGAAATTTATTTTACAATGACTAGTCAACAATCTTCATTCTAACTGAAGCACATGTAAACAGCTTGTATTTTTACACTTTGGACTTTTGTTATACAATGCCCAGATTGAAACCACTTTTTTTTTTTTTTTTTTTGCGCTCTCAATGTTGTGGGCTCTCCCATTGCGGAGCACAGGCTCCGGACGCGCAGGCTCAGCGGCCATGGCTCACGGGCCCAGGCACTCCGCGGCATGTGGGATCTTCCCGGACCGAGTCACGAACCCACGTCCCCTGCATTGGCAGGCAGACTCTCAACCACTGCGCCACCAGGGAAGCCCTGAAACCACTTTTTTAACGTTTGAATTTGCCTGTATCCATTGTATAGAGTTAAACAGGACATTGTCGTTGATCGCTCAAGAGCCCTTAGAAGGAGCCAGTCATGCTAATATTGATTTTAGACTTCAAACCTCCAAAACTGTGAGATAATACATTTATCTTGTTTTTTAAGCCACCAGTTAGTGGTACTTTTATTACAACAGCCCTAAGAAACTAATAACAGTTACTAAAGATGCTAATTTTGATTGGTTCCTGTGAAGAGATTATGGGGAGGTGTGGTATGCACCATCTTCTCAAGAATATCTCCTTTACACACTCTTAGGTTAAAATAATTTTCTTTAAGGGAAAATTTCCCCCACCACTTTTGGTCTCATGTCCTTGAAAACTCAGAAGCCACCCTGAACTATATGTTAGTTGCACAATTTTTTTTATTAGACGAATCCTTGTTTAAGAATACATCAAAACATATAATGTATATAAAAGTTAACTGAGATAACTCTTGGTTTCATAAGAACTTCTGGGAACCCTGATTAAATATAAATATGTGATGAACACATATGTATTTACACACATATGTCTAGTTTAAATCTTCTAAATTATTAAGAAATTATGTCAAAAGAATTACTAAAATTATTGGAGAATTCTAGAATTTAATAACCACAAATTCTCTGATTGAGCTGAAATAATGTGATTATGTTCTTTGAATCTATGTAATACAGTCATGCTTCAAAATAGAGTTCATTTAATCTGTTTAGTTCATATGTTTATAGGGTCCATGTGTTGTTTCCTTATATTTATCAATGACTGGAGAAGTTTCTCTTCATCAGATACTTATGCATAAATTATTCATGGATTTTATTACTTCCTTTCATTATTAATTTGTGCTTATATTTTTAGCTGAAACACTAAATTATGCAAATATTACCATTCCTGTGATTCAGCATATAAATTAATATGGAAAGTGATTCAATGGAACTTTCTGCTTGATTATTTTTCTATGTTTATTGAATCTACTATTCTAAAGACTGTATTTGTAATTAAGTTTTTTGTTTGGGTAGATACAAGATGTGACTATGTCTAGTCTCAATACTGGGATGTTTCTTTCTGTGACTTTGCAGAGATATGCAACAGCATGTCAATATCCTGCCATATCATGGAAAACTACAGCCAAGTCAGCAAAGTGCTGTATTAGTTCAAGATAAATCCAGAGTATTAGGGGCAATTCAGGTTAATGTGCCTCTCTGGCAACAACTGGAGTTTTCTGTTCAATGTATCTATACTTGGGTATAGATATCCAAGCAACAGGGTGCGTTTTGAAATCTATGGCTCCATCACATTAAAAGCACTTCCAAATGAGGTAGTCCTGCCTTTCCAGTGTTCTAGCTTCTTCTTGACCCTCCAAATTAGGGAGTTGCAGTTTCTTGATTGTATTTCTGTATTAGTTCTTTAATATATCACAACTTCCTTCTCAATGTGTACATCTTCAGTATGTCTAACAGGAATTTTTCAGATTTTGTGGTACCATATTCAGGCTTCTTCTGATGGATATCCTCAATATTGTTTTTTATATCCCTTTGGTCATTTTTATTTATTTGTGTGTGTGTGTGTACTTTTGTTTTCGAGATAAGTGGTGTTAAACACCTGTGTACTGATCACTCTCTTTTCAAATTATTTAACTGGAATTTTCATCTCTGCATCTGAATAAACTCTTTGGGACTATGAAAAATACAGCCATGTCCAAGCATGGAGAAATATCTTTGACATAAATTAAAATTTGAAAGCCTATAAATTGTATTTACAAGTACAATATGCAGAGGGAAAAAATAGAAGCATATATTAACAGTGCTGCTAGAATAACAAAAATATTTTTTCATTTCTTTCCAAACTTTCTGGATATTATTTGTTGATTTTTCTACAAAAACTGAAGAGTGTAAAAAGTAAAATATGTTGTTGCTACTGTCCAATAATATTTACTAAGTAATATATTAGGCATTTTATCTAAATTTTGAAAATTAAGCATATAAACAATTCATCAAGGTAGACGTGACCTACTTTTCTTTAGATGAGGTCACTGAGACTTAAGGATATTAAGTGATACCTGAAATTTATGTAGGTGTTAATTGACAAAACCAGTATTCAAATTCAGAATTCTAGGACTTTATGATTCTTTACCATTCCATAAAACAACAGTGCCACTCAAAAAGCCCAAGTCTCTACCTCCCATCAAGATATATGTGCAGATACAAGTGAAAAGAACTTGTTTTAAAGATACAACACAGTAATGTATTTTTGCTTGGTTTTTTAATGATATTACTTCTTGATGACATGTGAAATTAGAAATATTTGGGATTTTTTAGTGACAAAACACACAGGAGCCAAAATATCAAGGTAATGCTGTTCTAATATTGATATTTACATAATATTGTTTTATTCTTATCCTTTTATCAAGCTGATATTAATAAAATTGATGTAATGAAAATACATAACTGCTAATAGTTACTTGTATTTCACGCACTTCAATAATAAATATTCTTTACCTAGAAAACAGAAATCAGAGAATACTTCCAAATTAAGTGAAAGTTACTAGCAATATGTGAAATAAATGTATTAAATATAATAATTATTAAAAAAATAAAAGAATTGTATAATTCTAAACAAAGTTAAGAAAGCCAGTCTGAACACATACTTATAAAACATGCTTTTCATCTACTGAGCATTAAAGTAAAATCTAGGTAACTCTATAACAAGACCATGTACATTTGCTTTTGAATTACTATCTGATCAACTTGGTATTTTTGATGCTAATTAGTTTGCACCAACATTTACCCTATCCGGCCTTAAACAAAACAGAAGGCTCATGAGGATGAAATACAAATTTTGCAAATGTTAGAGGAATAAAGCATCTGCAAGACATTTTACATAAGCATCGTAGAATATATCCCAAAAGGCATTGTTTTAAACTACAAAAAGGCTTGTTATTCATATCAAAATGAATAGCATATGGTACATTTGGGGGATCAAACCATATTGCATTCTAATTCCTCTCATACGTCCTAGATTTTCATATGAAATGGAAATATAGCTTTCATAGGTCAGTTGCTATTTTGGATCCCACATAATATTTCTATTTATAACATGATATATTTACTTCACAGATCAAAGAGTTTAATTATCTTATGAAAGTTAATACCAGGACAAAGTCCCTTTCATTAAATTATACCTTCTCCTTTCTAAACAGAGGCTACTCCATACAGGTATAAAGATAACCGTCTCCCAAAACTGTTGTGAACTTGTAACTGGTTAACTGTAAATACACTAATTCCAAGTAAAAATTATTTTATTTCATTTTGTTATTTTATTAAAGTGTAGCTCAGGCTCTATAACTCTCAAACTAAAAAAAAAAAAAAAAAGTCATTTTTATTAGCCAGAAAAAATCTTTTTGCTTGTATACACATAAGACATCTCAAGATAGGATGACTTCTGTTACTAATATTTTTATTATTTTAACACAATGATACAATACTAATATGGCATTTTAATATTTATTTCTAGTTGGAAAATAGAGCTCACAAAAGCTATCATTTAATGGGTACATCTACAATCATATAAATAGCTATTATATAACTATGTTAATAAAAATGGGGCTAAAGATATTTGTAAACAGAAGAAATCTAAATGAGTTGGGATTCACCTTAATGTTTTTGATTCTGAAACCACTAGGAGTTACTGTCTTGATTCCCAGGCACCTGGCTGGGAAGCAACAGCCAAATACAACAGTGAAGTCCTGCCCTATACAACTGGTCCATACTCTCTTTGAAGATAAATGTCATTCTTCAAGGGCCCTGCTGCTATACACTCAAAACTGAACCTTTCAAATTTCTCAATGCACTTTGATTTTACAGGTCACTATAGCAAGTCAGTCCTAAGATCATTGACTCACTCACTCAGGGACCCAATTATAAATTCCAGAAAGGGAACCCTACTTTTGCTAGGTTTCTATTCTCAACCCTAAGTCTGTGCAAAGGAAGGGAAGGGTGAGGTCTTCTTTAATAAACATACCAGCTTAGGTTCCTCCTGAGAGCTCTAGGACTCTGAGTGTACCAGATTTTCTTAGAAGGGTCATGGGTGGGGCAAATTCTCTCAGAAGGGAGAAAAATCTTGCATCATAATTATATTTATGTACTCTGAAGTTTCACCAAAAATTTTTGCACAAACAAAAACATTTCACTGAGAAAGATATTTCAAGGCATAAAAAATATGGAGTGGGTAAAAGGGTGGGGGCCATATTTGTTCAGATTTAATAACCACTATGAGCAATGACTGAGGATTTCAGTGACAATTACATGGGCTATTAAGGCAAAAACTCCATTAACACTTGCATACATCTGAGGAGAGGAATAAGCATTAAGCCTCCACTTTAAATTAGCACTTTCTTTATTTACAATTTAGGTAATTGGGCATTGCTTCAACTTTATTATATTTATTCATAAAGCTAGAGGTCACAAATGTGTGAATTACTATATAGTTTAAAAAAAGATTGCCTTTAAACACTTTATGAAAACTGCTGACTTTAAGAAAAACAAAACTAATTAACATGTTTCATTTGTGGATATGCTTTATACAGTGAATGATGAAACTTTGAACACTTGTTGGATTCATTGTATTTACCTCCAATATGTCTTTTGAAATCTGAATTCTAATGTGTTAGTTATTTTCTTTCCCTCACACCTTAAGTTTCACTTTTTAAAATTTCATAGGGTGATGATCAAAATTACCCATTTTTCATACCAAAATCTTCTGAACATGTTTTCCTTAGCATTCACTGATAGGTTAAATAGGGGTTTTTTAAATACTATAGAAGCAAAAATTGTTTACAGTTTGCAACAGCAAAAAATAATTAGCGTGAGAATAATAAAGTAAGTAAATTGTTCATGATTAATCTCAATTGTTTGTAATTATGAAACATATTTCAGTTAAAAAAAGGTTGTTGACTTGCAAAAATAATATCATGCTTAGAAATGTATAAGTTCACTTAGAGGTTTTACATTTATTTCTCAATTCTTTTTTTTAATTAATTTTTACTGAACTATAGTTGCTTTAGAATTTTGTGTTAGTTTATACTGTACAGCAAAGTGAATCAGCTATACGTACACATATATCCCCTCTTTTTTGGATTTCCTTCCTATTTAGGTCACCACACAGCATTGAGTAGACTTCTAATTAAAAAGGCAGTAACATGAAGTTTATGTTCCTAATTTTTTGTTAATGAGTCATGTATTTCCTTCTATATAAATAGATTATTTTTATTCAAGAAGTAATAAAAACATATGGGAAATAATTTTCAAATAAATGCATTCTGAACATTTAAAATATCCTTCCATTCAACAACTATTTAGTGAGCACCATGTGTATGTGAGTACAGAAGTGAAGAAAGCATATTTCTGACCTCATGCAGGTTACTTTATAAATACATAATATAAATAACCAGGCAAATACATAGTATGTAATTCAGATGGTAGATATGAATATGGATATGGATAAAACTCTATCTATTAGCTACAGATAAAAACAAGACAATGAAAAGGGAAAGAAAGTGCCAAGAAATGAACTAAAACTTAAAAAGGATGTTAGCTAAAGAATCATTGAGAAGGTGACATTTAAGCAAAGACCTAATGGAGGGTATGAGAAATGCAACTAATTGAAGGAATATAGTTCTAGAAAGAGGAAAGGACCAAGAACTTTGGACAGTAGAATATCCAGTATGGTCAAGAAACAGTAAGGAATAGGCTAGAGAGGCATGGCTTGAGAAGAGTCTGGGTCACAATAAATGAAAATGGAGTCAGATAGATCATAGTGGTGTTATGATAAGATGTGTAAGCCTATTTTATAATTATTTATTGAACTTCATTTATTGAATAACATTATTATTGAATAAAATAATATTTATTGAATGAAATGGGAATCCATTGGAGGATTCCGAGCAGAAGAGTGAAAAGATCTATCTTATGCTTAGAGGGAATTATTCCAATTGTTTTATTAGCAATTAGCTGTAGGGGAGCAAAGACAGAGAGAGGGACATTACTGTTTTAAAAAGGGTTCCCTTTTCTCATCATTCTTGCCAACACTTGTTATCCCTTGTCTTTTGATGATAACCACTATGACAGGCATAAGGTGATATCTCACAGAAGAGGAAAAAAAAGACAAAGTAGTACAAACAACTTATGCCAATTAGAGTCAGTATTAAGTGTTTAGTCAATGAAGATTAATATACTTACTCTAAGAATGATCTGACTCAAATTGAAAAAGAGGTGAGGTTAAAAGGTAACGGCAAGCAATTAGAGAAAGAAGAACAAAAATAAGCCAAAGTTAGCAGAAGGAAAGAAATCATAAACATCAGAACAGAAACAAATGGCAAAAAATGAAGGAAACGATAGCAAAGATTAATAAAACTAAAAGCTGGTTCTTTGAGAAGATAACAAAAAATGATACACCATTAGCCAGACTCATCAAGAAAAAACGGGAGAAGACTCAAATCAATAGAATTAGAAATGAAAAAGGAGAAGTAACAACTGACACTGCAGAAATACAAAGGATCATGAGAGATTACTGCAAGCAACTATATGCCAATAAAATGGACAACCTGGAGGAAGTGGACAAATTCTTAGAAATGCACAACCTTCCGAGACTGAACCAGGAAGAAATAGAAAATATGAATAGACAAATCACAAGCACTGAAATTGAAAGTGTGATTAAAAATCTTCCAGCAAACAAAAGCCCAGGACCAGATGGCTTCACGGGCAAATTCTATCAAACATTTAGATAAGAGCTAACACCTATCCTTCTCAAACTCTTCCAAAATATAGCAGAAGAAGGAGCACTCCCAAACTCATTCTATGAGGCCACCATCACCCTGATACCAAAACCAGACAAAGATTTCACAAAGAAAGAAAACTACAGGCCAATATCACTGATAAACATAGATGCAAAAATCCTCAACAAAATACTAACAAACAGAATCCAGAAGCACATTAAAAGGATCATACACCATGATCAAGTGGGGTTTATCCCAGGAATGCAAGGATTCTTCAATATACGCAAATCAATCAATGTGATACACCATATTAACAAATTGAAGGATAAAAACCATATGATCATCTCAATAGATGCAGAAAAAGCTTTTGACAAAATTCAACACCAATTTATGATAAAAAACCCTCCAGAAAGTAGGCATAGAGGGAACTTTCCTCAACATAATAAAGGCCATATATGACAAACCCACAGCCAACATTGTCCTCAATGGTGAAAAGTTGACACCATTTCCACTAAGATCAGGAACAAGACAAGGTTGCTCACTCTCACCACTATTATTCAACATAGTTTTGGAAGTTTTAGCCACAGCAATCAGAGAAGAAAAAGAAATAAAAGGAATCCATATCGCAAAAGAAGAAGTAAAGCTGTCACTGTTTGCAGATGACATGATATTATACATAGAGGATCCTAAACATGCTACCAGGAAACTTTTGCACATAATCAATGAATTTGGTAAAGTAGCAGGATACAAAATTAATACACAGAAATCTCTTGCATTCCTATACACTAATGATGAAAAATCTGAAAGTGAAATCAAGAAAACACTCCCATTTACCATTGCAACAAAAAGAAAAAATATCTATGAATAAACCTACCTAAGGAGACAAAAGACCTGTATGCAGAAAATTATAAGACATTGATGAAAGAAATTAAAGATGATACAAATAGATGGAGAGATATACCATGTTCTTGGATTGGAAGAATGAACATTGTGAAAATGACTCTACTACCCAAAGCAATCTACAGATTCAATGCAATCCCTATCAAACTAACACTGGCATTTTTCACAGAACTAGAACAAAAACTTTCACAATTTGTATGGAAACACAAAAGACCCCAAATAGCCAAAGCAATCTTGAGAACGAAAAATGCAGCTGGAGGAATCAGGCTCCCTGACTTCAGACTATACTACAAAGCTACAGTAATTAAGACAGTATGGTACTGGCACAAAAACAGAAATATAGATCCATGGAACAGGATAGAAAGCCTAGAGATAAACCCACACACATATGGTCACCTTATCTTCGATAAAGGAGGCAAGAATATACAATGCAGAAGAGAGAGCCTCTTCAATAAGTGGTGCCGGGAATATTGGACAGCTACATGTAAAAGAATGAAATTAGAACACTCCTTAACACCATACACAAAAATAAACTCAAAATGGATTAAAGACCTAAATGTAAGGCCAGACACCATCAAACTCTTAGAGGAAAACATAGGCAGAACGCTGTATGACATAAATCACAGCAAGATCCTTTTTGACCCATCTCCTAGAGAAATGGAAGTAAAAACAAAAATAAACAAATGGGACCTAATGAAACCTAAAAGCTTTTGCACAGCAAAGGAAACCATAAACAAGACGAAAAGACAACCCTCAGAATGGAAGAATATATTTGCAAATGAAGCAACTGACAAAGGACTAATCTCCAAAATTTGCAAGCAGCTCATGAAGCTCAATATCAAAAAAACAAACAACCCAATCCAAAAATGAGCAGAAGACCTAAACTGACATTTCTCCAAAGTAGATGTACAGATTGCCAACAAACACGTGAAAGAATGTTCAACATCATTAATCATTAGAGAAATGCAAATCAAAACTACAATGAAATATCATGTCACACTGGTCAGAATGGCTATCATCAAAAAATCTAGAAACAATAAATGCTGGAGAGGGTGTGGAGAAAAGGGAACCCTCTTGCAATGTTGGTGAGAATGTTAATTGATACAGCCACTATGGAGAACAGTATGGAGGTTCCTTAAAAAACTAAAAATAGAACTGCCATATGACCCAGCAACGCCACTACTGGGCATATACCCTGAGAAAACCGTAATTCAAAAAGAGTCATGTACCACAATATTCATTGCAGCTCTATTTACAGTAGCCAGGACATGGAAGCAACCTAAGTGTCTATCAACACATGAATGGATAAAGAAGATGTGGCACATTTATACAATGGAATATTACTCAACCATAAAAAGAAACAAAATTGAGTTATTTGTAGTGAGGTGGGTGGACATAGAGTGTGTCATACAGAATGAAGTAAGTCAGAAAGAGAAAAACAAATACCGTATGTTAACATATATATATGTGGAATCTAAAAAAAAAAAGGTCATGAAGAAGCTAGGGGCAAGATGGGAATAAAGACACAGACCTACTAGAGAATGGACTTGAGGAGATGGGGAGGGGGAAGGGTAAGCTGGGACAAAGTGAGAGAATGGCATGGACATATATACACTACGAAACATAAAATAGATAGCTAGTGGGAAGCAGCCGCATAGCACAGGGAGATCAGCTCAGTTCTTTGTGACCACTTGGCGGGGTGGGATAGGGAGGGTGGGAGGGAGGGAGACGCAAGAGGGAAGAGATATGGGAACATATGTATATGTATGACTGATTCACTTTGTTATAAAGCAGAAACTAACACACCATTGTAAACAATTATACTCCAATAAAGATGTTTTTTTTAAAAAAGTTAGCTGCAAAAAAGAAAAGATGCTGAGAGGGAAAGAAAGTGAGAAGGATCTTGTTTTGTTAAGAGCAGAATTTCCCACAGTGAAATATCATCTTGGAGAAAGTTGGAGCAGAGAGCAATGCAAAATTCTTTACAATTTTCCTGTCCTATTAATAGAAGAGATAAGACAAATAGCCAGAAATGATACCTCTCAATCTTTGACAGTGCAGTAATGGGTACAGAAAGAAATTGAAAAACCCCTTTTATGTTCTTTTTTAAAACATGTTGCATGTTCTTGTTCAATTCTTGTGTTGATGAAAGAAGTAAAAATCTGTGTGTGTATTTATCAAAGAGGAGAGTGCTAAGTAAGTGATCAGAGTGTGTTGGGTTGAACAGTGGCCCTTTAAAAAAGGCACATTCACACCCTAATCCCAGGAATCTGTGAATGTTACTTTATTTGGAAAAACAGTCTTTGCAGATATAGTTAAATTAAGAGTCTTGAGATGAAGAGAGCATCCTGGATTACCCAGGTGGGCCCTATATTCAATGACAAGTTTCTTATAACAGACCCACAGAAAAAGACAGAAGAGCAAGAGGCAGAGATTGGAGCAATGTAAACACAAGAGAAGGAATGCTGGCAGCCACCAGAAGCTGTAAGAGGTAAAAAACAGATTCTCCCTAGACCATCTGGAGAGAACGCAGCCCTGCCAAAACCTTGGTTTCAGGCTTCTGGCTCAAGAACTATGAGAGAATAAAATTCTGTGTTTTAAGAACCAAGCTTTTGGTAATTTGTTATGACAGCCCTGGGAAACTAACTTACAGGACCAAAGGTAGGATTTATTAACACTGACCTGAATGAGTTTAGCCTGTATTCTGGGCAAGATGACACTGGCTGTGGAGGCAAGGGTGCATGTGGCCTCAAAAATGGGCTCTGTAAAACCAGTAGGGATTGTATGGAAGAAATGGGAACATTTAAAATGTGATATTTTCACCATTAATAAGCCGTCTCATGCCTACTGTTTGCTAAATTGTTTTCTGTTTATTAAACTGATTTCATTCAAAAACCATGTATTGATTTGCTGTTAATGGTTCTAATGGTACTAGTGGTACTAACAGGTAAAGGACAAAATAGAAGACCAAGTAGCTACCCTACAGATTTGTTGAAAGGGATGGATTTAAGCAAAGCAATATTACTAATAAATTGAGTGGTATAAAAAAGTTATTCAAAGATGATGTCATACCACAGAGAAAATTTATATGCGTATTTTGGGAAAACAAAGAATGAAATAGATTGAAGGATGTACAGGAGATGACCAGATATATAAAATGAGAAAAAAAGAGTGTTGATTGTTCAAAAGAAAGGTTGCTGTTCAACATACTATTAACAACATCTGTATTTAACACTTCCTAAGTCAAAGATATACCAAATGAAATTTTTAAAAATTGTGCAGCTATAATGTGATAAATAGGGTCATAAACCATTTATATCAACTGTAAGGTAGGTATTTTTGATTACCTATATTTTGTTAATCACTATAAATTATGGAGGATTTAGCAGAAGAAATGACAAAGTAAGCACAGGAGTTAAAATATTATGAGTGCCTCAAGATTTTGTAATTAAGTTATGGAGGTAAAACTACTATGAAAAACTATAGTGAGAATACTTAAAGGTATACCCACACCACTCCACATAGAGGTACATACGCATATCAAACCTCACATGCTAATTTTAAATGCTATTAATGTTAAGAGGAACATTAATGCTATTAATGTTTAAGGAAACTAAGGCAGGCTGCACATTCCTGGTGTGGTTTCAAGTAGCAAATGGGATCTGAGCTAGACATTAGACATCTCAAGGGCATTGAAAGAAAATGGGGAGAAGAAAAATAGCAGGAATATAATAGTAAAAAATATCCCACAGCTGAATGGCATAGGAATTAAAATAGAAAAGATTATAATGTCTAAACAGAATCAATGAAAAATTGTTCACCTTTAAAGAAATATTTTAAATATGTCAAAATATATATTGGTATGCCATTTAAAAAGATGCAAATCTAAATATTCCAAAGACTTAAAAAGAAAGAGAACAAAAATACATAATATTCGAATCTAACAGAATGAGAATCACACTGTTAAAAAATTTCTTCAGCTAGTTATTAAAAGATGATGGGGAAACTGCTTCAGAATTTAAGGGAAATGACTTTGAACTGATAATTCTATTTCCACTTACCTCCTTTTGATTTTAACTTCAGATTCTGCACCCCCACTGGGACTAAGGAAGAAAACAAGGACAAATATCTAAGGAAAAGGCAGTCCAACTCAGGACAGTAATAAATGGGAGTCCCATGAAATTATATAAGTTGCAAATCTAGAGAAGTATGCATTATAATGAAGTAACTGAATGGAATTCACCAGGAAGGAGATCTCTAAGGAAAAAAAAGAAAATCCTTAAGTTCTGGGAACATTCCTTGCGTGGCACTGGGATTGTGACATTACACCCATGCACGAGAGAAATCCAATGTTAACACAGTATTTTTCTCAAAAGTGGTGTACTTACATAGCCATGGAATTCTAAAATTTAATAATTACTTCCAATGTGGAGAATCAATTTAAATCCTATAATTGAAATCACAAAAGATTGAACTAGTGCTACAAAGAGAATAAAAATTGCTATCATCATGGAAGACATAAAAGACACAACTGGTAAGTCTGGGAACTGAAATTTGAAAAGAAAGGTAAATGGAAGATAGGGAAGTCTAATATCTTTAACGTATGAAATAGGAATAGAAATATTGTTGTGGGTAATGGAATATGAAATAGAAATACAAATGTACTTTTTGAAATGTAGAGTTAACCCTTAAAGTGGTAGGAAGGGATGAAAAATTATGTCAATTTTGTCCTTATCTATTAAAGGAGGAAGTGAAGAGAATATAGCTCAAGTTGATAAAAAAAGAAAAAAAAATCTGTTTAAGCATAATACTTCGAGGAGCATCTATGTATTAGTAAGAATACATGCCAAGATGCCATAAACATTTATAGTGGTTCAGATGAAATAGAGATTAATTTTTCTCTTATAAGGTGAAAGGTAAGAAGTTCAAAACTAGGTAAGACATTTTATTCCGCAAAGTCTCCCAAGGACCCAGGTTCCTGGTCTTTTTTCTCATTCATCATGGGATGATATCCAATCTATTTGATTAGAGCTGACTGGACAACACCACCCCTTCACATACTAACACATGGGTGGAGAAAGAGAGAATGTGGAAGGCAGGCAACTTCCTTTTTAAATAACATGACCTGAGAATTTAACTCACTCTGGTGGATGGAAAATTAATCTCACGGTCGTACCTGGCTGTGGGAGAGACTGGACAATCTAGTTTCCATCTGGGTTGGCTGTATACCTGCTAAAATATGAGTGTTTCTATTACCATAAAAGCAAAGGAAAATGGATATTGGGAACAATTAGTGTTATCCTCCACAATTCACCCTCCTGCCACTGACTGTCTAAATGCAGTCTCTTTACTTTAACCGCACCATACTCACCCCTTCAACAGGAGAAACTACAAGAGTTTTCTCTACTTACTTCATTTATCTCAAAGTTCAGGATCCCTTGCTTAGGTCATCACACAGGCAACATTTACCAAATATTTTGCTACAGTTCACTACCTGGCTGTTTAACCAATTCAGGTTCTTTTTTTTTTTTTTTTACAGCAATATCCCTCTTGTGATTCCAGCTGCCACAGTGTGAGACCAGGAAGCTGGAGAAAGTTAGGAAAAGCCACAGCTCTAAATACTTCCCTTAGTTTTATGCAGATTTAATCAGCAAGTTTATAATTTGAAAACAATACAACCCTTAGCCTCTCTGTATTTAAGGTGTCTGAGAAGTTTTGAGATCTTTAATTATTTCTAAGTCTTTACTGGTTTTCTCCTATGACAGACTTCTAAATTTTCCCCATTACCTATTCTTCCCTAATTCCACTTAGGGATAGGACTCTATGCAAAGCTAGAAACCTTCCTTCCCAGGCTGTCTTACTGCCAGATGTGGCCATGTGACTAAATTCAAGCCAATGGTATAGGAACAGCTTCTGGTCACAAATTTTAAAAATTAAAATGATGGTCTTCTATTTGCTTTCTTTCTTCATTCCTAAAGAAAATAAATGTGGTGCTAGTGAACCAGCTTCTGTCAATCAGGTGAGTAAGACACCCTGGAGGAAAGCAGAGAAATAAGAATGAAGACACCTGGGTGCCTGGGTAAATTCATGGAGTATAACCAGTTATGTTACCTGACTGTCCAACTACAGTTGGCCGTTCTAGGGGAGAGAAATAAAACTTCTTAAGTACAATTTAAGTGTCTGAAATGTGAGGTTTATATATAATTTTAAAAAATTAACCTATATCATTTTTAATGCAGAAAATGGCATTTCAGTTTTTTAATTTTTTTTTTTTTTTTTTTTTTTGCGATATGCAGGCCTCTCACTGTTGTGGCTTCTCCCGTTGTGGAGCACAGACTCCGGACACGCAGGCTCAGCGGCCATGGCTCACAGGCCCAGCCGCTCCGCGATATGCGGGATCTTCCGGGACCGGGGCAAGAACCCGTGTCCCCTGCATCGGCAGGTGGACTCTCAACCACTGCGCCACCAGGGAAGCCCCATTTTTTAAAATTTTAAGGCATTTTATTTAGGTAGAGATATAAGATCATTAAAAAACTATTATATAGTATATAAAAAACAAAACTAACCTAAAGTTGTTTTACTCTGACAGCCAAGGATACATGGTTATGGCCATTAATTAATTCAGAGTTTTTACTAGAACGAATAAAATATTAGGGAGAGGATGGATGATGGCGGGAACTCTTGATTTTCGTGATTGAACTGTACTGTAATTATTTGACATTTTTAAAGAATTATGTTGCATGTAGTACTTTGATTATATTGTAAAAATTAATCCACAAAACAATATATAACATTGAGAATGGTGAGGGAAAAATCGAAGGAGAGTGAGCAAAGACATAGCATCGGGATAAAAAAATGTAGTTCAGAAATAGTGTGGTAGGTGTTCCTGACACAAAAATTAACATTGAAAATTTTGGATGGTGTTTATAAGAAGAAATGTAGAGATTCCTAACCTTCCTGAGGTTAGTAAAACAGAAGTGCTCCCTTTTCTCCAGCACCCACAGCATGGCTCCTTAACATTGTAAAATCTTGAAGAACTATAAGAGAAAGAACAAGAAGAAATGGAAGCAAAATAAATCAAAGGAAAATATCTTCTGGTTTTTATGCTTTAGAGTTCTTAGTCACAAAGGAAAATTGACAGCACGCTATAGGCTGAGAACTGTGTGTTACATGAAGGCACACGTTTATGTGCCTGTGGGTGTGTGATGTGTGTGTGTGCACACATGGTTGGAGAAGGAGGGGCATGGAAGCTTTTTCAAATGATATAAGCCCATGTTTGTTGGTTTTTTTCAGATAAGTTACTATTAACTAAATTCCTCTTATTTGTGTTAGACACAGTGTCTAGTTCTAGTCTTTAAGTAGTAACACAAAATTTCAAAATAGAATGACACACTAGGCAAAATATATATGTTTTTGGCCTCATATTTCTCAGTTCTAATACAGCATGACATTCACAGACACAAATAATTACAGAAGTACAGAACTAGGAGAGTATGCAGGGTCTGTCTACTTCATATATTCCTACACCATTGATTTAAGGATGAGAAAACTGAAACTCAAATTACATATCTTACTCAAGATCATTGGACTAATTTTTCTTGGATCTGTAAGTAATACCCACAAGTCTAACTACTGGCGAGAATCATGAGAAGCAGGTGATGGAATTTTGATCACATACGGATAGACCATCCACCCGTCACACAAATGCAGACTCAATGAAAAGAGCTTTAAAAACTTACTCATGAAAAACATTAGTTTAAAAATGATGACTGGGACTTCCCTGGTGGCGCAGTGGTTAAGAATCTGTCTCACAATGTAGGGGACACGGGTTCGAGCCCTGGTCTAGGGAGATCCCACAAGCCGCAGAGCAACTAAGCCCGTGAGCCACAACTACTGAACCCATGCACCACAACTACGGAAGCTCACGCGCTTAGAGCCCGTGTTCCGCAACAAGAGAAGCCACCATGATGGGAAGCCCACGCACGGCAACGAAGAGTAGCCCCCGCTCGCCGCAACTAGAGAAAGCCCGCGCGCAGCAACGAAGACCCAACACAGCCAAAAATAAATAAATAAATTTATATTAAAAAAATGATGACTATGTCATTCAAAATAGAAAGACATCTCAAGAAATGTCATATTCTTACTCCAACATGTGTGTTTACATTATGTAATTACTTTAAATGTACACTCCAAATTTAATATCTATTTTTATTGCTGAAATAAATCTCTTCAAAAATCTGTCATGGTGGCACTTACATTGAAATAAAGCAGTTTCTTGAGGCTGTAATGTTAACAGTTATAAATATTTTAATATATAATGTGAGCATGTTATTGTATTTAATAACTTTTTTAAAGTTAAGACATAAGTAGCATGTAAGAACTGTTTTTTTAACCACAAAAGTACGTTATGTATGGTGAAAATAAATTCACAAATACATTTAAAATGATATACATACACTTGATTAAATTTTATTCCTAGTATTAAAATGATTTATCATTTTATCTCCTATACAATACTCTCCTTCATTTTGAAGATGTCTCTGGAAATGTATTCCTCATGTATCTTCTGTAATACCACGATATTGCTTAATTTACTCATTAGAAAGACCTGAAACCTGAATTTCAAACATGTTTCTAGAAGTATGCATGATCACTTATGTTTCATCGTTAACCATGAAGATAGTAACCATTAGTTCTTCACTCTCCTAAAACGATCATTAAAGTCATCATTATGCAGCTTCTCTGTTGTCTCCTGATTATAAAACTGGCCATGCACCAAAGAGAACTGTGCCCTGGGATTAGTGATAAAGGCCATGTGCACCCAGCAATGCTTCTACTTATGCAGCTGTTGCTGCTCTGCCACCCAGCAAAAACCTTATGAAATTCTATGTTAGCTGCTTCACTGCCTTTTGATATTTGAGAAGCCATTCTTCCTTTAAGCCTATTATAAACAAGTGGGATAAAGAAAAAAACTATATATGAAATGCTGGTGAAGTGAAAGAAAAATTTTATTCCCCACTGTGCCATATAATCACAGTGCATGGTTTTCTGGATGTGGAGGGAATTGTTATTAAAAGTAAGGAAATGTGGAATTGTTACAAATTAGAATGAATCCTCCTCAGCAAAGCTTAACATCTTGACTAACTTTTATTTTACTTTTTAGGAATGAGAAGTGTGTCAGATAAATTTTTATTAATACAAAAGACTTTATATAATATAGCTGAAAATGTGAAATGAAACTTGATTCCATGGATTTTAAAATACATAAATTTTAAAACGTCAGTTTGTTTTTATTATCTGCTTCAAGAAGGAAACCTAATTGTTCACCTATGGCAGCATGATAAATCATAGTTTTTGAAAACACTAAGCTAAAGTATTTTGACATTTTAGGACACTGTAAATATTTTATGAAACAAAAAGGACCAATGCAATTTATTGCATTGGCTAATCCTAAGCAATCAATTTTTTTCAGTGGAAATAAAGTACTCTGAAAAGAAAACTAAAGGATTATTGAAAGACATGATTAAAGTATATATACAGTGACCGTGACATTTAGGACATTTACTTGGCCTACGTAAATGTCCTTAGACATTTACAAGATTTAGTGTTTGTAAAAGTAGCTGTGAAATTCTTACTACTGACTCAGCTAGATGTAATTGATAGAAAAGGAGGAGTTTTACTGCTTCCTCGTGAAGAAATTACTTGATGGTGATAATAAGTCAATAATGAACTGCATCATTCTCTTTATACCCGACAAATGTCAGACTTCATACTAACAGAAACTAGAAAAGACATAGCTGCATTCCATGAAAAAGTTAAATTATAAAAACAGCAATTTAAAAATACCACTTCCTCTTCCTTTTGAAGACTACTTCTCACAGAATCAGTGACAATGGCCTGACCCTATATCATAATTACATAATAGAAACTACATGTAATTTACTGTAATACTGCCTCTATACTCATTTAAGAGATCTAATTATAAGTACTTTATGTTCACAGTGAGTAAACAGATACATTTAAAAATAATTATTCATTATATTTTGAGCTATTGGCACAATTTTATCAACTTTTGTTTTCTTATAGAAATTGATGAAATGATTAGGAAGTGAATTCAGTTAAGAGCGCACACATTTGGAGAAGACACCGTTTGATGGGTACCCCCATCAGGGACTGTACTTTGACTCAATCCTCCTCTCATATCAGATTCTAAACCATACAAGTTAGAAAATAAAATGAGCCCCTCCATATTAACTTATTCACATAATTTTTCATTCCTAAACACATGCCTTAGACAGTCAATGCCCTACATATATGTTTATCAGGAAATGGGGCATGCAAATCTAGAGTTGCCCATACTGATGTCTCTGTAGAACTCATGGAAAAAAAATGTGAGAACTTGTGCCATTTTCTCAACTTTGTCTATTTTCTACATAAAAGTGCTTGCATGTTCAACCCCTCATTGAATTGATCTGAGTGCGTTTTTATTCCTTCAGTATTGTTATATATTTATGTAAAAATGGTTTCAGACAATTAAAATAGTATACAAAAGAAAGCTAATTTTATTATCTTCATTTAATATTTATTCCATCCCCAGTGTACTTAATTCCTTGCTATAAATTCTTTTTTTTCTGGTATCATATTCTTTTAGCCTGAATTTTTTTCTTTAATATTTCTTCATTGTCATTCTGCTGGTGGCGAATTCTCCCATTTTTGGTTTATCTGAGAATCCCGAGGACAGAATTCTGGATGGACATCATTTTGTTTCTGTTTTTCCTGCAGCACTTTAAAGACGTTACTTGCATGCTTGCATGGTTTCTTGCTGGCAAGAACGTGTACTCCTATAATTCTTATCTTTTTATCCCCTGCATCTGTCTTTTATTTCTGTCACCTTTAGGATTTTTCTCTTTATTTTGTGTTCACCAGTCTGAATATAATATGTCTGAGTGTTTGCTGTTCTCGTTTGTATGTATTCTGTTTGATGTTCTTGAGCTTCCTGATTTTTTGTTTTTTTTTTTTTCGGTACGCGGGCCTCTCACTGTTTTGGCCTCTCCCGTTGCGGAGCACAGGGTCTGGACGCGCAGGCTCAGCGGCCATGGCTCACGGGCCCAGCCGCTCAGCGGTATGTGGGATCTTCCCGGACCGGGGCACGAACCCGCGTCCCCTGCATCGGCAGGCGGACTCTCAATCACTGCACCACCAGGGAAGCCCCTGAGCTTCCTGATTTTTAAGTTTAATGTCTGTGATTAATTTTGGGAAATTCTCAAACATTATTTCTTCACATATTTTCTTCTGCCCCGTTCTCTCTTCTGATATTCCAAATATATAAGATATATATCTCCAAATATATAAGATATATATCTACCATGTACCATTTGATACTGTCCCACAGGTCTTAGATGCCCTTTTTTTGTTTGTTTTTTAGTCTTCTTTTTTCTTGGCTGTTTAGTATGTGTAATTGCTATAGACGTATCTTCAAGGTCGCTGTTTCTTCAGCTGTCAGGTCTACCAGTGAGCTCATTGAAGGCATTATTCATCTCTGTTACAGTGTTTTACATTTGGAGCGTTTCCATTTTATTCTTTCTCACATTTTCTATCTCTGTTGAAATAACCAACCTGCTATTGCACATTGTTCACCTTCTCTAGTTGAGCCTTTAACACATTACTCACAGTTACTCAAATCCCATGCCAGAGAGTTCCAACCTCTCTGTCACTTTGGTTGGGATTTTTTTTCCCCTTTTTTAGAAAACACTCTGTAATATTTTGCTGAAACAAGATATCTTGTGTAGAACAGTAGAGACTGAGATAATTTTTTTTCCTATTTGAAGATGGTCATGCCTTTCTGTCTGTTTGTCACGAGGTTGGGCTCTAGTCGAGTCAGGCTGGTTTTAAAATATGTTGTTCAATGGTTACCCACAATTTACCACAGGCTTCCAACTGCTCTAACTACCTCATGATTACTGTGAAGGCTGGTTATGAGAGGTTACTCGATGACAGCCCCCTCACCATCCTTGTTTTTGGTTGTGCTGTGCGTCAGAGGGATTCTGTGTGATGATTAATTTTATGTACCAACTTAGAAGTTAAGGGATGCCCAGATAGCTGGGAAAACATTATTTCTGGGTATGTCTGGGAGGGTGTTTCCAGAAGTGATTAGCATTTCAATCAGTAGACTGATCAAAGAAGATCACCCTCACCAACAGAGTGGGCCTCATGCCATCCATTGAGGGCCTGAATAGAACTAAAAAGTAGAGAAAGGGTGAATTTGCTGTTTTTGCTTGAGCTAGGACATCCCCGTTCCCTTGTCCTTGGACATCGGCACTCCCGCTTCTTGGGCCTTCAGACTTTCACCAGGACTTACCCCGTCCGCACCCCTCCCCAGCCCCCAAGCCCCAATTCTCAGGCCTTTGGAGTTGGACTGAATTATATCACTCCCGGTTCTCAGTTTTGCAGATGGCATATCATGGGATCTTTCTGCCTCCATAACTGTGTGAACCAATTTCTGTAATAAATCTCTTATTATAGCTCTCTGTATATCCTATTTGTTCTGTTTCTCCAGAGAGCCCTGAGTAATACAGCTTGTCTACCAAATCTCACAGCAGCATTCCATGTTACTATTATCCTGTACTTGGTAGCCTAGGGTTGAGGGACAGGGGAGTGATATTCTCAGCTGCTCTGATTAACCCTCTCCTAAGTCACTGTCTGGGGTGTCTTTTGAATTTGTTCTGTTCCCCTACCAGCTGTAGTTCAGCTCCCAGAAGGTATTCTTGAGCCTCCCTCAGGGGTAGAAGGCCCCTCCTTTTCCCATATATAATGGTTGTTCCCAGTGCCTCACTGATGGCAGTTTGTGTTACTCTTCTCACAGATTAAAGGTGTTTTTTTTTTCCCCTCCACGTAGTTGATGCTGGAAAATGAGTCTTATGCAGTGTTTTGCTCTTCCCACAACAGCTTCTGCACTTTACCCCAGGCCATTTTTAGAAGGCAAATTTTCTCAGGACTCACCCCCCTTTCCTGTGCACTCCTGTTGGGGTTCATGGAAAAAAGGCCATCAAGAAGCTGGAATTCCGGCAAGAGCTAGGGACATCAGCCCTTGGGCACTGGGAGCTGGTGGGTAGTGCAGGGTGGGATGGGGGAGCACGGTCATGGCTAAGATGCTTCTTCACCAGTGCTGGGTTATCCCCAAGGCACCTACGCCAGCACAAGTATCAGTGGTGTCACTGGCCTCAGCGTCTCTGCTTCATGCTCAGGCCCCCGCACTCCTTCCTGGAGGGAGTGGCAAGAACAGGACAGTACATGCTTACAGAAGCTTCCAATTTAAAAAAAAAAAGAAAATAAAGAAAAAAAGAAGGTGTAATTCCTCCCTATACCTGTGGTCATTCAGGGCTTCATGCTCTTCTGCCAATCTCTTCTTGGCCATTGCCAATTCATCAACTATTCTAGCTGATTCTTCTTACCCAGCATCCTGTATCCTTTGCCCTTCTAATATAGTGTTTGCTTCCTATACCTCCTGACAGGAGTCTATGTCTCTTTAGATTTTGGATTATTTGGTTTCTCTGAAATGTCAGGTTCTGATGGGTTCAAGTAAAGTCATGGACCTGACTGGAATTTTGTCTGGATTTTTTTCTTTTTGTGAGTGTGGAGTGATGCCCTTTCCAACTCTGTGTATTCCTGAGATGAAGCCAAAGTGAACGCAAACCATTTAAGGTCATTCTGCCTTTTAAAACATTTACAATTGTTGAAATATTTAAAATTGTTCTATTTTCACAAAAGCTCTCTATGAATGCATATTTACATACTAAAAATAAGTATCAGCACTAAAGAAAAAAATTTCAAAAATGGGACATTGGGAGTTGTAATATTGCACCAGGTTCTTTAACGCCTTGGTCAGATACGAAATAATTATATTCCATCATACTTAAAGAAAGTAAAAACTTTCCAACTTTAAGAAGTTGACCTATTTAGCATAGTGCCAACAGCACAAACTTTACATAGTATGTGAGGCTGGATATGCCGTGAAGAAATAGATCTTATGATATAGGTATACATACTAATATGACCCAGAGATGATTGTCTCTGAAAGCCCCTTAAGATAGTGTAGATTATCCTATTAAATTTTAATAATGGGGTACAGAGAGGAATCTGGATAAGTAGGATCAAAAGAAATAAGAGAAAAATCATAAGCAGTGCACCCTATATTCGAATAGAGCATTCTAAATATCCAAACACTATTTTCTCTACAGAATATTGATTTCCCTTTCCACCTACCCATTGGGGGGGTATCTTGTGCATAGAGGCAATTATCATTTAGATTGTTTTTAGTCTTTTGAGACCAAGGAGAAATATCTTAATGCAGAAATGGACACTTTATTTGCTCATAAATTGGTTTGCTTTACAGCCTTATCTTTCATCTTGACTCATTATATACATAAGTTTAAGTATATACTTCAATATTTTCCCCAGATCCTTTAATTCAAATTCCTAGAGGTGGTATATATTTCAAAGACTGACCTAGTCTCAAGAAAAATACCTTTCTTTTAGAAAAATTTGCTGATTTGTTGATTAGAGTGCCATGTTTTCTTTAAATATTATATCTTTAGGTTTTAGCACAGGCAAGCACATCTATATATTTTGATTTGATAAGCTTATTATTTTTAAAATTTATAATTATATAATTTTAACAAATGGAAAAATATATAAGAATTTAACATACTAAATAAATGTAAGTGCATACTAAATAAATTTAAAATTAGATATGATATAAAAATCCAATGCTTATATACAGGCTTTAATGTCTTAGTTAACATATTACATATTTATATGCATACTATATTATTTAATTTTTAAAATAATCCAATAAGATTAGTCAGTTAATGTCATCCCCATTTTACAGATGATGAAATTAAGGCATAGAAGATTCAAGGCCACCTAATTAACAAATGTTAGGGTCATGATTTGATTCCAGTCCATTTATCTCCACTGTCTATCTCGTTAATGACAAAGCTGTAAGGATTTTATGGCTTTTTGTTAAAAAAAAAAGGAAAGAAAAAAAGAAAAAATTAGAATAATGCATATTAATGCATGCAGAATTTACACACACACACACAGAAGTTCACAAATAAGAGTCACACTAAAAATCAATTCTTAGTGAAGTTAGAGGAAACTTCAAGTTTAATACCTCTGTTTAAATGTTCTTAACAATATCCCTTTTGAAGTCTCCACTTGCCACGTACACTCTCAGCTTTATTATTTAAATCAGTGTTGGGATGTGATAAAGATGTACTGTATTGATTAATGTCTTTTAAAAGTTAGTCTTCAGTAAAGATCATTTATCTTCAAGGACTCTTGAATCCTGGAGAGATCCAGGTATTTAGCCATTGACACCTCATTTAGGTTGCCTTTAGATAAATAAATAGACATATACATTTCTACACAATAGCATTCAATTTTGACTTCACTAGATTTTATTTTAGAAGTAAAAATTTAAATTTCTTATTATCACTTGAAACATGTTCACTCAAAATAATAATTAACCATCGTCTAAGTGAAGATTTCTAGGCTCAGTGAAGAACATCATAATGCATAAGTCATTCATAGTCATTAGATATGATATAAAAACCCGATGCTTATATACAGGTATATAGTATATATATATATATTAAAATAGAATATGAAACAATGGTAGAAGAAATACAATAGGAGCATATATCTGAAGTATCTAACATATTTTTGAAAGGAAGGAATGTCCATCATTCTAGAAGAACGCTTGATGCAGCACCAAATCGTAAAAACATAGTACAAAATACATAAATAAAAAACAAATATGAAAATGACAATTATATATACATATGTTAAAATTAAAATTAGGAAGTGATTAAATACATAAGGATTCTCCGGTGATTTAGGTCAACTGAACACATTTATTATCTAAAAAGTTTCCTTTACCTCTTTCTAACCATTTTCCCTTTCACTTCAGACCTTAGAACCTACAACTTGATATCTGTCCCTGTAGTTTAAAAAATCATATGCCTGTAATCAGAGTATGTAGTCTTTACTTAGCATAATGTTTGGAATCATCTGTATCATCGCAGGTATAAGTAGTATGTTCCTTTTTATTATTGCATTGTATATTAAACATATGCACCCCATTTGTTTATCCATTCTCACGATGTGGATATTTGGGTCATTTCTAGTTTTGCTGTTATGAATAAAGCTCTTTTACAAATATACAGATCTGGGTATGTTTTACCCAGATCTCTCTTAGGTGAAGCACTTAGGCTGGAATAACTGGGTCATATGGTACTTAATTTTATAAAAAAACTGCTTAATTATTTTCCTCAGTGATGGTATCATTTAAAATTCTCATCAACAGTGTAGGAGAGTTCTACTTTCTTTCCTTCCATAATTTGGTACTTTGAGCATTTTTGATCGTTTTAAGTTCAGTCACTCTAATATGTCTATAGTGGTACCCCATTGTGATTTAGATTTTAATTTTCCAAATGACTTATGATGTTAAGAATCTTTTCATCAGCTTATTTGCTGCCTTTATATCATTTAAGGTAAATTGTCTCTTTAACTTTTTTGTTGTATGTTTTCTAATTATGTACTGCATTTTGAGAGTCCTTTATATTCTCTAGATACTAGACATTTATCATTTATGTGTTTTACAAATATTTCTTCCAGCCTGTTGCTTGTCTTTTCCTTGTTTTAATAGGCTGTTTTTCATACAGCACATTTTTAATTTCAATGAAGTCTAATGTGTCAATCATTTTATCTAATGGATTGCACATTTGATGTCTTATCTACGAAACCTTTGTATCTTTGTCACAAAAATTTTCTCCTGTTCTCTCTCATAGAAAATGTTACAGTTTCACTTTTACATTTTGGTCTCTAATTCATTTTGAGTTATTTTTTATATATTTTGAGAGGTTGGGTTGAAGGTTATTGTTTTATATATGGATACCCAATTTTTTCTCCACCCTATTTATTGCAAAGAGTCTGCTTTTAACATTGAATGGCCTTGGCACCTATGTAAAAAAAAAAATGACCATTTATGTGTGCATCTATATTTGAACTCTCTATTCTGTTTCATTGATCTATCTGTCTCTCTTTATGCCGACACCACAGCAATGTGTTTACTGCAGCATTTAGATGGACTGTGGCTTTGTTCAGCAATCCAGGTAATGCAAGCCTTCCAAATATGTTCTTTTTCAAAATTGTTTGGCTACTCAAAGTCCTTTGCCCTTATGTAAATTTTAGAACCACTTTGTTAATTTCTGTCACCACAAATAACAAAAGAAACGCATTCTGATTTTATTATGCTGTATGTCTAGATGAATTTGGGAAAAATGACACCTTACAAATTGATTTTTTAAGTCCACTAATGTTGGATATGACTCAAAGTTAGCATTTACGTTGGTTAGCATTCTCTGAGTTAATCTATGGTTTGATTTTTTAAAAAAAACTAATTTTGGAATATTTCAGTCTTCAAGTATTTTCTCAGTATTATTCTTTCTTCTTCTTTTGGATTTGAAATCCATGTGTTTTACACAGCTTTTGGATGCTGTGTTCTATTTTTTTTATTTTTCACTCTCTCTTCTCATTTTTAAAAACCTGAATACTTTATACTGGCCTATCTTGAAGTTCCTTCTTCAGCTGTGCCATTGATCCTTTCTTATATTTTCCATGTCTCTGCAAAATTATGTACCTCTTTATGTATGCCACCTCCTACGTTCACTATGTCCTTTAACATGTTAATTATTTTAAAGACACTTTCTGATAGTTCCAACATCTACATTATTTCCATGTCTTGTTTGCGTAACTGCTTTATCCTTTGACAAAGTTTATTTTCTTGTTTTCTTGGTGTATTTGATACTTTTTTGCTTAAATGATGAACATCATTTGTAGGACAGTAGTAATTGAGACAAGCTGCTATTTAATCCTAGAAATGCTTCCTCTGTTTAGCACAGACTTCAAATTTTCATAGCGGTGAGCTAAAGCTGCCACATACTGAGGGTTTGGGATAAGGTCGCAAAAGGGGTTTTCCTCAGTGACTACTCCACACTCTCAGTTTTCAACCAACATCACATCACTGCATTCCAGATGGGGCAATCACCACGCTCTTCACACTCCCTCCCTGTGGCCAACTTCTCTATATTACTACTCCCTCTAGGCTTGTGTTAAGCATGTGCGATGTGGTCTCAGGTGATGTGGTCTCAGTTGCCAGTTTCTGCCGAAATGTTAGGCATCCCTCTGCTTCTGAACCTCAGGGGAGTGCAGTTTCTCAGTGCTCTAAACATTATCTTGTGTCTGAGATTGCATTTGGAGGGGTGTTTTCTGCCCCTCTCCCATCAGTAGCTGATCTCAGGTTGGTATTAATATAGGATCCAATGCCAATGAAGTTTCCTCGCTCTCTCCCAGTGATAGTTTCTTCTTCTATCCTTCCTCAACAAGTTTTTGCCTATGGTTTAGAATATTTTCTGTCTTCCCTCAGGAGGTTAAGGATTTGATTTGAAGGAGAGGAAGAGAGCTAGCAAACGAAGACTTACCAGTTTGCCTGGTGACGGGTTCCTCTTCCTCCTATGCTCTTTAATAAGGAAAATAGTTTGTATGTTCTGTTTCTTCTTCTTCATGGGACTGTTTTTTCTTTGGAATTCATGTTACTTGGTTTTCTTGTCCACTTCTGGTTTCAGGAATTCAGGTTACTTGGTTGTTCTCTGGTCTCTGATGGACACATGTGAAGTTATAATTTTGTAATTGATTTGGTTTATTCTTAAAATTTGAGTGATCTTTGTGGCATTCTGCATCCATAGTGGAAGCAGGAAACTAGAAATCATTCTTGACAATTTTTTTTTGATTCTAGTTTTTGATTCCTTTGCCAAGTCTTTTGAATGGGTGATGCCACTGGGAAAGTTGTAGATCTCAAAATCCCAGGACCAGTTTATTTTCAGATTCAGTCTTTCAGGATCTTCTGGACAATTATGCAGAATTCTTTTTCCCAGTACTGTAGGTAATGTTCTATAATGATTCTATATTAGCACTTGGTCATAATCTGTTAACACGCCCTTGTTTTTCAATGAATTTTTTTTTCTAGAAAAAGAGCAACTGGGGACCATCTGTAATATGAGCACATTATAGAAGTTTTAATCTTTGCAAACATGAGTTCAGTATATTAGTAAATTTAATTTTAATTTAATAGTATTCAATTTGTCTTGTAGATAATCAAGCTTCACTCATGAAGATAATCTCATAACAAAACAGCATAAACCCAAAAATGTTTCTAGAAAAGGAAGACAGAAGTACTTTAAACACAGTTGTACTCTTGCATGCTTCTAAATCTTTAAAACATGTTCAAAATTATTTTGTATACATTAATTTAAAGGTATGGAGTATTTCCTTAAATGATTAAAATAGGATAGCCTAAATTGCTATAGAATAGTTTATTCTCTCAAACATTTTTCGTAATGTATGCATTAAAACTGACAGCTTTATAAAAAATGATTACTTCGTTTTAATTTATCCTAAGCTGCATTGTTTTGTAAATATATCCTGAAAGAAAATATATCCCACTTTTCTAAGAGTATTTTTGGCCTTACTGTCTGCTCAGAGCATATCTGGAAAATAGCCTGATAGCCCAGGCTCTATAATTCCTGTAAACCCTTCTAAATGGATTCAGGAGAGCTTGTTTGCTTTGACATGGGAATTTAGCAACAATCTTAACATTGGGACATCTTGACGTATTTGGGATGCAGAAGAAAAAGAAATACTCAAGTTTATGCATCTTTTTTTTGAAAAGTGTGACTTCTCTGTCTCTTTGAGACAATGCTCAGTTCAATTAAACAAAGTTATTTTATTTCTAATTAAATATTTTTAATCATAAAGAGCAGTCAGTGAAGTTGATTTAATCATTTCTATATTCTATGTAGAAAATGTGCATATCTTGTTTTATCTACTGCTTAATAAAGTACAACTGTAGTTTATTTCCCTCATTACTTTACAGAGGTAGAGAGCAAATTTCTTAAAATCTACATTTTCTTTTGCATAAATCGGTCAAAACTAGGACTTTGATAGTAAAATTACTTTGTATGCCATTTATGAAGTCTGGAGAAACTTGTTCACAGAAAGTTAAAATATGAATCAAAATTTACTTTGCCTAAAGAACACATTCATTACAGTTATTTGCTTTCTTTATGTTGTTCCTCTCTGCATCATTTTTACATGTTTATAAATCAAACTTTTTTCTCTTTTATTTTTATACCAAATCAAAATCTCAAGAAAGGCTATTTTTATGTTTACGGGGCCATATTATTAAATCACTTTTAAATTTTATAAATCTAAAGCATTGAATACTTACGTTGCTTTTTGTTGTATTAGAACGTTTACTAAATCTCTTGAGTTAAAAAGAATTGGAATTTATACTTAATGAGAATAATGAGTCCTTTCTCATGATGAAATATAATTTTAACAACTCTAAACCTCATTTAGTCTAGATGTTGTAAAAATAGAGCGATTATAGAGGAAATCCCAAGGCAAAAAATAGTAAAATAATAAAATATACATTGGACTACAGCAACATTAACATCTTGTTCAAAACCTTCTTGTTATCCCAAGACTAGTAATCAAATTCTTCACCATGTTCTACTTCTCTAATGTAATTGCCCTCCTTTGTCTTATTCACTTTTGCCCTCTTACTCTTCCTTGAATAGTTCAAGCTCCTTCACGACTATCACACTTACTCATTCTGTTCCCTCTTCCTGAAATTTTACTACCCCAGATTCTAATTGATTCATCTCCTAAAGTACATTCTCATTCTCACCTCAATGTCTACCTTCTTACCTGCGTTTTTAATTCATTCATTGTAATTGACATAATCTTAGATTGTAATAAAACATTATTGATTGTTTCCTTCACTAGTTTGTAACTCCACAAGTGTAAGGACATTACTTCTTTAGTTCTATGCCTAGAATAGAGCCCATTACAGAGTAAGTGCTCAATAAATACTTTGTTTATCACCTTATCATCCTCTTGTAACTATATTGAGGTGGGTAGATAATACCTACCTTTCCCGCTTTCCCACACTCCGCCAAAGATGTCCATGTCTTAATCTCTAGAACGCGACAGTATTTTATATTACATTGCAAAAGGGACTTTTCAGATTTTCCAAAATTTTCTTGAATTATCAGGGTGGGCTCAATATAATCTCATGGGTCCTTAAAAGTGGAAGAGAGAGGCAGAAGTATCAGGCAGAGAGATACACAGGAAGAAGACCAGGAGATATTTTAAAGGTGAGAGGGGCTTGCTCCCTATTGCTTACATTGAAAATGAAGACAGCCAAGAGCCAGAAATGCACACTGTCTCTAGAAACTGAGACTAACCCTCAGCTAAAAGCCCTCGAGCAAACGAAGACCTCAGTGCTCCCAACTGAATTCCACCAACAGCTTGAATGAGTCTGGAAGTGAATTCGCAACACTGCTGATAATTTCATTTCAAACTCATGAAATCTGAAGCAGAGATACCAGCCAAGCCCACCAAATTTCTGACCTACAGAACTCTAAGATAATAAATTTGTGTTATATTAAGCCACTAAATTTGTGGCAAATTGTTATGGTCGCAGTAAACAACAAATACATCTGTGAAAATAATTATCATTCCCTTGTTCTTGGCTATTGTCATTATCATTTTTAAATTGTTACTATCTTATTTCTATTTAATATTTTAAAGTACATATTAAAATTCCTTACATCTTTTCCTTACAGAAAATTCCTTACATCTTTCCATTTTATTTATTAACATTTTTAACTAAACTTTTAACACATGTATAACACTTTTCCTATCTGTTGTAAATTACTTCTATCTTTGGTAAATTTAATATAGTAACTATTTGTTTAAGATCTTATAATTTTGATCTACCTTCCTAAATACTATAAGAACATATTTTGAAAGAGATCAGATGTAAGGATGAATATTAAATGAATGAAGGGGTGGAAGATTGTCAGTTGGTAAGTGGGAGATAACAGTATATTCCATTTTGGATATAGACGGATAGGAGGAATACATAATAAGTGATAAAATTTTATTGGCTTCAGTAACAGAAACCATGGAAAAGAGAACATTTATTGAAAGGCATATCAAATTAAATCCTTTTTTTTTTATTTGCTCTTTTAATTTTAGTAGTAGAGAGAGTTTTGAAATGGGAGTTCGGAGCCTGGATTTCAATGCCACGTTATTCAGGTGTAAGTTTTAGGTCATTTTGTTTCATAGGAAAAGGCTATTCATACCTTTAACAAATCTGTTATTATTTTTTGCCTGAGGGTCTTCACATGTTAAAGCACTTTGTGTGCCAAATTAACACTTACTCTTGGCAAGGAAATTTTTATGTAGTAACTGAGAATAAGAAAATAGAAGTGTTGCTCTATTCATGCATATGTCTCATTGGGAAAACAATGTGTGATCAAGATAAAGTTTCTGTTCTTGTTTTGTTTTGTTTTGTTTTGTTTGCTTGCTTGTTTTTGCCTTTATATGAGATAACTAGTACGTCTAAAACTTAGTCCAACCAGGATAATTACTCTTGTTTCATTATGTGATGGTATTTTGACACTACTTTTATATTGTGGGATTATGAATATATTCAGGAATTGTAATTCTTTTTCCATACAAATATTCTGGGTTATCAAGTATGCTTTCTAATGCCAATTTAAGTAATATCAATAATAACTATAATAATTAAAGTAAACATAATAATGATTTATAAAAAATAAACTCTATATACCACACATTATTCTAAATATTGTAATATGTATTGATCTGTTAATTCTCTCCCCAGCTGAGAAATATCATTATAATTCTTATCTTAATGATAAAGAAAATGAGATTTAGTGAGGTTGGGTAGCTTATTTAAACTCAAAGTTAAGTAGGAATAGAGTCTGAATTGGAAACCAAGCACTCTAATTATTGGATAAGTTATTACACAGTGAGCAAACAACTAGTCTTGAGTGCTACACATTAAACCCTTTTCTAACATTTTCTTTTAGTTCAAGCTATCTGGCCATTTACCCACTCCAGTGGGCTAGAATAAAGGCTATTACCCAGAGGGGAAAAATCTGATATTCTGAACAAACACCAGGAAATTTCTTTTACTATTTCAAAGAGTGGTTCTTCAACTTGATTGATCATCAGATTTAGCAAGGATCAAGAAGCTTGCTAAAAATAAGAGGCTAAATTAATTAATTAATTTTAAAATAAGAAGTTCTGGCACTACTATGAAGCTCCAGAAGCAAATTTCAGCCCTGCAGAAACAAGCTATCCATATTTTTAACAGATATTTTAGGAGTAAATAGCAGAGATAAAATCTGCCAGGAGATGTCTTTATAATTCCCATGAAGACTCTATCCTAAATGAACATCTGTTGTGCAATCTCATGAAATTAGCATAGAAATTAGAATTTTCCTCAATGAAATTATATCATTTCCATACTGATTTAAATGTTGCACCACTGGACGTTTTACCAATATTTCTTCGTATGATTATGTAGGGAATTATCTTGTAGATCTAAAGTATCATGTTCCATTATTCTAACAAATAAAATTACAGTATTTGGCCTTGAAACTGAAGCTTACTAAATGCTAGTGGAAGATATATCATCAATATAAGAAAGAAATATATCTATATTTCTTGCATCTACAGAAAAAACAGATAAAATTGTAGATATAATTCTACATAATTTAAACATCCTTGCAGATGCTATTTCTAATAAAAGAGTTTTGTAGGATACAGGACTTTCAATATCATAAAATGGTATTTAATCTCTAAAATCTCTGATTTTTTAAATGATTTATTTTAAATTATGTATAACCTGTAATAATACATAAACTAATAGCTCTGCTTTCTCTAGTATGTGTATATTTTAGTGTTTTCGTATTGAATCATAAGAACTTTATTGTCATTCTTTCTTTTATGACATGTGTGAAGATAATAAGCCTATTCTAGATTTCTTATTTAAACAAACTCTTGAAGGTGTTAGCTCTTATAAACAAACATTCTCAATAACTTTATATTAGAGATTCTACTTTTGAAATGTCCATTGACATACCGTAATGGAAGAATTTCTTATTTAACCTATCTTAGTAAACTAATAAATTATCCTGGCTACATCTTTTAAAACCTGAAAATTACCTGTATTTCAGGACCTGCTCTTGAAAAAATAAAACAGAACAAAACACAAAAACCAAAAGGATGGGCTTACTTGTGTGTCCATAGTAGTTTTATCAAACATTTCATATCTGCACAGTTTTTGACATTAAAAAGGCAAGAATATCTGGGGTTTGCACCTTTGTGAATGTGAGACCATGAGATGATTATTTCTGACAGGAGCTCCAGCTAGGGAAAGACAGCTTGACAGATACATAGAGATTTAACTATAGCACTGAGCAAGTTCCAACAAATAACTGATACCATTTTTGGTTCTGTGTTAAAAAGGGGTACTACGGAAACTGAATTACCTATAATGAGCTAAATTCTATTAAGCAAAATGTTAAACAAACTTTTAAAATTAGTATATGTTTTTAATATTTTTTTCAGTATGGATTTTACAAGGCTATGAAATTGCTGTTTTTTAACCATATGTTTTAAAGTTAATCAAAACACAGAATCTCTACCTGTCCTAACCTTTACTTAATTTATATTTCTAATAATAATGTTAGATGAAACAGCCCAGCTCACCCCAGGCTAAAGAAATTAGAAATTAACATAGGGTAGGTCAATATAAAAGTATGAATACGTATATTATTGTCATTCCTGATAATATGCTCTTCATTTTGTACTGAATTTTGCTCATAGCTTTGAAAATGACAAGTGACAGAAAAAAATCTGTCGTAATAAATATTTTATTGAAAAGTATGTTTTATAAGTAAATATATCTTTACTGATTTTCCACAAAGTATCGACTACTGGCTTCTGTGTGTGTGCATGTAACAATAATTCTTGAACTTATTCTTCAATAAGTCGGTCTTATCTAAACAAGGTGAGAGAGTTCTCCAAACCACATCACATTTCTTAGCAAACATACACATCTCCACAAACATGAAACCAGAAGAAACCAATCTGGAGAAGCCAAATATTTTACAGAGAAAGAAAAAGAGTGAAAGCCTGGTCAGTTTATTAGTTTTGACATTGGAAAGTTTAGACAGAAAACAAAGAGTTACTCTTTAAAGGCTTCATTAATGAGAAAATGTCCTCTTTAATCACATCACTACCAGTAACTCACCAGCCAGAAACTTCAGCATCATAGTTGGTTCCTTTTATCTCTCCAGTTCTGCCAATAAACCAAGAAATTCTATCAATTTAACATATTAAACCCTATGAAATCATTGATATTCAACTCTACTTTACCTAGCACACAGCAGCTTCAAGGGTTCAAATCTCTCCAATCTTCATCCCATTTCTGATGTACTGGTGATTTGTATCAAAATCCATTCTCCCTTGTATTATTGAAATAGTATCCATCCTGATGGTCTCAATACAACTTCTCTGGTATTACAATATAGATTAGTATAATATATTCTCTCTTGGTTATGATCTGTATTGCACTCAGGTAGTCCCTTCAAGGGTAAAGATCAAACTTGCTGTCATGACCTACAAGATTATTAAAACAACCTAGTCCCTGATTGTTTCAGCCTCATGTCCCTTACTCTTTCCCTCCAGGTTAACTTCAGCGACCAGAACCTTAGCTAATTACTATTCAGCAGTGACCCTTAGCTAATTACTATTCATTTTCCAAGTCTTAGTTTAGAAGTGACTTCCTCCAGGAAATCCCTTAACTCTGGCTTAGGTACACCATCCACCTTGTGATCTCTAGTTCTTATTGCAGCAGGTATCACATTTGTGCTTAATGACTGTTAAGTTCATCAGTATCTCCCCAGTGATGATAATTTTATGAGGTGGCTAAGAAAAAAGCATTCACTGTTACAACACATCACACATTGTTGACACATAATAGGCAGTCAGTAAGCAGTAATCTTGTAATTCATGCTTTCATTTCCAATACAATCTTTTAAGAAAAGTCTAAAAATGTCTACACAAAGTAAATCCAAATATTTTGAAAGCCCCCAAGGAATCCAATATATATTGCTATATGTACTGTAATTTCATCTTTAAGCAAATTTTTATTTATCATTTTCTATGTTACAGGCTCTTTTCTCTACAATTGGGAGACAGAGTTGAATCTGACTGTGTTCTTCTCTCATAGAATTTATATTTCAGTGGGGTGGAATGGGGAGGGGGAGTCGAAGAAACATTTTGGATCTGGGCTCTACAGCATCTTTATGCTAGTACATATGTTTATATGATATTAAATTTGACAATACTGATTCTATATTCACACTCCTACCTAGTTATAGAGACTTTCCATTGAAAGGCAGAGTGGAGGAAGGGATTGGGAAGGTATACAGTGAGAGAAAAGACAGATAAAATTATCGTAGTTCCCTGGCTTATGTTTCTAGGATGTTCTAGGATTTTCTTGTAGTGAACTTCTAGTACTTTGAATCTCTAATCTTAGTTTTTCCTGATCTGATGTTACCTATAGACAAAGAGCTTGGTCCTTCACTTACATAAATCACATGCCAAGAATTTTCTGATCCCAAGTCAGTCCTACTGTTCATTACACAATCACTGAGAAGATCAGAGATTCTATTAGAATTTCAATTTTCTCCTCTGAATACAAAAGTGCCTGCTTGTAATTGATTTGGGGAGTAAAAATATGGGTACACATTCATTAAAATGTTACTTCTCAAAGGAAAACTACAGTTGGTATGCTTTTTTTTTTAAATCTATAAATGTTGGAAAATAAGCAAAGTAAATAAACTTCAGCATACAATTAACGTCTTACCCATCACATAGAAATGGCAAGAGGTAAAGTGTCACAAATTGTCAGCCTGCTCTATAAAGGCAGCTTACAAATTGATGTGTTTGTTGTCCATGTTGATGACCATCAGTGTGTAAAAAAAGTGATTGCCTAGATTTAAAAGGTAAAAGACTTTAAATTTAGAAATGTCTATTTTCATCATCCTTTGAAAAATAAGATCTGGCAACGCTAAGATCAATGTCTTATTGGCAACCATCAGCTGGCAATGCATTATTCTCTGTTGACGGAGCATTTTCTCTCACCAGTTTTCCCCAAACTCCACAAATGCCCAGTTTTATTATATTCAGTCTATTTAACTTATATAATCACTCTATGTTTAATAAGCATTTATAATTGGCCCCATGTTCTACCCTTTAATGACATTTTATACAATTATTCTTTTTCGAAGAACAAACTGCAAAAAATCATGCTAACAATCATTTTTAAGGGAATTAACCTGAAATTTATGTTTGACTCAAAATCCCTGGGGTATTTAATGTGCAGATTTTCTAATATATTCTCAGAAAGAGAGATTAACTTGGTATGATTACATCCCAGGAAATTGGTAATTTTTCAGCTTCACTCATATAAGTTCCTTTAAGCTAATACATTTGGTCAGATTTCTAGACTTAGTAAAATAATGATAATATCAAGGAGTTTTTCAAAATCATCTAAAATATTGAAATATAGAAAATACTAAAAATGAGACAACTTCTTTCATATACTTAAAATTACTATATGGGAGTAAATTTAACTTATGACAAATTAGTGCTGAAGCATTCATTCATTATTAATATTGTGAGAAATTGTTGCAGGATAATTCCTTATTTGTAGTAAGTTTATATATTCATGGACTGAGCTTGATTTGTAACTAAAGCAAGAAAATGTAAATAAGATTAAAATGCAGCTGATTTTTAGTCACTTGAGAAAGGCATCAATTTCATTAATCAGATGAGATGCCTTAAATACTTTGGGGAGCCGGTTTTTACAGTGAAATATATAATTTCTTTCCTTAGTAAATATGGCTTTCCTTAAGTTGGATTTAAATTAGTGGGAAATTAGAGAAGATGCTTTAGTGATGAGAATCTTTAACATAACTATCTTATAAGTTCCACTGTTTTAACTTGTGATTGTTGTCCTACATTTGTGTATACCTGGGACCTCACTTCATCATCATACTGGTAAATCCTTCACATCTTTGTTTTTGTAGGATCTCCTGTTTTCTGGCTCACATATTTTTTGTTGTTCCTCGCCTCCTCTCTCCTTTTGGTGGCTATATCCCCTATTAGTTTATTTTAAATGTTTCATATAAGATAATTTTTTGTCATTGTTAACCATTTCTATAACTTATGTACAAATTCTGCCCTCGTATTTGGTTGATAGGTATAGAAGTCTAGATTAGAAACTACTTCTCTTCAGAACTGTGATGATATGTTTTGAGTTTCTGATGTTTCTTTTGTGAATTTCAATGCTGGTGTTATTAATCCTCTGTGTACCACTTGTATTTTCTCTGAAATTTTGCAATGGCTTCGTTTCCACAGTTACAACATTTCACAGCAATGAAACTTGGGCATATTTTTTTGTAGGTTGTGCTGGGTATTATCTGAACTCTTTCAGCTTGTAAAGTCAACATCCTTCAGTTTTGAAAAATTTTCTTCAATTATTTCAATGATGATATCTTTTTTTTTAACATCTTTATTGGAGTATAATTGGTTTACAACAATGTGTTAGTTTCTGCTATATAACAAAGTGAATCAGTTATACATATACATATGTTCCCATATCTCTTCCCTCTTGCATCTCCCTCCCTCCCACCCTCCCTATCCCACCCCTCTAGGTGGTCACAAACCACCGAGCTGATCTCCTTGTGCTATGTGGCTGCTTCCCACTAGCTATCTATTTTACATCTGGTAGTGTATATTTTAATCAAGACTCTTTTTTTTTCTAGAACTCATAGCTAGCTGCATGCTGTATCTTCTAGAAAATATTTCTGACTATTGTTTTTTCCCACTGTTCTCCAGTTTTTGTCTTTTAATTGAATGTTTGATGAGATATTTATCTTTATTTTCCACTTCTTTTGATGTTTTTGTCATTTCTGTTACATATTTGTGTTTTCTGAGAATACTCATTTGTTAATTTGATCCTCCTTTTTGTAGTATTCTGTTATTTCCTCATGGATGCATTGCCTTCTCTCTGGAAATATTGTCCCTCAGAAAATATCATCATCATTTTCTACAAGATTCCAGTAGACACTTTCAATGTTTTATATGTTTAAAAGATTAATTTCAAATATAAGAATAAAGGGATAGTAAACAATGATAAGTTTTTTTAAAAGGATAAAATAAAAGGATAATCAGGAAGGGATAGTAAATTTTTAAAGAAATTTTAATAATAACTTAAACATTTAAATCTTTTCATGTCAATAAATTTTGGTATGCAAACATTATAAAAGATAAAAAAACTACTGTTAACATTCTTTCAGAAAACTAGCTTAGCCTAAGCTTTTGGTCCAAAACATTGTATCATCAAGTTCTTCCTTTTGAATTACTAACTGCATGAGAATACATTTTTCTTTTTTGTCTTTAGAAATATATTGTTCTCTTATTAATTTGTGAGGTTGGGAAAATGAAGTAAGATATCAAGTGACTAAGAGTCTAAGATTTCACTTTTATGATGAGTTTTTTCATCATAATCAAAGTCTATTTAGTCTCATTGAATTCATCTTCTGATTTATCTAATAATTGTGAAATATAATCCTCTGTCAATTTTCTTCTCTTTTCTATCATAGGCCAAACATGAAAAATCTTACTTCTCTGTTTTATTTAAAGAAATCTAAAAGCACACTGCAGAGATGGATTCCCTACTTTTATCTTATACTTTGTGAGAAATGATGCAATACCTTGTACAGTGCCAAAACAAAACAAAACAAACAAACAAACAAAAAACACTAAAGGAGAATAATTTATTTCACTGTTACATCTTTGTTCTATGTGATTCCAACATTCTTTTCTTTTTTAAAAAAATAATTTGAACCCTTATTTGGCTGTAATAGATGACTAATGAATAATTCACAGATTAATGAAATATTTTGTTATAAGAAAATGATTACTAAGGTTCTGTAATGTATCTTAGATTTATAAAAGTGTCAAATGGACCTATATGGTAATTGAAAGATAGAATGAGTTTTAAAAAATAATTTATTTGTCTCCCTTTCTTGGAAGACCTCTAAGAGAGAATTAAAAGTTCTAATATATTAATTGTTCCATGTAATAAGAAATAGTTGGCTTCCCCGGTGACGCAGCAGTTGAGAATCTGCCTGCCAATGCAGGGGACACGGGTTCGAGCCCTGGTCTGGGAAGATCCCACATGCTGCAGAGCAACTAGGCAGGTGAGCCACAACTACTGAGCCTGCGCGTCTGGAGCCTGTGCTCTGCAACAACAGAGGCCGCGGACAGTGAGATACCCGTACACTGCAATGAAGAGTGGCCCCTGCTCACCGCAAGCCCTTGCACAGGAACGAAGACCTAACACAGCCAAAAATAAATAAATAAATTTATTTAAAAAAAAAGGAAATACTCAAAGCATTAATTTTTCCAAATAGAACTGCCCAAACATAAAATTAAATTAAATTGATCCAAATTGTATGCAAAGGTATTTGATATTTCCTTTGCCACAAATAGTCACTTTATCCTCCAAGTTAAAATTTTCTCTTTATTACATTTTTTCTCTTTCAAATTAGAGGGTTTTCATAGATAATCTTTGGTTGCCTGATCTTAATTAAGAGTTACTGAATAAAAAGCTGTTTGGAAGCTCCATTAGAAGGTATGGCTTACCAAATGTAGGATATGTTCCATATTATCTAGATGGGTAGTTTCTTTGGAGAATATGTGTTGATAACATCTCTTTTCCAATCTTATGAGAATGGTTGGATTTTCCAAGAAAATACTCCCCTCATTTTACCTGGAAGTCAACGTCCTATAATCCAGAATGCTGGGATCTGAATAGTAGAAGAGGGCTGCCATGGTCAGCATGTAGGTCATTAAGTATGTTTTAAGCTCCAAAAATAAACTTTACCTTTGCAATTTTATGCTGCAATGGGAGATGATATTTTTTTTTGTCTATAGAATATTAGAAAGCACACCTAGAGAATGTCTTTGCTTTAAAAAATAAATCTTATTTTAGTGACACTCCATTGATCCCTTACTTCTAGAGGTAATTCAACTCAAAATTGTTAAGAGTTGAAGGATTCTAAGATGTAAGTTGCATGAGACTCTTTATTGTCTGATTAGAATTCATCATTCTCTTGTCTGCTACTCAGTTACCATTTATCAATTTACTGTAAGCTCTCCAAAATTTAGTTGCTGGGTTTTTGGGTTTTTTTCTCTCTCTTGTTTGCCTCACCTTTATGGGCTTGTGATCTAAAAATCTAGTCAATGCTCTTTATTAAGTGTTTCAGAAGGAAGCAAAAATGTATGTTTAATATGTCCTTTTTACCCAGATTTTCCCATTTTATTTTTGATATTGTCTAAGCTGAAAAATTAAAAATATATACATTTGAGGGTGCATGTATTATAGGGTTTGAAATTGCCTATAAACTATCATTTAAGAAAAGGTGAATGTGCACCTTTCCAGTACTTCTCTAATTTTTGTAAACTTATGGTTATAATAGGAATATAATACCACAAATATATTAATATTGATTATAGTTATATTGAAGTGACACTAAGAGGGAATTCAGATTCATTTCCACTTCATTTATATTCCTCAAGGCCTAAAGAATGTGATCAATAATTGAAAAATATATGTTATGAGAATTGACATGACTTTATACATTTTGATTTTAAACTTCTGCTGCCATTATTTTATGTAAAGTCAACATACAAAACTATATTTCAAGACAATATAAAATCATAGAATTAATAAGTTTCTTTATAGCTCCAAAAGTCACAGTTCTCTGAATTTTGCATTAATTTGCCTTTATTAAAATATAAAATTATTTTATTACCTAATTCAAGATTTTCTAGAAAAGTAGGTAAAAAATAGAAGTGTCCCAACCCAATCAACACACTTTTCCTCTAGAAAGTAATGTCTCCTCTGGTTTGCGTATGTGTTCTACTTCAATGGCTATTCAAACACTAGAATGGTTGAATCTGAGTTTTAAGACAAGGGGATTAATCTCCAAGTATTTAAAGTTTGAGAGTTTTTTTACTTTTTAATTTTTTTAAGTTGAATGGGTTTTAGTATTGTAAAGGAATTAAATGGCTTTTGAGAGTGATTTTTATATCAACATGCTTCAAAGCTTTTGTAGGTTTTAGGCAACAATTTTAAACATATTTTGTTCAAATAATGGATTTGTTTTATTCTCAGATAAGTCACCAGTAATCCCTTGCTTTTCAGCTTATAGCTGCTGTAGCCAAAGTTAATTAATTAGAAATATTAAAGCTTGGATTAACACTTGGACCTGATTCACAAATCATTTGCTTGAAAATATTTAAGTTGCCCAGTAATTTTTTTTTAAACTTAAAGCCATGCTAGAGAAAAGCAAAATTTTTAAAGTTTTTGTAGTGTACTAGGTAAGCTATAAAAAAAATAAAAAAGAGTTTTCTATCTGGCTTCCCACCAACCAAACTGTCTTAAGCTGTACTCACTTGCAACTATTTCTGGAAATTATTATCAAGGCGTTTTTCTACATATGCCTTATTTTTTTTAGAATATAAAAAAATCAAATCATTTTCTAAATAACTGAAGAGCAAATGTACATGTTCAAATAGATGTGGCATTTTATACTGAAAAGTGACATATAGAACTCCTAAAGTATTTTAAAAGAGTTGTTATATAACCATGGAGCGTGAGATAAATACAGGCTAAGACTCTAAGAGATTCAATGAGCTGAAGTTGGCATGTTAACACAATTTTTGAAGATAACTTTTCCTACAAATTAGAAACTCTGGATTTTTTAAAGGTGAGCCATAAGGGATGCTATATACACAATGGGAATATCCAAAACCTCATTGCCTATGTATAACCAAAGACAATCAAAATGCAGATATACCTTCTAAGTTTATGCAGGTAGGAAAAAATCAATATGAGTGCTTCTTCAGAAAACTTTGTAAAACAAAGTTTTTATTTTTTTATGCTAAAAAGGAAAATCAAGTTTCAAAATGTAATCCATCTTGTTTTGGGACAAAAAACAAAATCAAGAGTACAGTAAAGTATTAGTCAACATCTTCTGTGTGGACCAGATAGTAAATCTTTTAGGCTTTCAGGTCATACTCAATTCTGACATTGTAGTGTAAAAGAAGCCACAGAAAAGTGTGTGAACAAATGTGTGGCTCCATTCCAATAAGACTTTTTTATGGTTACTGAAATTTGAATTTTATCAATATTCACATGTCAAGATTCTTCTTGTTATGTTCTCAAACATTTAAAAATGTTGAAAGCAGGCTTAGCTCACATCCAATTAATGCAAGAGTTGGCAGAGTAGCTATGGTTCAAGTGGGCAGACTATCTGTCCACGTCTCCTCTAGTAGTATGTAGTAGTCTGCTTAATTCTGAATTAAAGAAGCACAGGGCTAATGAACGTTGCACAAGGTTTAGCTCAATGCACTTGCCCAATAAATATTTGCTAAAAGAATTCATGATTTAAATAGCACATTTCTCAAGGCCTATTTCTTCAATAGGCATTATTTACAGAGAAAAGAAATTATATTAAAATATATAGCTGCCTAATATCTAATCTATTTTATGACATTTATGCTGGAAAGTATAAATATAAAAATTTTTACAATTCTAGAGTTGAAGCTTTTATGTTTAGAAGAATGTATTTACATTTCGTTTTCCAGGGATGGAAAGATATTTTAGCTAATTAACCTTCAAAGAAGAAATAAAAAGTTAATCTCTCTCTTCCTCCCCCTCTCTAATGATACAGACGTCAAGAAATTTGTTTACTGAAATTGAAAAGTTACCAAGGTTCCAATATCTTGAGGAAACAAAATCCTAAAAAGAAGAGGAGGCAGGAAAGTTTGTATGACATTCAGTACTACTTTCTCTTTAAATCATGTACTGATTCAAAAAACAAAAAATAAAGACAGGAAGGAAGGAGGAAACTGCTTCTGAGAGATTGAGGGTTGAACAGAATTTATGTCAGTATTTTAGGCTTGAGTGTGTAAATATTGGAGTTCTAAACTCACCAAGGGGTGGGGACACTGATACATACTAGATACCTACTTAGGACACCAGAGAAGTTGCTAGTATGGAAATAAGGGTGAACCGGGAAAATATAGCTGTCATTAAATTCGATGCCTGGTTTTGAATAGGTTAACAGTCTAATGTGATCTCTCCTCCCTCTAGCTCTCTTCCCAGAAGCAAATCAAAATCCTATCTGAGAAAAAAATAACATTACTAATAGCCCCAAATTCTCTCTAATTTTTTTTATACACAGTAGCTTGTATTTTATTATAAAACTGAACAAAATAATCAGACATACTGATTGATAAATTGACATGACTGGAAACCAAGAAAAAAGAGTAAGTAATAGAAACAGCTGAAGATAGATTATGCTAGAACCACACATTAGAGTTTTCAGAGTAAAGATTTTTAAATAATTGTTATAAGTAACATATTAAAATGAGATGAGATAAAGATTTTCAGAAATAAATGAAAAATTTTTTAAAAAAATCAAATAAAATTTTCTTATCTGACAAATAGAACTGAAATTATGAGCTCAAAATATTGGTTTAACAATAGATCAACAAAACTGAAAAGAGGTGTAAAAATATTCTACAAGTAAGTATAGAGATGGAAACACATAGAAACCACATAGAAGAGAATTATACACATGACATATGACAGCTCACAATTCTGAGGACAGACACCCTAAATCAGTATCACTGGCAGAAATGAAGGTGTTAGCAGGGCAGGGAGGTATTACAGCCTCCCTCCAGAGGCCCTAGGAGATCATCTGTGTCTTGCTTTCTCCAGCTTCTGGTAACTGCCAGCATTTGTTCATTTGTGGCCCCATCACTCTGCCTCTGTGGTCACATCAAAAGTGAATGTGCAATCTTATATAGTATTATTTCAGTATATGTTAAAATAGGACATCCCTAATGAATTAACTGTACTTAGGTATTTACTGACAAATTGTGAAACATTCTATTATCCAGAGATCTCAGCTAGGTTAACAACTCAGATGGAATTTATGTGAATAATATAGGAAGAAATAAACTATGATATTATGTGCATAACATCTATGCATTCAAAGTTTCATCAGGTCAACTTCAAGACATTTCCTTTGACTCAAAACTTCCCATGAAATTTAGATAATATACAGAAAACTAGGTAGAAAATAAGAGAAACAACACAGCTTCAACAATAACCAGCCCAGAGATAAACCCACGAACCTATGGTCACCTAATCTATGACAAAGGAGGTAAGAATATACAATGGAAAGTAGAGCCTCTTCAATAAGTGGTGCTGGGAAAACAGGACAGTTACATGTAAAAGGATGAAATTAGAACACTCCCTAACACCATACACAAAAATAAACTCAAAATGGATTAAAGACCTAAATGTAAGGCTGAACACTATAAAGCTCTTAGAGGAAAACACAGGCAGGACACTCTTTGTGAGATCTTTTTGATCCACCTCCTAGAGTAATGGAAATAAAAACAAAAATAAACAAATGGGACCTAATTAAACTTAAAAGCTTTTGCACAGCAAAAGAAATCATAAACAAAACAAAAAGACAACCCTCAGTATGGGAGAAAATATTTGCAAACGAAGCAACTGAAAAGAAATTAATTTCCAAAATATACAAACAGCTCATGCAGCTCAATATCAAAAAAACCCAATCAAAAAATGTGCAGAAGATCTAAATAGACATTTCTCCAAAGATATGCAGATGGCCAAAAAGCACATGAAAAAATGCTCAACATCACTAATTATTAGAGGAATGCAAATCAAAACTACAATGAGGTATCACCTCACACCAGTCAGAATGGCCATCATCAAAAATTCTACAAACAATAAATGCTGGAGAGGGTGTGGAGAAAAGGGAACCCTCCTACACTGTTGGTGGGAATGTAAATTGGTGCAGCCACTATGGAGAACAGTATAGAGGTTCCTGAAAAAACTAAAAATAAAACTACCATATGACCCAGCAATCCCACTTCTGGGCATATACCTGGAGAAAACCATAATTTGAAAGGATACATGCACCCCAATGTTTATTGCAACACTATTTACAATAGCTAGGACATGGAAGCAACCTAAATGTCCATCAACAGAGGAATGGATAAAGAAGATGTGGTACATATATACAAAGGAATATTACTCAGGCATAAAAAAGAACAAAATAATGCCATTTGCAGCAACATGGATGAACCTAGAGATTGTCATATTGAGTGAAGTAAGTCAGACAGAGAAAGACTAATATCATATGATATCGCTTATATGTGGAATCTAAAAAATGGGTACAAATGAACTTATTTACAAAACAGAAGTAGTGTCATGGATGTTGGAAGACAGGCTTATGGTTACCAGGGGATAAGGCGGGGGGAGGGATAAATTGGGAGATTGGGATTGACATACACACACTACTATATATAAAATAGATAACAAATAAAAACCTACTGTATAGCACAGGGAACTCTACTCAATACTCCGTAATGGCCTATATGGGAAAAGAATCTAAAAAAAAAAAGTGTGGATATATGTATATGTATAACTGATTCACTTTGCTGTACACCTGAGGCTACAACAACATTGTAAATCAACTATACTCCAATAAATTAAAAAAATTGATAGCTGGCATTATCAAACATTAATTCATAGCTGGATGACACTAAAGTAGGAAAGAAGAAATTCAAAAAGTGAAATCTGTTTATATATTGATAGTAGAGAGAGAAGAATACCAAATATTTCAATAGTTTCTGACATTATCACTACACCAGTATTATAATGGTGATTATTGCTTGATAGAGTGTAGTTGTGATGAGTCCAGAGTCCAAACTCAAATTTGCTTCTAAGGCACATTTTCTTTTTACTTCCAAAAAGGTACTACTACCTCTGATTCCTTATCTGTAAAGCGAGGATTATGTTGGTACGTACCTCAAACGGTTGCCTAAATTATATAAAATATTAAATGTGAGTGCTCCTAAAGTGATCTCTGTGCACATGACAAAAGTTACAATTTTTATTACTGTAGTAATATCTCAAAGAGTGATACTGTGTATCACATAAGAATCAGCATAATATATTTCCCTTTCAATAAAGTGAATAATATAGTAGGAAATATCTACATATGTAATAGAAATTTAGATATTTTTATCTTTTAAGAGTTAAATTTCGGGCTTCCCTGGTGGCGCAGTGGTTGAGAGTCCACCTGCCGATGCAGGGGACACCGGTTCGTGACCCGGTCCGGGAAGATCCCACATGCCGCGGAGCGGCTGGGCCCATGAGCCATGGCCGCTGAGCCTGCGCGTACGGAGCCTGTGCTCCGCAACAGGAGAGGCCACAACAGTGAGAGGCCCGCGTACGGCAAAAAAAAAGAGAGTTAAATTTCAATTATTCGGAGATATCCCATGTCCAGAAAGCTTCATGCCTCAATAGATGTCAATATGTCTTAAAATATGTGTCTTAAAAATATTTTTTGCATTATAGTCACCAAAAAGCTTTGATTCAAGAGCCACCTTCCTTTCCTTAAACAGAAGAAAAAGTATCATTCAATAATGTAAAACCAGTTATATGAATTGCATGCAGAACCAACATGGATTTTAAATTTGAAATACTACAATATACTTTGATCTTCAACAAGGAAGTTTACATTTTCAATAATAAATAGATATTTCCATCTCATTTAGGTACAATTTGGATTTGAGCTAAACCAATTTGGAACTCATGGGCTATCATCTTAATCTTTAAATAAAAATAGTATGATTCAGCTGACTACAGAAATGATAATTACAAATTTTTAGTGGAGTAAAAATTTCAACATATAAAGTATTTTTTTAAATAAAATATAAAACAACATAAAACGTGCTTTCTACTTTGTTTTACTTTTTTATTTTTTATGCTAAAAATGTATAAATAACATCTTTTAAATTACAAATGTTATCAGTCTAATAAATCTAATCTAATATTTAATCCAATCATCTAGTATATGAATCTAATATTTACATGTTCATATATCAGGCCTTGAGGTAAAATGCACGAATTAATGTAAGAAAATGCCTTACTTTGGGATTATACTCTAGACAAACAGCGTAAAATTAAAAGTGTTCATTTCTTAGTATTACAATAACCATGAAATTATCAATTTTGCCTTATTTTATGTGTTAGGTTTATATCTCCTCATAGCATAAATATTTTGGAGGTTTTTACCTCCCTTGAGGTTTCACTTGCTTTATCTGTAATTCCAGCCAGAACGCTGCTGCCTTCTCTTTTGTACTGAAGATCAGATTAAATGAATCAAAACTTAGAAGAAGTAAGAGAGGGACTCATTGTTTCTGAATGAATGCTTGTTCACAATGTGAGGGATGGAAAAGAGTAAGTGTTTTTTAGAGTTGCTGTGGTGTTGGAGCTCATCAAGAGCGGTGAAAAGACTAACTAACTTGTCATGATCTGTTCTGAGAGATGGCAGTAGTTTGTAATGAAGTTGATAAACACATTATCAGTTGAGGAAGTCCCAGAATTGCAATGGCTCCAAAAGCAACAAAAAGGATCCAGTAGTGTTTTGAATCATAGACTGTGCAAATAAAAGCAAAAGCAATGGCAAGATTTCACTGAATCTTCTTTGATCAATGCAAGAATCTTTTGTCAATAGGTATGTTTAGACAGTGACTCAATTGTAGATTTGGTTATCAACTATAATTTTTAAACTATGAATAGAAAAATAAAACATACAACTATACAGGTACATATATATACATACATGTGCATGTATATATAGATAGATAGATATATAGATAGATACTTCTTATGGTTAAAACCAGAAAACCAGGCTATGCGGCTTCCCTTCTTTTATATGGAGAAAGAGACTATTTTCTCTGTATCCCAGAGATAGGTATTAAAAGATTTGTGGAATAGTAAAAGATGCAGAAAATAGAATGGTGATTTAGTTAACACTTTCTATAACTTTCAGTGGTATTCTTATGATTAGGACCTGTATTGAGCCACTTAAATAGTCCCTAATAGAAATGCCCACATAGTTAGAAACATAGGAAAAAGGGAAAACATTATCAAACCTAAAAGTGTGAACTAGCTTTCCTCCTAATAAGAAGTATAATCTTTATCTAGCAGATATAACTTCTGCTACTAATAACAAACAGACTATAAACATAGTCTTAAATAGTTTTCATAAAATTTCTCTGTAAAGAGTGTGTACCTCACTATGTCTCATTATCATACAACTGAGCATTGCAGGTTGCAGCTTTGCTTATCAGAAATAATACATTTTCTCTTTTGTATGCCATGGTAAAAATACACAATTTTAATTAAAATATTTGGATATATGATAAAATCCATGTTCCTTTTTCCTGTCATTGGTAATTCTTAATTTAATAGATTAATCTTTATAACTTTTTGCATCTTTTCATAAAGAAGAACAATTGTTCTGGTTTTAAATTGTCAGGAACAGAGAATAAAATTACTCATATAACCCTTACTCAACACTGGTTGAGAGTCAAGGGTGGACGTGGAAAGAATAAAATTCATAAGCATCCCTCGTGAGCCTTTCACTCTTGAGACTCTTCAGGGATGGAATCATTAATTCAGGATTGCCTCTTTCAATTTCTGTTTCCATCAGGAGGACATAAGGTTATATTCTCTCATAAAGCGATTTACATAATCATTCAAACTAAAGTTTCCAGGCTAAATTTTGGGGCACCCAGATAATCAGAAAAAAGTTCTAAAGAGATTAAGCAGGTGTCTGAATAGCTAAGTTGCTGATGACATCAGGAAGTTAAAAATTATAATAAGGAAACAGCTTCTTACCCTGTCTATCCTCCCACTTCCATTCAAATTTTAAAATCCACACTTACTCCAAGAAGAAAATTGACTTTTTAATGCTGTATCATGTTAAAAGTGATGTGAAGTTTCAAAAGCCATTTACCTAAATTAGTAAGTGTAAGAATGAACTGTTCATTTAGAACTTAGTTAAATTCTAACAACACGGTAGGTTTCCAATATATTTGTTCAATGAATAAACTATTTCACATTGGATATCAGACAATATAAAACAAAATTTACTTTGATTGTAGTACTAGAAGCATCATGTCAGACTCTTCAAAATATTAAGTGCATTCACTAATGTCAAGTTTGAATGTATTCAACATTTATTTTAAGTAATAGCATGTTTCACTTGATTGTTCGTATTATGGTTGTTAACTTTTGGTAACTACCAACTGTTCAGAATTTAAGTACATACCCTATGGTTTTCATTTCTTGGCCATGTTGTCTTAATCTTTGTTTATATTTCCCTAAACCTGTTCAAGACATTGTTTTAAAGTCCATGACTGAAAACTCCATTAATGGGATCACTTTGGGGTCTCTTTCTGTTATCTAGTGAGCATATCTAGTTCTCAGACTTTGGTTTCTAATACCATTCCCCAGGAAAAAGAATGAAGACCTCTTGGAGAAATGATTGCTTCTGGAACTGGAGCAAGACATATGCAAGTTGAGGCTGGAGTATCTTGTAGTGCCAGAAAGCAAAGAAGTACTTGAAACCAACCAGCCAATGAAAAAACTTACATGAGAGTACGTCAACGTGGCAGAGTTGCCAAAGGCCAAAGGTGAAACAATTTAAGTACGAAAATAAATAAATAACTATTGGATTGTAACCCAAAGTATAAAGTATTGTATTGGCCAAAAAGTTCGTTCAGGCTTTCTGTAAGATGGTACAGACAAACCCGAACGAACTTTTTGGCCAACCCAATAAATATTCTTAGTGCATGCTGACATAAATAAATAATTGAATGAATCAATAAATAAGGAAGAGGTGACAAATATCTTTTACAGAAGAATTTCAAACTATGTAGACCCCATCTTAAATGCAGGAGAGAATAATATCTCACTTCTATAGTGTGCCTTGAACACAGTGACTTAACTTCCAAGGAATACAGTCCAGAAAAGGGAAAAATAATATATACTAACCAGAAGGGCCAATATCATTCCATTTGGATGTATTATTATACAAACTAAGTTCAAAGCAAGAAATACACTATTTTACTGTAGATACAGGATAGGACGTGCAATCATGAATTTGAAAATCTCAGTGGCAGAATGTTTTTTGACAGTTTTTGCTTTATACACTGTGACTGGCATAATCTTTACTGACTTAACTTTGTTTGTATTAAAAAATCAAATGATAATTATTTGAAGTAAGTCATAAAAACTCATGTCTTATTTCAGAACATGCCAGAAGCTAAAATAATTCAAAATTCACAAAGCCTCTCCACAATCATAAGAGGGCAGTAATGACTTGGAAGAAGAATTGAGAAATAGGAAAAGACCCTGCAAGAATTAGATTTTTTGCATCTTAAATAAAAGTTGAAAGTCTCAATAATTAAAATTCTGATTGGAAACCATGTGTCGCTGACATGATGCCTTCCTCAAGCAAACTTTGGTCATGTTCCCCTGAGGGGCCTTCTCAACTAAGCCTCTACGTCTGAACTTCTGTGTTCATCCTTGCATCCCCCAATTTTAATAAAAATCCTGCTAAGTCAACTTAGCAAGAATCCCCACTCTCGATATCTGATCAGATTTATCATTCTCTAGCCTTGGTATCAGCTCACCTTGTTCTGCCTTCAGCATAAATCCTGTCAAGTCAGTGGGAACAGAATCCTCTCTTACCCCAGATGCTTCCTCTTAGTAATTTTCCATCCACTGACCCCCACCCTGCTCCTTGGTTATAAATCCCATTTGGCCTTGCTGTATTTGAAAATGGCTGCAGTTCTAGGCAGATGTCTCTTTTCCCTATAGCAATAGTCCTGAATAAATAGTACCATTTTTACTGTTTTAATTACTGTCTGGATATGTATTTTTCTTTAATACTACCGAGAAAGAGAAAATTGATGTATTTGTGACTAAAAAAAAATAATAATACAAATCCACTAACTATACATGGAATAGATAACCCAAAGCTACAGACAATCTGAGAACACAAAGAAACATCATATGGCTTGTCTTCTTTTGTTGTTGTATTTTCAAACATATATACAGACCGAAGAACTAGCCTCACTGAAGCAAAATATGAGTCTTGAAAATAAAATCTAGGTAAAAGCAGTTTTATACCAAACTTGAAGACATACCTTGTAAGAAGTCACTGAAGCCAAAAAAAAAGCAAGTAATTCTTCTAGAAGTTTCTCAATGAATGGACATAGACATCTGAATCACCTGTTTCAGTCATTTAAAAGAAGCATTTCTGAACTACATGCTAGTCAACTGATTCAGAATTGCTGAGGGCATTTCTTTTGTACCTGGGTTAAGAACTACTTTTCAAGGGCCACCAAATTGTTAAGTTAAAAAAAATACTCCACTAATGCAGTAACTGCTATTATAACACAGAGGTGGCCTTGAAATAGAGATTTTTGTAAAGAATAATAGCATGTTTAACTGAATATATTGATTAAATTCAGACACCAATTATTCATCTTTTTATTAGAAATTTTCTGTATAAGTACAAAATTTAAGTGGAAATTTCCTGTAAGTCTGATAGAATGATCTATCTTTTATTTTAATACTTCGTTTCTCTTTTTGTATCCTTTTTTCCCCCCATATTAACTATCTAGTCATACTTCCATGCACTAATAATAGCAATTGAAGGCATTTAGGTTTTGAAGCCATAGCTGTAATTATATTACTTTTCCCATAAATAACATAGGGATTGATGGTTTTATGATGAAAATGAACCCAAGTGATTGAATATTTATGAATTGGAATCTTTTTGGAAGAGAATATGACAGCATCGAAAACATGCAATTACCAGAAATACCTACAGTGATTAAAATGTTAATTAATGACAGTTTCTTTTATTAGCATAAACAAAATCATACCACATATAGGAAAAATGAAATTTTCTTACAGTTTTTAAAACTCAAATTTATTCAATCATTGAATAAAATTTACTTTCAAATCAAATATGCCAAGGGAGTGAAATAATCTTTTTAATTTACTTCCAGACATCAAGTACATAAAACTCATATCTAATACTCATATATCAGATCTACCTAAATACACACAAATTAATATAAAACATTTAAAATTTCCTGAAAAGTTGACTCTTGTTACTCCTCAATATAAAAGCCAAAATACTTTGGAATAATTCAACAGCAACATGTGACACCAACACTAAATTTATTCTAAGAATTTGCATGAAAATCAATTTTCTAGACTAGAAAATATTTTTGTTCCAATTAATTCAATATACTAACTCAATACAATTTCCTATTTATTTTCATTGTTCCTTGAGTAATGTTTTTCTTTCTCTTTCTGTTTATTCAATCACAACTGAAGGCTTTGATCTATCAACGACTCAAGTGTTTCTTTAATGTATCTCAAAAATTAGGGGTTTTTATAGTTGAGAGTATAGGTTCCATTATTCTAATATTTTATTATATGGTTGTTTCCCTTTAGGTGAAAATATCTCTGATATAGTGAGACATTATTTTAACATTATAAACCCAAACTGTTATGGGCACATCTGGTACAAAACATTTATTATTTCACCCCAATGTTCACAGCAGCACTATTTACAATTGCCAAGATATGGAAACAACCTAAGTGTCCATCCACAGATTAATGGATAAAGGAGATGTGGTATATATATACAATGAAATACTAGTCAGCCATAAAAAATAACAAAATTTTGCCATTTGCAGCAACAAAAATGGATGTGGAGGGCATTATGCTAAGTGAAACAAGTCAGACAGGGAAAGACAAATACTGTATGATATCACTAGATGTGGAATCTAAAAAATAAAAGAAACTAGTGGATAAAACAGAAAAGAAGCAGACTCATAGATATAGAGAACAAACTAGTGGTCCCCAGTGGGGAGGGGGGAAGGGCAATAAAGGGCTTGGAGAATGGGAGGTACAAACTATTGGTTATAAGATAGGCTCAAGGATGTATTGTACAACATGGGGAATATAGCCAATATTTTGTAATAACTGTAAATAGAAAGTAACCTTTCAAAATTGTATAAAACATTTTTTAAAATTCATGGTTCAATACTGACATATATTTAATTATACTAAATTTCTACTATTTGCTTTGTAGAAGACATTTTTTGATACTTTCCCTCTGGAATCTCTTCTTATTACAATGTAGTCATTTCATGGATTGAGAATCATTATATGTATGTCTACATATCATTATAGTTCATACTGAATTGTCATATTCTGATATATAATTAGCCTATTTCAAAATCTAACATGCCCTTACTTTTCTTTTTTTTCCAGTTTATATACCAGGGTCCATCAGGTGTATTATCAAACTCTTCACTTTCCCCTAAAGCCCTACCAGAATTTTTACCTATAGTTCTCGACCTCTCTCTTCTCTTCTTTTTTCACTTCACTGCAGCAATAATAGTCTCATTGCTGTAACTTAAATAAGCCAAAGACCTTTACAAATAATGTGCTTGTCCTTGATCTTCCTACTGCCTGGAAACCTGTTTCCTGGTTTGTTCACCCATCTTCTTCAGATCTCTGATCACATATCACCTTTAAAAGTGAGGTCTTCTGTGGTGATATTATTTAAAAATAATAACCCCATTCAAGCATTCTCTGTCTCCCCTATCCACCTTATTTTTCTCCAGAGAAAAATTTACCATCTGGCTTACTATTTATTCTTAATGTTATATGTTTATTATTTGTCCTCTTCTATGTGAATGTAAGTAGCCAGAAGCAAAGTAGAGTGTAGATTTACTTATTTTTGCTACTTGAACTATAACATATTGTTTGCACTCAAGAAAAAAAAAATTTGTCCAGTGGATTAACCAAGATTTCCATTCCACTCATTAGCAGTTTTCCCTCACAGGGAACAGGAATACAAGATTACTAAAATGTTGTTTTAGGACAAAAAATAGTTTATTGAGTTCCTCTGGTTTTCAATGATTATACTACCCTTGTATTTCAATGATAAAAATATTTGAAATGTTATCTGAAACCACAGATGTATTATTTAGCTTCTTTGAGTCTGAGTCTTCTTATTCATACAATGAAAGATAGAACTAGACATTCTTTCAATTTACATACATCTTAAATATTGCTAAACAGTATTATATTTTAAAATCTGGTACATTCCTTTGTAGAGCATATTTTATGAGTGACATGGATGAAAATCTTAATATTGAATAATATTAGCTTAGATTCCCCTTCTTCCAACGATTATTCCTTAATTTTCACAGCTTTGTTTTCTGTGATAATATTACGTATCCTCTAAACCATTTTCTATTTACTTATTTCATTTTAGAATATCAGTATTTTTCAGAGCAGTAGACACCAATTGTGTTAGTTGTTTTATCACTAGTACCTTTCACAGAGCACAAAACATAGCAGAAAATCAATAAATATGTATTAGTAACAGCTAACATTTATTAAGCCTTTTCTGTAATCCAGGTACTGTTCTGTTTCATATATATGAATTCATTTAATACTCATAAAATCCTGCAGGTTTATTGCTGAATTAATGACAAAAAAAGGTTTGACAAGGGGTTTGATAAACTTTTCAATTTACGAAATTCACTGTTAAAACAAGGAATCTAACCTAAAGAAAAAAATAGGAATATAGGATAAGAAGATTTTGTTTGTTTTAGTTTGTATGAGGATATAGAAGTGGCTAAGGAAAAAGCAGTTTCCTCATGGAAGAGAACTATAATAGAGAACTTTAGGACAGTTATAATGGTTCAGACAATTAAATACACATATAGAAAGTCTTAATTATTGCTCTAGAGTTAAATAAATCAAATTTGAGCTATTTAACAATTGTTATACATTATCACAACAGTAAAACTCCTGGTAATTTAGTACAGTAAGTTCCCTATATATGAACTTTCAAGTTGCAAACTTCAAAGATGCGAACGTGCCCAGAGAAAGGACGAAGAGAGACAAGAGGAAGAAGAAATAACTGAAGGACCGAAGAGATTCACGACGCAGGAAATGGCAAGGGGATTTTCTTTATTTGAAAACCGTTAGTTTTTGAGGCACAGAACCTGAACGTAGAACGGTAACACGAAGGCTGCAGCAGCCGTTCAGAACGCAATCCAGAGTTACCGTGCCATCTATGACGAGAAAAAAGGAGCTACTACCCAGACACCACTGGATCATTTTTTCAAGAGGGTAGATAGAATTGAATCCAGCAAGGAACCAGAACCTGTGCCATCCACGTCAGGCGAGTGAAATTGCAGCTTGCCCTCCGTCTCCTATTGCTGTGTCGATCCTTCAGCTCTGCCATCTCCCACCTCCTCTCCCTCCTCCAATCAATAACTCTTCTTGCCTGTTCACTCGATGCCAGCCCCTGTATGCCACCTGTTGTACTGTACCACTGTACTTTCCAAGGTCCTGTACTATAAGATTAAAAATGTTTTCTTTATTTTTGTTGTGTTTTTATGTATTATTTGTGTGAAAAGTATTATAAACCTATTACGGTACAGTACTATATAGACGATTGTGTGAGCTGGGTACCTAAGCTAACTTTGTTGGACTTACGAACGCGCTCTCAGAACGGAACGCGTTTGTATGCAGGAGGCTTACTGTAATCATTTGGATGTCATCATGAGCAGTAAGAACTTGTAACTAAAATCTGTTGCAAAAGTGGCGGGTATCTTGCTAACCATTTGTATGATCTTCATAGCTGCTGCCCGGAGAGGTAACATTTACTTACTGAGGTCGCATGATTTTACCCAGATGGGATTTGAAATCTTACCCATGTGATTTCAAATTCTGTACTCTATTAACTACGTTTGTTCTTTTCAATTTTTAAGCAACAAATCACTTATTTATTTTGTTTGAACAAAATCTTGAAGGGAAACAAACAAGTAAAAGAGATAAACCTCATTTGCTCCTTTTGGAGCACCTCAATAGCACCTCTGTTCCATGGAGACTGCTTAATAACTACTCTCTTAGCTATACTTCTTTTTAAAAGAACTCATCTTCCTAGGGCTTCCCTGTTGGCAAATGGTTAAGAATCTGCCTGCCAATGCATAGGACACAGGTTCGAGCCCTGGTCCAGGAAGATCCAACATACCGCTGAGCAACTAAGTCTGTGCGCCACAACTACTGAGCCCGCGAGCCACAACTACTGAGCCCGCGCCTGGAGCCCGTGCTCCGCAACAAGAGAAGCCACCGCAGTGAGAAGCCTGCAGACCCCAATGAAGAGGAGCCCCATTCACTGCAACTAGGGATAGCCCACGCCCAGCAACGAAAATACAATGCAGCCAAAAATAAATAATAATAAAATTTTAAAAAAAGAGCTCATCTTCCTAAAAGACTCAAAAACATCCTCTTAGAAACTGAAAAGTTTTATGTGAACATAAGTAAAAATGATTACTTTAAAGGATAAAAGGAGATACAATATTAAGTAAACAAAGACTTGATATGCATTAAGCTAAACATATTACATGTACAGCATAGACAGAGTCAACTACACAATTGCTTCACTACTCTTGGCCCTGAATTCTGATCCTTTCCAGAAAGGCATTCTCTGAAAATCAGTCTAATGAATGTGCCTTGAGCTGGTTCCTGACCACTGCTCACAAGAAGCACTGCGCACATTTCTTCTTGGTCCTCCATTCAGTGGCATCACATTGGTAGAAAGAAATCAGTCACCCTGGGAGAAAGTACATTATGAAATTAGCAAATCCTACAAAACAGTGCTGTTTTTTCCAGAGAGCCAGTTAACATTTGCCAATGCACTCTGGTATGTCCTAAAAAAAAAAAAAAAAAGAAAAACAGAGGTTGAGAGACAGTGGCATAAAATGGTTGAAAGTGTTATATTTCTTCATCTTGCTTTATTTCTTTTATAAATTTCTTTATTTATTTTTGGCTGCGTTGGGTCTTTCTTGCTGTGCGCAGGCTTTCTCTAGTTGCGGCAAGCAGGTGCTACTCTTCGTTGCAGGCTTCTCATTGTGGTGGCTTCTCTTGTTGAGGAGCATGGGCTCTAGGTGAACAGGCTTCAGTAGTTGTGGCTTGCAGGCTCAGTATTTGTGGCTCTCGGGCTTTGGAGTGCAGGCTCGGTAGTTGTGGTGCATGTGGGATCTTCCCGGACCAGGGCTCAAACCCGTGTCCCCTGCATTGGCAGAGGATTCTTAACCACTGCACCAACAGGGAAGTCCCTCTTCATCTTGTTTTAGAATATCTCTCTTTAGAAACACCTCCTCCTTGACATGTGAAAGAAACCCTGATGTTAGAAATTATCATTGCATAGATTTGTGAAAATGGACTAACTGGATTCGGTTTATTTATATAAATCCAAAAGTTTTTGGTTGTAAGAGCATACTGTACTTTATAAACTGAAATGAAATGAGTGTTATATTTCATTTTCACTAACTTTTCAATATGATTGATGTAGACCCAATGTTGTTAATTTTACAGAATGAATTCATATCTAAATAGATATGCTTGTTAAGAAAGTGAAACAGTATCAAGGCAACTTAAATGAATGCCTGAAATAACACCGGACAGCCTGAGTTATTGGTCTGCATAATGTTTGATTCTTTTATAGATTTGTTTAAAAGTTCAAATATTCAAGAGAAAAAATAGCCAACTACAATTTAAACAGCAACTGATAAAAATAGGTATATGTGTGTGAGTATGAGTTATGGAATATGAACCTGTGTATTTAAACTTCACTTTCTTTTATTTCAGTCAGCACCATTCAAATTTGAAGCTATTTAACTTTCAGCAATACAATAAATTAATTCCTTATATTTAAATCTTGAATTCAGTAAATCTTGCAGATATGTCAGGCTTCTATTCATACTTTGAGGCTAAGATTTAGGTGGCAGGGTTAGAATTTAATATAATTATTAACTCATTGTCTCCACTCAACTTAGTAAAGTATCAATAAATTTTTACTTTCAATAAAAGCTAACAGAGTTTTTAGTACATGCCAAGTAGCCTTTTAAGTGTTTTTCATATACCATGTCATTTAATACAAAAACCATGTAAAGCAAAATAGTTTCTCAGTTTTAAAGACAGAGAGTTAACGTAACATGTCCCTTTACATTTCTAGTAGCTGAGAGAACTAAGGTTTGAACCAAAGTAATAGGATTATAATGTACTTTGTTTTAACACTACTCTATACTGCTATCAATGGAAATAATCAATACATATCAATAATTGAAATAGAAGAGAGTTTTATTCGAGCCAAACTGAGGACTATAGCTGGGGAGACAGGTTCAAGAAGCACCTGAATTGTGTTCAGTCAAACTACAAAATGGGGGAGGTTTGTATAGTCAAAAACCGCAAGGTTACAGTTAGTTATACGCGTTATTTTCCAAGAATTATAATTGGAGCTGGCAAGAAATAAGGGTGCTTGTTAAGCAAGGATTGGTTGAGGTCCAAAATGATTACACAGTTATAAGGGGAGAACTTGAGACTGTAAGGTTGCACTTGGCAGCTGCTAGCAGATACTGTTTTAAGAAAAGCTGGTAGTATCCTTGAGTTTGATACAGTTCAGAAAATTCAAGTTCTCAGTGATGCAGGAACTTACCTGAAATCATATCCACATGGGCCACCCAGCTCTGTTTTGGATGCCTGAACCACAGTTACTCCATTTTTATTTTTAAATGCAATTTTTTCTTTAATGGTTAAAGCAGATGTAAAATGCATGTTTAGCAGGCCATAAGAAAGTCTGTTCTAGTTAGCATAAAGTTCAAGCCAAGTCATGTATAAGCCAGAATGACTTCCCCATACCTCAAAATGTGAAAATTTCTTCCATCACTGCTTATTAAATCATGTGGTAATTCAGATATTTAAAAGACGATATGACAATTTAATAGCACATAGATAGATAATGTAAAGCTATTCATTTACTATTAAATTAAATAAGAATAAATAAAAACTCTGATAGTTAACATTAAATAATTTATTAGGAATAAATTTAAATTTGGTCATTAACATTAAATAATATATTTTTATGTGATTTTGAATTTTCTTTCTTATTTGCAATTTTTTAAAATTTGGCTTTTTGGTACAGAACGTACACATGGGGATCCCAAAATGTATGAAAAATTTCTTACTCTGAAGAACACTGTTTACACTTGGGAAAGAGAATAGCATATTACTCAGAAGTATTACACCTGGAGCTGCTTATAGTACTGCCTGGATGGGACTTTAGATTTTTCACATGTTGGGAAGTATGTAAGTGAGCTTCATATAGACATAGATGTATTGAAACTTCTTATTTGAAAGGGAGAATGTAAATCAATGGCTTATTGCCCAAAGGATTTAAGGTAGCATCATTGTTTCTACAGCATCCATTGTATCCTTCCTTTTTCGTTTGGAGGTATGTGACTGGTATGTTGTTATCACAATTCAGAATGTTTATGTTTTTGCCCACATTCAACCAGGTCTTGTAGCTTGGAATTTTCCTCTCTGATTGCTTCTGTATGCCATGCATACAGTCTTCCAGACATCCAGGGAAAGATGTAATTTTATTTTTAAACGTGGTTTCTTAGAAGTTGCCTCTGGATCAGTATAGTTTATTGTTCAGCTGGTGTTTGGTCAGATGTTTTGCTTAAGACCCTAGCGCCAGTGAGGTCTGTTTGTTGCTAGATATGTGTGCAGCTTGGGGAATGCTTTCAACCGGCCCCTGTCTTTCTCTGGCTGTTCTTGAGCAGGTTCAGTCTAGTGCATACATAGGATTCCCCAACTCAAGGTTGAATGTAATCCCTGGAGGGTGCTCGACAGCTGTGTCTTCCCTGGTTGCCTCTGTTAGACTTCCAGTTGCTCTGTTGTCCTGCTTGTTGCTCTCAGTTTCATGGAGCCTCCAGTACCCTCTTAACTGCTCTCCACTAATGTCTTCATTCTTTTCAATAATGCTCTTAGGCGTGACATTCTTCAAGCTGTGTTCCATGTCAAGTCAATCTCCTCAAGTAGAGCAGTGGAACTTCTCGTCCTTATGGCCTACTCTTCCCCTTTGGGTAGATTCTCTGCACTATGGACAGGCTAGGGCTTCTCCCAGAATGACACATATCCATGGTCTACCAGCAAGCTCTGGGCCAGGTGATAGCTCCACGTCTCCTCAGCTTGCCCCTCTTTGTATTGAAGCTCTGCTCCATAACTGGGCTGGGGTTGGAACAGGGGCAGGAGAAATCACTGCCCAGTACCTCAGCCTGCTGCAGGGCTTCTTCTCTAGGTGTGCAGGTTTGGGTTGGGAAAGGGAGCCAGGTCTTTTCAGCTGTACATGTGTGGAATAGAGCTTCTCCAACATGGGCCTTGTTTGTGATGAGAAAACTTCCACCTGCTCTTACTGAAGTAAAACTGTAGCCTTAGACTGAGGTTTGGGGAGGAGGGGAAAGGAAGTCTTGGTCTTCTTGATCAGACTCACCTGGAGTAGAACACAGGAGTGGTTTCCAAAACATGGAACTGTATGTGTGGGGGAAGGGAGCATTTAATCTTTGGCTTCACACTTACATGGGGATCGAGAAACACTAGATTTAAAACTTTGATGACCTAAGTCTCTGGTCTCACTGTGATCAGGACATATAATTTAATCTCTCCAGGCTTCAATTTTTGATTGGGAAAAAGAGAAAATTGGATATGATTAACTTCTAATGTCACAGATATAACTGTAAGTTCTTTTATTTTTAGTTACTAATTAAATATAATTCATAATCCTAAAATATAGTTTTGTTTTATTTCAGATTTACTCATTCATTTATTTATTCATTTATTTAGCAAACAGATTTTGATTGAGTTTTTGCTGTGGTCATAGCACAGGCTACAAACACATTTCAACAACTATTATAGGAAATTATCTTTGGTTTCTGGATTATAATTTTAGATGTATACACTTAAACTGAAATTATACTACTTAAATTGGTCAAATAGACCTTCAAAATAAAGAACAACAGCAGAATGATTTGGAATTGTCGGGGAGAAAGAATCAAGCAGTTTGAATACTAAGAGTTACAGACATTTCACTGGAACCCTGGAAACTGAACATGTTAATTTATCAATTATTTATTCATTTGATTGAACTGCTAAATTATATTAAACTATAATTTACATACTTAAAGTCTTTTCACAGTAAGAAATACTTGGGGATTTAGAAATCCATTATTATGCATAAATGCATATTGAGAAGATTTCAATTACACTGAAACTGACCCTCAATTCAAAGTATTGTAATGATATTTTGCAAATTGAATCCCCATATAAAACTCAGTAGTTTGTTGTTATCTGAGTTTGAACATACAGCTTTAGACACATCATATGTTCATTCTACTCTCCCATTGTATTTTGTTGCTGAATACTAAAAATACTTTTAAATAAAGGGGCAGATCTTACATACCTGCCTTTGTTTTCAAAGGTTCAAAAGAATATTTTTTAAGATTAATTCATATTTACATTTTATTTTAGAAAAACATTTCATACTTTAAATATCTTATTTACCTATGGTTAGAAGAGTAAATGGTTCATGATTAAAGAATAAACTGAAAAATTATAAACTTCTACAATAGAGTCAACTAATACATATTCTAGATACTATAGACATTAAATTAAGATACTGTCTGCTTTCATATGATGCTTTCAATGTAGAAGTCAGTAATATAAACATAAATATATAAGTGCCCAACTGGAAATTTAAATTTTAAAAAGTTTTGAAAAAAATAATTCTGTCTGGTCATTAGTTATTTATTCATCAACAAATAGATACCAAGAGCCCATTTCATGCCAGTCACATTACCCAGGAGTCAAAGATGCCCTTAAAATTGCGAATTTTTGTGAAAGAGAAAAAAATTTAAACTATATTAAACAGTAATATTTGATGATGCAGTGATATAAAAAGTGCTCACGCAACTTAGAAGATGTAACATTTGAACTCTATTTTAAAGGGTGACTTGGAAGATTCACCAACAGTAGACAAATTGAGATGTGTATTCAAAGCAAAAGGAACAGTGTTAACATTAGCAAAGGGCTGCATAAGCTATTTGGATGCTATTAAAAGAAAATTTGGCTTTATTCTGTAGAAAATTATGGATAATTTTCAGTAATTATCAAATGAATCATTTAAATTGGATAATAAAAACTTCAGACAAGTTTTTTTTTCTTTAATAGCAAGCAAAAAAGGATTATAAATTTTAGTCATTGACATAGCAATCTGTTGTATGCAATTTGCTTTGCTTTATTTGGCAAAGTCAACATGCAATGTCACTTTAATAACTCTTTAGAATAATAAAAAATGGTCTGTTTTATTATCCATTTATTAACAGAATAAAGAAAAACACATGTTATACTCTCAATTAATGTACAAAAAGTGTTTGACAAAATTCAACTCCCTTTCATGGTAAAAATACTCAATAAACTAGGAATAGAAGGAAATTACTTCAATATAATAAAGGTCATATATGAAAAACCACATATATTCAGTGGTGAAAGCTAAATATTTTTCTCTAAGGTCAGGAATAAGGCAAGTATTTTCACTTTCACCACCTCTATTTAACATAGTACTAGAAGTCCTAACCAGAGCAATTAGGTAAGCAAAAGAAATAAAAGCCATCAAAATTGGAAAGGAAGCAATCTGTTCACAGACAACATGGTCTTATATGTAGAAAATCTAAAAGAGTCCACACAAGTGCATGAATGCACACACACACATACCTGTTAGAATTAATAAATTCAGCAAAGTTGCAGGATACAAAATTAGCACTCAAAAAATATTTGTGTTTCTATACACTATCATTGAATAATCCAAAAAGAAAATTAAACAATTCCACTTATAATAGCATCAAATGTAAGGTAAAATACTTAGGAATACACACACACACACACACACACACACACATATAGAGAGAATATAATATATATATATATATATATATATATATATATATGGAATAGAACAGACAGCCAAGAAATATACTTTCCCATATGTGGTCAAATGATTTTTGGCATGGGTGCCAATAGAAAAAGAATAATATTTTCAACAAATGATGTTGTGAAAACTGGATATCCAGATACAAAGGAATGAAGTAGGATCTTTACAATATAACCTATACAAAAAGTAACTCAAGATGGATCAAAGACCAAAGCATAAGAACTAAAACTATAAAACTCTTAGAAAAAAACTTAAGGGGAAAGATTTATGACATTGTGCTTGGCAATGATTTCTTGGCTATGACACCAAAAACACGGGCAACAGAAGAAAAAAAAGATAAGTTAGACTATGTAAAAAATTAAAAACGTTTGTGCATCAAGGGACACTATGAACAGAGTTAAAAGGCAAACCATGGAGTTTGAGAAAATACTTGTAAATCATATAGCTGATAAGAGGTTAATATCCAGAATATACGAAGAGCTTATACAATTTAACAACAACAAGAACAAAACACACAACCTGATTTTAAAATGGGCAAAGAACTTTAATAAACATTTTTCAAAAAGAGATATACAAATGGCCAATAAGCACATGAAAGATGTTCAACATCTAATCAACAACAAATCACTAGGGATGCAAATCTAAACCACAATGACAAACCATTTCACACCCATTAGGATTACTGTTATAGGATAAAATAAAACAAAACAAACAAAAAAGATAATTGTTGGTGAGAATATAAATAAAAAGAAATCAGAAAATATTTGTTGAAGAGAATGTAGAGAAATTGGAACTCTTCTGCATTGCTGGTAGGAATGTAAAATGATGCAGCTGCTATAGAAAACATAATGGTATTTCCTCAAAAATTAAATATAGAATTGCCGTATTACCCAGCATTTCCACTTCTGGGAATATACCCAAAAGGATTGAAAGCAGAGACTCAAACAGATATTTGTACATCCATGTTCATAGCAACATTACTCACAATAGCCAAAAGGGGGAAAGCAACCCAAGTGTCCACGAATGGATGGACAGATAGGCAAAATGTGGTGTGTAAATACAATGGAATATCATTCAGCGTTAAAAAAAAGATGGAAATTCTGACACTTGCTACAACATGGATGAAACTCGAAGATATTATGCTAAGTGAAATAAGCCAGTCACAAAAGGACAAATACTGCATGATTCCACTTATGTGAGGTACCTAGATTAGTCAAATTTGTATGGCCAAAAACTAGAATGGTGGTTGTTAGCAACTGGGGGAAGGAAGGTATGGGGAATTAGTGTTTAATGAGTACAGAGTTTCAGTTTAAGACAAAGAAAAAGTTCTGGAGATGGATGGTGGTGATGTTTGCCAGGCAATGTGAATATACTTATTTCCACAGTACTGCACAATTAAAACGTATTAATATGGCAACTTTTATGTAATATTTTATAAATATTATTACTACAATATAAAAAAATTAAACATTAGTCTATATACTTCTCTATATGTTCCAACAGATATATACATCTAGTTTACCAGCCAATCTCCATTACTACGTTCAATTTACAAAGGTCACATTTTATAGTAACCAATTTCTAAGTAATAAAGAGCTCTTGGATTTAATTGAATTTGTAGCAAACAGATGAAAATAAAACCTCAATATTTTGTTCAAGATTCTATTCCAGGTAGTATTACCTCTAAGCTGAAACTTGACTAGTTATGAGTGTTCATCTTTATACAACTGTTACCTGGAAGCAAATCACACAGGCCGGAAAAGGAACTGTATTTATCATTAATCCCTCTTTCCCAATACAAAAATATCATATTATGAAAACTTAAAGGCTCCTAAATATTTTGAGATTATATAAATACTCCCCTTGTCTGAATTCTAAGTAGAAATATATTATCCTAGGTTTTGTGTTGAGGAGTTCATTTAGGTGCAAATAAATAAAACTAATAAAGAGTGGCTATTCTTTTACCACTCAAATATGGAACACATTGTGCCAGAAAACTATCCCAAAGGAGTGATTATAATATGATAACCATATCCTCTCTTCTGTCTTACTGTTAATTAAATTAATTAATTAAGTGGCCTTTCCCCACGTGGACTTGATTTAACATGCCGCATGTAATTAGGAGCTCAGGAAATGGAGATGAGATGATTTTGTTCATGGTTACACAAAGCCATGATGATCCAATGAACTTTGTAATAATGTAAATGGAGAGAGAGATTTTGATTTTTTTAAATATAAAAATGTTCTTTGTTGGAAAAAGATAACACAGGAAGAGAATATTTTTGGCTGAAGTCTACTAAACAGATATAATTCATATTTGTATTAAAGCTGTTTAAAGCAATAGAAGCTATCTGTGAATATAAAATGGCATTCATACATTAATATTAATGGAATACATTTTACCCATTGATTGGTAATATAACTTGATGGCTGAGAGTACGAACTCTGGGACCACGCCACACGTCCTCGATTTCAGCTCTGCCACATACTGGTTGGATGATCTTTGGAAATGTACATTGTTTACACAAGACTATGTTTCTGCAAATGTGGATAATAATAATAATGCCTACATAATGGGGCTGTTGTGAAAGATTAGATTAGTTAAGTTATGTAAAGCAGTAAGAACAGTACCTGGCACATACTAGCTATTAATTATTTTTATTATAATTAGTTATGATATTATCCTATTTATACCATTCTATTTATTTACTGAATTGCACATATGCATGTAGAAACTAAGTCATGGCATTTACATCAAACTGTTGATTCATAACAAAAAAGGTACACAGGGAAACAGCAGAAAATAGAAAAAAAAATCACCATGTGATATCTCTCATTTTCTAGAGAAAAATAAACAGTACTTATCTAGTTTCTATTAGACATCTTAAAAATTATTCCTTCTTTAAAATGGTCAGCATATGCCTAAAAGCAAATGTGATTTTTCTCATTATGCACATTAACTAAATTTGAACGTGTGCAAACAAAACAAGAACAAATCAATATTGCAAATAAAGTAAAACTAATATTAGTATTACTCTCTAATAAACTCATTTAACATTATAACATAACCATTTGTTTTAGAAAACACTTAAAGTTAATTTAGATTAAATGTTTCAATTTATTTTCCTCTCTTTGCTCATAGATGGGTTTTCTTAACACAAATACATAATAATCTCAATGTATTCTCAAACACAACTCTATTTCTGCCTTTTGCACATCCCTCTTAATATTTTAAGTGAAATTGTTCACTAATATCTTCTTACAGATTTCATCTTATCTGCACTATCCATCTTTATTTCTAGCATTAGCACACTCTACCATCTCCATTTCTTATCAGATTACCTTCGCATATGTTCCTTTGTCATTCTTGTTTCTTCTCCACCTTTTCTAACTCCACTTCTAGATTGTGGAAATTCTATTTGCTAGTCATCTTATTATCTCATCTACACCCATTCTTGTCTATCCTAATGTTATCCTTGCTTCACATATCTGGAAATTTTATTTATTGCTGCATTGTTTATTGTATTGTACTTTGTATTTATGAATTATTGTGTTTTGCCTATTGTGTATATTTTTCTTCAGTGGCCTGAATTTATTTTATGCTTGTTTTTTAACTTTCTATATGTTTAAATGTTTTACTTCCCTAAACGGTAAAATCACTAAATGCATAAACAAGTAGAAAATTTAGAAAAGTGTAAAAAGATGAGAAGATGAGGCTAACACCTATTTCCAGCATCTCATCCAAAGATAATTTTTATTCATGTTGGTGTATGTAAATATACACACATATATGTGTGTGCGTATGTGTGTGTGTGTATATATATATACACACACACACACTAAATGTTATAAATATAAAAACACACAGTAACATTGTATATATGTCAATGTTACTCTGTGTGTTTTATGTATGTACAATGTATATATTCAAGTTACCCAGGTCTTGAGTATTCATAATGGTAAAATCTTCTTAAAGCTTTGCCTGACTTTCTTCCCTTCGGTCATTACATGGGCTAAAAGATCTTGGTACTAGTAGGTGTTATGATGAGGGGAGAGAGGCTGGGAATTTAAAAGGTGTGAAGGGATATATGGTCTCAGCCGCAACTGCCTTCCATTTCTCTGCACAGAGTGAACAAAGTTTGTCTTCACAATGTTTGTGTGAAAAAGCAAGGCTGTTTGGCATGCAGTTTTATCCTTTACTAAGCCAAAACCTTATTTAATGTAAAATTATTTCATCTTCTTATTTGAGTCTGCTTCTACATTATTTTCATGCCCTTCAGCCAGTAAAGCATGTCTACTTATAGTGTATACGTAAAAAGGTATCATATTGTATATGTCATTAGTTAACAATATATAGTTCTACAGTATACAGATACACAGTAATGATATATCATTAAGGTTACTGTTCAACCCTCTTCTACTACAGGTGTACTGTGGAACTTGGTCTGAAGGGTTTTCTGAGTCTACTATTAACTCTCCCCATACCATCCCAAAATAGAGAATATAGATATGTCATTTTCTTGTACCCCCAAAATCACTTTGTCAAAAAGTGGTTTCTGAGTCATTATCGTATCACATATCTGTTACCCTGCACTATATCTGACAAAGTTTATGACAACAAATGACAGTCTTCTCTAATCCTTCATAATCAATGCAACATTCACCCCAGTTTATATTTCTTTCTGTTGCTGAGAGCTGGTTAGATGGTGTCTTCAAAACAAAATCCTCAAAAGTTCTGGTTCCCTCAAATTTATGATAAAAATTTGCAAGCCCATTTTTGGAACAATTGATGTGAAGCAGCATTATTGATAGTTTTCCTGAAAGAGGTTGAAGTCTTATTTTGTACCATTTGATATAACATTTAGTATTACTAATTTTACTTTTGAAGTTTTCTTCTGTTTAAAGACCAGAATTACATCAAAGGGCAGATAACATATTTTCTTCACTCATGCTACTGACGGGATATTTCTTTTTTCCTGGAGGATTTTAAATAAATCTGTTTTTAATTCACTTCTGTGCTGTTTGTGTTACATGGCTGGACTTCTCACCCAGATTTATTTCTAGAATTATACTATTTTATCTAAATGATCATCAATGACTTTTGCAATTTTGATTACCCAGGGGTTTACCTGTCTCACAACCAAACCACCTGCCTGGAAGGAAATTATACCGCAGCTGCACCAATTGTCAAGATTTATTTTCTTAGGGCCTTACTATGGTAAAATGTGTCCTTTATAATCTTAACCACTATATTAGTAAAATATATGTGGAAGGATTGGAATACCTGTTTATATAATATCTTAATCCCTACACTATATCCTTATGTCAGCTCTACATTAAGTCCTATAAGTGGATATTGAATATAGGCATACATTTCTACCAGAACTTAAATCTATGCATATCTTGAGTATGAAACAGAAAGAGTATAGTTAAAATCCTTATTATAATGAAGAATTTTTAACAAAATTATAACCAACCTACCATCTCAACCATATAACAGTTATCTTCTTTCAGAAAAGTTGTAAGAAATATGTTCTTTCTAATATCAAGAAAGCAAATTTCAGTAGAGAATTTTTTTCTACTCAACAACATAAAAACCCTAATAAAAACTTTGGAACCACTAACATAAAATTTCACACTCTATAACCGATAATTGTAAGATTTAGGTAAACTTTTTAGAATTTAAAATATTTTAAGGCAATTCATAGAAATAGTCTTTCCTCTTTTTTTCTCTAATATTAATTTATTCCATTCATTTAAGGAATATATATATATTTCCTTAATGAATATAATGAAACATATGTATATGTTAATTATTGATACTATATATAAAATATATAGGTAGATTTATATTGTTATATTCCTTAAGGAAATATAAATATATACATTATTATTATTATCCCCTAAAGAAGCATAATAAAACACTAGCTCTCTCTATTACTTTACACTTTCCAAAGAGATTAACATGTAACAACTCACTAATACTAACAGTCAAAGTATGATAAATACATGCATCAGTTGGAAGTTAAAAAAAAAAGATCCTGTTGATAGAAATGTAAGTACAAATGAAATTATATCTCCCACCCCATGAGAACCTCGAAATAAGTACAGAGGTTTAACGACATCACCAGGAAACCAGGCACTTTTTACTGTCTACTTTGGAATATGCCTATTGCCCTCACTGTCCTGATCAGATGGAAGTTTCTGGAAGTGGGACCCAAACCCTGCAACTTATAGCATGTGTACGTCTTCATTTGCAGCTTGATTTTCCTCATTTAACTATATATCTTGGAGTTTTCAATAAGTATTCATAGATCAGTCTCACTCTTTAAATGGCTGCAAGGCCTCCTCTGATATGAATGTGCATTATTTAATGTTTTCTACTATTCAGTGTTCTAGTTTCTAATCTTTAGCCAATACAAATAATTGTTTAATGATTACACTGCACTTCTGTTTTTCTGCATATATAAAGATATCTGAGGGGAATTTTCCTAGAATCTGTATTGCTTTGAAAACTAATGTGTACATTTTAAATTGTCAGTAAACATTTAAATTGTCATTCATGGTGTTTAAAAGTTGGCATTTCCACCAATGGTATATTAAAGTCTCAGCTTATCAACACTAGGAGATTCTATTTACAGCACATTTTGATTTTTATCAATCTGATAAATGACAAAGAGTGTACTGTGTATGGCTTTGTTATTTGCCCCAGAAATAGGTTCCTGTTTTTTCTTGAACAAATCCTGAGTACCTAGATATAGGGCTCTTTATAATTTCTCTTTATCCCCTCAATGACCCTCTTTTATCTCAGTGTCTGTTCTGTTGCCAAATGTTCGACCTCCACAGCCTAGCTCCTGGGTTTGCCTTGATGACTCATCTCATTGTTGTGTGTCATTCTGAATCTCTAGAGCAGGTTGCTGCTAACTTTGGCAGTGAGAAAGTTATATCAGCATTGCTTCTTATTTCGTTCATTGAAGCCGTTATTTTTTTTTCAACTCTTGAAACTCAGTATATCACTTAGCAATTATAAAATCTCTCAAACTGCAGGATGGATTTAAAGCAAACATCATATCAAACAAAATAATCTTATCAGCTCCAGCTGCAAATGCACATGGTGCTACACTCCTATCCTGCTCTCGAATGTTCGTCATCAGGAGTCCTTTCTCCAGCCACTTCTACTCATCGACAAGAATATAACAAATCTAGGGCTTCCCTGGTGGCGCAGTGGTTGAGAGTCCGCCTGCCGATGCAAGGGACGCGAGTTCGTGCCCTGCTCTGGGAAGATCCCACGTGCGGCGGAGCGGCTGGGCCCGTGAGCCACGGCCGCTGAGCCTGCGCGTCCAGAGCCTGTGCTCCGCAACGGGAGAGGCCGCAGCAGTGAGAGGCCCGCGTACCGCAAAAAAAAAAAAAAAAAAGAATATAACAAATTCACCCACTCTGAGACAGACATGGTGAAAGGACCTCTGTTAACAATCAATAAGTGGGCAATTTGAGATGATTTTTGAGCTATTTTTTAGAATTTTTGCAACTAATGTTTCCTTCTTTCAGGCATGCCAATTTTTAATTATCTGTTTCTTGACAGTCTGGTGCAGAAATTCCATCACGCAGCCAAATAATCATACTGAAGTATCCGTAAAAATGAATTTTTGTCTTTTATCTGTTTATCTATCAAGAGTGCTTGCTTAAATTTTCATTTTGCCTTTGGTCAGATAATCGACCAACGTCACCTTCTCTGCCTCCTTAGTTTCACATTTAACATAATCCTACAACATCTATTTTCTAATATTTTCTAGATGCTGTCATTTTAATGAAGAAAGAAGCTAATAAAAATCTGGAAGTGTTACGAAGTGTAAGGATGTGACCATAACTGCTTTAAGCTAAAAACATGCATAGCTCTGAAACTACTTGTCCAAGTTTATTTCTCACAGTACAACAAGAGCACAGCTCTATGGCAACAGGCAAAACGACTAATTGATTGAAAATAAACAAGACGTTGCTACTTCCCCTGAAATGGAAGTCTGAATCGCAAGAGAAAACCAGACTAGTGGCACCTTTCTTTGATCCAAATGATTCTGGAAGCAGACAGATATAAGAAGACACCTTTTACAGCATCATGCCAGGAAGGTTAACTACTTTTTATGCTTCAAAGTCACTCTCACTGTCTAGAGAACATCATGCCTAAATTGGAAAGAGCACATCTTTTTGCTTTAGCTGTTGTTGTCTGATTAATAGAGAATGTCAAGCTAGTTGTTTTTATAGTTACTTTTAACCATTTATGGTTTATCACTCCACATTGTGTATTGACAGAGAAGCAGCCACACCCACTTGGTTCATATAGGTCCCATAAATGAAAGTCAGAAAAAAAACCACTAGACTTTATAACATAGTAGACACTCATTTGATGTGTTAAATGTAAATAGGATTTACATACTTCTCTATTCCCCCTCTTTGGGGGGAGAGGAGAGAGAGATTGCCAGTCTTTTAATCTGGATTATTCTACAGCCAAGGAAAATATGAGATAATTATTGGTATTTATAGATAGGGTTCCTTATGTGGGTGGTTGGAAGTTGAGACCCTTTTGCTCCTGTCTCTCCCGTTGCGGAGCACAGGCTCTGGATGCGCAGGCTCAGCGGCCATGGCTCACGTGCCCAGCCGCTCCGCGGCATGAGGGATCCTCCCGGACCGGGGCTCGAACACATGTCCCTTGCATCGGCAGGCGGACTCTCAACCACTGCGCCACCAGGGAAGCCCCAAACCATGTTCTTTGGACGGAGTGGAACTGGGAGCTAGTAAGTAGGTCTGTTGAAGGTACTGTTGGTAACTTCTTTAGTGATGCTGCTGCTGACACTATCAGATGAGCTTAAAAAGGAGACGTCCTGCTTCATTCAATGCCTAGCCCTCAAATCCTGGACATCTGTACTCATTCTGTATTAATTTTCCTATTGCCAATATTCAGCCAAGATCCTGATGGCATTTTACCATAGTCATTGTTCACAAAGATCAAAGAAAAAACAAATGCTTTTGATGGCTACCTCACAATAGAAATTGTCTAGTTCCTAGATGTCCAGTGAGAGAGATTCCATGATCTCCAATAGGCCCTGCATGGGTTTATAAAAGTGTATTAATTTGCTATCGCAGCATAAAATTGACCACAGACTTTGCACCTTAAAACAATATCCATTTATTAGCTTACAGTTCTTAAGTCAGAAGTCCGAGTGAGTTTGACTGGTTCTCCACTTACGATCACACATGGCCTAAATCAAACCATCTGCCAGTCTGGGCTGTTATCTGGAAGCTCTGAGAAAGAAGACCCTTCAAGCTCATTCAGGTTGTTGGTGAAATTCAGTCCCTTAAGGTTGTGGACTGAGATCCCCGTGTCCTTGTTAGTTGTCAGCCCGCAGTCCACTTTCAATTTCTAAAGGCTGCCCATGTTTCTTGGCACATGGCTGGCTCTAACTTCAGAGCCAGAGGTGGCATCACAAATATTGATACTTCAAACCTTGTGCTTTGAATCTGACCTCTCCTTAACCTCTCTTCTTTAATACCAGAATATGTTATAGTTACCTCAATTCTTCCTTCTATGTCAAGAAGAATTCTAGAAATAGAGTCTGTTTTATATTAAACTAGGGAGTATATGCACCTCAATTAATATCTCTTTTGACAATTAAAACATGACAATTTTCACTGCCCACTTATTATATGGAAAGCTCTATAGCAGCATCCTTCCTAAAGCACCTTCCAGAACCTAATGATCCCTAAATGATTCTGAGAGATCCTTAAGGTTCTAAGGTTATTGCCAACAAATGTCCTGCAATATTCTGGGTGAATCATCCACAGAAGAGAGCTTCCTGGGCTGTTACAGCTTTACAGTAATTGAAGACCTAGAGATTAAAAAAAAAAATGGAAGTGGATTTCACATGAACCCCTAGAAACAAATAAGTTGACTTCTGGGCTAGGAGTGCAGATACTTGCACTTTTTCCAAATATTCGGTATTAGTAACATTATCAGAGATTAAATTTTGAGGGCCATTGTCCCAAATAATATACCAACTGCTGATCTTTATTAAGGGGAATTTCTCTATGATTCTAATTTACAGATAATTATTAGGGTTGTTATTTCATAATTACAATGTTTGGCTAAACTCTGTATTACCATTTCACACTGAAAAATGTGTCCTACTTCTAAAATGGTGATGTTTTCCAAAAACTTACAGGAAAAAAGAACGAAATATATGTTTTTACAAATTGTACATCATAGCAAATCATCTCATGAACTTGATTTCAGATTACAAAATACCATTTGCCCTAGTGGCCGCTTTTCTATTACATGCTTGTCCTGTCCTGGTGTGGGGATGCCTCCTCCAAGGGAAGTATGAAAAGTATCACTCAGTTTTTCTCTTTAAGAAAATTTGTGATTCTGTAATCTCATTTTAAATGTCTCTCTCAAATTGAATCAGGTTCTATGAGGACAGATAACTGGCATCGGCAAGAAAAATACATAGTTAACCACAAACTACATTCCTCACATAAGGTTAAATATATTTTCTAGTACATTCAGGTGAAAATAGATGTTTCTTCTCTATGAGACTTCATTTTTTATGTATTTTAGGCATACGGCCGAGAGTAAAAATACTTCCTTCTTACCTTAGCAAGGGAAGAGATTAAATTTGAAATGGTAGTTTCATGCAAACGCTTAAGTATGGTAATATATTTGAAAGTGACAGCCCTAAAGAAAACCTTTCTCTCTTGTTCTTTAAAAACAAACTTATAGTTACCAAAGGGGAAACATGGGGAGAGGGATAAATTAGGAGATTGAGATTAACATACACACACTACTATATATAAGATAGGTAACCAACAAGGACCTGCTGTATAGCATAGGGAACTCTATTCAATATTCTGTAATAACCTATATGGGTAAAGAATCTGAAAAAGAATGAATATATGTATATGTATAACTGAATCACTTTGCTGTACACCTGAAACTAACACAACATTGTAAATCAACTATGCTACAATAAAATAAAAATAAAAACACATGCAGTTATGCATTCTTTGCCAATCCTATTATATTTGTTTAATCAAAATAATATATATTATATGTCATATTATTAATATATAATATGTAATTTATGTATATTATATATTATTTATATCTATAGTATATATAACCAGCATATAACAGAATGTTACCTATACTGGGGGAATTACAAAGTAAATAAAGAGTGAGAGAAAATGGTTCTCATTCTTATGAAACTCATATCTAAAGGAGGACAAAAGTAAATACACATTGCATTTAAAGCAACAAAACTGAAACAATTGCACAAGAAAAGAGAAAATTGTAATTGGCTAGTTACTTAAGTAGTAAATAATTCTGAGCTGAAGAATAAAAGAGTGTGAGTAAACATAGCCATAGAAGGGTTTTATCCAGTGTATTCTGAGCTGCTTAGAATAGAAATGTGTTAAAATCAGCTAATATCAAAAAACAAGGAGTAAAATTAGATTTCATGTGCACTGGAATACAATCATACAACCACTGTCTCTGTTACCATTTTTCTTAGGACTTATGTGATTCATCTCCCAATATCCCTGCTCCATCTGTTGAAGGCTGTTGTTTGGGAGTGCACATCAACCAGTAAGACCCCATATTCAGTTTCTGTAATATCAAAGCTTAAGTCCCCAGTGTTTTTTACTGGACTCAGTTTCCTATATCCAAAGCAAATTTATAAGAGAAATGATGCATTTGGTAACTGACCCTTTTTTTTTGTTCACTTCTGGAACAATCATTTGTGGTTGGAAAGGACAGGATAATGTAGAAAAATAATGTCCTACTTGGTTAACTCCTTCAACAGACAGTATAGTTACTTTCTCTCAAAAGAGGCTGTGACTAAGGAAGCAATATCTGACTTTACTACTGGAGATAGTCACTTGGAAGAAATATGGAATGAGTTTATTTAAATGAGTCTTGAGGTGAGCTATAATGGAGAGGCACTTGCTTTCTTGGGTAGGGAGAATATCCATTGTTTGATGATTTATAATTTGGTATATTTAAAAAAGCATGTGTGTGATACTGAATTGGTTAAACTAACTGAATTCATAAGAATAAAATATGGTGCTGTAAAAAAAAGTGAAAGTGTCTTGGACGTAAAGCTTCTGTGTCTCAGGAATTTGAGTTAAATTGGGACTTTGAAAGCCAATGATTAAAAAATAATATATAGATAATGCATTGATGCAGGGTGGGTTTTGATTTATTTTGTTTTTGATTGTTTTTTGCAATGGTTTCAGGAAAAGATAAAGGAGAAGGGAGAAAAAATAAAAGACAATTTCCAATAAATGAATGGGTCAAGGTAAATATATCTTATCACATTTCTCCTTTTATAGCACAATTTCACATTTTAGTACCTGGATCATCTAATTATTTGAGAAGGATTCCATTTGTACAGATAAAATAACCCCAATCACGCTATTATATTTCATTATAATGCTTAAGTAGTTGTATTATTATTTTTGTTTCATGATCTCAACTAACTGAAGTAGTTTTGGCCATGAGTAGATCACACTTGAAATAAACACGGCTGGACCACTCCAAGCATCAGCTCTAAAAATATAATAGTTACTTCTAAGAAGATTACATCCCAGAATAACTACCCTCACCTGTCAACAACCTCCTGCCCTCATCCATCAGTTTATTTATGCAATAGACATTTGTCACAACCCGAAACGCTCTACATTCACAAAAGGCAAGCAGAGCAGAATCTCAAAGAATTTCATGTCAATCTGTTGTAATCACCAAAAGGAACGCTTGACAACTACATGTTTGTTCAAATGAACTCTTACCCTTATGCCTTTGCTAATATCTTGCAGATCAAAAGAAGCTTTGATTTATCAGAGATCTGTGACTAATTCACCATGTATGGAAAGGCAAGTTTGCTTTAATACAACACTTCTTCAGATAAGTATGCCCGGAGTTCATTCTCATCCCTCATTCTTGAAAAGATCCAAATAGTAAAATGTGACTATTTTGATAATATATTTTTTAATTCCATACTCTCAAAGCTTCACATATTATGATACAACAGATGTTTTGATATTTAGAGAGGAAAAAAATAAAAGCGAAAACTGGAGACAAGGCAAGACAGTGGAGGGAAAATTAAAAACAAAACTAGAAATATTTCAGATCTGTTTCCTGGGCTCCTTTAAAAGATTTGATTTTAGAACATATCATTTTGAAGCGAGAAGCAAATAAAGAGATGATAACTTTGCTCACTCTTGAAATATGTAATTGTAACCTCTAAAAGAATTTAGCAATGTGTACATGATTCAGTCTTTTATATCTTACCACTCAAGGTCCAATGAAAAATATATAAACAGGAAAACATTTTTTAGTACAAAACTATTAATAATACCGGCCCATCTGTAATCATAACCATGGAGTCAATTTTCAAATTATAAACAACACCAAAGTACTCAGCCACCTCAAATTAAACAAATCTTGGACTAAGTGTTCAATATGGTATTCTATTTAAATTAAAGTCCCATTGGCTGCCACCTATCTCACACAGGACAGAAAGCCAGATTGTATAACACCCCAGTCATACATAGATACATTCATTTATAATAGCAGCCCACGAAACTCTTAAAAGTCCTCTGTATCCTATACCCATCTGGGAAAAATGTTTTAGTGCATATTGGAGTGAGTTTAACTTTTGAGTTTATCTTGAATAAAGAATAAGAAATGAGCAGATAAAGTAGAAAAATGTCTAAAGTTGAATGATTGCTAGAATTTGAGAATTTGACTATTAGCTAAAATTAAGAATAGCAAAGTCACACTTTTGAACTTTTGGCCTTTTGACCATGATGGAACATGAATCTATTTACTGGTCTAAAAACAAAGATAGTGGTGGGGTTAAGTCCTGGAGAGCATCAGCAGTACCTTGCAAGGCAATTATTTCAGAAGAGTCCTTTACAAGTTTCTCAGGCAAAGGAAGACTAAACTCCTCAAGCACGGGTGAGAGGGCAAAGAATACTCATCAGAATATAGGGGACTGATGTCTCCAATGTCATCAGGATCGCCCCATGTATCACTAGTCCAATTCTCAGGATCCTATTTCTTCCCAATCACACCCTCAGAAATTTGTGTTGTAATTCAGCTACTCAAAGAATGAGACTCTGAGTTTGATTTTCAGAAATATTGGCCCAAAGCTACAGGAGATAAAGGGTTTTTCCAGGGCAGATAAAGAAAGCTTCAGGTAATGTATGTGGAGTTTGAGATTGAAATTTGGAGCCCTGCACATTTTTTTTCTTTCCCCACTTTCTCAGTGCAGTAAGAAGCAGCCACTCTAATTAAGCTCCTTACTTTGACTAAAACATTCTGCAAATATATGGTGACCCAAAATCTTTCTGTCTATGGGTACCTGATTAGGATTATCCAATGGCAATATTTTGTGCGTTTCTATTGCCACAACATACCATGGATTATAAATTACCCTTTTACTACTGGAAATAGGCTGTGTGTTATGGAAACGCATGTCCAGATTAGCTAAAATAATCTTCCTTACTTCAAGTTGACTTTCTTACAATCAACTGATTATGGACTTTAATCACATCTGGAAAATACTCTCACAGCAACACCTTGATTAGAGTTTGATTAAATAACTGGAATAAATGTTTACACATTTAACAGGCTATCACAATATCTATGAAGAAAAAGATTGATGGCACATTTATAAAAACTTCAGAAAATTCAGAATGTTTAAATAAGTGTGTTAGTGTGTGTTCTGCATAATTGCTTTTTTTGATCAGTTGAGAACCTCAACTGTTTGTATTAAAATTTAATGCTTATTTTCTACATTTTGAATTTTTAACCAAGGAGCACAATAGAAAATAATACCAAGTTTTGTTTATATTGTATTTTCATGTGATACAAAATGTCAGTAAAATATAGTGAGGTTTATTGGGGTAAACATCTTAACTTCAATATGATTTGTGGTAAATCTCTTTACTTCTTTGCTTCATTATTTGTATTTTACTTCCTTATCTAGATCCATGGACTACATTGTCTCGCTACCTCATTGTTTCCTTTGTTTACTCAATCAATAGGCTCATGGTTACATGTCATTATCATACTCATTCTCGGGTTTGCACTGTTTTTGGTTGCTTCTCTTTTTTGATATAACTTTCTTTCTCTTATTATTCTACCTATCCTCTACCCACATTAATTTCAGAGTGTTCTTCTGTATTCTCTAACACTTCTAAAATATAGTAATCTCTCTCGTCAGAGTAAACCTTGATTTACAGGTTAATACTCTCTTGCATTCTAGGTACTTCCTATAAACAATTTTCATCCATTGAAAAAGTTTTGTTTTCCTCTTCCAGATCTAATAATACAGTATTTCAAAATATTATTCAATCTCGTAGATATAGCGCAATGCCCAAGACTAAAGCCATAAGAGGTTCTAGTGAAGGCAAATTAAGTAAAACCATATTACTTTCATATGACTAGTGTGTCTACCTTCTAACTCCTGAAAATTAGTAACTGAAATTCTCCCCCAGAGGTTTTGCCCATTTTTGTTAAAGCCTGTAGCTACCACTTCTATGAGGCTGAAAATTCATCTATCTGCTAAATTTGGCTTGTAGAGCAGTTTTCAAATGGACTAGTTTATCTACTCACTGTGTTGAAGAATTATAAACTATTAACATTGCAAGATTGTAAAATGTGGCAATTTATAAAATAAAATTTCTTTCCTTTTATTAAAATTTGCTTAATATTTTTGTCACTAAATTTTTCTTTTATGAATAGAAGTAATAGGAGTTTCATATTAGAAATTATTCTCAAGTTAAGTCAATGATTTAAAAATTCCTGGAGTAATTATTCCTATTGTATATAACAGATGTTCCTTTTATAATAATGTTGTATAGATGAGAATGAATATTCCAACAGAATTTTAGTTATAGATTATCAACAGTGAGTGATAAATATTTTACTTCTCCACAAATTAATTTATTTTACAATAAAAAAGATCTAAGGAAAATACTTAAAATACAGAAATTCATCCTAATTATCATGATCTTGCTGACTTCTTTTTCTGCCAACATTTTTTACCCTTCTCTGCTTTGATAAAACTCTTTGGGTAATAAGCAAAATTAATTTGAAAATATTAAACAGCTGTTTTGAAAATTTTCAAGCTTTCTCAGCTGTCAGTTACACTTTAATGTGCTTTTGGATTATATTGTCTTGTTCTTAATATATGTAATCCATGTCTGTATTAAAAGGATACTTGACCAAATTTAGTATCAATAGTATTACCGTCAAGTTACAGGAAAACAAATCCCTAATCAGCTTACAATTAATGTTTTTTACTTTCATCTGAGAAATTGGCATGAATCCAGAGAGTGTTAAGGGTCATAATACCAGTGTCTTAATTAACATATCGATTCTGTCAAAGTTAGCTCTTGAATTTTGATTTATAGTCATTAAAGAAAAATATACTGAATAACACAAGCATTTGATCTAGCTTTTACTGATGTTATAAATTTAAAAAAAAGAAACAATGATACAGAATGCAGCCCTCTTGAAACAAATATCTGAATTCCAATGGCTAAGGAATAGAATCTATTTAACAAGTCCCCAAATCTTTTTAAGTGAAGTGCCCAAATGAATGCCAACTCATTAGCATTTACCATCATAGAAAATTAAAATAAATCTCTTTTTTTCCAGTATTTATTCCATAATTTTCTATGCAGTTCTATGCTTAACATTATCAACTACATTTTCAGATAACATCTTGCTATATTCTCTCTCTCTAAATATAAATACCTATGTATATAATATATAAACACATATGTATGTGTATATAATATATTTACAATTTAAATATATATGTGTATGTTTACACACACTTTCTTTCCATTCAACCTTTCTCCTCAGGCTTTAGCACCACGAGTCTGCTGCACTGATAGAGTCATGAGTAAATGCACAATTTAATAATTATTATTATTTTCAGACTTCTAATAGAGCTCATTTAATTAATTTGACGTTGATCACAAGGGGCACAGGGAGCTTCTGGTGTGTTCACTGCTGTTTATTTTTTAACGTGGGTAATGGTTACAGGAGTGTGTTCAATCCATGCTAATGAATTGCGCTGTAACTTGATCTTTGGACGTATTTGATAGGTTCCGGTTTAGTAAATAAATGCATTCTCACATATAAATTGTATATTTTAACATTTTTTTCAGGAACTACCCCTTATGTGCTCCCCTCCCCAAGAAAAATAGGAAGTTTTCTTTTACAAAAGGTACAGCCAGCTCCTCCCAGAGCTCCAGTCATCATTTTCTTCTTATAGCCTTCCAGGAGGTAGTTAATCCTCTTCTGTTTTATAACCACTGTCATGTTTGAAAATAGCTTACATGGGCCTTTGAGACCCCTCTTAAAATGAAAATTTGTGGTGTCTTTCAGTAACCATTGCACATGAAATAGTTAATTTCCTCACAGTTTGGTAGCTCTGCTCTGAACATATTTTATCCTTTTTCCATACATTTTTGTTAAATGATGTTGTCAAATTTTGAAGCCAGATGTGAAGCCAAATTCAAATTTTGAAACCTATGCAGTTAAGCATATATTTAAGGTGACCAGAAAGAAAAATAAATGACTTAATCAATTCTATATTACAGGCTATCAATGATACAATGTATTAGGACTTTTTGTTCATATTTTTAAATACTCTCTATATTTACTTAGTAACAATGAAAAAATTAATTTGCTTTTGTGTGTGTGAAGCATTCTGTTTCTCAGCTGCATCTACAAAATGCTACATATGTAAAGTACAGTTTAAATCATGATAAATGACATTGTTTTGCATGTTAATATTAGGTATTGTGCTCAGCTACTGGATGAATACATGGGATGAGCAGTGCCTTAAATAAATTATGGGCATATTTTCTCTTTCATGGATTGATAAATTCAGAGTTTGGTAATGGAGATCTGGTGGTGACAGCTCCACAGTAGTATCCAAGTTTTGGGCTGCTTTTAGCTCCTGCAACTTTTTTTTAACATCTTTTGGAGACTCCATCCTCAAGTTTGCCCCATGGTAAAAAGATAACTGCGGAAGCTACTGTGATCATACCCCTGTCCTAAGTAGGATTAAGAAATTAGCAAATATATATGAACTGAATTCAGCTGAGTCAGCACCCCTTTTACTGTGTTCTCTGTGAAGTATCTTCCAAATCTAATTGTTCAGATGTTCATACCATTGCTGGCCCTCTCTTTGAGATGAAATAGAAAATACTCTCATTCTTACTCCAACAAAATAGTTTATTTATAAAGGAAGAAAGGGAAAGTAGAGATTGGTTAGGCAGTTAGTAATCTTTTATGCTGGATTCAGAGTTTGGCATCCAAAATCTTTGCTTATTCCTCCCACTCACAAGTCTGGGAACCCATTTTCTGTTTTGAGTATCAGTCATTTGTAAAAATGTTCAACAAGAATAGGCTAAGAAAAACTCCTTATTAGATAACACTAAAAGCATATATTCTTGTTTGCTCCAATTCACTAATCAGCACACTTTATATATAGCCTTCAATCAATTAATGTTTACTCAATTTACACAGCATCCCACTAATATTTGTTGTTGTTTTTTTCCCAAGGCCAGGGTCTAGGGTGGGCATAGTGTATGGTTTAGTGATTCCGGAAGGCTGTAAACACGCAATAAAATATTGGATGTGACATTGGAAAAGAACACTTTGCATTGGAATTGCCAGTGAAATGGATGCACAGAGAGAAGCATATGCAGACAACCATGATCTTGGGCTAAAAATGCTTTTTAAAATGTCATTTTTTGTGTGATGCTAAATATATTTTCTGTGAAATATTCTGTGCTGAACACCTGCTCTTCTCCGAACAGCATTTTCAAACTAAGTGCTTTGTTGGGTTAGTGTTAATGAGGGATTTACCATCATACAACACATTAAAGGACATCATTAATTCATTAGCTGTTTTAAAAGACCATCCTAATTTGACCTGATTTTGCATAATATTATTTCCTTAAAACCATCTTAATGTAAAATTAATTCCCCAAACTCTCTTTAGCTAGCTCTGCTTGACTGTTTCACCAATGTGTTCCCTTATAAGTAAGGACAGCTCCTATTAGGGTAACTTGTAGTCTCTGACTCTGCAGACTTTGATAAACTAGTGCATTCGATATATCCCACAGCTAATGAAATTCCACACCTCCGTTCGGATGACATCAAAAGTGCCCCATATTGTTAATTTTCCTAAGCATAATTACTAAGAGAAAGAATCCTCATTTATGATTATAAAGATATAATCAATGAATGAAATAATCCATATCTTCATTGATATTTAATAGATAACTTACTTAAAACCACGCTGTTGGAGCCTATCTTTTTGATGCAATGGATGTTGAGTTTACACAAAACAGAAATAAAACCAAAATTCTATACTTAGAATACCCATCTAATTTTAAGGGTAAGGATTTCCAGTAACAGCTGGCATTCCACACAGTCCTATGACAGAAAAAGAAAAAAATGATTGCCTTGACACTGTAAATTAACAGATTGCACATATGGATTAATACCTTTGAACCTATTTTTTATAAAGGTAGAAAATTCCCAAACATGGCCATATGATAATTATTAGGCATATCATTCTAATCCTTAAATTGAAAAGACAATATAAATTCACGTGTCGCTAAACATGGATTTACATACTTGGATTTAGTTGGCTTAATTAACAATAAATCTGACCTTTCTATGGAAACGTTTATCATTTGGCAATATGCCAGTTTTGCAGCTGATCCTGATAAGAACATATTTGGTGTCATACTGTGAATTTCTTTTATCACAATACAGAAGAACTACAGAAAGAATGTCTTTTAACCATAGAATTACATTGAGTTTATAAATCAACTCCTCCCACATTTTTGTAGCAGTTTTGAGATGTGCAGAACTCTGAAGCCAATGTCCCTTCTTTCTGTTATATTATCACACTTCATTTTCCCATTAGAAAAGATTTTGCTTTAAATAAGAGAAAGTATAGAATTTTATTTCCATTGTGTTATCACCATCTAAAGGGTTTAGCCTGTAATATTTCAACGTTCTATTGTATTTCCTTAAATTATCAAAACCATATTATAAAAACATACATCTCAAGAGGAAAATTAGGCAATTATCTAAAAAGGTTTACACCCCTCAAAAGAAAGTCATCTTTCCTTAAATTGCAATAGTATTATCATTACTAAGATTTTGTTTTGTGTAAACATATATATTACTGAACTTAAACCTCAACATATAAGGGTTGGGTCCATCTAACATGTACTCATAAGCTATGGCTGTTCTTTATACTCACTTGCAATAACTTTAATATGTAGCATTTTATACCTCCTTATCGTTCTTAATTCCATTAATGAAGACTTAAAGCCATTCAAATATATTATCTCTTTGTTATCTTCTGAATAATTTTAGATTATCTCAAAAAGTGATTGTACTATAAATAGTATCACTTTATATAATATAAATTATGTTTCTGAATTGTTAGATTCATTTTGCATTATGAACATTCATACTGGTTTCACAAAGAATAATAGTATCTACTCAGCTAGAGACTTTGATCCAAGTTGACAAGACAAATATTAGGTGGATTTAAAGGTAGAGGAAGGAACTAAGTCATAGAGTTGACATCCAGTTGGGGAAGCCAAACCAAATGGATGCAATAGATCTGGACTTGATTCCCTTTTAGGGTTAACTGATATATTGAGACAGCATTATTCAGAGGATATAATCAAAGTACCCCTCAAATTTCTCTCTCCTCTTCCCTTTACATTTAACAGTAGAATGCTTTCCTCTACCCAAGATGAAAAATGGGGCAAATATGTGACTTTTCTAATTACACTTATTTAATAAACAGTACCATAGTTTCTTCTTCCTGTCCCAAACATAGACTTAGTGGCCTGACTCGTTTTACTGAGAGGAAGTTTCATCGTCTTTCTCACTCACTTTTAACATTTGCCAAATACACCTCCTAAACCACATTTGTTAGAGTACAGAGACTGGGAAGAAAAAAAAAAAAGAAAGAGAAATAAATAAAATCTAATTTTAATTACTAAACAAAGCAGAAGAACCAGCCCACCGCTCCTGCCCTCTCGATTTCAGAGTTTAGTTAGACACAAGTCCACTAACTGCCCAATGCAGACAGACTTAATATATATGGAGAAAAATACCATGGAGGCCTCCATCCCTAGACTTATGGTCAAGTCATGGCTCTTCAGAAAAGGGCAACATCTCTCACCTAAGAACTCTCTTTATAGGTTCTCTTTCATTTACTTTCTCAACTTTTCATAATTTTTATTCTTATCAAGGGTACCTAGGTTTAAGCCCCAAACATTGTGAAACCAATTATAGTACCTATTCTGAAATGTATGTTTTGTTTTGCAACTTCTCTTTATACTATCTTAATGCATAGGACATCACTCAAATTGGCATTTATACAATTTTCATTATCTGATTCTATTTTTCCTTTCCACTAATTACTAGCCAATTTCAGAATCCTAGATTCACCATTAGGTCCTGAATACATATTCCTCTTCTTCTTTATTCATTCATCTGTTGATGGGTACTTTGGTTGCTTTCATATTTTGGCTACTGTTATGAACATTGGGGTGCATATATCTTTTCAATTTAGTGTTTTTATTTTCTTCAGATATATACCCAGCAGTGGAATTTCTGGATCATATGGTAGTTCTATTTTTAATTTTTTAAGGAACCTCCATACTGTTTTCCATAGTGGCTGCACCAATTTACAGTCTCACCAACAGTGTACTAGGGTTCCTTTTTCTCCACATCACCTACAATTATTATTTGTGGCCTTTTTAATGATAAACATTCTGACAAGTGTGAGGTGATATCTCATTATTGTTTTGATGTGCATTTCCCTGATGAATAGTGATGTTCAGCATCTTTTCATGTACCTGTTGGCCATCTGTATGTTTTCTTTGGATAAAGATCTATTCAGGTCTTCTGCCCATTTTTTAATTGGGTTCTTTGTCTTTTTGTTATTGAGTGGTATGAGCTGCTTATATATTTTGGATAATTAACCCCTTATCAGTCATATCATTTGCAAATCTTTTCTCTAATTCAGTAGGTTTTCTTTTCTTTTTGTCAATGGTTTCCTGTGCTGTGTAAAAGTCTTTAAGTTTAATTAGGTCCCATTTGTTTATTTTCTGCTTTTATGTCTTTTGCCTTAGGAGACAGAGCAAACAAATATTGCTATGATTCATGTCAAAGAGTACTCTGTCTATTTGGAAGATAGTTTGGTGGTTTCTTGCAAAACTAAACATAATTTTACATGATTCAGCAATTGTTCTCCTTCATATTTACCCAAAGGAGTTGAAACTTTTGTCCACGCCAAAACTTGCACTTGGATGTTTATAGCAGCTTTATACATAATTGCCAAAACTTGGAAGCAACCAAGACCAAGACGTCCCTCAATAGGTGAAAGGGTAAATAAACTGTGGTATATTCAGAATATGCACACTAAAAATAACTTGGCTACAAAGCCATGAAAAGACATGGAGCGAAACTTAAAATGCATATTACTAAGCAAAAGAAGCTAATCTGAAAAGACTGTATATGGTATGATTCCAAGTATATGACATACATGAAAAGACAAAACTATGGAGACAGCAAGAATATCAGTGGTTTCTGCCAGGGGGTGGGCTCAAAGGAGAGGAATGGATAGGAGGGACACAGAGAACTCTTAGGGCAATGAGAATACTGTGCATTATACTATAATGTTGAATATATAGCATACATATTTGTCCAAATCCACAGAATGTACAACACCACGAATTACTCATAGTGTAAACTAGGACTTTGGATGATTATTATGTGTCGATGTAGATTTATCAATTATCAAAAATTTGACTGATAGGGGTTTTGATAATGGAGGAGTTTCTGTATTTGTGGAGGCATGGTGTGTATGGGTTATATCTGTACCTTCCACTTAATTTTGCTCTGAACCCAAAACTGCTCCAAAAAATGTATATAACGTCTTTTAAAAAGGTATAATAGCTTTTATTTTTTGACAGTTATTATCTGTAAACTGTACCTAAATAAACTGTGGTACATTCAGACAATGTATACTAAAAATAAATTGGCTATCAAGAAAAGGGACATCTATAATTGTGAGTACCTTGATTGAATAGATTTGGAGTGGAAATATCAATAATTAAGCAATAGGAATTTTTGTCATTTGGTCTTCTCTGAAAAGCAATTTCTCTACCTTTCTTAGTTCAATACCACAAAAGTTATATTTGAAAAACAAACAGTACAAATATCCATTTTTTCTTTTGTCATGTGTATTTTCCTTAAATAAATAATGCAAAATAAAAACCAAGTAGTAAACTATAAGTATTTTCCAGTGATGCCTATATATTATTATATTTTATAGAATATTAACAGTGTCCTTGCTACTTTCGATGATGTTAAGGAATAACAATCACCATCTGATGCTTTATATCAGCATAGATATAAAGAGATACCATATAGAGATGCTTATATGGTATAAACATTTTGTCAAAGAAAATAAGATTATGTGGAAATTCAAAGGGCACCACATAGTGGGTTCTGCCTTTCTCATCCAAATAAGATGTTCATAGAGATCTATAACTAGAAACAGGAATTCATCTCAGCTTCTAATACACAGTTATGTAATATCAATCCAAGTTAACTTCATTTATTTTATTTGTTTATAGACATTCCTGTAAATCATGTGGAATCGGGTAAAAGATTAAATGGCTTCAATCTATTCAATGTGGAATCACTCAGACCCCAGGACACAATTTACCAAAAGAGGAGGTACTTACATAATCTTTCCAAGGTATTTGAATAAATTTTGCCTTAATAAATTAGAAAATTATAAGGCAGGCTCAATTTCTATCAAATGGAAAAATGAATTGCCGGTAATTGGGGTTTTTTTTTTATCATATTTATTTTTCTGGCAATAAACTTTAACTCAGCCTATCCAGACTGATTATGGGATGTGGAGAAAAAGAAACTGAAAATTGAAGCTTGGTGAGTAAAAGAGTCACATGGCACACATTCTGAAGAATCATCACAGAAGGGAGTTTCAGTCAATGCCAGGCACACAGGCATTGACAATGAAGTAGAGAACATCTCAGGAAAACGTGGCCCGACAACAACAGAAGTATTAAGCTGAGTAACTTAGTAATTGTCCTGGCTCATTTCAATCACATTTCTTTTGTTTTAAATTTCCCCCTTTCCACCATGTCAATGTATTTACCACCAACTCGAGTGAAAAGTGACAAACAGAAAAACTTCAAATTTTTCTGAATGTTTCATGTGCCAGATTCTAATGTATAATGTCATTTTCATTTACGACCTCTCTCACCTCAAACAAATGGTTCGCTCACTGCCTTTTATTCTTTCAAGACATGGCAATGTTTTTAATGGAAAGTCAACTAGCATCTTTTACAGCTTAGATTAAATTAGAGACAGGAGGACCGTACAGCTCTGTTTGCATGTTTTTCTAATCCAAAGAGAAAAAATATTTTCAAAAAAAGCATTGAAGTTTGTATTGTTACAATTAGGCAAATTATCAAGGATTAGGGATGATAGCTCTCCAGCTTGATATTGCTTGAGTCAGGAGAAAGCCCCTGGAGAGGGCTTTTCTAGCCCCACTCAATCACAGATGGATGGCGTGTTGACATTGAAATTTGAGTTGGTCGTTGGAGGTGATGAAGATGTTGGGGCCTGACACATGCTCTTCTCCATGCAGACATTGAAAGTATTTTTTCAGAACACTCCACCAGCTGTTAGTTGCCTCAAAAATTTATTCAAATTTGGAAAAAAAAAATACGTTGTGTATGAAATGAAAAAGAAATTAGTCTTTACCTCCTTAGTAAGCACTCAACACATGATCACCATTATTATTTTAACCTGCAAATACTAATAAAAATATTAAATAATAAAATATTTCAAAGTAAAAATACAATCTACTAATATTAGTTAATTTTAAGAATAAAGAATTTGAATAGCATACTTATATTTTTCAATGCATAGAATTCAGAGCATAATTAATATGTCATGAGACCCTTGATTTTATAAATATTAGTTGAACCTGTGTTTTCAATTAAAAAAACTAACCTGCGTTTTCTAACTTTGTAAAGACACAAAACAGAATAAACAGCAGTATCAGGAGAAGGTCTTACAATCACCTTTAGGTGAATGACAGTTCATCCCTTTAGAATTTGGAGCAAAATTCTTCATCTTCTCCAGATAAGTATTTTCCTTTTGAGTAAAAGCTTATGGGTTGCTCTAGGTTCCTAGTAGACACTGAATTATTGTCCTCGAACACAAAGTGTTATTAGCACCTAATCTTGTCTCTCAGTATTTCATTAAGGGGGGATGAAGGGGGAGTGTGCCTCAACTGGAAAAGACATGAACAAGACCCAAAGATGGATAAAGTGACATATCCTTTTTTAGGGGGAAGGTTAGCATGTTTTTGGATGTATGAGGGATAGTTATATTAGGGGAAAGCATTATATTACTAATTTCTTATTTCAAAGTTAATTATATTTAAAAGAGATGTCTGAGAGTGCCAGATACAGTTAAAATATTGTGAATGAGAAATATGATTTAAAAAAGATCCGTATAAATGCTAAGTCAACAAGGAATAGACTGTGCTCTACCTCTTTAGTGAAAGCGCAAACTACACTTCACAGAATACCCTGCCCTGTCTTTTCCTAAGCAGTGTTGGTCAAAATAGAAACATATGCAAGATTTGGAGGTCATTTGTCAGACAAATAATGTGACAGATAGAAAGAACAGTGCCTAGTTTATTCAGGCTTCTTCTCTTCTCCTGCACGTGTTCAGATCTTCCAGGAAACTGAAACTGCAGCAACCAACACGGGTCTCAGGCTCACAAACTTGGAACCAAAATGGCAGGAGTTAAACAGAGGAAACCATTCCCCATGCGCCCCTCCACAAGCTTCATGCAAATAATCTTACCACCTCCTCCTCAACTTCCTCCTTCTCCTTCTAACTTTTTCTTTCTATTTTTATAATGTAGGATGATGTTTAACTAAACTGGAGAATCTCCCCAGAATTACTCAGGTGCCATTTCTTTTAAGGGTGAATTTCAAGCATTCTAGAAAGAGACAACCCTAAGATATGCAGAAAGAAATGATAAATACTTTGATATCACGGGAGCTTTGAGTCTGATACCTGTACAAAGGCCCTAGCACCACTAAATTTTGTAGATTTAAAGTGAAAAAGCCTAGGCTGCTCTCTATGTTCAAATAATTCTGAACCATTTAAGTGGGCAACAGGTAGATTTTATAAATTAAGAAATAAGAAAGAGACAGAAATTCCTGGGGAATTCTGAACTACTGAATATGTATAGTGATTAAAACTATCAAGGCTTGAGGGGAGAGGAGCTTAGATTAGAGGGCAGATTTTAATTTCTTACTTCCCCACTTCAGTACCTTTCACTTACCAAGTATGCTGCAATAACCTATGTCTGTTATTTTGGATGTGATGATACTTATCACCAAGGTCTTAGAGTGTGTTGATTTGATGTAAACAGATGAAAGATGATTAGCCATCCTCTGGCATTCGCATCCTCACATGCTCTCTCTCGAAAACCAAGGGACTTTGCAACTAAGATGACTATCTCCTTCTGATGAAATTCTTCCTAGAAATTTAAAGGGAAAGCCCTGGGAATTCCCTAGCGGTCCTGTGGGTAGGAATCTGTGCTTTCACTGTCAAGGATGCGGGTTCAATCCCTGTTCAAGGAATTAAGATCTTGCAAGCTGTGTAGCCAAAAACAAACCAACAAAATAAATCAGAGTTGAATTTTGATTTGGGGACAACAAAATGGAGAGTATGGGACTGTTTGACTTCAAAATTATCTGTTCCTTTCTCAAAATTTATCTAGATATATAAGACTAAGGAAAGGTTTGTATTATTCAGATTCCATGAAATAGTTCAAGCCATCTGAATGAAACGAATCTTTCCAGCAAACAGAACAACACATAATAACTAAAGTGAATGAGACATTCATATAGTTAAAAATGAGCATGACAGGGCTTCCCTGGTGGCGCAGTGGTTGAGAGTCCGCCTGCCGGTGCAGGGGACGCGGGTTCGTGCCCCAGTCCAGGAGGATCCCACATGCCGCGGAGCGGCTGGGCCCGTGGGCCATGGCCGCTGGGCCTGCGGGCCCGGAGCCTGTGCTCCGCGGCGGGAGAGGCTACAGCAGTGAGAGGCCCGCGTACCACAAAAAAAAAAAAAAAAAAAAAAAAAAAAGGAGCATGACACATATAAAGCGTCCAGCTCCTGAAAAAAAAACCTAGGTGTGACTTTCCAGGCCCAATCATAGAAATTACAAAGACTTTAACTGGCAGGCCTCATAGGGAAACTCTGCTCTCCCTATACCAGACTTGGAGCACAATCAGTGCTTTGCAGTCTCTGAAGAGAGTTGCAGTCAAGGACTCGGGCCTCTCTGCCTGGTCCTGCTCTTAAACACCTTTGCATTCCCAGGCACTCTTCAGCCAAGGCCTTCCTAGGTGCCTCTGTGAGAGCCTCCTTTTGTGCATGTGTTTGAGAAGGGAGGGAAAAGGGGGAAAACTTGAGGATACTTTCTCAGTACTTTTTCATTCTATCCCTCTCCCTCACCAAGATTTGAATATCTATCTGGTATTTAACTACGAAACCCACAATAAGAAAAACAAATACAAAAAACATTGTCAAGACATCAAGTAGTCAATAGAACAAGAACCACAAAATAGCAAGATGTTGAATCTATCAGACAGGGATTTCAATGTAGCTATGATTAATATATACAATATGTAGTAGAAAAGGGGAATGTGTATAGATGGGCATGTCCAGTAGAGATATGGAAAATATATAAAAAGGCAAACAGAATGCTTAAAATAAAAATACATGATATCAGAGAGGAAGAATTTGTTCACAGTGTTCAACTCATAGCACAGCCAAAAAAGAATCACTGATCTTGAATATAGTTCAATATAAATGTTCTATGCTGAAATAAAGAATTAAGAAAAAAGAAATTTAAAAGAAAATAGTATCAAATAGCTATTTTAAAAATCAGATAACCTAATGTATGTATTTGAAGTCACAGAAAAAGAAGAGAATGACTCTGAACATATATTTGGAGAGAGATTGGCTGAAATTTTCAAAAAATAATGAGAAAAAACAAATAACTGATCCGAAAAGGCAGAAAACTCCAAACACTCTCATTCGATGCAGAAAAAAAATGATGAACTTTATCCATTTATGATAAACAAAACAAAACATAAACTCTCAGCAAACTAGGAGTAGAAGAAACATCCCTGAAGTGATAAAAAACATCTACAAAAACCTACCCACAATACTATATTTAACAGTGGTCTTCTCTCACCAGTTATACTCAACACAATTTGGATGTCTTAGCCATTGCAACAAGGCAACAAGAAGAAACAAAAGGACATATAGTTTTGAAAGGGAGAATTAAATGTCTTTATTTGAAGATGATGTGATTGTGTATCTAGAGATTCTACCGAAAAAAAAAAAGAAAAATCTTAGAGAATCTACAAAATAAGCTGCTAAAACCAATGAATGACTTAGGCAAGTCTGAAACATGCAAATTAAAATACTAAAATTAATTTTATTTATTTATATTATGACCACAAAATTGAAAGTGAATGAAAAATAACACTTACAAAGTCATTAAACCTACAAAATACTTAAGGATAAATCTTGCAAAAAATGTGCAAGATTTGTTTGCTGAAAACTATAAAATATTGCTGAAATAAATCCAATAAACCTATACAAATGGAGAGATACATTGTGTGTATGGATCAGAAGTCAATACCTTTAAGATGTCAGCTCTTTCTGGATTAATTTATTGCAATTCATATCAAAATCAAATTGCTTCACTTTTTTTTTTAACATCTTTATTGGAGTATAATTGCTTTACAATGGTGTGTTAGTTTCTACTGTAAAACAAAGGGAATCAGCTATATGAATACATATATCCCCATACTCCCTCCCTCTTGCATCCCTGCCACCTTCCCTATCCCACCCCTCTAGGTGGTCACAAAGAACCAAGCTGATCTCCCTGTGCTATGCAGCTGTTTCCCACTAGCTATTTTACATTTCGTAGTGTATATATGTCAACGCTACTCTCTCACTTCATCCCAGCTTACCCTTTCCCTTTCCTGTGTCCTCAAATCCATTCTCTACATCTGAGTCCTTATTCCTGCCTGGCCCCAAAGTTCATCAGAACCTTTTTTCTTTTTTAGATTCTATATATATGTGTTAACATATGGTATTTGTTTTTCTCTGTATAACAGACTCTAGGTCCATCCACCTCACTACAAATAACTCAATTTCATTTCTTTTTATGGCTGAGTAATATTCCATTGTATATATGTGCCACATCTTCTTTATCCATTCATCTGTCAATGGACACTTAGGTTGCTTCCATGTTCTGGCTACTGCAAATAGAGCTGCAGTGAACATTGTGGTACATGAGTCTTTCTGAATTATGGTTTTCTCAGGGTATATGTCCAGTATTGAGATTGCTGGGTCATATGGTAGTTCTATTTTTAGTTTTTTAAGGAACCTCCATACTGTTCTCCATAGTGGCTGTATCAATTGACATTCCCACCAACAGTGCAAAAGGGTTCCCTTTTCTCCACACCCTCTCCAGCATTTATTGTTTGTAGATTTTTTGATGATGGCCATTCTGACCAGTGTGGGATGATACCTCTTTGTAGTTTTGATTTGCATTTCTCTAATGATTAGTGATGTTGAGCATCCTTTCATGCGTTTATTGGCAATCTGTATATCTTCATTGGAGAAACGTCTATTTAGGTCTTCTGCCCATTTTTGGATTGGGTTTGCTTTTTTGATATTGAGCTGCATGAGCTGCTTGCAAATTTTGGAGATTAATTCTTTATCAGTTGCTTCATTTGCAAATATTTTCTCCCATTCTGAAGGTTGCCTTTTCATCTTGTTTATGGTTTCCTTTGCTGTGCAAAAGTTTTAAGTTTCATTAGGTCCCATTTGTTTATTTTTGTTTTTATTTCCATTTCTCTAGGAGGTGGGTCAAAAAGGATCTTGCTGTGATTTATGTCATAGAGTGTTCTGCCTATGTTTTCCTCTAAGAGTTTGATAGTGTCTGACCTTACATTTAGGTCTTTAATCCATTTTGAGTTTATTTTTGTGTATGGTGTTAGGAAGTGTTCTAATTTCATTCTATTACATGTAGCTGTCCAGTTTTCCCAGCACCACTTATTGAAGAGGCTGGTTTTTTCTCCATTGTATATTCTCGTCTCCTTTATTAAAGATAAGGTGACCATATGCATGGGTTTATCTCTGGGTTTTCTATCCTGTTCCTTTGATCTATATTTCTGTTTTTGTGCCAGTACCATACTGTCTTGATTACTGTAGCTTTATAGTATAGTCTGAAGTCAGGGAGCCTGATTTTGTCAATGAAGTTTATAGATACCTCTTTTCTACTCATCTTGTTTTGATCTAATCAAATGTATCCTCTAAATTTCTGCTTAAGTAATCTTTTGTAAGCATCAAATCCACTACAGTAACTCCATATAAAACACTTCAGCAGTTTCTCATTGTTCTTTTGGCAGGGACAAAATTTTGAAAATGTCTTAGACATGTACCCAAATCATGCAATATCACTGCATTCTCTTCCTTGACTTCTTGAATGTGGAATTTTCTCTTATGCCGTAGAGACATTTGTCTATTTAGTCCTTAAAATAAATTTACTTTATATTGATGTGTATAGATAACAAAAGTTAAAATTATATAAAATTTATGTATAAAGTTTAATTTGTAAGTTATATACATGCATATATTTACATTTAAAGTGTTTTTTGCTAAATAATTTTCTTTTATAAGATATCAGAGGATTTGATAGTTTGCTTTATATGATTATAACAGCAGAACATAGAGAAAGAGAGAGGTCTACATACATATTGCATACTGTATGCTTTTATAGACTGAATGTTTGTGTCCCCGGAAAACTCATATGTGGAAACCCTAATCCCAATGTGATGGTATGTGGAAGTGGAGACTTTGGGAGGGAATTAGGTCATAAGGTTGGCGCTCTCATGAATAGGATGGTGACCTTATAAGAAGAGCTCAAAGACTTAGCTGGTTCTCTTACTTCACACAGCAAGAAGCTGACCATCTGTGAATCTGGAAAGGAGTCCTCACCAAGAACTCAACCATATAATTACCCCTATCTTGGACTTCCAGCCTCCAGAACTGTAAGAAATAAATATTTATTGTTTAAGTCATGCAGCTTATGGTACTTTGTTATAGCAGCCTGATCTAAGACATGTGCAAATAGCTTGATTTTGATCATACACATACAAGTATGGAACTTAAATTTAAATATAAATTGAATATAAGTAGAAACTTAAATGGTTTTCATTACATAAAGAGTGTGTATATACATATGTATGTGTGCCTGTGTGTGTATATAGATACATGTATATGGTGTTTATTCATTAATTTCTAGTAATCTTCCTTTCTAAGATCAAATCTTACTAGCTTCTTCATCATATAACTTTTTTCTATAGCAATCAATTACTAGTTACTCTACTGAGTTGTAATTTTACATTTATAATGTGATCATTTAAAGGCTTGTCTCACTACACTGTATATATTCCATAATGTTGATCAATATTTGTTTGTGTTTCCCAATGCAGCCCCAATGTCTGACAACTTATAAATAGTCAATAAATATTTGGACAGATAAATGATTGAGTACAGAATGAATGATGTATCTTTCAGTGGATTAAAGAGTACATATTTGTCAAATGACAGACAGTAATTGATCTCTGCATTTGGAGTATAGGGAAAAATTATCATCATAGATTTATTATCAATGTACTCTAACCAATCAAGCTCTTATAAAACACCATTTTTCTATTATTAAATGTATATTATATTAAAAATGTATCTTCTAATTAATTTCACAATAGATCATTATTGTTTTAGTGCTTATTTTATGTTTTTTTTTAGATATTTCCTATGTATTGTTACCATAGAAAAGTTATATTATGTTAGTATACAAATACCACCACACAAATAAGAGAATATTGTCAAGAATATTCTTGTTAAATTTATTTCAAGACCTTGTAATGACATTTGAGTGCAAAGAACTGCATACAAATCTGATAAAATTAACTTTATTTCACATTTGCAATGTTATTTGCAACTCCTTTTACTAAAGAAAAAAGTTATTTGTATAATTAATCATTAGAATCTTCCCAAAGGATTTATTTTTTATAGAGAGAAAACTTTTGTGGTTTGTAAGTAATGAAATCGTTTCATCAAGACTCTGTGGTGATCGATTACCTTAGTTGAGGAAATTTTCTTTATTCCTTGTCTAAACAATTCATTGAATTCTTTCATTCACTTTTGTAATATCTCAAGAATAGCTTTTCATTATTTATTGGTGACATGTTTCCTCTGTAGCATACTATTGTTTTCATATTATTAAAAAATATATTTATACATACATGCACAAAAATATCAGCATTTAATATTTTATTTTCAGGCTCTAAAGAGTAATAATATAAAGCAATTTACAGCCTAAAGAAACATTTGCTGAGTAGCTCTTTCACAGAGATATCAGAATGTTGAAAGTTACCCTTTATGTTTATAAAGGCAGAACATAGAGAGAGGTATATATTTAATATGTTTAATAAATATTTTGCATTGTGCCCAGATTGCACTGTTTTGTCATTTCTTAACATAGTTTTCAGAAGTCAATTTGAGGGAAATGAATATTCTTTAATATCAAGAAAATCCAGCTATTATACATATCCAGCTTTTTCCAAGAAAGAGAAATAAAATTCAGGTTTTTACATGAAAAAGAAATAATTATAACATAAGAAAATGTTACCAGGAAGAAATATGCAGTTCTTAGTTGATACATACATGTCTACACAAGCATTGCACATAATTAGTATATAAATAGTAGGTAGCTAAGTGCATCATAAACTCTGAAAAGATATTCTAGATAACAACAAAATTAAGAAAACATTTACATCATTGTAATAATATTATATATTTACTTAGAAAACTTTCATAATACTACAGAAGGAAAGAAAACAATCTTATACTCTACCTAAATTATCTAAAATTTCAGATAAGTTAAAAATTAAGAAAACGGTTAGGGTAACTATTTTTTCATAGATCATTTATCTGGCAACATTAACCATATGACATGTGCCACAAACTTTGAAGGTAAACATACTATTTGCTGTCTTGTTTGCTGCCACATCAGTGCAAAACAGTACCATGACTCATAGATGCCCAGGAGGTATTTGTTAAATGAAAAATAAATTGCAGCATAAATATGTGGTGGTCATTCTTTACTCTGATGGTCAACAACCTCAGTGGGAAATTGGGTTGTGAATAGATACTAGTTATCACAGTGAGCATCCCTGAGAATCTATCAACACAAAGTAATTCTTATATTCTGTGGTTTTAGTTTCCTAGATTTAATAAGTGGTAGCTACCGTAATGCAAAAAGTACATTACCAAGTGCATTACCAAGTACTGGATAGCATTTCCTGGCAATAGTCTCAAGTAAACGTAATAAGAGAAAATCATTTCCCTGAGTGTGATCTGGAATTGGATCCATTTTTCAGGTTGATTCTGAGCAGGAATCCTTCATAAAAATGGGCAGATCAACCAGGTTCAGGCCATCTTGCCCAATAAGTGAAGTCATCTTATAAGATTGCCACCTTCAGGTAAAGATGGGTTTGTGAGTTGTTTTCCAGTTATAACCTTTGTCATCAAAGTCTTTGGGTTACCTCCATAATCAATCTCCTGGGACATTATTAAACATAGTAGAAGAGCAATTATCTCACTCTTACACCTAATGTCACACTGTAAATGCCTTTAAGGATTCTAATTCTATGTCTCCCATATACTCCCTACTAATCATGGTAGGTAAGTATCTCTACTATCAATATTTCTAATAATCTAATATCCATCTTAAATTAATCTCGGGGGTTATAAAGATATTTTTATGCCTATTACAATGGTAACATCAAAATTCCACCATTTGCTAAACAGCAATAAACCATAGAGTGTCCAAAATATAATACTAGCCATGGGTTCACTGCTAGCTCTTAGAAAAAGTCCCACCTAGCTGTGTTCAGTCTCACTTCAGTTAGGAGTGGGTATTTCTCTTTGTTCTCCTTAAAGCATAAAACTCATCCAGACTCCCTGCTCCTGGCAAGAAAGTTGTTAAAATGTATCAAGAGAGCTGTTGAATGGCAGTGTTTTCAGAGATGATAGTTTAGAAGGAGGTGAGGGTGTTCACACATTCAAAGGCAATTCATCCTCTGAAGCTCTTCCATTCTGCTATCTGGTCCTTATCACCTTGAGGACTCCATCAGTGCCTGTCTCCGTTCAAGTCTCTACTCCCAATCCTTTCTTCTTTTTCCTTTACTTCTCTTCCTTCTCCCAGCACAACTGTTAGCTATCTAATAAAAAATATGATATTATTTTCTTTCTAAAAATTATAATCATTTCTGTTCCATAGCATCTTCTTTTCTTCTATATATGTCATAGATTCAAAATCAATATACGGAGGAAGAGAGAGTATTCCAAAAAAAAATGTCTGAGTCTCTGATGACATCACTAAGCCACTGAACCAACCCTGGGGCCACTAACTCCAGGTTTCTATTATGTAATCATTAAAAGTTATTTTTACCTACCAAAGAAAGTGAAATTAACTGAACTATATACTAAATGTCTCTTTTTCTGACTTACAAGATGGAAGGTCAATTGCACATGACACCTTTAAATACCACCCAGAAAAAAATCTCTACCTGAGATTTCCCTGTCATTTTTACTAGTAGTTGCAACTTTTAGTCTATGGATGATAAAAGAAAGGATATAAAAAATACCTATTTCAGGCCTAATCGTTGAGTTTTTGCATGGGGATTTGGAATTGTGTTGCAATTAAGGTTTGAGTAATTCCCAGTCCTTGACAGAATGGATGAATAAGAGTGGGTGGACCCTAGAAGTGGGTAATGTTTCCCTTTGGGTAAAAGCAATGTTTGGAAAATAAGTGACCATTCAAAAGCTGCCATGCCTTGAAAGAGAAATTCATTGTGTTTGTGTGTGAGGTGAGGAATTAGGCATTGCAAGGGGTCTCAATTCTTATTCAGAAAGCAGTATTCAAGTGAATACCAAGTTTGTAGGAGATCTAGGGCAGTCATTCATATGTAACATAAATGTCACCATAAGCTATGGAAGTGGATAGCACCGAACTGAATGCTGGAGTTTCAGGGATAAATTCAAATATACTCTTTGTTGGTGATGGACTACCATTGGAATGAAGGAGATTCATGAATGTTTCAGGTGAAAAGTCCAGTACAAAATAAGGTAATCAGTCAGAACAAGAGAAGAAAAACCTAGGATGAGATCAACTTTTCTGTGCTGGGCCATACTGGAGCAGATGAGAAAGGCAGTATATGATATTGTGACTAATGTGTTATAGTGGTATTGAGACCCATTCTTGGACATTTTCATTATAGATAGAAGAGACCTCATAATCCATAAACCCAGGAAGAATGTCTGAACCAGTGACTTCTGATAGAGACTTACCTACAAACTGCAGTGGCTAGAAAACAATCTGAGCAGCCTCTTTCCGAGTTGGCTTAGGAACATTTTGTGTATAACTGTGCATTAGTCTACGACTGGATACTTCTATATATGTGACCGGGAGGAGAAATGCAGCATACATCAACCACTTTTTTAACTCAAATTCACATGTACTCTTATACTATTTTTTTCTCAAAGTATTCCTTCATAAGAAAATATATTCTTTCATAATATGATCACTATTTCTGTTAGGTGATTTGGTGATCTTTTATTAAAGCATGCATTTAAAACATTTCAAAATAAACAATTAAACATTTCAAACATAGAAAACTAGGAGTAGTTATGAAAGAAAAATTGGACTTAAAAGGAAAACATATAAATTATAATCTAAATGAATCCAAAAATAAACCAGAATGCATTTATACTGTATACCTAATGTTGAGAAAAAAATACACGTATGATTTTTCTTCCAATTCAAATAGACTTCCATGTGGAATTTCAAAATTCTTTTTGTATTCCTGTACTGAATGGTAAATGCTTTGTGTGAGAGAATTCTTTTATTCAGAAAGTATTGTATTATTTGATATTTCTAAAATTTCCCTTATGCTTTTAGACAGATACCAGACATACTAAAACACTTGAGTTTTAAAATAACTGGTATTATAAGGAATAGGTGTAAATAGTATCTATAATGCTTCATCATTATTTTTACTGTGAATAGAATCAGCTTTATAAACTCAGAGCCAGTTTCTTTGGGGCAATTATCATGAATACACATGAATTGTATTCATTTTCCATTTATGCTGCAAATAGTCAATACTAGAACTGCAGTATAACAACTTAATCTTAATGCTCTTCATTCTCTATGCCTAGATTTTCCTAGGCCAAAATGATTTATATGCTTTAAGTCAAAATTAAACGTGCAATAATGCAAAACTCTTTCTGATGTGTTCTTTTATTGTAAGTACAAAACTAAATATTGGAATCCTCTAACTAACAAACAGGTCATGTTCCAAACAGCCATTTTGAAGTCAGGTGGGAGGAAATAAGAATGCATTTTCCTACAAAAATAGCAGTTAAGCATCATAGCTGATTTGAGGGGAATAAAGTGAAATTTCTAGCACACCAGGATTTATGACCAGATATGTATACTGTCTCAGTAAAAAAATGTATACTGGTTTTCTCTGTCTGCCCCCTTTTTTTTTTCTACTACTCAGCAATGTGCTTCTGCTTCTTCTAATCATCAAGGTGGTTGAACACAGTTGGGAGGCTGATGGGAATTCTGCCTCCTTCAAGTAGATTCAGGACATAGATTCTTTCAACTGATTATGTTGAATCGGACGATGGGTCCAGCCATTAATATTGACAGGTACAATTACTTCTCATAGAGATCAGATTCTACTTAATTGAGATGGACAATAAATAAAAATATAATACATTAGCAGATCATGATAGAAATATATCAGGGTGACAGAGCACAGAGCTATTAGGTGAGTTTCTCTAATTGTGTGGTGAGGAAAGACCTTCTCAGGGGATGACGTTTAACCTTGATCCAGGAGGACAAAGACTTGACTAAATAGAGATGAAATAAGTGTATCTTAAAGATTAGGGGCTTAAACCTAGTGACACATGGTAAAGTGGTGACATCAGGATGAAGCACATTCTGTATAAATTTGCAAGCCAGGATGTAGGGTTTGGATTTTATCTTAAGTGCCCTAGGAAGCAAGTGAAGGTAAGTAATGTTATATTAACATTTGAAAAGATCACACTGAAGTTAGCCCCCCAAAAAAGTCCTATTCTCTTTTCTATTTTTTCCTTTGTGTTTTCTCTCATTTATCCTTCTCTCCTCCTTTCCTGTGTTTCTCTTTTCTTTATATTTCTAAACACAGCAGATTTTAGAATTAAATTTGATAATGTGACTTATGAACAAGAATTATAATTGCATTTCTCAAACTTAAAATATTCCCTAATGCATGTAATCATCCATTTATTTAACAATATATATTGAATGTGTTCTTTATGTGAAGACTAACTTAGATACTATATAGGTATAGAGCAGCCCTCAGAAGAAGGAAATAGACAATAGACAAGGAGTATTTAAAAATAACTAAATAACTAGAATACATAGTGAATAAGGAAGTGAAAAATGTGAGGAAGAAAAATAAGGCAGAGAAGATAGATTTGGAATGTTGGGGGATGGGGGGAAGCTTTCAATTTCTTACAGGGTTGTCAAAAAGGCCTTCCTGAGAAGACGATGTTTAAATAAGGACTGAAGCATGAGGAAGTGTACCTTGTATAAACTTGGGACAAGAGACATTCAGGCAGGCAAAAGTCCACATGCCCTGAGCTATAAGCATGATTTCTGGGTTTAAGAGAGCAAGAAGGCAATATATATACAAGATACAAATCCTGCAAAGCCTTGAAGAGCCTTGCAAGCATTTTGCTTTTACATTGAGAAAATGGAAAACTTTTTGAAAGTTTTGATCAGAATAATGATAGGATCTGTCCTAATTATAACAAGATTACCCTGACTGCTTTGTGAATATAAATTTAAGAGAAGGGCAAAAGCAACATTAAAGAGATCAGATTCAATTTTTTTAATGCTTACTAAAAAAATAAAGTAAAACAAGATTATAAACATAAAAAAAAGAGAGAGATCAATTAAGAGATATTAAATAATAAAGGCAAGAGTTAAAGGTTGCTTGGACAAAGCAATAGCTTAAAAGAAAGAAGTAGCAGATTCTAGACATATTTTAGAGGAAGTTCTTAAAGAATTTGTACAGGAATTGGATGTTGGATGTGACGAAAAGAAAATCAAGGATGATTCCAATTTTCAGCCTAAGCAATAGAAGGAAAGTCGGCTTTAATGAAGAGATGAAAGAGAGGCAGACAGAGGCAGTTTCATTTCAGAGTAAGGTGTGGATGTAGACTAAGGACTTTGGTTTTGAACATGTTAAGTTTGAATATCTATTAGATTTCTTAAGTGGAGATGAAATTCAGGCAGTAAGTTAGATGAATGACCAAAAGAGAAGTTGTTATATAGATGATATTTGAAGTCATGACAGAAGTCGAGGTCAATAAGAAAGGAAATGTACAGTAAAAAAAAATTAGGAATAGATCCTTCAGACACTAAGATTTCAAGGTCTAGAGAAAAGCAGTAAGTTTTGTAAGGGACACAGAAAATGAACGACCCAAAGAAAGTACAAATGCTGTATTTTAGAACAAAAGCCAGAAGGACATGATTAACTGTGTCATTTACTATAATAGGTCAAGGTTAATTTAGACTAATAATCAAAAGCTGGATATTGTGACACAGAAAAGGACATTTTAAGGGATGATTAGAATTAAAAGAATGTTTGGATATGATCCAACAGCAAATCAGAAGAGAACAACTGGAGACATTGACCATAGACATCTCTTTGGAGATATTTTGCTCTACCTAAAAGAAAGGAAAAGAATCTGTGAAAGGTTAACGGAGTTTAACAGCTAGCCTTCTTGATTTTAGGTTTTAGCGGAAAATAGAAATATTTTTGTGATCATAGAAACAATCTGTGAGATAAAGAATCATAGAGAATGGAGTAACAGAGGAGAAAAGCTAAAATAAGGTCCATGACCTAGCAAGTGAGGATGAAAGCTGTTCTATACAGGAGCACAGAAAATTCTTTCATAGTAACAGGAGAGAACCCAGAACCAGGTGGGTGTGGGAGCTGTGATGCTGGGAGGTTGTGGGAATTCTCTTTTGATGGATTGAATGCATTTTTTTCTCAGTTCAATATGAAACAAGGCCATTCACCTGAGAGTGAGGATGGGCAAGAGAACTGCAGAAAGAATAGAGGTATAGAATTAATATCTAGGACAGTGGGAGGGTAATTGGGTTAGGGAAATAGAGAATGACTCCTGATGGCTACTTAAAGTTAGTGACCATTAATTTTAAAAAGTGCTTTTCTCAGTCACCTTCACCTTTATAAATGAAGTTTGGATACTTTTGTATTGCATGTTTTCTATTTCTCCACTAACCAAGAAGATATTGTACTTTCTTTGCTGCATCTGGACTTTCTCTTATACAACGTATAATTAATATTTTGTTTAACAACACTCATTTCTTAACCTTTAAACGTGTTCTACATCCCACTGGTTGCTCGCTGAAAAAAACACTGTTACACCGTTTTTAGTCATAGAGAGGGACTATAATTTGGCTCACCACATTTAAATAAAAATAAAGCCCACCTGAAAAATGCCCTTATTCATAGGCCGAACTAAAAGATCAATAGAAAAAATTAATATTTTAGGATGAATGACTTCTTTATTGCAAAACAATGACTAAATGAACATGTATTTAAAATTCATAGAGAAATGATGAACATGTATTTAGTGAATTTTAATAACATATTTTCAAAATATTATACAATGAATATTACATTGCCTAGCATATAGTCAGAAATCAATGTTGCTAATATCATTAGCAGTACTGGTGTTATTACTATTATTATGGATAAAATATTCATCCCCAAATCTATTTACTTACGATTCCTACAATTATACCAAATTGGTCTGGGCGTTATCCTCGTCAACTCCTTCATTTCCTCACTAAAAGTTTATCACATTAATTACCTCCTTCTTACTCTATTTCCAGCATGTTGATTTTGGACCTGCAACTACAATATAGCCCCTTAGTTATTATTACCACCCTAGTTTCAACTTCTTCAACTATGCTAGCACTGATTGACCAGAGTTATATTGGTAAACCATAAATCTAAACCAAATTTACTTACTGAACGTTCTGAGATGGCTGCCTATAACCTCCAAAATGTCCTATAGTGTCCTGTGTGTCTTTTTGGTATCAGCTCTCAAAATAATCTCGTTTGTATCCCATACCCAGCAATGCCAAACTATACAAAATGATCAAAATATGCTATAGTTTACTCTAAGTCCAACTAATTCTAAATCACCCCTGCAGGTTCAGATTAAGAATTACCTCTTTAAGGCAATCTTCCTTAATCACAGGCAGTTAATACTCTTTTAAAATCACAACATAACTCTTGTTTACCTTTATTTAGCACTTAGCTGATTCTGAGCTCTTGGAGAGAAGGAATCATATGGTGTTTACTTCTGATTCTCTGTACTAAAATCAACACCAGCACTATTGGAGAGGTACAATGAATAATTGTGAAATGAGTAAATTAATGAATGAACTAATTAATGGACAATGTAATCTTCTTCTGGATATTAAAATCAGTAAATACTGAAGCAATGACAAGAAAGACTACTCTCAAAAAATAATACAAATAGAGTTGTTTTTAAAAAGGCTAAAGAAAATTTAAAATCAAATCTATAAATAGCTTAATTATATTCAATTTTTAGAAACACTTTAATTTTATTAATTGGAAAACTTTCTGTTAAAGAAGTAGAAACAATAGAGCAGCACATTTTTATAGACATGTTAATTAGGATAATACAGACAACTAGCAAGTTGAAAAACTATCTGATGTAGCTAATGACTTTAGTAGCATTTAATTCAACATGTGAATAAGGTAAATAGTCCCCAAAGTATAAATATGATGGATTATAAAATAGCCTGATTAGGCTTAGCAAATACTGTAATCTTGACCTACCACTGAACTTCCAAAGTTAGTTAACAGATCCTTAATTATCAGTTTAAATGTTTCTAAAATTATGCAGAGTTAATTGCTATTTTAATAAGTATTTTCAGACTAACAGGTCATTGCACCCATTTGGGCTGATTAGTTTAGGAAATAACACCTTTGAGAATAACAACATAGTGATTTTATAAATGAATAAATGTAAATGTTACTCAGAACCATGATGAGAAATAGATTCTTAAAATATTTTTCTTCAAAGTTAGATTAATTTTAAAGAAAAGATAGGTAATATGATACTACTACCCTTTAATGGTTTGTTGTTGTTGTTGTTTCAGAATCAGCCTTCTAATAATATTGTTTATGACAATTTAATGCAGCCTGGTCTCCTGTTTCTTTGCCCAGGGCACCATGTTTAGAAAACCCTCCAACAAAAAAAAAAAAAAAAAAAAAAAAAGAAAACCATCCAACAGAGTTTCAAGAAGAAAATATCTTTTTTTTCCTTTTCCATGATGTAACCAAAATGATCGTAGTTTTTTCAGCTGTGATTAAAATCATAAGTGATGTTTTCTGCAATAAACAACTGACTTTAAAGACTTTAGATCATTCCAGAAATACTGTACAGGATCTTAGATGAAAGCTCTGTCTCTTCATTTATGTGAGTTGAATTCCACTCAACTCCTCAAGAAGAAATAGACTTCACCAAGTATAATTGATTTTATTTTTCTTCTCTCCTTTCTTTCTTTCCAAGAGGGGAAGTATGATTTATCTGATTTAAAATACTTTTTACATTTCTATTGTTTGTAATTTATTGAAATCCATTGAAGTATCTCTTTTAAGTGCATTTATTTGAGAAAATAAAGATGTATAATTAATTAGCTGTTACTAATTTCTTTATATTTTTATATTATAATACTTAACGCATCTTACAAAAATTGTATGTATAGGTCCTGTATTAGTTTCCTAGTGTTGCTCTAATAAAGTACCACAAACCAGGTGCTTAAAAAAACAACAGAAATTTATTTTCCCACAGTTCTGGAGGTTAGAAGTGCAAAAAGTTGTCCATAGAGCTATGTTTCCTCTGAAAACTGTAGGGGACAGCCTTCCTTTTTTCTACCTAACTTGATGGTAATCGTCAAGCCTTGGCATTCCTTGGTTTGCAGGTATAGCACTTTAATCTTTGCCTCTATCATCACATGGCACTCTCCCTGGTGTTTCTGGGTCTTCACATGCCATTTTTCTATTATAAGGCACAACCATACTGGATTAAGGCTCATGTTATCTCAGGATGACCTTCTCCTTACTAATTATATCTGAATGATCCTATTTCCAAATAAGGTCACATTTGGAGATCTTAGAGTTTAGGACTTGAACATATATCTATTCAGGGAACACAACTGAAACCATAATAGGCACCATGCTGTTCCATTGTGGTTATTGTAATTTTTGCATTGAGGTCAGCTATTTGATGAATAAAATAGCTGACCACAATGCAAAAATTACATTCATAAAGAACTTCTTGTGGTACGGGTAAACAGGATTTACAAAATCGGGGATTTTTTTATGTTTTAGTTTTAGCTTTAGCTTTCGACTTTAATCTTGAGCACACATTAGACAAAACTACATGTTTTATGTGCCTTGGAAGGACTTGTCTCCCCTTCACTTTCAACAGCATTCAAAACGGTGTGATGGCTAAAAGCAAGCCCATTCAGTGGTTAGTGCTTTATGCTGACACTTCTTCCTGCTTCGCCCCACTTCTCATCTAATAGTTTACCTTAGGTAGGAGGTTGGGTGGTAGATAATAAAATAGGAGCTAACCTCCCTGCCACTTCACCCTGTTGAATATTATCTCTGCAAGAGTATTCTTAGTTTCATCCATTGTTTTATTCCTTCTGGATATCTTCACTCTAATCAAAAGATCATTTGGAAAGGCTTTTCAGTATTATAAAAAGGTAGATTTAGAAAAAAATCTCTGTTGGATTTTGAAGAACCAGATACCAATTTTCATCAGCTACTTTTACTTCATTCTACATTTTACAATATTTGGCAATTATGACTCAGAGTTTGCCAGGATTGGTGATGTCAGTGAAAATGGAGCTTATTTTCTGGGAGATTTACTTTTGAGTGAGTAGATTAAATATGTGCATCTTTACTTGGGTCTTTGTATCAAGGAATTCTTTATAAATTTGATTAATTAAAAATGTTTTTCTGAAATGGATCTGCTATGAAAATAATATTGAAAAACAACACCATTCATGATTTATGTAGTCATTGTAAAATAGAGTACATAGTGATATATTATTGGGTGTTGTTAATGACAAATAAACATTACTTAGAAGTCACATTTGATTAATTCAAATGCTATTAATGGTAATATGGAATTAATAGTAAAGAAATGTGAGACCTATGATATTTCTCAAAATTAAAAATAGACTAGGTGTATATTACTGAAGCATGACTCTATTATAATTGATCATAAAAACAACCTGTATAATGAGCATATTTGCCTAAGAGAACAATGTACTTAAGTATTTAAACTGCTTCTTCAATTTTATGGTAATCACTCTTACTATAAATATAACGACATGTATTCACAGAAGACATACACTAGTTCATTTTCACATTGTGTAAAACCGTAAGGCATTTTAATCAAGTTAAATGTCCATCAGGAAATTTTAATACATCAATATAATTGTAAAAACTATGTAATGATAAAGTTTGTATTTTATTAGAATATTTAATAACATGGAAATTTAAAAATAATATAGTAAATGTAAAAATCAATTGAAATAAAAAATGCCAATGGTGATTATTTCTGGAGGGTAGGGATTATGGGTAACTTATTTTTAATTTATCCTTTTTATGTATTTCTAGTTGTCAACAGGGAATATGTATTGCTTATAAAATTAGGAAGAAAACAATAATCGTCATTAAGATTTTTTAAAAAAACAATTAAAAATATTATTTATGATAGTCCCTAAATTTAAAATTGATAAACCTTAATAAATCTGTTATATAAGCACATTGCTTATAAGAAAATACAAAAAAGTTTTAAATAAATAAATAAATGATTATTTGATTTTTTTAATTTATATTTTTATAATTAATTTTTATTGGAGTATAGTTGCTTTACAGTGTTGTGTTAGTGTCTACTGTACAGCAAAGTGAATCAGCTATATGCATACATATATCCCCTCTTTTTTGGATTTCCTTCCCATTTAGGTCACCACAGAGCATTGAGTAGAGTTCCCTGTGCTCTACAGTATGTTCTCATTAGTTATCTATTTTATACATAGTATCAGTAGTGTATATATGTCAATCTAAGTCTCCCAGTTCTTCCCCCTACCCTGTCCCCCTTGGTATCCATACATTTGTTCTCTATTTCTGCTTTGCAAATAAGATCCTCTATACCATTATTCTAGATTCCACATAAATGTGTTAATATACAATATTTGTTTTTCTCTTTCTGACTTACTTCACTCTGTATGACAGTCTCTAGGTCCATCCATGTCCCTACAATGATCTTTTTAACTAGGCTTTATTTTTTGGATGAGTTGTAGGTTCAGAGAAAACTTGAGTGGAAGGCACAGAGATTTCCCATATACTCCTTTTCTCCAGTCATGCATAGCCTCCTCCATTATCAACATCTCCCATCAGAGCGGCTCATTTGTTACAGTCGAGGAACTGACATTAACCCACCCAGACTCAATGCTTTTTTCTTTTTGTGGAAAGAAATATATATAACAGAAATGCTATTAGTTGGATTTTTATTTAATTTGGGGAATATGTTTGGGCTACATGCTTTATAAATTAGGTAGCCTTCTTTGTGCTCTGACAACTGATTAAATCTTAAAATTAAACCTCCCTTGTTTAATACAGGAAAAGTTTATTTCTCACTCATTCCACGTAGTTCCTCCTGGTTGATGGATGGAATTGCAGGAGGTGGCACTCTACTCTGCATGGTCTCTCAGAGATTCGGGGTGCTGTATAAATTCTCTGACATCTTAAAAGATGATCTGTGGTCACTGTTGCAGAGAACAGAGATCTGTAGGAATCACACCTGTTGTTCAAGTTTGATTTTATCCCATTTGCCAGATTAGTCATGTGGAACACTAGAAAATGTCACCTTGTTCTATGCCCAGGAAGAAGAAAATGTGGTGAATAGATAGTGTTGTCTCTGTGACACATAGACTCTTTGAAATTTACATCAGTGCTGCATTCAAAGGGGCAGAAGATATTTTGAACAGAGTAACAATCCGAGGCATGAGATTCTTTTGTGACTGCTGACCTCATGAGGCAAGCTATATATTTTAAGATAACATAAAAATAAACAAATAACTGTTAATAATATGACCACTATATTTAAAAGTATATGAACAATTGCTTTTAATTGTAGCCTTTTATTTTTAATCTAGTTGCTTCTTACATGAACAACATTATTTAGTCATTATTTATTGAACTTACAGTTCAGTAGCAACAGAAATTCACCTAAGCATTGCTACATGGATTTTTAAATTTCTCTCACATATGCATGTTTTGTTCCCTTCTGTCTCTATTTCTTCCTCTAATGTTGCCATGTATCTCTACATTTAAGACTAAAAAATGGAGGCACTGAACCATTAATAGTGAACTCAGGATAACGAAGTAGTCAAAAAAGAATCTTGATGCTTTTCTGTACTTTACAAATATAACACAAATTAACTGTATTCTTTTTAATTCAGAGAAAAATCACTAAAATAAAATATAGATGTGATTATTTAACTTATATCATATTACAACCATAAATAGTTTGCAGAAGATCAATTACAACTTATCAGCAATAGTGAAAGTGTATAAGTATTACCTGTGTTAAATTAATTAAACAAGGGAACCATTAGACTGAGGTGGCTGTAGTGCAGTGGCAGCCTACTTAAGCAAATTAAAATCTGAGACTGTGAATGTCTCAAGGTTACAAAATTGAAACCTCAGGACAAACAGTCACAAACAGCCAACTAGACTTTATGCCATAGCCAATCAATTTCCTTACTTTGCTTCTGCCTTTTCTCTATAAAAGTTCTTTCCCCCAGCTCCTATAGATGGAGCACTCCTAACCACTGGGACTGCCTTATTCCAATTGCTTTTTGCTGAAATAGATTCTTAAAAATTTTTATTTGCCTCAGTTAATCTTTTAATACCTGCCTATTTGAGTGCATCACCAATGTGAATTTCATATACACCAAGTGTGGCAGAGACAAAAATAATACACTCAGACATTTCCTCTACCTTCCCCAGCCTTCCATGTGCCTGCCCTGGCAAATGGGAAAATTTGTAAAGTGAAGTGTTTTGTTTTTGTTTTTAACCTAAAGCAATGTTGGAGTATTGTAGGAATCAAGATGATATCCTCAAAATTTGGTTCTGAGACTTGGATAAAAACATGAATGAGGGCTTCCCTGGTGATGCAGTGGCTAAGAATCGGCCTGCCAATGCAGGGGACACGGGTTCGAGCCCTGGTCCGGGAAGATCCCACATGACAGGGAACAGCTAAGCCCGAGCACCACAACTACTGAGCCTGTGCTCTAGAGCCCGCGAGCCACAACTACTGAGCCCGTGTGCCACAACTACTGAAGCCCACGCGCCTAGAACCTGTGCTCTGCAACAAGAGAAGCCACCACAATGAGAAGCCCACACACTGCAATGAAGACCCAACACAGCCAAAAATAAATTAATAAATAAAATAAATTTTTTTAAAAACCACAAATGAACTGAATTTTATAAGCTTTTGGCCTACAAATATAAATATATCTGGCATCATAAAACAGGCAAGATAAAGTAAACAAAATGTTTCTTAAAACAGACATTGTGTGGAAGCAAACTGGCTACCAGTGTGAGAGAATTGTCAATGATACACACTCTACTTAAAATTGTTATGAATATTATCTTATTCTATTTTTTGTTAATTGAATTTAATCCAATCATTAGATGTATTGATTATTTAAGCAGAGCTATGAAAAGGTACTTTGACCTTCATTTGAGAAGAATAGAAGCATGGGAAGAAGTATAAAGACATTTAAAGTATAAAAATTAGCAAAAAGAGCAAAGCTCACCTTCTATTACCTAATATATTTTGTTGCCAAAGTAGTAAAAACAAAAGTCTTTAAACATAAGTACAGTGCATTCTATTCTCATACATTCTCTTAAGATGTCCTGGGGAGCATTAGAATATCTTTGAGCCCGTTAAAGCTAGTTACTTTCTGGCAAAATGTTTCTGGTTTGCTGTGCAAATAAAACTAAATTTACATTTAAAATATGAATAGTAAAATAATTTTTATGAGCTCAAAAATTATAAATCCTGACAAATTTTAGCCATCTTTTGAAGTAATTCACATACACTCACAGTTGTTTTTTCTTTTTTTTCCTTTTTTCATAAATCAGGAAATCCTACTACTATTTGTGCTATATACAATGACTGTGCTCAAGTTCTTGTAAGGAAATTGGTATTAATACAATCAGAAATGTATTCTACTTTTGAACTCCTCTCCTGTTTGAATTTAACTTCTACTACCTGGGAAATTCCAGCCTTCCAATAAATGAAATATAAAATATAGCAATCCCATAATATATAATAATTAACTCTTCAGATTCTAGGACCAAAACTTTTAGGAGTGACTCTTCTCCTCAAAGGGAAGATTGAATTGGGAGTGGTGAGGGGTGTGTAGAACAGGGAGAAGAACCTGGAAGTTCTGTCAGGTAACCAAGAGAAAAACAGAATCCTCAATGCCCCAGAATACACACAGACTACAATTTTCACACCTTAGAAAACAAACTGTCTAATTTTATGACCCATGAGTCTTTTGCTATTTTGCCTTTTAACTTGAAAGTGTCTGCTAAATATTCTTAAAGATAAAATATTCAATCTTAGCTGTACTGTGGCTATTTAAGTCAAAGCAACAATATTTGCATAGCTTTATGTATTTTTAAAAAGTTATAATCGTTTAAAAGTGACTAATTTATCCATGGAAGAAATTTAGAAACTTGAATTATAAATTTAGAAATTATTTAAGTGAAATCTATTGAGAAAATTATAGAAGAATACAGTTGATTCATATTAGAAATAGTGATGCATTAAAGAAGAAAACAGTAATCAAAATTATTTGTTGTTTGTTCATCACTTTAGTACTTTATAGCTACTTGAGAAAATACTTGAATCCCCTGTATAAACAATATATGCCATTTAGTAAAAGACTAAAAAACTTTTTTAAGAATATAATTTTAAAGCCAAACAACACTTCAGAGACTCTAGAATTATTCTGTATATGGACATTTAAATCTTCTTGCTGTGACAGTAATAACCGAAATGCTTCAACACACACACAAACTTCTCTCATCAAAAACATATGAAAACAAGGTACAAAGAAAAGCCCTTGTCCTAGGAAAAAGAATTGCAATAATCTTCTAGAGGATGACACCCACCCTCCCTTCTTCACTTTGGTACTAATACCTTTCAGAGGGCAGACCCAGTTACATCTTATTGTTCTAAACCATTCAGCCTAATGGAAAAGAAATACAAGTCATCTAAAGCACTGAAAATTTTTCACTGAAAAATTCAGTGAAAACATAATCTGTCATTCTCTTTTCTAATGTCATTTTAAAGAGTTATTGAAGCCAATGTGGGAAACACATGGTTTCTCTTGTGGTGTCATTTTTTCCTGCCTCAGTGAAACCCATAACCACCAAATGTCAATTTTGATCTTATACCAAGAAAAAACAAAGCCCAGTTTTGTATCTCTTTGAAGAATAATTTTCCCATCGTAAATTAATCTCATTTGGAAAAGATTTTTAAAATTTGATTTATGCAAAACAAACCCCAGTGCCCAAAATAACCTGCATTTGTGGTTGTTATGCCACAGCTAGAAGTGAAATTACTGAGCAGTGAACTGTTTCAGAATGGCAACGTGAACTGCAGCCCAGATTAAGGAATCTGATGAAGCATAACCTACCATGAAAGAAATAAAAATATTTTATAGGACTCATGGGCATTGTTGACAGGTTTCTACTGCTTTTTCAATATGATTCTATTCAGCAGGACATCTCATTTGTAAAGAACCCTTTTATTTAAACATAGTAAAATGTCCCATTAAATTAGGGGAAACCCCAAATGTTTTCCCATTAACACAGTTTTGTGTAGGGAATTGTTGCTATGAAATCTTTTGAAACACTTTTTGGCTTGTTATATTAAACTTGAAATAAAGAAAAAGATAGATATGTTTTTAAACTAAGTAGGGTTTATTTACATTTGAAATTCAGTAAGCATTTACACCAACCTAGTTTTAGGATGACACATTTCTTCAATTAAGAAAAAAAATAGTACTTCTTCTGTTAAATCTATATCACTCTAGCAAAGCTACTATTTCGATAAATAAATACTGTCTTAAGAACCCAATTCTTAAAATAAAATGCTTCTTTTATTTAAAATAAAATTTACTCTATAATCTTGTAATGGCAGCATTGTCAAGCCACACATATTTTCCAAAGTGATTTAATAAGTCTCTTTATAAATGAGGAAAGGACACATAAGGAAAAATGGAAGCCTTGATTTCAAGTATGAATTTGAAAGAAAGTACTCTTTTATTTTAAGAATTACTGCATGTCACTTCTTTTTGTCTGCAGTTTTCTATCTCCACCACACATCAAAATCATCCAAAGAGATAGTAGACACCAACAGAAGAGTTCTTAGATTCCATATCCAGAGATTCTGTTTCTGGTTATTTGGGGTGGAGCTTGGATATTGGTACATTTAAAGAGTGTCCCAGGGGATTTTAATGCAATTGAGTGTTGATGCAACTTCTCTAAACGAAGGGAGAATACCAAGTGAATACATGAATATAAGCAGAGATCCTGTGTGTAATTATAATTCTATAATTATATGCTTTAAATTCAGAATTTTTCTTTTCAGGTGAAGTTAAGATTTTATTAATGGTCTAGCAATAAACTATCTTGATATTAACAATTTTCACATAATGTAAAAATTGCCAAATGAAATCATAATTTTAACATCAATTATAAGTTTAGGGGATATTTTTAACTCTTTATTAATATGTTAAGTTCAACATTTAAAAGGCATTTTCAGTTAATACAAGAGATAACATTTCTACTACAAAGTGACGAATCACTCATGCAAGCTGACTTGAGAATTACCTTGGTTGCTCTTTTAAGAATATGTTCTAAACACCTACGTCTCTCAGTCACAGTTCTGATACATTTCACAGCTGCTATATGAAGAAGCAGTTCACAAAACCCAAAGTCTATATTAACGAATGAATACACAATAATTTATTGCATCTGGTATATCTCATACAAAATCTTACTGTAAAATTCTAAAAATAATGAATTGGTTTATAAAATATTTATGCAATATCCAATTTCAAACCCTAGCAAATTAAACAATTTAAGACGCTAAGTAATTAATATTTGTGCCTAGGCCTTCACACTGCCGATTATCCTTTACACTATATACAGCCAAGAGTCACTGCTGCTTACATTCTGCCAGATATTGGCGTTGTGAATCATGTTCTTCTGCTATGTCATCCTCTTCCACACCTGTTTCTTCCAATTTGTCATCATTGTTATCTTATGTGATGCCTTCTTTTCATGAAATAGAATATAACTCATGAAACTAAATTTTCATTTAAAAATTATTCCGATAGCTAATTATCAACTATTTTAACGCTTGAAAGAAACATATATTAGCATTCCATCTTCAAGAGTTACAGGAACACAAAAGCAGTTTGAAAGAGTGTTCTTTCTGCTCTTTTTACTGCTTAATGATTTTCATAATCTGTTTCCTTGCTGTCAGTTTACCTGCTTGTCCCGCCATGATGTCTATTATTTCTAGCCCATGGGACAAGTAGGTATTAGAATTATCTGAATTGGCCTCTTTTCTATGTTTTCATTAGCATCTCATTTGGGAAATCACTCAATAAGTTCAAAAAGAAATTCTATTGTAAAACACATACGCTTGACAACATCTGAGAAGTTGGACATCTTTCAAGAGTTTGGGAATAGGTTAATCAAATTTGAAGAGGAATATTCAGATATCCCAAGTCATATATTTGTGCATATTAACATTCTAAAAATAGTCAACAAAAAATAAGGAACACATCGTGGGCAGTCTTTTCCTTCATGTGTTTTACTTTCCTCAAACTTGCATTTCTCAGAAATTACCTTCCAACCATTTTTGGGTTTTTTTTTTACATTCATATTTTCTAGACCCATTCATTTAATTGATCATATAATATCTTTTTTTGCAAAAAGAGCTGGAAAGAGCCCAGTGTTCCTTATTAAGATTATGAATTTTTTTAGAGTGTTTGACTTCTGTTTGTACAATTTCTACTTGAAGTTTATTAGGGCAATAATTTATCACTTAACAACTTTCAGCAAATGTCCAATGTAGCCTGAAGATGCTCCAGTGTGTTGGCACATCTTTCTAAAGGGGTTACAAAAAACTGAAAGAATTGTCTCCGTTTTAACAGTTGCTTCTTTCTCTATTTCTCAACTTCCTCCAAAACAAATCAGCCTCCTGATTTTCTGAGGCATTTTCCCTCTGTGTCGCTGGCACAGGACACGGGCTCCTGGTCTAGAGATTTGTTTGCATTTTGCAGCATCATGATTACCTTCCTCTTCATTGCCTTTGAAGCTAAACTAAAATGGTATCCTGTAACTATGGGTCTGTGAGTAGTTTAGAGCAAGATGTATCAGCCTGTCAGCATTGTTTTGTAAAAGTGGATTTATGTTTGCACCTGAATTTGGATGAGCCTGGGGGTTGGGCAGAGAATTTTAAGATTAAGGAGGTCCCTATAGCTAGAGTGTATCTGTGCATCAGCTCCTTGTGAGAGCTCTACCTCAAGGGGACTCTGAGCTTCCTCATGGAGAGGAATTTGTCCTAGTGCTGCCAGTGTCTAGAGACTTGGAGACAATGGCAGTGGTGGAAACACAAAGAAGATTATTCCTAAATTCTCAGGTTCCCTTTCAACACATATCTTTGTTCCATTGTTGAAGTCTACACTTTGATTGTAATAATTCTATTCCAGGTGCAAAATCTGGTGGTGTCCCAGAGTCTATTAGCATCTGATTACCTAAGTTGATCCAAGTTTAATTAACAATAAATGCACTTTCTCATAGAAGACTATCTGTACACTAAGACCAATAATTTTCTTCTGAAAGTATTGCTATAACATCATAATTTCTCTTTATTAGCACTTTGCACAGATACAATTTGAAAATTTTAATTAATTTTTACTGTTGATTTTTCCTACTACATAGATTCCATGAGGACAAGAACCATCTCTGAGGAACCTGACAAAGAGCTCAAGAAATATTTGCTGACTGGCTCAAGAGTCAGGAGGTTGAAACAGAATCTTAAAGGTATAAGGAAAACTGAATAAATTAAGTCACTGTGGAGTAACCAGTAAGGAAAGGCAAGGTTATGATGAGATATAGTTAAACTGCAGAATACAGTTCCGTATTCTGGGATACATGGAAGAAATGTTATGATAATGGAATAATGGAAGAAATGTTTTCAATAGTACAAAAAAAGCAGAATTTTACCCATTGAAGACAACTCTAACAACAAGAGAAAATGAATGGGGAATAGTTTAGGAGAAGATATAGATATGCCAGGACTCATATTTAACAAATTTATTTCCACTCTGAAAAAAGAAGTGAGATTTTCTTATTGAGTGAGGAAAGAGGTGTGAAAGTTAGAAGTGGGAAGTTGCTAGAGAAAATCTGAAATAAAAGCCGCAAAGAACAGGAACAGAGCTGAGTAAATGGCACCATTTACTAATGTTGCCTCAGCCTTTGCATGAGGAATTGTTATAGGAAGTGTAGTGCTTATGATACAGAGCAAGACCCTGTGGGGCTCTCGGGCAAAAATCATTTTGGTGTCCCCTGTTTCCTGATTACAGGAAATAGGCTTCATTCAGCCTCCATGACCTTCCCTGAGTTCCAGTGGGCAGGTTCAAACAGATGCTAATTAAGGAAGAGAGGGGATGTGGAGATAAGGGAAGAACAGTCCATAGTGATACCTTGGGGAAGGGTCCTGGTTCCCCCTCCAGGGATATACATAACAATATCTTTGAGCTGTTTTGCAGATACTAAAACCCCCATCAGGTGGGAGAAGTTAACAGTTAACAGGTATGCTGCCCACAAGCAGGACCCCAGACCATTTGGAACCAGAAGGTTGAAGATGCTGACTCCCACTTACCTCACCACAAACCAATCAGAAGAATGTCCGTGAGCTGATCACGCCCTCTTGGAACCATTACCATAAAACTCTTAACAACTCCATCCGGATCAGGACACACAGTTGTGAGAGCATTAGCCCACTGTGGCCCCCTTTGCCTGGAAAAGCAATAAAGCTCTTCTTTTCTACTTCACCCAAAACGCTGTCTCCATCATTTAATTCGGTGTTGGGGTACACACGCAGGATTCGGCTTCACTTAGACTAATAAGGTTGTGAGGCATTGTGTTTAAAAAATTAGAAAAGACTTGTTGCAAACTGTGGTTTTCATCATATTAATACAATGAAGCACAATGTGAATTTCCGATAAGTAAATATTATGTCTAACATTTACTGTGTTTACTTAAGGCCATATTTCCTAAAGTTTATGTGCATGTAAACATTTTTAGTTAAATTAAAAGAAAAAGAAAAGAAAATCCATCAATCCATATAAAAACAATAAAGCTTTACTTAAAAAAGAAAAAAGAATGATGAATACAGGATTCAGGAAAATGTTAACTTCATTAAAAGGAAGCCAGGTAGATGGGATGACAGCAACGATATGTTTATATAAATAATTATTGGTCTCAGATTTGTTTGTGTGGTGGGTTCATGGGTGCTTTGTACATTTAGATAAATATGAGTTTTTTTAAAAAAAAACTAACTAAAAAACTAATACATAAAAGAAGGCCAGGCATGGATCAATGACTGTAGTGTGTCATGAAACAGAGATTAAGAATTATTCAAATATGTGCATATACAATGAAAGTAATAATAAAATTAAAGTAAGAAAATAATTTTGTTTCCAGAAAGAATTTTGTGTATGTGCACTATGATCAAATCATCTTAAGTGATTTTAAAGATTTTGTAAAATGTGTCATCTATTTCTTCCAACGATTCTAACTTACTCATTGATGTATTTATTTGTCCTACATCTTTCTACCTAAGGAGTCTCTTTATATGTGTCTTCATTATTATTATTATTTTTTAATAATTCACTGAGGGTTAGTATTGGCAGTTATGTGCTACAAATCTGGTAATTAACTGAGGGCAAATATTTTGACTATGGTGGATTGTTGTTGTAGCAGCAATGAAGCTAAACGTTACCTTGCCAATGAACCACAATGAAAACTTCCTGTTCCCTGGTTTCTTACAATCTCCTTTCTTCAGACTTTGTAGACATATGAATCCTTTAGCTCCTTCTAAGACATTTGAAGCAAAAGAAAGTCAAGAACTCTCCCATAGGTCTGATGTCAACTTTACAAACGGGAGTTTACAGATTTCTGCTTATCAAACTCTTCCTGGGATTGGCATATTCCATGACCCTGACACTTTCATGTGCTGGTCTCCAAGCTCTTGCATATCACACAGGGAAGAAAAGCACTCACAACTCTCCCCACTAAAGCTCACCAAGAGTTTTATTTCAACCCAACTGCCCTCTAAGCACAAAGCCACAAAGGTAGATAGAAGATTTGGTGAATGATGGGTGTATCACTCATGGAAATGCTGATATCTCCTGCCTCAGTGAACATAGCTGATGACAGCTCCAAATATTGCCCTCTGAATCCAAGACTAACTTCCTGCAGGCCACACTTCCCCTTTCGGCCCCACCTTCCAGTCTGCTCCTACAAAATGAATTGGCGTGACTGGGGGAACTGGTGCAGGCTCACTCCTTCAGGGACAGGTTCTCTCTAATGAGCAAAATATGTGTATACACAGAGACTCTTCCTATGTATTCACAAGTTTCAGACCTGCTTGGTGGTCTGAGGGGTTTCCTGCCTCCTTCTGCACCGTCCTCTTTATTCTTCACAAGGCATTTCTCTCAATAAGTCTTGTGCATATATAAGCCTGTCTTGGCAACTGCTTCTCAGATGTCTCCAACTGACACAATGCGGATGCAAGATTTATATATAATACTATTTTCTCAGCATCTTTGCCACTGCTATAATATTACAATGTATCAAAATGAAAATATATTATGACAAATTAGGGTTTATTCCAAGAATGTAAGAAAGTAAAAGGGTTATCATATGTTCACATCAATAGATGCTGAGATACAGTTGATAAAATTTTGAAGCCATTTTTAATAAAGGCACAGTTACATAAATATACAATCTATTTCCTGAAAGACAACAGCAAATATTATTCTAAACAGCAAATCACTGAAAGGAATCCAATTAGAAATATAAACTTGCATTGAATGCCTATTGTGACTATTAACGTTTATGGGTGCCTCAGAAGTGATTGACAGAAGGTGTTTACAGGGATAGTTAAGTGATATAATGTAGCCTAGGGACTTGTGGTATGACACGGTAGTTGTGTAGATTATTACCTTTCTCCTCTTCTTCTAGAAATCATGTAACATACTTTTAAAAAATAAAAATGAATTACATTCTCTATGGTTACAGGAACTTGGGAGTCAGGTGTGATATACAGATTCTAGAGTGTAAAGGTTACTAAAATCAATTGAATCTGTGCATATGCCTTGCAAAAATAAGTGTGAAGTTTATGTAATTAGCCCAGGGGTGGCAGATCCCAGGATACACTGCAAAAATATACTTCCCACAGATAAAGGAATCATCCTGAGGGGTGAACAGTGTATCTCTTATTTTTACTAACCAGGTAAGTAACTTTAATACATTAGGACCAGGTTGACTATGTTCCCAGAAGGATGGAGAGAAGAGGCAGGAGTGGAAAGGGTCAAGAGACTCAGCAGAAAAGGGTTTTTAGCATCAGAAAAGTGCTTAATGTGCTTACCAGCAGTTGAAGAATTTTATTTTGCAGTGGCTTTTGATAAAACCGTGAAGTTTAGGGTTGGCAGCAAAAGTCCTCTAGTTTCAACTTTGTACAAAGGAACATGGGAGACGGATTTTCAAAGAGCACACCGGATTTTCAAAGAGCACACCGAAAGGGATGATTTGTAAGAAGCTATCTGTCTCTAGGTCTGAAGAATAATTAAGAGCTTTGACCTCTTCATGCCAAATGGGAAATCTCTGCAAACAAATAGTCAATAAAAACTAATATGTTCAGTAACAACATAGGAAATGATAGCCTATTGTTATAATATTGTTATTAGAATAATCTGGAGAAGGGAAACAAAACTTTCATATTACCAAATAATTATATAAATAGAAAAGCCTTTTCAGAGCAAGTGGGAAGCAAATATTCTGCCATGAATTAATGAACACACACACACTGAAGTTTGCAATCAGTCTTATGAAGAGCGATCACAAAGCAGAGTGTAAAGAGTTAAAGATATAATGAGAAAATATGAAGGCATGAAACATGAATTTGTAGGACCTAGGTAAAAGCTGAAGAAAAAAAATAAAACCATCAGACAAATGAAGACGGAATTAGAAGTGATACCAGGGAGAATCCATCAAAGAAAATATAGAAGTGACTTGGAAAACAGAAATGAGAAAACTGACTCAAACACAGTCAAAATTAACTTGAAAAATAATTTTAAATGGGAATCCATTTTTAAGAGGCTTGGGGGAAAACATGTTCTATATTGTGCTTGGTAGGAATACAAATTGATACAACACCTATGGAGAGCAATATCATATACACTTGACCCTTGAACAATTTGGGTTTGAACCATGCGGGTCCACTTATACATGGATTACTTTCAATAGAAAGACTACAGCACCACTCTGTCTGTGGTTGGTTGAATCCATGGATTGGAACCCCAGGGATAGAGGAACCCATGCTGTATGTTGGGGGGTTGACTCTAAGTTGTATGCAGATTTTCAAATGTGTGGAAGTTGGGTGCCCCCCATCCCCACTAAGTTCAAGGGTCCCTGTATATGTAATATCTAAGTTACAAAAGACTATAACCTTTAACCAAAAATTTTTGCTTCAGAGAATTTTTCATACAGGTATACTTTCAGGAATGCTATTCATTGCAACCTTGTTTGTAATAACAGAGTAGTGAAATCTAAACAATTATATGAATTAATTAAATTTTTATATATCCAAACATTGGAAAATGTTATAGCTCTAAAAAGGAATGATTAATGTCTCTATACCCTGAAATAGAAATGGTTTTTACATATTTTGGAAGGGAAAGGAAAAGTAAGGTGATGCAATGTATATGTAATTATTATCTTTGTTAAAATATATGGAAGGAGTCAGAATCTCTACACTTGTTTACTTGTATATACATAAAGCAACTGTGGACAGATTGATATAATTCAGGAGGGCATGGGAACAGGCAACTGGGTAGAAATGTGATAAGAATAAATATTGATTATTTAGCATTTTTAACATTTAATTTTGACTTACATTATTGACTTGTGTGTCTTAATCTAACAAAATACAAAGCTAATAAATAAAACACGTGGTGGCTTAAGCAGTGGCATGACATAATCTGTATTATGAATACAAATGGACTCTATGGAGGCAATGAATCTGAAATAAAGTTGATGAATTTGGGATAAATCTTGAGGGAAAAGCTATAGGAATTTTGGATTTATCCCTTTAACAAATATTTACTGAGTACTTGATACATGTCAAGACTGTTTAAAGGCACTGATCATTAGATGTTAGCAGTGTTGTGAAAAGGAAAAAATCAAGGGTGACGTGAAGGGCGTTAGTGTAAACTATTGAAAACAATGGAAGTGCCATATACTGATGAGAAAATTTGGTATAGGAAGAAACTTGAGGAGCGAGTTCCAAAGTGAATATTTACTTTAAAGATGTCTTCTTGGCATTTATGTGGAGATGTTAAAGTAGATATATTAGTAAATGATTTTTTTCATATTTTTTAATCTGACTTAGAGGCTTGTCTTCAAAAATATGGTGAGACGTACTATGTTTCTCTATAGGAAAACTCAATATTTTAAAAATGATAGCTCTACCCCCAATTGAATTATAAATATAATTCAGCCCTAATTAAAATCCTAGAAGGTTTTTTAATGGAACTTTAAATTTGTATTCTAGATTTAATCTAGGAAGAAAAATATGTAAAAATGGCCAATTCTAGAAAAAAAATGGAATTTTTATCACAACAGATACCAAATGTTACAAAACCACTTTTTACAGCACTCTGGGTTTGGTACAGAAATGATCAAAAAGTGATTTTATTGGTAATGTTATATCACAGTCCTTGGTCAAACAGTATGAATTTTGAGGAAATTGGGTAGGCTGTGAGCAGTGTAAGCAATTAATCTTTTCTGTGAAACATTTTTCTTCCTCTTTGTTAAAACTGCCTTTGCTGGGAAAATCCTCAAGTTATCCCTCTTTTTGGCAGCATACAATCTCATTTTGGCTGATGCTATGTGCTACATTAAGGGCATAACTCTAATATCGTGTCAGGTTTCTCTTTGCTGTAGCTCCTGGCATTGGACATGAATTGTGTAATCTCCCAGTGCTGCTGTTTCCAAATACCAGGGATCAACACACACAGAATTGATTCCAAATGATGTGTGACGTATCTGCTTCATGGTTCACCTTTTGCCTCCAGATTCTATCTTCTTGCTTAAGGGATATTAGTAATCATTCCAGCTTGTCTTATTCATTCTGTCTATTCCTTTCAGCAGTACATTTTTCACAAATTCCTAAAGAATTGTGGTATGTATATGAAATTCTTAAGCAAACTAAACAGATTGAAGCAGTACACTATTTTTAGTAATACATTAACTAGTTTTAAAATTTTTTGAGAAGGTGATGACATCTCTGTTTACACTATCATGTCAATGGTATTTTCCCCTTACATCTTTATCAATAAAAAACTAAAATAAAAAAATGAGGTAAAACAATAAGCCCACACAAACACACAAATATTTTTTTCTCTGACTTTTATTATGATACTTCAATTTCTTTGAAATAAGGTATATAACTTAAATAGATAAATTGATAAATTGTCTTTGATGTACTGTTTTTGTAAATAAAGGACTTTTAAGGCACTTAAAAAGTAAAATGTTTGTTTAATTATGAATCATAATGTGTACACTAGTGGCACTTTTCTCTCCAATCTACTGTCAGCTTTCTATGCCCGGGGATGTTTCTCACAACTATGCTTCCTTGCTCAGGCTTGGTTGAGGAGCTCTGCAGAATAAGTGAAGGCTTTGTTTGTCTCCATAGTATAGAATATACATAAATTTAAGGTACATATTAATGAATTATTATAAATTAGATACCCATTTCACAAGTTGCAGTCTAGAAATAGCATTGATATGACTCCAGGATCCCCAAGTTCTCTTGTTCTCTTTCCATATCATGATTGCCTCACATTTTCCTGGTTTTTATTATAGTCACTTTCTGCATATATTTATAGATATATCATCTCCCCATCTATCTCTAATTATGACTTTTTTGACCAATTAAAAAAATTTATATTAATGGAAGCGCACATTACATTTCTTGTAATATGGATCTGCTGAAGATAAATCCTCTCAATTCTTGCTTATCTGGAAAATATATTTAATTACTCTTTATTTTTGAGGGATATTCTTCCATGTTGCACAATTCTAGACATATTTTTCTTTTATCCTTTTGAAGGTGTGATTCCATTGCCACTAGCTTCCATTGTTTCAGATCAGATATCAGCAATTTTTTTTTTATTGTTGTTCTCTGAATTAAATATGTCCTCCTCTCATCTGTTTTTAAGATTCTCTTTTTGTCTTTGGTTTTCAAAACGTTTTCTTTGATATGTCTAGGTCTGATTTTCTTTATTTTTATCTTACTAGAGGTGTGTTGAACTCCTTGGAACTGAGAATAAATGTCCATCAATTTAGAATGGTCTCTGTCATTATTTCATCAAATATTTCTTCTGTGTCACTTTCCTGTCCTTCTTGAAATGCAGTAAGTATGTTAAGATATTTGATATTATCCCACAAGTCTTGGTCAATTTTAATTTTGAAATTAGTTTTTTCATTGTCTTTCTTTTTGGATGATACTTATTATACTGTTTTCAAGATCACTTACTCTTTCTCCAGCTATATCTAGATCACCAAATGATTTCTTCATTTCCAAAATGTATTTTATAATATATATGCAATTTCTGTGTGATTCTTCCTTGGAGTTTCTAGATTTCTGCCAAAAGTATCTATCTACTGATGAATTAGTTTTCTCTGTTCCACTAAATGATTTAATCATTTTGTTAGCTTATATTACTTATTTTAAGATCCTTATCTGTTAATTTGAACCTATGGTCATCAAAATATATTCTTTTAAAAATTTTTTAATTCATTTTTATTGGAGTAGAGTTGCTTTACAATGTTGTGTTAGTTTCTGCTGTACAGCAAAGTGCATCAGCTATACATATACATTTATTCCCTTTCTTTTGGATTTCCTTCCCATTTAGGACACCACAGAGCATTGAGTAGAGTTCACTGTGCTATACAGTATGTTCTCATTAGTTATCTATTTTATACATAGTATCAATAGTGTATATATGTCAATCCCAGTCTCCCAATTCATCCCACCACCACCACTTACCCCTTGGTAACCATGCATTTTTTCTCTACATCTGCATTTCTATTCCTGCCCTGCAAATAGGTTCATCTGTACCATTTTTCTAGATTCCACATATATGTGTTAATATACAATATTTGTTTTCCTCTTCCTGACTTACTTCACTCTGTATGACAGTCTCTAGGTCCATCCACCTCTTTGCAAATAACCATATTTTGTTCCTTTTTATGGCTGAGTAATATTCCATTGTATATATGTACCACATCTTCTTTATCCATTCCTCTGTTGATGGACATTTAGGTTGCTTTCATGTCCTGGCAACCGTAAATAGTGCTGCAATGAACATTGGGGTGCATGTGTCTTTTTGAATTATGGTTTTCTCAGGGTATATGCCCAGTAGTGGGATTGCTGTGTCATATGGTAGTTATATTTTTAGTTATTTAAGGAACCTCCATGATGTTCTCTAAGTGGCTGAATCAATTTACATTCCCATCAATAGTGTGAGAGGGTTCCCTTTTCTCCACACCCTCTCCAGCATTTACTGTTTGTAGATTTTTTGATGATGACCATTCTGACCTGTGTGAGGTAATATATCATTGTAGTTTTCATTTACATTTCTCTAATAATTAGTGATGTTGAGCATCTTTTCATGTGTTTGTTGGCCATCTGTATGTCTTTTTTGGAGAAATGTCTATTTAGGTCTTCCACCCATTTTTTGATTGGATTATTCATTTATTTTGATATTGAGCTGCATAAGCTCTTTGTATATTTTGGAGATTAATTCTTTGTTGGTTACTTCATTTGCAAATATTTTCTCCCATTCTGAGGGTTGTCTTTTCATTTTGTTTATGGTTTCCTTTGTTGTGCAAAAGATTTTAAGTTTAATTAGATCCCATTTGTTTTTTTTTTCTTTTTCTTTTCATTACTCTGAGAGGTCAGTCAAAAAGAACTTGCTGCAATTTATGTCAAAGAGTGTTCTGCCTATGTTTTCCTCTAAGAGTTTTATACTGTCTGGCCTTACATTTAGGCCTTTAATCCATTTTGAGTTTATTTTTGTGTATGGTGTTAGGGAGTGTTCTAATTTCCTTCTTTTATATGTAGCTGTCCAGTTTTCCCAGAACCACTTATTAAAGAGACTGTCTTTTCTCCATTGTATATCCTTGCTTCCTTTGGCATAGACTAGGTGACCATAGGTGCTTGGGTTTATCTCTGGGCTTTTTATCCTGTTCCATTGATCTATATTTCTGTTTTTGTGCCGCTGCCATACTATCTTGATTACTGTCATTTTGTAGCATAGTCTGAATTTAGGGAGCCTGATTCCTCCAGCTCTGTTTTTCTTTCTCAAGATTGCTTTGGCTATTCAGGGTCTTTTTTGTTTCCATACAAATTGTAAAATTATTGTTTTAATTCTGTGAAAAATGCCATTGGTAATTTAATAGGGATTGCATTGAACCTGTAGATTGCTTTGGGTAGTGTAGTCATTTTCACAATATTGATTCTTCCAATTCAAGAACTTGGTATATCTCTCCATCTGTTTGTGTCATCATTGATGTTTTTCATCAGTATCTTACAGTTTTTTGCATACAGGTCTTTTCCCTCCTTAGGTAGGTTAATTCCTAGGTATTTGATTCTTTTTCTTGCAATAGTAAATGAGATTGTTTCCTTAATATCTTTTCCTGATCTTTCGTTGCTAGTGTATAGGAATTCAAGAGATTTTTGTGTATTAATTTTGTGTCCTGTAACTTTACTATATTCATTGATTAACTGCAGTAGTTTTCTAGTGGCATCTTTAGGATTTTCTATGTATAGTATCATGTCATCTGCAAACAGGGACAGTTTTACCTCTTATTTTCTAATTTGAATTCATTTTATTTCTTTTTCTTCTCTGATTGCCGTGGATAGGGCTTCAAAAACTATGTTGAATAATGGTAGCTAGAGTGTACACCCTTTTCTTGTTCCTGATCTTAGAGGAAATGCTTTCAGTTTTTCACCACTGAGAATGATGTTTGCTATGGATTTGTCATATATGGCCTTTATCATGTGGAGGTAAGTTCCCTCTATGCCCACTTTCTGGAGAGTTTTTATCATAAATGGGTGTTGAATTTTGTCAAAAGCTTTTTCGGCATCTATTGAGATGCTCCAATGGTTTTTATTCTTCAGTTTTTAAAGATGGTCTATCACATTGATTGATTTACATATATTGAAGAATCTTTGCATCTCTGGGGTAAATCCTATTTGCTTATGGTGTATGATCCTTTTAATGTGTTGGATTCAATATGCTAGTATTTTGTTGAGGATTTTTGTGTCTATGTTCATCATTCATATTGGCTTGTAATATTCTTTTTTGTGATCTCTTTGTCTGGTTTTGATATAAAGGTGATGGTGGCCTCATAGAATGAGTTTGTGAGTAGTCCTCCCTCTGAAATTTTTTGGAAGAGTCTGAGAAGGATAGGTGTTAGCTCTTCTCTAAATGTTTGATAGAATTTGCCTGTGAAGCCACTTGATCCTGGACTTTTGTTTGCTGGAAGATTTTTAATCACAGTTTCAATTTCATTACTTGTGATTGATCTGTTCATATTTTCTACTTCTTCCTTCTAGTTCACTTCTACTTCTTTCTTCTATTTCTTTTTTCTAGTTCACTCTTGGAAGGTTGTACTTTTCTAAGAATTTGTCCATTTCTTTCACATTGTCCATTTTATTGGCATATCGTTGTTTGTAGTGGTCTCTTATGATCCTTTGTGTTTCTGCTGTGTCCGTTGTAATTCCTTCTTGTCCATTTTTAATTTTATTGATTTGAGTCCTCTCATTTTTTTTCTTGATGAGACTGGCTAAAGGTTTATCAGTTTTGTTCTTTTTTCTTCTCATAGAACCAGTTTTTAGTTTCATTGATTTTTGCTATTGTTTTCTTTGTTTCTATTTAATTTATTTCTGCTCTGATCTTAATGATTTCTTTCCTTCTACTAAATTTGGATTTTTTTGTTGTTCTTCTTCTTTCTCTAGTTGCTTTTGGTGTAATATTAGGTCATCTATTTGAGGTTTTTCTTGTTTCTTGAGGTGGATTGTATTGCTATAAACTTCCCTCTTAGAACTGCTTTTGCTGCATCCCATAGGTTTTGGGTCATCATGTTTTCATTGTCATTCATTTCTAGATATTTTTTGATTTCCTCTTTGATTTCTTAGTGATCCACTGGTTATTTAGTAGCATATTGTTTAGCCTCCATGTGTTTGTGGTTTTTACAGTTTTCTTCCTGTAATTTATTTCTAGTCTCATAGCATTGTGGTTGGAAAAGATGCTTGATATGATTTCAATTTTCTTAATTTTACTGAGGCTTGATACGTGACCCAAGATGTGGTGTCTCCTGGAGTATGTTTCATGTGCATTTGAGAAGCAGGTGTATTCTGTTGCTTTTGGATGGAAAATCCTATAAATATCAATCAAGTCTATCTGGTCTAATGTGTCATTGAAGGCTTCTGTTTCCTTATTAATTTTCTGTTGGATTGATCTATCCATTGATGTAAGTGGAGTGTTAGAGTCCCCTACTATTATTGTGTTACTGTCAATTTCCCCTTTTATGGCTGTTAACATTTGCCTTAGGTATTGAGGTGCTCCTATGTTGTGTGCATAAATATTTACAGTTGTCACATTTTCTTCTTGGATTAATCCCTTGATCATTATGTAGTGTCCTTCCTTGTCTCTTATAATAGTCTTTATTTTAAAATATATTTTGACTGATGTGAGTATTCCTACTCCAGTCTTCTTTTGATTTCCATTTGCATGGAATACCTCTTTCCATCCCCTCACATTCAGTCTGTATGTTTCCCTAGGTCTGAAGTAGGTCTCCTGTAGACAGCATATATATGGGTCTTGTTTTTGTATCCATTCAGCCAGTCTGTGCCTTTTGGTTGGAGCATTTAGTCCATTTACATTTAAGGTGATTATCAACATGTATGCTCCTATTACCATTTTCTTAATTGTTTGGTGTTTCTTTTTGTAGGTCTTTTTCTTCTGTTGTATTTCTTGCCTAAAGAAGTTCTTTTAGCATTTGTTGTAAAGCTGATTTGGTGGTGCTGAATTCTCTTAACCTTTGCTTGTCTGTAAACTTTTGATTTCTGCATTGAATCTGAATGAGATCTTTGCTGGGTAGAGTAATCTTGGTTGTAGTTCTTTCCCTTTCATCACCTTAAATATATCCTGCCACTCCCTTCTGGCCTGCAGAGTTTCTGCTGAAAAATCAGCTAATACCCTTAGGGGGATTCCCTTGTATGTTATTTGTTGCTTTTCCCTTGTTTCTTTTAATATTTTTTCTTTGTATTTAATTTTTGATAGTTTGATTAATATGTGTCTTCATGTGTTTTTCCTTGGGTTTGTCCTGTATGAGACTCTCTGTGCTTCCTTGACTTGGGTGACTATTTCATTTCCCATGTTTGGGAAATTTTCAACTATAATCTCTTCAAATATTTTCTGACACTTTCTCTTTCTCTTCTTCTTCTGAGATCCCTATAATTTGAATGTTTTGGGCATTTAATGTTGTCCCAGAGGTCTCTGAGACTGTCCTCATTTCTTTTAATTTCTTTCTCTTTATTCTGCTCTGCAGGAGTTATTTCCACCATTCTATCTTCCAGCTCATTTATGCATTTTTCTGCCTCAGTTATTCTGCTATTGATTCCTTCTTGTGCATTTTTCATTTCAGTTTTTGTGCTATTCATCACTGTTTGTTTGTTCTTTAGTTCTTCTAGGTCTATGCTAATCATTTCTTGTATCTTCTTGATTCATGCTTCCATTCTATTTCTGAGATCTTGGATCATCTTTACTATCATTACTTTAAATTTTTTTTCAGGTAGATTGCCTATTTCATCTTCATTCATTTGGTCTTGTGGGTTTTTACCTTGCTCCTTCATCTGCAACATATTTCCCTGTCTTCTCATTTTGTCTAACTTACTGTGCTTATTGTCTCTTTTCTGCAGGCTCCAGAGTCATAGTTCCTCTTGCTTCTGCTGTCTGCCCCCTGGTGGATGAGGTTGGTCCTGGGGCTTGTGTAGGCTTCCTGGTGGGAGGGACTTGTGTCTTCCCTCTGGTGGGTGGAGCTGAGTCTTTTCCCTCTGATGGGCAAGACCGTGTCAGGTGGTGTGTTTTGGGGTGCCTGTGAGCTTAGTATGACTTTAGGCAGCCTGTCTCCTGTTGGGTGGCACTGTGTTCGTGTCCTCCTGGTTGTTTGGGGTTAGGTGTCCAGCACTGGAGCCTGCAAGCACTTGGGTAAAGCCCAGTCTTGGTGTCGAGATAGATACCTCTAGGAGAGCAAACACAATTAATATTCCTTGGGCCTGGGAATTCTCTGGTGGTCCAGCATCTTGGACTCAGGGCTCCCATCTGGAGTCCCAGGCCTGAACCCTGGCTAGGGAACTAAGAACCTGCAAGCTGTGCAGCATGGCCAGAGAAAAAAGAAAGAAAAGAAAATAAAAAGAAAAATTTTTTAAAGTAAAAGGAAAGAAAAAAAACAAAACCCAAGAGAAATAGCAAAAACAAAAACAGAGAGCAACAACAGCACAACACACACACACACACACACACACACACACACACAAAAGGAAGAATACAAACAGATATACCAAATCCAAGACAAATGATAAGAATAAAACCAAGCTAACAGAAACGGAGAATCAGACAGAGAAGAAAAGAAAACCAAACCAAACAAAAAACCAAGCACAAACAGTAAAATGATCTCAAAGATCAGAGCAATCAATAAGGACTAAGCTAACAAAAACAAAAAATGAAAAATAAGACAAAAACAGAAAGTAAGCTAAAAAAAAGCAAAGAAAACATAAAACAAACACAGAAAAATGATAAAAAGTAGATGACTATAAAATTTTTATATATATATAAAAACAAAGGACAAAAACAAAACAACAAAAATAAAGTAAAAATAGAAAAATTAAAAAGATATATTAAAAAAATAGAAAAATAAAAAATAATAAAAACAACACCACCAACTGAACAAACTGAAACAAACAAAAAAGAATAATAGTAATAAGAATATTTTACTGAGGCCTCCTCTGTCCGTGTTCTGGCTCCCACAGTGAGACACAGCCAACCCCCATCCCCCAGCAAGCTCTGCAATATATCTAGGTAGGTCTCTGGGTCTGCTGTTGGCACTGTGAGGCCAGCTCAAACTCTGACCTGGTCCAACTCCCATGTGTACTTGTCCCCAAAGTACACTGCAGCAAAAGCTAAACTGGTCTCAGTTGTGGGAACACTCATCTATTCAGATATTCCAAAGATTTATTCCACAGGATTTATTAAGCAGACTGCAGGGATCTAATCCACAGCTTGTTCAGCTGCAAGGAGAGATTTCTGCACTCAGCTTTGGGTTTGCCCCCACCTCTGTGTGTGCACCACCCTCAGGCATCTCTTCCCCACCCAGGCAAGAGGGACGTAGGGGTTGGCTGGGGTTCATTGAGGGAGCAAAAACAGTGGCTGATTGGGGCACACTTACTCAGGCCTGGGAGGGGTATGGCGGTCACAACCGGGGTGTGTGTGAATTGCCTGCAGTGGTACAGACTGGCAGGCAGTTGCAACAGACTGGGGCACGCTCACTCTGGTGGGAGTCCCTCCCAGTGCCCGTACAGGCAGGGAAGAGCATGTAGAAGGAATAGCAGCCCTGCCCCTTGTGTGCCACTCAACAATGGAGCCTCATTTCCTAGGTAGACCACGCTTCCTCTAGGGGCATTCCCAGTCACAGAGCCACTCACTCCTGACCCCTCTGTTGTATCTGCGCAGCCAACAGCGTTCCTCTCTCGAGATCTTCTCTCTTAACCCTACACGTTAGCACTCAGCCCCTCTCAGCATTGGTGATTCGCATCTCAGGCAGGGCTGCCCAGGCTGATTCCCAAGGAGCGTTTGGGATGGGCGGCCCTCAGGACCCCGGAGCCTATGCAGGAGGCCTTGGCTTGAGGGGCAGGTGAACCTGCTCAGATGAGTGTCCCTCCCAGTGCTCCTGGAGACCAAAGAGTTGATAGGTGGAGAAAGGGGTTGCCATGGGAACCTACCCCTTGTGTACCACTCAACAATGACAACTTGCTTCTATGGTGTCCTGGGCTTTGTCTGAAAATTTTCCTGGTCGTGGAGCTCCTTACTCCTGTCCCTTCAGGCTGTCTTTACAGGTGGTCCCCCCCGGGCTCACACTCTAACTAACCCCCACTTTCCAGCACCCAGCCCCCCTCCGCAACAGGAGAAACAAGACTCAGGCTGTGGTGCACGGGGCTGCAGCACAGACCATGTGCGCAGTTCTTACTCTGTCCTGCCTTCCAAGACCATCTGCTGTGGTCTCCTTTTATTCCTCAGAAGATCCTTTTCTGTCCCAGCTGATTTCCCCTCCATGAGGGAGCTTTTCTTAGTGCAGGGTCTCTCCTCACCTTCAGCTTCCTGCCAAGGTTGCTGGGCCCTTTTTGATTCCCAAAATATCTTCTTCTTCTTCTTCTTCTTTTTAAAATATTTGTATATTTTTGGCTGTATTGGGTCTTAGCTGTGGCATGCGGGATCTTTCGCTGAGGTGTGAGGGCTATTCGTGTGGCGCGTGGGCTCAGTAGTTGCGGTGCATGGGCTCTCTGGTTGTGGCGCGTAGGCTCCCTAGTTGTGGCGCATGGGTTCCAGAGTGCATGGGCTCTGTCATTGCGGCATGTGGGCTTAGTTGCCCCACGCTGTGTGAGATATTAGTTCCAAGACCAGGGATTGAAACTGCATCCCCTGCACTGGAAGGAGTACTCAACCACTGGACCACCAGGGAAGTCAAAAATATATTCTTCTATTAACTGTTTTTATTTTAATTATGGTTCATACATTTCTACTTATTTCCAATCATATTTTTTATTATATGGCAGAGCTTTTGTACAAAAGAACATAGAAATTGAAATTAACAATATTTAACCCAAACACATGTGTGGCCCTATATTTGTTATTTCATTAGGGTGAAAGGGTACTGAGTCAGTCTACTCTAGAGTTGAGTTGGTTTTGAGCTCTGTTTCAGTTTTAGTTACATTCAGTTTCCCACTGATTTTAAATGTTTTTAAGTCAAGATCAACAAAGTCTCTTCATCAAAGTGAGCACAGTGCTGCCCAGTAACTAGATGCTAGTGAGCTATTTCTCTTAAGGCTTACCCTCAGTTTTCTATGCCTAGAGATATCTCTCACTGCTAGGGTTGTTTCTCACTCTCACAGTTGATTCCTCACTTACCCTTTGTTGAGGAGCTATTCCACACTCAGTGAATGGCTGTATTCCCTCTATGGTTTCTCTCCTTAGCCCTCCAGCCCTGTCCCAAACTTTCAGCACACTGCTGTTATACTCTTGGAGAAGACCACGTTAGAAAGAAGTGGCAGATGGGTGCAGACTCACTCTATAACTAGGGAACCTAGGTTATTAAATTTATCATATCACCCACACATAGCCATCAAAATTTGTTGAAAGTTTCTCCCTAACCTCAGCTAGGGAAGGTTCTTTTTATATATATATATATATATATATATATATATATATATTCTAGATATAAAAGCACTAAAGGTTCTCTTTAAGAAAAGGGTTGTCACACCCCCCACCCCCCAAAATAAAAGAGTTTTCTCTATGGAATTTTGTGAATCTAGAGTCTCTTCAAGTCCCTCAGGTCTCACAGAAGTCTTTCGTGACACCCCAACCTAAAGTGGACCCTTCCCTCCTGTTCCTCCCTGTCACATGAACTCATATTATAAATAGCATAGCATTTATCACCACTGCGTATTTTCCAATTTTCTTTTGAGTTACAAAAGCTCCAGGACAGTATAAAAACTTTTTTCAAAACAATCACATTGGGCTTCCCTGGTGGCGCAGTGGTTGAGAGTCCGCCTGCCGAAGCAGGGGACACGGGTTCGTGCCCCGGTCCAGGAAGATCCCATGTGCCGTGGAGCAGATGGGCCCGTGAGCCATGGCTGCTGAGCTTGCACGTCTGGAGCCTGTGCTCCGCAACGGGAGAGGCCACAACAGTGAGAGGTCTGTGTACCACAAAAAAAAAAAAAAAAAAAAAATCACATCATCAAGAATGTTATCTGCATGTATATACATACACTATATATGTAATAAAAATATATAAAATATATGCAATGAAGATTTTAGAATAAATGCATAAGAAAATAGCATATAGATGAGAACTGGTTAACTTATCTGCATGTATATACATACACAATATATGTAATAAAAATATATAAAATATATGCAATGAAGATTTTAGAATAAATGCATAAGAAAATAGCATATAGATGAGAACTGGTTAACTTAAGAATGAGAAATAACAGAAATTTAGAATCAGCTTTCGCAAAAAATTAAATTGTTTGCAAAACTATCAGTTTTAAATTAAATATTGGTTCAAAATGCCAGATGAGAGGAATTAAGATTTAAATCAAGGAAATACAGGATATTTTAGAAAGGAGATTTACATATTATGGTAGGCAGAATAATGGCTCTCCAGAGATGTCCGTGTTCCAATACCCAGAATGTGTGAATACGTTACCTTATATGGCAAAAAAGACTTTGCAAATGTGATTAAATTAAGAACTTTAAAATAAGGAGATCATGCTTGATCTTCTCTGCATTTCTAGTGTAATCATGAGGGTCATTGAAAGATGAAAAAGAGGCAGAAGAGACAGAGAAGGGAACATAATGATAGAAACAAAGGTCACAGTGATTTGATAGCTGAGGGAACGTGGGGCTCCAAGCCGAGGAATGCAGGTCACATCTAGAAAATGGAAAAGGCAAGCAAGTTGATTCCTTCCCTGGAGTCTCCACAAGGAATGCAGCCCTGCTCTCACCTTGATTTTATCTCAGTGAGACTCATTTCAAACTCATGAACTCTAGAAATGTGAGATAATAACTTTTTATTATAAACCACCAACTTTGTGAAGTTTGTTACAGCTGCAATAAGAAACTAATGCACATGTTAATGTCCATTTGAGTTATTATTCTTATATTTTAATCAATATATGTTGCAATCATAGGTAGTCATGCATTGCATTATTTGTCCCCATCTTTGAGGGGAAAAGAAAAACAAAAAACAAACGAGAGCATAAATTTGCAACATGCAGGTTTAAAAAATAATCCATAGATTAGAATGATAAAATGTGAGGATTATACTTTCTTCCATAAATAATGTGCAGTTTTTGATTGATTCTTTTTTTATAAATAAATCCACAGGTAAGCAACAATCTATTGTATAAGTATTTTCCCTGTGTTGTTGTTATTATTATTATTATTAGTGGTAGTAGTAACATGTGTTTTAAAAAAAGTGTTTTGCAGGAAAGGATTAACTCAGCACACCTGAGTAGCTCAAAACCTGCACATTGCCTGCACAGACTGTCTTCAGAACTGCCTATTGTCTGGCTCCTGGGAGATGAGGTCTAAGCCCTTCAATCTTGTGCCTGACGTGATCATTGTTGTATGCCTGTTTCTAAATTGTGATTTAGAGTGGACACTTATTTTTGCTCTGTAGTGTTGACATGTGAGAAGCCAACCTCAGTCACGCAGTGCTGCATGCCTACATGACTGACCCCAATAAATACCCTGGAGCTTAGGTGAGCTTTTCTGTTTGGCAATACTCCATACATATCATACATAGTTGTTGCGAGAAGTAAATGCTTCCATGTGACTCTACTGGGATAAGACACCTGGATGCTTGCTTCTTGTTTTTCTTGGAATTTTCATCATGCATCTTTCACTTTGCAGACTTTAAGCTGTATCTTTGCACTGTAGTTAGCCATAACCATGAATATAATCACGGTTTTTTTTAGAAGCTTCTTGAAAATCATGGTAACTGTGAATGGTTTTGAGATCTCTCAACCCAATGTAAAATTTTTTCTTGCCTTATTTACTAAACTATATAATTCTAATGTATATGAGATTAGGATTACAAAGGCTGTTTTAAAAATCAGTTATTACTAACTTGATAATGATTTCAATAAATTGGAAATATAACAAAACATAGCTAACATCTGAGTGAGTTCTGTTTTCTAAGCACCATGACAAGAACTTTACATGATAAAGGGCTCTTTATTCTATGAGGTTAAAATCCATAATGTGATTGTTCTATTATATAAATTGAGAAAATCTAATCATTCCCTAAAAATCAGTGTTATTAGGCAAAACTGCCTCTGGAGTCTTTGCTTCCAGTAATTATTCTTGTATTTGGTATAATGTACCTCAGAATATTGATTATAATGATGTCAGTGAATTTGAATTGTGAAGTGTACTTTTCAATGATAGTCAGTATTTACTTCTGTCGTACGATACCTAACTATTAAACTTTAATTTTGTTCATGTACTTTATAAGTAATATGTTTGTATTATGGATCATTCAGTGGCCATGACTTCAGCAAAGATGTGGAGAGAGTGAATAGCAGTAAAATGTATGGTACTATAAGTGAACGCAAAAAATAACAGGTAGTGGCCCATTTTTAAAGTAAATTTATTAGTGGAATTCATATCTTATTATAAACTAGATATACATCCACACAGTTAAATGATGACAATCTGATTTATGTATATTTTAAATTAAACCTTTTATTTATTTATGCAGTACTAAAAATGTTGCTTACTCTGTCTTGTTTGGTATTTATTCATTAGAATAACAATTTTGTTTATACCTTCATAGAAGAAAGTGTTAGAAAAAGATTTTAAGCCCCAAGCAATTACTTCCTTGCCCCTGGAATACTATGACTCAGATAAGCTTTACAAAGAACATAAGTACTAGTTCAGCTTTTCTTTGGTAACTCTTACCTTGCTTTTGTTTCAAAAGCTGATTCAGACCATTTCTAGAGGGAATTCTGGAAGAGAGAGCTTATTGAGGCAAAATACCTCTAAGAAAATCATGCTTCATACAAGAGGGGTATGTTTTTTGTTTGTGTGTGTATATTTATGTGAGAGAAAGCATACCCTCAAAATCTCTAAAGCCAAAGGAACATTAAAAAATAATGTTTTCTATTTCATCATGTTACATTGATTTTCTCCTGTGTTACATAAAACTGATAGTTGAAATTTCCTGGTATCTTTAATAAGCTAAACTGAAACTGGTTGCAATTTAGCTTCTCGTGATGCTAAATAGAACTATTTTTAAAAAGTAGAGATGGGGCTTCCCTGGTGGCACAGTGGTTGAGAGTCCGTCTGCCGATGCAGGGGATGCAGGTTCGTGCCCCGGTCCGGGAGGATCCCACATGCCGCGGAGCGGCTGGGCCCGTGAGCCATGGGGAGAGGCCACAATAATGAGAGGCCCGCATACCGCAAAAAAAAAAAAAAAGTAGAGATGAGAATAAGGTTATTTTCTTTCCCTGTGCTTGAAACTCTACTGCCACTACTTAATTTTCAATTTCCTACTCCTAGCAAGTTGCCAAAAAGCAAAATTACCTTGAACAAAAAAGCTGTGAAGCCATGTTAATATTCTATTAAAAAATTATTACCAAAAAACTACCTTTTCAGGTGCCCATATGCAAGCTATCCCAAATCTGTGAATGAATATTTTAAATTATCGTTATATTTTTATACAATACTAAACAAAAAATATGTCTCATCATTCTTTTTTTAATGCAAAAAGAGTTCTCAAAGATATATAGCCCAACAACAACAAAAAGATATATAGCCCATCTAGTGGTAATTAAGTAAATCCTTACCAGTACAATTTAATGTTTTCTATAGTGTATTAATATAAACAATCAGACATTGAAAAAAATTTAAATCGAGAGAATGTTTGCTGCATAAATGTAAGAATTAATTAGATTTTTAAAAATATTATTTATTTTAATTGATTTAATGAAAATCCAAATAATACACCATGTTCCAAAATGACATTGAACCATTCTTCTCAAATGAGCTGGTATGAATTAAAATTTGGGGAAAGTAAATCTAATACTGTGATCATCTGACCATTATTACAGCATAAATTTAAATAAGTAAATTAGATATAAATTAAAAATTATAAAGAAACAACAAGACAGCCAATTTTAAAGCATTTTCCACTATTGAAAAAGGACAGTGATCTTGATAATTTTTATAATAGCCTTTCAACTTAATAACTGTATGTTAAAGTCTATGTAGAATGTAATGGTGGTCCTGAAGATGTCCATGAATCTCTATGGACAAAGGGTCTTTACATGCAAATTGATTAAGGTAGACTAGAACAGTGCCCTCAAATGTTAATGTGTAAACATATAACCTAGCTGTCTTGTTAAAATGTGTTTTCTGATTTAGTGGGTCTGGGATGGAGTTTGCGAGTCTGCATTTCTAACAGACCTCGAGGTAACGTCAATGGTCTTGGTCTAAAGACCTCATTTTGAACAGCAAGAGTTAGATGGCCCTGCTGTTTATTGACTTTTTGATTCTTCAGATCTAGTTCCAGATCTGCAGGAAAGAATGAAATAATAGAGCTATTATATGACAGTAGATTATTTTAATAGCAGAAGAAAAAATAAATTGCTTTCTTGTCTAAGAAGAGATTTGAATTAATTTTGAATGTGGGTATGGGAAAGCTGTGCATGGAAAAAATTATTTTGTTGTTAGTGTTGAAAGATGGGTGAAAGTTCAGGATGCAGAGACTAGAAAGAAGAGTTTTGTGTGAAGAGGAAACAGCAATCAGAGTGAGTAAGGATCTATGGGTAAATTTAGGGAGATTGTCATATGGTCATCTGAGCTTAGAATGTCTGGTGGAATGTAGGGAAAACATGGATACAAAGTTCTCCGTGCCGTGTTTTAAGCCAGTCTTGCAGGCCAATCTAAGAAATTAAAAACAGCAATTTGGTGCATTTTGTATAGTAACTGCTTGTTTATGTATTTTTAAAATCAAAGGACAGAAAGTTCAACATAGTAGCATTTATTTGCTCTGTATAATATTTCCCAGAAAAGAGCTTGTGCTAGTTCCATATTGCATGAAAACAACTTTTAAATCGCTTCTCAATCCTATCAGACCCAATGTCTCTTCCTTACAACAAATATATTTAGAGTTCCTTTTACTACACTGAACTGAGATGCATAGAAATGATCACCTAAGACCATTCAAGCGTTTTAAATCAGAATGATGCACTAATTTTAACTAAAAAGGGAAATAAAAGGGAGATAAGTTATATTTCAGTGAATGAATGCCTACAGTGAACTACATAAATAATATAATAAAGTAGTCAGGTGCTTGCACCCATATGTGGATTAACCCTAAATGTAAAAGCTACAAATGCAGAACAATAAAGATTTATTTTCCTGGTAATTCAAACACCATAAATAGTCTGATCTAGGATCATCTGCTAAATAATGAACAGTTTTGGTAACACTGCCAATAAAATTAAGTATAATCTTTCTTAAATTTATATAGGATTGAATTCCTGGATAATTCTGTTTATATTAAAATTATGCACACAATAGTTTATGCATGATACTGTGTTTACATATAAATCAGAATAATGTCCTAGGTGAAGATAATTAATAGCTGATTTTCATATACATGAATGACTTATAGGATATACAGACCTTGTGCAGGGTGGGGAGCAAATCTTCATTGGTGACTCACTGCATTGGAGGATATCAAGAATCTCTGGAGACTGTGGTGCCAACTCAGTGACTGTGAATATCAAAAAGACCCTATGAATTTCAATCTGCCTGAATGGTGTCTCAACTGATGAAATCACAAATGATCTTCTCAAGCTTATTATCTCGCAAACTGTTCAAATAAATTGTGAATCATTTTGTTAATACAAGTTCACAATTGAGCAATATTTATTGTGTCAGAAAAAAAACCTGAGAATGAGGAGCCTCTATTTCATTTAAAAGTGACTTTAAAAATTCAACATAAAAGCTTTATCAAAGTTTTCTTTCCTGGTGAGATTTTTAAAAAATGTAACTATTCTGTTGGATAGCATTTTGGGGGGGATTTCTAATAGTATATATGCAATCATTTATTATGTATTATAAAACATTTGTTGTTAAATGCAGAAATTTAATGTCTTAACTAGAATTTTGTTTAATGTCCTTTTAGATCCTTTTGTCATGTTATATAATTAAGTCAAAATCTCACTATAAACTTAATGATGTTAACATTCATTAATGGTGCTTATTAGTAACTTGTGCATTTTTAATGGATTAACATAGTAGATTAACACTGTAGGAGCTCTTTCTTAAGCTGAAAAATCAGTTTCTCCTGTGGATTTAAAAAGAAAATATTGAAATACATTCATAAGATGTATTAGTAAGTATCTGCAATTTCTTCTAAATATAGAAAATGTTAGATGACATAAAAAGTCTTTTATAACACCAGAAGCTTTATCAACAACTTCTGATGGGAATGTACTATTGGCAATATATTGTCACTTTTTAAGAAACAAAATTAAAGGCAGCTGTGAGGTTTTATATAATTATACAATGTAAAATAATAAAATCCAAAATTTCTTCAAGTTGACTCATCTTCCAAATATATCAATTAAAAATATCTAACTCCATTCATCCCTCAGTGCTCACTTAGGTCGTTTCCATGTCTTGGCTATTGTAAATAATGCTGCTATGATATGCAGGTGTTGGCATCTCTTTATGGCATAGTGTTTTGTTTCCTTCAGGTATATTCCCAGAAGTGGAATTGCTGGATCATATGGTAGTTCTATTTTTATAATTCTTTGAGAAACCTCCATGTTATTTTCCATAGTGACATTTTATTCACATCCTCACCAGTATTTGTTCTTTCGTTTTTTGATGATAGCCATTTTAACAGGCGTGAGGTGAAATCTCATTGTGAAATATAAATATATATATATGAATATATGAATATTATTCAGTAATAAAAAAGAAGGAAATTTGCAACAATCTGGGTAGACCTTGAGGGCATTATGATAAATGAAATAAGTCAGAAAAAGACAACTACCGTATAATGTCACTTATATGTGGAAGCTAAAAAAAAAGGCAAAAACCAACCAGCCAAATAAGCAAAAAAACCACACAAAAAACAAAACCCAAAACACCCCCAAACTCATAAAAAAAGAGGTCAGATTTGTGATTACCAGAGGTGAGGGATGGGGAGCATTTAACAGAAGTGGACAAAAGGTACAAACTTACAGTTATAAGATAAATAAGGACTGGGGTTGCAATGTATGTGATGACTATAGGAAACACTGCTGTATGGCACACTTGAAAGTTGCTAAGAGAATAAATCCTAAGAGTTCTCAGCACAAGGAAAAAAACATTTCTTCTCTCTCTCTCTCTTTTTATTTTTAAGTATCTTTATGACATGATGGATGTTAACTTAACTTACTGTGGTAATCATTCATTTCACAGTATATGCAAATCAAGTCATTATGTTGTACACCTTAAATTTACACAGTGCTGTGTGTCAATCACATCTCAATAAAAATAGGAAAAAACCCTGAAGATTTTGTACTAAAGAAGCAGGGATATTTCTTGACATTTGAGAGAATGGAACCATGTGAATAGCAAACAAGGTAAAAAAATACACACTTATATGACATTTTGTACTTGACGTTGTGGTAGCAAAACTCCAAGATGGTGCCCAATGATTTTTGCCTCTTGATACTCATAGACTTGTGTAATTTTCTCCTGTTCTGTATCAAGATGGGTCTGTGTGACCAATAGATTCTGTTAGAAATGATGCTATGTCATTTCCAAGATCAGGTCGTTAAAGGCATTTCTGTTTCCTCCTTGCTCTCTCTCTCTCTCTCTCTCTCTCGGATCACTTGCCATGGGGGAAGCCAACTGCCACGTCATAAAAACATTCAGGTAACCTTGTGGAGAGGACAGTATGGCAAGGAATAAGGTCTTCTTGCCAACACCCTTGGTGATAAAGATGCCTTTTATTTTTATCAAACGACAATATGTGTGACATAATCTGAATACAAATTACTCTATGGAGTTCCTTAGTCATCTTCTCTCTTTTAAAATTGATCTATAGTTTTTAATAGAATTATTTTTAGGTCACTTTAAAGTTCACAGCAAAACTGAGTGTAAATTACAGAGCATTCTCATAGGCCCTCTGCCCACACATATGCAAAACCTCCCCCCATTATCAATATCCCCCACATCTGTTACATCTGATGAACCTACATTAACACATCATAACCACTCAAAGTCATAGTTTACATTATGGTTCACTCTTGGTGTTGCACGTTCTGTGAGTTTGGACTGATGTATAGTATTATTGTACAGAGAAGTTCCACTGCCCTAAAAATCCTCTGTGCTCTACCTAATCATCCCTCTCTCCTTCTTAACCCATGACAACCACTGATCTTTTTATCATCCCCATAGTTTTACCTTTGCCAGAATGTCATGGAGTTGAAATCCAACAGTATATATGATTAGTTTCTTTCACTTAGTAGTATGCATTTGTTTCTTGATGTCTTTTCACATCTTGATGGTTCATTTCTTTTTAGTACTGAATAATATTCCACTGTCTGGGTGTACCACACTTATTTATCCATTCACTTATTGAAAAATATCTTGAATTGCTCCCAGTTTTTAGCAATTATGACTAAGTCAACTTCTTTATGCTAACTAAATAATAAAAATGATCAATTTATGTAACTTCAAACAAAGAATTGTGTTTTCATAATATGTAATTAATTTCAGAATGTTTGCTATTATATAATGCAAATTTTATAGGTGTCAGAACTTAAAAGTTGTCATTTTCAAGTGTCAAGATTTCTATGCTGTTAGAAATTAGCATTAAAAGTTTTTAGCCACATGAAAGTAAAAAAATCCCGTTCATTTTCAGACTATAAAAAGAGATACTTGAGGCTTCCCTGGTGGCGCAGTGGTTGAGAGTCTACCTGCCGATGCAGGGGACATGGGTTCGTGCCCTGGTCCGGGAAGACCCCACATGCCGTGGAGCGGCTGGGCCCGTGAGTCATGGCCGCTGAGCCTGCGCGTCCGGAGCCTGTGCTCCATAATGGGAGAGGCCACAGCAGTGAGAGGCCCGCTACCGCAAAAACAAAAACAAAAACAAAAACAAAAGATACTCGAAATGATTCTATCAAGTGATATAATATCGATAATGTATAAAATCTAAATAACCTTGGATATCTGTGCTAGTTTATTGGAAATTTTTTTTCAAAAATCTTTATATTCTTTTCCTAGAGCCTGGATCATGTCCTGAAATAATCCCTAATTCTCTGCCTACTTTCTTTTTTATCTTGGTAATTCACCCTAGTACAGGCAGACTGATTTTCTTTACCACTTTTGTCACTGGAACCCAAATATGTGTTTTGAAAGATCTTTCACATAAAATGAACAGAGAAAAAGAATGGTAACTGAATGGTGTTGTGGGGAGGATGGCAGATAAGGGCTAATGCTTCAAAGTTAAGAGAGAAAATGATAAAACATAGATATGGGTTTCATGCCAATTGAGATTATATGGTAGAAATCTGAGGATATTTCATATAATAATTTGAACTTTCTCCATGATAATGTTTTACTTGGTTGCCTTATGACTTCAGCTCTCTGATGGATTCAAGAAAATATATAATTTTGAATTTTATCTGGCTTTTTTTTTACTGTTAGATTGAGAGCAAAAGTCTTTGTAGACTTCTATGTCCTAAGTAAAAAGAGGTCCTTTTTGTTACTTTGGATATTTTAATGGTTAAATTAGAACTTTCCCTTTACCAGGCCAGGGAACTGAGCACTGAGGGGATTCCAGATATCTATTTAAATGTAGCCAAACCAGCAGTCTGCAGAATAGTAGGCAATTTCTCCATATTTTTCAGAATACTTGCTAGGGTTTGTGTCACTGGGGTAGGCTCTTTGTGGTCTAGCGCCTCCACCTATTCGGTATATTTTTCAGCCTTCAGGTCCTTTGGAGTTCAGAGGGCAGAAGTTAGTGAACTCCTAGAATGCCTTCTCTTGGCACTCCTGCCTCAATCTCTGCTTTTTTTTTTTTTAATGAAAGTCTGGAGTTTCTCTGATCTATTTTTCTCAGCTCTCCTGTTCTGCCCAGTTGCATTCTGAGACTAGCTACCTTGCACCTGATGGATAGAGTGTCCATAACACGTGGGAACACTCAACTCTCCTTTTCTGCTACAGCTTTTGGCGTGCTTCTGCTGAACATTTAGTGAGCAACTATGTAAGAGGTAGCCGGTGGGTGCAGACTCACTTTGTGCCTGGACTCTTTGGGATTTTAATCTCTCTTGCCAGCCCAGGAGCAGATAACTAAAGTCTCTTGAGTTCTGCTGCTTTCACAGACCTTCATCATAGTGGCCTTGGGTTATCTACTCACAGTTCCACAATTATTAATGAAGCTCTCAACTGAAAAGCTTTTCACTTTCTGGAATTTATTTTATTTAGGTTTCTTTGAGTCTTCAAATTTTCCTCATTTTAAAGAAAACTTAGATTGTAATGTTTGTTAGTGTGAACCTGCAGTCTTGCAAATTTCCATATCCAAACTGGAAGCAGAACATGTTCTCAGTTATTTTAAATTTAATTTTTGTTGTTGTTACGTTTGCATCTGTAAAATCTTTTTGAAATTCACTAGACAAAGTCAACTATAAGTGAACTACACATATTCATAATATTTTTCAATGTGAGTGCCTAAATTGAAATGCTGTTTTGAACACTGACTTCTTAGGGGATTGGTTTTTGCAAACATATTAGCAAAGCAATGATGGGGGGAAATCGTGCTCCTTTCAAAATACCAGTAAGCTGTCTTCACTATCAAACAGTTTCATCACATTGGTCTTTTCCAACCACACACACAAAAAAAGACATCTGGGAAGAGAGAAATTATCTCTTCAGATTGAGCCCCAAGGAGGCATTTGCTTTCATATTTGGGGATCAAACAAAAGAGGAAGTGGTTACATTCCACAGCTTTCTCTCTGCAGGCTATTTTTAGGCCACTTAATCTTTTATCATCCCATTTTAATCTCTTATGCTCCACACCTACACTATGTTATTAACCCCTAACCTAGTCTCTCTTGTTCTAGTGTGTCCTTTATTGGATATCCTTCAACAACCATATTGAACAACCAAAAATACTACTTTCATCATATTAATTTTCTTTTAAAAAATCAGTGTCCATTATACATGACATAAAGATGCCAAAGCAAGAGTGGAAACATAGAAGCATTTTAACTAAACTGGCATTTTATATTAGAAAATATTATAACACTAAGATCATATTAGTTTATAATATTTATTGCTCATTTCATGTCAGGTACAATTCTAAGTTCATTATGATAGATTGACTCAATTAATTCCCACTAAAACTGTGTGATGTGAGTAATATTATTATCATCAGCTCTGCTTTACAGATAAGGAAATAGCACAGAGAGATTGAAGACGTTGCCCAAGGTCCAAAACATATACGGTTCCAAGTTGGTTATTTGACTTCTCTAGAACCTAAAAATGTAACCAATACACCATTACCTCAGTTGATAAAATTATATATAAATATTAATAGAATGTAAAGTGTGTGTCTAATATAATCATTTAAAAGAGGTGGTAAAAAATGCTGTTCCTCCATTTTGCTTCATTATAAAATGATAAATTTTAGAAAGTTTAGATTTATTTTGTTTTGGTAGTTTAATTGGAGAACTTGAATTTTACTTGCTGTGAAGTATCTTTAGAAGTCAAGGAGAAAGATCAATTCAATATATGATCTATATGCTAATGGAAACCTGGCCCAGTGTTAAAGCAACTGGAACAGATATGGGTTGTTATTCCACCTGGAAAGTAGTTTGGGAGCAGGGGGGTAGAGGTAACTTTAGTAGCCAAAATTTAATTCAATAAGCACTCATTCAATTCCTGGCCTAGGAAGTTTTTTCTTTGTTTGTTTGTTTGTTTGCCTCTCACTGTTGTGGCCACTCCCGTTGCAGAGCACAGGCTCCGGACGCGCAGGCTCAGCAGCCATGGCTCACGGGCCCAGCCGCTCCGTGGCACGTGGGATCTTCCCAGACCAGGGCACGAACCCGTGTCCCCTGCATCGGCAGGCAGACTCTCAACCACTGCGCCACCAGGGAAGCCCAGGGAGTTTTGATAATAACAATAATAATGAACATGTAAGCCACACTTCTTAAGTTTTACGTGTTATCCTATTTGCTGATTGCTACCATGTCTTCAACATCGGAGAGGCTCTCTTAGAACATAATTATGGAAAGACATTTTTCTATTCAAACTTCCACTTATAAAGGGATAAATCTATGAATAATGAGTATTCTAAAAATCAGTACTAGCTAGTGAATACCTAGATTTATGCTACAATAGAAAAACCAAATACATGCATTGACCTTTCCAAAGATTTGGATCTGTGGAGACCACATGCACGGGTAACTTACTGAATACAAGGAACTCTTCTTTTGAGGAGGACAAGGTAAATTTGGAGAACAATCCCATCTTGAGTTGCAAGATCCTTCCTCCAATCATTACTGATAAATTCTCACAATACTTAGCACAATGCCCTGTATCTAATAGCCATTCAATCAAAATATATTGAATTGATAAATAAAATTAGTTCTAGGGTACATGATAAAATTTAATTGCTAATATCATAATGAAAACTACAGTATTTTAACTATACCTTTTTAGAGTAAAAATGTATAGCTTTATAGTTTGAAGTTAAAGATTAGTGTGTTATCCCCAGTCCTATAACTAACTCTCAAATTACACTTGTGTAAGTAATTAATCTCTGGGTGACCAAGTTCTCTCATCTGTAAAGCAGATACAATAATTATTATTGCCTACCCTGTGGGCATAGTGTGAGGATTAATGAGGTAATTTCTAAAAGCTAGTTGCTTGAAAGGTATTTATATTTATAACATCTTTCTGTTCCAGGCTATTTGTTTTATTTTCATCATATAAAATCAAAGTCTAAATGTTTTACAAAATAATTTTAAGTTTTAAGGTTTAAGTCTTTTAATTTTAAGTTGACCAATTACCACTAACAGAGACCTGATGGCTCAACGAGAGTTGAAATGTAGCAATAATAATTGAAATCTTAACTAATATTTCTGTAGTGGTTTTTTTTATTGGCTATATATTTGTGTTGTACAATATATCCCTGTAGTTGTTGTTTTTTTTTTCTTTTTTGGCTGCACTGTGCAGCATGCAGGATCTTAGTTCCCTGACCAGGGCTCTAACCTGTGCCCCATGCAGTGGATGTGTGGAGCCCTAACCATTGGACATCCAGGGAATTCCCTCTATAGTGTTTTATATGTCTTTTATTTTATTTTATTTTATTGGAGTATAATTGCTTTACAATGTTGTGTTAGTTTCTGCTATACAGTGATGTGAATCAGCTATATGTATACATATACCCCCTCCCTTGTTGACCTCCCTCCCCCACCATCCCACCCATCTAGGTCATCACAGAGCACCTAGCTGAGCTTCCTGTGCTATACAGCAGGTTCCCACTAGCTATCTATTTTACACATGGTAGCATATTTGTGTTAAACCTAATCTTCCAATTCATCCCACCCTCCCCTTCCCCCCCCCACCCTGTGTCCACATGTCCATTCTCTACATCTGCGTTTCTATTCCTGCCCTGCAAATAGGTTCATCTGTACCATTTTTCTAGATTCCACATATATACGTTAATATACGACATTTGTTTTTCTCTTTCTGACTTACTTCACTCTGTATGACAGACTCTAGGTCCGTTCACATCTCTACAAATGACCCAATTGCATTTCTTTTTATGGCTAATATTCCATAGTATATATGTACCACATCTTCTTTATCCATTCAACTGTCAATGGACATTTAGGTTGTTTCCATGTCCTGGCTATTGTAAATAGTGCTGCAAAGAACATTGGGATACATGTGTCTTTTTGAATTATGGCATTCTCCGGGTATATGTCCAGTAGTGGGATTACTCGGTTGTTTGGTAGTTCTATTTTTAGTTTTTTAAGGAACCTCCATACTGTTCTCCACAGTGGCTATATCAATTGACATTCCCACCAACAGTGCAAGAGGGCTGCCTTTTCTCTGCACCCTCTCCAGCATCTATTGTTTGTAGATTTTTTGATGATGGCCATTCTGACTGCGTGAGGTGATACCTCTTTGTAGTTTTGATTTGCATTTCTCGATAGATTAGTGATGTTGAGTATCCTTTCATGCGTTTGTTGGCAATCTGTATATCTTCTTTGAAGAAATGTCTATTTAGGTCTTCCACCCCTTTTTTGATTGGGTTATTTTGTTTGTTTTTTGATACTGAGCTACATGAGCTGTTTGTATATTTTGGAGATAAATCCTTTGTCCACTGCTTCATCTGCAAATATTTTCTCCCATTCTGAGGGTTGTCTTTTCATCTTGTTTATGGTTTCCTTTGCTGTGCAAAAGTTTTTTTCATTAGGTCCCATTTCCTTATTTCTGTTTTTATTTTTATTATTCTAGGAGGTGTGTCATAAAAGATCTTGCTGTGATTTATGTCAAAGGGTGTTTTTCCTAGGTTTTCCTCTAAGAGTTTTATAGTGTCTGGCCTTACATTTAGGTCTTCAATCCATTTTGAGTTTATTTTTGTGTATGGTGTTAGATAGTGTTCTAATTTCATTCTTTTACATGTAGTTTTCCCAGCACCATTTATTGAAGAGACTGTCTTTTCTCCATTGTATATTCTTGCCTCCTTTGTCATAGACTAGGTGACCATAGGTGCATGGGTTTATCTCTGGGCTTCCTATCCTGTACCATGGATCTATATTTCTGTTTTTGTGCCAGTACCATACTGTCTTGATTATGGTAGCTTTGTAGTATAGCCTGAAGTCAGGGAACCTGATTCTTCCAGCTCTGTTTTTCTTTCTCAGGATTGCTTTGGCTATTCAGGGTCTTTTGTGTTCCCATACAAATTGTAAATTTTTTTGTTTTAATTCTGTGAAAAATTCCATTGGTAATTTGATAGGGATTGTATTGAACCTGTAGATTGCTTTGGGTAGTATAGTCATTTTCACAATATTGATTCTTCCAATCCAGGAGCATGGTATATCTCTCCATCTGTTTGTGTCCCTAGGTATTTTATTCTTTTTGTTGGAATGGTAAATGGGACTGTTTCCTTGCTTTCTCTTTCTGATCTTTTGTTGTTAGTGTATAGGAATGCAGGAGAGAATACGTGTATTTTAAATTGAACATTCTTTTGGGTAAGTGATCTTGTTTTCTAAAAGTTCAAACTTTCAAAATTTTCTTTTTACTTTTTTGATCCAATAGTTAGATACCAAAAGCTGCTGCGATCTATCTAGAGAAAGGTTCTTCCACTTTAGCACTACTGGCATACTGAATCTAGACTAATTTGTTTTGGGATGACTTTCCTGTGCATTATACGATGTTTAGCAGCATCCTTGGCCTTTACTCACTAGATGCCAGTAACAACCCCCCATGGCTGCTGTTCAAAAATGTCTCCAGTTTTGATGTTACCAATTGTCCCCTGCAGGACAAAATTACATTCAGTCGAGAACCACTGCCCTAGAAGAGTTAAATAGGGTGAATGGCCTATCCAAACTCTGCAGTAAAATCAATTTAAACAATATTAACACTCGGGAAATGCACAGATAGACATACACACACACACACACACACACACACACATACCCCTAAGGGGACCATGTAGCTTAGTTTGCCTGGCATAGGTCTGATTTACACTTGATATCCTAGCATCTGGTCTCATTACCATTTGTACTATATTTTCAATTTTGTAATGGAGTATCATTATTAATCCATGTGAAAAATAAACAGGTGAGGATTTCATTGACTTACAATTTGTACTTCCAGTTTCTTCCATTTTTTGCCTTATTGTGTATAGGATCTGTTCTGGGTGGTGAACAGAGTTTTCACTTTAAGACCTTGTTAATATGATCGATGTACCCATTTCTTGTTTACTCTGCCCTTTCCTGAGACAATGAAACTGAAGCTTCCATCTGGAGGCAGTATGCTGAGTGGTGTGGAGAGGAGGAGCTAGAGCTCCCCCCAGATATGACACAGAGGTGGGATCATGCTTTCCACCCCTGCCAGTCACTGGATGCACCAGCTAGTCATGCTTTGGTTCATGCATGGAGCCTCAAGGTGGGTAGTCAGTGGGGATCAGTGGGAAAGGTAAGAACTTCTAGGTTGACTGTACAGGAAATTTATGTAGAAAGTAGAGACTAAGGAATACCATTTCAGAACATATATCTTGCTGTGGTTGTTTTTAAATTTATTGTATAGTGGAAATTTACAAATATTTATTTTAAAGTTTGATTTTTAAAAATTTACAATAAATTATTTTAATGCAAATAAATGTATAAAAATAAAGTTGATATTTAAGGGAAGTTTAAGTATTTCATTGATGTGCATGCACTGTACCAAAATGTTTGTTGACTTTTATGATACCACTGATCCCCACTGACTGTGAGCCCATCTTGGTCTGGTGTTTTCATTTTTTGGTTAATGATTTATTAGCTGTTTGGGAAAAAATAGATTTATTTTTCACATGAAATACTACTTTCAATGTTTGAATATAGGTTTTCATAATCTAAAAATATATATTTTTATGTTTTTAATACAATGTAGTCTGTCATCAGTAAATTAATATCCAGATAAACAATTTATTAAGGCTTACAATTTCTAGTTGTACTTTCTTCATTTGAAGGAAGTATACCTTTAAATTGGTTTTCTCCCACATCAAAGAATGCAAAATCCACAGATCTTGTCTTCAGCAGATAATGTTTAAATGAGAATTATTCAATAGGCATAAGTGAATTGAAAAAAAAATAAACAATGCTAACACCTAGAAATGCCCACATAAAATATAACTGCTACTCTTAAAATATTATAAATTATTTCAACAGTACACATGTATTCTAAAGAATGTATTATTTCACCAAGAGAAATTGTTTTGTATACGTCTTAGGCTAGATAGTGATGCTGAAGCTGAATCCAGCCTCTGTACCCCGACACTGAATTAAATCTCAGAGACAGTTTTGGGTGAAGTAGAAAAGAATAGCTTTATTGCTTTTCCAGGCAAAAGGGGCCACAGAGGGCTAATGCCCTCAAAACTGTGTCCCAACTTGGGGGGCTTTGTGAGGAGTCTTATAGTCCAGGGTTGGGTTGATGAGGGGAATCAGGGTGAGTGCATGGCCTGCATTCCTTCAATCCACAGATCATCTGGCATCAGGTGCTGATGGGCGATCCGTGACCTTCTCTGGAATGAAGAGTGCTTCATCTACTAGTTAGCATCTTCCATTTCTTGGGGGTTTTAGCTCTGCAGGAGACCTCAAAGATTTTGTTATGACTATCCCTTGAGGGGGAACCAGGACCCTGCCCGCAAGGCTGTACTCTTGTTTCTTGACTGCTCTTCCCTGGCCTCCACATCCTCTCTCTTCCCTGATTAGCAACTGTTTGAACCTGCTCTTTGGGACTCAGAGAAGGGGACACAGAAAGGCTTTTGTGCCCAGGAGCCCCATAGAGTCCTGCTCAGTTTCAGTGCTATCAGCTAGAGATGCTTGGGGGAGGGAACTCCCCTGGATTCATACTATTTGTGGGAAACCCCCAGAGAACTTCCCTCGCACCCCTCCCACCAGAGCCCAAGTTGTGGTCTGACTGGTTCTTCTTGCGATTGCAAGATGCACCATAGCAACTGCTGTTGGGGAACTTTGAAAAATAGAGGTTTATTGCTAACAGGTCATGGACTTGCATGCCCAAGGGTCACACAGGGAGGTCCCACAGAGCCTGGACCAGGGCTCTGCCTTTGTTAGGGTCGAGGTTGGGGTACTTGACGTTTCAGGGGTTCACTGTTTACTGGTTAATTTAATACATAAGAGAAAGAATTAACGTGCAGGAAGGGAAAAACAAATGATCAGTTATCTAGGTCACGCATGGGTTTCTAAAAGGGGAACTTCATGGGTGGGGCAGCCTGTCTCTTTATCTAGTTGAGTAGCTGGCAATGTGTTTATTCAAGATGGGTGTCTCTGAATGGGTGCCTGGGCAAAGAAAAGCTTAAGGTTAGGCACTTGCCTTACAATCAAAAAAGCTAATTGTCAGGCACTTTACACTACAGACATTTAAAATATTTTATCTAAATTACAATTTGGGGGCTTCCCTGGTGGTGCAGTGGTTGAGAGTCTGCCTGCCGATGCAGGGGACATGGGTTTGTGCCCCGGGCCAGAAAGATCCCACATGCTATGGAGTGGCTGGGCCCGTGGGCCATGGCCGCTGAGCCTGCGCGTCCGGAGTCTATGCTCCACAACGGGACAGGCCACAACAGTGAGAGGCCCGCATACCGCAAAAAAATAAATAAATAAATTACATTTTTTTTAAAACAATTGAAGTTGTTACTGAAAATTTTCTCATTTTGTATGGTATTTTATTCTTTCCATTAAAGTGACACTTTTTTTAATCTTTTTTATTCTCCAATTTCTAACCACCACTTTTATTTTTAGGTTTTCCCATTGTCTTAGTTCAGGCTGCTATAACAAAGTACCATAGACTGGATAGCTTATAAACAACAGAAATTTATTTCTCACAGGTCTGGAGACTGGAAGGCCAAGATCAGGATGCCAGTATGGTTGGGTTCTGGTGAGAGCCTTGTCCTGGGTAGCAGACTGCTGTCTTTTTGTTGTGTCTTCACATGGCAGAAAAAGAGTGAAAGATCTCTCTCGGGTCCCTTTTATAAGGGAACTAATCCTTCTCATGAGGACTCCACCCTGTCACAACCTGGGCTAGAATTTCAACATAATGAATTGGAGCGGGGGAGGCATAAACATTCCATCCATAACACTCATGTTCTCCTATATTTTCAAATCTAACACATTTAGCCTTTACAAAATATTTTCACTCAACTATTTGAGAGAAAAATTCATGAATAAAACAATGTAGGATATGCAATAATTTTCATGTTTAAGTAGCTTGTTCTGCAGATGTGGTATGCAAAGGTGACATTTTAGCTAGTCATATTTTTCAAAGTGGTTGTGTGTTACTATAATAGTCATTTTACATGTAACAACTGCTGTGAAGTCATCCTTTTCTGCATTTTAATTTGGAAATTTTAGGCTGTAGTATTATGTATTCATTTTCCTCCAAATTTGGGATAATGCCAAGATAACCTGATATAAAGGTTGGCAATATTAAGATTCTATTTTACTTGGTTATGATAAAACTGAGAAAAGTGGCAGAGAATAATTATTGATACACTAGGCAAAAATCCCCTTGATTTGTATACCGAGCAAGGATAAGTGTAAAGAAAATTCCAATCAGGGTCTACAGGATGTGTAAATACCTCTTGTTGAGTGATGCATGTCAGGTAAAAGAAATTGGAGCAAATTAGAGCAAAGAGGAAAATGAGTGTGACATGATGTTAAAGAGGGAAGAAGGGGAGTGGTGTTAAAGAGTTGTGTTTTTTTCCCCTAAGGCTATTGTGAAGCAATTGCAGCAGTTTAAACTTGGAGATTGGTATATTTATGTAATAAGAACATTCAAGTGTGACATAAACAGGCTTCATTCTTATAAACATCACTCTGATTTGTGTGGAGAATGAATCTGAGTAAGGCAAGAATGAATCTCTGTGCATCAATTAGGCTTTTATGGGGTCACAGCTATGACAGCTATGATAGCTATGATACCATCACAGCAAGACGGTAATTTGGTTTAGGATTGTGATGACTGAAACGGAGAATAGAGGAACTGAAAAAACATTTAGAGGATTCAGATGGCAGGATGTCATGATGAAGACTTGAATATGTGAAAGAAGAGACGCGATGGTCCAGAGAACGAATGCTAGGATTCTGACTTAAATGACTCAACTCAATCAGAATGGAGTAGAGGGCAGCCAGATTTGGGGAAGTCCATCAGAGGTTTTAAGGTCTTGTGAAATATGTAGGAAGATTTTTCACATAAGAAGTTGGATATAGGGATTTAGAGCTTGGAGGAGAAGTTTGGATCGAAGATAATTCATGTATGTAGGTGGTAATCAGAGTCATGGACACAAGTAACATCATCTACAAGGAGAAGACAGAATGACAAGAGGAAGACTGCTATTAAACCTTTAGGGATACAAATACTTATCTGACAGATGAAATAAGCCTACTAAGGAAATTGAGGAGGATGGATCAGCAAGAAGGTAGGAGGAAAATCAGCTGAATGCAAAGTCATAAAAACAAGAAAAGAGAATGGTTCAAGAAATAAAGGAGTGGCTATGAGTGTTGAATAATGTTGAGAGATATAACAAGAATCAAACAGAAAATCTTACAGGATTTTTCAGTTTGAACATAATCGCAAACTGTAGAGAGCTGTTTTATGAGAATTATTGAGGTTAAATCCAGATTGCCACGGGCAGATTCACAAGAATGAGGTTAAATACGAAGAGGAAGAGATTGGAGAGGATGGAGGGTAATAGCATTATTAAGAAATTATTTTTTTCATGAACTACCCTAAGCATTAGTCTATTAAAATTATCTTATAAAGTTCAGTTTAATCTTTATCATATTAGGAAATTTTGCAGTTGCCTCAGGTCAGTGAAATTATTTTCATTTGATGTCATTATAACTTGATGTTAAAATGTGCTGTATTTGAAACCAGATATACCACTGTATATTTATTAGAAAATTTATAGAGTTCTATGAACCATATCCACTATAACATATAGATAATTAACAAATGTCATTTCAAATAAAAGAAAGTACTTGTATCAGAGCTCTACAAGGATAAATATATTACTTATGCATTTAAACTCTTTAAAATGAATTAGCCATTGAATTTAATGTTTATGAGATTATGATACATTGTAAGCAGAAATGAAAGCTGCATTTACACATGAGTTGATTATTATTCAGCTTCACTCTGATATTAGCAAATGCCCAAGGAAGACTATCTGTATCAAACCAATAACCAGTATAACATTGTGGCCCAGGCATTTATATATATACTTACGTTTCCCTTTCCTAAGTGCACAGTGTTGTTATTACCAGAGTTGTCCTTAAAAAAATAATTACACAGGTGTATTTTTTTTTTTCCGTACGCGGGCCTCTCACTGTTGTGGCCCCTCCCGTTGCGGAGCACAGGCTCCGGACGCGCAGGCTCAGCAGCCATGGCTCACGGGCCCAGCTGCTCCACGGCATGTGGGATCCTCCCGGGCTGGGGCACGAACTCGTGTCCCCTGCATCGGCAGGCAGACTCTCAACCACTGCGCCACCAGGGAAGTCCACAGGTGTATTTTTTTAAAAGGCCAAAATCATAGACTGAGAATAGGACTTTCACAGAAAGAGAGGAAAATTTAGGACATTTATAAAAATTTTAAATGCTAGAAGGCAAATAGATTTCTTCTAATAAAATTAGTACGAATGATCTACTTTCATACTTACCAGGAAAAAAATGTTTCTTAGAGAAAAACAAAGAACAATTAAGAAAATAAGGCTTTATTCAATTGTCAGCTAAATCTTAGGATTGAGTGGCAGTGTTGGAAAGGAGAAGGGCACAGAGGACCACAGGATCAGAACACAAGGAGTCAGTTTAGTTCCTAAGCTCTGCGGGTGTCCAATAAATGCCAGTGCCTCAGGCCTATGAATCTTTAGATTCTGGCAGAATACAAACTGGGATTAAGCAATGGACAACTGCTTATAGCTAGTGGCGATAGATTTGCTTCAACACCTCAGCGTTTCCTGCCTCTATTCAAATCCAGTAAAATGGATTTTAAAAAAATATATATATATATCATATATAAAGTAAGCATAGACGGGCCATTTCACCCTCCTCTGACAGCCGCAGAACCTAAATTTCCATCAGCAGAGGAATGGATAAAGAAGATGTGGTACATATATACAATGGAATATTACTCAGCCATAAAAGGAACGAATTTGGGTCATTTGTAGAGACATGGATGGACCTAGAGACTGTCATACAGAGTGAAGTAAGCCAGAAAGAGAAAAGCAAATACCACATATTAACGCATATATATGGAATTTAGAAAAATGGTATAGATGATCTTATTGCAGGGCAGGAATAGAGACACATGTAGAGAACGAATGTATGGATATGAAGGGGGAAAGGGGTGGGGTGGGAGGAATTGGGAGATTGGGATTGACACATATACACTATTGATACTATGTATAAAAGAGATAACAAATGAGAACCTGCTGTACAGCACAGGGGACTCTACTCAATGCTCTGTGGTGACCTAAATGAGAAGGAAACCCAAAAAAGAGGGGATATATGTATACATATAGCTGATTCACTTCACTGTACAGCAGAAACTAACACAATATTGTAAGGCAACTATACTCCAATAAAAAAAAAAAGTAAGCATAGAAAAATCCTATCATATGACTGCATTCAGGTGCCCTCACTTTCTTCTCCTTTTTATTTTTATTTTTTGCAGTATGCGGGCCTCTCACTGTTGTGGCCTCACCCGTTGCGGAGCACAGGCTCCGGACGCGCAGGCTCAGTGGCCATGGCTCACGGGCCCAGCCACTCCGCGGCATGTGGGATCTTCCTGGACCGGGGCACGAACCCGTGTCCCCTGCATCGGCAGGCAGACTCTCAATCACTGCGCCACCAGGAAAGCCTTCTCACTTTCTTCTTAACCCTTTCTTGTGTTTTCTTTTTTTCCTTAGCAGTATCACCTGCCTTTGATCATCTGATTTGTCAGGAATTTGTATCACTTTACTCTTATTTTAATGACTGATGTCTAACCATTTAATTGGGGATAGTAGGAGTAGCAATGCCAACAGGGTCCAATTTCCAAAGTTAAAACTTGTAAATACTGAGTCATTAAGGCCCTGAAAGTAAACAATTAAAAAAAGAAAGGAAGAAAAAAAAAAGAAACAAATACAAAATAAAACAAAAAAGAACTCCTTCCTCCCTTTATGTTCTGGTTCTGTCTAGAAGTACTACACTGTGAAAATGTTGACTATATCAACAAGTGCGACTTTAAGTCACACCGAAGTCTCCAAAAGTGGTTAGTTGCATCTGGCAAATATTCACTCACACCTTCATATCCATGGCACGTTGAAACAGAAAGTTGAAACTTCCCAAGAAAGTGGATGATATATATTGCATACTCAGATACCTTTTGTGGCAGCCACAAATTTTTAGATCATCTCAAGATGATATAGTTAAGATCTTTTTTAGCTTAGACGGCTGTATTACTTAGACCAAGAATGAAGAGCAAACCCATTATAGACTCCTGTAGCTGTGAAATCCTCGAGGGACTCTCAATATCTGTACCTGGAGAATTGGGTATAGGAAATTACAGAAAGCAGAAGTGTGTGTGCATGGATGCTGTGGCAGTGACTACTAGTTGCCTAGGAAATATCCATTCTCCCCTTCTTTAAAAATGGAGCTCCAATTTTATTCCAGGAAACTAAGTGCCAAAATTAAGGGCTTTGTTTTGCAGCCTCCACTGCAGCCAGGATGAGTCTTACTGTAACATTATTAAGTATGCTCTGACTCAGCTGAAAGGGCACTATTTTCATGATCTCTTTTTACTTCTTTTCTGCCAAGTCTGTGGACAATTATCTTATGAAACAACCTTGAGTTTGAGTCTCATGCGATTCTCAGTAGTGTACAATTAAAAGACTTGGTTTCTCATGTGCATAGAGCTACCACACTGACCTTGTATTCCTCTCTCTGATTTGTGTGTGTGAGAGAAGAGCAAACTTCTTCTTGGTTTAAATATTCTTTTTATTATTTCTCACTTTTATACAGCCAAGTCAAGCCTAATTGATTCAATTTCTATTTGGACATATGCAGATGGAAGTAAAGTCATTCCAGCAAGAAAAAAGGCACAGTCCAGGGATGGCATACAGAGTTCAAAGTGTAGGAAAAAAGGATGGACAGGTGTTTCTCACTGGCAGCTACTGACCTGTATTATTAAAGCCAGTATAACAACTTTAAAAAAAAACATTTTATGCATTCAGGTGGAACATATACTCTCTAATCACCTTTGCAACGTCTAACATTTATTTTGCTCACCTAAGCTCTGAACGCATTTTAGCGTCAGACATTTAAGAGCATAATAAGTAGTCAATTAAATCTGAATGAAGTCTCCATAAGGGAAAAAGTTATCAAAATAGTTACAACAGAATAACAGTGGAAAATTGAATCTTTAATGGTAGATCCTCTCCATGCCGTCACACGAAGACGTACAGACACCAAATTCTGACAGAGAGACAAAGCTAAGCAGGTCCACTTGTGAGACGAGGAGTAGGTCTTCCTCATGTTTGGAGTGCGATGATGACCTTATTGAATGGCACTTAAGAGATAAAATGAAAGAATTGTAGGCTGTGGTCACTGAAATTCTCAAGTTTAATTTTTTTAAAGTGATGAGAATGAGTAATGCATATGCATATGACGGTTTGAGAAACAGCTGTTTACAGATTGGGTGTAGCGAGCTCAGTTGTGGCTAGTTTCTAATACTGAATGGCTGTTGAGAGCCACTGCCACTCTTGCCAAAGTGATTTCTAATTAGATGGTTGCAGACTTACTGGGTAGACTGCCATTTGAGAACAAAGAAATAGCGTGTTAAGGGTATTAAATACGCAGTGGGATAAGTCTATTAATGTTTTTCCCCCTAAGAGCTGAAGGGACATGGGAGAAGCAGAGGCTAATAGATGATGGTAAAGGAACACTATGTTGTCAATGGAAAGTCCATTTCGGGTTCTGGAGCAAACTGGAAAAATACAATTCTCACTGTCTGTGGATAAATTCACTTTATTTTTATTTTTATTTTTTTTATTTTTATTTTTTGCAGTACGCGGGCCTCTCACTGCTGTGGCCCCTCCCGCCGCGGAGCACAGGCCCCGGACGCGCAGGCTCAGCAGCCATGGCTCACGGGCCCAGCCGCTCCGCGGCATGTGGGATCTTCCCGGACTGGGGCACGAACCCGTGTCCCCTGCACCGGCACGCAGACTCCCAACCACTGCACCACCAGGGAAGCCCTAAATTCACTTTATTAATTCTAAATATCAAAATATCTTTTTCTGGTGAACATATTATTATTATTCCCAATAGTAAAAGTAATAAAATGAAAATTCACATTGGGACATTCCCCAAAGACACACTTCAAATTGATTGTTCAAACTAGCTCAAAAATACAAAATTGGTCAAGGATTCTATTTCATTCTTAACATCAAAACCTGTACTTCACTCAAATATAGTTTACCAAAGCCTCTTTCTATGGGATTCAGAGAATTCATTCATGCATCCTCCCATTAGGTTAAGCTTATCATAGTAGATGAATTTCAAATGAAATCAAAGCTTGCTCTTTAAGTGTATTGAAACTAAGACATGATTTTCTAATTTTCAAGGATAGCTAGTGTATTTTATTTATGAGGATTTTAAGAGGCATTTATTAATTATAATACTTAATTCATAAAATATAGAATGTATTTTACAATTTTAATTATATTACACTGATAATTAAATTTTACCTTCATTTTCCATCACATATTCAATCTGTGTTTTTCTACACATCTAGGCTGTTACTTTCTAACACTATTTGTTTCTTTGTTAATTAAATAGATGATTTCAGGTACATTTTAATGCTTTTACTAATTAATAAAATTCTGGCATGTCAGTATCAAACAATTCTAATTTAAAATACACATGCATTGTTAAAATATAGTGCTCAAATATGAAATTACACTTTAATGAAAGCTTTCCATTTTAGTTGCTTATATTCTAGGAAACTTAAACTAACAATGTTGTGGTGATAATGGTGAAGGAAATTAAAGATGTTTATTAACGTAAAGTGTATTATAATATTAAGTTAGTAAAATGATGTTCCCACAAAATATAGTTTATACAAAAACTAATAAATATTTGCATATGAATTTCCCTCAATTAAATTAATGCTCAAATTCACTTACTATCATGATTAACTCCAATATTAGTGTTAATAATTACTTCTAAGTGCAAATAAATGGTAGGTTTTAACAAATATTGGTGAAAATATTACTTTAAATATGATCAAGATTTTGGAGAGCTACATAAAGAGAAATGAGCTATTTTTCTTGGATACACATTGCAACTTCTTCAGATACAATCTATGCATTTTGTGAATGTTGCTTCTGTCCTTTTAAATTGACAAAATGGAGAAGTTGGAAAGAGAAATTGTGGGCAGAAAATAGTAGACTTCTATAAATTTAGATTAGATAAACTATGTGGCCTCATGAGAATTGTTTTAGGTCTGCCGTATTCTAATTATTAGAATCAAATCTTCTTGTGATGTGCTACACTGCAAGGACACAATTTTTCAGCAGTAATCAGCACTTTTTTTTTTCTGGAAGCGAACTCTCTAACATATTATTCCCACACTGGCTGTTTAGGCCTCCTTCTCAGATCTGCAACAGGCTCTTCTAACCTAGGAAGAGATCCAGGTTCGTAGGTTCTCTTCAATTATCATTAATTCATATTAAAAATTTCAACCCCTGTTATCTGTTTCCTCTCATTAAAACCAACAAAACTGAAGAAGAGCAATTTCCCTACGAGGGAGAGAAACAGAGCAAAAGAAAAAGTAGGGCTTCCCTGGTGGCACAGTGGTTGAGAGTCCACCTGCCGATGCAGGGTACGCGGGTTCGTGCCCCGGTCCGGGAAGATCCCACATGCTGCAGAGCGGCTGGGCCCGTGAGCCATGGCCGCTGAGCCTGCACGTCCGGAGCCTGTGCTCCGTAACGGGAGAGGCCACAACAGTGAGAGGCCCGCGTACAACAACAACAACAACAACAAAAGTAAATACAGGAAAAAAGAAGAAAAATTATTTTTCATATATCAGGTATGAAATCACATATAACTCTAAAATTGAAGACAGTAAAGTATTTGTGCTAATTAAGCAAATTGCAACGGGGGAAAAAAAAGAGAGGCTAAAATAGCCTCAAGAATATGTGAAAATCCCATTTATAAGAAAGACGGTAGTGATCAACTTTGGGGAGATAGTGAACACCACTGGGGAAAAGGATGATGTATATGTAATAAATACTACTGATGTTGTTTGTAGATTTCCTGATTTCTACACATTGTGCATAGACATGATATCGAGTGTGAATGGAGCTGGAATTGAGCTGGAAGCACTCTGCTATAGTAGAGAATCTCCACTAGCTTCTCCTCATAAGCCTCCCACCAAAAGCTTTTTCTTTCTGTGGGTGACTATGAGAGTGACCCGCTATCAAACAGACTGCTTGCATGCTAGGCAACCTGAGCTTAGTGATCCCGTTTTACCAATAGCTAGGTGACGTCCATTGCTGGAAAACAAGTGTGTCTGTGGAGAGTTGCAACGTCCTCTATTGGCAGAGGAACCTTCAGTCTGATACTGGGCTGAGTGCAGACTCTCCTGCTGGGCTGAAGGTAGGGTCCTCCATTTCCAACCAGCTCTTTACCAGGTAATCCAAGATATGTTACCCTACAGCTGTTTTCTGGATAATGCTTATGATCATATTCAGAAAGAAAGAGGGGGAAAGGGCAGAAACTGAAAGAAGAAATTGAAAATGAATATAATTAACCTAAGTATAATATTAATATCTGGAATACATAAAAATTTAATAAAGACAAATAATCTTGTAGAAATAGATAAAAATGATTTGGCAAAAATGAAGCTATATTGGCAATCTTGGTGCAAAATTAAAACCATTAGGTCAACAGCAATTAAAAGTCTGATAACATGTGTTAGACAGGAAACTGTGATAAACTACTAACATGTACATAAACCTTTACAACTACCTTCAGAAATAATTTGTTGCTATCTCACAAAATTGATGATATACCTATCTTATGACTTGAAAATTTGCATACGTGCACCAAGGGACGCATATAAAGATGTTCATAGAAACCTTGTTTGTATTAAACAAGAAACTAGAAACAATGCAAGTGTCCATCAAAAGTAAAATGGATAAATATTCACAGTTTTCTACATTAACATAAAGGAAAGAACTGTGGCAACATATACCAGAAACTCAAGAACTCGATATTGAGAAAAAAAGAAGGCATAGGGGCTTACCTGGTGGCTCAGTGGTTGAGAGTCCGCCTGCCGATGCAGGGGACACGGGTTCGTGCCCCGTCTGGGAAGATCCCACATGCCGCAGAGCGGCTGGGCCCGTGAGCTGTGGCCGCTGAGTCTGCGCGTCTGGAGCCTGTGCTCTGCAACGGGAGAGGCCACAGCAGTGAGAGGCCCGCGTACCGCAAATCAAACAAACAAACAAACAAACAAAAAACAGAAAAAAGAAGAAGGCATAAAAGATTCTTTACACTAAAATAAATGAACGATATGAAAAACTAAGCAATATGTTGTTTAGGAATAGAAATTTGTGGGAAAATATAAGGAAATTCATAGGAATAAAAGCATAAAATCACGGAAATTGTTGTCTCTGGAGTACAGGAAGATAGGGTAATGTGGTCAGACACCTCAATTTTTTAAAGAATGTAATTTATTAAAATGTAACTGAGGGACTTCCCTGGTGGCCCAGTGAATAAGACTGCACGCTCGCAATGCAGAGGGCGTGGGTTCAATCCCTGGTCAGGGAACTAGATCCTGCATGCATGCTGCAACTAGAAGATCCCGCATGCCACAACCAAGATCCTGTGTGCTGCAACTAAGACCTGGTGCAACCAAAATAAATAAATAAATAAATATTTAAAAATGCAACTGATTTGTATTATGTTCATGAATAATGAAATATGTTGATGTTTTTAATAGAATTTTGTTTCATTCAATATGATTTAGAATAGACTTTCAGAAATTTTTGTGCCTGCCTTGTGGATATATAAGAAAATAAACTCCATTGTGTTATCGGGCTAAAATATTATATCACTGTTTTAAACATGATAATAAAAATGTAGCAAAATTCTACTGCATTGGAATTTGGAAGAAAAAAAGCTGCTAAATGACATGTTTACTTTTTTTATTTGAAAGAGTCGGCCACCACACTGCACATTAGAAAAAGTAAGAAAGGAAAGTTAATTTATTATTTTCACCTACACTTTACAGGAATTGTCAAATAACATGAATCATTTATAAGCCTCTTTTACATACACTTTTTTGAGTTATTTTAGACAGACTATAAATGAAAAGGTATTATGATGCCTGTGAAAATCCGCCACCTGGTGGAAGTCACCAGGAACTACAAAAACAAATGATTTTTTTTTTTTTTTTTTTTTTTTCCTTCTGGATGTTTCCTTATCTCCCCAAAAGGCGAAAGTGGGAGATGGAAGGAGAGGGCGCTTTTTTGTTTGTTTATGTCACAAACACTTAAACATTATTTTGGACAAATTATACTATCTCCTAAGTGAGTAATGTGAATAATATAGTACAATTTCTTAAACAAAAAAGTACAGTCAATAGTCAAGTGCTATGAAAATAGTGTAGTGCAGTGCATTTTATGAGAAAAATAGTTTTTGATAACAGAGGCCAAAAATAAATCTGCTAAGTTTCTATTATCATTATTATCATTAACAGACTGTAATAGTCTTAAGTATAAAACAAATGTAACTACCAAACGATCACAATTGGAGTACATTTCAGCTATCACTTAGTTATCAAACACAGAAAAAGAGAGAAGCATTTCCTAATATACCATTGTACATATAATAGTATCCCACATCTCGTGATATTTATCTTAGCCTTCATCTTTTAAGTTTTATTTGCACTGATAAAAGAACATCCAGGCTACTGATTTAGCTGTGGTATTTCTCAACTTTTCATAATACTGAATATCATTTACACACTTTTGGTCATTTATATTCTGTTCCTCTTATTTAGTTCAAAAATGGGGAAAAAAGTCATATAATGCATTTCTTAAACTAAAAATATATTTGTTCACTGCCTAGTGCTGTATAGATAGAAAAAAGCACCATCTATTACATTCAATATTATTACTTATATGGAGGAAATAGCTGAAGTAACAATGGTTTAATGCCTACCACAATAATTCAAACCCTTTTGTAAGATTAACTTATAAATTCATATGTAAAATAAAGAGAAGTGTTCTCTATATTTTTCAACCCCAAGTAAAATTTCACAGCTTGTGAAATACCTTAATTTTGATGTCTGGTGTGGGTGTCTTGGCCCTAGAAAAGTTCACTAATCCGAAGTAATGTTATATTTACTTAAAGATCCATAGTATTCCTGAATCGAGAGAATTGACATGTATAACCTAGAGTACAGAAAAAGAGAAGATAACATTTTACGACAAATGGACATAAGAAAAGAAGATATAGATCTATATTCTGGAATACCTGGGAAGTCTAACCTCTTTTTCAATGAAATCTCTTTATTTGGATTGCTGAGCACTTGGGTGAAGAGAATTCTCCTAAGAACTTGGGATTAATCTATAAAGGAGAAAAGGTTTAAAGACATTAACAATCAACTTCGGGAAGGAATAAAAATAATAATACATGATAATGAAAAATAACAGGTTAAGATGAAAAGATAAGATAAATGACAGTGATGTTGTCCCATTAATAATTTGGTTAGGAGAGACTGGGATTTATTTTAATGTAAAAGTCAAAATAAGAGATAAGGGGTTTACGCTTCCAAATCATCAGTTGTTGGACTTATCAAACAGTAAGGTTAAGATCGCTGCAACAAAACATTTATAAATCGACAAGAAATCAGAAGTGAAACTGGAATGTCTTCTTTGGATGTGAGTAGATATCTCTATGCCCTGCAACTGCAGAGAAAAAGGCAACTGTAGTTAAAAAAAAAAAAGACACACACACAAAAAACACAGAAAAGTTAGAGCACTGGCTATTGGAAGTAATACCTTTAAGCAGAGAATGAATCTTTGAACAAAAACCTCAGTACAGAAGACTAGAAAACATTACTGTAAGTTTCCCAGGCAGTATTTATGTCACAGTGATGCCATTAACCTATTCAAAGCTGCACAGAAAAAGAGGAAACTTATGGGCTATCTGAGTCTAGACAATCAGAAGTGTACGCTGTTGCAGCTGTGTGCTATACTCTTGCTGGTTGTCCGCCAGTGCACATTCACTAGATCCATTCTTGATGAGACATATTAACTTGTTGCTACAGATTTAGGAATTTCTCATTGACACACACTCATTGAGCTTACTACCTATAGTAAATTTGGTTAAATTAATCTCTTTTTATGAGTTTCTGATTTGAAAACAAAACCCAATATTTTTTACTCTTTTTATGACATCATTCTCACCATAGTTCTTAACACATTTTCATTTTACACTTTAATAATTTAACTGAATACAAACCTGTACTAGCTTCTAAATCCAATTTTCTTCAAAATTCAAGTGAGCTTTCAGTCTTTGAGATGGATTTGTGTGTATTTGTGTGTGCAAACATGTTTGCTTTCTGAATGTAGAAATAGGAAAGTACTTTTCCATGTAACTACTAACACCATCACTTCTAATATGGAAATTGATGACCCTCGTGATTCATTGATCTCAGAGCTCTACAATTTCCTAAATACAGGAGAACTTCATCCAAATCGTATTCTTTTTTACTCAATTGTTATTTTTATTTTATTATTATATTTTTTGGCCATGCCATGCGGCATGAGGGATATTAGTTCTCTGTCCAGGAATTGAACCCATGCGCCCTGCAGAGGAAGCCCAGAGTCATAAGCACTGGACCGCCAGGGAAGTCCCAAAATCATATTCTTTTATCTTTGTTGATAGCTATATCACAGATGTCATCTCCTAGAACTGCTAGAATAAAGATTTTAATTTTAGAGTGTATGATCTTCCCAACTCTCCCAAATCTTTATACTTAGTGATTTGTCTCTGCCTCCTTATTGTAAAATTCAGATCCTTACCAATGTACCATTTTCAAAGACAATTAACTTTACATCATTAATTCTTGACATGCCAAAAGTGGATTCCTATTAGTCATTTGAACAATGCCCATGAAAATAGTCCAGGATTTTCATATCTTTTATTTACTACTGTATCTACTAAGTCAATCTTGAGAATGGCCCCATGAAGGCAGTTGTTTAAGTTGTCACAACTTTTCATGCTTCAGACATGAACTGTGCGTTGGAGACAACATAGTAAGGCATTAAACTCCACGATGCTCTTTTGCTCAAAATGTCTCACAAATGAAGATAATGTGCACAAAAAGCTATCCTCATCAAGCTTACATTTCTTCCTAAGTGAACAAACATATAAGCTCTGTTCCATCACTATTCCTTTCATATCCCCTTTTCCTCAGACCAATCAGTCTTGCCCCATGTATTGTAAGTCAGCATTAGTCAGCAGTTTCATTATTACATGTCCCATTATTTGCAGGATTGCTTTATTATTATTATTTTATAATCAATGTTAATTATATTAATACTATGAGCAATAATCAGAGCAGAGTATATTTGTATAATGCCTCTATTGAAGGAACACTTCAATTACTTGTAGATCAAGTTAGGCCTGGGGTCTTTGGAACTTTTCTCTAATTCAGTGAAGAAATAAACCCCTTCTGGCTCTCTTGGCTTAGTAAATTTCTTTATTTGAAACCTTTATCCTCTGAAAGAATCATCACAACCAACTCTGTGCTTAATTATAAACATGAATCAAACTCTGAAAGCTTTTGTACAATCTGCACGTTCTTAATCTATGTAATACATCAAATTTTTTAAATGTGCATTATAAATTATACCTTCACTTATAATGTGGTCATTCAGCTTGCGTTTTTTTTGTATAATTCTGATTTCCCTATTCATTTTTTTCTTCCAGTTTTACTGAAGTATAATTGACATACAGCACTGTATAAATTTATGATTTGATCTCCATATATCATGAAGTGATTATCACAATAAGTTTAGTGAACATCCATAATCTAATATAGATACAAAATTGTTTAAAAAAACCCATTTTTCCTTGTGATGAGAATTCTTAGGATTTACTCTCTTAATTTTCATATATAACATAACAGTATTATTCAATATTTATCATGTTGTGCATTACATCCCTAGTATTGATACTTAGGTGTCTTATAACTGGAAGTTTTTATCTTTTGACTATCCTCTTTGAACTCCCCCTCTCCCCACCCCCTGACTGATCTCTTTTTCTGTGAGTTTTCTTGTTTATTTTTGAAGTATAAGTGACCTTCAACACTATGTTAGTTCCTGTTACATAACATAATGATTTGATATTTCTATACATTTTTAAATGATCACAAGGATAAGTCCAGCTACAATATGTCACCATACAAATATGTTACATAGTTATTGACAATATTCCCCATACAGTACGTTGCATAACCATGATTCATTTATTCTGCAACTGGAAGTTTGTACCTCAATCTCCCTCACCTACTTCTTTCCTCCCCCAACTCCTTTCCCCTTGAAAACCACCTGTTCTCTGTTTGTTTGTTGTTTTTTTTTAATTTTTAGCTTGGTTACTTAGGGCTCACTCATGGGTAATTATGAGCTCTTTATTGGTCAAAGGTTATACTTAAACTTCCTTAACCAGTTAGATCTTTTCCATTTACCACTGGATATGTATATGCCTTGGAGGCTACTATTACAGCTCAAGGAGCTGTGTTTGTCTCATTTTCAGACAAGGCCTAGTAGTTTGTATATTTCCTCTTCAATCACTCTAGAGAGGACACAGCCTTGGACATTCCCTGAGTCTTCCAGATTGCCAAGGGTGAGTATGATTTTATTTATAAGAGTTTATAGGAATTGGCTTTAGAGGAGTTGCCACTGGGTCAGAGTAGCTTATTACTTAGTATATGCTCTGAGATTGTGTTTAAGCCCCCATACAGGTGAGGTTTCTGCCTTATATTGATGAGTCTGTGTGTGATTTGTTGAATGCTTTATTTGCAACTTAATTAGAACTAACACATTAACCACTTTCTCCTGCTTTAGACCTTTCAAAACAAATTAAAAAACAAAATTAAGTCAGAATATCATTGATTTAAATTGATCGATACAGCCAACAGTATATGGAAAAAGTCTTTAAGGACCTGTGGGTTGAAACTAACTTCTCTTTTGTATGGTTTCTTAAATCTTTAATCAAAATGTGTTTTTTATTGTTTTCCTCAGCACCTTCACCTCTGCATAAATAAGTTAATACTGTTCTTGTTTTTGCACAAATAAGTTAATATTGTCTTTGCCTGTATTCGTTTCCTGAGGCTGTTCTTAACAAAGTACCACAAACCAGGTGGCTTAAAGCAACAGAATTATATTCTCTCACAGCTCTGGAAACATTAAGTCCAAAATCAAGGTATCAACAGAGCCATGCTTCCTCTGAGATTCTTGCATCTTCCTAGCTTCCGATCACCGCTAAACCTTGTTACTCCTTGACTTGCATCTGCACTGTTCTAATCTCTGCCTCTCTGGCCACAGGGTTTTCTCCCTGTGTGTCTCTGTATACACATGGAATTTTCTTCTTCCTACAAGGACACCAGTCTTATTGGATTAGATCCCATCCTACTCCAGTGTAGCTTTATCCTAACTAATTACATTTGCAATGATTCCATTCCCAAATAAATTCATATTCAGAGGTACTGGGCGTTAGGAATTCAAAGTATTTTCTTAGGTACACGATTGGACCTATAACATTGTTTTTACACAAAATGCTACAAGTAGTACTTAGAAGCCCTTTCTTTCCCTCTTTGAGACTTAACCAACCCCCTCAGAATGGGACAGATGAAAGGGAAGACTTAAAATAACTTCTGCCCAAACACAGCCCTCACTTTAGTCTTTCCTACCAAAGCTCCAATTTAAGAACTTCTGACCTAATCTAAATATTCAGTTAAAAGATAATGAAATGTAGGCCAAAAAAGGCCATGTGACTTATCCAGAGTCATATTAATCATTGACTGGGATTCTAGTTTAGGAATTTTGAATTTTCAAGTTTAAATCATTATCCAAAATGAAGTGATGAACTCAAAGTTTCATCTGTATTTGTTTTGGTGTCCAAGAATCAGGGACATGGGATGAGATATCAGGAATAACTTTGGCTATGGACCTCCAACAAAAATATTTCCTTTGATTTGAAAGGAGCCAGCATCATAAATCTGCATCATTTTTCTAATTCATGCATGGACCCAGTCGTGTGCTGAATGTAATTACAGTAAAGTTAAACTGCATTTTGAAGTTTATATCAGAATTCTAGAAATAAAGAAACCAAGAGTAAGAACCAGATTAAGTCAGAGTGACCGCTATTAAAATTAGGAAGCACAGGACTTCCCTGGTGTTGCAGTGGTTAAGAATCCACCTGCCAATGCAGGGGACACGGGTTCCAGCTCTGGTTCGGGAAGATCCCACATGCCGTGGAGCAACTAATCCCATGTGCCACAACTACTGAGCCCGCATGCCACAACTACTGAAGCCCACGCACCTAGAGCCCGTGCTCCACAACAAGAGAAGCCACCACAATGAGAAGCCCGCGCACTGCAAGAGAAGCCACTGAAATGAGAAGCCGCGCACTGCCCAAGCCCTCACTCGCCACAACTAGAGAAAGCCCGCGCAAAACAACGAAGACCCAACGCAGCCAAATAAATAAATAAATGAATTTATAAATTAGGAAGCACAGCCAAGGTTATGGGGAAAGTCTGTACTCAAACAAATCTTCTATAAACCCATTTCCTTGTTTGCAGTTGTCACTGTATCTGCAAGAGACACTGAGCTCCATTTATTCCATTTGAGAACAACCAGAAGACATACACACTATTAGGTAAAACTGCCCATCTTTCCAGATTTCTGATCTAAAACTTCATCATTGGTTTCTGACGGCTAGCATCCTCTCTCCATGCAGAAGTTCTTAAATCTATAATCAAAGGGTTAGAGATTAACTCCTTAACTCTTGTTTCCTTCAATATTTAACATCTTTAAAAATTCAAACTATATACTCTATGTTAGATAATCATCCCCAAGAATAGGTCTGGAATCCTTTAACATTAAGAAGCAGAGATTGTAGTCCCAAGCCCAAACGAAGAGGTTTAAAGACTCACAGAGCAATGCAAGAACTGTCAGAAGAGATGTTCCACCTGACTACATTTCTGAAGCCTTGTTATTCTTTGTTTTATAGTCTGATGCATGGCTCTTTCTCAGCGTGTCATATTTTAGCCTTCCTTTTCCAGTTTCACACAGTGCTCTTTGGTCTTGACTAATGGCTTGACTTGGCTTTCGGGAGTAACTTTCCTCTTGACTCTTACATAATCCCGGTCACATAAACCACTCTTCTAATTGTTGACCACAACTTGCCACCGCGGTAACTCCTTTTTTGAAGACTTTGTGAGGGGTACCAGCTGCTCTGTTACGCTTTGCTTCCCTCCTCTGGCAATAACTAGTCATTGCAGTTAACCTCTCAAATTCTTACATATCAGTTGTAGTTCCTGACTCAGTTTACTAATTTATTCATTTGTCCATTTCTTCAAGAAATATTTATAGATTACCAATCAATTGCCAGACACAGACAGGTTATGAGGACAAAAAGTTGTATCAAATCATATTTTTTTCTTAGCCCTATTGATCTTACAGTATGGGGAAGATAATCATTAATCAGGGCTTCCCTGGTGGTGCAGCGGTTAAGAATCCACCTTCCAATGCAGGGACATGGGTTCAAGCCCTGGTCCGGGAAGATCCCACATGCTGCAGAGCAACTAATCCCGTGTGCCACAACTACTGAGCCTGTGCTCTAGAGCCCGTGAGCCACAACTACTGAGCCTGTGTGCCACAACTACTGAAGCCCACGTGCCTACAGCCCGTGCTCCGCAACAAGAGAAGCCATTGCAATGAGAAGCGCGCACACTGCAACGAAGAGTAGCCCCGCTCACTGCAACTAGAGAAAGCCCGTGCACAGCAACAAAGACCCAAAGCAGCCAAAAATAAATAAATAAATTTATAAAAAAAAAATCATTAATCAAATAATGACTTGCTTATCATTGACATTGCCTTGTTGGAGTTATCTGCGTTTCCTTAATTGCCAGGCTTGCTTCTTTTGGATCTCATGATATTAGAATGATTACTTTTTAATAAATTATCTTATTTATTTATTCTTTTCATCTGTTCATTCAACATGAATCTATTAAATAACTATGCATCAGGCTCAAAACACTGATGATACAACATGAACACGAGAGATCTCTAGCATGAAATCTAACACAAAATCTATCAGAAAGATAACTATTAAGATAAGTGATTAAAATAAATTTTTCTAGAATAAATGTAGAGTACAAGAGAAGAAACACTTGAAGTATGTAAGAAGTATTTATTTTCAAATACATACTTTCCATATAATGAGAGAATTAGGCCAAGTTTTCCTCTAGTGTTTGCACATGGTAATATTATCACCTTTATCTTTGTGTGTTTGTATATGTATGCTTTTTGGGGAGTGAGTGCTATACTCTGCATAATTTGTGTAATCTTATTAGATGTATATATTTTTACAGAAAAGGAAAATGATTCTCAAATTTAAGGGATTTGCTTAAGACTAAGTATCTAAAAAGTGGCAGAGGTAATTTTTCAATTCAGAGTTTCTGCTGTGATTGCTCTCTCTTCCCCATATGCCAGAAAATGAATATAATGTTAATATTCATTTAATGTACCATCAGGGTTATGTCTACAAAGAATTCTTTAAATCACATTTAAAATTATGCCACATTTAAATAATGTAAGATCCCCTTTTTTTTCTCCCATTTTTACTTTAATTTTATAGAGCTTAAACATTTAGCCTGTCATTAATCTGTATTGGATTCTGTGATGTGCCACTAAGATCTACCTTCAATGAAATGTTTGTTGATCTAGCTGCTTGGAGCTCTGGTGGCCAAAAGCCTTCAACTTCCCTGTAGAGATTGTCTCAGCTGAAGAGAGTTGCTTCTTTCTGATCATTCTCCTTCCTGGGGCGCCCCCCACTCAACCACATATCAATTCCTGACCATTTCAATTCAAATGGACAATTCGAAGGACCATTCTAGTTCCATAACTCCAGTGCATTCGGTGATACAGCCATTGGACCTGCATTACAGTGTGACATCTCCCTTTGCCCAATCTGTTTCTTTCCTCTCTCTTCCACAGTTATTGATTTCAAGGAAGGCCATGCCTTAGTAAATATCTAGTACACTAAACTTCATCTCAGTTTAGTCTGCTCTTTGGGGAATAACCCCAGTGATAGTTGTACCAGATGTGGGCTAAGAAAGTAGCTGCATAAGCTGGGTCCCTTATGATCCACCATTATTGTACCAGCTCCCCTCCCCCAGCTAACACTTATGGCAGTATGCAGGGACTTTTATGATGACCTGATGGAGGAGGAAAAAAGCAAACTCTGTATGTGGATGTAAGCCAAAAATAGATGGAATTCTCTACAGATTCACCTAGTAGTGACCTTGAAAGACAGTGGCAAGAGAAAATTCCCTTAATGAGCAGAACACCTGGTGTCTACTTTGTGTGGAAAGAGATGTGGCCCAAGGTTAGAATTTATACTTACTTGTGGACACTAGCAAATGGTAGGGGGAAAAAAATGAAAGATCATGGACAGGAGGGTGTAGATTAGAGAAAAAAAGTATTATATATGAGAGTGGGCATAAACTATGAAGATTTTCATATCACATGTTAATGTCAACCAGAGAGCTTCTACCATGAAACAGGCAATAAACAAGTAGAAAAGGTGACTCAACCTGTTAACATCAGCTGGCCTCCCTCATTGGCCATCACAGTGCTGGCAGAAATGGAGGCTATGCATGGACCCAGAAGGATGGGCTTTTGCTTACCAAGCCTCATGTAGCTCCTGCTGCTGTCAAATGTCCAACCTGGCAGCAAGAAAAACCAACATTCAGTCCCCATTGTGGCACCATTCCTTGATCATACTAATTGGCCACTTAGGGATAACTTTACTACATGGATCTTCTATCATGGGTTTGGGAACCAAAGAGTTGAAATAGGAGTGGCCCCACTTACCTTCACTCCCAATAACCCACTTAGGACATTTGTGCTTCCTGTATCTTGAACTTTAAGTTCTGTAGGTTTAGAGGTCTTGGTTCTCAAAAGGGGAACATGTCCACTGGATCCAGGAAACCCAGGGAGAATCCCATCTAACTAGAAGGTAAGAGTGTCACTTTTCATTATGGGCTACTTGTGGGAAATGACAATCAGCAAGAAGATGTGAGATATGTGATATCCTTGAAGAGATAATTGACCTTGTTTACCAAGAGGAGTCAGGACTGCCGTTATACCTGGGTTCAAGGAGGAGTTTGTTTTGCACACAGGTGATTCATTTAGGTATTTGTTCTTCTGTCCTTGCTGTAGTTTGATCATAAATGGGAAAGTGTAGCAATTCTGGCCTGAGTAGGGCATGCATAGGCTCAGAACCTAGAAATGATCATTTAAGTCACACCAGAGGTAAGCCATTGAGACCAGCAAAGGTGATAGCTGAGAAGGAGGGGAAACTTTAGGGGATAATGAAGGAGAGAAACAATGAATGTCAGTTTTGGCCAACTGCAGAAGCAGTGAATGTTTTCCAAAGTGCTAATCTTCCTCTCAAAGGATTTCTCCAGAAGGAGAGTCCACTGAAGTTTCAGAGCATATTTGAAGTTGTGGATTCAAAAGCTGCAAATGGGGGAATGTTGTGATGCACCACCCTTTAACCATCAGCTGTCATCTCCTCCAGGAATTGCATCAGTTGCAGAGCGCCTTGCCCCAAATCACATCCCTTTCCTGGGGTGGATCAAGTCTAACAAGTGATCTGTGTGCTAGTCTAAAGACCAAGCCATCTCATTCTAACCTTAAGTTCAACTCTGAAGGGCCCATTCTAGCTTCACAGTTCATAATGGGTTGTCCAAGGCTGCTGGGCTTGCATGACACCTCAACTCTTCCTTTGTCCAAACCTGCTCCCTCCCTCTCCCATCCATAGGTATTGATCTCAAGGGTGATCCTGAATATCTATCCTACACACTAAACTCCATCTTAAAATCGGCATCTCAGAGAACATAACCTGCAATGAACATTCATTGACTCAATTTCAGTTTTCCTCCTCTCTTAATTTTGCTGGGATTTCCATATTTAATTAGACTAAGCTGAGATATAATAATTTTGCCTGTTGATGTTCTCTAGTTTTTAACGAACTCTTTCCTCAGCATTTGATATATTTAGTTACATAAAATTATTTATGACCACTTTATATATTCCATATGATTCATTACCTTTAGCAATTATGCAAGACCTATAGTTTTAGTTAAATTAAAAAAAAATTTCTGTAACATAATTCTGTCACATAGAAGTATGTGTATGTGTTTAGGTGGAAATGCAAATAAGAGTGAGGAAAGGTATTATAAGTAGAAGGATGTATTTAGGACAAAAATTTCATAGATAACATTATCTACATGATTTCTAAATTTTTATATTTGATCCATTAGCTTAAATGATCACGATAATACAGCTCTAATTGACAGTGACACGTTTGAAACTGACTCATAAATAAGTATTTACATGGAAATGACTCCTATGCAAGTACTTTTCTGACAAGTTTGAGTCATATATATTTCTAATTAACTCAAATTATTTGTATTCACTAATGCAAATTATTGTAATAGCAATTTCATGAAGCTTTATATATATACCTCTAATAATTTTTTGTAATGATAATTATACTTTCTCTAATATCTATTTAACTTTGTTTCCTCCCCTGAGAGAGAGAGAGAGAGAGAGAGAGAGAGAGAGAGACGGAGTGTGCCTATCACAGGGATAATTTTTCAGATTTTATCTAAATATAGGTAAGTCAAAGAAATTATTTTTTTATATTTGATTTGAATTTTTTATAAATACAGAAAAATAAAAAATAATAAACAATGCATCGATATATCCACCAAGTAGACTAACCTATTACTAATATTTTGCTACTTTTGATATATACTCAGTCCTCACCTTGCAGTCAGATGGTAACAGGAATTTTATCTCAATTACCACTAAAACTTGGAAATCATGGACTGCATTCTGATCTGCATGTCTCAATTAATGTGGTACTGTACAAAACAAGGACTGCCTCTGTGTGTGTATGTGTGTGTGTGTGTGTGTGTGTGTGTGTGTGTTTCTATTTATATGTACCATTGGAAAGCAAACTATGGACATCATGACTCTTCACTCAAATGCTTCAGTTCACATCTCCTAAGAAATTCAGCATCCTCTTACATAAATACAGTACAGTCATAACCCCTAAAATATAACACCTAAATTATAATTCAATAATCTCACAGAATAATGAAACTGTATTTTAATTTCCCCAATAATTATCTCTCCTCTCAGTCTAAGATCCTATCCAACTTTACACATTGTATTTGGTTGTGATTTTACTTTTGCCTTTTTAAATATACAGTGTATATATATATATTCAATACATATATATACATATATAGAGAGAGACAGAGATACAGAGAGAAGAGAGAAACGTTTTTTTCATGACCTTTTCTTGAAGCATCCAGGCCAGTAATCTTTGATAATCTGATGTCTGAATTTTGTCTTCCAAATGATTTTTGCCCTTTAAAATAGTTTTAGTGTTAGAAACACACATGCACACAAGTATTTCCACTTCTGTTGTCATTAATGAAAGATGCCATGCATTCAAGTCAGTTTTTTCATTGGACCCATTCAAATTCTCCCTCCTACGTGCTTTGACACACATGGCACTTTTTCTGACAGCAGTCTTCTATTTCTATGTACTACATATAAAGCCCTTTTATTGAGTAGGAACTGAAATTAATTTTTCTGCTGTTGCCCTAGCAAATGGGAACTCAGGTATAATTAAGATTTTTTGTTCCAAAGGGTAGAGATCAGCAGAGGTATTTTTTCTTCCATTTAAACACTGCTCTTTCCCTTCATTATGTTACCTCAAAGAAGAGAGAAAAATATAGGACAGTATTAGCAACTCAGGCACCAAAATAATATCCTGGGGTCTGGCATACTATGTCCAAAAATTATTTTTTTGTTTGAATATCTCTAATGTGCTCTCATATTTGCTGATATTTCTAAGGTAACTTCACATACACGCAGTCAGCACCTGGATATGTAGGACAGTTTGGGGGGACAGTTATAACCGCTCTCATCTGCCTACACTACAGTGCACATGTCCTTGGTCACATGTATAATTTCAGTGACTTTTCCAGGATATATTTAGGGTCTATATGTATATATATGCCATATGAAAAAAAATGTACAGAATATAGATATATAGAGTTTTTTTTTCCCCGCATAAGTAAATGTCAGATATCTAGAGATGTACAATTAATATGCAGATAACTTTCACATACATTTGTTCTCATGGACAGGAATTTGTATTTTATTTAATATACAACTGTTGGCATTTTTCCCCTATGCTAAATTTCTGTTTGGTAAATTTCATAGATCTGGATTCAACATTTCCTGATTTGTAGCATCCAACTTGAAAATATTTAAGGCACAAACCAAAGCATAGAGGAACACCCTGGGTTTTTGTTTGGAGCACTTATCCATGGTAGTTTCTGTAAATTAGTTAATATACAATAACACTTTGCAGTTTCTGTGTTTTGTGATAATTGTATAAGCATATCTATGATTGGTTCCAGCTATTTTTGTCTTTTGCATGTGGAATATTTAAAATCTAAATTTGTAGTAATGTATTTTCTATGGTCATTTAGCAAGATTTTATTTTTCTATATGCCTTTCTGTTCAGTTCTCCTGTTTAACCATGTAGAAACTTCTGTTTAAAGGCGTGGTGTCAAAAGGCAAGCTTAATAAAAGCATAAATATAAAAGGACATAAATATGACTAAATAAAATTATACTTCATGCTTTTCCAGGAGTAAAGATTTATTCACCATTTCACTGCATCATCTAACTGAAAGAAAATTTATAACATACAAACCTCATTTTTGTCTTTGTCTTGATAGTATTGAATGAGACACTTTAAACAATTATTATAGTCTTTCCTCAATTTGATTAGGAAAGGGACCCATTTGATAGAGGTGTTTTCCATCATGTATGAACGTGACACCATGTCAAGATGAAGCAGAACATAGAAAGTTGCTATAATGTAACTTTCAGTTGACACACTGACTCTCTACTGCGTACAAAGTGTTATTAAAATCTGGCTTAAATATAAGCAAAGAAAGGGGAAAGTACTGTGTATTTTTATAGTGACAATAAAGTGTTTGGGGTTGGGAATAATTAGTTGTTTGTTTTTACAAAACAGAAGGAGTTCACTTAGACAAATAACCAGCATTTACTAGTACTTGTAAAAAGAAAAAAAGTAAGATAAATTTACCGGCAACTACTAATCTGAGAACAAAGACTATAATAGTAGCTGTAAACAGTTTTTATGTTCAGACATGCTATTACTAAAATATTTACTTCTCTGCAAATAGAAGTAAAGCGGCTTTTGGTTAAAGGTTAACTTCTGTGAAAGCAGGTACAAAAAGTACGTTACAATAGCAAATGTGCTTTACTATACTTCCCAATATACAACATAGCAATATACAATATACAAAAAGTTTGAAAATACTATTTCTCTGACTAATATATTACTATAATATACATATAATATGCTATAAACATCTACATTTGAGTAAATCTTTCTGCACACAGAAGCATTTCTGTATTAAATTGGCAAATAGATCAGTGATATATTAGGATTTGGTTTTACTACATCTCAACCAAGGCATTTCAGTATAATTTAAATATATTTATATAATAGGCCAGGACTTAAATAGAACATTAGTTGAAAAGGAATTTAGAAAACTTATTCATATTCTGGCCTGTTCCAATTTAGAAATGTATATATACTTTCAGGAAAGACTCAAATCGGCACACATTTATCCAGTGGCAGTGCAATCAAAAGAAAATATTTGGATTTAACTTGGTTTCAATTTTTTCAAGTTAATGTTCATCTCCTATAATTTCATGTTCTTGATAATAACCCAAATATATGTCATTCTTCAGTGATGTCTTAAGCAATTAGGGATGTACTTTAACTTTTGTGATCTAACAATGTAAAATTAGATTGCTCTTATATTTCAGTTCATAAGAAGAATTTTGTGTGCCTTAGTATTTGTACCTAAAAGTTCTATTCTAAGGCATACATGCAATAAAATGTCATGTGGACCGGATAAGTAGCAGTTACAGTACGTCCCCTAGATACGAACGAGTTCCGTTCTGAAAGCGCTTTTGTTAAGTCCAATTTGTTTGTTAAGTCCAACAAAGTTAGCCTAGGTACCCAACTAACACAGTCGGCTATATACCACTGCTTTCACGCTTGCTTCCGGACATCCTGGGCTTGAAATAAAGATACTGTACTACTGTCCTCTACACAGTACTGTACAGTAAAGTGCACAAAAGCACAACCACTTGTAGAGGATCCACGCATGTGTCAATGTACGCCAGACTTGTGAACTAACTTACGTGATTGGACATGCAAACTCACGTTCACATCTTTGAAAGTCTGCAACTTGAAGGTTTGTGTGTAGGGGACTTACTGATTATGATAAAATTTTTCCACTGTAGAATGTTGGTAGAAAAGATTCTGGGAATCTTACCCATGTTTAGTTGATGAAAAATATTTTAACCAGGCAAAGGGAGAATAGCTCTTATAAATTTTAGAGGACATGGCAAGGTTGGCTCCTATTGTTGGAAGAATCTAGAAACTGGAGAGGTCCCAGTGAGGGGGGATTACTGTGATATTTTCCAATCTGGAACCCAGAAGAAACCACAGGAATTCAAAGTTAGTCCCTTTGCAGTTTCCTCCTTGGCCCTGATTACATAACGGGATTTTAAACTACTGAGCCAGCGCTTCCCACCCAGCCTTGGCAATAACAACTTAAAGCTAGATCTCATGCTCTGTAGCACGCAAGGAAGTCAGCTGCCTTGTAGTTAGATTGCAAGCATATTGCTATGTCCCCAAGGGCTGAAAAGTCCCATGTATAGAACATTTATATTTCCTATAATATTTCTCAGCTATACCTGCTGGGAAAAGCTGAAACTGTATTCCAAGGCTCCCACGTACTTGGTGAGGCCCTTGCTGTCCAAATACATATATCACATATAGTTCAAGTCATGCCTAAGCAGCCAGAACCCTTTGGATCATCTCCTCCTGCTAAAGTCTTATGCTTTTGCTGAGACAGAGGTGGCTGAAAATTGTAGACAGTGTCTGTCAAGGTCACCCTTATAGCTGGCAAAATTTTCAAAGGTTCAATCTCTCCTGAACTTCAAGGTGTTACTAAGCCTGAGAGTCTTTCCTGAGCCCTAACATTGCCATGGCCTATCGACCCTTGTTTTAGGTCATCATAGCTCATGTATCATTCACTTGTAGGCACTGTAGTCCTCCCTTTCTAGGAGCTTTTCAAGCGAGAGCTAGGCCACTCGGTGTGTAATCACCCTCTCAACCATGCTGAGTCCATAGACATTGAAAGTCTACCGCACATCTGTAGAACTGCAGTGCTTCAAATGTTAGTTTCCACCAGATACCCAGGCAAAAACATCTTGCCACACATGGAATTTCAAACCTAAACGCCACATGCCCTGGACTCACTAAAAGCTTCTCCATGCATTTACTGTGCTTTCCTAAGGTCCACTCGTATCTAAATATGTCAAGAATATGTACTAAATATTGGGGTCTGTGAGGGCCCTCAAAAACAGCATACCACTTTGCTGCCTAAATTCTGAAAAAGAAAATGAGAATTGAGACTGGCATATAGAAGCCAAACTGTCACTTTTGTTACTAATAAAGGCTAAACCAGTGGAAGAGCTGCTTCCCAGAAAGGCAGATTTATCCATCTAGAGATGACGCTAAACTTAGGTAGAGCTCACCTTGGATAGAGGACTTGTCCACAGAAGACCAGTGACGTGGATTTGGCAAGAGCTCCTTTTCTATGTGCACATTCTAGGAAAGGAAAAAGAAAGTGCGTTGGCTAAATACTCCCAGTTTATTTTTCCAATTTCATCAATTAAATGGGTAGTCTCACTTCCCCAGGTAGTTGTCATTATTATTATTATCATCATTATTATCCTTCTCATGACTATTATATAACACTAGTGCAGAAAGGAAAATGATGAAAACCATAGTTTTTCATGTATTTTCTAATATTATAAAAATGTGTGAGTTTCTTATGAAAACTCCCATATCTTTGAGCCAAAAATGATAAATTCTCAACTTCCACGATTATCTACCAACATAAGAGGTTTTGGAATTGACTCAAACCCCAAGTGGTACTGGCCTTCTGAGATCTGGTGATCACATCAGGAGGCAGGGGTCACCTGTGGCAAAGTCCTAGAAATGCATTGGCTGTGTGACATTCACCAGGTGTGAGTCAACCAACGCCCTAATCTGAGCCAGACTTAATGAACACTTCTCAGATTGTATAGCTCTCAAGTGTATTGTAAATACTGTCCCCAATTCCACCTTCTCCTAATACTATAATAACAAGTTGCACTGGAGGTTTCCAGTGTCTGTTTTGTCCTGGTGCCTCATCTCTTTGATATCCCTTGATATCTCATTCACAGAACGTCATAATTTCCTATCGGGTAGTGGAAAAACACAAACAAATATTTCCACCTTTCTCATTCTCTACTCTTGCCTCCAAATATTCCTCTAGATTGCAGAGGAATTGAAAAATTCCAAAATACCAAAATCATCAACTGTGACTAAAAGGACTAACAGGGGAGCCTTTATTCAAATATATTGAATATATTGCATGTATCATTCAAATATATTGTTTTGAAGAGCTAATATCAGAGATTTTTCAAGAAATGTGAGATGAGTTAAACTAAATATATTCTGTTTTCTTTAAATATAGATCACAGTATGATAAATAATATGTTTCTGTTGTGTTAGGCATTTTCAGTCTTAATTTTTTGCTAAGACCCTTTAGAATACTGTAGTGTTTTTATCACATATTTAATGAAAATTGTGATAATATGCATAACATATTTCTACTAAAAATCTGTGTGGCCTATGAATCATACCAGTCACTAATAAAAACATCAACTCAAGCATAATTCTGAGTAAATATCAGCAAGTTAAAATCAAGCTAAGGATGCATTAGAACCCTCACTTTCCAAGGTGTGTTTTGAATAACAGGTGATTACATCTAGCTGTCTGCTTCCCGACTGGAAGTTTTCAGGATAATCTAGATTTACATAACAGTTCCCTTTGCTCATATTTCTCTCTTGGCTAATTGACTCCTTTCCTTCATTTGTACTAATTAGTCTACATTTTGTGTGGCACATTAGCTTGAATTGTGTCACTAAGGGAAAACAGCTTTAATAAAGCCTAACTGTGCAAGATTGCTACTAAGATTGTTATTGATTACAAATATACCATCAAAAATGAATTTAAATGAAAAGTAATTAAATTATATAGAAAGGTGTATATTTCAATTTGTTTTAGGAATAAAAATTCCATTTTTATATACCTTTCCTTTATCTCTTTAGACATTTACTATGAACTTTGTGATGAAATAGGCAATCTACAATTTCGGATGTGTAAAATTTCTTGTGTTTGGTGGCCAGATTGCTTCAAAAATAACCAAAGACTACTGTAAAATAAGTTCACTTGTTCTACAATTGTGCAAGCTGACTGTGCTGATGGATTTGTGTCCACTTGTAGAGACTCTACTGGATAAGCAAAGAGGGAGTTTTGCCTCTAGCAAGGAAGTTGAAACTAAGTGTGCCTCCTCTGCCTGAAAGACTTTTTTTTAACATCTTTATCGGAGTATAATAGCTTTACAATGGTGTGTTAGTTTCTGCTTTACAACAAAGTGAATCAGCTATTGATATACATATATTTCCATATCTCCTCTCTCTTGCATCTCCCTCCCTCCCACCCTCCCTATCCCACCCCTCTAGGTGGACACAAAGCACCAAACTGATCTCCCTGTGCTATGCGGCTGCTTCCCACTAGTTATCCGTTTTAAATTTGGTAGTGTATATATGTCCATGCCACTCTCTCACTTCATCCCAGCTTACCCTTCTTCCTCCCCGTGTCCTCAAGTCCATTCGCTATATCTGTGTCTTTATTCCTGTCCTGACTCTAGGTTCATCAGAACCATTTTTTTTTTAGATTCCATATATATATTTTAGCATATGGTATTTGTTTTTCTCTTTCTGACTTACTTCACTCTGTATGACAGTCTCTAGGTCCATCCACCTCACTACAAATAACTCAATTTTGTTTCTTTTTTGTCTGAGTAATATTCCATTGTATATATGCACCACATCTTCTTTATCCATTCATCTGTCAATGGACACTTAGGTTACTTCCATGTCCTGGCTATTGTAAATAGAGCTGCAATGAACACTGTGGTACATGACTCTTTTTGAACTATGGTTTTCTCAGTGTAAATGTCCAGTAGTGGGATTGCTGGGTCGTATGGTAGTTCTATTTTTAGTTTTTTAAGGAACCTCCATACTGTCCTCCATAGTGGCTGTAGCAATTCACATTCCCACCAATAGCGCAAGAAGGTTCCCTTTTCTCCACACCCTCTCCAGCATTTATTGTTTATAGATTTTTTGATGATGGCCAGTCTGACTGGCATGAGGTGATACGTCTTGGTAGTTTTGATTTGCATTTCTCTAATGATTAGTGATGTTGAGCATCCTTTCATGTGTTTGTTGGCAATCTGTATATCTTCACTGGAGAAATGTCTATTTAGGTCTTCTGCCCATTTTTGGATTGGGTTTTTTTTTTTTTTATATTGAGCTGCATGAGCTGCTTGTAAAATTTAGAGATTAATCCTCTGTAAATTGCTTCATTGGCAAATCTTTTCTCCCATTCTGAGGGTTGTCTTTTTGTTTTAATTATGGTTTCCTTTGCTGTGCAAAAGCTTTTAAGTTTCATTAGGTCCCATTTGCTTATTTTTGTTTTTATTTCCATTTCTCTATGAGGTGGGTCAAAAAGGATTTTGCTGTGATTTATGTCAAAGAGTGTCCTTCCTATGTTTTCCTCCTCTAAGAGTTTTATAGTGTCCAGTCTTACATTTAGGCCTTTAATCCATTTTGAGTTTATTTTTGTGTATGGTGTTAGGAAGTGTTCTAATTTCATTCTTTTATATGTAGCTGCCCAGTTTTCCCAGCACCACTTATTGAAGAGGATATCTTTTCTCCATTGTATATTCTTGCCTCCTTTATCAAAAATAAGGTGACCATATGTGGTTGGGTTTATCTCTGGGCTTTCTATCCTGTTCCATTGATCTACATTTCTGTTTTTGTACCAGTATCATACTCTCTTGATTACTGTAGGTTTGTAGTATAGTCTGAAGTCCTGGAGCCTGATTCATCCAGTTCCGTTTTTCTTTCTCAAGATTGCTTTGGCTATTCGGGGTCTTTTGTGTTTCCACACAAATTGTGAAATGTTTTGTTCTAGTTCTGTGAAAAATGCCATTGGTAGTTTGATATGGATTGCATTGAATCTGTAGATTGCTTTGGGTAGTAGAGTCATTTTCACAATGTTGATTCTTCCAGTTCAAGAACATGGTGTATCTCTCCATCTGTTTGTAACATTTTAAATTTCTTTCATCAGTGTCTTATAGTTTTCTGCATACAGGTCTTTTGTCTCCTTAGGTAGGTTTATCCCTAGGTATTTCATTCTTTTTGTTGCAGTGGTAAATGGGAGTGTTCCCTTAATTTCTCCTTCAGATTTTTCATCATTACTGTATAGGAATGCAAGTGATTTCTGTGCATTAATTTTGTATCCTGCTATTTTACCAAGTTAATTGATTAGCTTTAGCAGTTTTCTGGTAGGGTCTTTAGGATTCTCCATGTATAATATCATGTCATCTGCAAACAGTGACAGTTTAATTCTTTTCGAGTTTGGATTCCTTTTATTACTTTTTCTTCTCTGATTGCCGTAGCTAAAACTTCCAAAACTATGTTGAATAATAGTGGTGAGAGTGGGCAGCCTTGTCTTGTTCCTGATCTTAGTGGAAATGTTTTCAGTTTTTCATCATTGAGAACGATGCTGGCTGTGGGTTTGTCACATATGGCCTTTATTATGTTGAGGTAAGTTCCCTCTATGCCTAGTTTCTGGAGGGGTTTTATCATAAATCGGTGTTGAATTTTGTCGAAAGCTTTTTCTGCATCTACTGAGATGATCATATGGTTTTTCTCTTTCAATTTGTTAATATGGTGTATCACATAGATTGATTTGCATATATTGAAGAATCCTTGCATTCCTGGGATAAACCCCACTTCATCATGGTGTATGATCCTTTTAATGTGCTGTTGGATTCTATTTGCTAGTATTTTGTTGAGGATTTTTGCATCTATGTTTATCAGTGATATTGGCCTGTAGTTTTCTTTTTTTGTCTGGCTTTGGTATCAGGGTGATGGCAGCCTCGTAGAATGAGTTTGGGAGTGTTCCTCCCTCTGCTATATTTTGGAAGAGTTTGAGAAAGATAGGTGTTAGCTCTTCTCTAAAGTTTGATAGAATTTGCCTGTGAAGCCATCTGTTCCTGGGCTTTTGTTCTTTGGAAGATTTTTAATCACACTATCAATTTCAGTGATTGTGTTTGGTCTGTCTATATTTTCTATTTCTTCCTGGTTCAGTCTCAGAAGGTTGTGCTTAAGAATTTGTCCATTTCTTCCAGGTTGTCCATTTTATTGGCATATAGTTGCTTGTAGTCATCTCTCATGATCCTTTGTATTTCTGAAGGGTCAGTTGTTACTTCTTTTTTTTCATTTTGAATTCTATTGATTTGAGTCTTCTTTTATCTTGATGAGTCTGGCTAATGGTGTATCAATTTTGTTTATCTTCTCAAAGAACCAGCTTTTAGTTTTCTAGATCTTTGCTATCATCTCCTTCATTTCTTTTTCATTTATTTCTCCTCTGATCTTTATGATTTCTTTCCTTCTGCTAACTTTGGGGTTTTTTTGTTCTTCTTTCTCTAATTGCTTTAGGTGTAAGGTTAGGTTGTTTATTTGAAATGTTTCTTGCTTCTTGAGGTAGGATTGTATTGCTATAAACTTCCCTCTGAGAACTGCTTTTGCTGCATCCCATAGGTTTTGGGTCATCGTGTTTTCATTGTCACTTCTTTCTAGGTATTTTTTGATTTACTCTTTGATTTCTTCAGTGATCTCTTGGTTTTAAGTAGTGTATTGTTTAGCCTCCATGTGTTTATATTTTTTACAGATTTTTTCCTGGAATTGATATCTAGTCTCATAGCATTGTGGTCAGAAAAGATACTTGATATGATTTCAATTTTCTTAAATTTACCAAGGTTAGATTTGTGACTCAAGATATGATCTATCCTGGTGAATGTTCCATGAGCACTTGAGAAGAAAGTGTATTCTGTTGTTTTTGGATGGAATGTCCTATAAATATCAATTAAGTCCATCTTTTTTAACGTATCATTTAAAGCTTGTGTTTTCTTATTTATTTTCATTTTGGATGATCTGTCCATTGGTGAAAGTGGGGTGTTAAAGTCCCCTACTATGATTGTGTTACTGTCAATTTCCCCTTTTATGGCTGTTAGCATTTGCCTTATGTATTGAGGTGCTCCTATGTTGGATGCATAAATATTTACAATTGTGATACCTTCTTCTTGGATTGATCCCTTGATCATTATGTAGTGTCCCTCTTTGTCTCTTGTAATAATCTTTATTTTAAAGTCTATTTTGTCTGATATGAGAATTGTTACTCCAGCTTTCTTTTGATTTCCATTTGCATGGAATATCTTTTTCCATCCCTCACTTTCAGTCTGTATGTGTCCCTAGGTCTGAAGTGGGTCTCTTGTAGACAGCATATATATGGTTCTTGTTTTTGTATATATTCAGCCAGTCTATATCTTTTGGTTGGAGCATTTTATCCATTTACATTTAAGGTAATTATCAATATGTATGTTCCAATTACCATTCTCCTAATTGTTTTGGGTTTGTTATTGTAGATCTTTTCCTTTTCTTCTGTTTCCTGCCTAGAGAAGTTCCTTTAGCATTTGTTGTAAAGCTGGTTTGGTGGTGCTGAATTCTCTTAGCTTTTGCTTGTCTGTAAAGGTTTTAAATTCTCCATCAAAACTGGATGAGAGCCTTGCTGGGTAGAGTAATCTTGGTTGTAACTTTTTCCCTTTCATCACTTTAAATATGTCCTGCCACTCCCTTCTGGCTTGCAGACTTTCTGCTGAAAGATCAGCTGTTAAGCTTATGGGGATTCCCTTGTATGTTATTTGTTGCTTTTCCCTTGCGGTTTTTAATATTTTTTCTTTGTATTTAATTTTTGGTAGTTTGATTAATATGTGTCTTGGCATGTTTCTCCTTGGATTTATCCTCTATGGGACTCTCTGTGCTTCCTAGACTTGATTGACTATCTCCTTTCCCATATTAGGGAAGTTTTCAACATAATCTGTTCAAATATTTTCTCAGCCCCTTTCTTTTTCCCTTCTTCTTCTGGGACCCCTATAATTCTAATGTTGGTACATTTAATGTTGTCCCAGAATTCTCTGAGACTGTCCTCAATTCTTTTCCTTCTTTTATCTTTATTCTGCTCTGTGGTAGTTATTTCCACTACTTGATATTCCAGGTCACTTATCCGTTCTTCTGCCTCAGTTTTTCTGCAATTGATTCCTGCTAGAGAATTTTTTATTTCATTTATTGTGTTCTTCATCATTGTTTGTTTGCTCTTTAGTTCTTCTAGGTTTTTGTTAAACGTTTCTTGTATTTTCTCCATTCTATTTCCAAGATTTTGGATCATCTTTACTATCATTACTCTGAATTCTTTTTCAGGTAGACTGCCTATTTCCTCTTCATTTGTTTGGTCTGCTGGGTTTTTACCTTGCTCCTTCATCTCTTGTGTATTTCTTTATCTTCTCATTTTGCTTAACTTACTGTGCTTGGGCTCTCCTTTTCACAGGCTGCAAGTTCGTAGTTCCTGTTGTTTTCGGTGTCTGCCCCCAGTGGGTAAGCTTGGTTCAGAGGGTTGTATAGGCTTCCTTGTGGAGGGGACTGGTCCCTGTGCTCTGGCAGATGAGGCTGGATCTTGTCTTTCTGGTAGGCAGGACCATGTCTGGTGGCATGTTTTGGGTTGTCTGTGAATTTATTACGATTTTAGGCAAACACTCTGCTAATTGGCGGGGTTGTGTTACTGTCTTGCTAGCTGTTTGGCATAGAGTGTCTAGCACTGTAGCTTGCTGGTCGTTGAGTGGAGCTGGGTCTTAACATTGAGATGGAGATCTCTGGGAGAGCTTTGGCTGTTTGATAGTACATGGGGCTGGAAGGTCTCTGGTGGACCAATGGCCTGAACTCGGCTCTCTCACCTTAGAGGCTCAGGCCTGACACTGAGCCAGAGCATCAAGACACTGTTAGCCACATGGCTCAGAAAAAAGGGGAGAAAGAAAAAAAAAGAAAGAAAGAAAAATATATAAATAAATAAATAAAAATAAAATAAAGTTATTAAAATAAATAATAAAAAATTATTAAAAATAAAAAGTAATAAAAAATGAAAGAAAGAAGAGAGCATCCAAACCAAAAATCAAATCCACCAATGATAACAAGTGCTGAAAACTACTAAAAAAAAAAAAAAAACCCTGACAGAAACAACCCAAAGACAAATGCTAAATGCAAAGTTTTTCAGACAAAATCACACAAAGAAGCACACACATACACACTCCCCAAAAGAGAAAAAGGAAAAAAATATATCTATATATATAAAAATACAAAAGGAAGAGAACAACCAAATCAATAAACGAACCTACCAATGACAATAAGCTCTAAATACTAAACTAAGATAAACATAAAACCAGAAATAAATTAGATGCAGAAAGTAAACCCCAAAGTCTACAGTTGCTCCCAAAGTCCACTGCCTCAGTTTTGTGTTGATTCATTGTCTATTCAGGTATTCCACAGATAGGTACATCACTCTGAATGTGGAGTTTTAATCCGCTGCTCCTGAGGCTTCTGGGAGAAATTTCCCTTTCTCTTTTTTGTTCGCACAGCCCCTGGTGTTCAGCTTTGGATTTGGCCCCACCTCTGCATGTAGGTTGCTTGAGGGCATCTGTTCCCTGCTCAGACAGGACAGGGTTAAAGGAGCAGCTGATTAGGGGGCTCTGGCTCACTCTGGCTGTGGGGAGGGAGGGTTATGGAATGCAGGGCAAGCCTGCAGTGGCAGAGGCCAGCGTGACATTGCAACAGCTTGAGGCATGCTATGTGTTCTCCTGGAGAAGTTGTCCCTGGATCATGGGACCCTGGCAGTGGTGGGCTGCACAGGCTCCTGGGAGGGGAGGTGTGGATAGTGACCTGTGCTTGCACACAGGTTTCTTGGTGGCTGCAGCAGCAAGCCTTAGAGTTCCATGCCCGTCTCTGGTGTCCATGCTGATAGCCGCAGCTCGCGCCTGTCTCTGGAGCTTGCTTAAGTGGTGCTCTGAATCCCCTCTCCTCGCGCACCCCGAAACAATGGTCTCTTGCCTCTTAGTCAGTTTCAGACTCTTTCCCGGACTCTCTTCCTGCTAGCTGTGGTGCAGTAGCCCCCTTCTGGCTGTGTTCACACAGCCAACCCCAATCTTCTCCCTGGTATCTGACCTCCAAAGCCCAAGCCTCAGCTCCCAGCCCCCACCCGCCCCAGCAGGTGAGCAGACAACCTCTCAGGCTGGTGAGTGCTCCAGTCCTCCACGCGGGCATCTCTCCACTTTGCCCTCTGCACCCCTGTTGCTGTGCTCTCCTCCGCAGCTCCCCACCTTCCGCCACCCGCAGTCTCCACCCGCGAAGTGGCTTCCTAGTGTGTGGAAACTTTTCCTCCTTCACAGCTCCCTCCCAGAGGTGCAGATCCCATATCTATTCTTTTGTCTCTGTTTTTTCTTTTTTCTTTTGCCCTACCCAGGTACGTGGGGAGTTTCTTGCCTTTGGGGAAGTCTGAGGTCTTCTGCCAGCATTCAGTAGGAGTTGTTCCACATGTAGAAGTATTTTTGATGTATTTGTGGGGAGGAAGATGATCTCCCTGTCTTACTTCTTCGCCATCTTGAAGGTCCCTCAAGAGTTGTTTTTAGTAATTCCAGAAGGTAAGAGAAGATTACAATTCCATTATCTGTTCCTATCAAGATGTTACCCATGTCTTGAAAGACTGCTATCAAACTATTGTTGGAAAGTGGCCATTAAGTAAGAACAGAAGGTGACAACAGGCACAAGAGAACATGGGCAACTTCCAGATTCATAGAATCACGAGTTTAGCTTTTAAAAGAACTTAAGGGAACAATTACTTGACAAGGGAGGTAAGGCATATCGGTGGATCCATGAACAAAGAAAAAACAATGGTGCAGTTATGGGTTTATTGTCATCTCCTAACAGGAAAGCCCTCAGGGTTAAGGAGTTGCTACAAGAAAAGCTCAATGACAAATTTTAATTTGGAAGCATGTAAAGTGGCTTTGTGGATTAAAAAAATGTAGTAAATTAAGAAAATCATGGCAGCACCACTACAGTGGACAAATTATTTTAAAAAGTGCACAGTTTAGTAACATTGAAGAGTGCTTTATTAAATGAAAATATATTAATCCATAACTCACATTCTTAAATGAAAAACAAGCAAGTACATTTTAAAGAAGTTACATAAAGGAAGAAATCCAAGAAAATGTGCTTAAAAATAGCATTCTGTACAGAATTTAGATATCTAAATAAGAATATGGTTTCTACCAATTTATAAGTCATTTCAGTTTTATGATAACAAGTAAAGATTTCACACTTAGATTCTCTAAATGCCACTAATCAAAGAGAAATAGGTGATTCTTTTATGTTTGTTTAAAATTATTAACTAATATAGAAAGTTAACATGCATTGATGAGTGAAATAAACAACAAATGTATGACTTTTACACAAGATCAGATAATGACATCAGAATGATGTCTTGCTAACCTCAGTCTCACAGTGGATGCATCAGACAACTCAGGAAACTTGAAAGCTGACAGGTCATGCCTCATTGTTGCCTTCTGGATACCATACCTAGTGGCATGGATTTCATAATTTTCTATTCTTTCTCTCACTATATATATAGGCATTTAAGAAGTCTTGACTTTATCTTAGGCTCTCTTATAATACCAGTTGTACAGCCTGCAATAAGGTCAATCAGATTATTTATATTTTCCTTCCCCTTTTTTTCATTTCCTGTTACAGCACAGTCACAGAAACGTCTTGTGGTTAAATTTATCCTTCAGTGGATTGCCAGTCATGACTTCTCAGCTATCTCTCCCTTAACTCTTTCCTCTGTCACTCACATACAGACCTCGGAAAGCCTTGTAATTTCTGCTTCCACAATATACCCCAGATTCATTCATTTAACTGCGTCTTCAATGCTGTCACCCTTATCTCAACAACTTTCGTCTCCCAGTCTACCAATTTGTTATTTGACATTCTTGGCTTTCTACAATCCATTCTCTACAAAGCAGTGTGCTCTAACTTATAATTCAATTCATAGTATGCCCCAGCTTGAAATTCTCTAACAGCTTTCTAATTCGCTTGAAGAAAACCTGAATTCCTAATCATAGCTTACAAGGTGCTGTATGATTGGATTCTTCTGACCTTTTCTCATAACTGACTCCTTAACTAAGTTCCATTCACAAACTTATGTCTGATTTTTCCATAAAGACACTAAGCTAACTTTCATCTCAGGGTTTAGTATCTCTTGCTCTTCTTTCTATTAGTAACTCTTTGCTAGTAACTTCACTTGGCTGGCATCCTTCAAATTTCATCACCTCAGGAAACCTTCACCAAAAATGCTATTTGAATTAGTTATCTTCTCCAACATACAGACAAATACCTGTTATTTTATGCAGATCTTTCCCTTTATGGCACTAACCACTATTTGGAATTATCTTATTTATATAAATATTTTGCATTTATGTCTTCCTCAGGTAGATCGTTAGCTCAACAAGAGATTCCTTGACTCTTTTATTTACTCTGGTATTTGCTGGGATTGGAACAGCACATACTCAGAGTAAGTTCCCAATAATAACTGTCAAATAAATGAATGAATGAATGAAAATAACTGTATTTTCACAAAACATCTGTATATCTGAGTTAAGTAATGAATGAATAATAATTTTATTATCAGAATTATAATGTGTTCCAAAGTTCATTTAGTCTTTTATTTTAAATCATAATATGATTTTTAAAAATATCCTAGCTAGTGGACATCTAACCAATTTTAAATTGAATGATAAGAATTTCTTCACATCTTAATCACAGTTCTTTTACAAAGATAATTTGTGAGAGAAGTGTTAAGTATATTCATTATGTTAGTTCCTTCCCTCAGAATTCAATAATTATTGCTACCAATTGTGTCCCAGAGATGCGATTGCAATACTGCCGTAACTCTGAAAATTGCTATAGATAAGGGTTCTAAGTGTTTTTATTCTAGATCCCATCTTATGTTAATACTAGAATAAATTAAATATTTAATATCTATAATTTATTATTTTTCTTCCTTCCTTCCCTCCCTTCCTTCCTTCCTCCTTCCTTCCCTTCTTCTCCCTCCCCTTCCCCTCCTTCTCCTTCTTCTTTTTTTGATTATAGACTAGACTGGAGCTTAAAGTTTCTAAATGACTTCTCAGTCTAGCTAAATTTCATCTTATATGGCCCATTATGTCACCCCAATATGACAAAATCTTTTGGGGATTCGAATTCACTCATCTAAGATCTCTATTATTCCATGTCTCTTCCTCTATCCCCCAAATTGGTGTCAATATTATCCAAGATACTAACTTCATTTGTAACTAGAATTATAGAGGTGAAAGAGCTAATATTATGATAAATTTTTTCTCTAGTTTGAAATCAACACATAATTTCATACATATTTTCAGGAACACATTATGTATGACACAAGAATTATGCAAATAGACATAACACATTAGGTTCCAATTGCATAAAATAAAATATTGCAAACATTTACTGACCTCATTCAGACTCAGTTCACTCTGTTAGTGATGAACACCTTTACTCTTGCTTCTAATAGCTTGTGATAAAAGCCAACAATCAGCAGCTCCTACAGCCATCCACCGGTTACCCTGGCATCACAGAAAGTACATCTATGTAATTCAGCTTCTCTTGGGCTCAAAGCCTCTTCTCTGTTACATAGAAAATCCAAGGCTCATGGTCAGGTAGTTCCCAACTCTAACCTCTGCTTTGAGGAGCTAAGTGCCTGGAATGAAGCAGAAAAGTGTAACTTTTTCCTCCACGTTGCCATCCAAGGTCCAGACAAGCTGGTCCTTGACCAGCTGTCCCAAATCTGTAACTGACATTTGTGAGGTGCTAATCCTGTTCACAGCCTGCTACCTTGATTCATCCTATCACAATCCACTCGTCTTCCTCACACAGGAATGAACTAGAGGAAAACTGATAGCTAGCGGAAACAGAGAAGAGAACGAGAGGATTTTTTTATAAAATAGTAACTGCATGTGACAGAAGAAGTTGTAAGCCCTGGCTGGCAAGAAGACACCAAAAGGTTGTAAGGAGGTAGGGTGAGAAGGTTTTTGCAAATTTCTCAGTTTCTACAATGTTCATAGACACCTTTTTCTGGTTGTTATTTTTTATATATTGTCTTCTTTTTGATGGCTTGGTTTTTTTATGATTTCACCACCAACTTGCAGTCTGCAGCATTATAAAGATGCATGAAATAATCATTTATTAGCTGATATTTAAAGGGATCTGTCACACACATACATAATATTCAATCTCTGATCATATTTTATCTCCTCTAATAGTCTTATGGTTTCTGAAATAGTGAACAATAACTAGACTTTTTAGCAGGAGTTGGATGTGGCAGTGATTGATATATGTGATAATAATGCACCATTATTATCACAGTCTCATGCTAACAGATTTTGATGTCAAAAATCTATAAGAACATCAGTTAAAAACCCCAGATTTCATATACTTTCATCCATTTCCTTGCACTCACCATTGACTATAAAGACCATTTATTTATATGTTCTTAAGAAATGAAGACAATAAACAAAAGCTGAGATCCAGATTTTTATATCTCTACCATTCATATTATCTGCAGTACTTGATGCACTTATTTAAACAACGAGTAATTAAGAGATAAAGCTATGGTCTCAAGTAGGTATTATTCTGATGGGCAACAAAATTGCACAAATAACAGCTTGAAAATTACTCTGTATCAAGAGGGGTATGTACAAGGAACTACAGAAGTAGTCTAATGAGGTAATTAATGACATCTGGGGCATGGGGAGGAAAATGAGCATCCTTTTGCAGAAGGTGCTATCTAGAATATAGTGTAAAAGTTGATTAGGACACAGCTTTTGGAGGCTGAGGCAATTCATATGTAATTCATGTTCTTTTTTAATATGATATCCTTACATAGTCAAACCAGTTCTCTTCTATAGCTATTTTCTATAAATAAATGTTCTATAAGCATTTTTGAAAGCATTTAAAAAAGTTTTGAGGAACATTTATATGTTATGCAAACTGAGTCCTTCTTTTAATTGGAAAATAAATTTAGGCAAATTAAATCTGTACTCTGGAAACATGAATCCAAAAAAGAATGAGATGAGTTCCCAGGAATCCTCTGCTTTTATTATTTCCATTTTGTGAAACTCCCTCCTTCCACTTCTGCTCTTAGAAGAGTGGAATTTGGCCAGATATGGTAAGCAGAATTTTAATGTTATCCCCTCAAATTTCTGTCTCTCTATTTTTTTTTTTTTTTTTTTTTTCGGTACACGGGCCTCTCACTGTTGTGGCCTCTCCTGTTGCGGAGCACAGGCTCTGGACGCACAGGCTCAGCGGCCATGGCTCACGGGCCCAGCCGCTCCACGGCATGTGGGATCTTCCTGGACCGGGGCACGAACCCGTTTCCCCTGCATTGCCAGGCGGACTCTCAACCACTGCACCACTAGGGAAGCCCGAATTTCTGTCTCTTGATCTAGGTACTATGACAAAGGAACTTTGGTGTAATTCATGTTACTAATTAGCTGACTTAAAAATTGAGATATTATCTTGGATTATCTGAGTAAGTACAAAACAATCACATGAGCCCCTAAAAACAGAATAGGAAGGCAGAAGAGATGAGTCAGAAGTCAGAGAAGTTTAAAACAGGACAAGGAATCAACCTGCTATTGTCGACTCTGAAGATGGAGAAAGGGAGTCATGACCAAGGAATGCAGTCTATCTCCAGAAGCTGGAATGATCCCCTGGTTGATAGTAAGAAAGGGATACAGGAAACTCAGTCTGACAACCCCATTGTAGTAAATTCTGCCAACCTCTGCAGTAACCTTGAGAGCAGGTTCTTCCCCTCAGTTTCCAGAAAGGAATGCAGCCCTGCCGGCACCCTGATGTCCGCCTTGGGACACTCTCTCAGAACTAACTGAGCTACTCTGTGCTCAGATTTCTAACCCATGCAACTGTGAGATGACAGGGGGTGCTGCTTTACACTGCTAAGGCTGTGTAACTTGTTACAGTGGGACCTAGAGATTGTCATACTGAGTGAAATAAGTCAGGCAGCGAAAGACAAATATCATATGATATTGCTTATATGTAGAATCTAAAAGAATGGTACAAATGAACTTATTTACAAAACAGAACTAGAGTCACAGATGTAAAAAACAAACTTATGGTTACCAGGGGGGAAATGGGGAGGAGGGAGGGATACATTGGGAGACTGGAATTGACATGTACACACTACTATATATATAATAGGTAACTATTGGGTTGGCCAAAAAGTTCCTTTTGTTTTTAAGTAAAAATAAAAGACACATTTTCATTTTCACCAAGAACTTTATTGAACAGCGTATTCACTGTTTTGTTCACTACCTTCTGCCATTTTTCAGGCAACTTCATAATTCCATCTTCCCAAAACATTTTATCTTTTTGAGCAAAGAACTGTTTCAGGCGCCTTTTACAGTCTTCCAGGGAATTGAAATTTTTCCATTGAGAGAATTTTGTAAAGACCGAAATAAATGGAAATCTGAAGGTGTGATATCTGGTAAATCAGAACTTCCCAGACAAGCTGTAACAGTTTTTGCCTGGTAATCAATGTTCATCAACAGAGGAATGGATAAATATTACTCAGCCATAAAAAGGAACAAAATTGGGTCATTTGTAGAGACGTGGATGGACCTAGAGACTGTTATACAGAGTGACGTAAGTCAGAAAGAGAAAAACAAATATCACATATTAATGCATATATGTGGAATCTGAAAAAATTGGTATAGACAATCTTATTTACAAAGCAGAAATAGAGACACAGATGTAGAGAACAAGCGTATGGATACCAAAGGGGAAAGGGGGGTGGTGGGATGAATTGGGAGATTGGGATTGACATATATACACCACTGATACTATGTATAAAATAGATAACAAATGAGAACATAGTGTATAGCACAGGAAACTCTACTCAGGGCTCTGTGGTGACCTAAATGGGAAGGAAATCCAAAAAAGAGGAGATATATGTATACATATAGCTGATTCACTTTGCTGTACAGTAGAAACTAATACAACATTGTAAAGCAACTATACTTCAATAAAAAAAAAAAAAGCATGCGGTCTTGCGTTATCCTGATGGAAGATTATACGTTTTCTGTTGACTAATTCCAGACACTTTTCGTCAAGTGCTGCTTTCAGTTGGTCTAATTGGGAGCAGTACTTCTTAGAATTAATCATTTGGTTTTCGGGACAGAGCTCATAATAGAGGACTCCCTTCCAATCCCACCATATATGCATCACCTTCTTTGGATGAAGACCGGCCTTTGGTGTGGTTGGCAGTGGTTCATTCCGCTTGCCCCATGAGGTCTTCCATTCCATGTTATTGTACAGTATCCACTTTTCATTGTCCGTCACAACTTGTTTTAAAAACGGAATATTTTCATTATGCTTCAGCAGAGAATCACATGCGGAAGTACTGTTAAGAAGGTTTTTTTTGCTTAACTTATGTGGAACTCAAACATCAAAGCGATGAACATAACCAAGTTGGTGCAAATGATTTTCAAACTTGATTTGGATATTTTGAGTATGTCGGCTACCTCCCACGTGGTATAACGTTGATTGTTCTCAGTTAATGTCTCGATTTGATCACTATCAACTTCAACTGGTCTACCCGACCATGGAGGATCGTCCAGCAAGAAATCTCCAGCACAAAACTTCACAAGCCACTTTTGACATGTTCGATCCATCACAGCACCTTCTCCATACACTGCACAAATCTTCTTTTGCTTTTCAGTTGTGTTTTACCTTTCTTGAAATAACAAAACATAATATGCCGAAAATGTTGCTCTTTTTCTTCCATCTTCAATATTAAAATGGCTACACAAAAATTCACCAATTTTGATAAGTTTTTAAAAAAATGCACACTGATGTGACAGCTGTCACAATACAATCTAACAAAATTGTTTCGAATGAATTAAAGACAACTAAGCGCTACTAGGGCCATCTTACGGAAAAAAACAAATGAATCTTTTCTCCAATCCAATAATAATGACCTACGGTAGAGCACAGGGAACTCTACTCAACACTCTGTAATGACTTATATAGGAAAAGGATCTAAAAAAGAGTGGATATATGTATATGTATAACTGAGTCACTTTGCTGTACCCCTGAACCTGACACAATGTAAATCAACTGTACTCCAATGAAAATTTAAAAAGAAGAGAAAACAAAACGAATACACCAAACATAGCAAACTCTTCCCCAGCTCTGTATTCTCCCATACTCTTTGATTTTCATTTTTTGTTAATCCACAGAACAAGGTTCTGATGAAAGCGAAGTGCCAGTGTCCTACACATGCAGGAGTAGGAGAAACGTCAACCATGTTGAGCCATATTAGTTTGAAATTTCTTCTTTTTACTATCTCCTGGAGGTAAGACAATTACTTTTTGTTTGAGAGGAAATAAAGTTCAAGTTGCCAGTAAAATTCTCTTGCGATAATGTGTTCCAATTTATTTTACTCTGATGAATAAATAATAAATGATCATTGATAAAGAGAACATTAATACCTGAGCCAGGGTATTAAGGGCTTTAAAGCAATGGTCCTAAATTTTTATATTTGGCTTTCAGATGGGAAAATATGACCACAAACTTGGAAATGGATTTAAAGAAGACAGACTTAAAAAATTACTTTAGAGCAGTTTATTAACAGAGTCTGGACAAGAAATAGACTTTTGAAACATGAAAAACTATTACCAAAGCAACCAGGAGCATAATACAGTTTCAAAAAACCAAACAGAATAAAACATTTCAAAAAGATGTGATAAAGAGACTTAAAATTGGCAAAGAGATTAATTAAAATAAGGAATTTTAAATGTCCCATTGGATTCTGAAAAACAGGAGAACATGAGTGATCTTATTAGAACTAAATTTAAAAGGTAAAAATCAGATCCAAGTGTACTGACAAGTGAGAAAAAAGAACTAGTGACAAGAAGTTTACATGAGAAATGGAAAAGTGATAGAAGGTAGATTAAGAGGATTTATGGATAATGGAAGAGCTTCTTTAGAATGAAAAACAGTTTAACCTATTCATAAGCTGAAGAGAAATTTCCAGTACAAAAAAAAAGTTTTAAAATATACGTACAGGAAGAGGAATAAAAGTTAATGTAATAACAGTAAGTGATTCCTACGAATGTAATTAATTCTCTGGATTTCAAAAGGGTAGCTCCCAGTCAGCAACTGGTGTGGGCCACAGAGGCTTTGGAAAGCCTGGGGGTCAGCAGGGGAGCTCATAGGGATACAGGGGGAGCAGAGGCTGGAGATCAGCTTGGTGCACAGGCAAGCTGCCCGAGGGCCTGCAGAGGGGAGCAGGGTCCTGTTATGGGTATCAGGGGATCCCTTAGAAGAGCGCCCATTTCCTCAATCTGAGCATTGAATTCTCTTCCTTAAGCCTAAGAGGCCAGAATATGAAACTGAAGGAAGATTTAGGCCCTACTCCTAATTAATATCAGCACATGACCCTCAGGGCATTCGTCAAGTTCTTGCATGTATATAAAACTTATCTCTGGTTACAAGTGTTCATGAGGAAATTAGTTTTCCAATCTTCAATGCTTTTTTTTTTTTTTTTTTTTTTTTGCGGTACGCAGGTCTCTCACTGTTGTGGCCTCTCCTGTTGCAGAGCATAGGCTCCGGACGCGCAGGCTCAGCGGCCATGGCTCACGGGCCCAGCCGCTCTGCGGCATGTGGGATCTTCCCGGACCGGGGCACGAACCCGTGTCCCCTGCATCGGCAGGCAGACCCTCAACCACTGCGCCACCAGGGAAGCCCTTCAATGCTTTTAAGATTATTTAAAAGCTATTTTACTGATCGTTCTTCCTTGTTTGCAGTAGGAAAGTTGAACCAGTTCAACCTGCAACTGCTATTACTAGGAACCAGAATAGGTTGAAATTTGACTATTTCATCTACCTAAGACTTATATATTCAAATTTGCAGAAAATCCCTTTATGCCTTTGATGACAGTCTCTCACCACTTTAGTCAGAGCACTCCATCAACCATGGAATTACACCTCTCTCATTAGGATAAACTTTATCGCACCAAGGCTTATAAAAGTCTACATACAGTGGGCCCTCCACATCCACAGGTTTCACATCTGCGGGTTCTGCATCCTCAAATTCAACCAACCAAGGATTGAAAATACTAGGAAAAAAAAATTCTAGAAAGTTCCAAAAGCCAAACTTGAATTTGCTGTGCACCACCAACTATTTACATAGCATTTACACTGTATTAGGTATTATAAGTAATCCAGAGATGACTTAAAGTATACGGGAGGATGTGCTTAGGTTCTATGCGAGTACTATTCCACTTTACATAAGGGACTTGAGCATCTGTGGATTTTGGTATCTGCACCAGGTGTGTGTGGAGGTGGTGATTCCTGGAACCAATCTTCTGAGGATAGAGGGAGGATTGTATCTGGTCTGCCCAGGTCTCTCTCTGGCCATTAGAAATTCTAAAATGACAGATGGTTTTTGTCTAGTCCCCAGCAGCTCTTCTTGGTCAAGAATTCTCTTTGTTTACGAACATGGTGAACCCCACAATTATTTCTCCTTTCTGCTGGGTGAAATAGTCAGTAAGGAAAATTAAGACCTTATTTGTTTAAAATAAAAATAAGTACTGGAAACCTGGCAATGCTCTGTAATATGATTTACCTTTTCATCTCAGCTTTTTCAGAGTATGGAATTGATATCTAAATCTTGATCATGGATTTGAAATTTAATTGTATTCTGTCTCTCTAAATTTACAGATTGTTGAGTATTCCTGCTGCAACCCAGATGTCAGCCCTCATATTTCCTACTTTTTGTTAACTTTACAAACAGGCTGAATTGACCATTTCTGGACCCAAGGACATATCTGATTGACCAGTCTAGTCATAAAAAGTCAACAAGTATTTTTAAATTTTCCATGTCATCCAGACTGCTCACTTTAATCAATTAATTTAAATTTTATTTAATTTGAAATTAGTTTATGTATATTTTTCAGTGTCATCGTCATTTTTAATATTCAGCACCCATCGTCATATGGTTAAGAGGTTCTGTACTGGAGAAAAACTGCCTCATTTCAGCTCCTACTTCCAATATTTAATAGGTTGGCTCCAGCAAGTTACTTAGCATTTGTTGTGTCTCTATTTCTTCATTTGTAAGAGAATGACATTAATACCTATCGCATAATGTTATTTCAGAATAAAATAGTTAATCTTTACAAACTGAAGGGAACACAGTAAGCCTTGAGATGTTAGCTCTTATTGTGATTTTAGTGTAAAGTTATGATATTTTATTTTTATTATATATTGAACAATTATGCAAAAGATTATGCTCTCATGAATTTGTGCTCCTCACCTATTATATTACAAATTACATTCATGTTATAATTTAAAATACATGTTCCACATTTTCTTCAATATAACTTAATAAACAATAGTATCTCTTATTTAATATTATGTTATTAAATATGAATGAATAATTTTGGTCGAGTCTAGTAAAGATTGTGCACTACTAGATTTCTCTTATCTTAGAACATTTATCAATTTATTTAATTAATTAATTTATTTATAGTGGGTAACAATAACACAAATTTATTATTTTATAATTCTGAAGGTCACAAATCTAAAATAGGTCTCATTGGGCTAAAATAAATCTTGATCTGGGACTTCCCAGCCTCCAGATTGTGAGAGAAGAAATTCTGTTGTTTAAGCCACTCAGTCTATGGTTTGTTATGGCATCCTGAACTTACTAATCCAGATTTGTTCCTTCTAGAGGTTCTAGGGGAGAATTTGTTTCCTTGCCTTTTTCATTTTTTTTTTTTCCTTTGGCCATGCTCCATGGCATGGGGTCGGGGAACCTCCCTGACCAGGGGTCAAACCCGTGCCCTCCTACACTGGGAGCACGGAGTCTTAACCACTGGACCACCAGGGAAGTCCCACCTTATTCAATTTCTAAAGGATCAATTTATTAATTACCTTGTATATTTTTCTACATCTTAATCTTGACAAAAATCTTTAAAAATCTAGATTCATTTTACCGAATGGGCAATTTTTTGCCAATGATAGTAAGGTGGGATTCCATTTTAAAGCCATTCATTTCCAGTATCTTAGTTAATTGCCTTCCATATTTAATCTTGATATGTTGAAATAATACAACTTTCAGGATAATAAAAAATAAGGATGTAGATGGAGACAAACTTAAATGCATTTTGGATATGGACAGAGGCTCAGACCCAGATAGGAAGCATACACGAGTGCCCTCAGTTTCACGAAGAGTCTATTTAGTGAAAATAGAGTCCTTGGCAGAGTCAGCTGTGGTGACCAGGTGGACAAAGCTCATGCCACAAAAACAATACGGGCATACATATGTTTTAATTTTGTAAGCACAAAACCATCTTTTTTTTGTTTTTTTTTTGCAGTGCGCGGGCCTCTCACTGCTGCGGCCTCTCCCGTTGCGATGGACAGGCTCCGGACGCGGCATGTGGGATCTTCCCGGACCGGGGCACGACCCCGTGTCCCCTGCACCGGCAGGTGGACCCTCAACCACTGCGCCACCAGGGAAGCCCACAAAACCATCTTGAAAGCTCTATATTTTGCCAAACAAAAGCATTCTTAAAAATGGCTTTAAAATAAAAACATATTCAGGATGTTTTTCAAAAGCAATCACTGTCTGAAAAAAAAAATCACTGCTTATTAAACATCTAAAAATCATTTAAAACATTATCATAGGATTTTTACTGTGCTATTTTAGAGGAAGCTTTAGAAATGTAATAAACGGAATGTGAAACAACAAAAACAAATCATCATTTATAGATAGTACTATGCTTTTAAGCTGTACAACAAACTGAAGACTTACTGATAGTTTTGGAATTTAATACTTGCTGTAAAAAACAACATAAAAGAAATTCATCATTGATCAATGTCCATCCTTGGAGTTTACAAGTACATAAAATCACTACTAACTGGTGCCGTCTTGATATAATGAAAAAAAATGCTTATGAATAAATTTTGGTACGGTCAATTTTCAAAGGTCAGAATAATCAATCATGTAAAATTATTAAATTCAAATTATATCTGTTCTAAAATTGTCCATAGGGTTAAAATTTGAGGTGCAATACAGATAATTCACATTAAAGCAGATTACTAACGTTAAACATTTTGAAATGGGGAACACAGGCTGCATTAATTAAAGGATGCATATCCAGCAGCACAACCATCAAAAATATCCAGACCAGAAATCGTGGAAAAACTTGCACTTATTAAAAACAATACAACTACAGAGTATTGGAACACAGTTTTGAAATATCCATCAAACAATTTAAAAGTGTTAAAAGCAATTTTAACTATTTCCAAGATAACTCAGAGTTATGTTAGGGAATTCAGAGAAGTATTTTAATGACTCAAACAGAAAAGGTATCACTTGCTGTTTAAAAGTAATTGAAACAATTTTACAACACTGTGAAGAACTGAGATTTTTCTCCCGGTTTGGAGCACAGGCTCCGGACGCGCAGGCTCAGCGGCCATGGCTCACGGGCCCAGCCGCTCCACGGCACGTGGGATCCTCCTGGACCGGGGCACGAACCCGCGTCTCCTGCATCGGCAGGCGGACTCTCAACCACTGCGCCACCAGGGAAGCCCCTGAGAATTTTTTATAGAGTTATTTTCTAAAGAAAAGCAACTTACTATAGAAAGTTACTTAACAACAGAAATAAATTTCAAAAGAAATTCTACATCAATAGAATTTCATACCATCCTATCATTTACTTTTATGGCCAAAAAAATCAGAGCTTATTAATCATGGCACTTAATTTTCACATCACCTTGTTTAAATAAGAAGGAAGTAATAGATTTCTATCTATATACATAAATAGAAAAAATCAATATAAAAACTAAACTGTTCACATTCTTTTGTATCATCGCTTTTCTTGGTGGCCTCACTGAGTCAAAAATAGTAAAATTTTATCAATTATTATAGTAACAACTAACTGTCTTTCATTCAATAGCTAGATGCATATAATGCAACTTTCTTATTCATTTATAATAATGTCAAAGTTATATATAAACATATGTTCTCTTCAAATCTTATCCAAGGCCACCCATATTTAATTGTGTAAATGATGCAAAAGCTAAACTAAACCATCTGAAGTACATGAACTCACTATTAGGTCACTGGATAATTTAAAATAAATGTACTTTATAGTAAACTTTATCATATGTGTTTTCCCATTCAAAACTGCACTACTTTGTTTGAACTGTATACATGTAGTATTGTAATCTAGATCAAAACTAATAATCAGAATAGTCTGTAGTTTTTGGTTAATTTAGTATGGATAAAGTAATTTAATGGCTTATTAATGGCGGTCATCCACATTTGACAGCACCATATTTCTGTATGTGTTTGTGCACATGTGTGTGTTTGTATATATGCATTGTAGCTTAGAAAACACAACTCAAATGAGAAATGAGGTTATAATAAAACTTCTTATTAAAATTCAAATAACAGGAATACAGATATGACATATGAATATTTATTGAGGAAAAGTAGAGGAAATTGTTTATCTTGATATTTTTATATTATATTTTTGGAGTACCTATATAAAATATACAATTAAATAATTCACAAAGGTGCCTGAAAATTGAAATAATCTTTTTCTTTTTTGATTAATTGAAAAAATTTAACTAAAAATAAAATCAGATTTCTGAGTGTCTAATCTATTCCTGTATTTTTATTTCATAAACTACTCAAGGAAATAAAATAAAAAAGTACTTTGGCAAAATTGTTATCCTTCTCTCTCAGGTTAAAAAAAATAATGCATACCCAGTGAATTTAATTACTTTAGCCCAAGCCTGTTTCCCAGTTTCGCCACTGCTGATCCACCTTATTTTGTACTACTTAGTGTATTCCTGCATTTTTATGATTTGTTTTCCTTTGTGAAGAAGCAGTTTGGTCAGCACTGTTGTCAACAGCATTCTCTGAGATATGCAAAGAATCAAACTGTGTAATTTTTTAAAAATTGATTAGAAAAAAAAAAAGGAAGAAAAATGTTGTATCTACTCTACCCAAAACTTCTCTCCTAAATCCCTCTTCTCGCTTGTCTCTTCATTACTGCCTGGGAAGGCCAGAGCCACACTTTACCTTCATTCTATAGAAAAAATATAATCTGTAAGAATTCCAACAGTCATAGAAAAATACTACTTAGGAACAAAAGTTGATTCTGTTTTTAAATTGAATATGCTTTACTTACAAAGAAAGTACATTACTGCTTGCAATTACTATCAATTAAAAATGAAAATGTGAGTACTAATGAATCACATATATGTACAAATCTATTTGTATTAATTAACAAAAATTACCAAATAGAAAAATAAAATAAATAATTATAGTCACAGTATTTCTCAAAATATTTGGGTAATTTCCAAAATACTCAGTTTTTCGAGTTACAATTAAAAAAGCTCTAAGCAGCTGTGGTACTGGATGAGGAAAAGTGTGATACAATACACTACCATGTGTAAAATAGATAGCTAGTGGGAACATGCTGTATAGCACAGGGAGCTCAGCTTGGTGCTCTGTGATGACCTAGATGGGTGGCATGGGGAGAGGGAGGTCCAAGAGGGAGGGGATATATGTATACATATAGCTGATTCACTTTATTGTACAGCAGAAACTAACACAACATTGTAAAGCAATTATACTCCAATTAAAATAAAAAAAGAATGAGTAGTGAATAAAGAAGGATTTATAGATAGTAAACTACATTCTTCTGACCAAATATAGAAAGGCAAACTGAACTAATTAACCATATTTTTTGTTGTTGCAGAAATTTCTATAGAGTATGTTAATGGTGGTTAAATTCCTAGTTTTGTCTACAGATTATAAAATACCAAGACATGATTTGTAAAAAAATAGACAAATAAATTAAAATCACCCTAAACCATTATACTGAGAGACAGATAACAAGATATGAATAAATTCAGAAATACATCATGTTCTTGAATCACATTACTTCATTTCATAAAAATGTCTAGCTTCCTCAAATTAACATAAGTGTGTTTGCACAAAATTTTGAGAAAATATGACAAAAAAGTGCCAAATAGTTCATATGAAGAAACATGCTTATTTCTATGAAAAATATTTAAATAGAGTGAAAAATGAAAAGCATGACCTAATTCATTAAACTATATCATGAAATAACTCAATAAATATTAAAAAATTATAACAAATGACAAAAATTACCTTTCAATTTAATTGAAAAATGAGATCATATATAAAAATGCCTCAGACTAATTGCGTATATATCTGGAATAAAACATAGAACATAACCACAAAAGTACTAAAGTAAATTTAAAATTGTTAACAATTTTAGTGTAAACAAACTAACAATTATTCAATAAATATAAGAGCTGTGTAAAATCAAGATGTGTAGGTTGTATACTTTTTAAGAAAATAGTATATTTTCTGGAAAGTAAACATTTAATAAGTTAAAACAAAAAATCCCCTCTAAGGTGGGAGAAAATGTATGTCTGAAGTTGGATTGCTTTACCATTAAAGTTATATACTAACATATAGGATAACATTGAATTTAAAAGAATAGATTGGCTGCATAAGTTTATATAATGATTCAATTTATTTGTTTTGTGATATATACAAGTTAATTAGCCTGTCAGGTTTCTCATTTGAGAATGAGGATAATAATTCACATATATATATAACTTAGAGCTCTGTTTGAAATTGTATGTCAGTATTATGCATGGCAGATGGTAAATGTTTAATACTTGTTAATCTTATTACTTATGTGTCAACTTTTAGAGTTCTTACAAATCATTAAGAAAAACATCTTGGAAAAGTGAGCAAAGGGCATATAAGAATGCAATTAAGAGATAAGGAAACATAGAACCGAGAAAATTCTCTTTGATTAGATTGACAACATTAAAGACTGGAATTTCGACAACATTTTTGGAATTTGGAAGCTTCTATTCAATTTTATGCTTGCTAAAGACTTTGACCAAGTAATCACACTCTTGAGAATCTATTTGGAATTAAACATGTCTCCATAAGAGATATATTTAAGGATTTTTACTGCAGTCTGTATTGATAAAAAAAAATAGACAAATAAAATGAAGAGAGAGAGAAAGGACAAAACTCAAAAGCAACTTGAATGCATGATAATAGAGAAATGGTTAGAGTAATTACGCTGTATTCACATGTGCCCCATTGTTGGGCTTGACCACCTGCGATATGGCTCAGTGTCTTACGATATGCCCTTTGCTCATATATGAGGACAGTGTAGCGCAGGGACTCAGCATTCAGCCTAGGTCACAGAATAAGAACACATGGACATTAAGTGCCAAGTGACCTACAGCCTGGAGCAGAATTTCAGTTGACTGTAGCTTTCATATAAAGTGAGTCAGAAATAAGATTTTGTTGTTGTAAGACACAGAGATTCAGTGGTTATTTGCTTTTGTCCCAAAGGCTAACAATCCTACAATGACATATTCTAAACCTATTGAAATAATTAGACATATGATATATAGTAACAAAGAGATATGACAATATATGTATTTGTATGTGTGCATGTGTGTGTGTAGTTATAATGTGCAACTTAAGAGTAGTCTCTAAATTCTGACCTTTCTTTTAAAAATATGTGAAAAATATTTGTATGTATATGTGTTTTGAATGTGTATGAGTACTAAGAATTATAGGTATAGAAAAGAACCAAACTTTAATTTTGGTTTATATGAAAAAGGAAATAGTGGTGATAGTGGGTCAGAAGAACTGGTTTGAAGATAAGATTAATTTTTACACATTTATTTATCTTGTCAAACTAGCCTGCATTGCTTGTATAATTAAGAAGAAGAAGAAGAACAATACTAATAATACAAAAAGAACTTGTAGTGAAAATTTGGTATGAAGATATTTTACACCATTTTATTTCTTTAAAAATCATTGCAAATATTCTTACAAGAAAATTTTAAAGGTCTAGAAATACTTCAATTAAAAAGTGAAATGACCCCTACTAACAAAAATTTTTTTCTAAAACCTAGAAAGTTTGGACCAAATCTTGGGTGAAAACTGAGAGATGATGCAAACTTTCTCAAAATTTAATTTTCAGGTGAATGACCTAGGGAACAGAAAAAAAAAAAAAAAAAAAAGAGACTGTTCTCATAGAGATGCACAATAGCCCACAGCTGAATTGCAAGAGGGAACCTGAAAGACCAGCTCGCTTTCATTGTCTAAGAAGAAAACACTCTGAGTATATTGACATTTCTCTTATCTGAAGGCAGTATAAAAGGAGGAGAAAGCATTGATCACAACACAATATTGAGAATTCAGAACAAAGGTTTTTTTTTCTGTGAACTATATTGACCTAATGAAAGAGGGGAAAATGAGGGAAGATGGTTTATCTGGAATGGAGGATATAATGGATGGGGTACCTAGTGGGTAGGGCAGAAAATTAAAACTGGTGAAGTTTCAGACTACCTCTGGTCTCCTCCACCCACTACACATTGATTACTTTCTTTGATGGATACTTATGACTTAACCTGTAAGCAATAAAGAAACGTCTAGAGTATTTACTGAAGTTTGATGTAAAGGGAAGAATCCTGGAGATATTTGTTATTAAATAGATGGGAAAACATCCCAGAGCACATTCAAGTCCAGAAGATTGTCGAGCAAATTCTACAAAATTTTGAGGGAGAACAAACATGACACATGACTTTGGTGCCCAGTCAAATTGTCATCCAAATAAAAGGTCATAAAAGGAACTGATGGAAATTTTAAATCATGGAAGAATTTAGGAAATATATCAGCCTTGAGTCAATCTTGATTTTAATTAAAAAAAGGATGGTAATGACAAAATCCAGCATAACAAGAGGGGGGTCGTAAAAAAAATATGGAAATGGGGGACCTTATTAAATTGACTAGTATTGGCATTTAAGACATTTAAGTGCTAAAGAGAGAAAACAATTGTGGGGCCTGGATATAAAATATAATTGTTTTGACAATATAAATAACACAATTTTGAGCTAAGAGATGTATAACAGACATAAGCATGCTTTCTGTACTTATTAAGCAGCAAAATAATTGTAGTAATAATGATAGTCACAAATGATAACAAAAACAAAACCAAAAACCTAACCTTTTAAACGCTTTCATAATCCATTTTTTATGTTTGGGACACACTTATACTATCAAAATAATAATCATTGTTCACTGGAAATTAAAATTTAAGTAGGCATCCTAATTGTACCTGACAATCTTATTGGAAGAGGTGTATTTGCTGGACACTTAAAGAAACCTAAAAATATAAAATATGATATTGAATTGCATCCCGTTTGGGACAAAAATAGCTGTTAAGGATATTTTTAGGACAATGGGGAAATATGAATATGGATTAGGTATTGGAAAATGAAAAAGTATTGGCATGGAAAAAGGTGATTGTTAACTAAAAAATGCCAGGTGATATTATGTATGGTATAAACTCCTAATTATATTCTTCTAACCTGCAGTATTTAATCCTCATATAATATATATTTTTTTCTTGTCATTTTCTGACCACTCTATCACACCACTTTATTTAAAAATATGTAAATTGAAATTTAATATATTTAAAATTTTTCCTTGGACTATGAACATTGTTTTGGATTTTATTTTATTTTTTTATACAGCAGGTTCCTATTAGTCATCTATTTTACACATATTAGTGTATATATGTCAATCTCAATCTTCCAATCCATCCCATCCCCCACTTCCCCTCTTGGTAACTCTAAGTTTGTTTTCTACATCTGTGACTCTATTTCTCCTTTGCAAATAAGTTCATCTGTACCATTTTTCCAGATTCCACAGATAAGCAATATTATATGATTTTGTCTTTCTCTTTCAGACTTACTTAACTCTGTAAGACAATCTCTAGGTCCATCCAAGTTGCTGCAAATGACATTATTTTGTTCCTTTTTATGGCTCAGTAAAATTCCATAGTATATATGTACCACATCTTCTTTATCCATTCCTCTGCTGATGGACATTTAGGTTGCTTCTATGTCCTGGCTATTGTAAATAGTGTTGCAGTGAACACTGGCGTTCATGCATCCTTTAGAATTATGGTGTTCTCCAGATATATGTCCAGGAGTGGGATTGCTGGGTCATATGGCAGCTCTATTTTTACCTAAATGTAAGGCTGGATACTATAAAACTCTTAGAGGAAAACATAGGCAGAACACTCTTTGACATAATCACAGCAAGATCTTTTACGATCCACCGTCTAGAGTAATGAAAGTAAAAACAAAAATAAACAAATGGGACCTAATGAAACTTAAAAGCTTTTGCACAGCAAAGGAAACCATAAACAAAATGAAAAGACAACCCATAGAATGGGAGAAAATATTTGCAAATGAAGCAACTGACAAGGGATTAATCTCCAAAATATACAAACAGCTCATGCAGCTCAATATCAAAAAAACAAACAACCCAATCAAAAAATGGGCAGAAGACCAAATAGACATTTCTCCAAAGAAGACATACAAATGGCCAATAGGCACATGAAAAGATGCTCAACATGACTAATTATTAGTGAAATGCAAATCAAAAGTGCAATGAGGTATCACCTCACACTGGCCAAAATGGCCATCAACAAAAAATCTACAAACAACAAATGCTGGAGAGGGTGTGGAGAAAAGGGAATCCCCTTACACTATTGGTGGGAAAGTACTGGTACAATTAATCGGTACAGCCATTATGGAGAACAGTATGGAGGTTCCTTAAAAAAAAACTAATTCATCACCTTCTAAATTGCTACAGAATTAATTTTTTATTTTGTTTCTTTTTCAAAGAAGGCAGAGATTTTTATTTACTGTGTCTACTGCTGTATCTCCATGATGTAGATTATTCTTTGACAAATAATAACTACCAAATGAGGTTTTTTTGAGTAAATGAATATGTGGCCAAGGTTTTTGTTGATATTAATGATTATGTGTTTAAGATAATAAACAAAATGTTACTGAAATGGTACTAATAGACTGGAAAAGGATGAAAAGAAAGGGAGGATATGTTAAGATATCTGGGAATGTGCAGAGCACTGTTAGAGAGATGACCATACTCCCATTTAATAAGAGGATGGAAAAAAAGGATGTTTATGGATATGTATAGTTTATAGATTTAGCGGCTAGATGTTGAGAAGTTTATCATTTGAAAGTTTCTTTTGTTCTCTGTTTACTTTGATAATGTAATCATAGCCTTAGAATTAGCTGGGAGTTGGAAAATCAAACTTTTAAGTAAAGTGTAAGATAATTGAAACAGTTGTAGAAAATTAAAAGAGCTGAATAGGCAAAAGTAGACTTACTGAAAAGTATACAGTGATGTACATTATATATGGTAGATTGGTATGCATTATAATGAAATCAGTCCACTACTTTCATTGATTCTCTGCAGAAGTGTCAAGTAGTCTGGAATCCTAGCTTATTTATAGAACGATTTTGTTTGAAATATAAGAATACTATGAGAATCCCAGTGAAATGACAGGTGTCTTAGTCAAATGAGAGTTAGTAGATTGACCAGGGACTTCAAACTGCAGAGAGTGGAACAGCAAGCCAAAAGGAGGTTGACAGATGGGAAAAAAAAAAAGTAATAGCATTAAAAGACTGCTGGTCCAGAACTTATTGAAACTTTTAGAAGTTTAGCAGTTTGGAGTGATGACTGTGGGCATAGCAGGTAGATGTAGAATAGAAGAAATAAGCAGATCTAGGAAATGATCATCGCTGTTAAGGAATTGATCATTCATACAAATCAATTCTATAGTTTGGGGGTGGAGAAAGAGAGATATTGTGATTCAGATTTCAAGATCTTTAATTAATCTTATTGGTAGATTTGAAGAGATTATCGGTAGATAACAAAATAAGTTTTAAAAGTAGAGAATAGTAAACTAAATGAAACAAGCCCAACATCATAATTTTTCTTGATTATTATTTTATTTTGTTTTAAAGAAAATAGTTATCAAATTGCCAGCCTGGGGTCTTGGAGCAAGGGGAAGGGTGACTGAATGACACAGAACTCATCACCAGAACCTGAGATACATTTGTGTGGTAAACTTGAGCTATTTTTTGTGTGGTCAAAGGGCAGCCTCCTTTTGTGGAAGCTCTTAGGGAAACAAAGTCCTTAGTGAAAACTAGATTTCATTTTGAGCAGCGAAAGTTTAGAGAAGTGAGTTTATGTTTCATTAATAAGAAGCTTAAGAGGGCATGTAGGAGAGAGAGAGGGACTAAGGATTTTGGTCAAAGAAAATGGAAGAGTAAAATAATTGGTGATGACCAGAGAGAGGATAAGATGATCAGAGTGGAGAGTGAGGGTTTGAAATTTGTGTTGAGACTAAGGAAATGAGCAAGACAGTCTTGACGTACTTAGCTATTTGTCAGGCTAACACATTTCAGTGATCTTTAGATGGTATAAACAGGTTACTCTGAATTCAGCTGTGACTAGAATCTCATTTTCCTTTGATCTTCAGGGATGGAAACCAGCAGGCTGTGAAGAGTGATTCTAACTGGCTGCCCAGCCAGTCAGGCCTGACAGGGGCTGGCATTTTGCTCTGTCCTCAGCCTTGCTGATTTGGTGAGGTATTTTCAAAACTACATAAAGAGTCTTATTGAAGAGTTTTGGATGCTGAAAAATTTACATTGTTTCCAAAGTGTTGGGTGGGGATAAAGTCCCATTTACTTGGTGTCAGTTTCTACCTATGTCTGGTAAAATGGATTTAAACTCACAAAAATTAAGGATAATCTACATGCAAAAAGCACCAAGCACCAAACTTAAAAGCATGAACAATTTCTACCTTATCCATTTATTTTAAAGGGAATGTATTAAAGGAAAACTTTGGGGGAAGATGATGAGTAAATATACAAGTTCATTTTTAAATTTTTCAACCCCCAAAGCATTTGTTGGTCCATAGATAATTTTATTTGAAAAATCAATGTTGTCTATCATGATGGTCACAAAATACACCTCCTCCCATATTTTGGTGTTTAAAATACTGCAAAGTATAAAGTGGTTTAAAATGTAAGTATAAAAATATACAATGTATATTATTAATATAGAAAAATAGCATTAAAGTTCTCCAGATTGAAATAAATATTCATGCTATGTTTAATGTATTTTTTAATATTCTGTGTTTATTGTTTTCCAGAAGAGAATTTTTCCTGAACTACTGAAATCCTTTCGCTATTATGCTCCAATCTTTTTTAAAAAATCAAAATAAAGTGATATTATTTCTAGCAAATTTTGTGTATGGCTGATTTTTTTTTTTTATAAATAAATGGTAACTATGTTTAGTAGGTAACTTCAAAATGTATGATTTTAATTCTTTTCTTTAAAATGACTATTTAGTTTTTTACAGCAATGTTAAATTAATTAATTTTCAACAGATTTCTTGGTATTTATCTGTTTCTAAATTAGTATCCCTTAAATCTATCTACACATCATATAAATATACCATATCTCGGTCTTTCTATAGAATAATTATGAAATACTTTATATTACCAATGTGTTTTGTATATTGAGTTTGTTTTGAGTATTAGAATTACATACTATAGAATGAATCACTAGAGTCTAGCAGGGTGATGCAATGGAAGAAACAGAAGTAAAAATCAAAATTCCTAGGTTCTCTTTTTCTTTTTATTCCTAAAATAACTCTTTGATCTTTGGCTTCTGACCAGGAAATATCCACTCCACTCTGTTCAAAGATGCCTGATAATTCTTTATCAGGTTACAAAATACGCCTTTACACAATTAGAGTAAAAGACCCAGTAAAGATAAATTTAGGAAAGATAAAACACATAAATTCCCTGAGCCGGAAAGAAAGTGAACTATTCTTTTACTAACTAGATAGAGCTAGAGTTCTCGTTAGCACATAAGCAGAGAAAATTAAGGTCCATAGAGTGGCACAGGTTCATGGAAGAGCTTAATTCAGCTCCCATACAGTAACAATGCTTCCTATAGTATGTCATCAAAGATGTTTACAGAACTAACAAAAACACTCATCTCAGTTTTCTCTACGTTTTGATCTGGTTTCTAGTAGCCATGATACCACCATAGAAATGTATATCTTGATTCTTCAGCCCATTATTAGCATCTTTGTACAAATTTGGATTAATTTCTCTTTCAATGGCCTTTTCTCTATGAGATATATCTCAAACTCTCATCACATTTGAATGTGGCTCTCATAACATAATGTAGCTTCTTGGTGAGAATAATAGTTTTTTGTGCTTTTACTGTTTCTTAAGTCACCATGACAATAACTCTACAGTCAAAACATTAAAGAAGCTTTAAAGGTATGAAAAATTACTGATACAATAATAATTTTATAAAGTCTTACTATGAAAGAATTCTCAAGAATGATTAGAAGCTGCACCTATAGAATTTTATGGAAAATTTATGAATGTACTACATTCAAATTCATTTCTGCTCCTGAAATATAGTAAAAGTTTAAGTAATTGAAATCTAGACAGTCTAAATTACAAATTAATCTTAAAATTTGGTTATGTTACTCATTCTGTTCTCATTTATGCAGAGGCAAGCATGTAATTACTTTCGCAAATTTCCCCTCTATATCAGTCCACTTATTAATTGCCTCATAGTGTTTCTCCTTTGGAATAACTCACTTTACAAGAAATACACCAACAGTTATTAGTACATAAATGTCTATCTTAATTATAACATTAATAATGATACTAATTTCTATATTTTTTTGGCATATATCATTTGCTGGATTTTGAGCTAAATTTGTTAACTGTATTAACTCATTTGATCCTTACCACAATCCTATGAATGGAATACTACTATTATTTTCCTTTTACAGATATAATGACTGAGTCTTAGAAAGTTTAAATTGATCATCCCAAATTGTACAATGAGAAAACATTAGAATCGAAATGTAAATTCAGGTAGTTTTACTTCAGATCACAAATTTATAAATATTACCCTTTCATCTTAAATGGGTCAATAATGTGACATACTGAAGTGATTTCTTAAATAATGTCTTTATCATATCATGAGATATTATTTAACTCCTTGTGCCTATTTATTGTACTATATAACGGTGATTTAAATAGTGACATAAGGCCAAACGGTGTGACAGAAAGTGTTCAGGTCAGAAATCAGGATTTTCTGGCATTCCCCCATCTTTCTAAGCTTGAATTTTTTTTTTTAACTTTTGGAAAATAATATTGATCTTTCAATTATTGGAGAGGATGACATTAGACAATGTAATCTATGCATTGTATGTACATATTGATTATTAACATTGAGTAGTCAATCTATAAGACATAGAAGTCCAAGTTATGTGGAATAAAGAAATAGAAAGATGGGCAACAGTATATGAATTAATAAAATCTTAAAATTTGTTTTCTCACTCATATCTTCACTTTTCATATTTCTTCACTCTTATTCCATAAACTCCCATGAATAACTAAGTAAAATCATTACTATTGGTAGTAAACTGCCAACATGTTGCCTCATCTCCTTGAAAAATTAACTGGATGCCTTCCTTATCCTGCTGGGGCTCTCATACTCTACTCTGGTCAACACCATTTTCCCTATCCACTACCAGAAATGAGCCAACCTTGTGTTGTCCCAAATCTAGTGATCTTAGGACTTTATTGTCCACAAAGAAAATGGAAAAGAAAAGAAGAAAAAAGAGAATCTCTCTCTAAATACAATTGAATAAATAATAAATACATAAATTCTGGTATATAAACAGGAGGTGATATGTTTATTTACATTAAAGCATGCTTGACTCAATAGCTTCCTGAAATATTTGCATTTTATCAGAGAAGAAAAACTTATCTTAAAAAAATGAATATTTAATACTGAATTCTATGAATTAGAAAATTGATATACACTAATATGTATAAAGTGGATAACTAATAAGAACCTGCTGTATAAAAAAATAAATAAAATAAAATTCAAAAATTAAAAAAAAAAGAAAATCGACAGTACTTTTACTCCAACTAATATATTTCCATTGAAGGGGGAGTTGTTAAATATTGGGCATTTGAGACCTTCAGGTTTCCTGGACATTAAATCCTTAAGGCAGCCATTTATTTTTCTTACATAAAATGTGATTCTGTCTAGAAAAAATGGTAGTGATGAACCGGTTTGCAAGGCAGAAATAGAGACGTAGATGTAGAGAACAAATGTATGGACACCAAGGGGGGAAAGCAGTGGGGTGGTGGTGGCAGGATGAATTGGGAGATGGGGATTGACATGTATACACTAATATGTGTAAAATAGATAACTAGTAAGAACCCGCTGTACAAAAATAAATAAAATAAAATTTAAACAACAACAACAAAAATGTGATTCCGACTAAAAGCCATACGTCAACACTTAGGAGTTGGTGAAATAAGAATTACATACATAAAAGAAGTAAAATACAATTTCAAGCTACTATAGTCTATAGGGTTTCAAATAACTATCCTGACTTATAGGCATTGTTCTAAACAATTAACATGTACTAACTAATTTAATTTGTATCACAATATTATGAAATAGGTTAATTTTTCATTATACAAGTGAAGAAACTGAGACACAGATGTTATTAAAACTGCTCTCAAGTTGTATATAGTCAGTGGGTGGCAGAGCTGAATTCCCAGCCTAGGCACCCTGCATTGGTAAGCACTATGCAATGCTGCTTTCTGATAAGTCAGCAAACATAGATATTGTTTTGTGATGAATCAGAAACTTCTCTGATATCCCAGCATCTTTTTATATTAGCAACACAAGTGCCAGAAACCTATAGGAATTACCATTTCTTATCAAACTTTAGAGTTTTCACCCTTGAATCATCAGAAGTTCACTTATCTGTGAACAGAGAAAATAGACCTTTACTCTTATCTGTCATTTTAAAGCAATAAATGTGATAAGATTTCTTTTCACTAGGGCAGCTTGCTTATTTTTGACTTTCCTTATTTTTTTTTAATAGAATAAGTTAAAACGTGGCAGCTGTTTTTCCACTGAAAGGTGTGTGAATGGCAGTGTGTCAACCTAAAAAACTGTCAATAGACCATCTCTTTCCACATGAAGCTCCCTGTTTAAACTACTTCTGGACATTTTTATTCTCCAAGCATTTTGAGTTTTGAGTTAATCAAATTTTCTGAACTGAGTCAGGAAATATTTATTACCATTAAAAAATATAAAGGAAAAAGATAACTAATGTTTTCATTATACATATTTTTCCCTTTAATGCTCTCAACAGTCTCAAGTTTATGTTAAATAATATTTTAGTAGAAAATGTACATAAAGAACAAGAATGTATTTTTATTTTAAGTTATTATATTATAATAGTTTTCCTCCTTGTAGTATTCTTGAGAATCTTTTTAACAGCGCTATTTCTATTGAATATGATGCCTTTCATCATCACCAAAGATAAATCCCCATTTCTACATAGTAGTAAGCTGTGAAGTTTCAGCGTTAAGAAAGTGTGATAACATCTCCTGAAACGATAATATAGCTCTTTCTATACTGCATCTCATCAGAGTCTCTCAAGGCAATTAGAAATAAATGGGAAAATACTGTTCTCAGGGAAAATATTTTCATAGTCAGAAACAGGTACATCCATTTCACAGCTGGAAATATTGGCAAGAGAATGAGATTAGATAAGTAAAAGTTCACATTTTACTGAGAATAGTCCAGCATTTTGTAGACTTATTCGTGTTCTAATCACTAAATAATTCATTCTCCTTTTCTGTATAATTCAGTCCATGAATTGATGTTCATACGCACCGTTTTGCAGTGCAATACAAAATTTAGGAATATCAGTGCCGTGTAGAGCATTAAAGTGAATCTTGGACAAAGGTTTGAGGAAACAAATTTCTAGTGTTGTCTTTAAAATTTTTAGTAATGTAACGATGAAGATGAATATGATTAATATAACGATGATGATAAAGGAAGCAATATATTTTATAATAACTGATAAATTACCTTCAAGAAATAACCATTAGGGGGCTTCCCTGGTGGTGCAGTGGTTGAGAGTCCACCTGCTGATGAAGGGGACACGGGTTCGTGCCCCGGTCTGGGAGGATCCCACATGCCGCAGAGCGGCTGGACCCGTGAGCCATGGCCTCTGAGCCTACGCATCTGGAGCCTGTGCTCCACAACGGGAGAGGCCACAACAGAGAGAGGCCCATGTACCGCAAAAAAAAAAAAAAAAAAAAAAAAAGAAATAACCATTAAAATGTTTCTTATAACTTGTGGCTATTGTATTAAAAGTTTAAAAGAATCATTGTATTTTGTCTTCTGTTAAATATGTGATGATTCGTTCTTCCTGAAACTCTACACAATTTTGGTAAAAACATGGAATCTAATTATTTTCCAAAAATAAAATAAAAATATTGTAGCATGAATTGAATTCTCTCACACACCTAATACTTGTAAGAATGATTTGTTGATGAAAATATAATAATGTGTTATGTCTATACACATAACCTCTCATAATTTTATCATCAATTTTACATAATTTCCCCAAATTGGGCTCAGAGTTATTTGGAGTGGAACCATCCATATAAATGCAGTACATGGCTGCCAATAACACCAGTATGGCTTTTAAGATCTCAGTACAGTTATCACGAGTACAATTTTCACAGCCTAACCATGGTAAACCTGTCTCTGTCCCCAAACCAGTTTGAAAATAAGTTGTGCAAGTTAAAAGAAAAGAAAAGAAGAAAGGTCAGTTTAGCTCATAAACTATGATAGTAGCCAGCCATTTAAATGCTCAATCATAAATAATAATAACACTTATTTCAAGAATAGTTAAGGGAATTCCTTGGCGGTCCAGTGATTAGGATTTGGCACTTTCACTGCCGTGGCCTGTGTTCAATCCCTGATAGGGGAACTAAGATCCCACAGGTCGTGTGGTATGGCCAAAAAAAAAAAAAAAAAAAAGAATGGTTAAGATGCTCTGTGTAATTTATTTCAGTAAGATTGTTTCTGTGTGGAAAAAAAAAAGATTAGTAGACATAATAATAAAAATCCTCTATAGTAATCATCTTCAACGTTTCTTTAACACAAATGTATTAATAGAGTGATGTCAGTGATGTCCTTATTTTTTAAAAAAAATTTAGGACCATATCATTTATCTATTTTATATAGAGTAGTTTGTATCTGCTAATCCCAAACTCCTAATTTATCCCTCCCTCACCCCCTTTCCCCTCTGGTAACCATAAGTTAGTTTCCTATGTCTGTGGGTCTGTTTCTGCTTCATAAATAAGTTCATTTGTTTCATATTTTAGATTCCACATATAAGTGATATCATATGGTATCTTTCTCTTTCTGACTTACTTCACTTAGTATGATAATCTCTAGGTTCTTTCATGTTGCTGCAAATGACATTATTTCATTCTTTTTTATGGCTGAGTAATATTCCATTGCACAAACATACCACATCTTCTTTATCCATTCATTTGTTGATGGACTTTTAAGTTGCTTCCATGTCTTGGCTATTGTGAATAGTGCTGCTATGAACATTGGGTTGCATGTATCTTTTCGAATTAAAGTTTTCTCCAGATATATGCCCAGGAGTGGGATTGCTGGATCATATGGTGGCTCTATTTTTGGGTTTTTAAGGAACCTCCATACCATTTTCCATAGTGGCTGCACCAATTTACATTCTCACCAACAGTGTAGGAGGGTTCCATTTCTCTACACCCTCTCCAGCATTTGTTGTTTGTAGACCTTTCAATGATGACTATTTTGACTGGTGTGAGGTGATACCTCATTGTAGTTTTGATTTTTATTTCTCTAATAATTAGTGATGTTGAGCATTTTTTCATGTTCCTGTTGGCCATCTGTATATCTTCTTTGGAGAAATGTCTATTTAGGTCTTTTGCCCATTGTTTGATTAGGTTGTTTGTTTTATTGTTATTGAATTGTATGAGTTATCTGTATACTTTGGAAATTAAGCCCTTGTCAGTCACATTGTTTGCAGATATTTTCTCCCAGTCCATAGATTGTCTTTTTGTTTTGTTTATGGTTTCCTCTGTTGTGCAAAGGTTTATTAGTTTGATAATGTCTCATTTGTTTATTGTTGCTTTTATTTCTATTGCCTTGGGAGACTGACCTAAGAAAACATTGGTATGATTTATGTCAGAAAATGTTTTGCCTATGTTCTTTTCTAGGAGTTTTATGGGGTTATGTCCTATATTTAAGTCTTTAAGCCATTTTGAGTTTATTTTTGTGTATTGTGAGAGGGTGTGTTCTAACTTTGTTGATTTACATGCAGCTGTTCAAATTCTTCAACACCACTTGCTGAAGAGACTGTCTTTTCTCCATTGTATATTCTTGCCTCCTTTGTCAACGATTAATAGACCATAGATGTGTGGGTTTACTTCTGGGCTCTCTATTCTGTTCCATTGAACCATATGTCTGTTTTTGTGCCAATACCATGAAGTTTTGATTCCTGTAGCCTTGTAGTATTGTCTGAAGTGGGAGAGGGTTATGCCTCTAGATTTTTTCTTTTTCCTCAGGAGTCCTTTGGCAATCCTGGGTCTTTTATGGTTCCATATAAATTTTAAGAGTATTTGTTCTAGCTCTGTGAAAAATGTCATAGGTAATTTGATAGGGATCACATTAAATCTGTAGATTGCTTTGGATAGTATGACCATTTTAACAACATTAATTCTTCCAATACAAGAGCATGGGATATCTTTCCATTTCTTTGAATCATCTTCAGTTTCCTTGATCAATGTTTTATAAACCTGCTTGGTTAGGTTTATTCTTAAGTAATTTGTTTTTTGTTTTTGGATGTGATTGTAATAGGGGTTGTTTTTTCACTTTCCCTTTCTGATATTTCATTGTTAGTGTAAAGATATGCAACAGATTTCTGTATGTTAATCGTGTATCCTGTTACCTTGCTAAATTCGTTTATCAGTTCTAGTAGTTTTTGTGTGAATGCTTTAGGGTTTTCTATATATATATTGTCATGTCATCAGCATTTAATGACAACTTTCCCTCTTCTCATCCAATTTGGATATATTTTATTTCTTTTTCTTGTGTGATTGCTGTGGCTAGGGCTTTCAATACTATGTTGAATAGAAGTGGTGACAGTAGGCATCCTTGTATTGTTCCAGATCTTAGTGGGAAGGCTTTCAGTTTTTTACCATGGAGTATTATGTTGGCAATGGGCTTGTCATAAATAGCTTTTATTGTTGAGATATGTTCCCTCTATATCACTTTGGTAAGAGTTTTTATCATGAATGGACATTGAATTTTATCAAATGCATTTTTTGCATCTATTGATATGATCATGTGGTTTTTGTTGATATCCTTATTTCTGAGTAAGAAATCCAAAAGCCAGCTCATATACAAAAGTAATTTTAAAAACCTGGCAAAACTGTCAGAATCAACATGATCAGAGCCTTGGAAACTAATCAAAAGCTTGTGGGGAGCACTTCCTTTGGAACAAAACAAAACATTGAATATCTTTAAGAACAGTGAGCTTTGCGGTGTTTTAACTAACCCTAGATTCCCATTCTGCTCCTCAGTTCAGTGGTAGCCTTGACAATAACAGGCCATATTCCCAGAACTGGGACATGTAAGAGAAGAATGAAACTCATTCACAAATTGTCCTTATTTGATATGTCTGGTGATTTCCTGGAAAACCCACTCAAAAGGCTTGTCTTTATTTCACCAAACCAGAACTTGCCTTTTTTAAAGCTGCTGCCTAGGGACATTTGTTCAAAATGCTTAGAGAAAAATGTTTTAGTCACTGCTGCTGAGTCAATGGTTAGTAGTAGAGGCAGATACTAAACCAGCTAAAAAGCTTGGAAGGAAAGGCTGGAGAGTGAGATTCCTTGGGGAATAGGGCCTCTGAAAAGGCTTGACATATTCTTGGGCAACTAGAAGGACATACACATGCCCAGGGCTGTGCACGTGCTTGGGAAAGGCCTAAAAACCCCCTGACCTCTCACATCTGGTTGGCCTTGAGACTCTGCATGTGCAGAATTTGAAGGCTAAGGTAAAGTTATAAACTTCTTGGCCTAGTCTTAAAAGTGTGCCCTAACAAACACAGAACCCCTTTGCAAACCCACACACAGAACTGGGAGAGCTTTTGGTTTAAAGCATTTGAGGAGTACTCTGTTCAATCATTAGACAATAAGCTAACAGAGGAGAGACTTCAGTGGCTGTATATGAGAAAGAATATACACTTTATAAAATTAATGCAGAGAATTCATTAAACAAACAACCAACAAATACAACAAGCAGCAACAACAAACTATGCAGAGGAAGGAAACTGTGATTTCCAGAGTTGCCACATTATAATATTCAAAATGTCTAAAATTTAAACAAAAATTATGAGGCCCACAAAGAAACCAGTGCTGTGGCACATACACAAAAATATCAGTGATCAAAACAATCTGAGGAACCACAGACATTATATTTACTAGACAAACTCAGCTATTTCTAGTACGTGCAAAGAGCTAAAAGAAACCTTGTTAAAAGTACTAATAGAATGCATTAAAATGTTGCCTCATTAAATAAAGAATATTAATAAAGAGATATAAAGTTTAAAGAGAAATTGAACACAAATAGTGGAGTTGAAAAATACAACTGAAATGAAAAATCCACTAGAGGGACTAATATTCTGTAAGCATGCAGAAGAAAGAATTATTGTTCTTGGAAATGAGTCAGCTGAGATTTTCATCTGAAGAAAAATGAACATAACCTCAAAGACCTGTGTCACAACTTAAAGCATACTAACATATGCATAATGGAAGTCCTGAAGGAGTTCAGAGAGAGAAAGGAGCAGAAGGGTATTTGAAGAAATAATGGCAGAAAACTTTCTAAATTTGATGAAAGAGATTCATTAACCAATACATCCTAGACGCTCAACAAACTTCAAGTGGAATAAACGAAAAAGAAGCTATGCTTAAACACATCAAAATCAACTGATGAAAAAAAAAATCAACTGATGAAAGCCAAAACAATGAGGGAATCTTAAAAGCAGCAAGGAAGAAGTGACTCCTCACATGCTAGGGGATCCATAGTAAGATTTGATTTTATCAAATTACACCTGATTTCTCACGAGAACTCATGAAGGCCAGATGTCAAAGAGAAGACATATTCAAACTGCTTAAAGAAAAGTAAAAAACTGCAAAACCTAAATTCTATATTTGTAAGAAATATCTTTCAAAATAAGGGAGGAATTAAGACATTCTGAGATTTAAAAAAAAAAGGGATACTTCTATTGCCAGCTTACCTACTCTACAAAAAATGCTAAAAAATTAGGCAGTAACTTGAAACTAAGAAAAAAATAAGGAATTCTAGTATAGGTAACTACATGTGTAAAAATAAAAGATAGTATGACTGTACTTTTTTGTTTTTTTTCCTATCTTATTTAAAAGAAAACTGCATAAAGAAATGCTTGTGCATATATGTTAATGGGCACACAATGTATAAAGATGTAATTTGTGAATATAACAGCATAAAGAGGAGTGGAATTATGTAGAAACAAATATTTTTATGTTTTTGTAATTAAGTTGTTACTAATATAAACTATATTATTATGTACCAAATAGTTTACTGTAATAATCCCCAGGGAAACCATGAAGAAACAAATTCAAAGTATGTAGTACAAAAAAAATGACAAGAGAATAGAAAAGATACCCTAGGAAATAGCTACTTAACACAAAATAAGGTGGTTATGGAGGAACTGAGAAACAAAATGTTCATATCTGCTACTTTATTCCATTCACTTATGTTGGGATTCTGTACTTGAGTATTTCGACATTTTTCTTGCTAAGTTTACCATTGTCTTTATACTGCCAACGCGATCTTCACACTGATCTTTACAATGTTTAATTTTAGTTCTGCTTTAAGTCTTTCAACAGCATTCTGAACAACACATGCTCTCTTTCTTCTTATTTAATGACAACACACAGTTCTGGCTTCTTCTTACTCTCTGGCTACTTGAGTTTTATCAATTTACTTCTCTAACCAAACCGTTACATCTGTTCTTTAAAGTTGTGTCTTGGACTTTCTTCTTTTCTCACTCTTTATGCACTTTTCATTTGCAAAACTCACTCATTCAAATGGCTTTAGCTAATTTCCCTATTTCAGCAATTCTAAATTTAAAAATATGATCTAAATCTTTCTTCAGAGATCAAGGATTTATAACCTAATACTTGCTTAAGGTTCACTCTTGACTACCTTTAGCTATATCAACCTTAAAAAGCCCCAAACTGAACATCCTTCTCTGGTAACCAGCTTGGCATATGCATTGCTTAAGTTATTTAAGCCTGTGACCTGTATTTCACCCATAACATTTTTCTTCTCTGTTACATTTTCACTTCTTTTATCTTAAATATAAAAAATATCAAACTGAGCTTATAAAATATATCTCAAATTCATCCATTCCTCTCCTCTTCTACTGCCTATACACTCATAATTCAAGGTTGTCTTTTATCAAGACAATTGCTATAACCACTTCACTAAGTTTATATTTTCTCCCTTGCCATCTCTAATCTTCTAGTCCACCTTCATCATAAGCTTCATTATGATGAGAAAGATTTCTTTCCCAAACAACAAAAATGACAAGATCTCAACAAATATTTGTATATAGGACAAATATTCTCTGGGAATGCCACTCTTCTCTCAGATTTCTCTAATGCATAAAGTGTTTTTATTCCACCGGGCATTTTGTACACTAAAAACCCTTCCATCCAAAATTTCCCCATGCACTCCTATTCATTCTGCAGATCTTTACTGAAAAGCCACTTTTTGGACTTCCCTGAACCTTCTCTGACACTTGCATGTCAAACAGAACTTCTGTAATCTATTCTCAAAGGAAGATTCCTTTCCCTATACTTGCTACCACAAGGTATAATCATATATTTGTGAGGTTATTATTTAATAGTTTTCTTCTTTATTAGACTATAAGCTTTTTTAGAGTAGGTCTGGTGAATATCATCTTCCAGAATATGCTAGTTTTCTTTGGTGAGAGGAGGGATTCTATTGGAGACTGAGGAAGAGACATGTAAATTATTTCAAAAATGGATTTGGAACAATAGTGATCTCATGCCATGAACTTAGTAGTATAATTGACAAAGAGCTCTGTTTTCCTGTATTAATCCTATAAATCATTTTCAGATCTCAAAGATCCCCTGAATAAAAATTTTTATATCTACAATTCATGGTATATCAGCATGATCAGAAAGTTGTAAATATAATACTATAATGATAATTGTAAACAATTTTTAGTACAAAATTATATTTTCATTTGGCCAACATATTAGACATTTTTCTATGATTCTTCTTTTCTACAGGAAAGCTATCAACTCTAATGCAAATCAGTAGTGTACAAAGAGAAAACTTCATGGTTTTCCTTTTTGTTTTTAGTAAGCTGAAAAGTCTTGCCACAAATTCCTATTATGCAAATATTAATGACATACAACATATCGTATATGATATAAGAGCAAGTGGATTTTTAAAAAATTTAAAACTGAAAATAATTTTTCATCAACTTTCCTTTATAAAAATGTACTTAAGTTTCCTTACACTTCTTAGAATTTTAAAATTTCTTTTTTTATATAAATGCTAACAAATTATAAGACAAATATAATAATTCCATCTTATTTAACTGGCCTAAGATCTAATAAGATTTTATTTACATAAAGATTGGTTCTAGAGATTTAATTTAAAGCTGTAAATTGCTTTTAATTCATGCTGTTTGCAACATGAAAATCTACTGACAGTGTTGAATAGTAAAGCTACTAAAACCATAAGTTAAAGCAGTATGAATGAAAATCTAGCCTAAGACAAAGTTTTATATGAAATTTTGAATCTTGTTGCTGAATATATAATCAGGTTAAGAAAAATTATGTATGAAATTATGATCATATATTTTGGTTTCTTGATTTCTCTTGTAAGATCATATATGTATAAAAGTACTGATGTGGAAAGTAATAGTAAACAATAAAAATTCTCTTTATTGTAAAAAAAAAGTTCTTGATTTTTTTCTGTACTTACTTCTGGATCAAACTTGAGAGAAGGACATAGAGATTTTGTCTGCACAAAGAGACATATTAAACAATTATTCATTTTAATCTGATATTCAAATTTAACTGTGTCCTTCTATCTGGTAACTCTATATCTCCTTTGAATGATTAATCTGCAGCTAATCAGACTAATAAAGTTCTTCTTTTCTCCATTAAGTTCTCAGGCTGAGCAGCCTGATCTGGGGGCTTCTACTCCAACAACTAGGGAGCAGACCCAGCCCCTGACAGGGCAGTGACCACTACAAAGCAAAGGGGAGGCTCCGCTCAATATCAAGGGTAGGCTCTGGTCACCATAACGCCAATCAAACCCCCTATCAAGGGGATAACAGCACAAGCTTCTGGACAAACCTCACCCACCAAGGGACAGACACAAGAAGCAAGAGGAACTACAGTCCTGCAGCCTGTGGGAAGGAGACCACAAACACAGTAAGTCTGACAAAATGAGAAGACAAAGAAATATGTTGCAGATGAAGGAGCAAGATAAAAACCTACAAGAACAACTAAATGAAGAGGAGATAGGCAAACTATCTGAAACAGAAATCAGAGTAATGATTGTAAAGATGATCAAAGATCTCAGAAACAGAATGGAGGGATGGAATGAGAAGTTACAAGAAAACTTTAACAAAGACCTAAAAGAGCTAAAGAACAAAGAGAGATGAACAAGAAAATAACTGAAATGAAAAATACACTAGAAGGAATCAATAGCAGAATAACTGAGGCAGAAGAATGGATAAGTGACCTGGAAGATAGAATGGTGGAAATCTCTGCCACAGAGCAGAATAAAGAAAAAAGAATGAAAAGAATTGATGACCGTCTCAGAGACCTCTGGGACAACATTAAATGCACCAACATTTGCATGTAATAAAATTACATGCAATAATAATAAAATTATAATTAAAATAATAATCTGTACATTTGCTTGTTAAATGACAGTGATTTTAGGTAAATGTGTTTTCAATTTTGCAAAATAGAAAAGGATAACTTAGATTCAGAGCATACATAAAATTCACTGATCATTCGCTTTCATTGTAAAGATCTATCTCTGTATGTATCCCTTTTTGTTCTGTAGAAATAACTCAGAAGATTGTAGTCCTTCACCACTAACCTCATCAGTATTACCTGTAAGCCTAGGCTTAGAATCTTCCTCTTCTAAAATCTACCTCATCTTCAAAAATTGCAACCTTGAACCATCAGAGGTCTTTGTAAAACACAAACAGTAATCAAACATAAAACAGAAGGGCATTAGCATTATATGAAACTAAATGAGAAAACCACATACATATGAGAGTTTTAGCTTATATGTCTAACTTATACAATCCACACTTTCCAACATTAATAACAGCAAAGCACTATGGGAGAGCTGAGTTGAGGAATGTAAAACAAGTCATTTTTTATAATGAAACCATACTTTAATTTCCTATGACTGCAGTAGAGTTTGTTTGCTCTTGTGAGTCAGTTGGTGGCAAATAAAAGAGGTCAGGGGAAGGAGGGAGGGCATGACATCAACAGCTGACTTGTTTTCCCCTCTGTTCAAGACAGTTTAACAAAAATCAGCTGCCACATCTTTCTCAGGTCAAATTCTGAGAATTGACTCAGCAAATGAACATGGTCCCTACTTACTGTGCACTGCCAAAGGAAACTGAAAGATTTTCATCAGAATTGCTAAAAAGCCTGCTTAGTCAAAGTCCACTAGGGCAAGCTCTTACATTTTGCAGTATGTAAAACTAAAAAAAATTTTATTTTTCAGTCATCATCTCTCACAAAGTCTCTAGCTAAAACTCATGCAATTTGGTGCAATATCCTCACTGAGAAACTCTACTGTAAATAAAAGAGTTAAAAAGGGACTGAATACATTAGAGTGAGTAGAAATCGTTCCATTATTCTGAGCTATCTTTGCAGGCATCTCCCATATCCACATGCAGGAAGGAGAGGTCGGGCTTACTGAATATCTGAACTTGAATAGATTTCTCTAGGTCATGTCATTCACACAGTAATTGCTCATTGAACTTAAGTTTATAAAATTTGTAGCTAAGCCCTTCAATTCTCAATTTCTCAAGGAATCCATTTATAATATTCTATCCCATTCCTTTGGCATCAATTTTCTTTCTTTCAAAGGTCTTATTCCTAATAACATACAAACATATTTGAGTCATCTAAGATCTAATAAGTAATAACATCTTTCTGACCCTCTATGAAACTATAGCTTCTTTCCCAGTTTTCTCCTAGAAAAAAATCAAACAAACACTTCATATTTTGTGACTACACTTACTCATAATCAATTTTCTAATTCCAGTGCTCTCTGGCTTATGTCCTAATTCCATCACTGAAATTATTTTTTTAGGTCACTATTTCACTATTGCTCAAAATAATCAACACTTCTCTATCCTTGTCTTAATAAATTCCAGTAGTTTTAGAAATGACAGTCTACTTCTCCATCAAGAAACAAACATTTTCTCTTGTATTTTGTGTAATCAATTAAATTATTGATTTCTTCCCAACTCACTGGCTACTTATTTTAAGCTAATTTGCTGGCTATTCCTAGTCTATTCTATCTCAAGGCTCATTCTTTACTGCTGTTCTCTCTCTTCCTAGAAATCTCTCATTCTCATGGCCTAAATGCTACCTCAGAAAGAGATGTTTTAATTATTTAATTATGTGCTGGATTTTCTATAGTCAACTCCATAATACTACCATTCTTTTCTTTGGCTTCAAATGCTACAGAATCCTTTTCTCTGAATGGTTTTGTGCTAGACTTAGCCAAAGAGAGCAAGTCCTGCAAGTTTTAGAATGTGGCAGTGAAGCAGAAGCCATTGGTTCGTTGAGGGTGGCTGGAGCCCTTTGTGTGGACGAGGCTCAAGTGAACCCTGAAACTGCCAATGAAGGCTGTTACAATCTCAGATTTTTGGTAACTACAGAAGTTTCTAGAAAGACCTTGAAAACTACTCTCTTCAGTGCTTCAAGCTGAGATCATTAGGGTCAACTCCTCTATCAGAGGCAATTTTAAAATTCTGTGAGGATGGAAAGCATCATGGAGCCAAAGCCATATTCTTTGCAACAAGTAACCTCTCTCCTTTGTAAAGTCATTCTGGCTCATCCTGAATTTCTGCCTTACCATCACACCTCGTAATATGTATTTCTACAAGTTGTACTGCCTCTAACTCTAAAATTGATCTTCAGTAGGTCGAGTTGCTGCCATCTCTACTGCAATCACTGTAGTTGAAGACAACTCTAGCTAGACTAAATTCTTCCTCATTTCCTCTTCACCGTTCTTAAACATATAAATAATTTTGCTTCATAATTATCTCATTTCTTTTCAATTATTAATTTCTCATCTACTTTATCAGTAACTTTTATATTAAAACATTTATTATTATTGGTTATATTACACTGAATACATTTTAGTGTAAGTAAATTTTCCATTCATTTCATTTTAACTCCTTTATCTACTCCCTGTAGCATCATATTTTGCTTAAAACAAAAAGTCATCTGCCTTAATTGTCTCTAACTGTACCTGATATTCTCTTCTCTAGTTTCCAAGCAGGTGTGCCTTCTCATAATTCCACTGAAAATTCTCACACTAAACTCACCAATGCCCATGATTTATGTTCAGTTTGCATCTAAGTCAGCCTTCAGTAACCTTGGTATGGGTGAATCTCCGTCTTCATTATTTTTTTATTCCACATATTTTCCCTGGGATAGTTCATTCTTCCCATGAATTAACATACCAGTTTTATACATATTAACTCCAAAATCTCTCTTTTTAACACAGATATTGACTGCAGTACCTGACTTATAAACCCATGTGAAATCTCCATTTGGGTGTCTAAAAGGCATCTCAAACTTAACATGATATAAACAGAGCCATGGATTTTTATAGCCCACTGCTAAATTTGCTTCTACCCAATTCTTCCTCATATTACTAAATGCTAGATTTATCTATCCAGCTACCCAGACTTAGAAATCATCCTTGTCATCTCCCCAAATAAACGATATAAAGTTAACTTAAAAGATCTATTGGTCCTACCACTTAGATATATCCCCAAGTATAGACCCTCTCAGTACTGCCATTGATATAACCTTATTTCAAGCTACTATAACTATTTCCTTGGGCTATTTTCTTAAGCTCCTAAATTATATACCCACCCCCACTTTCTCTTACAGTCTGATCTTTGTTCATATCTATAAACCAGCCTGAGAGATAGTTTTAAGCATAAAATTATGCCATATTATTCCTTTAATTAAAACTCTCTAATGCTTTTCCATTACTGTGATGTCAACTGAATGAAATAATTATATGAAGGCTAGAAGAGAAAGCTCTCTTTTAATGTCCTTTTCTTAAATTTGACAGTCATGACTGGTGAAGTCTCCCTTCAATTATAACTATACAAGGATATAGGGAACATATTCAACAATGAAGTAAATTAGCTTAGTCTGATATTGTGGTGATAAGAATAATGTTAGGCACAAGTACACATAAAAGATACCTGTGAAGACTGTCAAGCAGATACTTCAAACACCGTGACCAGCAATTTTAGCAGGGGGATGGTTTAGTGTTAGAGGGGCTTCTAGCATTTCATAATGTGCTTGATAAACAATGGGAAGTATGTACAAAGCTACCTTCTACAAATATTTTTCAACCTGTAACAAGACAAATTATACTTCTACTTTTTAAGGAGAACTCTGGCAAAATGGAAATATCCAAAATACTGTGATATTTTTAGTCACACTAACCTAACAAAGCCGTGGTGAGAGAAAAGAAAAAGAAATCAGGAACAAAGTAATGGATTTGAAAAGCGTTGGAAATGCCTTTGAGTGTGGCAATGCTGGAAGCAAAACTATGGAACAGTACAAGTGGTCAGTGTCTTTGAGAAAAATACAGGAAATGAGGAGGTAGGTGTACAAGGCCAGCAAAATGAGCTTCATAGCTTCTCACATCTGTGAAGAACCTGCCTTTTCTCTGTTTCTTTAGGTGATTAAATTCACTTTCCTTGTGCCTACTTGGCATTGCTAAATCTGATATTCCTTCTCAGGACTGATTTTTCTCAGAAGAAAATTAGGAGAGTGAAGTGGTTTTAATACAACATAAATAACATAATGTAAATATTATGACTCGAGCAAAGTTTGCAGGGGTACAACTAGAAAGTGTGTATGTGGTCCAGCTCTACCTTCACTGTGTATGGCTGAAGGTCTCACCTTTCTGACCCCTAACCCTGCCCTTTGATTGTCATACTATGAAAACAGTCTACTTTTATTTATTTATACTTATTTTTGTATCCTGAAAACTCACCTTTTCTTTACTTTTCTCTTGCTCACTCCTTACCATTCCAACACCTATATTCAAGTTGCAGATCAAGTCACATGCCAACAGAAATTGAGTTCTTACTAAGTTGCTATGGTGGTAGCAGATATCCCTTATTTTTTCTTGCTCTTTTACCCAAGACGTTTTAGAGCAAACAGAAAGCTAGTTATGAAATCAACTCTGGGGGATGGTCTTGATTAAATGACCAGATTTCTCATGTCACCTTTCAGAATGCATGCATTATCCTAAGCCTCAGTTTTCATGCAATTTTGGCATAGCTACTGTGGGAAAATGATCCTGTGACCGTTTATGGTATTGTAACTCTCTAGCCTCAGAAAATTTTAAAAATTATGTCTTACTGAAACACAAAAATGAAAGAAATCGTTTTACTTGATGCTAGAGCACTGAGTTAGAATACATTTTTGAGTTGTCTTATAAACAGTAAAGTTTTTTTTTTTAGGTTTTACTATTGCTAAACAGCATATATTTGATCAGTGTAAAGCAGAGAAATTAATCACTAATTGCAATGACACTGAGAAAAAGATTTATGTGTGTATATACATAGGTGTTTATATAGAGATGGATGTATGTTTATGCGTATATGTGTGTCGCTATATCTACACCTACTTATCCATCTACCTATCTATATATATACCTATCTACATCTATCTAATCAAATACCAAACCCTATATATCTATATATCCATATCTATTCGTGACCTCATGGTTCTTGAGTTACTACAAGGATGGCAAAACACACACATACCACACACACACATGAAAAACAAAACAAAGCAAACCAAAAACTAAGGCACATTAGCACAAATAGAATTGGAAGATTAATTTTAAGGTATCAATTTCCTATAACTAATTTCTATATTTCAATATAATATTATATTTAAAGCATATGTTAATATCTATAGATTTAAAGAAATTTTAACAGGTTGAAGGACAGAGAAAACATTCCTATATATGTAAATAATTATTTGGTTTTTCTTTGAGGGAAGTATGATTTTCTAAGGTGTAAATGTCCTAGTTCAAAAAATAAAAAAGAAACCATTTTCTAATTTGAAAAGTGTTACCTTCTATTCTACATAATCATAAAAGTATTATCATTCTTTTTTTTTCTGACTGTATTTCCTGAGGTACATTATATTTGTGACTATTAATATCATAGAGTATTACATAATTTCTAGTGAGCTGTAAAAGATAGTTGTCTCTCTTTTTATTTTTTTAACAGAAAGTCCATTAAATTCAGTGAATCGTATGTATTTGCATAGGTTCAATTTACAGTGCCTGGTAGTTTTTAAACATGTCTTCATTATCCATGATCCAAAGCAGAAATATAAGCCAACAAGTAGTCCTTGAGAAAGTTATGGCACTGAGATATGTGTCTGTAACAATTTCTTAGTGTTTTAGAAAAGAGCTAATATATTAGCATATTGATGAAAATTTTTGAATTAATACATTGCATTTTATAAGGTAATTTTCATGATTTCCAGCTAGTTGATAGAGTCTAAGTAAAGTATCATACATTGAGAAAATCTTAAATTCAGATTTTAATGATCTATATTTCAGTGTAAAAAATACTGTATACATGCTGCCCAGTCCTTATAAACATCTTTGTTTTCTAAGTAAATTATTTACATTTGATTTTGTCAGTCAAAATCTTACCCAGTTTAGTGAAATGTTCCATTCCTTTAATTAATTAATTAATTAGTTTATTTATTTATTTTTGGCTGAGTTGGGTCTTTGTTGCTGCACGTGGGGCAGGCTTTCTCTAGTTGTGGCGAGCGGGGGCTACTCTTCCATGCGGTGCGTGGGCTTCTCATTGTGGTGGCTTCTCTTGTTTCTGAGCATGAGCTCTAGGCATGCGGGCTCAGTAGTTGTGGCTCATGGACTCTAGAGCGCAGGCTCAGTAGTTGTGGTGCATGGGCTTAGTTGCTCTGCAGCATCTTCCCAGACCAGGGATCAAATCTGTGTCCCCTGTATTGGCAGGTGGATTCTTAACCACTGCTCCACCAGGGAAGCCCTCCATTCCTTTAATAATAGTCTTTAATTAACATTTGATGTCTACATATCACATGCACAAAAAACCTGTTATTTACAAATTAAAAAATAAATGATGAAATAAATCATAAAAACAATATAAATACAGTTTTCTACACTCAAGAAATCCACATTCTAATGTAAGGGACAAAACAGGATGCAAGTAATTTTAGCAATGTGCAACTGCTACAGAATGTTCAAAGTGGTAAAAAAAATGTTCAAAGTGGAGCAGGAAAAGAGTCCAATTTTTTAAAAGACTAGAGAAAACTATATTAATGAATGAAAGGTTTCTCAGGCAGCATTCATTCTTCCTCTTTTTCTATTCCTAACATGCCCAGATCATCTTTAGCAGAACTGTCCATTAATTAGTACATAGCATTGATGAATTTTCGGTGCTATTGATCCCTGTGCAGCAATGGAGCCTGACTGGTGGGATCTCATCTATCCAGCCAAAGTGGTTGGTCCAGATTTTTCCAAGCAGGACTTTTGTCTAATCATAAATTTTACCTACCTCTAGAGTATAGGACTTGAAAACCAAATATAGGCAACCACATATATATCTAAACTTATACATATATATATGTGGTTGCCTATATATATGTGTATGTCTATGTGTGTGTGTATAAAATTGTGTATTATTATGCCTGGGGTGTTCTTATCTTCCCTCTTCACCTAGATATTTATTTTATTCTTCATGTCTAAACCCATTCATCACTCAATGAGAGATATCCCCTTGTCCTGCCTACGTCAACTGTTCCTCAAAATAATACATTCTCTTTCAGCACTGTCAGCCTTTTTTTCTTTGCATTTGTCATGAATGCAATTTTACAAAAGTTAGTGTGCTTAGTTGATTAATGTCACTCGCCCACAAAGACTACCATCTCTCAGTCCAGGAACGATCTTTTAAGAGTTTTATTCTGTCCCTGTTATGTAACCCAGAAGTATATAATAGGTAATATGTAAATTAATATGAACATTCAGTACATCTAATTTCCTACAGGTAGTGTATGTATATGTTTTTCTGCTGCTTTCATATCACTGTCTTCAATTAGGCAGATAAATCTTTCCAGCTTTTAAATTTGGTGCAGGTCATAGCATTCTTGAATCTTTTCTCCGTTTGTAAAGACTGGGCCAGTGACTACAAACATCTATTTTTCAACCTGAGGCTACTATCTGTGGTATTCCAAACTCTTCACTCATATTTTCTAATGAGAGAGGCACTTCAATTCTTCCTGGGGAAAAAAATCTTCATTATGCAAGAATATATGCATAAGTAGAACTGCCTTTGAAAACTGCATATTTGGTAAATATAGTTGCTCATTTGAAAATCTTAATGTGTCCATACAAAGCAACCTCTCCGTATTGCCTCTCCAAGGAAGAATGAACATGATAAAAATATGGAACCACAGCTTATAGACCCTGATTATGTTAAGTTAGTCTCCTTCACTCTCTAAATGGCAAGGTTATTTTCATCTGAGGAATTTTTGAATATTATGAAGAAATACTTGAGAGTGCCTAAAAGATATTCTAAAATGTTTTCCAAACCTGATGGCAACAGTTAGTGAAAGAACTCCATTTTTACCACTTTGAAAATATAACTAAATAAAACACATTCAAAAGAACAGGTTTTGGAGATTGATTCAGATAAATTATTGAAAAAAACCATAATGGAATGAATTTTTACCATAACTTTATGTTTAGGAGGTAGTTCTCAATATGCAATATTTTTCGAGAAGGCATTTACTATATTTTACCCTTTCTGGTCACATGTAGGTGAGTTTGGATTGTGTATGCCAATAGCAACAAAATTACAGAGTTCAACTGCCCTACTTAAACTAGTGATAGCACTGCTAGCTGATTACCAGTGGTTCTCCTTCTGAGTTTTAGCTGGGCATGTGGTCATCAAACTAGAATTACACTTCCCAGGTTTCATTGGAATTTAAGTTCTACCCAATAGCATGTAAAATTCTGAAATGACGTGTGCCACTTTAAGGTCATGAACTTAAAGGCATATGGATGTTCTCCATTCCTGTTATGTCTCACTGCTTGAGTGACAACTGTATTAGCCATTGTGGAGTCAAAGATAGAAGCCAACTGTACTCTCAGCCCTTTACGTGCACCCTCAGACTCTTCTATGAGAGAGATAAACTTCTCTGTTTTGAAGTCATTATATTCTGGTGTCTTATTTTCTAATAACACAGTTTAGGCAGTACTGTAATAATACAAAAACCCTCATATTATTTCTAATTTAGTAGCATAAAGCTGATAATAAATAATCAGTAATGCTCTTATTTTTATATTATAAATAGTGACAGTGAGTGATTTTTTAAAAACAAGTTACTTTTATTATCATGTTTTAAAGTACAAATTTATAATTTTTAATTTAATAAGTTTTCATTATGCTTATGTTTTATAGTTACCCTCATTTTATACCAAGGTATGTTGCTTTTTCCTTCATGATGGTGATGTAAAATATTCATACTTAGGCCTTCCCTGGTGGCGCAGTGGTTGAGAGTCCGCCTGCCAATGCAGGGGACACGGGTTCATGCCCTGGTCCGGGAAGATCCCACATGCCGCGGAGCGGCTGGGCCCGTGAGCCATGGCCGCTGAGCCTGCGCGTCCAGAGCCTGTGGTCTGCAACGGGAGAGGCCACAGCAGTGAGAGGCCCACGTACCGCAAAAAAAAAAAAAAATCATACTTAGATTTTCTTGGAGTAAAAAGTGGGTCAACCTAAATAACAATATTGAATAAATAACCATATAGATGATACATGGATATGGCAAAAATCACGAAGATGGCATATAAGTGACACCACAAAAAGCACTTTTAAAATGTTAATGATTCATAACAAGAAGTACATTGAAAGAATAAGATCTGTATTCTCTGCCAAGGCTGTGTGATTCTGCACAATTTACTTAGACTCCATCTCTCGGTTTAATTCTGTGGGTAATATTCTCAGATTCTTAAGATATGGGTAAGCATAATAATCATTCCAATCCAATAAGAGTGTAATGTGGATGAAATTAGATTTGTTCTGAAATTTCAAAAAACAGTTTCTGAATAGTGAGTATTCATATAGCATGATGTAGAACCATGTGTTCTGATTACCAAAATTCCCCATAAATTCAGATTCTATTATTTATGTAGTGAAACCGCCTCTGACAAGAACATCTCTGATGATACAGAGCCCTAAAACAATAATATCAACTTTCATTTGTACATCAATTATCATTAATTAATCTCTAACACAGTCCTTCACAGTTATGTTAGCTCAGGAAATCAAGGGCAACTTCAATGGAATTTGAAAAAAATATATAAAGCTACATAATCATGAGTTGCTCTTTACTACTCCTGAAAAGCATAAAACTGTAGAGAAAAATATAAACTGTCCCCAAAATTTAGTTATGAAAGGTTAAAAAAAAAAAAGAAATTCAACAGAAATTACAAAACGGGTTTTAATAGAGAATCAAGATCCTTCTGAAGTTGAATGCTGGCATTTGAACATAGATGTTAAAGCAACGAGAATCAAATTGCTAAAACAGGCTTTCATTACTTTGGTGCACTAGAGTTAAAAAAACAAACAAACAAACAAAAAGCCTTTCAGCAGTTTTTAGGAAATGGCAGATAATCAGGTGAATTCAGTTGTTAGTTTAGACCTTGTTGGTCTGTTGAAAAAGATCTCCTTGTTATAGGTTCCTTACTGTTTGATCTTTGATGATGTAGATTATGTAACTTTATGAGCACATATCTTTTGCTTTAGCATAAAGCTCTGATCTGTGGAACTTCAGAGCAGTCTACAGCTATCCTCATTTATACTTAGGGCTTCTAGTTACACGGCAACACCAGCTATTTGATGGAGACTTGCTTGGACAGGTATTGGTTAAGTCAGGTATCATTGTACATCATAATGCAATTTTACCTTCAATAAAAAGTTAATATTTTTACATTTCTAAATTTCTTTATTTCATTTACTGAGTTTCCCAATTCTGCCTACTGTTTTATTTAACAATTTAACAAAACTTGTGAGGTTTTTCCTTTGGATAGGCTTTAGGGAATAATTTCTTTGATCCATTTCCTAAGGAACAGTTTTATGATCCAACAAGAATTATTGCTAACCTGCATTCATTCTTCAGGGAAAGAGCATACAGCCTGGCTTAATATGAAATTTAATCATTGCTAGCATTAATATGTGATGACCACTAAGAGAATAAATCATTGCAGGAAAAAAAAAAGAACAGAAAAGAATAACATAGGAACACTGCATCTACCTTAAAGTAAAGTAATATGTATGCTGAAAGCAGCTGCCCAAGTAAAGTTACTGTACCTATATTGTTTTCTTTTTAAAAAATTTTATCCTCTTTGGGTAATGCTGATTTTTTTTCACCTATCCTCTCCTGCTCTAGCTTTACTTTATTATTTCCTAGACTACTTTCTCCATTACTTTTCTTACACCTTGAAAATATGTCTTTGAGAATTCAAACTCTAGTCTGATAGAGCATTTAGGTCACTGTTCTAAGCTATATTGAATTTAATCATGGGGTCACTTGAACCAAGTAGCTTTGCTGTTTCTAATCTACTAACTGCACATTTTCTCTGAGATTGGATAGGACCAGTCCTATTAGGATTTCTGACACAGGAGGTCAATAATTCTTTATTTCAGCCATAATTTTATATTTTATTGTCCTACACCTCTCAAAAGTTTCACAGCTTTTGTGGAGAAAATGAAATATCTTATTACTAAGCTAGATTGCCATTTTTTGTCTTCTTTACATTATCATGGGACATTATTATTTTTTCTCCTCAATTTCAAGTTTTCCACATGCTAACCTGTCTTCTATCTTTAATACTTGTATATATAATATTGTACGTATAATGCACATTTATTTCAATAGAGTTGTATTTATTCACTTGAAAAAATCTGATTTAATTAAGTTGAATTGGGTTTTAATAAAAATTATAAGGTTATAAACAACTGACCTAATGTGCTTTTTTATGTCTTTTTGATGTTTTAAAAGTAATAAGCAATGCTATTTTGTATGATATTTTTACTAATTTTATGAAAATATAAGAAAACTTAAGTAAAATTAATCCATTATAAATTATTTTTTTAAGTTACATACTGGGAAATTGAAAGTATTCAATTTCTAAAATGTACATTGAAACAACTGCAGAGGTGTTTCATGCTTTTAATTAGGAAAAGAGTTTTTATAGAAAAATCTAGGAAGGCAAAACCCCATGTTCTGGCCAGACTGAGCTACTATGTTCTGTGACATTGGGCAAATTATTAAGCTTAATAATAATTAGTAACATATTCAAAGCATTTTATAGTTTAGAAACTCTTTCAAACATTGCATTAGGTCCTCACAAAACACTAGTTAAGAAAGAACAAACTGAGATTTAGAATATTAAATAATATATATAAACATTATAAAACATTAGCAAAATATTCAATAGAATTCAGGTCTGGCTTCTTATCCCATGTATTTTCAATGATAGAATGCTGCCTCATTCAAATCAAGTCAGGGACTTTGTTTCTAAACACATTAAAATTGTATGCTATTAACAGAAAGCAAACAACTACCTCACAGTGTTCTTATGTGAAAAATATTAAAGGATTAATGTAAAATTGATTTTTAAATTATTGAACACTACCTTTTCATATTTTATTTTTAATGTTCTGTTTGACTTTTTAAAAGCAAATTATCAAAATACACCTTTTAAAGACACATATGTCAAGGCAGATTAAACAATATGACTGAACTATATGTTATCCACAGCAATTTGCTTCAAATATAATGGTATAGGCAAGTTGAAAGTAAAGAGATGGAACAAATATATAAATAGTGATCAAAGGAAAATAAGAGTGGGTATATTAATGTCAGATAAAGTAGAAACAGAGCAAATAAAATACCTGAGACAGAAATGGATAACATATAATGATAGAAGGGTAAAGCCATGAAAAAGAAATGGAAATTCTAAGTGAATATATACCAAACAATAGAGCTGCAAAATATGTAAAACAAATACTGATTGAATTGAAAGAAATGGACAAATATATAATTATGATTGTAGACATCAACACTCCTCTCTGAACAGTTGCTAGAACAGCTAGACAGAAAATCAGCAAAAATGTGTAAGAACTCAACACCACCATCAAGAAAAGAGAATCCAATTGATATGTATAGAATACTTATTTATATTTATAGAACATTCCAATGAAAAGGAGAACAATACTCATTTCAATTTCCTATGAAACATCCAACAAGATAGACCATGTTCTGGACCATAGAGCAAACCTCAACAAATGTAAAAAATAAATAAATAAAATCATGTGGAGTGTGTTGTCCAACCACCATGGAAACAAAGAAATCTGTTATTATCAATAACATGAAAATATCCAAACACATGGGTTCTAAATAGTACATATCTAGTTGACCTATGGGTCAAAGAGAAAGTCTCAGGAATATCAAATAATCCATTGAACTGAATAAAAGTGAAAATACAGGAGAACAAATCTATGGGACATAGCTTAAGAAATGCTGACAGGAAAATGTCTAGCACTAAATGCCTATGTTAGAAAAAAATATCAAATAATTGAATCAATAATTGAAGCTCCCACCTCAAGAACCTAACAAAAGAGGGGCAAAATAAGCCCAAATCAAGAAGAAGGAAGGCAAAAATAAACATAAGAGCAGAAATTACTGAAATTAATAACAGAAATACAATAGATAAAATCAATAAAACAGAGTTATATTTTTAAAAAGGTTAATAAAATTGAGAAACCCCTAGCAAGACTAACAAAGAAGAAAAGAGAGAAGACAAATTCCCACTATCAGGAGAGAAACAGGGGTACCATTACATACCCTGCATACATGACAGGAATATGGGAATAATACAAAAAATGCTACACACATGAATTTGATAAATTAGACAAAAAATGGGGCAATTCATTGAACACAAACTACCACAATTCACTCAATAATAAATGGATACAATGAGTAGTCCTACAACTTTTAAGTAAATTGAGTCTTTAATGAAAACACTCCAAACAGAAATCACGAGACCCATATAGTTTTGCACAAGACTATGAACAAACATTTAAGAATTAACATCAATTCTACACAATCTCTTTCAGAAAATTGATGAGGAGGAATTATTTCCCACTTTATATTATGATGCTATCATTACCCTGATATCAAAACCAGACAAAACCACTATAAAATCAAAGAAAACCTCCTATGTTTTAATATTAAAATAAAGTAGAAATCAACAGCAAGTACTTTTAAATATTCAAATATTTGGAAGTTTAAAAACATTTCTAAAAACTGTCTCTAATGTCTCTTTATGATGTTGTATGCAGAAAATTCTAAGAAATCCTTAAAAATTTACAGTGATTATATTAAAAATAATAAGTACATTTTATAACTACACAAGACATGTGGCCATTACAGAAAAGCCAAGTCCATAGTCAAAAATAAATAATCTGAAAATGAAATTAAAACATTTATAACAGCATCATGAAATATAACATTCATATGAATAAATTTAATGAAAGATGAACAAGCCCTCTCCACTGAAAACTAGAAGCTTCTAATAGAATAAAACATACATTTACCCTATGATTTGATCATTTCAGTCCTATGTATTTACTTGAGAAATATGAAACAAAACAAAAACTACCACCATCACTACCATGAAAACAAAACAAAAAGACATTCTCAAATACATAAGGGCTCAAGTTCATGCCAAAAGCCATATGACTTCCCACAAATTCTATTGGAAATGTAAACCAGAAACAAGAAATTAATTAAAATAAAATTTTGTGATAAGAAAATTATGGAGGAACTGACAGTTGAAGGCCACCAGATCAGTTTAACATATAATTAAGAGTTCAGAACTAGAAATTTTAGGCACAAAACTTCATCTGAGTTTTAAAATATTTTAAAACAAAATTCGCTCTTTAAAAGATTAACACTTTAGTTAATTCTATTTAAATTTTAAAAGTGAATATTTTATATGATATGTATTATGAAAAATGAATGGACATTTTTGAAGAAACTACTCAATCCCGATCTCTTATCCAACACTCTACTTTCGATTATATGTTTTGCTCCAGAGCTTATTCTATACCTCTCAATTTATCACAAACTACTTCAGATTTATACTAACTTGATTACAGTGAGATATAGAAATGTCACTCCTTTATAACCCTGTTTCCTCTTCTCCCTTTCAGTGCTATTTGTTTGTATATCACATATATAATTATGTTACATATAAAATAATATATGTATAATTTGTCTCTGTACCTATACATGAGTATATGCATACGTATATATTTACATACATTACAATTCCTAAATATATTGTTATAAATTTTTACTTTGTATATTTTATGTCTATTAAAGTAATTGAAAAAGAAATGAAATTAAGTATATCTTCATAAACTTTGTTCTGTTTAACTTATTTATCATTTCTGATTCTATTTATTTGTTCTCATCTTTCAAAATACCATCTAGTATCATACCTTTACTCCAATTACAGCTCTGCTCCCACTGACTTCCCTCGTGAGCTTGTCAGATACTATTACATTTCATTATGTTATAGAGCCAACAGTATAATTCTACACGTATGTTTATACAATTCCTGTTTAAATAAGATAAGAAAATGGAGAATAAAAAATTCATATATACTGTCTTTGTAATTATATAATTCCCTTTAAAAGTATTCTTTGATTTTTATGTAGATTTGAATTCCATCCAGATATACTTGTTAATGGCCTGGAGAACTTCCTTCAGTGCTTTTTGTAAGGCAGGAATTATAGCACCAAATTCTCTCAGTTTTTGTTTATCTGAGTATTTATTTTGCATTAAGTTTTGAAAAGTATTTTGCTATATATAAGTTTTTTGGTTGACATTTGTTCTTTCAGCACTTTAACTATGTCATCCCACTGCCGTCTGGCCTCTACTGTTTCTGATGAAAAGTCAGGTTTTAATCTTACTGGGCTTCCTTCATACACAATAAGCTGTTTTTCTCTTGCTATTTTCATTATTTTATTTTTGTTTTTGGCTTTTAGCAATTTTACTATAATATGTCTGAGTGTGAATCATTTTGCATTTATCCTACCTGGAGTTCATTGAGCTTATTGGATGTGTAAGTTAATGTTTTTCATCAGCCATTATTTCTTCTAATATTTGTTTTTGATATTTTCTTTTCCTCCTCTCCTTCTGGTACTCTCATTATGTGTACATTGGTGCACTTAAAAATGTCCCACATTTCTTTGAGGCTCTGTTTATTTTTCTTCATTCTATTTTCTATTTTTCCAGGTTGCGTATTTTCTATTGATCTATCTCCCAATTCACATATTTTATCTTCTGGCAGTTCAAGTCCACTGTTAGTCCCTCTAATAAAAATTTTTGAGTCAGTTATTGTACTTTTTACTACAGAATTTCCATTTGGGTATATTCCAATTTGGACATATTTATAAAGCTAACTTGAAATTTTGTTTGTTAAATGTGATATCTGTACCCTCTCACTGGCAATTTCTTTTGTCTGTTTTTTTTTTTTTTGTCCTGTTGTTTCTTTGTTCATTTTTTCCTGTAATGGGTCATGTTGATATTTATTTGTATGTCTTATACTTTTTATTGTTGTTGAAAACTGGACATTCTAGGTAATACATTATAGCAACTCTTCATACTGATTTCCCTCTGCCATTCTCTGGGATTTGTTTGTGTTGCTGTTTGTTTATTGGTTTTGTGACTTAGCTAGGCTATTTTACTGAAGTCTACTTCCCCTGTAGTCTGAAGACTTTGATGTGGCTTCTTAAAGAAAGCAGTCTTGGGTGTGCTATGACCACACTGAGATGACAGTGATTTTAGCAGGGCAGCTTTTCACTTCCTTTTTTTCTGATCTCTCTGGTAAACTGTCTACTTTATTTGGTATTACACACCTGCTTCTTAGGCTCTACTAATTATCACTGATTTCTTTAGTGACAGTGCCTTATGACATGAAAAATATTCAGTAGTCTGATCAAATTATATTTGGCATGAGTAGTTTTTGAGGCCAGCCTTTCAGGTTTAAACTCGAGGAGGGTTCTTCTCTCTGTCTCTTGACCTGGTTTTCTGTGGTGAATTCAATGGCCTGTGGTTTAGTGTGTTGCTCTTAATTAAAAGGAGCTCTTGTTTTAAGAGTGCTCTTAGGCTGTAATTTTCACACTCTGTTTCAAATAAAGTTAGTGCCTTGAGGAGAGCTTCAGGGCTCTTTTGTTTTATGCATGGCTTATTGTCCTAGGCAAACTATCTGAGCCTCTAGTCTGTGTTCTGGGCCAAGAGTAGCCTCTGTTCTTCCTGGCTTTCCTCTCCCCATTTCTCCAGGTGCAGTGCCTCCACCCTGTGAATAAGCTGGGAAGAGAGCAACTGAGGCCCCAGTATTGTTGGTCTGCTGTGCCTGGAGAAGAGATTTTGTCCTGATAGTAAGGGGCTAATTGAAGATGGGAACCCCCGACCTCTGCTATACTCACCAGAAATTTAGCCTCTTCAACTTTGAGTCGGAAGGGATGAGAAATGCTGGTGGTCTGTCCCTCTTAGAGATATAGAGTAAGGCTTGACTGAGACATGAGGGTAGAAAAGGGCTGTCTTCATCTTAGATATTTTCACCCTAAGTGAAACTTCCATCCAGCTGATCTATGGCTAGGTAGGAAGAGGCAGAAGAAAAAGTGGGTGGTGGCTCAAATGTCAGAATCTCACTGATCTTACTGAGTTTTAGTAGATTATCCTAGAGAAACACTTTATTTATTCTATGCCCTTAGCACAATTTCCAGAGATTTAGAATAGTGGAGTTTTTTTTCTTTTTGGTTTTGTTTTAATAGTTTTTTCCATGTTGTTTGTTTTGCTGGGGAATGAGTCTGCTGAGCTACTAACCCTGTCATCCTGGAAATAGAACTCAACTTACAAAACATTTTTTTTATTCTCCAATACATGACAAAAACAAAACTCAAAACAGCAACAGTCTATATTAATCACAAAATGATCTAGTAGAGTGCTATGCATTTTCAAAGCCTATAAATGTATGCTCAGTAAAAGCATCACTGATATGGTCAGCCTTTGTTCCCTCAATAAAATAGGATTGCTTCCTACACAGACTGCACTCTGTTATTATATCAATTAAATAGCATTTCTGCATATTCTAATGTGTAAAAATCCCTTTAATCCTAGTTTGCTGAAATACTTTGTCTCTTGTTCACAACTAATTGAATCCTGATCTACAAACACATTCCTACTTGGCACTCTATGTTGAAAACATTGTCATATAGATAAATTCCTTTGGCTTTAAAAAGCACTAATTCTAAAAGATACATGCACCCCAATGTTCAAAGAAGCACTATTTACAACAGCCAATGCATGGAAGCAACCTAAGTACCCAACAGTTGAATGGATAAAGAAGATATGGTATATATATACAATGGAGTACTACACAGCCATAAAAAAGAAGGAAATTTTGCCACTTGCAAGAACATGGATGGATTTGGAGGGTATTATGCTAAGTAAAATAAGTTAGAGAAACACAAATACTGTATGATCTCACTTTATATGTAGACTCTAAAGAATACAACAAACCAGTGAATATACCAGAAAAGAAGCAGACTCACAGACATAGAGAACATACTAGTGGTTACCAGTAGGGAGAGGGAAGAGGAGAGGGGCAATAGAGGGGTAGGGGATTACGAGGTACAAACTATTATGTATAAAATAAACTATAAGGATAAATTGTACAACACAGGAAATACAGCCAATATTTCATAATAACTGTAAATGGAGTATAACCTTCAAAAATTGTGAATCACTGCATTGAATACCTGTAACCTATATAATATTGTACATCAACTATATAACTCAGTAAAAAAAAGAATAAGAAAGATAAACATTTTTATTTTACCTTTACTTATTCCTGTTCTAATGATTTTCTGTTCTTTATTTAGATCTGAGTTTCTGACTAGCATCATTTTCCTTCTGCACTATCTGCTCAATCTGCCATAACAAATATCACATATTGCATGGCTTAAACAATATAAATTTATTTTCTCACAGTTCTGGAGACCAGGAAGTCCAATACTGGAGTTCTAGCAGGACTCAGTTTCTTAGGAGGACTCTATTACTGGCTTGGAGATGGATGCTTTGTCCTCACATGGTCTTTCCTCTGAGTGCACATGGAGAGAAAGCAAGGGAGGGAGAGAGAGAAATCTCTTTCTTTTCCTCTTATAAGGCCAATAGTCTTATTGGACTTATTGGACTCACCCCTATGACTACATTTAACCTTCATCACCTCCTAAACCCTAGGTCCAAATACAGTATGCACTGAAGGTTAAGGCTTCGACATATTACTCTGGAGGGGTCACAATTCAGTTCATGGCATTCCGTCTCTGATCTCCCAAAATCCATGTTCTTACCTCACACAAGATTCTATTCCAAAAGTCACAAAAGTCTTAACTCATCCCAGCATCAACTCTAAAGTCTAAAGTGCAAAGTCTTTCTAAATATCATCTAAATCAGGTGAGATTTGAGGTACAATTCATCTGAGACAAAATTCCTCTCTAGCTGTGAACCTATGAAATCAGACAAGTCATGTGCTTCCAAAACAAAATGGTGGGACAGGCATAAAATAGACATTCCCATTCCAGAAGGGAGAAAATGGAAACAAGAAAGTGATGATGGATGAGTCCTATGCAAATCCAAAACAAGCAGTGAAAATTAAACTGAATCTTAAAACTGGAAAATAATCCTCTTTGATTAGATGCTCTGCCCTACAGTCCTAGTGGGATGGCAGCATTACCCCAGGGCCCTATGTGACGGCCCCACTCCCATGGCTCTGCTGGAAGTTCCAGCCCTTATGGAAGTGCTGGGCAGCCCAACCCTCAAGCTTCTCTTGGTGGCAGCCTGGCCTGCCAAAGTGGAGGTGGTAGTCCCACTCTTTGAAACTGAGGAGACAGCCTGATGACCTCTGAATTACCTTTGGTGTCTTTCTTCCTTTTCTCAAAGAATAGTGCGCTATTGCAGCCAAATAGCTCTGTCATCCAGTGTTGTGGAATCCCAGAAGTATGAAAGCTTTCCCTTTTATGTATCCCATCTGTGTTCTCTTTGATTTAACCTGGCAGTGTCTCTGCTGCTATAATCCCATCTCTCATGTTGCCTTCTACCGAAATGGCTGATTAGATCTGGGATTCACACCCATACTAATCAACACATTGTTCAGTCAATGCCCTTAGTGTTTTCTTCAGAAAAATCTTTCTCATTTTTTACAACATGGATATGCTGAGAATTTTCTAAATCTTCAAGTTCTGGTTACTTTTTGCTTAACAATTCCTTCCATTTATCTTTCTCCCCTCACATTTTAATATCAGCAGAAAGGAGAAAAAGGCCCCACTTTCAACACTTTGCTTAGAAATCCCCTCAGTTACATATCAGTTTCATCTCTTTCAAGTTCCACTTCCACAAACATTACAACATAGTTCTGTCAAATTCCTTGTCACTTTATGATAAGGATTGCCTTTCCTCCAGTTTCCAATAATATGTTCCCCATCACCATTTGAGATCTCATCAGATTTGCCTTTAAAGTTCATTTCTACCAACATTTTGTTCATGATCTTATATGTATTCTCTAAGACAATAGAGGCTTGCTCTTCAGCTCTTATTTCTTTTATACCCGTAAAGAGAATCAAACTTAATATCCATATTTCTCCCAACAGTCCCTTCAGATCAATGTGGGCTTTTTCTAGCACTCATCTCAAACTTCCCTAGCCTCTGCCTAATACCCAATGCCAAAGCTACTTTCTCATTGTATTTGTTACAGCAGTACCTTACTTTTACGTTCCAAATTCTATGAGTCAACTCAGGCTGTCATAACTAAATACCACAGACTGGATGACTTAAAAAACAGAAATTTATTTTCTCAGAGTTCTAAAGATAAGAAAGTCCAAGACTTAGGTTCTGGCAGTGTTTGGTTTTTGGTGAGAACTGGATTGCAGACGGCCACTTTTTCCTAACATGTCCTTCTGAGCACACAAAGATAAATAGACAGAGAGAGAGAGAGAGAGAGAGAGAGAGAGAGAGAGAGATCTTCCTCTCTTCCTTTTCTTATAAGGTCAGTATTCCTATCGGATTAGGGCCCCATGCTTATGATTTTTTTAAGTCTCAATTACCTCCTAAACCCTATCTTCAAATAGAGTCATGCTGAGGGTTAAGGCTTCAACATATGAATTTTAGGAGGACACAATTCAACCCATAGCGCTTTCTTTCTGAAGAACTTTTTTTTGTGGTCGCGCCACACATCTTGTGGGATCTTAGTTCCCCTACCAGGGATGGAAGCAGGGCCCAGAGCGGTGGAAGTGCTGAGCCCTAACCACTGGACCGCCAGGGAATTCCCTGAAGAACTTCTTTCAACATCTCTTGCAAGGCAAGTCTACTGGCAACAAATTCTCCCAATTTTTGTTAGTCTGAGAAAGACTTGATTTGGGGAGGATCATTTTGCAGGGTACAGAACTCTCGGGTTATTTTCTTTTTCTCTCAGAACTTTAAGTATAACTTCTCTCTTTTCTTGCTTACATGGTTTCTGAGGAGAAATCAGAGGATAATTTTATCTTTGTTCCTGCATTAGGTAAGGTGCTTTTTTCCTCTGGTTTCTTTAAAGTTTTTTTTATTTATTTATTTTTTTCCCTGCAGTTTGAAAATGATATGCCTAGGTGTACTCGTTTTGGTATTTTCCCACTTTCTGTTGTCTGATCTACCTGGATTTGTGGTTTAGTGTCTGATATTAATGTCATTAATTAGCTCTCAGTCATTATTGCTTGAAATATTTATTCTCTTGCTTTTGTTCTTCTCTTTCTGGTATCCCCAATACATGCATGTTACACCTTTTGTAGTTGTCTATAGTGCTTAGATATTGTTTCTTTCTTTTTTTTTTTTCCCTCCGTCTTTCTGCTTTCATTTTTCATTTGAGAAATTTCTATCGAGATACATTCACACTCAGAGATTCTTCCGTCAGCCAACTCCAGTCTACTCGTGAGCCCATCAAAAACATTCTTAATTTGATTTCCAGGACATCTTTTTCTTCTTTCTTAGAATTTCCATATCTCTGCTTATATTGTTGACCTGTTCTTGCATGCTTTCTACTTTCTCCATTACTATCCTTACCATATTAATCATAGTTGTTTCAAATTCCCAGTCTGATAATTCCTACATTTCTGCCATAACTGAGTCTGACCCTGATACTTGCTCTGTCTCTTCAAGGTTTTTTGTTTTTTTAGCTTATAGCATGCTTGTAATTTTTCTTGATAGCCAGACATGATGTATTGGTAAAAGGAACTACAGTAAATAGGTCATTAGTAATGTGTTGGAAAGGGGAAGCATTTCACAGTCTCAGGATTAGGTCGCTGTCCTTTGGAGAATCTATGCCTCTGCCTTCGAGCCTCACAGTTTTTTATTCCCTCTCCCTCCCTGTAGGTGGAACGGGATGGCTAGAGTTGGCTGGAGTTGGGTACTTGCCTTCTCCCAAGTCAGTTAAGCTTTGACAAAATCCCAGTAGTTTAGGCTCTGGTAAAATAGTTTTCTTTCAAAGGGAAGCCTTGTTAGGAGAACAGAATGCTCTGGTGTATTTTAAAATCGTTCCTTTTTTCTCTCCCTCTGTTCTGGAAGCATGAGGGGATTTTTCTCTAATCTTCATTATAAGAACCAGGTTGGGCTTCTGGAGGTAAAACTCACAAAATGTATGGGAGGCCACCTATGACTGGTTCTTAAGTGTTTAACCTTCAGAATTCCAGCTTCACTGAGCCTTCAGCAATTTGTCAATTGCAGGTCAGCTTTTCCTAACCTGGCACTGGTTCCTGCAGAGGTTTCTGCTTGTGATTCTCTGTGTTCATCTGTCTGACATATATATATATATATATATATATACACACACACACACACACACACACACACACACACACATACTTGAGGAACCTGAAGCATGTAAAGAATATATAACTTGCCCAAAGTCACTCAAGAGATAAGTAATGGAGCTTAAATAAAGCAGAAATTACTATGTATAATTACTTTTTAAAAGGCAACTGTTCCTTAGCTGAGTTGAATCTTGGTGAGGATGAGGAAAGTTTGTTATTTGACCACAAGATCCACAGCATCAGTGTCTGTAGTTATTCTGTGTTCAGAACATACTGAAATAAAAGAGTGGATAAAGGAATAAACTCTATATCACACATGCTTGTATCTAACTCTATCATTTTAAATTATTTTCTCAAGATATAGAAAAAATTAAGGAATTTTCTCTGTTATTATCAACATATCAGAGTGTAGAATCAATTTACATTGCCATAAGAAACATTTAATGGCTTAAAGACTTAAACTTAAATTTAAACATAAGACATGACGCCATAAAACTCCTAGAAGAGAACATACGCAAAACATTCTTTGATATAAATCATACAAATATTTTCTTACGTCAGTCTCCCAAGGCAATAGAAATAAAAGCAAAAATAAACAAATGGGACCTAATCAAGCTTAAAGTTTTTGTATAGCAAAGAAAACCATAAACAAAAAGAAAAGACAACTGGGAGAAAATATTTGCAAATGATGCAACCGACAAGGGCTTAAGTTCCAAAACATACAAACAGCTCACACACAATTCAATAACAAAAACAAAACAAACCACCCAATCAAAAAATGGGCAGAAGAACTAAATAGACATTTTTCCAAAGAAGACATACAGATGGCTGACAGGCACATGAAAAGATGCTCAACATCACTAATTATTAGAGAAATGCAAATCAAAACTACAATGAGGTACCACCTCACACTTGTCAGAATGGCCATCACTGAAAAGTCTACAAATAACAAATTCTGGAGACGGTGTGGAAAAAAGGAAATCCTTCTACACTGTTGGTGGGAATGTAAGTTGGTGCAGCCACTATGGAGAACAGTATGGAGGTTCCTCAAAAAACTAAAAATAGAACTACCATATGACCCAGCAATCCCACTCCTGGTCACATATCTGGACAAAATTATAAGTAAAGAAGATACATGCACCCCTATGTTCACAGCAGCACTATTTACAATAGCCAAGACATGAAAACAACCTAAATGCCTATTGACAGAGGAATGGATAAAGAAGATGTGGTACATTTATACGATGGAATACTACTCAGCCATAAATAAGAATGAAATAATGCCATTTGCAGCAACATGTATGGAACTAGAGATTATCATGCTAAGTCAGAAAGAGAAAGAAAAATACCATATGATATCACTTTTATGTGGAGTCTAAAATATGACACAAATGAACTTATCTATGAAACAGAAACAGACTCACAGACAGAGAACAGACTTGTGGTTGCCAAGGGGGAGGTGGGCTGGGGGAGGGAATGAGTGGGAGTTTGAGGTTAGCAGATGAAAACTATGTTGTTTATAGAATGGATAAACAGCAAGGTCCTACTGTATAGCACAGGGAGCTATATTCAATATCCTGTGATAAACCATAATGGGAATAATATATTTTAAAAAAGAATGTATATACGTATAACTGAATCACTTTGCTGTACAGCAGAAATTAACATTGCAAATCAACTATACTTCAATTCAAAAAAAAAAAAAAGAGGGCTTCCCTGGTGGCTCAGTGGTTGAGAGTCCGCCTGCCGATGAAGGGGACACGGGTTCGTGCCCTGGTCCGGGAAGATCCCACATGTCGCGGAGCGGCTGGGCCTGTGAGCCATGGCCATGGAGCCTGTGCGTCTGGAGCCTGTGCTCCGCAACAGGAGAGGCCACAACAGTGAGAGGCCCACGTACCGCAAAAAAAAAAAAAAAAAAAAAGAAACATTTAAGAGTGTCTTTTTGCCTACCTAATAGGCCACAGAGGTTCTTATGTATTTATCAAATTTTGCCATTTTGGAAGGCAGGCTATATAATTTAACATTTGTTGCTAAATGTTTCATTAATAATGAAGATTTTTCATTGTTTTAAACATTGCTATTGGCCGTATGTATTTATTTTTCTATGAAATGCCTGCTTACATATTTTTTATTTCATAGAAAATTATTTATATGATTAAAGAAATTAATTCCACATCCTTTTTTATACGATTAAAGAGATTAATCCCATATTCCTAAAGTACTTGTGATTTGCCATTTCTTTCTTGACTATACCAATAATAATTTGAGTTACATGTATTAATTCAAGCCAGTCATAAAAATCACCTTTCTTTTATTCTAATAATTGTTTTAAAAAGGGTAAAATGTTGTGCACATTTTGTAAAACTCATTATTGGTTTTCTTCTGGCTTATGTAAATAGGAAAAATTCTAAATAGTAATTAGATGTAATGGTAATTAACCCAGTGAAGCATTGTTACAGTACAAAGAAAATCTGAAAGAATATAAAAGGACATCAAAATTCATTTTAATCCATATAAAGAGAAAGCTTTGATAGTACTAAACAAACAAACAACAAACAAATCAATGTTCACAGCACTGGGGAAAAACAGACTAGGATCTCCTAAGATAGGGTTTCAATATTCTTGCCATTATTAGTCTTTTGCTCACAGAGAAATTTTGAATAAAATGCCTTAAGTAGGTATCTCTGCCAATAAAATTGACAAGATAGTTACAGAGAAGCTTTAAATCCTTTGCGAAAGCAATTTATATTCAGTTTTTACTCCTGTACAGTTAAAGAATAACATGGGCATTTAGCTTTTTCTAAGTAGTCTTAGAATGAGTTTCACCAATATTGATTTAGTCAGTACAGTAAAAGTATGTTCTTTATGGTTTTTTTTTTCAGGTGTAGTACATGGTTTATATTATAGCAGGAATGAAAAAAATGCATACATCTTCTACAGAGTTCCTTTGGTGTTATGTGAATTAAAAAAAAAAAAAGGACCCAATCTAATATTAGGAATCCAGAATCTCTCACTGCTTTCAAGCACACTTCGATTTTCTTTTTTGACTCTTTCTGTTTTCTTGGAAAAAGCTTAAAGCATTCCATCCATGTGTGCCTACAGTTTCATATGAGAAATATGGCAAATGATGTCTTCTTGCAGTGGCTTTTACCTCACCATGGAGAATGAGATCAAAGCTGTGCCTGACAGGTAAGATGTGTTCATTCAATCTTTACTGTTAACAGGAAATTGTGTGCTGACCCATCTCAACTAGAAGGTAACTGAGCTAATAAAACATCCTAGGGGAGGCGGAAGTAAAAGGTGATGGAGGATTTGAATGCAGACCACCTATTTTACATGGAAGTAAAATCCATATCATAGTTTAGCCTGTGATATATAGTAATTTATAAGGAACTTAGGTAACAGGGATGATAGAAATGCATACAAATACAGATATTAAACATACTTTAATATTCAAAATACATATAACTTCTGTATCCATCAGGATCCTCCAGAAAAACATAACTAATAGGATGCATGTACATATAGTGAATTATTTTATTTTAAAAATACATTATTTTAGAAATTGGTTCACTTGATTGTTGGGGCTGGCAAGTGTGAAATTCATAGGACAAATCAGCAGGATGGAAAGTCAGGCAAGGGTTGATGTTGTACTCTTGAGTCTGCAATCTGTAGAATGGGCAGGCAGGTTGGAAATTCAGGCAAGAATTCTATGATACCGTTGTAAGGCAGAGTTCCTTCTTCTCAGAGAAACCTGTTTTTGTGATTAAGGTCTTCAACTGATTGGATGAGGCCCGCCTGCATTGCCAATGATAATCACCTTTACCTAAAGTAAACCAGTCGTAGATGTTAATTCCATCTACAAATACCACCACAACAACATCTAGTGTTTGACCAAACACAACTGGGCACCATAACCTAGCCACACTGACATGTAAAATTTAACCATTGCAACTTCAATACGTGATAACTCACATCAAGATTTGTACAAAGCAGCAATTATGTACTGAATATTTCTTAAGCATCATATATTTTAGGTATGGTTGAGTGTTTCAAAGACTATAAGGCAAATTAAAACAAGAAGGACCTGAACTTTCCAAAAACTGGAAAATAATGAATTAAAGGAGATAAAATTTCAATAGATTAAATGCTCAGAGTAAAGGTGTAAAGAATATTTTTAAATTGATGCTTTCTCAGACTACAAAATGGATTTTAGTTGGGAAGCCATGTAACAGCTTAAAAAACAAATATAAATCAATAAAGAGGAGCTAATGAAAGCTTAATAATTATAATATATATATTATAATAATTATATTATAATATAATTATAATAATTATAACTGAAAGGAACCTATAAAGTGAAGGCTATAAGCCTTTTCCATGGAGAATACGCTTAACATCCAAATAAGCAATGTACCAAATATTTAGATCATTTTGTTTTTGAAATTAAATAGTCACTCATCCGAGTTTGCAAAAAAAAAGGATAATAAGGGAGAACGAGTTATTGAAAAGAGAGTGAAAATAATATACTTTTAGTTTGAACAAATAGGCTGACCAAAATATTAACTTTATTCTATTATATATAGTTTTTTATTGTTATAACTTACATTTCCATGTTAAATTCTCAAGTGACCTAATTTTATCTTAAAAGTTTTCAAAAGCCTCTCAAGCTAAACCACATTTTAAATGAAATTGATTAAGAGAATACAACAATATTTTACATAGTTCAGAGGTCATTTTGCACACTTCCCTGTGGAAAAACTATGAGCTGAAAACACAATGGTTTCAACAGAAAAAGCAGATTCCACTTACTTTTTCAATTGACTCCATTTATGAGAAAACCTTTAAAAACCTGAGAAATTTGAGCTATTAGATACCTATGGCTATGAGAGAGTTAATAATTATTTTTGTTGTGGGAAAGAAGACCTCCATCTATTTTCTCTGCTGCATCTTCATCAAACCAGTGATACACCATTTATGTTTTCTGTTTCTGTTGTTAGGAACAGTTTAGACTGATACTGAGGTTTCTTAAGGGACAGGAAGGCACTTAAACTGGCATTTAAACTTGATTATCTTTCAAAAGAACTTAAAAGTATGTTTATGAATTATTTAAATGTGATTTCAGTTTTAAATTAGATGTGATTAATATTTTCATGAGTGACCACAAAAATCATATCAAAGTAAATTAAAACTAGATAAACAGAAACTACACTGTGTTTAGAAGCAAACCCTTGGGGTTCTGTTTTCACTGTTGCTGTTGTTTTTGTACTGTCAGCTTTGTATGAGCTTCAGTTTAAATGAAAATCACAATGAATATACCTTTTACCCTTCTGCTTCATGTCAAGATCTTCAACATGTTATTATACTTTATCATGATAATTCTAAATTTGCTCCTAAAGAAAAGGGATGGCTATAATAATGTATATGCTCTTAAAATTTATCTTGATGTAACAAGATCAAACATACATAAACAAAAGAGGCAGTGGCTATTTCATGCATACAACTATATTTTTAAAATTTTACTACTGACTAGTCTATTTAATGACTATGTGACTATATGAATTAACTTTATTTTAAATATGTTATGAGTTATATCCCTCTTTGTAGTTCTAAACAGAGAATAAATGGTTACATGCATTTGATTTCAGTAGTGACTCATAAATTGACTTTTTCTCCAGAAAAACTTCTGCTGTTATTGATATAGCTTCCTTTCTTAAAACTAAGCATCATTTGAATTCAACTGCAAACTGCCTTATATTTTCTTTCTACTTTCTTTTGAAATAAAATTAGCTAGTCCGAGAAAACATTAAACTAAACATTAAAATAATGTGTAAACTTGTTTTTTAAAACTTAATTTTTTTGTATAATAGTAATCATAATCCATTTCGAGTTACTAACACCATTGCACTGTTACATTAAATGGAGTTAAAAACGAAATTTCGGGCTTCCCTGGTGGCGCAGCGGTCGAAAGTCCGCCTGCCGATGCAGGGGACGTGGGTTCGTGTCCCAGTCTGGGAAAATCCCATATGCTGCTGAGCGGCTGGGCCCATGAGCCATGGCCGCTGAGCCTGCGCGTCCGGAGCCTGTGCTCTGCAACGGGAGAGGCCACAACAGTGAGAGCCCCGCGTACCGCCAAAAAAAAAAAAAAAAAAAAAACCAACAAAATTTCTGGTGAATCCATTGAGTTTAGTTCTCAATACATTCATTCATCTCAAATTATTCAGAGGTCAATATAGAATCATGCAGGGATTTTAAAATTATGACACACACACTCCTAGGGAATAGGAGAATAACTTTCCAGGTCCTTAATTTCCATATAGTTTTTCCTAAAACTGACTTTCATGAACCTGCACTTGTAGACGAGGCTTATTAGGTATCTCCTTCCATTCCTTCCATTCCGAGGCCTTCTCCCCTGCTACCCTTTCCAACTTTATAAGGAAGACATACCTGTTATCTGGAATGCTTTTGTGGTGTATGTGGGGTGCAAAAATGCTGGGGTTCTAAGCAAAGAACAATTTAAAATATTTATAGTCATGGAGTTTCCTTTAATCTAACTACCAGGAAGGTATGTCTTTCTCCCTTTTAGAGATACCACTATTAAGGGTGATAAAACTGTATTTTTAACTTGTAGGAATATTATATTGCAAAATGTGGTGAGGTTGATAACAGAGTTTATTTAATGACCTCACCTTTCTATCCCCTAATGATCACTCCTGAGGAGAGGTGCATGACAGAGGGTGAAGAGAACAGAGGTGAAACATTGAGGGTGGTGGCACCTTATAACATGCAGATAACAAACTGGTGGCAAGGTCCAAACTTTGCCTATCTACCTTAGAATTAGAACTCAGAAACCAGAGAGTTTTCAGGCAAACAGGCATCAGCATGTTTTTCTGAATTGAAAAATGAAGGCAGACTTTTTGGATAGAAACTCAGTCTGATTTGTTGGATTCGTTTGACATCGAAGTGAGGCTTTGGCAATTAGGTTATATGGCACACACTTTCTCTAAAATGGCACCAGTTAAATCTCACTTCTAAACTTTTGAGGAAAACAGATATACATATATTGGCAAAAGTGTTTTGAAATTTTCAATATTTTAATTTACCCAGTCGTAGAGCATCACAATGCTTTAATGTTATAGGGAAACTTTCTTAAACAGATGCACATACATAAATGGCTTTTCTGAGATGTATTCAAATGTAATTTTTTAATTTTTATTTTATTTTATTTTTTTTTGCGGTACACGGGCCTCTCACTGCTGTGGCCTCTCCTGTTGCGGAGCACAGGCTCCGGACGCACAGGCTCAGCGGCCATGGCTCACGGGCCCAGCCGCTCCGCGGCATGTGGGATCTTCCCGGACCGGGGCACGAACCTGCGTCCCCTGCATCGGTAGGCGGACTCTCAACTACTACGCCACCAGGGAAGCCCTCACATGTGATTTCAAAAAGTAAAATTAATGGTAAGATAAACATTATTTTATTTTTTAGATAAATGTCATTTCTACCCCTTGATTTAATGCGTTTAAGTGTATGTTTTGAACTGATACCTTGTAAGAGTCCAAGCAGCTGGCTAGTTTGATGAGCACTTGTGTGCTTACAGCCCTGAGATGTGACTCTAAAAGAGTCTAAAGGTTTGAAGATCAAAATATTGCCCTGGATATCACAGTAAATTAGAATTCAATAATAAAAATATCATGTTGAATTTATAAGAAATTGCTTACAAACATCATTTCTATAACACCATTTATCCTTATAATATTTAATGGCTAAGTTAAAAATTAAATAGCAGTGTATGATTGTATTCTAAAAACATCTTCTGTTTATAGATCTTCCTGGTGATAATAGTCACCACAACTGCACTTTCTTCATGAAATAAAATACATGTAAAAAGGCTTCACTTTGTCAAAAATTTAAAGTAATATATGAGAGGTAGGAAAAAAAAATAAAACAATAAAACCTCAATACTATGTAAAAACCTTCTACAATTTAAAAAACCCTCCTATTTATAAGTAATATTTACATGTAATATCTCATTTTAGACTTCAAATTCTGAGTCAGTACTATTGTTATGCTCATTCTATAAGAACTCTAACTTTATTAGTGTGGTATATCCATCCACTCACAAAACCTGCTCGCTCTATCATTATCCTAACTTGCTTCATATTTCAAGTAGTACTTCTCCTATGCTGATTATATGTATCCCAGAATCATGTAAACGTATTCAACTTCATTCATGAGAGAGAGAATTTGGAGATACATCGTTCCCCTGAAAAGCCCTGTGTCTAGAATATGATGAGAGCACATCATAAACTTGTCCTCAATACTGCAGGCCAACCCAATGAGGCATGGGTAGGACCTAGACTCCTCATTAAACAAAGCCAGACTTCCATCCTCTTGGATCTGTCTGGCCGTCCCCTTCCCCCCACTTTAGGAACCTGAGCGAATGATGGGAGGCAGCATCAGTAGTGGTTAAGAATGTATAACTGTGAAATCATAGGGCCTGGATATTAATCCTGGCATTTTAACATACTAGCTATATGACCTTGAGCATAGTATTAAGTATTCTAAGCTTCAGTCTCCCTGCTGATATTGTAATAGCATTTGAAATAGCATTGTTCTGAGAGTTAAATGAGGTAATCCATTGAAAGCAGTTCGCCTAGTGATTGGAATATAACAAGCACAGCCAAAATGGGACCTATTGACTGGTTATCAATTGAGATATTTTAGGTTCATTTTCCTTCTTGATTTCAATTTTTGGGAACTTTTATTATTAATTAGTATTGCGTCTCAACTAAATTACAGGTCATTCTATTTAGTTCTTATTTTTAGCAAAAAGAAAAGGGTGGTAGCTGAAACTTTTGGCTTGTTTTGGATATTTTCCATGATGTTTTTAGTGGCGTGACATCTACAGTCAATTATCATGACAGGCTAGGCAAGAAATACTTGAATTAACAATTTTACCAAATGATCACTATTTTTCAATTAGTGTATAAGACAAAAAGTAGAAATGTTATCACTGAAAATGTTTTCTTTAATCCTCTAATAGAAACGTACGTAGATCACAGCTGCTGTTTATTAAGTCAGGTGTCACACCAGTCTACCTCACATTTTAAATCCCGTTTATTTGTAGAATGATGTTTGCTACAAGTGCAACTATCTATCATTATAAAGCTTTTCAGTTAGCGTTTTAAGTTTTTCGAAAGCTACGTTATATGCTCATTTGGCAAGAGTTAGATTTTATATTCTTAGAACGATACTGTATGCTACACAGATAAATTTATTTTGGGGGAAAAAATAAATGCATTTCACTATACAATATTTTGTTGTGTGAAGTTTTATAGTATTTTTCCATAGGAAACGGGTGTACATATACCTGCCCAACACTGAACCTGGGATATCTACTTTTTAAAATGCGTGCGTGATTGGTCAATAAAATAATTCTACCTCAATAAAGTCATTGGAAATATAGTATAAATATTTGTCTTTACTTAATGCTTTAGTACTTACTTAACCAATGGAAAACATAATGCTTTTTCATTACCACTAAATTGACATATATATGAGTTCACTATATTTCCTTCAAATTACTATGCAAGCATATAATACATGCTGTTCATTTGCTAACACTATAAATCCTCTCAGATAGTTTTTTGATAAAAAGTAACTTTCTTGAAAGAAAACACACAAATCAAAGAATAAGTCTATTTCTTATTGAGATGATTCAATATCCTATTTCACTTATATTTTTACTCTCATTTTTTATCTATAAAGGTACTTAAAATACTAGTGATGTCACTTCTGCTCATACAATGGAGATGAGGAGTTTAAATTAATTTTCAACTTATAAACAAACACCTACTTCAGAGAAATTATTTATGTTCACATTCTTTAGCCTTTCTTTCGAATTGGCTGGGTTTTTTTTTTTTCTGGCCTAGGCTCTCTCCCCACCCAAAATCTGGCTTATTTTAATTCTTTTTATCATGGTGTGGATTATAGTAGAATAGAGTTTGTTGTTTGTTCAAAATAGGTTGCCTCTAAATCTTCAAATATATACTTTAGATATGTATGAAATGCTCTTTGAGGTAAATTATATAAATAACTGCGTCCCAGAATACTCTTTCCATTGAAACCTCTGGCTGAAAAGCAAACACATGAAGAGAAAGATGGTGAGAGTCTATGGTAAATCTGGTCTAAGAGGTCATTAGTCCCGAAATATAATCATTTTTCTATGGCCAATTAAGGTTTGGCAAATTACTTGAATATTATAAACCTCTATTTCCTTATCCTTAGAAAGATGAATTTAAGAAGATTAGGATTATACATCTACTAACTGGGTGATTTGATTTAAAACTATATTTCATCTGTACAAATTATTCTTAAAATTCCACTAATGTGTTTTAAATAGATAGGAATGTTACTTTATCTAGAATAAAACATAAATTTGATAAGTTTAGATTGTGAAAGTGATAAATCCAAAAGGCATTCATTCATGACCCTTCGGAAGTTCTTTAATTCAAGTTCTTTTAAAAAACATCGTGCTAGGCTATATGACAGTCTCTATGGTAAGGGCATATTCTGTATGAATTAGAGGTATTGAAAACAGAGATACACTCTGCTTGTTCTTTCCTTTTACCTCTGTAATCACCCTGCTCTCCCATGTCTCTTGTAACACTGTCGGCTCATGTTATAATAAAATTATTTTTTCTTACATTTTCTATCTATCCATCATGAATACTATTTTTTTTCTTTTTTGGGGGGGTAGGAGTTTATTAATTAATTAATTAATTTTTCGCTGTGTTGGGTCTTCATTTCTGTGCGAGGGCTTTCTCTAGTTGTGGCAAGCGGGGGTCACTCTTCATCGCGGTGCACGGGCCTCTCACTATCGCGGCCTCTCTTGTTGCGGAGCACAGGCTTCAGATGCGCAGGCTCAGTAGTTGTAGCTCACGGGCCTAGTTGCTCCGCGGCATGTGGGATCCTCCCAGAACAGGGCTCGAACCCGTGTCCCCTGCATTAGCAGGCTGACTCTCAACCACTGCGCCACCAGGGAAGCCCCCATCATGAATACTATTAAGTAGATTCACTATAAAATTGATTATTTAAACCCAGAAATTTTGAGAGGGAAATGAGGAGATAAAAATAATTTAAATGACATAATTTTTATTACATAAGTTTTGGGTGTTCAGCATTAGACTTCAACATCTGTATACACTATCAAGTGATTCCCCCACCAGTCTAGTTGCCACCCATCACCATACAATTGACCCCCTTTTCTCATTTCATTCATCCCCCAACCCACTTTTCTCTGGTAACCACTAATCTGATCTCTATATCTATTAGTTTATTTTTGTTTTGTTTGTGCATTTGTTTTGTTTTGTTTTTAGATTCTATATTTGAATGAAATCATATGGTATTTTGTCCTTCTCTGTCTGACTTGTACTTAGCATAATACCTGCAAAGTTCATCCATGTTATCACAAATGGAAGGATTTCATTCTTTTTTTATGTCTGAGTAGAATTCCATTGTATATATACATCACATCTTCTTTATCCATTCATCCATTGATGGACACTTAGGTTGGTTCTATATCTTGGCTACTGGAAGTAATGTTGCAATGAACATGGGGGTGCATATATCTTTTTGAATCAGTGTTTTACTGTTATTTGGACAAGTGCCCAGAGGTAGAATAGCTAGGTCAAATAGTAGTTTTGTTCTTAAATTTTTGAGGAATATCCATACTGTTTTCCACAGTGGTTGCACCAATTTATAGTTCCACCAACAGTGTAGGAGGGTATCATTTTCTCCACAATCTCTCCAATATCTGTTATTTATTATCTTTTCAATAACAGCCATTCTAACAGGTGTAGGTGATATTTAATTGTGATTTTGATTTGTTTTCCCCTAATAATTAGTGATGTTGAACATTTTTTCATGTGTCTGTTCATCCTCTGTATGTCTTCTTTTGAAAAAATGTCTGTTCAGGCCTCTGCCTAGTTTTCAATTTTTGTTTTTTAAGCTGTGGGCCTTTATTATATTGAGGTATGTTCTCTCTATATCCAATTTGTATGAAGTGTTTTTTTTTTTGTCATAAATGGATGTTGAATTTTGTCAAATGCTCTTTTGTGTCTTTTGAGATGATCACGTGATTTTTATCCTTCATTTTGTTAATGTGATGCATCACATTGATCGATTCGATGATGATGAACCATTCTTGCATTCCTGGAATAAATAAATCCTACTTGATCATGGTGTATGATCCTCTTAATGTATTGTTAGATTTATTTTACTAATACTTTGTTGAGGATTTTTGCATCTATGTTCATCAAGGGTATTGACCTATAATCTATTTTGTGGTGTTCTTGTCTCATTTTGGTATCAGACAAGAACACCACAAAATAGAAGATTTTGCTGGCTTTGCAAAATGTATTTGGAAGGTTTCCCTCCTCTATTCACTGGACATATGTTTTATGCCAATCTAACTGAGAACATGGCAACATTCAAAGTACAAAATGGAGTTCTAAAATATCCATTTGCAGCTTATTTTGATTAGTTACTAATAAAAATACTTTGTTAAAAAATGGACATTCCAGGACAAATGGATACTGGGATAACAATCATAAACTGGGGAAATGTCTGACATAGGGCCCTTTAAATTGATTTTGTATCATAATCATATTTCCATACTCAAAGTTTTGCATCCTCAAACCTCGAAATTAGAGCACTTTATATGTAGTTTGTATTGCCTATTGATTCCAACCATTGCATAAATAAGAAAAAAAAATACATTGTGAGATTTTTCTTTAAGGAGTATAATTAGTACATGAATGAAAATTGTACTACAATCATCTACATTTTCTGTCTTTTCTTCCTGCTCTTTGGCCTTAATTTACTCAAGAGTCTAAGTTTGCCTGAAAGAAACTAAGTTATCATAACTTAGTATGTTCAAGTTCATTCTTTACTTTTTTTCTTCCAAACTTAGAATATACTAGGGTCTTCATGTCATTTTATTTATATGACCTATAATCTTCTATTTTGTGGTGTTCTTGTCTGGTTATGGTATCAGACAAGAACACCACAAAATAGAAGATTTTGCTGGCTTTGTACTCCATTTTGTACTTTGAATGTTGCCATGTTCTCAGTTAGAGTGGCATAAAACATATGTCCAGTGAATAGAGGAGGGAAACCTTCCAAATACATTTTGCAAAGCCAGCATATATATTTTTCATATATTTAGATCATATATGTAAAATAATTTTTTTTTTTAAAGTGAGTAGTTAAAACCTGCAATAACTTGAATCATGCTTATAGCCCCTAATAATATGAAAACTTGGTCAGCAGCAAAAGAATAGTTGAGGAAAACCATTAACCTTAATTGGGGCTATGGTAAAATAGAAGGAAATTGGGTTTTCTGAAAACAAAATTCAGTACTATGTTTTGTTATTAATAACATTAAATCTGAAGAAATATTCTTGAGATCTCCTTTGATTTTGGTAAATAGAATAAAAAGATATCATTGTTGTGAGGAACTGAATGTGATAATTTACAGGAAATCATCTTTTGAAATGTACTGTACAAATGTAAAGTGTCATTATTGTAATCCTCATATGGTTTTTGGTCTTGCATACAGTTAATAATTAGATACAGACTCTGAAGACAATGGTCCCCGAATATTGTTCCTATGCTAAGTCCATGCAAATGCTAATGTGCTATTTGAAATAATAGACCTCTACATGGAAACCCTTCGTAATGTCGGCTAACAATATGTCTCACATCAAGTGGAGTAGTTCTTCTTTTCTAATACAAGTGTTGCTACCCAGGACAAAAAGTGTTAGATCTTAGAAATTGTGTTCCTTAGGATAATACTAGCTTCCAATACTTCATATTTTTTTATCTAAATTAAGAAATATCCCCCATTTCTTCCTCTTTAATATATATATATATGTAATATATATATTTTCTCCTAGTATTACTACTTATATAGTAATTTGGTAAAACCCTCCCTTAATCTATAATTCTGTCACAAAGTAGGTTTTATTTATATCTTCAAGCAGAGTTAATAGTGCTTACTTTTTGTCTGTTTGATAAATAAATTATCAAGGCCACCTTTAAAATATTCAAATGCCTTTTCTCAATTACTGTCTTTCCTTATTACCTTTTGTTATTGTCTTTTTCCTCTTCTATTTTTCTTATCTTTTTCCCCTAATATTTCTGAAACTTAGTTTTGTATTCTGTTTTGGTTATTCTATGAATTTTACATTTTATCTCTTTTATGACCCTTATTTACCCTTGACTACTTTTTCCATCTTCTCCTCCAACAAACTGAAACAGCATTTTTATTACATAAGTCTTTGGGAATATTTTGCTAAAGTTTATTTAATGTGATACCATGGACTGATTTCTTCACTTTTTATAATTAATAAATACAATATTTTGAGTAATTATTGGTATATAATAAAATGTTTTAAATATAAAATATTAAAATATCAGAAATCACTATAGAATATGACAAATTTTTATCCTGAACTTTTGTTTTTATCAAATTATGAACAAGGCTAAAAATTAATATGCTCTTATTTGCAGATTATTCTAATTGACCATATACTTTTCCATTTTCTTTAATTAAATAAGTAACAAAGATCTGCCTAAGATATTTTTATTAGTCTTTCTATAAAGATAAATGTATTCTTTTCTTTTTTCCTTTTATTTACAAATTATATTCTATTCTACAAAATAAAGACTTTAAAACTTGTTTATATAAATTACAAAACTTATAAAATATATATGACGTAATTTAAAGGTCCAACAATTTTATAGTGATGATACAGATTTGTTTACTCAATACTCAGTAATCCCTTTTAATCATACTTTCTAGGAGAAGAGGAGAACATGCCAGGTAAAACCACACTTCCTAGACCTTTTTCTAGTTAAGATTTTAGGCATGACATAGATTCAGCTATTGGATTTCAAGGAAGAATTAAGCTCCATGTAGAAAAAGGCGTCCATTTTGAAGAAGCAGATCAACGGACGAGAACGTGTGCTTTTGGATCCTATACTGATGTCCTGCTCCTCGAGACTGCTTCAACATTGGCAGCTTCCTCTTCCTGGCAGAGGAGAATTGGTTCTATAAACTGCACTTCATAGCCGTGCAACTTCTGATTGTGAGCCAGCAGATAATACCCTTGGTGGTCCAGTTCTGCAGTGTGGATTAGTAGAACTTTCTAGAGGTTGCACTTTCACAGTGATTTCATAAGGTAGCTACAGTTCTAAATAGCTAAGGTGGTACTGTTGCTAACAACTCAAAGCATTAAATATTTGAGTAACTGTTATCAGTAACAGCCATTGGCCACACACTTTCAAGAATATGGGAAGTTGGAATTTGCTAGTTAGTTTTGAAAGCAATAAAATGAGGAAAAGTTAATCCATTAAAACTCCACATTTAGTTACTTGGATTTTCACTGATGAGCACCTGAAATTAAGTAATAGAAGGCATTAAAGGCAAGTCTGGGTGGCCAAATCTTTGCTGCAAAATCATTAGGGGTTTTGCAAGTAATGAAAAGACTATGGGAAGTCTGGGTGCTTTAATCAATCAGGAAAATCTTTAAAAAATAGAGAATGAAGGGCACCAGCTTTTAATTTCTTATCTCGTAGCAAAGTCAGAAGATCTGAGGGTTTCTATGACTAACATAAAATAATTATTTTATCTCTTATAACAATATGGTTGCTGTACCTGAAAATGAGATTCCAGGTCTCATTCTGTGGGCTGGTGAATTATAAAGTAGGTTCAATTTTCCAGATATCTTTAGTGAAAGTTAGAAAATTTATGGAAGTTGGTGGATCCCAAAATTGTAATAATGGCACTTAGGAAGTATGCATGACTTAGAGTACTTTGAAATAGCCAACCTACACCAAGGTTCTCCCCCTCGAATAAGACAAACTTTCTTTCTGACTGATGAATCGCCCAAGATATTCCTTTGTAAAAGCCAGGCAGGTCTTCCCATGCCACCCTTCATTTTTTCCAGATTTAAATTAGAGGCCATCACACCGGTCAGAATGGCCATCATCAAAAAATCTACAAACAATAAATGCTGGAGAGGGTGTGGAGAAAAGGTAACACTCTTGCACTGTTGGTGGGAATGCAAATTGATACAGCCACTATGGAGAAAAGTATAGAGGTTCCTTAAAAAACTAAAAGTAGAACTACCATACAACCCAGCAATCCCACTACTAGACATATACCCTGAGAAAACCATAATTCAGAAAGAGTCAATACCACAGTGTTCATTACAGCACTATTTACAATAGCCAGGACATGGAAGATGGACCTAAGTGTCCATCGACAGATGAATGGATAAAGAAGATGTGGCACATGTATACAATGGAATATTACTCAGCCATAAAAAGAAACCAAATTTAGTTATTTGTAATAAGGTGGATGGACCTAGAGACTGTCATACAGAGTGAAGTAAGTCAGAAAGAGAAAAACAAATACCATATGCTAACACATATATATGGAATCTAAAACAAAAATGATTCTGAAGAACCTAGGGGCAGGACAGGAATAAAGATGCAGACGTAGAGAATGGACTTGAGGACACAGGGAGGGGGAAGGGTAAGGTGGGACGAAGTGAGAGAGTGGCATGGACATATAAACACTACCAAATGTAAAATAGATAGCTAGTGGGAACCAGCCTCATTGCACAGGGAGATCAGCTCGGTGCTTTGTGACCACCTAGAGAGGTGGGATAGGGAGTGTGGGAGGGAGATGCAAGAGAGAGGAAATATGGGGATATATGTATATGTATAGCTGATTCACTTTGTTATACAGCAGAAACTAACACACTATTGTAAAGCAATTATACTCCAAAAAGATTTTAAAATAAATAAATAAATAAATAAATTAGAGGCCAGAAATCAACATAGCACAAAGAGATAATTATTAAGTTTTACCTTGAATGAAAGGCATACCTACTAGAAGAGGGGCAAGATTTTATCATTTATAAAAGGAATGGATTCTGAGGTTTCTTAGAACAGGGAATGGAGAACGATTTTAGAGCAGAATAAATTCATTGATATGAGTGTATATACTACGTGTCTCATATAAAAATATGCTACCTTGATTTTCTGAGAGTGGTTCTAATTCCCAAAGCAGTAGATGAAATACAGATTCCATGCTGGCCTAAGATAATTGAGATTGAAAGTCCAGAAATCCCTTGACATAAAACAACTATTACTGTCATTTGGTCCCATTTTAAGGCAGCTCTGAATGACAAGTGGATTAAGAACTTCCAGGAGTATATTTGGGTGTCCTAATTATCAGGAAAGAAAGATTACCATTGGAGGTTTAAATCTACGGTGATTTCTGGATGTTGGTTAATTGTTTTCATGAGTGATTAGAGACTTGTATAAATCAATAATAGAAAATATAAGTAGACATATTAGGATAAACCTTACAAAATGCATCCAGGCTATGAAAATGCTTGTTTCCATATGAATGTGTAATAACTTGGTTCTATATCTTGAAGAACATCTCAGTAACCAGCTGAACAATATGACTTCTTCTTAGAAATCATATTTCTCCAGCCAGTCATCTCAATGCTTTATCAAATGGCTCATGCAATTTGTTGTAGTGACAGGAATAGAGATTATGTACAGGGTCAACAATATGAATTTTGTATTTGTCATTGGTGATCAGTCTACTGCTACTGTTAAGTTTCTAATCTGCTAACTCAGAGGCAAATGATAAACTGCTCCAAATGATGTCGTATCTTAAGACCAGACAGTCATCCAGTGCTAGATCAAGTATACTGGTCCCCTTCTATCAAGGAGGGCATAGTAATTTTCCCTTGCTCTTTATCTTTACCTGTCTTTCTCACCAACGCAGTTCTTCTGGTGATAACAACTATGAATCTTCTAAATACCTAACACACCATCATGATTTTCCACACAATAGTATCTCAAAGAAGGGTTTCATGTTATATAGAAAAATGAGCTTGTGTTCAAGATTCACTAGGCAAAGTGATACACTGACTTATTTGACTTCTGCAGGCCTGTTTGCATTTATAGATGCTGTCACTGCACTGTATTATACTTTATTTTTGTTGCTGTTGTTATCAAGAAGCTTAAATATGGGAAAAAGGAATGTATATGGAAACTGAATAAATAAAGGATTTGACTATAGAGAGAGCAAGGATTGGCTCATTGGTGCTGATTCCATAGCCCTAGCAGAATTCCTTCCTGTACTTCATAGAATGAAAAGTTTAGAAACAACATCTTCCCTTGTTTCTTACAGCTAGGATTACAGATGTTATTAGTCCTCTTTCAGTTCTGTTCAAAATTACTTCATATTGCTACACATGGAAAAGAGACAGGGAGAAAAGAATACCTTGATGGCAGGGATCATTTTCAGGCCTGATGTTCTTAGCTCGATGCTGCTGAAGCTGTAGGTAGCTTTCTGATATTCTAACCTCCTGACTATGGCAGAGACTCAGTTATGCAGTGTAGCCTGGAGAGTTTTTATTTCTGTAATTCTAAAATTATACATTTATTTGGACAATAAAGTGCTATCTGTCTCTGTAATTAAGAAGGGAATTCTCCCATTTCAATTGCTATTAAAATTCAACACAATAATTCCTTGTGAAAACTGAAGAAGCCTAATATAACTATCACAGGTGTCAAATTCCAGAAATAAAAATTATTTATCATAGCCTGAAAGCAACTGTACTGAAATGAGTAGAAGCATTAGACCGGCTCTCCTGGGAATATATTCATGTCTTCTTATGTGAAATAGGTGAAGGGTTGCTCTAGCTCTAGGAATACTTAGAAATAAAACAAGACCTGGGATATTATAAGCAGTAATAGAATAAATTATGTGAACCTCAAATTCAGAAATTATTTCAAAATTGAAAGCCACAAAATAAAAAATTCTAGGGATACACGGTGTCAAGATATTGTGGATTTTCGTGCAGGTAGTAATAAAATAACTATACTTTTAGAACCATATATATTTTTTCTTTTTTAAAAAAATAAATTTATTTATTTTTGGCTGCGTTGGGTCTCCGCTGCTGCATGCGGACTCTATCTCTAGTTGCGGCGAGGGGGGGGGCTACTCTTCGTTGCAGTGCGCGGGCTTCTCATTGCGGTGGCTTCTCTTGTTGCAGAGCATGGGCTCTAGGCATGTGGACTTCATTAGCTGTGGCACATGGGCTCAGTAGTTGTGGCTCACGGGTTCTAGAAAACAGGCTCAGTAGTTGTGGCACACGGGATTAGTTGCTCTGCAGCATGTGGGATCTTTCCGGACCAGGGCTCGATCCCATGTCCCCTGTATTGGCAGGCAGATTCCTAACCACTGTGCCACCAGGGAAGTTCTAGAACTATATTTAACACAAATAACACGCAAATTCTTTATTAGAAAGTACAAACAGTTTTCTACACTATTTGATTATGTAGTGTTTTTAAACAACACTCCCAAAATTGCCCGAGCAAGCCTCAGCTGGTTGCTGAGTGATTTCCTAAAGTGGGTGGTCCTGTGGTGTCTCATGTAGGTCCTACAGCAATGCTGCCTGGAATATCATCTCCACCTCATCATTCATACCATTTCATGCAACTCCCACTTTCCATTCAAACCTCTATTCATTTAGCCACCTCGAAAAAGATTCCTGTTCAGTTCCTGAGGGGAATTCTGAGCTGGTGCATCACCTGAGCTGGTGTTCCTGGAGCACCCTATTTGTATGTAACAATATTTTATGTACTTACTACAATGTACAATAATTATTGCTTGGTTCATTTTTACCACTAAACTATCATGTCTAATGAGTATTTTTCCTTTTAAAAAAATTTTTATTGGTGTATAGTTGCTTTACAACGTTGTATTAGTTTCTACTGTACAGCAAAGTAAATCAGCTATACGTATACATATCCCCTCCTTTTCGGATTTCCTTCCCACTTAGGTCACCACAAAGCACTGAGTAGAGTTCTCTGTGCTATACAGTAGGTTCTCATTAGTTACCTACTTTATACACAGTATCAATAGTGTATACTTTCACTATATATGTCATCCCATATACCCATATATATATGGGTATATATGTCAATCTCCATCTCCCAATTCATCCCACCACCTCCTCCCCCTTGGTATCCATATGTTCGTTCCCTACGCCTGTGTCTCTATTTCTGCTTTTCAAATAAGACCATCTGTACCATTTTTTTTTAGGTTCCACATGTATGTGTTAATATATAATATCTGTTTTTCTCTTTCTGACTTACTTCAGTCTGTATGACAGTCTCTAGGTCCATGCACGTCTCTACAAATGACCCAATTTCGTTCCCTTTTACGGCTGAGTAATATTCCATTGTATATATGTGCCACATCTTCTTTATCCACTCCTCTGTTGATGGACAGTTAGGTTGCTTCCATGTCCTGGCTATTGTAAATAGTGTTGCAATGAGCATTGGGGTGCATGTGTCTTTGCACGCCTGCTGCCAGGCACTAGGAAAAGCCCCTGCTAGGGCTGGCCCTCATGCATCTGCTGCCGGGCACTAACAAGTATTTTTATTGATTGATTGATTTATTTGTGGTACGCGGGCCTCTCACTGCTGTGGCCTATCCCGTTGCGGAGCACAGGCTCCGGACGCGCAGGCTCAGCGGCCATGGCTCACGGGCCCAGCCGCTCCGCGGAATGTGGGATCTTCCCGGACCGGGGCGTGAACCTGTGTCCCCTGCATCGGCAGGCAGACTCTCAACCACTGCACCACCAGGGAAGCCCTAACAAATATTTTTAAAAAGCTCTTTACCTCATTATCTAGTAGTCTCCAGCACAGGACTGGTTATTTTACTTCAGTCATAATAATAGTATGAAAATCTTGATTATGGTGGGTTTTTTTTCATAAAGATGATCCATGGATAGGAGAATCATGAATGACTGAAATATAATTAAGAAATACTAAGATACATTCTGTAGTAGCTGTCCCTAGATGACTCATTATAGCAGAACCTGCTGCCTCTATGGATCACTTTACTCCATTCTTCACAGAAATGAACTCAAAATCTTTGAACATATTGGAAAAAGAATATTATCTTTAGTTTCCAACAAACTTGGTTTACCATAGATTCTCTCGGGAACCTGAGTCAAATACATTTCTAAAATAATATTCATTGGAATTTAATAAAATTAACATAATACTAATTTTGATGAATGAATAAATAATTTCCCATAGCAAACTTGAAAAATGAGTAGCAAATAAGGTACCAGTCAGTCATTTCAAGTATCAAGACCTATTTAATCAAAAGTTATTTAAAAGGTCTATTTTGATCTGAAAATAGCTAAACTATACTAGTTATTTCTTGCATTGTGATAAACAGACAAACTTAGTGGGTTAAAAGGATAAGTACTTGTCATTGCTAGTCAGTCTGTGGGTCAAGTGAGAGGTTCTACTGAACAACATATACAGGCTCAGCTCATCTGGGTTGGGATCGCTCATGCATTTGACAGGTCAGCTGGGTATGTCTACTCCAGGGTGGTTTCATTCATATGTGTAGTGGTTGGCTGTCTCTTTGGCTGGTATTAGCTGACATAGGCAGAGGTAACAACATTGCTCACAATCCAACAGGCTAGTACTGGCTTGTTTAAATTTAGCAGCAGGATTCTGAAAGTAAGTGGAACATAAAAGACCTTTTGGACGTACGCTGAAAATTGGCACACAAACCATTCTCTTCCATTCTACTTTCCAAAGTAAGTCACAAAGCCGGCCTAAATTTAAGGGTTAGGAAATAGACTCCACCCCCTTAATAGCTGCAGCTGCAAAGTGATATTGCATAGGTCATGGATATAGAGGACTGATGAACTGAGGCCACTTTTTGTAAGCAATTTAATCATCAAGATTAAGGGGGAAATACATAACCTGGAAATAAAACCCATTCTATCAAAGACGTTAAACTACGATAGAAGACGCAATGAAGTAGTAATGGTAAACATAAAAAGGAATTGTTCTGGTATTAGTTTAAAATTTGGAAAAATTAATTTTGTATGTCTATGTATATTATATATAGTATATATTATGTATACATATGTATTTATATCCTCTCACAATAATATGAGTCATGATCATTTAAATGCTAAGGTGTCAAATTTTTATTCATCAGTATTTATTTGAAGGAAACAAAAGACCTATGCTATCTTTAAACAACACTGAGAAGAAGAAAATCCAGGCTTAAGTCAGTTTGAGCCTCAGCAAACCCACTCATGTCAAAGTGTAGAGATATTAACAAAGTTTTTAGAGTTTGAGAATGAGTTCACAACAGGCACAGAATGATTAACTAATTCATAATTGCAAATTTAACTTCCAATTATTTTTGAAAGAGGAAGCCAATGTCTCAGATTGATATTTTGCTTTGAGGTCAAAGACCTCTTCATAATATAGTTGGAGCTGAGATCTTCAACATACCTGTTTCATTCTAGAAAATATACACATTTCTCATACTTTTCATACTATTCATGATAACAATTGATTTTACTTTGAAAATAATAGCTAAAACATTGACCATTCAAAGAATATTATTTTATATAACAGAATTTAGGTAGTTAGAAAAGCTTTCAAGCATTTTTAGTAAAACTTCTGCGATGGAAATGAGAATGAAAAAGGATTGTGCTGAACATATTTCTCATCATTCACAGAATATTAATTTAAGATATAATGCAATTTAGTTGAGCCTGAATTGAACAATTATTTGTGCCAGTTATTTCACTCAGATGATTACATCTAATTCTTACAACAACATTTTAAAGTATTTTTTAATGTCTTTATTTTTTAGAGTAGTTTTATGTTAAAAGCAAAATCGAGAAGGTACTGAGATTTCCTGTATACTCCCTGCCCACCTCACTCTCTGTGTTGCACATTCTATGGGTTTGGGCAAATGTATAAAGACATATACCCACCACTATAGTATTAAACAGGGCAATTTCACTGCCCTAAAAATCCTCTGTGCTTTGCCTATTCATCCCTCCCTACCCTGAACCCCTGGAAATCAGTGACCTTTTTACTGTCTGCACAGTTTTGCCTTTTCCGGAATGTCATAGAGTCGGAATCACAGTATGTAACCTTAACAAATTGACTTCGTTCACTTAGTAATATGAATTTAAGTTTCCTCCATGTCTTTTCATGGGTTGATAGATCATTTCTTTTTAGTGCTGAATAATATTCCACTGTTTGGATGTACCACTGTTTATTATTCCATTCATGTACTAAAGGACATGTTGGCTGCTTCCAAATTTTGGCAATTATGAAGAAATATACTATAAACACCCATGTGCAAGTTTCTTTTTTTTGGACAGAAGTTTTCAATTCATTTGGGTAAATACCAAGGAGCATGAATGCTGAATCCTACAATAGGGTATTAGTTTTGTAAGAAGTAGCCAAACTGTCTTCCAAAGTGGTTGTACCATTTTGCATTCCCATCAGGAATGAATGAGAGTTCCTGTTGCTCCACATATTCACCAGCGTTTGGTTTTGTCAGAGTTCTGGATTTGGCCGTTCAGTTAGGTGTGTAGTGCTATCTTTTTACTTTTTTTTTTTTTTTTTTTGCGGTACGCGGGCCTCTCACTGCTGTGGCCTCTCCCATTGCGGAGCACAGGCTCTGGACGCGCAGGCTCAGCGGCCATGGCTCACGGGCCCAGCTGCTCCGCGGCATGTGGGATCCTCCTGGACCGGGGCACGAACCCGTGTCCCCTGCATCGGCAGGCGGACTCCCAACCACCGTGCCACCAGGGAAGCCCGTGTAGTGGTATCTTATCGTTGTTGTAATTTGCATTACACTGATGACATTAGATGTGGTGCAGCTTTTCATATGCTTACTTGCTATCTGTATATTTTCTTTTAGTATGCTTACCATTTTGAAAATAAAGAATATGAGAATCAAAGAGTTTAAGTAACTGTCAAGGTTACACAGTTGAGAAGAGTTGAGACTTAAGTCCTAGATGAACCATCTGATTTCAAAGGTCAAGTTATTTCTACCATACTATAGTGTCCTTTGGTCCATCCCAACTACAACATTGTACTATTTCAAAATGCCATATATTTGAAAGTACTTCTCTGAGTTGTATTAAAGGAATTAAATGGTTCCTATTTAGTAATTTCTCAAATAAATATATTTTCTTATTTGCCTGCCTTTTCATAGGCACAGATACTAGTGGTTATCCTTAGAATCCTTCTAATCTATCATTTGTATTCTTTACTCCCTTCTTATTACAGAGATAATGTCCCTAAACAACAGCAAACACTCTGAGATTAATAATTCAAGGTCATAAGAAATATCACACATTCAACCATCTTTCAGTTATTTAATAAGTATTAATTAGGCACTTAGTGCTCAAACTTCATTGACAAACAGAGGAGGCAATGAGATCAAATACTATAGTCTAAATTGTGAATAATAGTAGTGCTGAAAATAAATGCTAATTGCCTTCAAGAAAAATAAAGGTTAGCATGAACTGCCATATTTCTTCTATTAAATAATGGTTGAAATCTCAAGCATGAGTCAAATCCAAAAGAAGTAAAATTTGCAAAGATAAAGCAAGGGTAGAATTAATGAATTTGTATTGTTAATGTTGCTGGTTTGTTTTTACAGTGCAGAAGCTGAGGCAATAATAAAATAATAAAAGAAGCTGAGGCAAGGGAAAAAAAAGGTACTGAAACTTCATTATTATGTCCAATTGTGGGGAGAAACTAAGATGTAGGTTGAGGTCAGAGTATCCTCTTGTGTTGTGATGAGCTTTAGCCAAACTCTTTAGAGAAAACAAAGCTATAAAGCTATATGTATTGAGGTGGAATATTAAGAACAACCCTTGGATGCACATGGAACTCTCCTACGCTCAAATAAGTAAGTTAATAAAAGGTTTTTAAATATTTTGTATGTGTGGGCGTCAACAGTCATATTTACAGATCCTGCCTAACCTGAAAAATTAGTGTCAATACAATTGCATTCTTTAGCTTTACATCGCAACTCAAGCTTTCTGTCTCATAAAATCACCACCACCAACAACAAAATAAAGACAAAAAAATGTAAAAGCTACCAGTGTTTCTAAGGGGAAGAGGAACAAACAATAAAACTGGATAGGTGTAGGAAATGGAACTACCTCTGCTTGGCTTAGTTCTTCCTTTTCTTCTTTGGGATTATTTCCTTTCAAAAAGGATACAGTCTTCTATGTTCTTTAATGCCAAAAATTTTAATTCTGGTAAAAAACTTATTCTGTAATAATATGTCTGCAGTTATCCCACCAACTTCCAACAAGGTGAGACTGCTTACTTCTGAGTGTGGCATGAAGAAGCCCTTTACTGCCACACATTTAAGTTATAACCTTGCCTTTGTCAGTTAAAAAGAAAAAATAGTATTTTGATCTCTATCTGCTTGAGTCCTATGTCTGTTTCTTAATGTTTTAGAATTCAGAAAGACAAGATGGGTGTTATTTATTGGGCTCCTTCCAAATTTACAGCCCTCAAACATGTAAATTATTCACTATTTACTTGGTGTTGTCAGACATGGGATTTGTACATAAGTGGGATATTAGGAATGGTCTAGAGAACAATCCCTATGAGGGAGTGAAGGATACAGAAGTAGTTAGATGGAGAAGTTGAACTACAATTCAGTATAATATAATCCTCCTCAATATCATGGGTAATTAAGAAGTGGAGATGACCCTTCCTTCCTTTTTCCTTTTTTCTTTTTCCTTCCTTCCATCTTTCCTTCCTCCCCCTTCCTTCCTTCTTTCTTTTCTTTTTATAAATCTTACAACTTTTTGCAATTATCTGATCTTAAATTCTTTCAGCCTTTTCTCATAATGGCTACCTTAAACGCTCTATGATCTATTTATTAAAAGCACTATGTGGCCAGTAACCAATTCTCTATTAAATTAGAAAACTAAAAAGTCAATCCCTACTACTCAAATAGGAGAAGCATATAAGAATGGCTTTGTATAGGAAATTAATTGAAATATGTTAGCCTGACAAGCAGTAATTTTTAAGATTTCTTTGGCACCTGGAAAGAGGGCTGAATCCTAGATTGTAATTGAGAGCAAAGGGCTAGAACCAGTCACTTTCCCCTAATTAAGAATATGAGAGGATTTGGGGGCTTTCATTTGGTTGATTTGTTGTTTATCTGGTCCCTTTCTTGCTAAGATGCACTAAAAGAAGACAGAAAAGACAAGTGAAGATTGAGAGAGCAAGAAACAGCAACATGTCACAGCAACGTGATGGGAGGGCAAAGTGTGATTTGACCAAAACACTGAGCAAAATTTTAAGAACAGGTGTGACTAATGTTCAACTTCATATGTAGTAGGCAAACTGTAGATGTCATCTATGTATCCACTAAGCCATCTCAGAGTTATTAAATAATAAATATGAATATTATTTATTTCAACAAGTAAGTATATGTCTGTGCTATTAAACATGTATTCTATTTTAAGACTCTTCCCATTAAAAAAAATAGTGTTGTTCTCCATCTGGCCAATATAGAATCTAAAAGTAATGATCCATGTGAATAATGAGAACAGCCTTAAATTAAATTAATTAAGCAGAGGTAAGAAGTCCCTTCTACATGAGACTCATAATATTATCCCTCAGGAATTTTCAGAGATGTCTGGGAAGGCATGTGACTTTCAGTAATGTATGAATGGAAATTAAGTTAACCTTAGATATATCTTAAAGAGCAGAGTGACTCTGGATGAGATATGAATTACACTGTTTAAGACTATTCCTATTTGTTCATTTATTAATTTATGTTACTAATAATTGTTGAGTGCATGTTACTGTCCAGGTAATATAGAAGCCACTGGGCATGCAATAATAAAGGAGACAGACCCAGTCTTGGTCTTCAGGAAGCTTACGTAGGCATCACTCATTTTATTGTGCTTCACTGATATTGCATTTTTCAAATTGAAAGTTTGTGGCAATCCTACACAGAGCAAGACTATTGGCACCATTTTTCCAACAGCATTTGCTCACTTTGTGTCTCTGTGTCACATTTTATTAGACAGAGTACTAACCTGTGCATAAAACCAGGGCTTGAAATTCCCAATGTCAAGAAAAGAACCACCAGTGAATAGTAGGTTAAACCTTTTTCGGAGTTCATAGGGCTGGGAAGAGTTTCCATTCCCCCCAGCCAGAATCAGAAAATCCCATAAAGACAAGGCATTGGTTAGAGACCTCCAAAGGGTCATGCCCTAGACTGTAGCTAGATTAGGCCTAGATTAAAAAGTATTCTGGACACACATGAAAATGCTTAAATGCAAATCTCTAAAAGGTAAAACTAATCTTCACTAATTTATGTGTGTGCAAGAACAAAGTCCTATACTCCTTGAATATAGCACTCAAAACACAAAATCCATGATGAACAGTATCCAAACAAAAATAATTGGTGAGTAATGAAGAGGAAAATATAAAATATAAACAGAAAAAATAAATTAATAGCAATTATAGAGAAGATGAAATAGGCAGAAAACCTTATAACTTCTACTATAAATATTATTACTATGCTCAAGGATGGCAAAGAAAACTTGAACATAATGAAGAGAAAAATGAAAGATTAAAAAAAGGTGTGAGTGGATTCTACATATGAAAACTAAAATATTTTATTTAAAAAATAAACAGGATGATAACAGAAAAATTGATATTTCAGAAGAAAATGTCATTGAGTCTAAAGACACAACAATAGACATTATCCAATATAAAAAAGCAAGACAGAAAACAAAAAAAAATGAATAGACCTACAGTGACCTGTGGGATACATACATGTATTGTAATTGGAATTCCAGAATGAAGGTGAAGAGGGGGAAAATATTTAAAGAAGTAATAACTATAAATTTTCTAAATATAATGGAAACACTGAAATCCCAGATACAGGAAAGTCTCCTAAATAACTTTAAGTAGAATAAACATAAAATAAACCACACCAAGCACATCAAAGGCTGAAAACAATAAAGAGAGTCTATTAAAGCAGTCAGAAAACAAAAACAAATATTATGTATAGGGGGAAAGATAATTACTTATTCAGAATTCTATGCCTAGTAAAAATATCTTTCAAAACAAAGGTAAATCAAAGATGTTTTAGAAAAATGAAATGTGGGAGAATTCTTCATCAGTTGACCTGTACTACCAGAACATTTACAAAGATCTTTAAGAAAAAGAAAAAGAGTACCAAATAGAAATTAGTATATACACAATTAAATGAAGAATGAATTAAACTGCATATATGTGGGTCTATATAAGACACAGTATTCCTGATTTTTAATATCTTTTAATGATAATTGACACCTTATTGTGGATTTTGGAGTATATGGTTAAGTATAATGAAGCCAAAATAGCACAAAAGATGAGAGGAGGAAAATGGAAGTATATACACTGTTATAAGCATCTTTAACCATCCATAAAGTATAATATTATTTTAAGGTAAATTCTAAATCAAAGATATATTTTACAAACCCATGAGTAATCACTGAGAAGAGTTCTAGCTAATAAGCCAACAGTAGACATACAGTAGAATCATAAAAACAATCTAACAGAAGGAAGAAAAAGATGGAATTGGGAAGAAAAAAGATGTGCACAAAAGTATAAAACACAAACAAGATGACAGATTTACAACCATTTACCTAAATGTAAGTGGCATAAACCAAAACTATTCAATATAAATATAATTGGAGCTACTAACATAATTTAAATATTTCTGTGGTCCACACTAGGAAATAAAAGGTTAATTTAATTTAGTATATTTAAAGAAATATTTTAAAATATTATTATTCCAACATGTAATCAATATATCATTAATGAGACAGTCTACATTTTATTCTACGTCTTTGAACTCTGGAGTGTATTTTATACTTACAGTACACATCTGAGATATCAATTCACCAACATTTCAAAGTTCACCAGCCACATGCTGCTAGTGGCTACCACATTGAAGAGTGCAGATCTAAACACACTATGTAATTAAAAAACAAACATTGTCAGAGAAAAAAAAAGACCAAACTATATGATGTTCCAAGAAAGTGATCTTAAAATGTGCAGATATAAATACAGTAAAACTAAAAGATTGAAAACAATATACCTGGCAAATACCAACCAAGAATGATGGAGTAGATATATTAATATTAGATACACAAATATAAACTCAAAATATATTAAAGACCTAAACATAAGTCCAGACACTATAAAACTCTTAGAGGAAAACATAGGCAGAACACCCTTTGATACAAATCGCAGCAAGATCTTTTCTGACCCACATCCTAGAGTAAGGAGAATAAAAACAAAAATAAACAAATGGGACCTAATTAAACTTAAAAGCTTTTGCACAGCAAAGGAAATCATAAACAAGATGAAAAGACAACCCTCAGAATGGGAGAAAATATTTGCAAATGAGCAACTGACAAAGGATTAATCTCCAAAGTACACAAACAGCTCATGCAGCTCAGTACCAAAAAAACAAACAGCCCAGTCAAAAAAAAAATGGTCAGAAGACCTCAATAGACATTTCTCCAACAAAGACATACAGATGGCCAAGAGGCACATGAAAAGATGCTCAACGTCACTAATTTTAGAGAAATGCAAATCAAAACTACAATGAGGTATCACCTCACACCAGTCAGAATGGCCATCACCAAAAAATCTACAAACAATAAATGCTGGAGAGGGTGTGGAGAAAAGGGTACCCTCATGCATTGTTGCTGGAAATGTAAATTGATACAGCCAAGCCACTACGGAGAACAGTATGGAGGTTCCTTAGAAAACTAAAAATACAACTACCATGTGACCCAGGAACCCCATTACTAGGCATATACCCAGAGAAAACCATAATTCAAAAAGACACATGTACCCAATGTTCACTGCAGCACCATTTACAATAGCCAGAACATGAAAGCACTCTAAATGCCCATTAACAGAGGAATGTATAAAGAAGTTGTGGTACATATATACAATGGAATATTACTCAGCCATAAAAAGGAACGAAATTGGGTCATTTGTAGAGGTGTGGATGAACCTAGAGACTGTCATACAGAGCAAAGTAAGTCAGAAAGAGAAAAACAAATATTGTATATTAATGCACATATGTGGAATCTAGAAAAATGGTATAGATGATCTTATTTGCAAAGCAGAAATAGAGACACAGACGTAGAGAACAAGCATATGGATACCAAGGGGGAAGGGGGGGTGGGAGGAATTGGGAGATTGGGATTAACAGATATACACTATTGATACTATGTATAAAATAGATAGCTAATGAGAACCTACTGCATAGCACAGGGAACTCTACTCAGTGCTCGGCATTGACCTAAATGGGAAGGAAATCCAAAAAAGAGGGGATGTGTATATATGTATAGCTGAATCACTCTACAGTAGAAACTTAACATAACATTGTAAAGCAACTATATGCCAATAAAACTTAATTAAAAAAATATTAGAAAAACTAGACTTTAGAACAAGACATATTACTAGGATTAAAGTGGGACACTTCATAATGATAAGGGACTCAAGTCATTCAGAATATCTAATGAACTTATTTGTCCAAGTATCTAATAACAGAGCCTCAAATAGCTGATGAAGTAGAAACCAATGGAAACTTGTGAAGCTACTGTGCACTTATAAAATACTGATGAGTATGTGTGTGTGGGGGTGTGTGTGGGGAGACAGAAAGAGAGAGAGAGAGGGAGAGAGGAGACAGAGGAGAGAGAGAGAGACGAGATTTACTTTTTAAAATCTTAATGTATAATACAAATACATAGTTAATATGGCAAGACTATTTCACAATGTAATTCATCTGGGATACCACCTATTCTACACATTAAAAATAAGCGTGCAGTTTTACTTGATGACTTTAATAATAATGCATACTTTTAGGACTTTTCTGTGTCCAAACTTTCTTTGTCCTGCATACTGAGATATCCCAGTAAACTATGTTCTCTATGCTCCCGTGCATAAGTTCCTCTTTTCTTTTCTTTTTTTTAAATGAACTATTTCATCAATAAATAGAGCAACTGTTATTGGTACACATAGATTTTAATGAATAGACAATAGGATCAAGTATCCATTATATTTCAATTTTCTCCATGGAGGTCATTTCTATCAATATGTTATTTTGATAAGAATAGATGAGAGAATGAAAGAAAGTATAATGCAAGCATACATATACTATCATAAAGTGCAAATAGAAATTAATGATATGAAAATTATGTCCTCAGGAATTTGTAAAAATTCATTCCATACATAATAAGAATAATAAAGAAATCCAAAGTTAAAACAATGAGAAATGATAAAAAGATATTGAAAATTGTTAAAGATTTACTGAAGACACTCAATGAAGTTATGATTGTAAAAACTTTTACAGTGAATACAGATATGACTACAAGCACAGAAACTGACGTGTGCTCTATGTGTGGGAATTGATCACCTTTCATTTTCTAAGATATTACAAGCATGATTCATTTTGACAGAGGAATAAGAACCTTCTCAAATGGCTTCTTAGTTACAGGTATATCAGGTAGACCACAGCCTTGAATCAATAACTTAAATAAAAATAATCAATACTTGATAACTGACAAGTAAGGTACAGCATAAATATATGATTGTTCTACCGCACTCCATTTTTTTCCAAAGAGTATAAGACTTTTTTATTACTTATACTTCAGTTTGTTTTTAATTTGTCAACATCTTTACTCCTTTATGTTGTACAGAAGTGAAATAACAATTTTGCTAACAACCTTCCTTTATTACATAAACTGATCTTTTTAATTGTTTAGTAAATTTGTTAAAAGTATAAATCACATGTATTTTGAACATTACAATGTAAAATAGATATAAAATATCAATTACAATGATGAACCACTGAAATATTTAATATCTGAATTGAAAACCTAAAATAGCCAGTATATTTTAATGAAATGCAGGCATAAATTAGTTGGTAGGAAATTATATTAGAAGACAGAAATATTCAGTGCCAACCCTTAGGCTTAGTGCTGTAATAAATTATCTCATTACAGTCTCACAATGAACTCTTGAAAAATATATCAATGCTTATTTTACATATGAGTACACTGATGCTGAGAGGCTTTTGGTAGCTTGTATGAAATCATATTCATTTTTTTTTAAGTATAACTTTCAAATATTTCAACTTTATTATCCTCAGTCAGAGAAAAGAAAGGAAGCTTACGCAGTGTCAGTCTCTATGACATTTTTTGTAGCTTTTTTAACAACCCAAAATGTTAAGGCAAGAGCAGCTTGGGCTAGGTGGGACTTTAAAATTGCATGCTTTGTAGCCCACTGGAATGTCTATGATAGAAATTCCTCCAAAAGTTAGACTTTTCTGAGTATGATAAAGGAATGGTTGAATTCTCCTCTTGGATTCCAGAAACAACAGTTTATACTCTATGAGGTAATGGATATTTTTTCTATGACTCTTGGATATATGTTAAATTTATTTGTATGGTGTTTGTTCATATCTTATAAGCACAGTAATCTAAATCTGTATCAATAAATAGAAATTCCTACTGTTTGCTGGGAAAAATACACAAAAACAGCCTTTGCCTACTAAACATTTCCACATCTATTCTATATTATCACCTTGGCGTGGAGAGCACAGGGCAGTTTTACAGCCGAGAAGGGGGAACTTCAGTGTTTCCCAGTTCAGCCTTAAAAAATCTCCAAGACTTTTGGATGACTGAGGTCTATTTTACATCTCAGAAATCTGGTGAGAACGAACTCTATTGACAGGTACAAAATCTGTGCATTGAAAAATGATTGGAATTAATATATATCCCACTCTATTCCTTAATTCTAAGACATAGTTCTAAATTTTTGCAATAAGACACATATTCAAACACATACATCTGCATTAATCCTTCGAAATAATGACAATGCAAAGACTGTATCTGGCTGCTGATCTAACAGGGTAAATAAAGAAAGGATCTGAGTATGAACGGCCATGTTTTGAACCGTTTGTCTTTAAAACATGTGATCTCTAGCATGTTAGTTTCCCTTTTAGAGCGTGCTCACTTGTACATAAGACGGAAAAAGTATGATATCTGATATATTGGGTTCTCTGAAAATTAAATAAAATATGTAAAAATTTTGGCTCCTCAGAAGGGCTCAAAAATAAATTTAAATTCTCCTTCTTTTTTACCCTCACTGATTAAATATATTACAGGTTATCCCAAACAAAATATATGCCTCTTCAAGCCATAAAACTTAAAAAAAAAAACAAAAGAAAACACTTTAATTTCTACTTGACCATAAACTAGACAGAACTAGATGAGTAATTAATACAAAAGGTTGAATTAATGTAAGTGATATACTTCTTTCTATTGATATCCATTTCTGTTTTCAGGGTAATGCTTATGGGCATCTTTTGCTAAAATATCCATCTAAAGATGAAAACATTTTTAAATAAATTCATTGACCACCCCCCCTAAGTGAAACATATGGTTACTGACTTACACATCATTCTGTTTCAGTTACAAAATACATATACACTGTGTTAAATATTACCAAACTATAAGAATATTAGGGGACTTTGAATAACAAGTTTTCTATTTTACTTACTTAAAGTAAGATTCAATTGTAACTTATAAACTTAAATACAGTTGATAGTTGACTTTGATCCTGAAATATTTAAATTATCCCTGGTAAGATGGTTTCTCCATGGTAAGATGGTTTCTTTGCCAATATCATACCTAGAACAAGGTCAAGTTCAGTTGTGTGAACAGCATTCCTTGAGCTGCCAGTGCATAACCTGTGATTCCTCAGAAAAATGTCCTGGTCCCTAGGAGCTAGGTGTTTAGTTCATGCCTGGTCCAAAAAACAAATAGCTAATAAAGAACCAGGTCTGTTGAATGACAGCAATACTTATATGGAATAACTGAAATTCATTAAGTAAAATATGATATAGAAATAATGATTAATAGTGCATAGCTTTCAGTATTACATTTGAAGACATGCTATTTGTGGAGCCTGGTATCATTATTTGAAGAAAATTACCTCTTATAGTTTCTTTTTAAGGAGGTAACTTAAGATTGAATTTCACAGTATAGGTGAAAGGTATATCGACTATCTTCTTTTAATTCCGCAAGTCCAATTCATTCCAAATAATAGGTTCTACTGATGAAAACTCATTTTCTTATTCCATACAGGTGAAATGTAATAACACCTGAAACCAAGTTCTGGCATACATAAATCAATATTTTCAACTATAAATGTTGTCTTCCCCACAGGTTTTGCTGCTTTTGATTTAAGAATCATCATGGTTCAAAGTACAGGTTTATTCCTCAGAGAAGCAGGTTATTAGCAACAAAATAATCACCCAGATATGAGTCACTGAACACTGCCTTTTTAGGTTAGCTATATGTTAAATGGAGATCTATGCAATAGTCCCATAAAGAAGTGCTTATTTACTAGGGGCATGACTAAGGTCATTAAAGTGAACTAACAATGTATTTAATTTTAGACTTCAAAGGAGCAAAATACTTGACAAGGGGCTAGAATGTTAATGTTATGATAAGGGTATGCTATGGTAAGAAGAGTTAATCTTGCATTTCCTAGGATATGAAGCATGATATATGCTTTCCTTGAGTGCTCATTGAGACTTTCAAGGGTTTTAGTTTCCCTCTATCTCTTTATGATAAGACAGTACATGAAAATAAAGGCAGCAACAATTTAAAAATGGATTAGGCAGTTATTTATTTCATCATCTTAGTGAACAAATTATGCTGACCTTATTAAAATGTTAAAACATTTGATTAGACCATACGGAGACTATTTGATAATAAACCAAGCTGATTTGGAGAGGAACATTTCTATTTCAATTTCCAGTGCACCTAGTCAATAAACCAAGCTGATTTGCAGAGGAACATTTCTATTTCAATTTCCAGTGCATCTAGTCATATTACTACATGTTTACCTGAGTCTTGGTGGGCATTTGCCCATACTTCCTATAGTCACAAACTTTGTCCTTTGGACGAAACATGAGTTTGGGCAGGAAAGCAGTAAACTCCACTAAGGTTTTTACCTGCCTTCAGAAGAGCCCAGGTCATAGTGAACTATCACCCTGGTTTTGCTCAGGACTGAGGGAGCTCCTGGGACACTGACATTTCAGACAGGGAAAGCTTCAAACAAACTGGGATTAGTTTCCCTGATCTTGCTTACTTTATTTTATAAATAAAATATTTAAAAAACAAATGCCAAATGAACCAGATGGATAATGTAAGCCTGAGGTAGTTCACCTTCCTGTTCTTCTGTCATAATAAAATAGACCCACAAATAGTATACTTGATAGTTGTTGGTGATACTACTTATTTTCTCCAGGACCCAGAGACTTTGGTATCTGAAACTGTTGTGCATATCAAGAAAGACCTGTGTTGCTGCCTTACCCTACCAGATACTTACTCTTTATATGAATGATAAACTCAATAATGCCTCTGAAATAAAGTATTGGTGTTTTTAAGTGAGTTTCTGCCTGAGTAATAATTAAAAAAATGACTCTAAAGTTGGAACGTGGAACAGTATGGAGAGTCCTTTAAATCAGAGGCTACACACTCCAGCAATAGATAAAGCATTGTTTGGCTAAGAAAATCTATTTTTGCACATAAGTATCTATAGAGATTAAAATAATAAATAACTTGTAGGACATATTTCTGTGATGACATATTCCTGCTTCACAGATTATTTGCAATGTCTTAAAATAAATATAAAGATAACCCTCAGAACACAATCTCTGGAGCTAGACTGAATGAATTAAAATTTTGGCTATGCCCCTTAACTCCTATATGACCTTGAACTGGCCAATAACGTCTCCGTGCCTTAGTTTTCTCATCAGTAAAACAGAGATAATAAAAATACATACTTCATAAGTATGGATGATGGTTAAGTGACATAATTTTTGCAGCGTGATTAGTACAGTTCCCAGTCCATAGTAAGTGCTTATAGCTGTGCAATTATTACTAAGATTGCCTTTGAGTCACTGGGTGCTTTATCAGTGTATTAACTGCTGTCAAATAGAGAAGTACTGAAGAGCAAAGGTCTTGGTGCCCAGTTACCCACGTTAGGATCCTGGCTCCATCACTTAATAACTTGAGAAAGTAATTAGTGTCTCAGTTTCCTTATTTATAAGTCGGTGCTAATCACAAAACCTACCACAGAGGACTGGTAGTGAATATGCATGGACTAGATGTTACTATTGCCCTTATTATTGTGTGACCTGGAGGAGAGGAAAAGGAAATATCAATACCAGCCTCCTAACTTGAAAATCTCAGTAGCCTCTGGGGTGGGTTGACACTCTTATTCTGCAAATCTACTAGTAATTATTTCCTTCCAGAAAATAAGGGGCTCAGGCAGGAGTATCAAATGCAAATGAATATAGGGTCCAAGAAGTAAATGTAAATGAGTGAAACTTATTAGAATTAAGAAAATAAGGAGTGATTCAAACTAGAATATTGGGGAATGTGTGCATAATCAAATAATTAAAATTAAAAATCAGTAGAATACTGACATTTATGAACCAAACCTGTTTTAGGAGCTGAATTCAGCCTACTTGGCACCAGTTTGCAAGCCTCTGTTTATGGCATCTGCATGTTATTTGTTCCTTGCTTTTTAGGTGCTTTCAAACTGCATTTCAGAAAATAACTTTGGCCACTTCAAAAGCAATAACCTACTTTCCAAAACTGTCAACCATATTAAAATCACCAGAATTAAATTATTCATTCTGCTTGCAAAATATTTTATCCTTATGTAATAAAAGGTATGTTTATAAACTATAAATGTATATCTATATACTATAACATATATAAATATATATACTATATATTTTAATCATTTAAATATTAAATCTGTAATATGAATATTAAATAATGCATATCTTTAGGAGCATGGGTCATTGACTTTAGATAAACTAACTATTATTTAAGAATACTGAGAAATAATTTTAGATATAGATTCATATCTACCTTTTCAAAGTTGCTAAATCCTAGAGGAATGGAATTTTTTTTACGAATATTGTCAGATTAATTAAAGAATAATAAGGTTATTAGATATCCTCTCCCCTGGAGTTAATTTATAATCATTTACAGGTTTTTGTTGTCCCATTCAAGTGGGTCTACCATTTGCCCTTTCACAAGGCAACTTACTCTAATAGAATATTTTCCTAGTTTCAGGCATCACATCTCACCTTCATGATTTTGGCTGTACCTAACTACCAGCTGTAGTGACAGTCCATTAACATTTGTCTTTACATTAGTTATCCTTTTTTGCACTTAAAGTATTTATACAGGAATTAAGACCTAAGCCTAACACCTGGGACTCACTCTCTGTGTCCATCCCTCTTTGCACCAAATTCAAATCATTTGGTCTGGCTTTTGCCCCTTGGGATTCCTAAGCAAGGTGGGCAATGCCCAGTTTCATGCCAGAGAGAAGTGCCTCTAGTGTTCTAAGTCCCTTTGTCTTTGCAGGGGTCTGCTTCCCAGGGCAAATGACGTCTTCAATATTCTCACCAATGTGAGCTCTCGGTATACCTATTTACTATTGAAATGACCAGAACAGGCACTTTCACATCTCTACTGAACCACATGTATTTAGACAAATTAGTAGGGGGTTAGGGAAGGGTAGTAGACTGTTCCCTCAGGACCCACAGGGGACTGGTTCCAGGACCACCCCCATCCCCGCAAGGTACCAAAATCTGTGAATTCTCAAGTCCTTTGTACAAAATGGTTCAGTATTTGCATATAACCTATGCACATCCTCCCATATACTTTAAATCACCTCTAGATTACTTATAATACCTAATGAAATGTATAGTTATGTAAATACTTGCTGACACATAGCAAATTCAAGTTTTGGTTTTTGAAACTTTCTGAATTTTTTTTTTTTTTTTTTTTTTTTTGCGGTACCCGGGCGTCTCACTGTTGTGGCCTCTCCCGTTGCGGAGCACAGGCTCCGGATGCGCAGGCTCAGCGGCCATGGATCACGGGCCCAGCCGCTCCGCGGCATGTGGGATCTTCCCGGACCGGGACATGAACCGATGTCCCCTGCATCGGCAGGCGGACTCTCAACCACTGCGCCACCAGGGAAGCCCAGGCCTTTCTTAATAATACACAAATTCATTCCATCAAAGCCTTACCCATTTAAATCACTTGTTATACCTGGATAAAAACATATGGAAATGGGCAAAAACAAAATCTTCTGAAAAGAGAAGAGTGCTGTGCATTTTCTGACAGACCCTCAAGGGAATATGATTCCATAGAAGTGTGCACTTCAGACTGATTTGCTACTGACTAGGCTATTTTACAATCCTCTATGGTTAACGTTACAGTAAACTTAAAGCGATAGAAATTTTTCCTGCCCACCACAAGGCAAATGATTCCTGTTTACAGATAAGAATTTTGTCCTCTAAAGAATATACAACTCTGTAAATCAAATTCTCACAAACACTGGTTTTAATTGATTCTTTTGACTATTCTGGCCCATTGCATTTCTATATGAATTTTAGGATCAGCTTGTCCATTTCTGGAAACAACAAAAACACAAAAAGCCAGCTGGGATTTTGATAGTGACGGAATTGAATCTGTAGGCTACTCTGGGGATTCTTACCATATTAACAACATTCATTACCCTAATTCATAAACATGGGGCAACCTTCCATTTACTATGGCTTTGAAGATTTTGTCTGTGAAGTCTAACATCTGGCCCTCTTCATTAAGCAGTGTTAATAAGCCTTCATTTTCCCCTATATGTGGATCACACTTTCCTGTCTCTTTGTATGTCTCACAATTTTTACTTGAAAAATGAACCTTTTAGAAAATACGTTTAACAACTCTGGATCATGATCCCCTAGGCTCCTTCCTTCCCAGGGTTTGATTTTGATGTTGCTGTTTTTCTGGTCATTTCTTTGTTTAGTGACTTCGCTGAAATAACTCTCTGTAATCTATTTCCCCCATAGTGTGAAGTCTCTGATGCACTTCCTCAGATATTTTTCATGTTTCTATATTTTAGCTCTGGAACAACATACGCCATTTATTGGTCAAAGATTGTTGTGCTTAGGGCTTCCCTGGTGGCGCAGTGGTTGAGAGTCCGCCTACCAATGCAGCGGACACGGGTTCGTGCCCCGGTCCGGGAAGATCCCACATGCCGCGGAGCGGCTGGGGCGGTGAGCCATGGCCGCTCTGCCTGTGCGTCCGGAGCCTGTGCTCTGCAAAGGGAGAGGCCACAACAGTTGTGCTTAAGACCCTTTAACCAGTTAGTTTTGCACCCATTACCATTGAATGTGTAATAGCTTGGAGGCTGCTCTCACAGTTCAAGTTTACATTTTTTTTTTCTCTATTTTCATCTAAGGACTAATAGATTGGATTCTCCCTCGCTGATTACCTTTGAAAGGGCTCAGTCTTGGTCACACACACAGGCTTCCAGACTACAGGGAGCTGTGTGATTTTATTTTATTTTATTTATTTATTTTGCGGTACGCGGGCCTCTCACTGTTGTGGCCTCTCCCGTTGCGGAGCACAGGCTCCGGATGCGCAGGCTCAGCGGCCACCGCTCACAGGCCCAGCCGCTCTGCGGCGTGTGGGATCCTCCCGGACCGGGGCACGAACCCATGTCCCCTGCATCGGCAGGTGACACTCAACCAGTGCGCCACCAGGGAAGCCCTGATTTTATTTTTAAGTCACTCTTCCTAGGAGTTGCCTCTATGTCAGAATATCATATTGTTCAGCCAGTGTTTGGTCAAGGTTGTGCTTAGGTGAACTCTTTGTGGATCTGTGTGTGGCTCAAACCTGATTGCTCCTGACCGGACACAGCCTTTCCAAACCCCAGTGTTGCCTCTGATCCTACTAGGGCTCCCCCCTTCTGGTTTGTCTCTTTCCCTATTTCTTAAACTTCTAGTTGCTCTGTTAGTTTTTTGTAACTAGTATCACCGAGCTATGAATGCCCTTTTCCCTAGACTCCCACTTCATTTCCAGTGTTAAATATTGATTATAAATATCTTTGTGTTGAGCTTTATGATAAGGTAAACATAAATATCTCCCAGACTCTTCAAACTAAACATATTGACATTTCTACTTAGCCTTCTGCCAATCCTGCTTACTCTCCTTTTCTAAACAGGTTGATACAAAATCTAACTTAGTATATGTTTCTAAGAGCTTTACCAGCAACACGTTTATTGTAAGTCTGTATATATGTGTATCCCTGCAAGTCTGTTAACTCACCAAGAGCAGAAACTGTCTTTTCAATTTAAGTAAATGAGATCTAACCAGATGAAAGAGACAGACAACATCACATTAGACAAACATGCAAAAGAAATGTAAAAGAACAGATTTTTAAACTTCCATATTTCATAAATCTATTTCTCTATACCTATATATCTACATATACCTAAAGAGAGAGAGAAAGAGACAAAGAAAGAAATACTAAGCAAATGAACAAACTTGTATTTGTATATTCTGGCATTTAGTTGGTGCACATATTTGTTTGAGCTCTTTCAGGACACCTAGAATATACATATTTTAGCTCTTAACTAATTTGCTGTAATTATTTGTAGAACCCTGATTTATTTGATTATAAGCTATTTAGGACATGCTTTGTTCGTCCTGGTATAACTGGGCACTTAGTAAATTACAAAAGTTCATTAGGATACCATAATGCACATTGCTAAATACATGAATGAGTGAATGAATTAATGAATTAATGAATCATCTGTGCTTACTAGTCACTCAGTGCTTTTATTTCCCATAATATATTTAGTATTTTTATTAAAAATACTTTAATGATGAAATTATAGAAACTACCAATATTGCATAATAACGGACAATTATCACAAGCTGGGTTATAATATACAGTTGGTTTTTTTTTTAAAATGGGGCTATACTAGTAAAGTTCATGCCTATTGGCAGGATAAGAATCACAGAATATTCCCTGTCAATGACAAAGTTAAGATATTTAGTTAGATAGCTAATGGAGTGCCTAGAGGAAGTTTTCTTTATTTTTTAAGAGTTATCTCCCCCATGAAATAAAAATAAAATCCTGAGGATTTAATCATGACTTAAGATCACGTATTTCAGAAAAATAATATTTTCTAACTTATATGCAACCTGATTTATTCTCAATCCTTTTATCCGGCTTCTGATATTTGCTTTTTGCAAACGTTATTTTTTCTTTCTAATCTCTCTAGAGAGTTAACTTGTCTTAAAACCTAAAGATAAATTTGAAAAATAGAAATTAGTTATACAATTCCATATTTTCAAGTCTATAAAACTTAAAAGGCATTTCATAGAAGACACATTTGCCTGTCACTTGCTTGTTTAATGTCTTGATGAAAAATTTTAGTCATAAGTGTATATAAAAAAGTAATAGTTAACTTGAATAATGAATTTTCTAAAGAGTTTTGCTTAGTTTTTCTTTTTTCAAATTTTGCAAGAATATAAAAATTGAAGAATAACAATGCAAAGTTCTACCATATGAACAATTATGATAATTTGAACGAAAAATCCTAGGAATAATTTAATACAGGGAATAGGTGTATATTCTAAGTTTGAATTTAATATCAATAAGCATTATCTTAATTCTTAATAATCACAACTTTAGATGACTTTGTTGAAGCCATTTCAAATGCATGCTTTATGTTATGGAAAATTAATTTTCAGAATTTTCATTATTGTTTCCATCACTGATGCACCATACTAAAGGATGCATATAAGTGAGGCAAGTTCAAGGAATACGAGCAACACCACAGTTTTAGCAAAAGTGACAGATTGGAGTACCTGGTGATATGTGGTCAGAGGATTACAGATTTCCTGTCTACAAAGGTAAAAAGGGAAATGACAGGTATATTCTGGAAATAAAGGTTATTGATTCTGCACTTTCTAGAAATACCCACATAATACTGGTCAGTAATTAGTATAAAAATACAACAAAGAAGTATTTGAACAAAAGGTGATTTCTACAATATTTCAATATGATAAAGTTTTTTTATTTTAAAAAATTTCTTCTTTTCCTTGTAAAATTACAAAGATTTGGACTTCAAAGTTTTGCCCTAGGTGTTGCATTATTTTGTTTGACTCCCTCCAGGCCTAGAGATGAAAAATTGTAGTATATATAATATGCAAAAGTTTGCATGGGTCAACTCAGTTGGTGAGGATAATTCCAATGGATTTGCAATAGTACAGGGAATCCAAAACCTCAGACAGAATCTCAATAAATAAAGTTTTGTGTATTGGATTCTGCCCTGAGTGCTTTGCAAGACTAATTCACATAATAGTCACAACAAACATACTAAGTTGGTATTATTATCAATGTATTAGAAATAAAGAAACTGAGGCATGACACCTTACATAAATTATTATTGTAATTCATGTAGTTGTGTTAATAACCTGTGCTCGTAATCACAATGCTATATTCATGCTTAAATTATTTCAAGCTCTGCGGCCATTAGACAGTGAAACCAGTGACATTCCGTTAAATGTTTAAAACAAATTCTAAGTTGCTTAGAGTTAAATCTTTCCTAGTTAGAAGAAGCATAAATAGTTTAAGGGAGATAGATGTAAACTTTCACCAAAGTCACATTTAAATACACTCTCTAATGTTAAGTATATCAAATCCAAATCTCTCGGCTTGGATCCTATAGGGAATTTTTGAGATTTAATGAATGTATCCAAAATTACATTCTTGGCTGCAAATAATAAATAACAATATCCTAATGAAAAGTATCTCTCCAAAATGCTTAAGATCCTTTCAATATAAATATCATTTTTGGGTCATGATCTCAAGCTTGATCATGAAAATACATGAGAAGTTTTGTAGGCAAAGCCCTGCTTGAAATTATTCTTAAAGTTTGCTCTTTAGATTTTCAATTCTCTTTCCTGTCCTTTTTTTAATTTTTAATTTTTGGCCTTTCTGATAAAAAAGTACCTGTATGCTGCTGTGCATGCAGACCAAATAGTGTGAAATCTATTTCCTTTTAAAAAAAAAATCACTCAAAAAGATAAATTGTAACCCACATATTTCCTTTCTCAGTCTCCTGAGAGACAAGTTTTAAAATATTACCAATGTGTTTTTCTTTTACATTTTAGAGGTGATTCTGGAATGGACATTAGAATGTAAGACTTCTAATAGCAATGCACATTTCTGAAGGGCTCAGAAGAGTGGTATCTATTTGGTCATTTGCATGATGGCAATAAACAAATACCCTTTTATTTTATAATGTTTCAGAAAATATCCAGTGTCTATATACATGTGTGTGTGTGTGTGTGTGTGTGTGTATATATATATATATATATATATATCTGTCATTGTAAGTGTTGGACAAATAAAATACAGTTTTAATTAAGTAGTAATTCAGATATTAGTCTCTACAGATAATAACAACAGAAAAATATAAAGTGTAGATTCTGAAGATTGGCTATTCTTACAAAGCACCATGTATTATTCATAGCAATTGTTTACTTACAATATTTTCACTTTTTTAACCAAATTCCATGGCACGCTCCTCTAAGACAAAGCTATGGAGAACATGTGGCTTCTCATAATCTACACTTCACTTGTATTTTATATATTATATATACATATAATACATGTACCTAGTTGTAAAGACTATTTGGTTCAGATACTAGTAACAATTATCTGGAGAAAACATCTATCTTTACAAAAAGAGAGTGATATCATATCTATGGTTAGAGAATGCCTTTACCATCTTATTCTGATAAATCCCCCAACAAGTTAATACATTGTTTTTAGAGTCACTGATGTAGAAAGCAAACTTATGGTTACCAAAGGGTAAGGGTGGGGAGGGATAACTTGGGAGATTGGGATTGACATATACACACTACTATACATAAAAGATAACTAATAAGAACTAATTGGATAGCACAGGGAACTCCACTAAACACTCTGTAATGAACTATATGGGAAAAGAGCTAAAAAAAGAGTGGATATATGTATATGTATAACTGATTCACTTTGCTGTACACCTGAAACTAACACAACATTGTAAAAAAAAAATAATGATAAAAATATATATATATAAATATTTAAAAAATGATTAAAAATGCTATATAATTTTTTTTTTTTTTTGCGGTACGCAGGCCTCTCGCTGCTGTGGCCTCTCCCGTTGCAGAGCACAGGCTCAGCGGTCATGGCTCACAGGCCCAGCCGCTCCGCGGCATGTGGGATCCTCCCGGACCGCGGCACGAATACATGTCCCCCACATCGGCAGGCGGACTCTCAACCACTGCACCACCAGGGAAGCCCTATAAAAATTTTAAAATGAGCTTTTATTCTTTTTGAGGTGGTTCCTTTTTTTTTTTTTAATTTTTATTTTATATTGGAGCATAGTTGATTAACAGTGTTGTGTTAGTTTTAGGTGTAGAGCAAAGTGATTTAGTTATACATATACATGTGTCTATTCTTTTTCAAATTCTTTTTCCATTTAAGTTATTACAGAATATTGAGCAGAGTTCCCTGTGCTATACAGTAGGCCCTTGCTGGTTATCTATTTTAAATATAGTAGTGTATAAGAAATTGACATAAAATGAGCTTTATAACTCTCAATCTCTTTAATTTTTTCCTACTACACCTTGCTTAAGTATTAGCTGGAACAACTCCTATGAATAATCATGTAAATGATAAACTCATGTCAGTGGAAAAAAAGATTGTTAATAATATGTCTGTTATGTAATCTAAAATGGCTTAGAACTGAATTTTGTTAACAGGCTAGAAAGGTAAAGAAATAGCCATAAATTCTAACTTATGAATATTACTAAGGCAAGTGAGAGGCATTTGAGGATGATATAAACACTTGTGACATCATTTCTTTTAAGAAAAGGTGGTAACTGATATTTCATTCCAGGGTTATCATATTTCATCTTAATACAAATGAGTAAAATAAAAGTAGGGAATTTTGAAGTCTGCCAGCATGGTAATCACAGATCTCAACATATGATAGTCTGTGAAAACATGAATATGAGTCATGTTGACTAGGAACAGTATAGTAGAGTGGTTAAGCATATGGGCTCCCGAACTCTAAATTCTGGTTTTGAATTCTAGCTCTGTCATATAACAGCTAAGTGGCCTGGTTAAAGTATCTTTCTATAACTAAGTAAGAATTATATTAGCACCCATCCTATTAACTGGTTTGGAAATTACATAAGCAATTAAATCAATGTCTAGGGCATTAAAATTGTTAGCTATTATTATTCTTAGTCATATGCATATATATTTTAGGAGAACTTTGCTTCCATGAGAACAGGAAAGAAAGATATACAAAATCTGTCATCAAGGAACAAAACATTTCCATGTATATAAACATTTTTAGAGCTCAGATAAAATCATTAGCCAAAAATAGAGTAAAATGCCCTATCTTGGACACTGTACATAATTGACTACCTATCACATTTACATTGCAAAAAAATTTCCTTAATTCTGTATAAAAAATAAGAATTATAACTGAGATATACTCTATTAGAAAATTCTTCCTCCTACCAAATCCTCTGTTGTTGAATCATATCACAATAAAAATAAAATTAGAATTTATTTTATCAAGTCCTGAAGTTTAGAAACTGTACAGTTTACACAATGACAGAAATTTTAAGTGTAGTCTCTCATCTCACCTCATTATTATCTTTGTCTTCAGAATAAATTAATTTTGTACATTTTTCCTTCTCATTATAATGCTTATCACAGGAGAGAACCATCAGAATTATAATAATACATAAAGAAGTTGAACATTATGGTAGGGTGCTCCATAACTTTCATATATTTCAAGTTTGTGCTTGACTTTCTTGCAATTTCATTACACCTGTCACATTAATAAAGCTGTAAATATGAACTCAAACACAAGATATCATGGAAGAGACATGTCTTCTCTATTTTCTTATCTTTTTAATGTCACAATAAGGTTCCAAGTAACAAAAATGAAGTTTCCACAAAGATCATATAAGTGTATTAATTATAGAATATAATGCATTATATAGGTTAAAAGAGGCAATTTTATGTATTAATATGTGGTATGAATGTCAATATGAAACATTTAAAACTTGAAGTAAAGAGAAATATTATAATTATAATCTAAGGAGATCCTGTCATCCTAGAGTGTAAACAAATGTTAATGACAATTTTGTAAATTCCTAAGAAGCAAAGCAGGAATATAAGCAAATTTTTCACATAACATATTTTACAAGAGATTATGAATTGTAGGAAAAAAAACTTAATTTTTAAATGTAGTTAAGGAATTTTAAATTTAATATAGTTCAGTAGTTGTAGAAATACCAGATGTATATCACATTTGGTTCAACATTTTCTCTCCAGTCGGCCATCGTATAAAATATGTTATGTACCTTCTAAATTAACATTTCAGATGACTTGAATGTAGTCCATAATGCGAAAATGCAGGATAATGAAATTTATTCATTTTTATTAATGCTGAAGATTCATATAACTTAAATTAACACCTTAATAAATTTCAACAATCTAGTTAGTCCATGCCAAAAACAAAGGAGATTAAATCAAATTAAAAGAAATCATTGGCATATATACACAGATATCTCAAGTTCAATTGTTTGTCTCCATATCCATGGGAGTTTGGTTCCCCCTGATACCTGCAGATATCAAAATCTGCAGATGCTCAAGTCCCTTATATACAATGGCATAGCATAGTCGGTTCTCAGATCTCCAGGTTCTGCAGCTTCTGATTCAACCAAGTCCATCTGTTGATGCAACTAACTTAATTGGCAGTTGGTTGAATCAGCTGATGGGGAACCTGTGGATACGAGGACCTAGTGTACTTTAAACTTCAAAATTATACAAAGAGAATAGATGAATGTGATGTATTACCATGATTAGGTGCAGTTTCAGTGATGTTTAACTATGAGAAAATTGGTCCAGTGATCAATTCCATATATCAAGATGAACTTTGAGGTCATCAATTTCCTGAGCAACTCTAGCATAGGTTGTCTACTACAGAATGGGAGAAAATATTTGCAAACGATGTGAGCAATAAGGGGTTAATCTCCAAAGTATACAAACAACTCATATAGCTCAATATCAAAAAATCAAACAACCCAATCAAAAAATAGGTAGAAGATCTAAATAGACGTTTCTCCAAAGTAAACATACAGATGGCCAAAAGGCACATGAAAAGATGCTCAACATTGCTAATTATTAGAGAAATGCAAATCAAAACTACAATGAGGTATCACCTCACACCAATCAGAATGGCCATCATCAAAAAGTCTACAAAAAATAAATGCTGGAGAGGGTGTGGAGAAAAGGGAACCCACCTACACTGTTGGTGGGAATGTAAATTGGTGCAGCTATTATGGAGAACAGTATGGCGGTTCCTCAAAAAATTAAAAATAGAGCTACCATATGATCCTGCTATCCCACTCCTGGGCATGTATCCTGAGAAAACCATAATTCAAAAAGATACATGCACCTCAATATTCATTGTTGCACTATTCACAATAGCCAAGACATGGAAACCACCTAAATGTCCACGGACAGATGAATGGATAAGGAAGATGTGGTACATATATGTCAATACAATGGAATGTTACTCAGCCGTAAAAAAGAAAGAAATAATGCCATTTGCAGCAACATGGGTGTACCTAGAGATTATCATACTAAATGAAGTAAGTCAGGCAGAAAAAGACAAGTATCATATGATATCGTTTATATATGGAATCCAAAAAAAAGATGATACAAATGAACTTATATACAAAACAGAAATAGACCCACAGACATAGAAAATAAACTTATGGTTACCAAAGGGGAAAGAGGAGGAGGGATAAATTAGGAGTTTGGGGTTAACATATACACACTACTACATATAAAATAGATAACCAACAAGGACCTACTGTATAGCACAGAGAAGTATACTCAATATTTTGTAATAACCTATAAGAGAAAAAGCCTGAAAAAGAATATATAAATATATACATATATATGTATATATATATATATATCTGAATCACTTTGCTGTACACCTGAAACTAACACAACATTGTAAATCAACTATACTGGGACTTTCCTGGTGGCACAGTGGTTAATAATCCACCTGCCAATGCAGGGGAAACGGGTTCGAGCCCTGGTCTGGGAAGATCCCACATGCCGTGGAGCAACTAAGCCCATGCACCACAACTACTGAGCCCGTGTGCCTAGAGCCCTGTGCTCTGCAACAAGGGAAGCTACCACGAGAAGCCTGCGCACAGCAATGAAGAGTAGCCCCTGCTTGCCGCAACTAGAGAAAGCCTGCACCCAGCAACAAAGACCCAACTCAGACAAAAATCAATCAATCAAACTATACTTCAATAAAAATAATAAAAATAAAATATTTAACGTGCAAAAAAACCAAACCAAAACAAACAAAAAACAATGACATACCATCTTTTGCTAAAGTAATTCCCCAAAATAAGAAAGATTGGTGATATACAGTTTGGGCAAGAATGTGGAGAAATAAGAGTGCAAATTGGTACAATGTTTTTGTAATTAGCGTTCTCTATTAAACTTTTAAATGCCTCAGAAAAAAAAAGACTCCTATGTTTCGAACATCAGAGGGATCAAATTGTAATATATTATCAAGGACTAGATAATTTTATCCATTAATAATAAATGATATGATTAAAGTTGTCTACCACCTTATATATCACTTCCAGAGTAAAGGCAAAAGCAAAGTTTCAAAATAACTTTTAGAAGATTAAAATACTATATAAAATGTCTCTGATAGTTGCAGTCTATTTTGGGGGAAAATGAATTCCAAGAGGCAAGGTAAGTGATTATATCACATTTTATTCAAAACGTATTTTATGTTAGCCTGTTTACATTGTTTCATATGTGGCTCCAACACATTCTTTTCCATTTACTTTTTTATTTAGACACAATACGCATATTATATTTTCAAGTTGCCTTATTTCTATATTAATATCTCAGAATTTAACAAAAAGGTATTTGCTTTTTCTTTTTAGATTTGTAATTATATTGTTCCTTCTGTGAATTTCCTCTCGGATTTTCTAAAACACTACTTCTTTTATACATAGCAGCTATATAGAGATAAAAACTTTTGATGTCTTTTTTCTTTCAACATGTAACAAATATTTATTGAACATCCACCCTGTACCAGTATACTCTGTACTTGATATTGAAATTACTTCATTTAGGGATGTAATTCAGACGTCTAAAATCTAGTTTCTAATAAATAAAATGTCTTAATGACTTAAATCTCATTCTCATAAATAAAATGTTTTAATGGTTTTTTCACTTTTAATATTTAAAGACATACTGGAATTAAAGAGAAAGAGATAGATGACAGACAAATAAATAGATGAGAGAAAGAAAGAAAAGAAAGAAAGAAAGAAAGAAAGAAAGAAAGAAAGAAAGAAAGAAAGAAAGAAAGAAAAGAAAGGAAGGAAGGAAGGAAGGAAGGAAGAAAGAAATAAAGAAAGAAAGAAAAGAAAGGAAGGAAGGAAGGAAGGAAGGAAGAAAGGAAAAGAAAGAAGGAAAGAAAGACATTAGAAAGATAGTGATATAGAAAGATGTAGATACACATGTAGATAGAGATACACAGATATATACAATTACCTTTAATTCTAATATTTAATTACTTATTTACTTACTTATAGAGTGAAGGAAGTGGCCTAACAGTTTACAGTTTACTGTTTGATTTTGTGTGGTAAAAAGTTTACCAATCCTGTTTTGGCTTAGCATTACGTTCTGTGTACTCATGTTTATCTTTCATAATTACAAAAATATTTTCAAAATATATACATTTTATGCCTGTACACACTGGATAGCAAATATACTACATATAAGGGAGCAAAACAAAATGATACATGGACTGTACCAGAAATGCACACAAATGAAAATATTAAATGAAATCTTTATTAATAGATACAAGCACGAATCATAATAATACAGCCTGATGAATTTTTACAAAGTGAATATGCCCATGGAAACAGGAAGCAGAACATCATGGGCATCCCAGAAACATTGTCTCCCATGTTCCTCACCCCACGCCTGTTCCCTGGAAACCTGCCCACTCAATGGAAAACTTCATCCTGACTCTTAAGACCATAGGCAAGTTTTGCTTGTTTTACGATTTATGTGTAAGATTCGTACAGAACATAATCTTTTATGCCTGACTTCTTTTGCTGAACATAATGTTTGGCAGATTCATTTATGATGTTCATTTTCATTGCTTTGGCAAATATCAAATAGCTCTACAAAGTAATTATCCCACAGCATATGAATCCGGTTGCTCCACAACCTTTCCCAAACTTGGTATTTTCTTCAGTTCAGTCATTTGGTCGGGTGTGTACTAGTGTCTGTGAAGTTAATGTGAATTTCCCGGGTGACTAACGATATTGAGCCATTTTTCTCTGTTTATTGGCTGTTTGCATCTGTTCCTTTTTATAATGTCTTTTCAAGACTTTTTCCATATTTTCTTTTTTTGTTCTTTTTCCTTCTTTTTTTACCAATGAATTTGTGAAAGTTCTTTATATATTCTGCATATTTCTTCATTGGATATATAATACAATAGAAATACATTATTTCTCTTTACATTCCAAATTTCTACTCTCTTAATAGTGTGTTGTGAGGTACAGAAGTTTTGATTATCTTCTACTCCAAATTTGTACATTCATTTAACTGGTTCCATTTATTAAATAGACTTTTATTTCTCTGCTGCACATCATGGTCAACCTTGACATATATCAGATGACTGCATTTGATTGCAGCTCCTTCTGGATTCTCCATTGTGCTCTGTTGACCTACTTCTCTTTCCTTGAGCTGCTACTACATTATCTTAATTACCGTAGCGTTATAAGAGTTATTGGTTTATCTGGCAGTGTATGACCTCCAACGTTACTCTTTCACTTCGATTCCCTTACTGATTCTTGGCCCATTTCATTTCCATGAAATTTTAGAATCAGCTTGTCAATTTTCACATTAAAAAGTCTTTCTGGGGGCTTCCCTGGTGGCGCAGTGGTTGAGAGTCTGCCTGCCGACGCAGGGGACACGGGTTCGTGCCCCGGTCCGGGAAGATCCCACATGCCGCGGAGCGGCTGGGCCCGTGAGCCATGGCCGCTGAGCCTGCACGTCCGGAGCCTGTGCTCCGCAATGGGAGAGGCCACAAAACTGAGAGGCCCACGTACCGCAAAAAAAAAAAAAAAAAAAAGTCTTTCTGTTATTCAACTGGGTTTGCAATGAATCTAGAAATAACTTGAGGAGAGTGAACATTTTTTACAGATATCAAGTCTTCCAATATATGGACATGTTATATTCCTCCATTTATTTGAATCTTCTATAAATTATCTCAAGAACAATTTTTTTTGTTATTGAACAGAAATTTGGCAGAGCTCTTGTTAGATATATTCATAGGTATTTGATATATCTTAGTATTAATGTAAACTGTGTTTTTAAACTTTTCAATTTGTTGTTATATAGAGAGAAATACAATTAATATTTCTATATTAATCTTGTATCAGCAACCTTGTTAAATCCACGTATTAATTTTTGTTCTTTATATTTGCATATTTTCCATACAAAATCATATTTTATGAAAATAATGACAATTTTATTTATTAATTTTGAATATGAATGTCTTTTACTTAATCTACTTGTCTTAGGCACTAGGATTTATATACAGTGTTCTTTAGCAAAGTAATGATATACCTTCTTTAGTAGTTTTCCAAGAACTTACTTTTCTTAAGTGTGGATAGAGTCACTATTTGACAGAAGGATGGAATAAAATGTAATTATTTAAAAAAAGGAAATAGAGGATAAGGGAATATTAAAAGGTTGAATAAAGAGAGAGATGACAGGTATTAAGTCAAATGTATTTTAATTACATTAAAGGTCAATGAGTTTGATACTCTACATAAAAACTAGGGCCATCAACTGGAAAAAAAAAAAGAGAAAAATCCAGCAATATTATGCTTGTAAAGACATGCCTTAAGATCACAGAAAATTTGAAAACATATCAAAATCTGTAAGAGGTCAGCAAAGGCATGCTTAGAATCAAATTTATACTACATTTCAAAATAGGCATCCTTAAGAGTTTAATATAGTGATCATTTTCACATTTTCCTACCAACGCCAGAACCTTAGAACACGTTACCTCTACATATACCATTCTTACTTTTCACCTTTTAAATTATTCTTGATTTTTATGTTACAAATTTTATAGTTAATAACCACATATATTTGCCGCATGTTTATTTTATCTTTTGTTCTGAACACTTTTCTAATTTTCATATCTCAATGTGACATTATTTTCCGGCAGTTGGACAAGATCTGAACAAATAATTCCCATATATCCTTCATCCATATTCCTCACAGGATAACATATGATCATATTTGATTTATCCTTCTATCTCCCCTTTCATTCCCCCAAACAATTTTAAACTAAGTTATAGGCATGGAAGTTCCTTACCACTAAGCATTTCAGTATGTTTTTCTTTCACAAAGGTGGATGAGGAAATTTTTTTATGTAACCAGGATTTCGTCAATTGTCCTAATAATGTTATTTGGAGCTAAAGAAAATTGAGCATTTTTATTTTTGGTCCCAATTAATCTAGAGCAGTTCTTCAGCCCTTGTTTTTCACAATATTTATCTTTTTGTAGACTATGGGCTGGTTATGTTGTAGATTGCACCTTAATTTGTGTTCATCTGATATTTCTTCATTTTTAGAGTTCGGTCAAGCATGTGTGTCACAGGCATACAGAAGTGCTGTATCTCAGTTTATCAAATGCTCTACATACCAGAATCTCTTTCTGTATGTATTTTTTCCTGAGAAGTATGCACATATGTATACAATGTACACATATAAGAATTTTTATAGTAGCAGTATTGGTACTATCCAAGAACTGGAAAACAGTAGAATATGAAGAGTATAATAAATACAGAGCTGTACAGTAAAGCACTGACAATTATATTAGAATAAAATAAACAAGCTACAGCTACATTCTTTTCTGCAACAACATGAATTTCTAAAACAATGCTGAGCTATGTAAGCAAAAGACATATATATATATACATTCAAACTTACTTCCATTTGTATTTTTTTAAATAGCAAAATTAAACTTTATAGATTTGTGTATAAGGTAAAAAACTAAGCAGTACAGTGAAATAGTTATCTTGAGAGTCAGGACAAAGGTAACCACGTTTAGAATAGGATTGTGGGAACATCTGTTTGCTACCAAAATTCTATTTATTTTCCAGGGAAATGGTTACATGGATGCTCACTGTATAAGTATTTGTTTAGCTATACATATATGCTCTATGTACACGTGTCATTGTGCATGATATTTCATAATAAAAAGTAAAAGTTTCAAAATGTCAATTTGAATAATTTTGAAATGTCTATGAAATCTTGAAAGTGTGAAAACATATAATTATTTTAATTTCAACAGTTATAAAGAAAATTTGTCTTAAAAATATAGTATGAGAGAGGAACTAATTCCCATATTAGGTACAGAATTAAAGTATCTCTATCTTAATAGTTCTGTTTGTAAAGCAAAGTAATAATAACAACACCATTATTTTATTTTTCTTAATAAAAGCATAATAATAAATGATAATTGATTAGAACTTTCCAAATTATGGTGTCAAATAAAAGTATCTATGCTGATCTCCACATATGGTTCTTTTTTTCCTTCATCTTTTGGTCCTATACTCCTCAATTTACCTAAAGTAAAACTAGCAGCTTGAAAAATATGGAGAATGGAATGATCAAAAAATGCTTTATACAGAAAGATACTTGTCATATCCTGAATCGGACCCAATTAGTGTGAAATTGCTTTTAGTGACAATATCACAAGAAAGACTTTTTACCACAATTTTGAAACCATTAAATACATTTAACATAGTCTTTTTCACTCTTTCATTCACTTCGGGTAAAGATATTACAGTTGACCCCTGAACAATGCAGGGGTTAGGGGCACTGACCCCTGAGCAGTCAAAAATCTAAGTATAACCTTACAGTTGTCCCTCTGTATTCACGGTTCCACATCCACGGATTCAACCAATCACGACTGGACTGTGCAGTATGGTAGAATTTACTATTGAAAAATTCTCAGTATAAGTGGACCTGTGCAGTTCAAGGATCATGTTGTTCAAGGGTCAACTGTATTTCTAAATATCTGAAAATGATTCAAGAACAAAGATGTAAGGCAACCCCTATTTTGCAATAATCAATTGACATTTAGTAAACAGACATTTTGTAACAAAATATTGTTAGATAAATTAATTACCAAAGTAATGAGTTAGAAAAAAGCATAACATTTACTGAATTGTCCCAGATCTTATTTGCTAGATCTACATTCTACTTCAAGCTATTTATGTGGAAACTTCCATTGTAATTAGCAATAGTTACAGATGAGTATATAATGGGAGAATTTAGCCTTTGATTTCTCCAAACACTGCACTTATAAGGAAAGCTTCTCACAATCAAAATGAAGCTCATTATCTATTTAGAGTAACAAATTGAACCAAGCCCCAGATCCCCTTTGGTTGAACTTATAAATTGTTTTCCTTCCTAAGACTGCTTCATCACTGTAAGTTATAATCTCAAATGGAACATCAATAAATCCTTCACAGTAAACAAAAATATAAGAGTAGGAAAAATTCCACACTATAAAGAGTGTGGTTTTATTATACTTTATTTTTACAATCAAGACTTTTTTAAAAGGCATTTATTCTAGGTTCCATTTTTACTTTGTACATGTAAAAACAATAATGCATTTTCCAGTTCACCATACCTGTTGATGACTTTACAAAGAATCATAAATCAAGAGCACTGCTGGAGGAGACGCAAATTATATTAACACTGTCATATCATTATCTTTACGTTCATAACTTGACTGTTTTGAGCACATTATTTCCACTTTATTACATAGTCTGAAGAGTCAGATTCTAAGAAACTGAACATAAGCCTCTGAATCCCTGTTTTCTCTCCTTTTATGTAGGGTAAGAAGGGATTTAACAACCTTAACTCTAAATAGAATGTGTATTCTGAATTCTTTTGTGGCTTAATTAGACTAGCTTCTAGCAGGGGACACGGGTTCCATCACTGGTCCGGGAAGATCCCACATGCTGCGGAGCAAGTAAGCCTGTGCGCCACAACTACTGAAGCCTGCGTGCCTAGAGCCCGTGCTCTGTATCAAGAGAAGCCACCACAATGAGAAGCCCGTGCGCCGCAACCAAGAGCAGGCCCTCACTCTCCGCAACTAGAGAAAGCCTGTGTGCAGCAACAAAGACCCAACGCAGCCAAAAATCAACCAATCAATCAATCAATTTATTAAAAAAAAAAAAAGAAACTCTTCAAACAAAAAATCAATATGAGAATGTTTGATGACTGTCATGAGTTTCCAACAGGTTAAAAACAGCAGTCGTATTTATCCTTCTTAAAATAAATTGCTTTTATTTTAAAACCGTTTTGGATCAGACACTAGGCTGCATTCTGCTAGCTGCCAGGAATACATATCAAACATGCTTTAAGAATATTAAATCCTAGTTTTGTTAATTAAGGTCTGTGTTTACCAAGACTCACTTCCTATTTAGTTCCTTGCTGTTATATTATTGCTAAAAAGTTTAATGGAATTATTAAAGGACACTCTAAGTTTGTTTCTGGAAAAAAAAAAAGTCTAATGAATGTCAAAAGTCTTGGCATAAATCTAGTACTCAAACGATTCTATTTATCATACAACTGAAGCTCAACTGGGAGAGTGAAAATAATTCAGAAGACAGAAATTTGATTCAAATAATGTTAAAGTTTTGTTGTCAACTCATTGGTGCCTCTGCAGATAGAATTAAGGAAGACTGATAGTAACAGAGTATACGTTCGCCTAGTCTATTATTCCTAACTAGAGTAGACAGACATTCACTGTTATCTCAACTGATAGAATTTGCTTTAATAAAAATGAATATAGATATTTTTAATACAGATGGTTAAGATGAGGGGAGACTGACAAATTTAAGTATCTACTATACTTCTCATTACATGGGGGAAAAATGACACATAATGCTTCAAGTCAGTTAATCTTCCAGATGAAAAACAAAGTTTGTAAGCTTCCAACATATAGACACAACATAAAAATATGAAAAAGACACGTCTTACCCATAAGCATTTCTAATCTATATCTATATACACAGACATCAAATAAATTCACTTTTTAATGTACTACCTGAGGATAAAAAAGATTTTCTATTCTTAACATTATAATATAAATCTGAAATGTTTTATCAAAATTTAAATATTACTTTCAAACATAAAAGTTGACTTTTGAGATAATTTATTTTTTCCTTACATTATTATAGCATATAGCATGAATAAATAAACAGTGAATTTAATTTGTACAAAAATGGAAAACAGAATGATAATATGAACAAAGTAAAACAAAGCAATAGTCCTCCAATTGAGTGATTCCACTCGTAAAAGCCAGGTGGAGGAAGTAATTTAAAAGGTGAATAAAAGAATCTATTGAAAAATATAGTATCTAAAATAACAAAATTGGATATCAGATTAAGTTTTTACCCATGGTATAAATAAAACATGATACACCAGTTTATGGAATATCATGTACCGTTTTAGAATTACAGCTGTGAAAACTAACAAAAAAGAAGCAATTCTAAATATAATTATAAGTACGGTAAATTAAATTCAATGTGTACATAATTAATGTAGTTAGAAACATAAAGCTGATTACATTAACTCCAAGTAGAGAGGGTTGTCCTTTGGTTTTGATTAAGTAACCTTGAGGAATTTACAGGTTTAGATTTTGGTTTGCTTACATAGGGCCTCATGACATTAGAGGCACCTCAGTCTAAAACCCTCTTTAATTAATTTAACACATGTAAAGTAGTTTTAAGATTGCTAAACTTAACTGCTCTGAGAAAGAAATATATAAATTTGAATCTAGTGTTTGTAATTTATAATTCTTACTAGTAGCTCAGTTGAGCCAGTGCTTCTGTCTCCCTGACTCTCCTTGTTTTATGGATCAGTTAGCCTGTGATTACAACAAAAGAACATGTACGGTTGTAAAAAGAACATGTACATCTTCTAGTTCAAAAGAACATGTACCATTTTTGTTTGGCTAGGTTTTTTGTTACCAGTTTATTTGTTTCAGTTTGGGATTGAAACCCTTTTCAGCTCACTACATCCTGAGCAGAAGCTGGAAGTCCAGAAGTTTATGCAAACACTTCTAATAAATTCCTGTACTGTTTACCTCAGATTCCCTTAAGTATCTCTTAAATTAGAATTCTCTAATAAAGTCCTTAAAAAAGGATTTTTTTAATGCAGAATATGAAATTTATTTTGACATGAAAAATGACACAAGAGAATAATAGGTTTAAAATTTATAACAACTAGATAAAGTTACCTGGTAATAGAATGAGTACAGAAATTGGAAATCTTTAGATATATAAGGAGAAGGGTAATTAAGTGGTATAAGTTAGGCTTAAATGTGCACTGAAACATGTGGTATCAAGCGAGGTTACAATTTAGGGATTTGGCTAATAAAGAAGGGATCAGATTAAATCAAAGAACTGATAAGTACTTGGGAAAAAGTCAGGTTCACAGCTTTGAAGCTAATCACTGGGATATGGCCTTGAATGGACCACTAAATGTATAAAATTCTCTAACTCTTTTTACAGTAGTTCTTCATTACAGTAGTTCTAACTCAATTACAGTAGTAATTCACATAGCAACTCTCACTGATATTATTCTAATTTCACAAACAAATGAAGCATAGTTAGTTAACTGGCCTGAAACAATCTTGTTATAGAACTTGTGCCCTGCACTACCAAATTCTGAAGAATATATTTTGGGTATATTGTAAATGTTTTTTGTTTGTTTGTTTGCGGTATGCGGGCCTCTCACTGTTGTGGCCTCACCCGTTGCGGAGCACAGGCTCCGGACGCGCAGGCTCAGCGGCCGCGGCTCACGGGCCCAGCCGTTCCGCTGCATGTGGGATCTTCCTGGACCGGGTCACGAACCCGTGTCCCCTGCATCGGCAGGAGGACTCTCAACAACTGCGCCACCAGGGAAGCCCTAGAATATATCCTTATTCTTCCTTCCTTCCTCCCTCCCTCCCTCCCTTCTTTCCTTCCTTCCTTCTTCCTTCCTTCCTTCCTTCTTTCCTTCCTTCCTTCCTCCCTCCCTCCCTTCTTTCCTTCCTTCCTTCTTCCTTCCTTCCTTCCTTCCTTCTTTCCTTCCTTCCTTCCTTCCTTCCTTCCTTCCTTCCTTCCTTCCTTCCTTCCTTCTTTCCTTCCTTCCTTCCTTCCTTCCTTCCTTCCTTCCTTCCTTCCTTCCTCCCTCCCTCCCTCCCTCCCTCCCTTTCTCTTTCTTTTTCTTTCAAAAATACGTAACTGGCACAACATCTCTAAGCCAATCCAAAAGTTTGTTTTTGTTTTCACAAAAGGGTCAGAACCTGAACTTCAATGAACCAGGTCAACTTTGAGCACGGTCATTTTGGTAGTAACCAAATGGGTGGAAAACAGTGAATATTTATTAAAGTTAAATATTCCCTCAGCCTATTTGAGAGGGCCTCAGTATTAAATTTAATTCAAAACTAATATAATATGTTTTTGTTCCCACATCCCAGTTTATGGACTAAAATTCAAAATGTAGCAACATTTTCATTTGCCCAAAATAATTTGTGATTTCTGAAGTATTCCCAGATACTTTCCATGAGCTACTACTACATATCTGCCGGAGAAGTCATTTCATAGTAAGTTTGCATATTATTTTAAGTGTCTATATGTCAACTAAGGAATATTTTTATGAGTATTTATTTTTGCATTGCACACTGAGGGCTAACTTACTTTTGAAACGTTTGTTGTGTGTCTACACCACATTTACTGCTGGCATATCTACAGGCAGCAATTCATTTAATTTTTTTACAAAGCCTTGATTTGTCATGTTAGTTCGTGCTGAATGTCCCCACCTGCCCTCCTCATCTTTCTTTCTGCTTTATATTTCAAGGACATCACTACGCCTTACAAAATTTTAAATGCACTATTGAGTTATTGCTCTAAATATTCTCTTCTCTTTAAAATAACTTATCCATAAGTACCAAAATGAAAATGTGCCCTTTATAAAATTATCTGATTATATTTAAAAAGGACAAAAAATTAACTCTTCAACTTCTAGACTATAAAAATATGACTAAAACATTAAGAAACTTTTTATCAACTTCCATTAATGTAGTAGTTTTCTTTTCATAATGAGTAAAATATAATCTTGGAAGTTTGTGTTAAAAAGAGGTGTGTGAGAAAGCATACACTACCAAATGTAAGGTAGATCGCTAGTGGGAAGCAGCTGCTAGCACAGGGAGATCAGCTCGGTGCTTTGTGACCGCCTGGAGGGGTGGGATAGGGAGGGAGGGAGGGAGGGAGACACAAGAGGGAAGAGATATGGGAACATATGTATATGTATAACTGATTCACTTTGTTATAAAGCAGAAACTAACACACCATTGTAAAGCAATTATACTCCAATAAAGATGTAAAAAAAAAAAAAGAAAGCATGTATATGCATGAGTAATAACATAAAAATTATACTTCTGAATAACAGTATTACTTTGAGAAACGATTGAAAGAATAAATGGAGCCTGTTTTGTACTTGTCAGCTGCTGAGTGTACTAGGAATCTATCAAGACACACTCACTAATTTTAAAGTCAAATTGAAGAATCTTTTCAAATTACCATGAATTTAAAAACTCTATAGAAGTAGTTCTTCTGTATTTAGTCCAGCTAAGAAAAGCACAAGATTCCTTGAGACACAGTACAAGAAACCATGAATCAATTAATAACTCTGGAAAAGTGTGTGATATCTTAATAGAACTACTTCATTAATACTTATAAACATTAACATACAGAAACATCACAAACACACAAATCTGATACAAACAATAGGGTCTGAGTTTTTTCCAGCAACTTTGTTTCATTTATGTTAATGCTAAGTGCCTTTTTACACGTCATAGCTGAAATATCCTACAAGCTAAATTACTGTGAATTTCAAAACTCAATCCATTAAAGATTTGTAAAGTTTACAAGGACACATGAAAGGATTTTAAGGCTAAAATCTAATTGTGGTTATGTAGTACTTAATATCATGGAATAACATTCTTCCTAAAATTGATACAGAAAGCAGGAACATTTGGCTTATACAATTTTTATAATCATTATGTCTCTAAGTACTAGTGGTTTTTATGTTTATTTTTTCCCCTGCTTCAGTCATGAGTAAACTATTTACTTTGATGCTTATCAGACAGAAAGTGGGGCCATATAAATCATTGCCTAAACTCCACACTTCTGTGATTGAAAAGAGCCACAAATGTCTAATTTGTTAAACTTACATTCTTTTTAAAACAATTTAAAAAGCTGCAGCCAGACACAGTTAAAGGTAATTTAAAAAATAAGAGTATTCTTATTAAGGATTAAAAATAAGATCTGCAGAATAATTATTCATGATATACATTAAATATGTTTATGGTGAAAATATAATTTATCATCCAATTAGAGATGATTTTGACAGTGCAACAGGATATTAATGATTATACCAACAAATGCTCTTTACTACAGCACTGTCTTGGACAATAAGGATGTATGGTCAATCCACAAATTTCAGTTTTTTTACTCATATCTGCCTTTAATATTTATCACTATCATTGATATTTTTCTGCAAAATGCTTTTTTATAAAATTGACCTATTTTGCTATTTTTATAAAATTAGCAGAATTTTTCCTATATATTTTATAGTTAATACACTTAGAATTTTTTTTCTCTTTATTTGACAATTCTCCATATACATAAAATTTTAAAATGAGAAATACTGGCTCTACAGATGCTGACGGTACTGGTGAGCTCAGCTGCAATTCTGTTTAATTGTATATTCCCAATTCTAGTTTTTCCCCTATTAAAATATACAAATATGTAAGCCTGAATATTTTTATAAGTAATTTTGGTTTCCATTCTCACTACTTCTACAAATACAAGACAAAACGCACTAAATAGTCTGTTTCTTTTTTGTGTTATTTTGAGTGCTTCCCCAAACTGAGATTCTATATAATTATAGGCTTTCCCATTTTCATTTTATTTCAGAAAAAAAGTAAGAATATCCCATTTAAATAAGAATCAAATCCAAAAATTTCTAACTCAATTTGAGGTATACCAAATCACAATTCTAGAATTTCAAAATTTAATCCACATACAAACTCTTCTCTGATTTAATTACTCAGTTACTAAACTGAGTAAACTAAACTTTACTTCTTAGCTTGCTTTTGTTGGGATAAATGTTATTGTCCTTTGATTTACAAACTTTATTTTAAATAACTTCAATTTGACAAGCTGAAGTTTTTGAAGCTTCATTTATTAAATAATTTGATAAAGTATTTCTCAGACCTGATTTTAACAAGATATAACACAATTTAGAAAACTCATTAACCAACCAAACAAAAAAAAAGTGTAATAGCATTGTAGAAAACTTAGGTTGATTTACCAAGTAATCCTTTAAATGCACAAATATTTTTTAAATCAAATTGACTCATGATAGCAAATATAGAAATTGTCTACTGTTAAATAGAATACTTAAAAAAATAAATATCAGTATTTTTAAAATGTTAGTTTGGTACTTCAACAGTGAAGACAAAAATAATTGTGAACTTGTCAAGGACAACTTGTATTTCAATTAGTATAATATTGCCACTCTTTTTTTCGTTGTAATAATACATTATGTACATAACACAACTAATTCCAAGTGCATTTATTTGTTGCAAGTTTCTTAATGTGGTAGGAGCATTGCTTTTATTACAATAGCATGTGCCACCAAAGTTGAGTTACTATGTTAAGCATCTAATAACATTGATATAATTTAACGTAAGTTTTCCTTACTAGTGGAGCCCACACATTATGAGATATTACTGTAGATTTTGTACATTCACAAACATATTGGGAAACAATAATGAGAAAGATTAATTTAGGAGAGAAACCCTTTGATGTAAACTATACTCCTCTCTCTGCTTTCACCTCCAAATGACAGATCAGAAATCAAGAGTCCGTATAATTAAAACATTCATCTCAAATTCAGCCATTTTGAGTCCCCAAATTGCAGTTTCTCCTAAGAAAATATTTTCTCAGCAACTTTTATCCTTATTATTTTCCAACCTTTAGCTCCTGCCCCATCAGATTAGATATTTTCCTTGATCTTCATATTATCATTTCTCTCAAGACCACTAACAACTCCTGGAAATGATTGACGCAAAAACTGACTTGAACAGGGACTTCCGTAAAGCCCTTTGATGTGGGCAGAGGAGCATCTTCTGTCAGCTTCTAAAATTCTTGGGGGCTTTCCCTGGTGGCGCAGTGGTTGAGAATCTATCTGCCAATGCAGGAGACACGGGTTCGTGCCCCGGTCCGGGAAGATCCCACATGCCGCGGAGCAACTGGATCCGTGAGCCACAATTACTGAGCCTGTGCGTCTGGAGCCTGTGCTCCGCAAGAGAGGACGCGATAGTGAGAGGCCCGCGCACTGCGATGAAGAGTGGCCCCCACTTGCCACAACTAGAGAAAGCCCTCGCACAGAAACGAAGACCCAACACAGCCATAAATAAATAAAATTAAAACTCTTGGGCGGCAACTGACTTGGATTTTCATGGTCTAAGATAAATATAAACATGTAATTGTCTAGGTCAAGAAAGTTATCTGCGTTTTATTCTGGTGAGTTAGAAGATTTAGCTGTCCCATGTCTCAGGACACTGAAGTGGCACCAGAAGTTTAGGTAGGGGGTTGAGAACCGGCCAGTAGACTGTGGTCAGCTTTCAATAGCCCCACGGTATCTGTAAGGAAGACATCTGAACTAGGTAATTGACATAATAAGAATACCCATGTAGTATGTAGTCTCCAGCCTAAAGAATAAAAATACCCTGAGCTGGCATGTTGGGGTTCTTCACGCTGAAGTACCTGTTAAGATCAATTAATTTTGAGTGCAATTCCATGAGGAGTCAGTACTCTATTAAGATCCTGCAGACTCATTATTACTTTTCATCTTATTTATTCTTTGCCTTTCTTGTTTGTTGTTTCAATAATAAACTGAGTTTAAAGCAATCTTTAGTTGTAGTGGTCACTTGTGTGATACTTAAATATAGACCACACTCTTATATGAATCTTCCAGGAGTTATTATGCGTTTATGTCCTGATAAACTCATTGTAAGTTGAAAATATCATAAGTCAAAAATACATGTAATACACCTAACCTGTCTTAAACGTGCTCAGAACACTTATATTAGCCTACAGCTAGGGAAACATCATCTAATACAAAGCCTATTTTATAATATTGTGCTGAATATCTCACATAATTTATTGAATACTGTACTGAAAGTGAAAACAGAATGGTTGTATGGGTACAGAATGGTTGTAAGTGTATTGGTGTTTTACCCTCATGATCTTTGGTTAACTGGGAGTTTCAGCTTGTTGCCAGTGCCCAACATCATGAGAGAGCATCTTATGCAAATCAGTAGTCCCCAAAGGATCAAAATTCAAAATTTGAAGTACAGTTTCTACTGAATGCCTACTGCTTTCACACCATCATAAAGTCAAAAAATCTTAAGTTGAACCATTGTAGATCATAAATATATATGCTTGGCTCTTTCGACTATGACTTGAAGACTCTGAGGTCAGAAGAGATGCATTACTGAGTTTGTTAGACTTGTCTTTAGTGGCAGAATTATCTATTGCTGCTACTGAAGAGTGGAAAACATGTACACTGGAGTCATCCCCATTTTAAATTCTTGTTGTTCTATTAACTGTATCTTTAGGTAATCCTCCCTGATCTTCTTCCTCATTAAGGGTTTAACTTTCTCCTCCTCAACTACAACTAATATCTTTAGCCCTTACTAAAATAAAGTTTTAAATAAGAGATAAATACATATAGAATATTCATAAATCGTAAGTGCACAGATAAATGAATTTCACAAAATGTAAGACGCGCCCAGATTACAAATAGAAAATTAGTAGAATTGCAGAAGTCCCCTTTTCTTCATCTCCCAGATATGTTTGCCCCAAATGCTATCAATTGCTCTTCTGACTTTTACCAGAAGAATACTTTGCCTGGTTATGAACATTATGTAAATAGATTCATGTATACACTTTCCTGTTACTGTATCCAGAAAAGGAGAAAATGCATGTAAATATAAATCATCCCACAAACATGCAAGCACTCGAAAAGCATTATAACTGATGTAATTAAATGCAACAGGTTTTTCTGTGAAGTGATAGGATATTTGCATATTTGGGGATATTTAGTAACTCGTACAAACAAGATAAAAGGAGATGAAAATTCATGTGAGTTAATTTATTAGATAATCTTATATAAATGAGGCTTATAAGCACTTACTGTATTTTCATGTTTTTCTTTTAAATAAACCATCCATTATTAGATTTATTAACATTCTCCAAATGTATTATAGAACTTAGAAAGGAAGTGTGGAACTGTATATTACATATAGTTTTTCAAAAGGCCTTTGTAAGACCTTTAGTTGTTAATAAAAATAGTTACAGAAAGTCTTATTTTGGAAATTATAAAGCAAAAAATCATGGTATTGACATTGTAAATGACTTTTAAAGGGCAGAAAACTTAATATCCCTCTTAGAGTCTATGGTTCACATTACAAAACATCAAGGAAATGACCAAGTTAACCTTGGTTCTCAAGGTCTCTTTGTTTGTTTTTATTTTCCCTTCTTCTTTCACATTATACTTGAGTTCAAACAATAAGTTTCATAGAGTAACACGATAGGGTACATATCCTCAATTTAATACATTTAGAAGTCATTACTAATAGTTTTTTCCTTGTTCTGAAAATGTTGAGATAACCCCAAAAGCTATGGGGTTATAAAGATGATTTATTTTTCTATGTCTCAATTTGTCTGATTATAAGGTGAGAACAATACATCCCATCTACTTTGGTCTTTGGGATTTTAGGACTTAATGAGTGCAAAAAGTTTCTAAGGACTTTACAAGAAAGCAGGCATACAAATAGTATTAATGGCATGTCTGACAGATAGCAATGGGAAACATGTGAAACATTATTTCCAAATATCAAAAAGTCAAAACATGCATTTTTATCAGCTTTTAGCACTACCTCTAAGAAAATCAAAGACCCTTCTCTTTTGTGTAATAATATTTGAAAGCTGTTTAGCTCAAATTTTTTTTAAATGCCTAAATAATGGAAAAAGGTTTGTAGCATTAAAATATAAAAGTTTAATGCAGACCTATAGAAATAATGTCAGATAACACGGTAAATAATGCTTAAAAAAAAAAACCCTGCAAAACTCTTTTTGACACAAGATGAAAATGGAATAGATATGTCTGTTATTTATAAAAACTGGTGTCATTTTAGAAGTAGGGAAAGTAGCTGGATAAGTACACAAATGGTCTTTTGTTCTATCTATATTCTTTAAGAAGAATTGTTATCTTCAAAATAGAAAGAACAAAAGAAAATATACAGAGCATATCCCAGGTCAAGAAATCATGCTGCCCTGAATGAAAGACCTAAATAGACATTTCTCCAAAGAAGATATACAGATGGCCAACAAACACATGAAAAAAAGCTCATCATCACTAACTCTTAGAGAAATGCAAACCAAAACTACAATGAGATATCACCTCACACCGGTCAGAATGGCCATCACCACAAAATCTACAAACAATAAATGCTGGAGAGGGTGTGGAGAAAAGGGAACTCTCTTGCACTATTGGTGGGAATGTAAATTGATACAACCACTGTGGAGAAGAATATGGAGTTTCCTTAAAAAACTAAAAATAGGACTACCCTATGACCCAGCAATCCCACTACTGGGCATATACCCTGAGAAAACCATAATTCAAAAAGACACAAGCACCCAATGTTCATTGCAGCACTACTTACAATAGCCAGGATATGGAAGCAACCTAAATGTCCATCAACAGAGGAATGATAAGATGTGGTACATGTATACAGTGGAATATTAGTCAGTCATAAAAAAGAATGAAATTGGGTCATTTGTAGAGACATGGATGGACCTAGAAACTGTCATACAGAGTGAAGTAAGTCAGAGAGAGAAAAACAAATATCGTATATTAATGCATATATGTGGAATCTGAAAAAAATTGTATAGATGATCTTATTTGCAAAGCAGAAATAGAGACAAAGACATAGCGCAAAAACGTATGGATACCAAGGGGGAAGGGTGGTGGTGGGATGAATTGGGATTGACATGTGTACCTATTTTTTTTTTTTTTTGCGGTACGCGGGCCTCTCACTGTTGTGGCCTCTCCCGTTACGGAGCACAGGCTCCGGACGCGCAGGTTCAGCGGCCATGGCTCACAGGCCCAGCCGCTCCGCGGTGTGTGGGATCTTCCCGGACCGGGGCACAAACCCGTGTCCTCTGCATCGGCAGGCGGACTCTCAACCACTGTGCCACCAGGGAAGCCCTGTATACACTATTGATACTACGTATAAAGTAGACAACTAATGAAAACCTACTGTATATAGCATAGGGAACTCTACTCAATGCTCTGTGGTGAGCTAAATGGGAAGGAAATCCAAAAAATAGGGGATATATGGATACGTAGAGCTGATCCACTTTGCTGTACAGTAGAAACTAACACAATACTGTAAAGCAACTACACTCCAATAAAATTTTTTTTTAAATCTATATAGGTCTGAGGGAGTAACAGGAACCATTGGTGGCTCCCTCCAAACCAGCTCTGATAGTCTTTAAGCAATAATGGGCAAAGAAAGACTTCTTTGAAAACTGCAAATAGGCAAATGCTCCAAACTGTAAAGAAGAATACTCTGATTTTGTTTTAGATAGAATACCAAGAGGGTGACTTTTAATTTCTTGTAAGAGAATTAAACTCTTAAGAAGTTATAGGCCTTTTTGGAACTGGAATGTACCCTAGAGTCCACCTGTCTAAACATAATTATTTTACAGATTATAAAATCAAAGTGCAGAAATTTTAGTGATTTTCTACAGCCTTTGCCAAATGACACTATGTTATTGTACTGGAAAATTGAGCAAGCCATGTAACTTTCCCTTGCCTCAGTTTCTTCATCTATAAAATGGAATTAAACATGACTGATGCTAAAACTAGATAAATAAATAAACAAGACTGAAGCTTAAAATATCTAGCCCCAACTCCGAAATTTATGCATCCCAGGCCAAAATTTTAGATTCTCTTTACACCTGTAAAAACTAAGCCTGTATGTATCTATATGACTTAAGTATCATTCATCTGTTTATTATGTCATTTTCACTTTTATATATGCACATAGAGAAAACCATATAGAGAGTGTGGATTTCGTTCTGTAGCCCACATGCTCTTTTTATGACTTTTCACATGGAAACACAAAGCCTTTTATGCTTCTTTTCCCTGGAGCAATGATAACCCAAGGCCCTTTTGTCCTTCCATTACATACTTATTTTACTAAAGTTTCCTCTTCCTCTAAAATCTGCTGAGTCCCTTCCCAATTCTCTTTGCTTGAACTTTTATTTCTTGTTTTACTCCTCTGGTGGTCTTGACATCATTCTTTAAAACACTCTGCTAAAGAAGTTGCAAGCAGTTGCCATTAACGTTTATTATACTTAAACAGGGTGTCTGACAGGAATGCTAGCTGATTTTCTCACTGGGTTCCTGAAAACACCTGAGATCTACTACTACATAATCTTGCATCTCATAAGAATAGAAGATGTGGTAGTAATTGACGGGGGGTGGGGAGGGAGGTTTGGGAGGTAGGAAGACACTAGAGAGGTGAATTTTTAACCATAGAATCACCAGGTGATCTTTAATAAAATAAGTGAACAAGCCGCTCCCCATACCAATTAAATCAGAATCTCTGGAGATGGGGCCCTGGCATCCATATCTTTCAAGAGCTCTGCAGAAGATTCCACTATGCAGTCAAGATCAAGAACTACTGTTTATATTGTATAGAGTACAGTATCTGTATCTCAAGCCCAGGATGTCTGGAGGCAAGCATAAAAGCAGCAGTGATGTAGCTGGTATAACTGTACTTTTCAAGGTATACTGTACTGTAAGATTAAAAATGTTTTCTTTAAAAAAAAGAAAAGAACTACTGTTTAGAGCAAATATCCCTTAAGACTTTTTAGCTCCTTCAAGGCAGGAAGGGTTAGAAACTCAGTGTCTCCAGGACTTGGTGGAAGTCACTGTTACATATGAGGAGACGCCGGCCAGACACGAGGAAAATCACAGCCATCCAGTTGGAGTCTACCAATAGCACAGCTCATACACAAGCAATAGTAACAGCCGATTTACAAAGCACTGGATTGAAAAGGAAGACAATTTATTTCCAGCAAGCAAACCAGCAGGAATGATCTCTTACTTCTAACATTTTAACTCCCTTGTAAGCTAGGCAAGAAATCTCAAAAATAAATCATAATTGAAAACAAAAATCAAACATGAGATACAGCACACTGCCTGAACAACGTTGCTAGTCTTTAAGAATTGTGACAAGACAATGTACTTTTTGTGATTAGAATATTATATTGTAAAATCAAAATGCTAGAGTGGTTTTATATTTAGTTGCTTCCCCAATTAAATTATCATTTTCTGTTTATAAATAAATATCTCTTCTCCATTACTTCAGAGAGTTTTATTGGATAGAACCACTCTGGATAGTAATGATTACTTTAAGTATCCCCAGTGGGTCTCCAAGTGAGTATTAATTATGTCACACAATCTATATTATAAGCCCAACTAGTTGGAACATGAAAGGTGAAAATATATCCAGATTTTGTGTGATTATTTAATAAACCAATAGGTAAAGTTAATTTTGTTTAAATAGTTTCTTTCTGGAGAATTTGTTGTTTACTTAATTGCTGACCATTTCTGAATGGTTTTCTCAAGTCCTTTTTAGAAAACCTCCAATAAATATCATGTATTTATTCAAACACAACAAGAAAACTGCATCATCTTCACTGAAAAGGTGGGCTACTAAACTGAAAAGGACATATACATAGCTCTCATTTGACCAACTTTTCATTTAATAAAATTCAGAACATCCATGTTCACAAAGCTCTTTTAAGTACGGGTTGTCGGCAGGAGTATGCAAAGAGTTTTACTTAACAGAACCATATATTTTGAAATATTTGCTAAAATATGTTTCTCTGTGCATTGAAACATCTTTGGAAACACTTGTCTATGTTAAGCTGCAAACCTTTATTGCTTCCGTACAGACCTCCCCTTATTCCATTGTAGTCTCTGTTGAAGCTTACAGAATTGTAAGAAATTATAAATCATATACATCTTGAAACAGATAATTTGATATTATTCAGTGATCTCATCTTTATTGCTTTACATCATCACCTATTTTCATCCCCATCTAATCTTAAGCAGCTGGAAGCTTTTAAACCATCTCTTTTACTATGTATTTGTGAAATATATACAAAGCATTAGACAGAGCTCAGTATAAAATATTGTTGTCTAGAAACAAGAGGGCAATATTTGTGAGAAAATAAGCTTTTAAACCACTTCATTTTTAGTTCTACAATGTGGGAGACTGGAGCAAACGAGTAATAAAAGGCAAAACAATTGAGTCTCCTAGGGTACTAAATTAAGAATTTATAGTCTGAATGATGTCTCTGTAACCTCGTTCAATTTTCTATTATTGCAGATCTTAAATAAACAATTATGAACACAGATGACATAGCAATTTTCGCTTATAAATCTGCAAGGGTGATAAATATGCAAAATTCACTTTGATAGTAACGTTAATTTGTCTAATGTTCTCAAAACAAATAAAAATAATGATATTTAAAGACAGCAACATTTTGAGCAAACGAAACTGGTTAGAAGAGCTAATATGATATATTTTTATTTTAGAACAGATGGGGCATTTACTACTTTAAATCAGTTCATAACTGCAGACAACATTCATATAAATAAACATTACAAATGCTTTGAGAAATAGGTGATGCTTCTGGAGTTAAAATATAAATAACTATAAAACAAAAGGGATTAGAATTTAATATTTTTGCAATGATACATAGTAAAAACGGCTTTGTGTAATGGGTGAGCCAATGTTTCCCTTAGCAAAAGAACTTCAGTGTCGCTATGCTTCTTAAAGAACCAGCCTTAAAATCTATATAAATTATATCTACCTAAATTAAATCAGAATAATGGACTGGAGTAATATATCTACATTATGTAACACAGCAATGATTGCAGAGGTAGATTTTCTGTTCTATGTGGTGTGTTCTTTTTTTATCCCACCAATAAAAAACATCAGCTTCAACTAATATGCTACATCAACTTGTTCACTTAAGGAATCAGAGAAATTTGGGGAAAATAATTAGTTCCCTGAAATAGATTAATCTACTAGTCTTTAGTTGCTTTTTTCAGTTTTGATTATATCCAGAAGTAAGATGCCTTTTACTTTTTAATGGAACCTCTATTTGAGCAAAACCCAAGCACTGTTTGTGTTAAAATATGTTCTTCTGTCTAATATGGTAGATTATATTCTTCATATGGGAAATCATATTAAAAGAAAATATATTACTCTTGCGTTAGTGTATGCTACTAAGAAATAAATATAGGTTAAAAAGGTAAAAAAGTCACAAATATTTCAGTGCATTTTTATGATATTCCTTTGGTGAATAATTATGACTTAAAATAACAAACAGATTTTTTTCCCCAGTGTTTGATATGTTTGACATGTATTTATTTCTGAGGACATCAACAGAATATAAAGCAAAATCTTAAGTATAAGAAATGAAATACCTAAAATAAAAGGAAGATGTATTTTATTGTTCATGTTGGAATTGAATTGGAACAATTAGAATGTTTTTGTACAAATTGGCACTATCTTAAAACTGAGATTCAGCTCATTTTTCCAATTTAAAGAATGGATAGTAGATTAAAACTTAGAATCTGTACTATTAAACACACTCCTCTACGTGTTAGATACATCTTAATTTTAAAAAGTAATAACTTAGAACACCAAATATTTTAAGGGTGGTAAGTACATATACAAAATCAAATATTTTAATATTTTATCTAGTTAATAATTTATCGTATACAAATAAGCACTCAATAAGGTTAGAGACATTGATGAATTTAATTTTCTTTTGAATCATACTATTTAGTGAATCAAATATTATGGTCATTTTATAAAATATAGCATATAAAAAAGCTATGTTAGATATATTCCTTTTACTACAAAAAGTTATTTTAATCATTAAATAACTTTTAAAATGGAGGCAAAAATATTGGTAAATTGAGGTTTCTACATGAAATGCCTCATCTTTTTAGTATCCAATTCAATTCACAAATAAGCCATTATTCTGCCTAAAGAGACTAAAAAGTCTTTATAAATTAGCCAGTAAGTTACTATTAGGAAATATAGGCTCTGAACTTTCTCAAGGAGAAATGTTCTTAGCCTGGAAACTTCACCTTCTACAAACATGTTATTAAATTTTAGTTCACAGAACAGAAACCCCCAAACTTATTTTCAAAGCCTGCAAAGAAAGATAAGGCAAGGTCAGCTCTGTAACTCTCTAGTCCTAATATATTTAAAGCAGTCTGCAATATTGTAAACTTAGCTTAGATATTAAATGTTCTCCTATCTCAAGAATGGAATCCAAGGTATGTGTGTAGGAGAAAGAAAAATGGGATAATACACTAGAACATGCTTTGCTTCATTTATATTATTGTATTTCTATATACATCAGTATAAAAACATATTCCAATGACTTATACTTTAAAAATTCAATAATTCAAAACTATATTTTAAATAGAGTGCAAGTACAACATTTAGGTAATGAGATTTTTAAAGTTTAAATTTAAGTGTAGAATATAGTTAGAAAGAGAGTATATTAAATGTCAGGTTTTTCATATTATTTTTGAAAGTTTTTTTTAGGCCTTCATCTTTCATGTCAGTAAAGACATGACTCTGAGTCCTTTGTTAGGATTTACAGTTTGTTTGTTTTTTTAACATCTTTATTGGAGTATAATTGCTTTGCAATGGTGTGTTAGTTTCTGCTTTATAACAAAGTGAATCAGCTATACATATACATATATCTCCTCCCTCTTGCGTCTCTCTCCCACCCTCCCTGTCCCACACATCTAGGTGGTCACAAAGCACCGAGCTGATCTCCCTGCGCTATGCGGCTGCTTCCCACTAGCTATCTATTTTACGTTTGGTAGTGTATATATGTCAATGCCACTCTCTCACTTCGTCCCAGCTTACCCTTCCCCACTCCCCATGTCGTTAAGTCCATTCTCTACGTCTGCATCTTTATTCCTGTCCTGCCCCTAGGTTCTTCAGAACACTTTTTTTTTTTTAAGATTCCATATATATGTGTTAGCATACGGTATTTGTTTTTCTCTTTCTGACTTACTTCACTCTGTATGACAGACTCTAGGTCCACCCAGGATTTACAGTTTTGGGCCAAATCATCTATGTAAGGTTTTCTTTTTTATTTTCTCTACAAGTTAGTATGATTCTCTGCACATATTGGGGACCTAGCATATCTAACCTGTCCAACTATACACAAACAAATATATCCACATATAAGTATTATACACAGACACATATACATATACATGTAGACACAGTCATATATATATATATATATGGCATTTAAAACTCAGTGTAAAATATATAAATATATTTTATATTTTTTCATATAATACATTGTGTATTTTCAGGTTAGCTATGTTAAGTTTCACTTCACTCTTACATCTTTACAATGCTCTAGGAATAAGCCATTCCATTCTTGATATCCAAAACAGACAGCCAGTTTAGTGGATTAAAATTGCTATCTGTGAAATTCTGTTTTCCAGGTACCCTCTCTATTTACTTTTGAATATTTAGAAAGCTGCTGCTGTACTCCTAAGTCTGTGTACTTGACTGAGAATCATTCAAGTTCATTCAAAGAAAAAGGGAATTTACAATACTGAATTTATCATGCAAGACTTCAGTGTTGACAGAAAAATAAAAAATGATACAAGCCTATCTCAACTAGAGTACTGACTCTAAGAATTTCTCTTTATAAATTTGTTCACTGGTAATATGCTCTGAAATATTTCTTCCTGAATCCTGTTTACTTTATTCTTCAAAAAGAGCCTAAATATTTTTGAAGGAAAAAAAACCTATATATGTACTAAATTCTAGCGAAAAATCCTGATCTTTTTTAAAGATATGGAATTAGTATCTTCAAGCTCCTACTTTAATATATGGTTCCTGTAGGCTAGCTGTATTAATGGTAATCATAGTAGTAGTATCTTGGTGTTCTTGAATGAAAAAGTATTATCCACAATACTTTTTAGATTATCATCAAAAATATTTTAATGATTTAGACTTTTAAAAACTCACAAATTTCCTTTTCACAATTTTTTTGAAGAATTCTATTAAACACTTTTTTATGAACAAATAGCAAGTTTTTAGATTCTCACATTTCTTAGGTAATTATAATATCATAAAATAATACTTATAAAACTGGAATCCATAATTTTCAAAATACCATAAAAGGAATATTATTATGTAAAGTAATTTTGAGATTAAGGCAGATTACTATTTTTTGGTAAATATAATGTAGCCTATTAAAACAAAAGATTCTCTTAATATATGTATTGTTTCTTTAATTTCTTAGAAACGTAGTGATGGGAAATGTTTTCTTTTTCTGTTAACAATACAATAGTGCAATAACTATTGACAGTTGGTTTTAGGATCTAAGAGTCAATAGGGAATATTGGGGACTTTGCTGATTACAAGACTAATGACTAGAGTAATCATATGTCTACCATTTCTCTGAGACAATTTTGGCTTCTACCTGATCATGAGGCATGCAATTTAATGGGAGACCTTTCATTCCCCAAATTGTATCACTTTGGCTGGTGATTTATATGGTGATTCATTCAAATCTGACATATCTAAAGTGTTCATTTCATGCCATATGAACTTGATATTGCCAGATATTCTAATTTTTGAAAAATGTAAGTTTGCATCTTTATGTTATCAACTGATTTTAAAATACTGACAGTTTATTCAAATACCCTAAAAACATAAGTAAGCCTCTATTATGCAGACCAACAAGACAAAATCTATTTGATCTGGGTCCAGTATTGACAGACACTCATCTGCTCTGAACAAGAATACAAGGAGGGTTTCTCACTGATGACTGGAAAGGGAATTCTCATGTTTGCTCTTATCTTTCTTTATACCTAATGATGATCAGAGTGTCATAATGAAGGCTTGAAAAATATTTCCAGATAATAGTATAAAATAGCTTGTACTCAACTCCTATTTGTCTGTTGACCAGAAATAGAGATTTTAACTGTATGTTCTTAAGATGATTTGGCTAAAGTGTAAATTTATTAATAGTGGTCTTCCTCTAGGCTATCTCTTCTCAGTTCACTTACTCAAATATGCATATAGTATAGCTACTTTGTTCTTTTCTAAATAATAATGACTGAAAATTATATGTATCTCAAGATGGTATTAAAAGATGAGTTTTAAATAAAGATGAGAAAAGATGAAGAGAGTAGTTGACATCCATGAGTATGGAATTGGAGAAAACTGGTTTCACAAGCCACTTTTGCCTCCCTATTCCTTGAACAAGCTTGTTAAACCTAACTTTGAGAGTGTTGAGTGAAATAAAAGAAATGGCATCTGTAAAATATTTTATCACAATAATATAATTCTTTAGGCTTTGAAGTCAAACACATCTGGCTTCAAAACCTTGGTTCTAGGCTTCCCTGGTGGTGCAGTGGTTGAGAATCCGCCTGCCGATGCAGGGGACACAGGTTCGTGCCCCGGTCCGGGAGGATCCCACATGCCGCAGAGCAGCTGGGCCCGTGAGCCATGGCCGCTGAACCTGCGCGTCTGGAGCCTGTGCTCCGCAACGGGAGAGGCCACAGTAGTGAGAGGCCCGCGTACCGCAAATAAACAAAACAAAACAAAAAAACCCTTGGTTCTTTGTCTACCATGTACCAACTGTATAAATCTGGAGAAATTAGATAAACTTTCAATAATCAGTTTCTTCATAAATAATACAGATAATCAAGCCAAATTTTCAAGATTATAAAGTTTTAAACAGTATATCTGTATCTAACTGTCTGCCTGTCTATCGATCTATCTATCTATCTATCCTTTTGTGAAGGAAAGTCTCAAAAATGATAAGAGGAAAAAGGTGTTCCTGATGGATGATATGTATTTTAAAAGATATTGGTATTGAAGGACTGTTTTAATGACCAGGAGACTCATCTATATCTTTTATGTATTCTGTTGTTGTGGCTGTTATTTTCAATTTCTCCTGTCTATTCAGTAGTACATATTTTGAACACAGCATACAGTTAGTAATCAGATGTATTTTCTTTGTGTGTGTTTCAGAAACAATTATCAAATTCTTTTTAAAATAAAATGGGAAATAGTTATTTACACACTCAGAGAGAGATCAGAGTCTATCTAGTATCTAGAATCATTGATTTCCAGAGGTTAAAAAAGGTAACATCTGTGGAAGAATAAAGTAGTTACTTCATTTATTCCAATAAGTTCCAAGATAAAGAACAAAGAAAATGAAAGGAAACACCTCTCCATGTGTTATATTAGAGATTCTCTAATTAAAGAAAAATGTTCTCTTTATCCGGAAAAGATGAAAACTAATTTGAAAAGATACATGCATCCCAGTGTTCACAGAAGCATTATTTACAATAGCCAAGACATGGAAGCAACCTAAAATCCATTGACAGATGAGTGAATAAAGAAGATGTGGTAGATATATACAATGGAATATTACTTAGCCATAAAAAAGAATTAAATAATGCCATTTGCAGCAATATGGATGGACCTAGAGATTATCATACTAAGTGAAAGGCAGAAAGACAGAATGAATAGATAATGTTTGAGAAATCATATGATATCACTTATATATGGAATCTAAAATATGATATATATGAACTTATTTACAAATCAGAAATAGACTCACAGACATAGAAAACAAACTTATGGGTACCAAAGGGGAAAGTCTGGGGGTGGGGGATTAATAGGGAATTTGGGATTAAAAGATACACACCACTATATATAACACAGATAATCAACAAGGACCTACTGTATAGCACAGGAAACTATATTCAGTATCTTGTAGTAACCTATAATGGAACAAAATCTGAAAAAGAATGTGTGTGTGTGTATAACTGAATCACTTTGTTGTACACCTGAAACATTGTAAATCAACTGTACTTCAACTTAAAAAAGAAACATTTTCTCTCAATATGATTTATGCTCTTCTGTTGCCTTGCCACTATGCCATTCATTTACCGTATCTTCTTTGATGATTTGCATGGCTCACTAGGAAAACCTCAAGAGTTAAAGATATGCTGCTTTTACACATGGAGGTTAGGGGTGGGGTGAGGAGGCACTTCACATTGAACAAAGGAAATTTAACAGATAGAATTTGCCCACACTTGTTTCCATAGATATCTAACAGCAGGATGTTCTGTGTAATGGGAAGTTAATCAATAGGCATCGCTGACTTTCAGAAGGTAACCCTTGGCTACAGCCTAAGCTGAATAGGGTTGGAATCATGGGGAAACATGTGGGGAAGAGAGACGGACCCAGAAATTAATTCAATTCCTTATGCGTTTGTAGGCAGTTCTCATGAAAGGATAGTAGAGGATTGAAGAATGGAGATGTCTGAACCCTAAAACAAGGGAGAGGATGTTAGGAACCTTGAGAAAGTATCCTTATAACACGTTTTCATTTGCAATTTTGGGTTAAGTGAGCAACTTTTAAGATATCTTCTCCCCCTACAAATGTACACAGGCACACATCTTATGGGAAAAAGATAAGCTGTATATTTGTTCAGGCTGGGTCATACTTCTTTCCTATATGCTCCCTGACAACAGAGAAGATGGTGAGTAGTACTGTTGCAAACAGCAGCTCACAACACAGCCACAAAATAACAGGAAAAAAAGCACCTTACACCCTCCAGAGTAAAGAATTGTAAAGAAACCATAATACTTAATCCTATAATTTAGAGTAAGTGCCTTCTGAAAGGGATGTGGCAGACATCTTGGTATCACACAGAGTAAGTAAGACAAATTATCAAATTTGGTTCAATTTAATGCACACAGAATATAAATTTAATAGACTCTAAGAAAGGATTGTGCTAGTAGTTGGCCATAAAATATTTTCACTTATAATCCAATAAACCCTGGATAAGTCTTTCCAAATGTGATTCATTCAGTTAGCAAATATATCAGAAAGAGTAACAATAACTATTTAGAAATATTCCTGTTTTGAAAAACTTCTTAACAAACATAAAAGTAAGTAACCTAGCCAGGCATTGTGCGAATCACTTTATATGCACTAATACATTTAATCTCCTTGCAAGCTTAAGAAGAAGGTACAGTACACTGGGATTTATGAATGATAAAACTTCCTTTAAAGAAGACAGAAAAGTGAGATGCAGAGATTATATAATTGTATGATGTTCTCAAACAGCATAGCTAGAAATCCAAATGGACATAGAAATTGAATGAAATCAATGTACTTACCCTATGCTCTCTGTTTTTCTCTTTCTTCTGTAATAGACAAAACAAGGCTTAATGAAACAAAATTTTAAATGTGAATCCTGATTGTTGCTCTTATGTTTTATTTAAAATTGTAGCTATTCAAATTATTTGACATATCAATCTAGACATATGGGTAACATTTTCACAACTCACAGATCAGCCAGCTAAAAATATATTAGAAAGCAGACGAGAAAATGCTATTCTAGGTTTTATAACTGAATTATCTCAAATTTAACACCCTTACACAGTTAGTTTAGTCACTTGTAGACAAACTGTTATCAAACTCAACAAGACAGATCAGAGGCGATTATATTTATATCATCTGAAATAATACTTGCCTTTGTGGAATTATTTCATAGACTGCCAAATGAATGTACAAAATTAAGAGTAGAATTCTCCTAATTTTTGAGCTCACCTGGCCAAATAAACAAATATTGGGACAAAAATTTGTTGGACTTCATCAAAACAAATGGCAAGAGTAATGTAACTCGAGAATTTTTATTTTACCATCAGTTCTAGTATTGATTGTAAGGGAAATTACACCCCGTTGGATATAGCTTATTTCCAGAGTTTTGCCAAAATCCTTTAAGATTCCCTAGCGTGCTCCAGTTTTGTTAAAGAATAGACTAAATGCAAGGTGGATTTTAGATAAAAGTTACTTCTTAGTGTGAAAATTGTCACTCTCTTCTAATAAGATTTACCAACAGCCCAATGATGAATAGATAATATTTGAGAATGAATGACATCATTATTTTTTGAGGGTGGCAGGTTGAAATCATACCCTAAACTAATAAGACAGTTTACAAAAATCAGCAATGGATAGTCTACTATATTCAATTTCCCTTTATCCTGTGAAAACAAACAACTAAAATGATCAAACAGAAAGTTTTGGTGTTACCGAAACCATTACTGAATAACAAAAACCAGATGGATATAATGTTCAAGTGGTTACATTTCAAGATCTAAAGTAATTTCAAGATCACCCTCAAACAACATTTAATATGATTCATATGTTAAGCATGATATTACTTCATTCTATTATTTAAAACAAGACCTCACAAACTGTACTTGGTATTTTAGGTCATTTTCATTCCATAAGGCAGAACATTGTATTCCACATTCATCCTAGATGAATCAATGTGCAATGTTCATATATTTGAGATGTTGAATATGCATAGTATATGTTTATTAGCTTTCCAATATCACTTTAATGCTAGTGGTGTCTAAGAGTACAGAGTACAGTGTTTCCTGTCATTGAGTATCTTCACTCACTGGCTAAAACACTCCTTGTTAAGTACATTTCAACTTTCTACTTTCAAGCATATGACACTCTATGATTCTATGAACTTAAATCACCAGCCTAGTCCATGAAGGTGACAGAGGCTCAGTTAAGCCTATAATAGACATTCATATAGTTTCTGTGTATGACACAGGATGTTAAATTATTTTTCCTATTGACTCACAATTTCAGCTAAAGTACAAATGTTGCAGTCAAGCCTTTTCTTATACTAGCACAAACATTTATTTGAAGTAGTAGAATATATCAGACTTGGAAGTCACTGTTCTTGGGAAAAAGAACAGAACATGGTAAGGGAGCACTTAGGAGAGCTTGACATATGTCCTCTGGAATTCGAGGCATATATGAACATACAGATTGATGTCTGCACTACAGCTGCGCCACAACTCTATGTATGGAAATGTGGATAGAACTATTGTTAAGGGCAGGATGAGGGGAAAGAGCTTCCAGAACTCATTCATTTTGTCATAGCAAGAGTTTTTTGCTTTCGTGTTCGTCCATTTTCTAGCTCCAGCAATTTTTTAACTTCCAGAACAGAAACCCAAGAGCAAAATCCTCCACAGAAGCCAATTCAGTTGTAGGAAAACCTGAACTGTAATTGACAAATTGTCAGAGGCTTGGTATGAACAACTCTGAGAGTTAAAAGCTCCAAGGGGTAACAGTCATCAATAAGCTCCCACACTTTTGTGAGTTTTACCTTCCAGGTTCTCACAATGAATACTGGAGAAAAATCCCCTTATGCTTCCAGCAGGTGGAAGGAAAAGGAAACAATCTGAAATATGCCAGAGCATTCTGTGCTTAAAAAGGCAGGGCCTCAGGAAAAACTATTTTGGCAGAATAACCTAATGGGGTTTTAACAGAGCCTAACCTACCTGAAAGAAGGGAATTCTCCAACTCCAGCGCCCTCTAGCCATCAGTGTCTCGTTGGGGTTGGGGGGAGCACTGATGAAGTTCACAGTGCAGGGGCACAGACTCACCAAAGATAATGACAGAACTATGAAAGCACTTTTCTTTCTGCACACAACTTACCACCATATTATTGAAAGCCTATTTACCACTGTTTTTTTTTTTAATGTGGCACATTATGACTGCCTACAACAACAAAATATTATAAACAGAAATTTAAAAATACTTTGAACTAAATTAAAATAAATAGACAACTTATCAAAATCTGCAGTATACATTGAAAGCATTGCTTAGAGTGAAATTAATAGCATTGAATTCATACATTAGAAAAGAAAAAAAAATCGAAAATCAGTCATCTAAATTTCCAGACCAGCAAAAGTAGATTGGATTAAGTTCACATAAACAGAAGAAGAAAAAAAAAATAAGTTATATAAGTCAATAAAGTGGAGAACAGGAAAAAAAAAGAAAATCAAAAGCTGGCTCCTTGAAATTATCATAAAATCAACAAGACTCTATCCAAGCTGACCAAGAGAAAAAGACAGAAGACCCAAATAACCAATATCAGGAATGAAAGAGGAGACATAATTACAGATATTAAAAACATTTAAAGGATAATAAAGAAACATGAAGGAAAACACTATGCCCACAAATTTGATAACCTAGATGAACTGGACTAATTCCTTGAAAGACCAATCTGCCAAAATTCAAACAAGAAGAAATAGGTAATCTGAATAGTCTTATATCTATTAAAGAAACAGAATCAATGGTTAATAATCTTCCAAATCAAAAAATACTCAGTCCAGGGCTTCCCTGGTGGCGCAGTGGTTGAGAGTCCGCCTGCCGATGCATGGGACACGGGTTCGTGCCCCGGTCCGGGAAGATCCCACATGCAGTGGAGCGACTGGGCCCGTGAACCATGGCCGCTGAGCCTGCGCGTCCGGAGCCTGTGCTCCGCAACGGAAGAGGCCACAACAGTGAGAGGCTCGCGTACCAAAAAAAAAAAAAAAAAAAAAAAATACTCAGTCCAGATGGATTCACTGGTGAATTCTACCAAACATTTAAGAAAAAAATTACTAATTATCTACAATCTTTTTCAAAGGAAATATTTTCTAACTCATACTACAAGGCCAGAATTATCCTAATACCAAAAATGGATGAAGACATTACCAAAAAGAAGAAAACTACAGTCCAATATCATTTATGAACATACCACAAAAATCCTAAACAAAATTTAGCTAATAGAATCCAACAATATATAAAAAGAATTATACATCATGAACAAGTGCGATTTATCCCAGGTATGCAAGGCTGGTTCAGCATTTGGAAATCAATTAATAGAGCCCATCACATCAAGAGGTTAAAAAAGAAAAATGACATGATCATATCAATAGATATGATACAGAAAAAGAATCTGCAAAACCCAACACCAATTCATGATCAAAATTCTCAGCAAACCAGGGATAGACAGCAAATTCCTCACCTTGATAAAGGACATCTACAAAAAATTCTACAACTAATATCAGACTTAATGGTGAGGAAATTGAAGCTTTCCTACTAAGATCAGGAATAAGGAAAACATGTTACCTCTTACACTGCTATTCAATATCATACTGAAAGTGTTAACTAATGCAGTCAGATAAGAAAAGGAAATTAAAAGTATACAGATTGAGAAGGAAGAAATAAAACTCTCTTTGTTCACAGACGACATGATTGTCTATATAGAAAATTTAAAAGAACCAAAAAAACTCCTGGAATTAATAAATAATTATATATAAGGTTACAGGATACAAGGTTAACATACAAAAGTCAAATGCTTTCCTATATACCAGTAATGACTAAATGGAATTTGATATTAAAACACAATACCATTCATATCAGCACACCAAATATGAAATACTTAGGTATAAATCTAACAAAGAACGTACAAGGTCTATATGAGGCAAACTACCAAATTCTGATGAGAGATATCAAAGAAGAACTAAATCACAGCAAGTTGCATAATGGATATTGGCAAACTGATTCTAAAGTTTATATTGGAGGCAAAAGACACAAAATAACCAACTCATAACTGAAGGAGAAGAATAATGTCAGAAGACAGATACTACCCAACTTCGAGACTTACTATTAAGTAGCGTTAATCAAGATAATGTGGTATTGGTGAATGAACAGACAAACAGAACAATGAAACAGATTAGAGAACCCAGTATTAGACCCACATAAACATAGTCATCTGTTCTTTGACAAAATGGCAGAAATAATACAATGGAGCAAAAATAGTCTTTCAACAAATGGTGCTGGAATAACTGGATATTAACATGCAAAAAAAGATTCTAGACACTGACATTACATTCTTTATGAAAATTAAATCTCAAAACTAAATGTAAAACACAAATCTATAAAGCTCTTAGAAGATAACAGGAAAAAGTCTAGATGACCTTGGGTATGGTGATGATTTTTAGATACAACACCAAAGACATGATCCATAATAGAAGGAATTGATAAGCTTGACTCATTAAAATTAAATACCTCTGCTCTGTGAAAGAAAATGTCAAGAAAATAAAAAGACAAAAACATCTGCAAAAGACATAACTGATAAAGGGCTGTCATCCAATATATACAAAAAATTCTTGAAATTCATCAATAAGAAAATGAACAACTCAATTAAAAATGGGTCAAAAACCTCAACAGAAACCTCACCAACAATGATATACAGATGGTAAATAAACATATGAAAAGATGCTCCACATCATAAGTCATCAGGGAAATACAAAATTTAAAAAAAACAGTGAGACACCACTATACTATTAGAATAGCCAAAACCCAGAACACTGACAACATCAAATGCTGACAAAGATATGGAGCAACAGAAACTCTTATTCATTGCTGATGGGATGCAAAATGATACAGCTACTTTGGAAGACAGTTTGGCAGTTTCTTATAAAACCACACATATTCACCATATGATCCAGGAATTGCCCTCCTTGGAATTTACCCAAGGAGGTGAAAACTTATATTCACAAGAAAACCTGCACAGAAGTATGTATAGCAGCTTTACTCATAACTGCCAAAACTTGCAAAAAACCAAGAATGTCCTTCAGTTGGTGAATTTATAAATAAACTGTGGTGTGTCCAGACAATGGATGATTATTTGGCACTAAAAGGAATGAGCTATCAAGCCATGAAAAGACATGGAAGAGACTTAAATGCATATTCTTAGGTGAAAGAAGCCAGTGTAAAAAGCTATGTATTATATTATTCCAAGCAAATGACATTCTGGAAAGGGCAAAATTATAGAGAAATAAAATTAATGGTTCCCAGGGTCTGAGGGGAGAGAGGGATGAATAGGCAGAGCACAGAGGTTTTTTTTAGGATATTGAAACTACTCTGAATGATAGTAGAATGGTGAATGTCATTATACATCTGCCATAACTCATCACAACTCATAGAATGTACAAAACACCAAGAATGAATCTTAATGTAAACTATGGACTTTGGATGATAATGATGTCAATGTAGGTATATTGCTTATATCAAATGTACCACCCTGGTGTGGACTGTTGATAGTGGGGGAGATTGTGGGTATTTGGGGACATGGGGTATATGGAAACTCTGTACCTTCCTCTTAACTTTGCTGTGAACCTAAACTTGCTCTAAAAAATAAAGTTTACTAATAAAGGAAAAAATGTATTGGAAAACAGATAAGCAATGTGCAGAAGCTGCTGTGAGAATTGAAAATGTTAAAGCTACTTTACAAAACTAGTAATTTCTAATAAAGTTCCACAGATTCAATGCAATCCCTATCAAAATACCAATGGCAGTTTTCACAGAACTAGAACAAATAATTTTTAAATTTGTATGGAAACACAAAAGACCCTGAATAGTTAAAACAATCTCGAGAAAGAAGAACAGAGCTAGAGGAATCACACTCCATGACTTGAGACCATACTACAAAGCTTCAGTATTTAAAACAGTATGGTACTGGAATAAAAACAGACACATAGATCAATGGAGCAGAATACAGAGCCCAGAAATAAACCCATGCACTTACAGTCAATTAATCTATGACAAAGGAAGCAAGAATATACAATGGGGAAAAAACAGTCTCTTCAGTGAGTGGTGTTGGAAAAACCAGACAACTGCATGTAAAAAGATGAAATTAGAACATTTGCTATACAAAGAAAACCCGACCAAATGGATTAAGGACCTAAATGTAAGACTGCATACCATAAAACTAGTAAACAAAAACACAGGCAAACACTCTGACAAAAATTGCAGCAATATGTTTTGGATCCATCTCCTAAAACAAAGGAAATAAAACCCAAAATAAACAAATGGGACCTAATTAAACTTAAAAGCTTTTGCACAGCAAAGGAAACTATTGACAAAACCAAAAGACAACCTACTAAATGGTAGAAAATATTTGCAAATGATATGACTGATAAGGGGTTAATATCCAAATATAGAAACAGCTCATACAACTCAACATCAAAAAAACAAACAACCTAATTAGAAAATGGGCAGAAGAACTGAATAGATATTTTTCCAAAGAGGACATGCAGTGGTCAGAAGCTGTTTGAAAAGATGCTCAATATTGCTAATCATCAAGGAAATGCAAATCAAAACCACAATGAGATATCACCTCACACCTGTCAGAATGGCTATCATCAAAAAAAACACAAAAAACAAATGTTGGCAAGAATGTTGAGAAGAGGAAACTGTTGTACACTGTTGGTGGGAAGGTAAATTCGTGTATCCACTGGGGAAAACAGTATGGCGGTTTCTCAAAAAACTAAAAATGAAACTACCATATGGCCTAGCAATTCCACTCCTAGGTACATACCTGAAAGAAGCAAAAAACACTAATTCAAAAAGATATACATGCCCCATTGTTCATAGCAGCATTATTTACAATTGTCAAGGTATGGAAGCAACCTAAGTGTCCATGAACAGATGAATGGATAAAAAAGATGTGGTATATATATATACAGTAGAATACTACTCAGCCATAAAGAATGAAATTTTGCCATTTGCCGCAACATGGGTGGACCTAGAGATTATCATACTAAGTGAAAGACAGAGAAAGACAAATATCATATGATATCACTTATATGTGGAATCTAAAAAAATATAACAAACTAGTGAATAAAACAAAAAAGAAGCAGATTCACAGACACAGAGAACAAACTAGTGTTTACCAGTGGGGAGAGGGAAGGTAGAGGGGCAATTAGGTGTAGGGGATTAAGAGGTACACACTATTATGTATAAAATAAGCTACAATTATATATTGTACAAGATGGGGAAAACAGTGTTTATAATAAGTATGGAGTACAATCTTTAAAAATTTTGAATCACTATACTGTATACCTGTAATTTATATAATATACATCAAGTACACTTCAATAAAAAGGATTAAAAAATGATAATTTGATTCTCATTTTCAATATTGCTAAGAGTTTCTACTCTTTTGTGTTTAATATTCTTCCTAATCTTTTTGGAGATATTTACCATGCATTTTTGTTTAATTATTTTCCTCAAAACTCTGAGTTTTATTTCTCTCTCATTTGTGGATTCTTTAATATTTTGCCTTTTTTGCACAGTGATTTTGCTTTTCAGATAACTTATTTTGTTTCTTTGTAAGCTTACCTTTTAATCTCTAATGAAAGTCAGCTCTTTTTGTTATTAATGACTACCTGGCATTTGGCCAACAGCTTAGGCCTTAGCTTATGCTTTTATATATAAGTTTGGGAGTTGATGGGAAGAGAGTAACTATTACTGCGATTTGGACTTTCATCTTTCTTTCTGCTACTTCTTCCAGAAGTCCTTGATTAAAGAGCCCATTGCTTTATCTTATGGCTATTCATCCTCCATTGAAACTGCAGAGCGCACAGCACAAGTTAAGAGGATGCTTAGAGCCTGCCCAGCAGCTAGCATATTTCTACACTATTTCATATAACAATCAGGCTTCAAAACCATCCTGGAACTGCCTCTGAAAAGCTGTAAGGCTTACGCTGTATCTCACGGGATGTGTGTGTGTGTGTGTGTGTGTGTGTGTGTGTGTGTGTATTTATCCAGACTATGGAAAGCACTTCATGTCTTTTCTTGGTTCAGTCCTATAATTCTTTCAGACTTTAGTTTTTATGTTACATTAACAGAGAAAGCTTCCTTGACACTATTCTTCCCTAAATCAATTAAGAGCCCCCTGTACTTCCTAAGGTTAAGTTACCCCAATGCAACCTGGCATTTCCTATGCCACAGAAGGTAATTAATCACTGGAATTAATAGCTAGTTTGCCTGTTTTCCCCAGTAGAAAATAAGCTTTTAAGGGCATATAAATCCTGCTTTCAATTTCATTTCCAAAATTACCTAATCTATCTTTTATATTACTAAAAAATAAAGAGAAATGTAAAAGTTGTTCAGTCCATTAGGAAAGCCAAACTTTGATTAGATCTACCCAGTGGAATAAAAATTAAAACACAAACACACACATATATTACCTTCTCAGAACTCATTATTTTACTGCTTGTTGTGAATAACAAAACAAAAAGAAGAACAAATTATTTTCATGCTCCAGGTACTTTCAACTATGGAATTCAACTGCCATCATTTGTAGAGAGGAGTATTTCACTGAAGTCGCTCCACACTTAGAGCTAGAATCATATATGAATCATATATGATGGAAAAACTTTTAGTATTAAAATAGCAGTTAAATATATTAACTGGATGTGGTTTGACAGAAATAGGAAGGAAACTTAAAGAAAGATCAACTGTTGGAAATTTCACCTTAGAACAGAGGCTCTAGAATGGGGTGAAGGAGAGACTTTCTAAAGACCTATGTGGACCTCAGATAATCTAAACTTGCAAACTGATTCACACATTTTGGTGGCATACAGCCTTCCCATTGTTTCAACTTTGCCAAGGACTTGAAATCTCATGCCAACCAAAACAGTGATTACAAGCATGGACTCATCTTTAGACTAGATTTATGTAAAAAATCCTAGATCTTCTCATTTTGTGTGAGTGACTTTGGGCAAGTTAAAGTCTGGAAGACTTAGTTTACTCACTGAATAAAGAGAATTGTCACATTTTTCTACAAAGCATTATTATGAATCATGATAATATGAATAGTAAAAATCCATATTTGATGAATGAGAACAGACAGAAAATAAAGAGTTACCATCATGAATCAAAAATCCAACAATATGGCATGTTACCAGTACAACATGTTACCAATAAATCAAAACAATAGTGCAGTACAGACAGAGCATTGTAAAGTTTCAGAGGAGAGAACCACCATATTGCAATATATACTGGTCAGGTTGTTTATGCAAAAGAGTCTTGCAAGATTCATGATCTTAGAATAAACATAAATAAGGACAAAGGAATTTTAAGCAAAGGGGCAGGGCAATTCAAGGATCGATGCTGAGAATGATTCCAAATTTGTCAGTCACCTTTGAGCTAAGTAATATGCCTATTAAATGGAAATTGGTGTTAAGGACAAATAAGAGATGATGAGAGAGTTTACAGGTAGAATGGGACAAGACTGTAGAGAATTTGTTTTGTTTTTTTTACTTTATTCATTTGAGAGACAAGAGAACAAGTTGAAGTTACTGAATAGATGATTAAAGTAAAATAAATAAATAAAATAGTTTTAAACTATACATTTAGAAAAGACAAACAAATAAATTTGGTCAAGGGTTTGAAAAATCACATTTCCATTTTTAATAAAGTAATAAAGTAATTATAGTATTTTTTGGTTCCACAAATAAAACTATTATATTACCTCAAGTTTTTAATAACAAAAATTAATATCTGCCTATATTAAAATGAGATTGTCACTCTTATTCTTTTTTGTATTAAATCTTCTTCTTCATCTTTTCCTCACTATTGTTGTCATAACATACAAATCTGGCCTTTACCACCACAAGGCTATAAAATCAAAACCCAGGCTATTTATCTGTAATGTGTATAAAGTTAAGGTTCTGCTGAAATTGTTAGAGGCCAGATTGAGTTATCAGGTTTCTTCTCCAAAAAAGTAGGGCCCCAAATACATAATTTGAAAGAGATAGCACAAGTTGCACTTTACATTAAGTAAGCAGTTTCAGTATGCTTACCATATAAATACTCTGCTAAACTTGTACTTTCAAGTCTGGTTAAGGTTAGGAAAAGATCTATATCAACTTAATGAACTCTACTTCTGCTGATGTACTCAGAAAAGATAGTTTAAATTACAAGATGTTACTCTTACATAAAACTGGAATTTTTAATATAAGCTGGAATTCAAAGAATGTCATTTTAAATAGATCTTCATGATATCCTCCTTTACTATACAGATTTTAAAGAATTTATTTGCACGGTATTTTATGTGAACAAATATGTACTTACTACAAAGGCTCAATTTAAACTCTTTGGTAAACAATTTAAGAGTGCTTATTGTTTTCCTCATTAATCAGTAATTTCATCATTATCCATTATTTACTTTTTCATAGACACTATAAAGTTTGGATACAGATAGTAATAATAATATACATGTATATCAAAATACAACATTTACAGATATCATAGCTATAGGTAATTATCATTTATTATTTTTCATTTCATTTTTCATTTCATATCATTATCATTTTATATATAGCCTCATTACAGAAGAAATAAGAGAAAAAGAAAAAAGAGATTATAAATGAGTCCTCATTAGTGGAAGCAAAATTTAAGGTTGGATATTTAAAAAAATAGAGCACCTTCACTGAAAAGTCATAACATGTTCAACCACAGACATATCTGAAGCATGAAACTTAGGTTTTAATCAGATTATGTGGGACAATGACACTACAGTTTAAGCACATCAACTTGAATCTATTTCCTGTTTTTTAATATCTGAGCATCAATTTTCTCATCTGTATAGTGGAAATAGAATTACTATAAATAATGTAGGGGTATTTAATATCCAAGGGAAATAAGTAAGGCAACTGGGATAAAACCTATATAAATGAACTATGCTTCTAAACCTGTAATATGTTTCATCCTCAAACAGTATTTTAAAGTTAATTAGCAAAGCACCTAATAAAATTTAAAATGACCTTGACACAAGTTTTAAAAGCATCTGTTCTATAAATAATATCTTCTAATCAGCAAGAAGTTAAAATAAGACAACTAAGAACAAAACTTCCAAAACACAACTCTTGTACCTCTACTAATATTCTTTTTTTATCTATTTTGCCATGTTAGGCGGAAAACGTTTTGACATTTCATAAAATGATGAAAAATGTGTGACAAAGATAAATCTCTTGAACTAAAGCATTAAAACTATTAATAAAATTAGAGAAATCAGAAAAAGTATAATTATTTCTTTATTCTTGCCTCAAAAAGTAAATACTGTCTAAAATTTACAAAGCAAGTTACGAAGGTAATTTAATATCAAGTAAATATAATGTAAAGAAACCATTACACATAAAATGTACTTAAGAAAGGAAGAAAAAAATAAAATGAATATAAAACTAGAAACATACAAACATTTAAAATCATAAAGTGGGAAGAAGTCACCAGAAGATGATAAAAGAAAAATAGGAGAATTGCAAATGGGTACATACCTAAAATCTATGCAACTATTTTTGAAAACCTGGACAAAAGAAAATATTTTCTAGGACATTTTGGATTTTTAAAAACTACCTCAAATAGGGGATTCTCTGGTGATCCAGAGGTTAGGACTCTGCACTCTCACTGCCAAGGGCCTTGGTTTGATCTCTGGTCACAGAACTAAGATTCCCCCATGTGCAGAGTGGCGGGGAGAAACAACAACAACAAAAAATCCCCCCAAAACTCAAATAGACAGGTATACTAAAGTGAGAGGGAAAGCAATTAAAAAGATTGCAGTGACCTAATACCTTCAACTAAAAGAATATTTCAAAGAACTTTCACAAGTGAATTACTATAAACTGAATTTATGTGTCCCAACTCCCAAAATTTATATGTTAAAATCGAACTCCCAAGGTGATGGTATTTGGAGGTGGTGCCTATGAGAGGTGATTAGGTCATGAAAGCAGAGCCCTCGGGAATGGAATTAGTGCCCTTGTAAAAGAGAACCCACCCAGGAACACCTTCAAGATGGCTGAAGAGTAAGATGTGGAGATCACATTCCTCCCCACAGATACACCAGAAATAAAACTACATGTGGAACAACTCCTACAGAACACCTACTGAATGCTGGCAGAAGACCTCAGACTTCCCAAAAGGCAAGAAACTCCCCACGTACCTGGGTAGGGCAAAAGAGAAAAGAAAAACAGAGGCAAAAGAATAGGCACAGGACCTGCACCACTGGGAGGGAGCTGTGAAGAAGGAAAAGTTTCCACACATTAGGAAGCCCCTTCACTGGTGGAGACTGGGGGTGGTGGCGGGGAAGCTTCAGAGCCATGGAGGGGAGCGCAGCAACAGGGGTGTAAAGGGCAAAGCGGAGAGATTCCTGCACAGAGGATCAGTGCCAACCAGCACTCACCAGCCAGAGAGGCTTGTCTGCTCACATGCTGGGGTGGGTGGGGGCTGGGAGCTGAGGCTCAGGTTTTGGAGGTCAGATCCCAGGGAGAGGACTGGGGTTGGCTGCTTGAACACAGCCTGCAGGGGGTTAGTGCGTCACGGCTAGCTGAGAGGGAGGCCGAGAAAAAGTCTGTACCTGCCTAAGGGGCAAGATACCATTGTTTCAAGGGTGCGCGCGGAGAGGGGATTCAGAGCACTGCCTACACGAGCTCCAGAGACAGGCGTGAGCCAGAGCTATCAGCGCGGACACCAGAGATGGGCATGAGACGCTAAGGCTGCTGCTACAGCCACCAAGAAGCCTGTGTGCGAGCACAGGTCACTGTCCACACCTCTCTCCTGGGAGCCTGTGCAGTCCGCCATTGCCAGGGTCCCGTGATCCAGGGACAACTTCCCCGGGAGAAGATACGGCACACCTCAGCATGCAACATCATGCTGGCCTCTGCCGCTGCAGGCTCGCCCCACGTTCTGTGCCCCTCCCTCCCCTCCGGCCTGAGTGAGCCAGAGCCCCCTAATCAGCTGCTACTTCGATCCCGTCTTGTCTGAGCGAAGAACAGACACCCTCAGGAGACCTACACACAGAGGCTGGGCCAAATCCAAAGCTGAACCCCAGGAGCTGTGCAAACAAAGAAGAGAAAGGGAAATCTCTCCCAGCAGCCACAGAAGCAGCGGATTAAATTTCCACAATCAACTTGATGTACCCTGCACCTGTGGAATACCTGAATAGACAACGAATCATCCCAAAATTGAGGTGATGGACTTTGGGAGAACGATATATATATATTTTTCCTGTTTCTCTTTTTGTAGTGTGTATGTGTATGCTTCTTTGTGTGATTTTGTCTGTATAGTTTTGCTTTTACCATTTGTCCTAGGGTTCTGTCTGTCCATTTTTTGTTTTTGTTTTTTTGTATACTTTTTAGTGCTTGTTATCATTGGTGGATTTGTTTTTTGGTTTGGTTGCTCTCTGCTTTAGCTCTTTCTTTATTTTCTTTTTTTATTACTTTTTAATTTTTAAAATTTTTAATGATTATTTTTTATTTTAATAACTTTATTTTATTTTTTTCTTTCCATCTTCTTTCCTCCCTTTTCTTCTCAGCTGTATGGCTGACAGGGTCCTGGGGCTCTGACGAGGTGTCATGCCTGTGCCTCTGAGGTGGGAGAACCAAGTTCAGAACATTCCTCCACCAGAGACCTCCCAGCTCCACATAATATCAAACGGTGAAAGCTCTCCCAGAGATCTCCATCTCAACGCTAAGAAGCAGCTGAACTCAAGGACCAGCAAGCTACAGTACTGGACACCCTATGCCAAACAACTAGCAAGACAGGAGCACAACCCTACCCATTAACAGAGAGGTTGCCTAAAATTATAATAAGGCCACAGACACCCCAAAACACACCACCAGACGTGGACCTGCCCACCAGAAAGACAAGACCCAGCCTCATCCACCAGAAAACAGACACTAGTCTCCTCCACCAGGAAGCCTACACAACCCACTGAACCAAACTTACCAACTGGGGGCAGACACCAAAAACAACGGAAACTACAAACCTGTAACCTGGGAAAAGAGGATGCGAAACACAGTAAGTTAAGCAAAATGAGAAGACAGAGAAACACACAGCAGATAAAGGAGCAAGATAAAAACCACCAGACCAAACAAATGAAGAGAAAATAGGCAGTCTACCTGAAAAAGAATTCAGAGTAACGATAGTAAAGATGATCCAAAATCCAGGAAATAGAATGGAGAAAATACAAGAAATGTTTAACAAGGACCTAGAGAACTAAAGAGCAAACAAACAATGATGAACAACACAATAAATGAAATTAAAAATTCTCTGGAAGGAATCAATAGCAGAATAACTGAGGCAGAAGAACAGATAAGTGACCTGGAAGATAAAATAGTGGAAATAATGACTGCAGAGCAGAATAAAGAAAAAAGAAAGAAAAGAATTGAGGACAGTCTTAGAGACATCTGGGACATCATTAAATGCACCAACATTTGAATTATAAGGGTCCCATAAGAAGAAGAGAAAAAGAAAGGGACTGAGAAAATATTTGAAGAGATTATAGTTGAAAACTTCCCTACTATAGGAAAGCAAAGAGTCAGTCAACTCCAGGAAGTGCAGAGTCCCATACAGGATGATTCCAAGGAGAAACATGCCAAGAGACATATTACTCATACTATCAAAAATTAAATACAAAGAAAAAATATTAAAAGCAGCAAGGGAAAAACAATATAACATACAAGGGAATCCCCATAAGGTTAACAGCTAATCTTGCAACAGAAAGTCTGCAAGCCAGAAGGTTGTGGCAGGACATATTTTAAGTGATGAAAGGGAAAAACCTACAACCAAGATTACTCTACCCAGCAACGATTTCATTCAGATTCGATGGAGAAAGTAAAACCTTTACAGATAAGCAAAAGCTAAGAGAATAAAGCACTACCCAATCAGCTTTACAACAAATGCTAAAGGAACTTCTCTAGGCAGGAAGGAAAAGACCTACAGTAAAAGACTCAAAACAATTAAGAAAATGGTAATAGGAACATACATATCAATAATTACCTTAAATGTAAATGGATAAAATGCTCCCACCAAAAGACATAGACTGGATGAATGGATACAAAAAGTAGACCCGTATATATGCTGTCTACAAGAGACCCACTTCAGAACTAGGGACACATACAGACTGAAAGTGAGGGAATGGAAAAAGATATTCCATGCAAATGAAAATCAAACGAAAGCTGGAGTAGGAATTCTCATATCAGACAAAATAGACTTTAAAACAAAGACTATTAAAAGACTATTAAAAAGATATTCCATGCAAATGAAAATCAAACGAAAGCTGGAGTAGGAATTCTCATATCAGACAAAATAGACTTTAAAACAAAGACTATTAAAAGAGAGAAAGAAGGACACTACATAATGATCAAGGGATCAAACCAAGAAGAAGCTATAACAATTGTAAATATTTATACACCCAACCTAGGAGTACCTCAATACATAAGGCGAATGCTAACAGCCATAAAAGGGGAAATTGACAGTAACACAATCATAGTAGGGAACTTTAACACCCCACTTTCACCAATGGACAGATGATCCAAAATGAAAATAAATAAGGAAACGCACACTTTAAATTACACAGTAAACAAGATGGACTTAATTGATATTTATAGGACATTCCATCTGAAAACAACAGAATACAGCTTCTTGTCAAGTGCTCATGGAACATTCTCCAGGATAGATCATATATTGGGTCACAAATCAAGCCTTGGTAAATTTAAGAAAATTGAAATTGTATCATATATCTTTTCCAAAAACAACACTATGAGACTAGATATCAATTACAGGAAAAAAATCTGTAAAAAATACAAACACATGGAGGCTAAACAATACACTACTTTGTAACCAAGAGATCACTGAAGAAATCAAAGGGGGAATCAAAAATACCTAGAAACAAATGACAGTGAAAACATGATGACCCAAAATCTATGGGATGCAGCAAAAGCAGTTCTAAGAGGGAAGTTTATAGCAATACAATCTTACATTAAGAAACAAGAAACATCTCAAATAAACAACCTAACCTTACACCTAAATCAATTAGAGAAAGAAGACCAAAAAAACCCAAAGTTAGCAGATGGAAAGAAATCATAAAGATCAAATCAGAAATAAATGAAAAAGAAATGAAGGAAACAATTGCAAAGATCAGTAAAACTAAAAGCTGGTTCTTTGAGAAGATAAACAAAATTGATAAACCATTAGCCAGACTCATCAAGAAAAAAAGGGTGAAGACTCAAATCAATAGAATTAGAAATTAAAAAGGTGAAGTAACAACTGACACTGCAGAAATACAAAGGATCATGAGAGATTACTACAAGCAACTATATGCCAGTAAAATGGACAACCTGGAAGAGATGGACAAATTCTTAGAAAAGCACAACCTTCTGAGACTGAACAAGGAAGAAATAGAAAATATAAACAAACCAATCACAAGCACTGAAATTGAAACTGTGATTAAAAATCTTACAACAAGCAAAAGCCCAGGACAAGATGGCTTCACAGGCAAATTCTATCACACATTTAGAGAACAGCTAACACCTATCCTTCTCAGACTCTTCCAAAATATAACAGAGGGAGGAACACTCCCAAACGCATACTACGAGGCCACCATCACCCTGATACCAAAACAGACATAGATGTCACAAAGAAAGAAAACTACAGGCCAATATCACTGATGAATATAGATGCAAAAATCCTCAAGAAAATATTAGCAAACAGAATCCAGCAACACATTAAAAGGATCATACACCATGATGAAGTAGGGTTTATCCCAGGAATGCAAGGATTCTTCAATATATGCAAATCAATCAACATGATACATTATATTAACAAATTGAAGGTTAAAAACCATATGATCATCTCAATAGATGCAGAAAAAGCTTTTGACAAAATTCTCACCCATTTATGATAAAAAAACCTCCAGAAAGTAGGCATAGAGGGAACTTACCTCAACATGATAAAGTCTGTATGTGACAAACTCACAGCCAACATCATTCTCAATGGTGAAAAACTGAAAGCATTTCCACTAAGATCAGGAACACAAGGTTGCCAACTCTCACCACTATTATTCAACATAGTTTTGGAAGTTTTAGCCACAGCAATCAGAGGAGAAAAAGAAATAAAAGGAATCCAAATGGGAAAAGAAGGATTAAAGTTGTCACTGTTTGCAGATGAGATGATACTATACATAGAGAATCCTAAAGACACAACCAGAAAACTACTAGAGCTAATCAATGAATTTGGTTAAGTAGCAGGATACAAAATTAATGCACAGAAATCTCTTGCATTCCTGTACACTAATGATGAAAAATCTGAAAGAGAAATTAAGGAAACACTCCCATTTACCATTGTAACAAAAAGAATAAGATACCCAGGTATCAACTTACCTAAGGAGACAAAAGACCTGTATGCAGAAAACTATAAGACACAAATGAAAGAAATTAAACATGATACAAACAGCTGGAGAGATATACCATGTTCTTGGATTGGAAGAATCAACATTGTGAAAATGACTATACTACCCGAAGCAATCAACAGATTCAATCCCATCCTTATCAAACTACCAATGCAATTTTTCACAGAACTAGAACAAACTATTTCACAGTTTGTATGGAAACACAAAAGACCCCAAACAGCCAAAGCAAGCTTGAGAAAGAAAAACAGAGCTGGAGGGATCAGGCTCCATGACTTCAGACTATGCTACAAAGCTACAGTAATCAAGACAGTATGGGTCCGGCACAAAAACAGAAATATAGCTCAATGCAACAGGATAGAAAGCCCAGAGATAAACCCATGCACATATCGTCATCTTATCTTTGATAAAGGAGGCAAGAATATACAATGGAGAAAAGACAGCCTCTTCAATAATTGGTGCTGGGACAACTGGACAGCTACATGTAAAAGAATGAAATTAGAACACTACCTAACACTATACCCAAAAATAAATTCAAAATGGATTAAAGACCTAAATGTTAAGGCCAGACACTATAAAACTCTTAGAGGAAAACACAGGCAGAACACTCTAAGACATTGATCACAGCAAGATCCTTTTTGACCCACCTCCTAGAGAAATGGAAATAAAAACAAAAATAAACAAATGGGACCTAATGAAACTTAACAGCTTTTGCACAGCAAAGGAAAACATAAACAAGATGAAAAGACAACCCTCAGAATGGGAGAAAATATTTGCAAATGAAGCTAATGACAAGGGGTAAATCTCCAAAATTTACAAGCAGCTCATGCAGCTTATTATCAAAAAAACAAACAACCCAATCCAAAAATGGGCAGAAGAGCTAAATAGACATTTCTCCAAAGAAGATATACAGATTGCACAACAAGCACACGAAAGAATGCTCAACATCACTAATCATTAGAGAAATGCAAATCAAAGCTACAATGAGGTATCACCTCATACCAGTCAGCATAGCCATCATCAAAAAATCTACAAACAATAAATGCTGGAGAGGGTGTGGAGAAAAGGGAACCCTCTTGCACTGTTGGTGGGAATGTAAATTGATACAGCCACTATGGAGATCAGTATGGAGTTTCTTAAAAAACTAAAAATAGAACTACTATATGACCCAGCAATCCCACTACTGGGCATATACCCTGAGAAAACCATAATTCAAAAAGAGTCATGTACCACAATGTTCATTGCAGCACTATTTGCAATAGCCAGGACATGGAAGCAACCTAAGTGTCCATCAACAGATGAATGGATAAAGAAGATGTGGCACATATATACAATGGAGTATTACTCAGCCATAAAGAGAAACAAAATTGAGTTATTTGTAGTGAGGTGGATGGACCTAGAGCCTGTCATACAGAGTGAAGTAAGTCAGAAAGAGAAAAACAAATACCGTTTGCTAACACATATATATGGAATCTGAAAAAAAAAATGGTTATGAAGTACCTAGGGGCAGGAGAGGAATAAAGATGCAGTCATAGAGAATGGACTTGAGGACACGGGGAGGGGGAAGGGTAAGCTGGGAAGAATTGAGAGAGTGGTATGGACTTACATATACTACCAAATATAAAATAGATAGCTAGTGGGAAGCAGCTGCGTAGCACAGGGAGATCAGCTCAGTGCTTTGTGACCACCTAGATGGGTGGGATAGGGAGGGTGGGAGTGAGATGCAAGAGGGAGGAGATATGGGGATATATGTCTATGTACAGCTGATTCACTTTGTTATAAGGCAGAAAATAACCCCCCACTGTAAAGCAATTTTACTCCAATAAAGGCATTAAAAAAAAAAAAAAAAGAGACCCCACAACCTTGCTCTGTCCACTATTTTAGGACACAGGGAGAAGCTGGCTCTCTGTGAAACAGGAAACAGGTCCTAACCAGAGACTTGATCTTAGACTTCCTAGCCTCCTAGTTACTCGTAGCTCCCAGAACTGTGAGAAATAAATTTGTTTTTTATAAGCCACCCACTCTATGGTTCTTCAGTATATAGGCCCAAACAGGCTAAGGACTGGAATTCTTTCAAAACATAAAGGAATAGATTATTTTTGTGCTCTTCGAATTTTTCAATAAAACAGAGATTGAAGGACTAATTCAAATACTTTTCTTCACTCCAAAAAACACAGTGACAGTAAAACCTGAAGGAAGAAGCAAACGCAATGGTAAAAGCCCTAAAATTGGGTCCCTGCAGCAAAGGACTGGGTAGAGTTCCACAAAATTCACTGCAACAAAGACTTTAAAATATTCACTCCACACCTCCTCTAGGTAATGAAAGTCTTAACGTATTCGAAGAAAAAAATAGACATCATTTCTCAGAGGGAATTCATGATAAGCCATTGCAGCTACAGGAAGAAAACGGAATACAACCAGTTGAAATAAAGTGTGTGTGGAAGACTCAATCTGAGGTGCAGTGAAAAAAGTGGAAAAACGCTGATTTTGGAAGAGAAACTGAGAAATCTATCGTACCAGATGCAGAGCAACCAGAAGCCCTACACATTGCTTGTCGGAATATAGAATGGTACAGCCCTTGAGAAAAGTTTGTTTCTTATAAAGTTAAATATAGACTTATATGTGATTAGCAGAATAATGACACCTCCCTCACCACCCCTACCCATCCCAAAAATGCCTATTCCCTAAGCCCTGGAACCTGTCAATATGTTACACAGAAAGGAGGAATTAAGGTGGTAGATGCAATTGTTTGCTTATCAGTTGACCTTAAAGTAAGATTATTCTGGATTATATGGTGACCCAATATAATCCCAAAAGTCCTACAAAGTGGGAGACAGAGGCAGAAGAGTAGGTCAGGGTAAGAGAAAAATTTGAAGATGCTACAGTGTTGGTTTTGAAGAATGAGAAATTGACCGATAGGATAAGGAATGCAGACAGCAAAAAAGAGAATTTTCCACTAGCAACCCCAGAAAGAATGCAGCCCTGTTGACATCTTTTATTTTTATTTTTATTTTTTTTTGCGGTACGCGGGCCTCTCACTGTTGTGGTATCTCCCGTTGCGGAGCACAGGCTCTGAACGCGCAGGCTCCGAACGCGCAGGCTCAGCGGCCATGGCTCACGGGCCCAGCTGCTCTGCGGCATGTGGGATCCTCCCGGACCAGGGCACGAACCCGTGTCCCCTACATCAGCAGGCGGACTCTCAACCACTGCGCCACGAGGGAAGCCCTGACATCTTGATTTTAGCCCAGTGAACCTTATTTTGGACCTCTGACCTCCAGAAATGTAAAATAATAATTTTTTGCTGTTTTACTAAATATATAATACTTTGTTATAGCAGCAATAAAAAACTAATTCATCATATGGCCCAGTAATCCCACTCCTAGGTGTTTAGCCAAGATAAATAAAAGAATGTTCACACAAAAAACCTGTACATGATTCTTTATAGTAATGTTGTACATAATTACCAGAACTGGAAATAAACCAAATGTTCTTCAGTTAGGGAATGGATAAAAATTTGGTGTTGTATCTGTACAATGAAATATTACTCAGAAAAAAAAAAAGGAACAAATCATTGAGACATATAAAAACCTTGACTGAATGCCAAATGCATTTTGATAAGTTAGTTGCAAAAGACAAAACTATTGTATAATTCCATACACATAGCTTGCTGAAAAAGGCAAAACTATGCAGGTGGGGAATAGATCAGGGGCTGCAATTAGATAAGAAACCAAAATGAGGTAAACCACTGAGCAAAGGAAGCAAAATAATTTTATGTGTACTTCCAAAAGCAAAAATAAAAATCTAACAAACTCTTTAAAATAGTAAGAGAATGTGTTTATTTCTGCATGTTATTACTTACTAAATTTATTTTTAATATGTAATTATATACATATAGTACATCAAATATATGTGTATTATATGTAAGGTGTGTATATATATATATATATATATATATATAAACCTTAAATTTAAAGTTCTATCTGGTTTTTGTTCTCTGTTTCTGGCTCACGCCTTGGAATTCCCTTGGAATTTCCTGAGTGATAGGTGTGTCTCCTTTATGCTAATGAAGTGACTCATGACAGCTTTAGTATGGGAGTGGTCACTACAAAGACCAACTATATAATTAGAAGGTTGGAACTCTGGGCCCATCCAATATCTGGGGAGGGGAGGATGTCTGATGATTGAGTTCAATCACTTGGCCATTGAATAAATAAATCTTGCCTATGTAATGAGATCCCAATATAAACTATGGACACCAGCACTCTGTGGAGTTTCCTGGTTGGTGCCACTTATATGCTGTGAAGGTGATATGTCCTGACTCCATGGGAGAAGGTATGGAAGCTCCATGTCCAGAACCTCCCCAGACCTTGCTCTATGCACCTCTTCTGTCTGGCTGTTCCTGAGTTGCATCCTTCATAATAAAACTACAATCATGAAGATAGCATTTTCAGTGAGTTCTGTGAGTCATTCTGGTGAATCTGAAGAGAGTATTGGAAGCCCTCAATTTGTAAATGGCCAGGCAGAAGGTCAGAGGCTTGAGGAAACCCAAAATTAGCAGCTGGCATCTGAAATGGGGGCATTCTTGTGAAGGCCTTTGTGGGGTCTGCACTAACTCTGGGTAGTTGGTATCAGAGAATTGGTGTCAGCACAGTAAACATAAAATGATTTTATTCATAACTTTTAGAATGGGATTATTAGAACTACCAGATTTTGCAAAAAGAAGTTAAGGTTTTGGAGAGTAAGAGGAAAACAAATGGATAAGTTGAATTTTTTTTACAAGTATTAAAACTAGACTACAATGCATGTGAATTTAACATATAACAAATGGTATTTCAAATTACTGGCAGAAAAATTTGTTAGTGGTATTTTTTATAGGTGTTTGGATGCCGAAAACAAACTTTACAGAAAAATAAATTATTGTTGGCTCAACTTTGAATGCAAAAATAAAATTATAAAATTATTAGGAACATAAGTCTGAACTCATTCATAATCTCAGTGATGGAAACCTTTTTTCTTTCAAAAGAGGACATAAACTTCAAAAGCCAGAAATAGGGCTTCCCTGGTGGCACAATGGTTGAGAGTCTGCCTGCCGATGCAGGGGACACGGGTTCGTGCCCCGGTCCGGGAAGATCCCACATGCCGCGGAGCGTGAGCCATGGCCGCTGAGCCTACGCGTCCGGAGCCTGTGCTCCGCAATGGGAGAGGCCACAACAGTGAGAGGCCCGTATACTGCAAAAAAAAAAAAAGCCAGAAATAAAAGAATTATTCAATTTTCTCCATAATAAAATTTAAAATTTCTGTTTAACAAAAATTATTATAAAAGTGGGAAAATGATAAACTTAGTTTAAAATACTTTTAAAGTAGATCACAGAAAGCTAATTAATTAAAACGGGAAAATCTTACAAATTAATAATAAAAAAGGATAAATAGCCAAAGTATATGGACAGCTCATCACATAAAAGAAATAAAAATATGCACAGAATCCATGTTATTAGCCTCATCCTCCAAGATCACTAAAGTAAAGCAAACCAAATAACAAAGGGAAAATATTTTTCTTCATAATAAGGGCAAAGGTTAAAACATTTGATAACGCTTAGCATTTGCAAATTCGTAGGCTAAAGTATGATCTCCTCTTCAACTTTTTAGAGCTATGCTCACGAATTTGGCAGCCATTAGACAAATGTGACTATTAAAAATTAATTAAAATTAAATAAAAATTAAAAATCAGTTCCTCAGTCATTACTAGCCATATTTCAAGCCACATGTGGGTAGAGTTTATCTTACCAGACAACACAGATTCATAGAACATTTTCATCAACACAGAGTGCTCTTTTGGAAAGCACTATTCTAGAGAATAATTTACTTGTATTAAAATTAAAAGCACACACAGACAAACACAAAGACGTACACACAGGTTTTACTCAAGCAAATTCACTACTATTTCCTATATAGATACACTTTCAAAAGTGTACCTATACACTACATTAAGTGTATCTATAAATTACATTAAGCTCTATGAAAATGATCTTTAGTATTATTTTCACAATATTATTTGTGATAGTAAAACATGGAAAACAATTCAAAGAACATCACTGAGGGAGTAGTTAAATAAAGTATGGTATCCCAAAACAATAGATTATTTTTCAGTTGTTAAAAAGAATGTACTTATGATAACTAGAAAATAGTAGTACATTTTTGGAGAAGGCCTTTGTGTTGAGATGACTTCTATTTTTCATTTTATACCTTCCTGTACAGTTTGAATTATTTACTTTGTATGCTGCTTTTACATAAATAAATTGATAGAAAATATACATGACTCTGCAAATACATAAACAAAGCCATATTGATCCAGCCGAAAGGATTATTGAGCTGATAAAGCAAACTTTATATTAAGCCAAAAATAATGTGATTATGAATTGTAAGACTGAATTATTCATATCTGCTTGTTAGTAGAATGTATGTGTTGTTGGATATTGGTTATGAGATCACACCAAATTTAAATGCATACTTGTGAACTCAAACATTTTAGTCCTCATTCAGCCTCTGAGAGCTAAGATCATAGAAATTAGTACCCATGATAGTACCATTCTAGGGGGGAAAAGGGAGAAGAAGAATCCTATAGGGGACACCTCAGGTAAATGTTCTCAGTAAACTTAAATAATGTAATTTTCTTTCCTCAAAGACTGCTATAAAATGCACATTTGTAGATGGCTGGCTGGGTTTGACTGGGTTTTGTTTTAAAGGACTTACTTGTTTTATTTGAGCAGCAGCTTTGGTTCTTTGATCTTCAGGAAAAAGAAGGAGGGTAATACACTGGGGACTCCTGATCAATATCCCTATTACTTTTTTCTGAAAGAAAGAAAATTGACAATTAGATTTGAAAAGAAATCTATTTCAGCAGTACAATTTTTTTTTTTTTTTTTTTTTCGGTACGCGGGCCTCTCACTGTTGTGGCCTCTCCCGTTGCGGAGCACAGGCTCCGGACGTGCAGGCTCAGCAGCCATGGCTCACGGGCCCAGCTGCTCCACGGCATGTGGGATCTTCCCGGACTGGGGCATGAACCCGTGTCCCCTGCATCGGCAGGTGGACTCTCAACCACTGCGCCACCAGGGAAGCCCAGCAGTACAATTTTATACATTCCCAGATTTAAATAGATTTTTCTTTGCTCTTCTGTCACCCAATAACACTTTAAACCCAGAAATAATTTTATGGATATGTTTGAATCATGATATATGGGATACCAGATTGAGGTTAATGTATACTCTAGAGCTCTGCATGTCTGGAAAAGGCGATTTTATTTCATTTCATTCTGGTTGTCCAAAAGCATTTTTTTTAGTGAAACTGACATTTAATGTTGTAATGTTATATCTGATCAATGAAGCTCTTATTTATATCAAGGGCTTTCATGCTGAGAAAATAAAAGTACAATCTACATCTCCTCCTCTCTTATCAGGGCATATTTTCCAGGAATGACTTTCCATATTAATCAATTTAAAAGTTTACTGGAATGAGTGAATGAATGAATGAATGAATATATAATGCCTTAGTACTTCGCAGGTTGACTGCAAAGTAAAAATGTCAGGATCAACTCCTATCCCTTCACCAATACTGTTCTTGCTAAATTTTTTCATGCTAAATCCATTCAAGCAAACTTAGTCCTCAGTTTACTTAATCATTCCAACAGCATCACATAAAGGTGACATTTTTCTTAATCCTTGAAATTTATCCTTTCTTCGCTTCATGATATTAGCCATTTACCTGTTTGTCTGTTCTTTGTCTGTCACCTTTTTATACCGTCTTTGTAATACGGACATGTAAATACCTGTGGAACAAGGCTAATTTCAATACTCTTACCTAATCTCCCACCCTGCATTCTTCTTCAAATTGATTTTATCCCACTCTCTAACTGTAAATGTCCTCATTATGCTGATAACTCACTTCATTATATATACACCTCCAAATTCTTTTCTGAAGTCCAAAATCGCAGATTCAAGATCTAATTACTTTGCATCGATACTGAGATTTCTCACAACCATCTTTAACTACACATCTTCAGAAATAAAAGTTTACCTTTCTCCATCAAAATTTTTCCTCCCCTATTAATACTCGTATCTTTAAATTGTACACCTGTATCCTCATGTGCTCAAGAAAAAAAAAACTTGCAATCATCCTAGAAATCTATTCTTCAAATCATATACACACGTTTTATTCATTCCACACCTCTAACATGTCTGCGTTTTATTGCCTGTAATAAAACCTGTCATCTTTATTACCTGCAATCCTACACAACCGCATCATCTTTTACCTAAATTCCAAAAATTCCTTCTAGTCATCTTTTTGCTGCTATTCAAATATTCTTGTTTTGTTTTGGTTTTTTGTGTTTTGCGGGCCTCTCACTGTTGCGGCCTCTCCCATTGCGGAGCACAGGCTCCGGACGCTAAGGCCCAACGGCCATGGCCCACGGGCCTAGCCGCTCCCTGGCACGTGGGATCCTCCCGGACCAGGGCACGAACCCGTGTCCCCTGCATCGGCAGGCGGACTCTCAACCACTGCACCACCAGGGAAGCCCTCAAATATTCTTTATAGTTCCCAATAAAAGCAAAGATCAATTAGATTTTTTAACCATTATAACTCAAGTACCTATTCTAAAACTTAAATATTTTTGACGGATGAATGAAGCCATCTAATTAAAACATTACTTAAAATTCCTTTTCATGAAATGTTGTTAGTGACAAAAAAGTGTTGTATTAGTGAGCATAATTCAATTTATACATGTACTTTTTAATTTCCTGCCCATGGGTGGCTTTCACTATTTAATATTTCTTTCAATTTGATAGCAATACACCTGCACCTTGCTTTGGAAAAAAGAGAAGCACTCCTAGGAGTTTGATGCATTGGATGCTGAAGTCCTGCCATTCCCTACTGCACAAAACAAGGTAAGCAGCTTACCCTCTACTGCCTCATCAGCAAGAAGTGGGTAGAAGGAGGCAAGAGGAAGGAAGCAGCGGGAGTGTACAATCTCTGTGGTGGATTGGTTTCTTGTAAATAAGTCCTTATTTCTTCCTCGCCATATTATTATACATGCTCACTGGAGCCAGAGTATGCTCTCTCGCCTCCTGCGTATCAGGTGTAGCCAAATGACTTCTTTTGGCCAAGCCAATGGTACGTGAGTGGAAGTGACAATGTGCCAGTGTCAAGACAAAGATTTAGGGATCTTTGCGTGTTTCTACACACCCTTTCTCGGCATTGCTGTGCCATGAGAAGAACCTTCTTGTGGTAGCTGAAGTGACAGATGAATGAACCAGACCTCTCGTTTAATGTGAGGACAATAAAATTATGTACAAATATTTGCAAATCAATTCACATAACTTAATTTCTCTTGGTACTGCCCACAACTACCTACATTTTACCAGCTTGTCCCAAATGTAGTAATAACTCATTTTACTTTAGTTTTATATATGTATATAATAGCTGTACCACTGGTATGCAACTAGCAGCAATGCATGACATAGTATATATAAAAAAAATCATAGTTATAGAAAAAAATAAGTTGTCTAATTTACTTACTTTGGTCTCTTTATGACTTTTATTTGTACATTTTATTACTGCAATACAGACAAAATTGAAGACCAGGATTGGACTGTGGTAAATTCAACAATGTAATGTCACTTATTGCCCATATGGTTTCTGGTGAGAATTATTCTCAACATCATGCTCTATCAAGCTATAACATCAATTATTGTAAAAATCCTTTTTACACACATATGAAAATACAATATCATGAGTCTAAAATGTTTCTGACACAATTTCATAAGAGGCAGAGACTTTTATAATGTCACTCTCCCCTGCACTGAAAGTCACAGCATTAAAATTGGTGATTTTGCCATATTCTGCCTTCTATGTTAAACAGTTTGTTTTCACATCCAAAAGGATTCTTGAGAAAAAGTATTTTTTCTCTATTTTTTAATTTAGTTTTTAGTTCTAGAATGGCAACTAAGGCTTATATAGGAAGGATGGGGTCTGGATATGGTAAAGAATTTAAGAATAGAAGACATAGAGGAGTTTTGTTATGATAAATAAAGGAAAAAGGAAAAAAGGTTAAGTGGAACTTTGCTTTAAATGTGAGACAAGTGTAGGTTCAAAAACAAGAAACGTGATAAGAAAGGAGTTGGAGGATCAAGCTACAGTAAACTCAGTGAGTGAAGTTTGTGAAGCGGTGTGAGATGAGTGCCAAATAATCTTCGACTACAGAATTATGGCAACATTTCATAAGTTAACTTTTTAAAATTTATTTGCCAGTGAAAAGCCTACCTTTTGCATATTCCCATCTATCACAAAGATTTTTCCACTGATACTTTCTGAAATTTATATTATTTAGAATTCTATTATAATATTGAATAAATTTTGACACTATATTTTCCCTTTCTCCCTTAGAGATTCTGGTAGTCCAGCACCCCACTTTCTAACCCCTGAGTGAGAACTGCTGATAATAGGAGCTTATCTCTTACTATATGCAGAAGAGGAGAGAGAGGAGTTTTTGAATCAAGAAGCAGGGGTACAATTTCTATTAACTTTAAGACTGTATTTTCTTGTCATTTTCTGGCATCCATAAACTGTATATTCAAATCTAATCTGTATAGCTGAAATTAGTGAAAATTTCTTCTAAATTTTAGCAATAAATTTACTGCCAGATGTAATCTTTATTATTGAAAGAAGTTGTTTTTTTGTTTTTTATTTCTGTTTCATGTATCTTAAAGAGACAGTAGAAATTATTTTGGTAATATGAGAAACACACCATTTTCAATATGATATATTATTTTTAAAGACACTTTAAAATAGGACTTACACTTTAAAAGCAGACATAAAAGATGCTGTACAACAATTAATCTTCTTTTCTCTGCCTTGTTAATTACTGAAAAAAGGTGATAAAGAATTAACAATAAATGTAGATTTTTAATTTTTTATTTTAATGTAACATTCAATTTATAAATAATCATTTGTAAATTCATAAACATTTTTAATTGCATATATATTTAGGGCCAAAATAAATTTTAGAATAATTTTAAGAGAATATTTATATTTACATTTAGAATCTTGCATCAAAATCTAATTTAGAGATAACTATACCTATTTTCCTCAATTTTTTATATTTACATATTTAAGCACTGTTATGGACTGAATTCTGAATTCTATTCCCCTTTAATCATATATTGAAACCCTTACCCCAATGCCTTAGAATGTGACTATATTTAGAGATAAGGCCTTAAAGAATTAATAAAGTGAAAATGAAGCCTTTAGGGTGGGACGTAATCCAATCTGGCCATACAGAGGGCCACCTGGGATGTAGCACACAGAGAGAAGAGAACATGTGAGGACACAGTAAGATGGTGGCCACCTCCAAGCCAAGGACAGAGGCCTCAGAGGAAAACATACATGAAAACACCCTAATCCTGGACTTTTATTCTCCAGAGGTGTGGGAAAATAAATTTCTGTCCTGTAAGTCACACAGTCTGTGCCATTTTGTTATGGCCGCTCCTGTTAACTAATACAAGTATTATTCAGCAAATAAAGCTTCAGAACTCTACATAAAAATTCATTTTCCATTTGCTGCTAAAATTTCAACTTCAGAGCATGGCAAAAAAGGGGCTATTTATAATATTTTATGATTATTAACTATATGAAAGTTATCATTGCCCCTTAACTTCACCAACATTTTGTAGAGGGTTTTTTGTTTTGTTTTGTTTTTTACATTTTTTGCCTGTTGTTGTGTGATGGTCCTGAGTTTTAAATTTCCTCTCCACTTGTTATCAGTAAAGTCAATCATCACTTCATATATTTATTTTCCATTTGGATTGCAAAATACTTATTCAAATGTTTTGCCTATTTTTTTCACTGGGTTTCCTATTTTTTTTCCTTATACATATTCTTTGGTTAACTATTACTTTGTTGATTATATTTGTGACCTATATCTTCTCTGACTTTGGATTTTAGCCCTGTTTTGAAATTTTCTGATGGCCATAGTCCAGTTTTATAGCACTTGATTTCTATACTTTCTACCTCCTTTTCTTTTGTTAGTAGGTTATCTAGGACTTCCAGTACAATGCTGAAAAGCAGTGTTGAGAGGCAACATCCTTGCCTTGTTCCTGAACTTACAGGATAGATTCAAATTTCTCAGTGGTAAGTATGCTGTTAGCTGTAGGGTTTCTGTAGATATTATTTATCAAGTTCAGGAAGTTTCCCTCTATTCCTAGTTATTGAGAGTTTTTGCCATGAGTGGGTGCTGGATTTTGTCAAATGTTTTGCTGCATCTATTGATAGGATCATGTGATTTTCTTTGTTAGTTTTCTGATTTGATGGATTACATTAGCTGTTTTGTTTTGTTTTTTTTTGGTATGCGTTGGGTCTTTGCTGCTGCGCATGGGCTTTCCTCTAGTTGTGGCGAGCAAGGGCTGCTCTTCGTTGAGGTGCGCAGGCTTCTTGCGGCGGTGGCTTCTTTTGTTGTGGAGCATGGGCTCTAGGCGCACGGGCTTCGGTAGTTGCAGCATGTGGGCTCAGTAGTTGCAGCACCTGGGCCCTAGAGCACATGGGCTTCAGTAGTTGCGGTGCATGGGCTTCAGTAGTTGTGGCACACAGGGCTAATTGCTCTACTAAGCCTCCATGGGCATGTGGGATCTTCCTGGACCAGGGATTGAACCCGTGTCCCCTGCATTGGCAGGTGGATTCTTAACCACTGAGCCGCCAGAGAAGTCCACATTAGTTGATTTTTGAATGCTAAACCAGCCTCGCATACCTGGGATAAATCTCCTTTGGTCGTGATGTATAATTCTTCTTAAACTTTGTTTAGTTCTATTAGCTAATACTCTGTTGAGGAATTTTGCATCTATATTTGCGAAAGAGACTGGACTATAGTTTTCTTTTCTTTTAATGCCTTTATTTTGTTTTGGTGTTAGGGCAATGCAATGAAATACGAGGCATTTCCTCTGCTTGGTAGATTTTACCACTGAACCCTCTTAGGTTTGGGACTTTCTGTTTTGAAATGTTATTAATGATGAATTCAAGTTTTTAAATAGATATAGGCCTATTCACATTATATATTTCTTCTTGTGTGATTTTTGGAAGAATTTCTTATTTCTCTTGTCCATTCGTTCTTGCACAATGTCTAATTTACCCATTAGAGTCTGTAGCACATGAATCATAGCTTGCTTTTTAATTCTGACTTAATGAACATTTTAAATTCCTGGTCTGATAGTGTCAAAATTCCTGCCATAGCTGAGTCTGGCTCTCCTCCTTGCTCTATCTCTTCATACTTCTTTGCCTTGTACTATGTCTTGTAATTTTTTAATTGATAGTTGAATGTGACCTACAAGAACTATTCTGAATAGGCCTTTTGTAATATGGTGTTAAGATGTAGTGGGAAGGGAGGCATTCCATAGCCCTGAATTAGGTCTCAGCCTTTTTGTGAGCCTGTGCCTCTAGACTGTGAATTTCACACATGCTTTTCTGTTTTATCTCCCCCTCCTCCCTAGGTGGGGAGGATGGCTAACATGGCTGAATTTAAATATTTTCCTCCTTTTAGATGAAAGTCTAGATGGGGCTGGAGTTGGGTATTTCCCTTCCCCCAGGTCAGTGAGTTCTGGTAACACAGATTTTGGAGGGCAGAACTTGTTATGAACAGAATGTTGTTATTTCAAAATGGCTGCTTTTCCCTGTCTCCTGCTGGAATCAGGAGGGGACTTTTCTTCAGTCTTCATAGTGAGAAGCCCATAGTAGGGCTACTGAATGTCAAAGTCACAAAGAAAGGTGTGGGGATCCACTAAGACTCGGCTCTCCTGAAATTTTTAATTCTCGAACTTGTTTGCATTAAGCCTCCAGAAATTCATCAATTACAGTTCAGGTATTCTTACTTTGTTACTGGTTCTCTCAGAGGTTTTAGTTCTTGGATTTCTGCTCAGGTAAATTGTGATTCTCTGTACTCTCCTGTTGATGTCTCTAATTTTGTGAGTTTGTGTTTGCCTGTGACCTCATTTCTCCTATGTAGCTAAGAGTTGTTGCTTTTTCAGTTTGTTAAGATCTTTACTTGTCCTTAGGTTGAAGTGGTAACTTTCAAGCTACTTAACAGAAGTCTCCTCTTTCTTCCATTTTTGCCATTGATTTAATTGACTGCTCCAACATCTGGCAGCTCAGCACACTCTCTCCAACTCAGCTGGGTTTCCGACAAATTGGTGCTGTGAGCAGGGAAGCTGATTAAACACAATGCCATTTGGAAAGAGCTAAAGCCTGAATATCCCTTTGGGATATCACCTTTGGGAGTTGTTAGTGGAGTCCATGGAGCATGCTAGAAGGGTGCTAGCAAATCATCTGCAAGAATCTGAGGGTTCCAGGGGGCACTTAATGAAGAGGCCTTGGGAAGTGCTAGCAGAGACTATGGGACACTCCACCAGCCATACCAATGGGTCTTGGGGATTGCTAGCAGAAGCCATGGGGGCATTCTTGGAAGATGCTAGAGGATTGTTTTTATAAGCTTTTCAGTTCTGAGGGGGACCACTGGTCTTTCTCATTAGCCCCTGACTCTCCAGCTGAGCTTGTCCAGTTAGGTCTAATTAGAGATCCCACATAGGGGTTCAGCAAAAACAAGTGAAGCAGTTTCCTAACCACTGCTTAGACCCCTCCACCAATGTGGTCAGAGACAGCCAGAGGGGCTCTTACAAGCTGAGCAACTCTAAGCAGTAGCTGTCGCTGAAGCTGATAAATACCTTGCAGTTTAGCAAGATGTTGAAACATCAGGAGAAAAACAAAAAAAGAGTGTACAGCCTTTTGGTTTACTTTGCTTAGCATCCTGAAGAGACCTTAGAGCTTTAGTTGGATCTCTCTGGAAGCCTGTCTCTGCTCTAACCAGCCTGCCCTACACTGTTCAATGGGAGTCCCAGCTAAGAAACAGCTGTGCACCCAACAGGGCTGTTCTACTTCACTCTCCCTTCCACTCTCCTGCCCCAAAAAAGTTGTAGCCAAATCCTGTCAGATGACCTTAAAAATGGAAAATTAATGAAAAGAAAATTGCACTTCTTGGGCCTCTTAGATACCGGGCCACAAGTGACTGCTTTCCCTGGCACCAAAATGAGGGAAAAACAGATAATGGTCTCTGGGTCTGAGGCCACCACCACTGGGACCTTTACCAAGACTGACTATGGGTGGGCTCTTCTGGATGCTACAAATAATTGTCAAGGTCCCTATATCTAAATATATTATTGGTATGGATGTACTGTCTATGTACACTCCTGCTAGCTCTTTGTCCCAGCCCTAACGTAAGCGCTACAGTTAGAACCATTATAAAGGGGCGTGTGGAAGACTGCGAACCTACCTGACTCACTGACTATAGTCCATAGGCTGCATTTTACTGGAGCCACTGGCAAGCATCCGACTGACATATAAAAGAAGCCCCCCACCACCCCCGGCCCCGTGGAGATGAGGTATTTGAGTAAAAATCAGTTCGGCTCCTTGTAAGGTTTCTGTTCCCCATAAAAATGCTCACCAGAGAGGCCCCCAAGCTGACAAGGAAAAACATAAGCAGTGAGCAGATCACGCTCGCCAAATAAATGCAGGGACTGAAGTGTTGTTCTCCACCCCAGAACAAACAGATATTCGAACAGACGGATTCATGAGAAGACAGCCCATGGAAATTCAGATAGCATCTTAGACTGGGCTTGCACACGTGGACTGCCACTGTCCTCAGAAACAGCATGGAGTAGCTATCCTTGCTGCCAGACCCTGGCCAGGCTAAATACAATGCCCAGGGGTAGATGCCACGAGACCATGCACCAGGATATTCTTGGGAGGTAGATCACATTGAGCCTCCTGCCCCATCCAAAAGGCTTCACTTGGTCCTGAGTGCAGTTGAGGACCAAATGGCCACATTGTCCAAGCCCTACAAGACTTCGTTTCCTGTTGGGGTTTCCTATGTATACTGCATCCAAAAGCAGGCCCAGATTTGCAGCCCAAGCTACAGATCAATGGGTTCAGTCATTGGACGTACCACAGACTCTCCATGATCCACATCACCCCCAAGCTACGGTGATTAAAGGACATGCTTTAATGGACAATTAAAGGACAGAGTTTAGTGACGATGGGAGAGCTCGTTTCTGAGATTAGGTTATACAAAAGTTTCCGTCTGCTCTCCCTCTCTTGCTCTCTTGTTTGCTGGCTCTGTGGGAAAGCCAGCTGACATGTTGTGAGATGTGCTATACAGAAAGGCTACATTGGCAAGGAATTGGAGGAGTTAAATCAACAGTCAATGAAAGACTGAGGACCTCAGTCCAACAGACACTGAGAAATTGAATCTTGCCAAACCCACATGAATGAGGTTAGAGGATTATCCCCCCCATCAAGCCTCAGATAAAACCTTGTGCAAGAGTCATCCAACTAAACTGCACCCAGTTTACTAAGTCTCAGAAACTGTAACATAATACCGTTTCTTTTAGGTAACTAAATTTGGTGGTAATTCATTACACAGCAACAGGTAAAAAAATACAAACATAGGACTTCCCTGGTGGCACAGTGGTTAAGAATCCTCCTGCCAGTGCAGGGGACATGGGTTTGATCCCTGGTCCAGGAAGATCCCACATGCCGCGGAGCAACTAAGCCCGTGCACCACTACTGAGCCTGCACTCTAGAGCCCGCGAGCCACAACTACTGAAGCCTGCGCACCCAGAGCCCGTGCTCTGCAACAAGAGAAGCCACCACAATGAGAAGCCCGCGCACCGCAACGAAGAGTAGCCCCTGCTTGCCGCAACTAAAGAAAGCCCGCACGCAGCAACGAAGACCCAATGCAGCCAAAAATAAATAAATAAACTTATTTAAAAAAACCCATAAAAGTACAAGAAAGAAAATTGCAGGAAATCTCAAATGTGCTAAATATAACAGCACATAGATGCAACAGTGCTAAATATAATAGTGAATAAGAGAAATTGTGCAGAAAAATACTGCAGCATAATCACAGTAATGTGTTTTACATTAGAGAACTGAACAACATGATTTACCATAAAAAAACCAATTCAAAATGAAAAAAATGATCACTATGACATAGAAGTATCTAATAAAATTCAACAGCTGCTGTAGGTAACATGATAAACTGCTAATAAACATTATTAAATTAACAGAGGAATTTACAAAAATCTTACAGCAAGCATTATATTGAATGGTAAAAGTATTTATTTTAAGAATGTTAAAGTATTTAAGATCAGAAACAAAACATATATGTCAATTAGCTAGTCAACATTTTACTTGAGGATTTAGCCAGCAAAGTAAAAGAAATTAAAAGAAATAAAATTAGTAGATGATTGGAAAGAAGAAATAAAAGTGTGATTATTTTCTAACTGCAAAAGATTGGTTTATTCAACTACATTGAACTTTAAAATATTCGTTTATAAAAATTACCAAAAAGTGAGTGAAATGCTTGAAGTCACAGACTAGAGAAATATGCCAAACACATAATTAGCTAAAAGTATGTATGGATCATATACAGATTCAATTCAATAATAAAAAGGAAAATCAGAAGGAAAATTGGCAAAAATATACAAATAGGCACTTTGTAAAGGAAGACATACAAATGGCACATAATGTGCAATACCACTTACCTCACTGTTTTTCAGGAAAATGTAAATTAAACTCACAATAGTATGTCATTTCACACCAACCAGATTTACAAAAATTAAAAGTCAGACAATATTTTGGGTTGTAGATGACGTGAAGTAATATGAATGCCAAACTGTGATAGTATAAACTAGCAAAACTAACTTTGAAAATAAATTACATTACTACTAAAGTTGACAAATCAAGACAGCAATTGCATTCCATAGCACTAGGAAACAAACAGTAGAATATTCCTCAGAGCATTCTTCTTCATACCAAAGTATAGGATTCAGCCTATATGATTCCTAACACTAGTGTGGCTAAAATCATTATATGCACACAATGGAATATTCCACTCTAATCAAAAGGAATTCTGTGAGATACATCCACTTGGATGAATGTCCTAATCATGTAATTGAATCACAGATGAATTCCTCCAGTAAAGTCCAAAAACAGGAAAAACTAAGTAATGTATACCTGTGGACACAAATAGTTAAGACTTATTAGTAAAAACAAGAGAACACAAATTTCAGGGGTTAAGAAAAAGGTCTGCATTGAGGGGCACACTTGAAGCTCTTAAAATACTGATAATATTTTGTCTCTTAGTCTAATAATGTATAGAAGGATATATATGTTATTATTATTCTTTAAACTATATGCATATATTTTAGTATATACATTTCACAATAAGAACTTTTACAAACTTTTAAATGAGTTTTTAACTTTATGAAGTTTTGAAAGTATTTACCTCATTTTTATTCAAAATCATCTGTTGTCAGGCTCCAAAAAAGTATTTTCTAGCAAAAACATCTACTTTCAAATCGTTGCTTTTGAAATGAGTAACATCTTCACCATCTCTGATGAAACAGAAATGCCAAACTGAGATTTTACTGAAGGCATTCTTCACCTTATGAGATATGTCACATAGTATCTTTTAAACTATTTTTGAAGTTGTTTTGTGAACTCATTACTTCAAAGAAGATTATTCTCTATTCTTTACAGGATCCAGAGGGATCTAGATTTATTCTTTGTTAAAAAGGAAAATACAGGTATTCACATCATGTTAATATCACAAATGCAAGAAATACAGGTTCAGAAAGAGAAGAAAAATGCAGTTTCTTTGGGTTTTCAACTTACCCCTCTGAAAGCCATGTCAAAATGTTCTGCTACCAACTAAACTCTGTGTGTGTGCGTACAGTTGAGATCTAGAAACTGCTCTAGTGTAATCAGAATGCTAACTCAGGAATTACGGAAGCAATAATTGTAACTACTTAGTAACATTTAAAAGCCAACTGATTTGCCTAAAATATTTTTGCCCAAATTATTAGTAAAAGAGTCTGTGTAAAAACAAACACACAAGGAATTTTAAATGAATTCATTTAAATCAGTTTACTCCATGTCAATTCATTCATAGCAATGTCTACAATTATTTCTCTCACTGTTCAGCTGAAAAACAGTATTTTGAAGTTAGTTATAAACATTTAGACAGACTTTCAAATATATACATCAACTATTTTCTTTAAAATAGTTCTTCATGTGGGTGGCATTCACATTTCTAAGTTCAATGCAAGATCATAGGTAAATTAAGAAAAGTGGTTATGCAAATATGCTTCTGGGTGATACATAGTAGAGGAATAGGTAATCGCTTATTGTTTTCTCAAATTATTTGAGGTATTTAATTACATTATAATGCTTTTACAGGTTTTAAAATAAAAACAAACAAACAAAAAGACAAATGTACATCCACGTCAAGATTAAGATGAGAAGTGGCTGCATCTCTTCTGAGAACCTAACAAACCATTTATTATTTTTAAGTGCCTTATCCAAATCTTTACACACTATGGCTAATTCCAAATGTTTCAATCTGACTGTGTTCAATTGGTTGGAGCATCGTGTTAAAAAAGATTCATGATTTTAACTCCATAAATGTGTCCTCTTTTTCTTACTATTCTTCATTCACATGGTGAAAACAACAACAAAGCAGCCAATTGATATGTGTGTGTGTGTGTGTGTGTGTGTGTGTGTGTGTTTATATATATATATATGTAATCACGAGTGCAAACAAGTTCTAATGTTTCCGTGTTCCTCAAAACAATTACAAAAAGGTACGAATTATAAATGGTACCTGAAAATGCACCAAACCATTGTGGGGATGAGATTGGCAGGTCTTTGCTAAAAGATTAGAAAATGAAATGTACATAATAGGAATAACTTATTTTATTGACAAACTGCTAAAGAAGTCTATAATGTTTTCCTTAAATATATGAAAAAAAATGTAAGGTTGATGTCTGGTGTTTAATATTGAGTCTATCCCAAATTCTTAGCTATTTATTTACATAAAAATATGAGGAAATGGCAGACATACTTATTACCATGAGCCCAATGTTACAGGGATAATCTAATACTATAGTTTGATAGGAAATGTCTATAACAATGAGGCAAATGTATCAGAATCAAGAAAAATTTTAAATGCTTCACCATGTAAAATTGTCAAGTCTAACTTTATAAAATAACAACTTGGCTCTGGACTGGGCATTTTTCTGAACACCTCATAAGGATCAGTGTTGAGGCAACAGCATTTGCTTGTTCCTGTCACCAATATATTGGTTTTCAACATGCATTCAGAGACAAGACGGTTCAAAATAATTGGTATGGAAGTAATGTGAAGTAGAATTGTCATAGTGTATCTCTACTGTATTCTTCTTTATGATATCATGAAGAAGGTACTGATTGATAAATGAGAAACTTAAAGCACAGAGAAGTCCGTAAATTGTCAAAGGCCACACAGGTACAAAATAAGAGACAGGATTCTAAGCCTGCAAGTCAGCCTCCAGAACTCACACTATTCTAAAGTCCTCAAATAAGTCTTTTGAAATAATTTGAAGAGTAGGGAAACCTCATTTTCATGTTTCAGTAGAAGAAGGAAGAATGTAACTTTGAAATGTATCCACTATATCAGCCATAAAATCTTCAGAAAACTAGAAGCTTCAAAAGGTAAGAAGACAGTGTTTATCAAACAGTAAAACAAAGGAAAAGGAAATAGAGTGAGAAAGGATGAAAGAATGAGATAATATTGTAAATAGATCATATAGGAAAAGTTTATGATGATAAAGATGCAATATAACATGAGTTAATATATGGAAAACATTTAGTAAAACACCTAGCACAAAGACAGTATGCCAGTAAACGTTAGCTACTATAATTTGTATAAATCCCGTGTCTCTAAAGAAAGCAAATCTGATCCAGACTTTGTTGTTGTTATTTGTTCGTTTATTTTTGTTTTCAAATTGGCAGAGTACAGATTGACAATTCTTGTCCTCTATGACAGCCAACACCACTTTTCCTATCTGAATCCTGAGAGCAGGTTTATGTTCATGACTCCACTTTTAATAGTAATTTCTAACAGCCATTTTGTAATTAATAGATGGTGAATTTTTCTTTTCTAAACTGTCTTTTTCAATGATTCTTAAGTTAATGGAATCGTGACCAATTTGATTTAAAGATTCACTGCAAATATGATCTTATCTTTTTTCATCCCCTCATTTCCAGTTCTTTACTTGTAAATATCCCTCACTTTTTTTTTTTTTACTTATTTGATGCATATATATTGAGCACTTACCAAAAGCCAGGAATGTTGTATTATTTTCCTTGCTATGTGTTAGACTATGTTCTGGCATTGGATATTGATGGAAAACAGTATATCTGAATTGAAAAGGAGATTCTGGATGCAAATGGAAAAATTCAGAATAATCTAAGGGAAGGAAAACTGAGAAAGATAATGAAACTCAGACATATCCCGTCAAATATTTTCATTTATAAGAAATAAAAATAAGGGGAGAAACAAACCACATTTTAATAAGAATAAATATCAAAATGGCTTCACAAGTGTCTTCACAAATAAATGAGAAATGTGAAGCAATATCTACAAAGTATGTTTGGGGAAAATTTTGTGACTTAAGGATACTCTGACTTGTCAAGTTGTCATTCACAAACACTTGTCATTTAAAATAAAGTCGTCTTAGATATTCAAGATTTCAAGAAAACACAATTCAAGTGACTTCTAAAAACTTTTGTTAACTGAATATTTTTCAATCTACTTGAGGGAAAAATCAAAATTAGTACCTTAAGAATGCAAAAGAAATCACTGTATAAAAGCAATTAAAAAGAAAACTAAATCTAGAAAAATATTTTTCATCTGGTTAGAAATCTGAATGTAAATGTCAATAAATACCACTGACTGAATTAATGTGAATGAAAAATCCACATTATAGTAATAATGATAGAGACATACTAAACAGGAGCAGAAAATGATATCACCAATGATAAAGTATTACTAACATATTCATGTAATATTGGCACCAATTAAATGATACATATTTTATCTTAATTTAAAAATTACAAAGCACAGTTAAAGGAAATTTTTCAAATTTTTAATCACTGATAAAAATTTAAATAGGTTAAATAATTTTCAAAACACTGGAAAAGAAAAGAGCAAAGCATATTATGATCCTTACACCAAAGGAGTAAAAAGAGAAAATGTGTAAAAATAAAATTTTAAATATGTTTCACAAGACTCATACATGAAGCAGAAACTAACACACCATTTTAAAGCAATTATACTCCAGTAAAGATGTTAAAAAAAAGAATCATATATGAGTTATATCAATGAGTATAGATAGTTTAATATCTCCCATTTAAAATATTCACTTAGGAAATTAAGAAAACCACTGACAGAACAATTGAAAAAATAAACTGTTAAAAATAACCAGAAAAGACCAGCAACATATGAGGAATTGTTAAATTCCCTACTAATTAAAGAAATGCAGGGCTTCCCTGGTGGTGCAGTGGTTGAGAGTCTGCCTGCCGATGGAGGGTCCCACATGCCATGGAGCAGCTGGGCCCATGAGCCATGGCCGCTGGGCCTGTGTGTCCGGAGCCTGTGCTCCGCAGCGGAAGAGGCCACAACTGTGAGAGGCCCGCGTACCGCAAAAAAAAAAAGAAATGCAAATTACAATAGCAAGGAAACACTATTTTCGATTGTCTAGTTGAAAGGCTGTATGTTTAAATACTATCTAATTATTTGATGTGATGTTTTCTACATATTACATTATTACCTATTACAGACAGGTAACATTTTCTCTACAGAAAATAACTGTAATCTGTACAAAGAGCAGAATTGTATTCATGTGTTCAAAGAATGAAAACTTAAGCCATTTAGATCACACAGTTTCTACGTGGTGGCATTTGTATGCTTTTCATTATCTTACTTGCATCCTTTTGATAATTTCCAGATTTTAAAAATAAATGTTTCTTTTGAATCAAAGTAGCTTATATTAATTGTTATAAAAAATAAGAAGAAAATAACACCTTGAGATGATTAAAGTATAGTTTTCTAAGAAGCAGATGGCAAGGCTAATAGTAATTTATCTTTAGAACTTCATAACTAGCAACTTTCAGTCTATTATACAGAAGTGAATTTTATTTTTAATCTTTGATTCTCTAGATATACGGAAGAAAAAATGACCTTTACTTTTAAGGACATTACTAAACAGTATATTAATTCAATTTTACTGTAGCTCCAATTCTAACACTTCTACTTTGCATGTTTGTTATATGTCCCCTGTTTGTCCTACCACTTTGAAAAACAACCTGACAATCTCTTTTTCTCTTAAGAATATTGTATCATGTTGAAAGTATTGCACAAAGCTAAAATATTGCAAATGAGCTCAAACAAAGATCCCACTAAATTTAGAGCTTACTAAACTAAAGTTTTCAGTTGCAGGTGAATCAAACTCAAAACAAATGATCTTAAAGGCAAACAGTAAGAGAATGGGCTTATATAATCAAAACATATGGGTTTAGGCTGGTTTGAGATGCAGCAGGGTCCAGCTTAGTTGATGTCACCCATTATCCACCTATTGCTCTCACATTCTGCCATCTTTTAGCTCTGTTTTGTAATATGTAAGTTTGATTCTCCAGCAGGTTCCCTGTAGATGCCCCTGCCCAACACACACACACACACACACACACACACACACACACACACATACACAGGGGTTGCACAGTTTTTATATCCCCTAATCAAAGAAAAGTAGAGGCCCTCTTGCCATTCATTTTATTCTCCCAAATGGAAATCTGAGCCTGCCTGGGAATGTGCCCAACAAACCAATCACTGTACCCAAGGGCTGACTTGGGTCAAGTAACTCTGTATAAAGTTGTAACCACTTAACTACCAGTCCTACCAGAGTTATAGGAAGGAAGAAATGCCAAAATACAATTATAGTAGGGAGAAATATCATCCCTGAGAAATTTAGTCTTTTACTTATTCTTAGTGGCCAATACTCTAAAACAGGGGTCCCGGCTATTGTAAATAGAGATGCAACGAACATTGTGGTACATGACTCTTTTTGAATTATGGTTTTCTCAGGCTATATGCCCAGTAGTGGGATTGCTGGGTCATATGGTAGTCCTATTTTTAGTTTTTTAAGGAACCTCCATACTGTTTTCTCCATAGTGGCTGCATCAATTTACATTCCCACCAACAGTGCAAGAGGGTTCCCTTTTCTCCACACCCTCTCCAGCATTTATTGTTTGTAGATTTTTTGATGATGGCCATTCTGACTGGTGTGAGGTTAAAAAATAAATTAAAAATAAAAAAATAATACAATACAATACAATAAAACAGGAGTCCCCAACCTCCAGGCCGCAGACTGGTATCGTCTGTGGCCTGTTAGGAACCCGGCCGCACAGCAGGAGGTGAGCGGCGAGTGAGCGAAGCTACACCTGCCGCTCCCCATTGCTCGCAGTACCGCCTGAACCGTCCTCCTCGCCCACACTCTCCGTTCGTGGAAAAACTGTCTTCCACAAAACCAGTCCCTGGTGCCAAAATGGTTGGGGACTGCTGCTAAAAGGTCAAAACATGCATGTGACTTCATTTTTAAGACTGCCTTTGTCAAGAAACTTAGACTCTGCCTCTTGGACAGGGAGAAGAGATCAGTAGACACCTTTCTCCTAGCTCATCTTCCCCTTCCTATTGGATAAGCGTGGCAACATGTCCGAGGCGCACTTGTCGATTTTGCTGAAGTCACTACTTCATGATTATCCTGGATATTCCAGATGTTCTCTACCTCATTAACACATGTACTTCTCCCTGTTCCTCATCTAAGGACATGAGTTACTAAAGACAGGGACAAATAGTATCTTCTCTGATATATTTTGGTGTGGTGAGAAGAGATCTTATTGGTAAACTATGGATGGTTTATCACTAGTAGACCTTGTCTGTTGTCTACCATGAAGCATGAAGTTCCCACAAGGTCAGTTAGTAGCTCCCACCTGTGAGATCCCACGCCTAACCACCAAGAGGCACAGAGCTATAACTAAGTTAGTATATTTTGCTCTGTATACTTCACTTAGTGAATTATAATGGAAACTTAACCTAAGTTCTTACTAGTTTAGTGACTACTGTTCAGTGTCCAAAAAGCCCAAGAGATCATCAGTGTATACACAGTGATGCTTCTTGGTAATACTTTAGTTTCTAATCATTTCGTTTATCACATCCTCAGAGTCTGAGACAGTAAAAACAGTAACATAACCGTTCATTTTTAACACATACAGAAAATAATAATCTTATCAGTGGCAGATTCACTGATGATATCCTCTTTCTCTGATGGACAGCTCAATATAGCTCTCCTTCAAGGAACCAACTTTTATCATTTACTGTTCATCTTGAAGTCCTAAAAACACATCCATTAGAATAGAAATTTCCCTTCATAATTCCTTCAGAATTGGGGAATATGTGTTACTAGTATTTAGGGATTAGGGAATTTAAGAAAAATAGAATCTCTGGTGATCTCACATGTCTCCTAGGGCTTATATTTCCATAGTTTTACAAGTTGAATAGATCACTGAATGAATATAATTTGATACAGCTCATGAAAAACTATGCAGGAAAATATATACATCAAGATTTCCAGGTCTGAAAGAAATAAGTGTAAGCAAGAAAACCGGAGCAAGCCAAACTTCTAATCTAATCATAAGGAGGTTTACCATTCTAACTTGGACAGGCAGTATATTTAAAACATATGTCAGTCTTTTTAATTCTATCCAGTAGACAAAAAGTACTTTCTGATAAAGGTCATTAGATGAAGCATATTTTCCTAAGATGGAGCTCTAAAAATATTCTAGTTCATCAGTACAGTTGCTTTACACACCGCTGATTGTTTCGGTTAAGCTACTGGCATTTTAAAATCATTGATTAAACACCCATGGTGTGTTAAACAATTATGAGATATACAACTCTGATCCAGATATATTTAATTGCTGTTAGCAAGCCTTACTTAAAAATAAACATACATTTAAGAAAATACAACACCAATAAAACCAATGAACATATTCCAGAACTAGAATTAAATAACAAATAATTAATACTGAAAATTCAACAGAAACAGGAAAAGGAAAAATCCCTAATCTTGCTGGAATCTTTGTCACTGCCTGTCAAAAACAAAAGTGCGAACGCTTTGATGAGTCCCGTTAGTGCAATGCATGGATCAAAGTGTCAGACTGATCTGATCAAAGCGAACAAAATGAAGTGGTAATGTCATGCACCAGATTTGAAACCTCGGCAATGATGAGAGGTTCTCACAGGATAGAAGAGGGAAGCTTGGATTAGTGCACCTTGTTTGTACTGTGAAGGCATCAAAGTGGCAAATGTGCCTGGATCAAATGGGGCAGAATGCAATGGGTAATGGAACACTCACAGCTCACTAGAATTTAAGCAGAGATGTTGATGATGTGGTGGAGGCCGATGCACACATCCATCTGGCAGCTGGAAAGTAGAAAAGCAAAGCAAAAGGGGAAAAACAGAAACAATTTTCATCACTTGGAAGTTAGTTGGTTATGGCACAACCGAAGGATCAAACAGCATTTTCAATTGCATACGATGTGAACATTAAATCACTGTTTAAATCGGGCAATATGGTAATATTTTTTGTTTGTTTGTTGTTAATTGTGTTTCATGTATTCCTTATTCATTCTCAATAGTTCTAGCCTGCTTGTTAATTTCCAAAGTAGATTACCTTTGAGCTTTCATACATGTAAATCTTTATTTGCTAGAAATATTTTTGTGTGTGTCTTATCTCCTTGGAGTATATTACATGGGTAAAATTCATTTTACTGTAAAATTTCACTTACTGTGTTTGCAGGGATTTTGCATTCCTTGGGAATCAATTCCATTTGCAAGTTAAGTCTTAAGGCATCTGTCTAACTCATTTGATTCAATCTCTTTTTTCCCTCATTTAGGAGTTACCGTCCTTGTAATTAACAAATAAGCTTATTACTGGAATACTGAAATATTTAAAATATTCTCTAATATACAGCATGGTGATAATGTTTCAGATAAAAACATAGAAAGGTATTTAATTGTATTAACATTAAAATTAAATTAAATATTATGTCTATCATTATTATGACTAATACTAATAACTACAGAATGCAACTTCTATGTTTGAAGATGTGTATTAGTTGCTTTACATTTTTTCTTACTCATCCTTACAACAGTTCCATAAGTGAGTATTGCCATAATAGGATAAGGTTTTCTGGTAATATGGAGAAGAAGTAAATATATTTTTTTAAATAGAAGGGAAATCAATAATTGTGACCAAGAGGGCAGAGTTGTGTTGCTTGCTTACAATCCACCGTTTGTTCCTCACCTTTGCTTTGGCTGCCTCTCTACAGGAGGAGTAACCCAGCTGTTCCATTGAGTTTGGATGTGGTCCCGTGACTTGTTTTAGCCAATGGGATATTATCAGACATGACCAGCACAGAGATGTTAAGTGGGGTCATACGGTTTGGCTTTCACTCTTGCCTTTTCACCCTTCACTTTGAGAACAGTATGCTCCAGATAGCCACTGCTCCAAGAGAATGAGCAGATGAAGCAGACAGGAATCAAATGAGAAGCCTCAGTCAAATGAACAAATAAGCTAATCTCTAAACTGAGCCCAACAGAGCCATGACCTACCCACTGAATAACGAGCAACACAAATTGTCTACTAAATATTATGTGTTATTTTGGCAATAGGTCTCTAAAACAGCATTATGCCCATCCGTATGTACTCATAAAGAGGTCACAGGTCAAATAGGCACAATTCATTAATTTAATGCATTTATTCTTTTAAGCAGAGATCATAGTTGCTACCTAGGTATTATTACTTCCTCCACTATTGTCACCTCTCCTATTTTCCCCAAAAGCGCTTTGCACGGGTTACTAACTTGACAAATCTCTGTAGAATTTATTTAGAGACTGGTTCTCACAAGAGCAACAGGGGGTGGAAAAACCTACTGCCTATACCTCTTGAGTATTGATACAGAGTGACGCTGATTGTACATCTGTTCTCTCAGGTCTTTAGGAAATCTGTGTCTTGTTTTTTTAATCTTATATTTTTTTCTCTATTATTTCACATTGTTTTTGAAAGCAAATCTTTATAACAAAATTACCAAATAATTGTCTCTATATTGCTTATTTTTTTTATCATTTACAGTGTAGAGTTCAAATGTGGGCAGATGAATAAAGAGGCAGATTTATGTTTTAAATATGCTATTGATGTGTTTCAGTAAGTGAGGAAAATCTCTACTCATGATGAAGATATAGCGTTCTAAAACCTGATCCAAACAATGGTTCAACCCATTGCAACAAATCTCCTTCTTCAGTGATTAAAACTGATATTTGGGGTATATGAAGAAAACCAGAAAAAATTTAAAAATTTTTCCTCAACAATGAGCTGATTAGGGGATTTATAAAAGTTAGACATCTTAGGTATATAAACATTGTAGCATAAAACCAAATAGTGGTAAACACTGAAGTGAGGGAAGAACAAATTCTGTTTATTCTTTTGGATACTGTTTTATATTAACCTTAAGACCGTAAATTACAAGATAAAAATTAATTTTTTAAACTATTAATTCAAATGTCTGCAATACTTGAACTGTATTATAATTTGTTTATTAATAAAAATGATGAAACTTCCTTTAACAAAAAGTGACAATATTAGCATACATAATACTTTAATTGATAAATTTATTAGTGTAAACTATTAAACTCCTCCGAATATGTCTACTGATATTCTGACTTATACATATAACTGCACCAGGAAGTGCTCATAAAACTTAACCACGCAATAAAGATCAGCAGTTTGTTAAGACTCTTTGAAATAAGAAAACTTATAGTCCATAATATTAGATTATAACATTTATTAATTTAGTCACTCAATTTTGTACTAATTGTCCTGAAGAGCACTGGGCATTTTGTTAGTAAAAAGATAGCTCATGTTGCATAAATTTGGACATACCACAAGTGAAATTATATTCTCAAACCCAAATGACTGAAGTAACATTTAAGATGATATAATAGGATTATATCAATTTATAATTCCCATTCCACAAGATCACAGTTATGTATAGTGTATTTCAATTTTCAAGTGTTTTTTTCTTCATAAGTAATTAAAAATCAGTGTTCAAACCAACTTCAATATTAGACGGTTAGCTCATGATTAAAATTTATAAGAAAGATTTTTAAAAATCCATTACAATAAATTATATTTATTGTAATGTAAAATCTAACACAGTAGATTTATCCTCAAATATAAGTGAGGATTTTAGAGTATATTAAAAAAAGAGTGGTATTTTCTCACTTATACCAGAGTATCTATACACGTGTCCATAAGTACATATCTTACATACTTTAACTTTGTTGCTGTAACTATAACTTTAAATGCAACTATTTCCAATAAAATATACTTTAAAACTCATACATAATAGATAATTAGTAAAATTTGAATGGAACCTGAAATATGTGGGGCTATGTTCATAACGGTTTTTGTTTATGTTAGAAAAGAACCTTGTAATGTTAAAAAAAAAAAGTGTTTACCATGATTCATGATAAGTTAAGGCATGAATTTAGGAAAAAAACTTTTATTTTTCTATTTACATTTTGTTATTTCTTGGCATACACAGGGAATGTTTAAGCCACTATATTTAATTTATTTGAGGTTAATATTTTTTTTCTTAAAACATTGGAATAAACATTTTCTAAAAATATTATTATAGTTGGTTAAAACTACTGAAATTAATGTTATATAATATATAAAATTGATAGTATATATTATTTGATACAAATTATTTCAACAGCAGTCTTAACATGTAGTTTTTAAACTTCCAGAAACATGTAAAAATTGAATAAGGTATACCCTAGTAAATTTCTACATCCATTCCTTCACATATTTATTTATTTCCCTCTCATTAATTTTGTATTGAGTGCCCATAATGAAATGTGTACTTATGAAATGAAAAGAGCATCTATACAAAGCCAGATAGATGCTTTCAATTTGAACTTCAGTTTGATCATCTGTAAACATGTGAAATGTGAGAGCTCACTCTTTCCTCTAAAGATGAGATAAGTTATATCAAAGGATTTAGCAGAATACAAAACATGTGGTAGGCATCTGCAGGAATTTAGTATTTATTAATCATTATTATTTGTCTCTGCAAAGTCCCACTATTTTCTCTGGCCTATTGGAGTTGCTTTTACAAGTGTACTTTCTGTAGAAAATGGCTTAATATTGGTAGCCCAGATTCCTATGGGAATTTAATTAAACTCATAGGCATTGGGCTTGGTTGAACTAGTCATATGAACACAAATTTTAAAAAAAAGCTACTATGAAATTCAGACAAACATATGTTTGCCATTGAATCTGTTAAAATCCTTAGATATTTGAGGGCAACTTGTCTCAGTCTATTGAAGTAACTGTCGGGATTTATAAGTTTGATGTTTGGAGACGCTGGGCATTCACATCTATCACATTCACTGCCTCAGAGTAACATCGTAAGATAATGTAAGATAATACAGTGTTATATGTCAATTATATCTCAATAAAACTAGAAAATATTAAGAAGTAAAAATGAAAAAAGTAAAAGAAGAAAAAAGGACTCTTGTAAAGCCAGATGTCAAGGGGAATAATAAAGCTTGCTCCGTAATTCAGCTGGCTGTCTCTGATGATACTTTTATTCAACAAATACTTACACCATAGGGAATTACACTTTTGTGTATTATCTACAGCCTTGCTACTTAGAAACCTAAAGTTAGCTTTTCCTTCATTTATGTGTGATTACAAATATAAACCAGGCAGCCATGACCCTAAAAGCAAAAATTAAATCTAGTATTCATCCTCTTTGAAATTTACAGTGAAAATATTTTGGAGAGCACAGAGCTTTCTTTTCTTATTAATCTTTCAAAACTGAGCAGTATCTATGTCTATTAAATGATTTTCATTATACTTCTTTAAAATATCAGTCCTGTATTTTATGCCTATGAGGGTTCAATCACCTGGTCAAGGCAATCATTTTGCTTTATGTCTGTTGTAGTTTTTACGTGTGGAAAGCTTCTGGTATTATTTGTTGAAGTGGCCATTTGTTGGAATGAATACCAAACTGTTGCTTTTACAGGATCAATTTCCTTTATAATTGCTACTAGCATTTACAGTCATCTCTGAAACTGCACCTAGAAAATTGGCTGATAGATTCGTATGCAGAATAATCAAAAGAGCTACTGGAGATAATGACATTTCTTTATAGGGAATTGCTTGAGAAGATTTTCCCTTTTAGCAAGATGACTACCACATATGGTTAGAAAGTTTAGAAAGGGTTTTCCTTCTCTTTTTGGCCTAAGGCAAAACTATAAGCTCAAATAGGCTCTGTCCCTTGTAAGAAGTTTGCTTTCTTCAGCAATTCTTAGTTTAATGGGCATAACAGAAGAACTGGATTCTATTGTGTAAAACAGCAGGTCAGCATTTACTCATGTACTGACTGTCCTCGAAAGAAAAAATTAGATTTTCTTGCACGCAACAGTTAAAACACTTTCTTTTACTAAGTGTATTAGTTAGTGTTTTACAAGCCTGATGAGAAGTGACAAGATTAGGATTTTCTCTTTTTCACATGCACTGTCTTCAATTTCTTTTCACACATCCATGTGAGTGCAGTGTGACAGTAAAAAGAAGTCCATGTTCTTTTTACTAAACTGCGTGAACTTAAAACCCTCCCAGCTTTATCTTTTTCTCACATTATTAGCATTGTTTTATAGGCAATTTCTTTGGTTTTTAGGTCTAATTTGATAAAGAAATATGTCAGGAAAGTACAAAAATTAGATAGCTGTGAAATAAAATTCATATTTTGTGGCAAGACAAGAAAAATTTAACTATAAAAATTTTCTCTGCCCTTTGGCCACCTCTCTCCCCGCACTGTGCATCGTGTATCTGTATTATGCATCAACCAAACCTCCCTCATTGGCGGAAATACCCGCTCCACCATAAAGAGCAACCTTCTCCTAGCACCAACAAGACAATTCCTTAAGAGATAACGTTCCTTCTTGATCTTGTAAGGGGTAACATGACCCACCACTTTGTACTTACAGATCTGGATTGTGCAAGCTGTCTACATCATTTAATGCAGCGGTCCCAACCTTTCTGGCACTAGGGACCGGTTTCGTGGAGGACAATTTTTCCACGGACGGGGCCGGGTAGTGGTTCAGGAGGTACTGCAAGCGATGGGGAGCGATGGTGAATGGCGGATGAAATTTTGCTCGCTCGCCCGCCGCTTACCTCCTGCTGTGTGTGGTCCGGTCCCTAACAGGCCGCTGACCGGTACCAGTCCACGGCCCGGGTGTTGGGGACCCCTGATTTAATGTACAGCTCTCTGTCTCAAAAACGTATATAACTGTGCCTTGACCTCTAATGGGCAGAACAGTTTTCATAGCTTTCTGAGAGGCTGTTCCCAGGTTATAATCCTCAATTTGGCTCAAATAAAATTTTCCATTTCTTTCTTAGATTGACTGATTAATTTTTTCATCGACACAGAAAACATTAAAATTTTCCTAAGCTGAATATTGGTTAGTGTTCCATCTTAATACTGCCAAACAGAATTTCACTCCCCTCATCTCTTCTTTCCTGTAACTTTCCTGGGCTTATCTCCAGGAAAGATACGATACTATTTTATACTATACTATCTTAACCTCTTCTCATTTTCCCAGGGTGGAATCAGGGTTTTGGATGATGGTAAAACTGATGTTGGTTTGGGGAAAGAGAAGACAGCAATCCAATGCTATAGCCCATTGTTACTGTCAGTTTTCCCCCGATTTCTGTCGTTTTTGTCCTACAGACACAAAGACACACACACACACACACACACACACACGTGCACGCACACATGCAAGACCCCAGCTTGCCTTCTACAATGGTGCTATCCAATAAAAATATAATACAAGACACAAATGCAAGTTGCATATCTAATTTCAAAATTTCTACTAGTCACATTAGAAACAATAAAAATAAACAGGAAAGGTTAATTTTAAAAGGTATATTATTTTAAACCAGTAGATCCAAAATATTATCATTTCAGCATGTAATCAATGTACCAATACTATATGATAACTGACATTGCTTTTTCTACCTGAAGTCTTCAAACTCCGGTTTACTTTATGCTTGAATTACTGCCCGGCACAGATGAGGGAAGGGCAGAGCTGGCAGTACTGAGCCAAAGGATGTCTGGAGAACACCTACACTTGGCTCCGCCCATTTTCTGAGTCCAGTTGTCCAGTACAACTATAAATTCTATGAACTACCTGCTACCTATCCGACAAATTATTTTTTATCTTAAAGGTTTTTCTGTTTTGTTTTATTTACAGGTGTTTTGCCACCAGGAACCCTGATTGATATGAACTCCTATCTCTTTCAAGGGCTCCTTTTTCTCTACATACATTTAAAACATCCTTAATAAGCAAAACCATTATTAGTTTGTTATAAATAAACTGGAATCAGCCATGCTTATCAAATTAACAGCCTAATTAACTAGATATAATGCCACATGTATAATATATGGATTGAGCTGAAATGGAATGTTAAGGCTCTATTTTTAACCTTACTCTTCATTTCCCTCCTAAGCAGATTTCTTTTGATACTACCACATAAGTATTGCTCCTTTCCAGTGTCTTCTCTCTTTTATACTTACTTCAACTTAACTTTCACGTGCATGATGGCAAAAAAAGCACACTTAATTTCCCTTTTCCAACACATTCTTTATGTGATATTGGGTATTTATCTGAAAAGTAAAAAGGTGATTCTGATATACCTTGTCTACAATACTTCAAAGCCAATATCCTCCTGGCCCCTATACAATAGGATAATATCCAAATTCCTTAGATTGACTTTTAAGGGGTATCAATATTGGACCTCTTACCTTTATATACAGAATCATTTCTAGATGACCATTGTCTCCAAAATGAGTCATATGATCTTTTGTGACACATTTTTGTCACAGAACAAGACACATGCTTCCCACTGTTACCACTGAGTTAAACACTGTTTACAAACTTCTACCATATTTTACTGTAGCATTATAGTATTCATTTTATTGTATTACAATTCTTTGCACATTTTTATGTCTTCCCCCTGTATACTCTAAAATTTCTGGAGAATGCTCAATAAATAGTTATTAGATAAATTGAAAGATAAATAAGCAAGAAAATGTAAGCAAGAAGATGGGTCTAATAAAGATGTATATAAGTGTTTTAAACTTAATTGTAATTGTTAACATAATTGCTCTACTCTGTGGTATTTGTTGGAGAAAAAACATTTGCACTTTGAATTGGACCTGAATCTGAATAATTGTTCTACCACTTAGGAGTCCTGAGACTTCAGGGAATTTCCATGACCTATCAGAGGCTGAATCCTTTCACCTCTATAATGGAGCTAATAATACCTATTATAGACACTGTATAGATTAAAGGAGTTATAACAAAATAAATATACAAACTGCTCAATGTAGCACCCAACTTTTAGTAAGCACTCATTCAATTTCACTCATTATTTATTATAATATTTGTTGAAAATATTTAATATTTTGATTGCTTGATAAATCTTATTAAGCCTACTAAGTACAAAGCAATATTGTTATCCCTTTTCCACAAATTCTAACCTAGTTAGAAAAAATTTTTAAATCACAAGAGGTTAGCTATCCCTTACTGATAATGCATTTATGTGTGAATGTGTTGTGTGTGTGTGTGTGTGTGTGTAGAGATGGAGAGCAAAACTATTTTTATTTCCCAAAGTTAATGAAGTTATATAAATATGAATTCTAAAACCAATGACCTCTTGCTTCAGCATCATAAGTTTTGTGAAACAGGGAACCATTCACTAAATTTGTATTTCCTTTGTATTATCTTTGGAAACAATAAGGCTCAATTTATTCAGTTGTAACAAATTTGCTATTTAGGTCTTTTTGATAATTCTTTCCACTTGGGCATCTGATATTCTTGTTGAAAATTTTTCTTGAGATATATATATATATATATATATATACACATATATATATGTATACATACATATCTTGGTATATATATATATATATATATATATATATCTTGATAGATATACATATATATGTACGTTTCTTTGTCTAATGTAAAGGAACCCACATTCCTATCTCAGTATTCAGTGCTGCTACCTTTTGTTTACTCAAATGAGTAAGTATTAGGAGCGCATCTCCAGAAGCACCTATTTGAATAAGGAATAAAAACCAATCATTACAGGACCTTTGGTCTTAATGATATTTTCTAGAACAATGAGAATCACACTATATCTCCTGGATTTAGATGAATTTTTAAAATTTTGTGTGGATATATATTCATTTAGATGCCAATTTGTGATGAGCAGGAGAGCCTAATCACTTATTTCCTTTCATAATTTCCAAACATCTTTAATACATTTCTCTAAATTTTTAATGTCCTTAAACAATACAAACAAAAAAAAAGGTGCTGTTTAATATTCTAATAAGATATTTCTCTGGTGGGTCAAAGAGCTATTGTCCTGACTGACTTCTCTTAATTCATTAAGATTTCAGCCATTTTGAGTATATGTTATCTATTATTCAAACATGAACGAATCTGCAATAATTCTTCTGGTTAACAAATTTAGTACTAAGATCACTCTGAATTGTTATTATACATTATCTTGGATTCTCCATGACATCTGATATAGGAAGTACTCAGAAGTTTAAATTTGATCCCACATTTGATTTCCTTAAAGATATTTTGAAACACATGGCTTCAAAACAGGATAAATTATACCTCTTATTTTCATTATACAAAATGATACATGAGAAGAGGTTAAACATGTTTAATTTTAAAAATAGGGAACACATTTGTAATTTAATGATAAATTATGCCTGATGTTAAGGAGTAAATTATTTCAAACATCCATTCATTATAGATGTTATTTATATTTCAATATTATCATTTTATATCTCTAATTCTTATTAAATTTTATAAAATTCATTGATTTTAATGTCATTTCAAAAACTAGTCCCTATGACTTGACATTGCTGGGAAGTAGTATCATCAAATTAACCATATGCAGTTGCCAGGTATTGACATTTTGACTGAAAGCAGCCCCTTTTATGACAGTACTACTGGGACTCATGAAAAACAAGAGCCTGAGTTCATTTAGTTGAGGGATATTCTGTAGTAGGATGAGAGATGAAAAGAAATTCCATTACGTTCATGGACTTCTGAACATGTTTGACATAAGATAATTGCATTTCTTGAAATAGTCACTTCAATTTTATCCATTACCTATAAAACCAAAGTCTATTGCTTTTAGCATTTTGTCATATAGTTAACTTATAGAGTTGACCTTGAAATTGCAGAAATATAATAACTATATGTATAAAAACTCAGTTTTTGAGGAATATTTTAAGGACTCACATTGATACTATTTTTCTTAATATGACTCTATTGCACACTAAAAAAACAGGAGTAACACCATAAGATTCAGAATTATATTTGCAGTCAAAGAAATGTACAAAGATTATTTGGGTTAATTAATAAACAAACATCGATCTAATATCTTCTAGCCTGAAACATGAAGGCCTTTAAATCAAACTTTCTTGGGCCAATATTTCTTTCTTCAGTGTTTACAAATTAAACACAGTTAAAGCCCATTTACTCATTGAGCAAATATTTATTGACCAATCAAAAGTGCTTGATGCTGGGGATACAACAGCAAGCAAACACAGACTCTTTTTTTTTCCCAGTAATGATTACTTCCAATGCCAAAAACTTGTATCAAATAAATAATCACTCAAATAATAATATGTTCACAAACAGAATTCATACTAGGATATAAATTATGGTGCTATAAAAGTATAAAACAGAGAAATATGACCTAAGCTTGCCCTGAGAAATCACTCCTACACTGAAATATAAAATGTATGTGTGCTAACTAGGTGAGCGGGGTAAGGAACAAAACAAACACAAGGACAGCACATGAAAAGCACCTGTATTTGGAGAGACCAGTTGGGATGGCATACCATTTACAAAGTAGATAGCAGTGGGAGATACAGCTGGAGAAAAAGGCAGAAATTAGAACATGCAATAGTGAATATACCACGTTAAAGACTGCATGTTGTATCCAAAGAGAAACGCGAAGCTATTGAAAGTTTTGCCTGTTTTTTAAAAATTTAAATAGTGGGGATTTGACACGGTCAATTTGAATTTTGAAAACATCATCTTGGCTGAAGCACAGAGAAGTACTGGAAACGAACGTAAGAGGAGATCCATCATTTTCCTGTCTTTCATGGATTTATCTACTTATCATCTGTATGCCTGTTTTCCTAGAACTCTTTCTTCTTAATGTTCTAGAAATGAAATATAGCACTGATGTAATATTTATCTTTGTATAATCTAGTGATTCTAGACATGGGGAGAGTACATATGAATCTGTCTGTTATCTTACTGCCAGTATATAAGGAGAGGGGAGATAGATCTGGGTACATTTTCCGGAGTTCGTAGGTTGATGATATTGATCCCAAGTTGCCAAAGTCTATAGAAACTGTAGGTGGTTACCAGATGCCTAAGTGTGCAATTACTTCAGAGTTGAGAGTGAAGGTCATTATTGGCAGGTTTTCTTGTCCAACATACTCACCTAATTACAGTGTGGGTTGTCACGAGAGATGTATTATTGTGTTGAAAAATCACAAGCGCTAAACCTTTTCAAATATTTCTCATAATATATTCATATAACTGGGCTTTTGTCACCACACTGCCTGACCCTCTCCCCAAGTACTGGAACTTTCATTCTGTCAAGCCAGACTTTGCCCATTTTACATTCTTCCAATGATACCAAAAAGACCAAAACTACTAAGGAGATGATATATCACACTGGAAAATTAACTTTAGCTTCCTAAATGTCATCAAGACAAATAAATACTCCTTCATTTCCTCTAAAAAATAAAATTTTGTCAGTATATTCTATTTGATAACTGAATCATATGTGTGTGCATGTATGTGTGTTTTCTCTAACCATATATTTATTTTGTTTGAAAGTTAATATTCATTAATGTAAATAGGAATAGAAGTAATTATTACATATAACTGAAATCATAAGAAGATTGAGGAGAAAAATCTCAATAAATCTCTTCAGTCTCTTCAATAAATTATTTTGAGAAAACTGGATAGGCAAAGAAAAGATTGAAACTGGACCACCACCTTACACCATACACAATATTAACTCAAAAAGATAAGAGACTTGAACGTAAGACCTGAAATCATAAAACTCCTAGAAGAAAACATAGGCAATAAGCTCCTGACAATAATTTTTTGAATCTGACACCAAAAGCAAAAGTAACAAGAGCAAAAATAAACAAGTGGGACTATCTCAAACTAAAAAGCTTCTTCTCAGCAAAAGAAACGATCAACAAAATGAAAAGGCAACCTACTAAATAGGAGAAAATATTTGCAAATCATATGTCTGATAATGAGCTAATATCCAAAATATAAGGAACTCATACAATTCAATAGCAAAAAGCCCAAACAATCTGATTGAAAAATGGGCAGAAGATCTGAATAGGTATTTTTCAAAGAAGACATAAAAATGGTCAGCAGGTACGTGACAAGATGCTCTACGTCATTAGTCAACAGGAAAATGCAAATAGAAACCACAGTGAGATATCACCTCATCCCTGTTAGAATGGCTATTCTCAAAAAAACAAGAAATAATAAGTGTTGACAAGGATGTGGAGAAAAGGAAACCTTCATGCATTGTTGGAGGGAGTGTAAATTGATACAGCCACTATGGAAAACAGTATGGTGGTTCCTCAAAAAATTAAAACTAGAACTATCATATTATCCAGCAATTCTACTTCTGGGTATTTACCTACAGAAAACAAAAACACTAACGCAAAAAGATATATGCATTCTCATGTTCATGGCAACATTATTTACAATAGCCAAGATATGGAAACAACCTAAATGTCCATCAGTGGATGAGTGGATATATTGCAATATAGATAGATAGATATCAATCTATATATATCTATCTCCATATAATGGAATATTATTCAGCCATAAAAAAGAATGAAATCTTGCCATCTGTAACAGCAATGGATGGACCTCAAGAGCATTATTAAAAGTGAAATAAGTCAGGCAGAGAAAGACAAATACCATATAATTTTTCCTTCATGTGGAATCTACAAATGAATGAATGAATGAATAAATAAATAAATAAATAAATAAATAAAACTAAGCTCACAGATACAGAGAAGAGATCATTGGTGGTTGCTAGAGGTGAGGGGTGGAGGGTGGGAGAAATGGGTAACTGCTTTTGGTTGTGTTTTTAGCTTAAATAAATTGATTTTTTAAATATGGTTATATTAACATTTAAAAGAGCAATCTGAATAACTTTGATAGAAGGTCAGTAAAAAAAAATTGGTATAGCACAGTTAATGAGGTAGGAAAAAGACTAGAAGTCATTGTCAAAGAACACAAAGAAATACATTTTCATGGAAAGAGATTATTTTATGTAATTGTATACTAAGTCATGGAGAGTAGAAAGACTGAGAGAGGAGGGGGAGGGAGAGAGAGAGAGAGAGATAGAGAGAGAGAGAAAGGGAGAGAGAGAATGCAATTTTATTTAATGTTTCTGTTTTAGAAAATAGACATTTGATCCATCCATAAGAGTGGGCTTTGGTCCTTCCAGATAACGCAAGGAGGGAATGAAATCATTTCAACAGCTCTCTGGGAGGGCAGACCATCCATTGTATTTCAATAGACAAAAACTTTTTTTTTTTTTTCAGTAGGATAAAGAGTTCCTGTGTTCTTAGGGACTGGTGCTCATTCTTTCATTTAGAACCACTATCTTGCAGCAGGCTACATCTTAGATTTTGGATCTAAAATGAGCTAAAAATGGACAAAGTCCCTGTTTTTATGAAACTTAGAGAATACTAATTGCAGAAGCAGGTATAAAATTGCTACTGTGGTAAGTTCCATAAAAAGAAGTTATAACAGATAAAATGAGAAAATCTTCTCTTATGAGAAAGTTAAAGTATTGATAAGAAGGTATAGATTGAGCTATGAAAAGTAAGAAAGATCAGATGATTCAAATCTAAGTCACAGTATATACAAATGCCCTTGAGGAGGAGAAAGGATTGTGACCACATGGAGTAGTGTTCCTGGACTGAAAGATTTAAACTGAGTGTCAAATGATATTAGGCTAAGAAGAGGGTAGGGATAAAAAGTAATTTCATATAAACCCTATGGTAGCTAAGTCTTTCTTATCATCTCTTTCAAATGAGTAATCAGGCTTCAATGTATGAATGAACACAATTAAATGAAAAACTCTTGAGTGAGGGTATTGGTAGGGGATTGTAATAGGGAAGAAGAAGAAGGGGTAGATGGGAAAGGCCTTATAACTGAGGTATGGCTGCTGGGGCCCATATTTAGCAGTTCTTGCCTATAGAGTGCCAGATCTAGTGGCCTGAAAGAAAGACTCCTTGAGGACCACCATTTCAAGTGACTGGCCTGCAACTCACCCACAGAACCCAGCATAGAAGTCCTCACACAATTTATTATGGCAGTTTCTCTGTGGGATCAAAAAAATTAATAATTATAATAATAATTAATAATAATAACAATACAACTTTGCCTCAGTACATTGCAACCAAATTTCCATTTAATTTTGGATATGATTAACAAGGTGGGATTTCACGTCCGAGCATTCCTTGCCACTTAATGACATTATGAGGAAACCTTCCCCTCTATACCCAAGTTACTCATAATCATTAACATAAGGTAAGGAGAAACTCTTGTATCTGGAATTTGAGGCTAAATTAACGCATATTAAAAGGCCCAAATCAGGGACAGTGAGGAGAGACAATTATTTTAAGATAATATTAGATACTGCTTATGTAGTGTGTATTCTGCGTCACACACTGTGATAAAGCCTGTACATACTCTAATCGTATTCTCACAATAGCTTTATTTAGATTCATACCACTACCATCTTCAGGATGTTAGAGCTTACAAATTTGATCAAGATCACTTAGGTATGTGTGTTTTGAAAATCCACATCTTTGTTTATACTCATCAACAGTGCTGAGTGATGGAGGTAGGTTGAGCTACACGATGTCTGAAAAGACGTCATCAAATTTGACATTTGGATGCCTTGGTGAGGCTGATATTCATACAGTGGTAGGAGAGGAAGTCAGGTACAGAGGGAGGAAGAGGAAAAGAAAGGTGAGAACGTAGAAAGTAGATGCTTGGCTTATTCATAAGAAAACTCACAGCAAGGAAAATTGTAGAAATTGTGGCCAAGACAAAGGAAATTATTTTATCCTGAAGAAATTGAGTAATACATTTTAGGAAGAAGGAAAAGAAGTACTAACAAGAAATAAGTTGAAGAATACAGAGATGGAAGATGTAACTAATGTCAGACTGTTTCACAGATGACAGGCAGTGATGCAATGGACAATGTGTAGGTGTAGGGACTTGCCTTAAAAAGGAGAACAGGTAGCTCTTCCTTTAAGGCAGAAGGGAGTACAGTAAGACCAGCTGAAAACAAACACCAAAACAAAGAAGTGCAAAAGCTCTTATTTTCCTTCAGAACAACATAAACATTGCTTATTCTGGAATCCAAGCCCTCCATTAATTGGTACTAAATTGTCCTTCCTTCTCATCGTTTCACAAACCAATCCTTTATACAGGCTAAATCACTATATTCATTGCCATTGTCATCTGAATACAACTCCTGTTTTCCCACTTCGATGCCTCATTTAAGTGACCCTCCTAGCACAGATGTCTCTCCCTCCCCACCGCAGCCACTCTTATCGCGTGTGTCCAGTGCAAATCAGCCTCCTCTGTGAAACCTTCCTTAAAAGCACATTTTTAAATTATCAGTCATTCCTTCTTAGAAGGGATCGCATGTACAGAATATTAATCATTTGTCTTAATACTTTTGGATATTCTTTATTGCATTCTGTGGAGTTAGATATTGATTATTTATATATCTATTTATGGTTCACGATTAATGCATAATGTATGGTTTCACCTGGAATATTTCACTGATAAATTTAAATGATGAATTTTTTTACAAATAAATTTTTACTTTTATTTCAAAACTAAGTGTATAAATGCTTAATTTTAGTTTTTAATATTGATATTATAAAAGCATAGGAAATCTGGAATTATATTTAAAGTAATTACAAGCCTTGAGAAATGCTGACACACAATCTCTACAATCTACTGACCACTGACTATTAGCACAAGATTCTTCTTTTACATTCTCCACATAAACATGAAAAACAGCTGTACATCATTGAAAATATAGAAGAAAACTCTTCCTTGCATAAAAATTGAACAGTATGTGCATTAAATATAAAACTATAATTTATGGAATTTGTAAGTTGCTGTAAGGATCAATTGAATTTAGATTCAAAGCAAGCAAAAATCTGAACAGGTATATGAATAGTACTTTTTGTAAAGCAAAATATGGTTTTCTGAGGAAAACCCCAAATATTTAGATATACAATAGTTTTAAGAATCAATAAAACTGCAGCTTTGTTCAGTTATATCTAATTGAGCAAACATTTTAGTATAAGACATTGTGTGAAGCACTGTGCCTATAATCATAAATAAAGCTCAGAAAGATTTCCTTCAGGAATTATCTTAGGTTGGTACTTAATAGTTTCGTTAACACATTCATTTATATTCTCTTAGACTAAAAATACAAACTCATTTTACATATGAATAAGTAGCATGAGAACATATGATAATAGCATAAAGATAATGATACTTTTGAAAATTTTCTATGTGCCAGGCACTGGGGCAAACACTTTATATCATTTATCATCTTTGATCCTCACAAGTACACCATAAGGCTTTAGCTACTTTGGATACTCATCCTTTAATTTTTAGGAGAGTAAAAATTAGGAAACAAATTATTTGTATACTGTCACACAGCTAGAAAGTGAATTGGAATCTAGGCATTTCCAATTAAGAGACAAAGAAAATAAGAATTTTCACATAAAAAGCAAGCCCATGCGAATAAACAATAATTTTTATATAAGTCCTGACCTGGAGTTACAGTTATTAGAAAGTCTGTGGATAGTAAAAGGAATTATTTTTATCAATAATAAGAATCATCTTTCTCTCCACTACACATTTTTTTAATGTTTTAACCTAAACGCTAGATAAGACTTTAACACTACAGTATGCAAATTTAAGAATGAACATATATAATGATATAAAATGGTATATGCAGGAATTTTTTTGACATAGAATTCAAGTTCTTCGTCTTTAAGAAACTGGTAAGACTCTGAAAATCAGTATTCTAAGTGAAAATGTCTCTATACTGGTCTGCTCTGAATTTTCCTATAATCTTACATTTCAAGTGCTGTACAAATTTTGTATTTTGTGCTGCTCTTCATTCACAATATATGAACTGAATTTGACTACATCCTCTGCTCATGTTCCTTTCATTTTTTTGCAATAGGCTTTTTAGTCTTTGCAAGTATATGAAATGCTGAAATTTCAATCTTAATCATTCTTCATCTGGAAGGTTGCTATCATCAAACACTAAAAATACTGTTTGACTGTTTTACTTATTATCCAACAGTAATCTCCTTCTGATTGCTTTGCCCTTCATCTTTGTTTTCTTTGTATATCTATCAACATCTGTCATGTTAGATTCCCCAACAGTCAAACTAAGTTCAGGATACTAGCAAAGCCAGAGAGTATGCTGACACACACACACACACACACACACACACACACACTCTCTCTCTCTCTCTCACACACACTCATATATATATGCATTTTTTCTAAGTAAATTATATATCAAGTGCCCACATAATCAGGAAATACAGATAATATTTAAATTTTTTACAGTTTATATTATAATTCCCAATGATATTGTGTACAGTAGTCTATATTTTCAGACTTTATGAAATCTCTCTATCCACACACATGCACACAGACATTCACACACACACACAAGCAGAGATGTTGTTGTCTTGGGATAAGTCAGAACACTCTTGAACCTTCCTAGATTTATTTAATAACTTATTTTATTTTGAATTATACATGAAGATGTTGCATAATACTTCAGTGTAAGAAAATCATTGTTTCAGTTTGAACCTGAAAATAAATCCACCTTTGATCAATAAAAATGAGAGCCATGCTAGTTTCCACATAACTCTGTAAGACATATACCCCATTTAAACACTGTACACCCAACAAAATATTAGATGTGGAAGCACTGGGAGCACAGGAAAGAATAGACCTTTAAGAAAAAGGGCTATGAAATCCTTCAGATAAGAGGTGACATTTAAGTTGGATTTTGGAAGTTGGGTAATACATGGGCAAGCCTGAAAGAGAAGCATTTTAGATAGAATTAATATGGAGAGAAATATGGTGTCAAAGTCTAAGGCAGTGGCCTATTTTGCAGTCTATCCTCTCTCCGAACAGTATTTGTAAAATATCTTCACAAAGCTAACTCCTACTTGTCAGTCAATTCTCAGCTTAAATATTACCTTACATCCCAACCAGACAGTATCTCCTCACAGACTGAGAAAATCTTTATCTCAGCACCCACTGTTACTCATTTTCTTCTTACATAGACCACTACTGATTTTAGATAAGATGGCTGGGAAATACTTCTAGAAAAAGTGACATTTAGGCAGGGACCAAAATGAGGTGAGTTGATAAGCCACATAAGGCTACTGGAGAGGAATGATCCATCAAAGGAAGCAGAGAAGGCAAAACACATATTAGCTTGGTTTGCTCATGAGCTATAAGGAAGCCAACCTGGCTCATGTGGCAGAGTGAATGAGGTAGAAAGAGCTAGGACATGAGGTCAGAGTTGGATAATGAAGGGTTTTATAAAGCATGAAAAGTAATTTTGATTATAGTCTGAATATGATGAAAGGCCATTGAGGGGGTTTTAGTAAAAAGAAAAACAAACTTCATGTACATTAAAAAAAATCTGATTTGGAGAAAAAGGTCTCTAAGGTTGGCAACAGAGTTCAGCTCAGCATACAAAAGAAGAACAACATCTACTATACAGTCACAAACTCTGGGTAACAATAAAGAGAGTCTTGGTAAATTTATTCCCCCAAATGTTCTAGTCGTTCTTGTTCATCCGTCAAACAGACTGATATCTTGGATGCAGCAGGAAACAGGATGACCAATGAGTAGACTATCATAGTAATCTAGGTGAGATGTCATGAAATCTTGGTCTTGTCAGCTCAGTGAGTGAAGAAACTCTTAGTGGCCCTAAGAAAGATATGATGAGAAGCCTTTCCAGGGGAATGAATATATCATACTATCACTGGTATTTTTAGTCCTAAAGCCCTAATCTCTTAAACTTGGTGATATGGATTGGGTGAAACTTGAGAGCTATATTACTTCAGAGTAAACGAGATCTAAACAAAGTGATAGTTGCCTGCATCATCGTTTATCTATTACTGAGTATGTACCTGGTTCCACTTTAGATATTTATGGGAATTTCCACCTTATTAGGCCAATGGCAGATCATCAGAAAAATCCCTATATTAGACCAAAAGGTGCCTTCACACTCACAAATACAATATATTGACAATACTGCTTGATTTTCATTAGAAGCAGCTGCAATTAGTAGATGTGACGAATGTGTATTATTCCTAGAAAATCATACCAATACCTTTGTAGCCTTCCCAGAAATGAGCCTAGACACAACACCAGGATATAAGATGTAATTTTTCCATTTTATTATTAAATAATTCTATATGTTTATAAATTTGTTTGGCTTACTTCCTATGTTACCATAGGAGAATACTGAGAAACCTGTCATTGGAGTCCCAATAAATGTAAGAAAGATGTAACTGGATGTAATCAGGAGCCCACAGTTTCTTCCACAGAAACATGGTATCTAAAGTCTCTTGGTATCTTGAAACTTCAATCATGTCATTATTTTAAGAAATCAAAATAAGGTTTGGGAGAAGAAATAAATTCCATAAAAATAGTAAAAGGTTTTAAGACACTTCTCTTAGTAACTGATAGACCAAGGAAACATGAAATTCAAGCAGAGATATCAAAGATTTGAACTACATATATAACAAGACTGACTTAATTAAAACATATGTAGAATATATACTCCCAAACTACAGAACTCATATTTTATCCAAGTGCACATAAAATACTTAGCAAGTTGACAGTATGCTGGACCATAAAGCAATTCTCAACCAATTTCAAAGGATGAAATAATAGACAGTATGATCTGTGATCACAGAAGAATGAAACAGAAAGTCAATCACAGAAAGATCATCAGAAAATCCCAAAGTGTTTACAAATTAAGCAATATATTCTAAGAAACCAATGAGCTAAAGAAGAAACCACAATTGGAATCAGGAGATTTGGGTTATGGAAATACAAAATAACAAAACTTATTAAGACACAGCTAAAACAGTGCTTAGGGAGAAAACAAGTCACAAATGCAAATCCTGCAAAAATTAAAAAGAAGGTAGTAGATCTTATGGTCCCCTTCAAAATTACTGGGTATCCTAGTAACTGTGAATGTGACCTTATTTCGAAATAGTGTCTTTGCAGATGGAATCAAGTTAAGAAGAGGTCATAGCGGATTACGGTGAGCCCTAATGCAATATGACTGGTGGTCTTATAAGGAGGAGACTGGAAGACACGGATGAGACACAAAGAGGAAGACCATGTGACAATGGGGACAGATTGGAGTGATGCAGCTATAAGCCAATAAATTCCAAGGATTTCTAGCAACTACTAGAAGGTAAGAAGAGGCAAAGAAGAGTTCTACATCAAGGGAGCATGGTCCTGCCGACAACTTGATTTTGGACCTGACATCTTCAGAACCGTGAGAGAAATAATTTCTGTGGTTTTCTGCCAATATAAAGGTCAAATTTAATGTTTTTAAGACCTCTCAAAATTAACCAAAGATTTTCAACCGTCTACTGTAATGAGCTTTTTTTCTTTTAACATCTTTATTGGAGAATAATTGCTTTACAATGGTGTGTTACCTTCTGCTGTATAACAAAGTGAATCAGCTATACGTATACATATATCCCCATTACCCTCTGTCTTGTACCTCCCTCCCACACTCCATCCCACCCCTCCAGGCGGACACAAAGCACGAGCTGATCTCACTGTGCTATACGGCTGCTTCCCACTAGCTATCTATTTTACATTTTGTAGTGTATATATGTCAACGCCACTCTGTCACTTCATCTCAACTTACCCTTCCCCTCCCCAGTTCCTGAAGTCCATTCTCTACATCTGCGTCTTTATTCCTGTCCTGCCCCTAGGTTCTTCAGAACAGTTTTTTTTGTTTTTTTTTAGATTCCATATATATGTGTTAGCATACGGTATTTGTTTTCCTCTTTCTGACTTACTTCACTCTGTGTGCCAGGCTCTAGGTCCACTACACTACAAATAACTCAATTTCATTTCTTTTAATGGCTGAGTAATATTCCATTGTATATATGTGCCACATCTTTTTTATCCATTCATCTCTTGATGGACACTTAGGTTGCTTCCATGTCCTGGCTATTGTAAATAGAGATGCAGTGAACATTGTGGTACATGACTCTGTTTGAATTATGGTTTTCTCAGGGTATATGCCCAGTAATGACATTGCTAGGTTGTACGGTAGTTCTATTTTTCGTTTTTCTTTTTTATGGTAGTTCTATTTTTAGTTTTTTACAGAACCTTCATATTAATCTCCATAGTGGCTGTATCGATTTACATTCCCACAAACAGTGCAGGAGGATTCCCTTTTCTCCACACCCTCTCCAGCATTTATTGTTTGTAGATTTTTTGATGACGGCCATTCTGACAGGTGTGAGGTGATATCTCATGGTAGTTTTGCTGTGCATTTCTCTGATTATTAGTGATGTTGAGCATCCTTTCATATGCTTGCTGGCAATCTGTATATCTTCTTTGGAGAAATGTCTAATTCTGCCCATTTTTGGATTGAGTTGTCTGTTTTATTAGTATTGAGCTACATGAGCTGTTTGTATATTTTGGAAATTAATCCTTCGTCAGTTTCTTTGTTTGAAAATATTTTCTCCCATTCTGAGGGTTGTGTTTTTGTCTTGTTTATGGTTGCCTATGCTGTGCAAAGGCTTTAAAGTTTCATTAGTTCTCATTTGTTTATTATTGTTTTTCTTTCCATTTCTCTAGGAGGTGGGACAAAAAGGATCTTGCTGTGATTTATGTCATATAGTCTTCTGCCTATGTTTTCCTCTAAGAGTTTGATAGTGTCTGGCCTTACATTTAGGTCTTCAATCCATTTTGTGTTTATTTTTCTGTATGGTGTTAGGGAGTGTTCTAATTTCATTCTTTTACATGTAGCTGTCCAGTTTTCCCAGCACCACTTATTGAAGAGGCTGTCTTTTCTCCATTGTACATTCCTGCCTCCTTTATCAAAGATAAGGTGACCATATGTGTGTGGGTTTATCTCTGGGCTTTCTATCCTGTTCTATTGATCTATATTTCTGTTTTTGTGCCAGTACCATACTGTCTTGATTACTGTAGCTTTGTAGTATAGTCTGAAGTTGGGGAGCCTGATTCTTCCAGCTCCAATTTTCTTTCTCAAGATTGCTTTGGCTATTCGGGGCTTTTGTGTTTCTATACAAATTGTGAAATTTTTTGTTCTAATTCTGTGAAAAATGCCATTGGTAGTTTTATAGGGATTGCATTGAATCTGTAGATTGCTTTGGGTAGTAGAGTCATTTTCCCAATGTTGATTCTTCCAATCCAAGAACAAGGTATATCTCTCGATCTGTTCGTACCATCTTTAATTCTTTCATCAGTGTCTTATAGTTTTCTGCATACAGTTCTTTTGTCTCCTTAGGTAGGAAACAATTCCTACCTAAAATTCCTGGGTATTTTATTCTTTTTGTTGCAGTGGTAAATGGGAGTGTTTCCTTAATCTCTCTTTCTGATTTTTCATCATTAGTGTATAGGAATGCAAGAGATTTCTGTGCATTAATTTTGTATCCTGCTACTTTATCAAATTCATTGATTAGCTCTAGTAGTTTTCTGGTAGTATCTTTAGGGTTCTTTATGTATAGTATCATGTCATCTACAAACAGTGACAGTTTTACTTCTTCTTTTCTGATTTGGATTCCTTTTATTTCTTTTTCTTCTCTAATTGCTGTGGCTAAAACTTCCAAAACTATGTGAATAATATTGGTGAGAGTGGGCCACCTTGTCTTATTCCTGATCTTTGTGGAAATGGTTTTAGTTTTTCACCATTGAGAGCAATGTTGGCTGTGGGTTTATCGTATATGGCCTTTATTATGTTGAGGTAAGTTCCTTCTATGCTTACTTTCCAGAAGGTTTTTATCATAAATGGGCGTTGAATTCTGTTGAAAGTTTTTCTGCATCTATTGAGATGATCATATGCTTTTTACCCTTCAATTTGTTAATATGGTGTATCACATTGATTTATTTGCATACATTGAAGAATCCTTGCATTCCTCTGGTAAACCCCACTTGATCATGGTGTAGGATCCTTTTAATGTGTTGTTGGACTCTGTTTGCTAATATTTAGTTGAGGATTTTTGCATCTATGTTCATCAGTGATATTGGCCTGTAGTTTTCTTTTTTGTGTGATATCTTTGTCTGGTTTTGGTATCAGGGTGATGGTGGCCTCATAGAATGAGTCTGGGAGTGTTCCTCCCTCTGCTATATTTTGGAAGCATTTGAGAAGGATAGTTGTTAGCTCTTCTCTAAATGTTTGATAGAATTTGCCTGTGAAGCCATCTGATCGTGGGCTATTGTTTGTTGGAAAATTTTTAATCACAGTTTCGATTTCAGTGCTTATGACTGGTCTGTTTATATTTTCTATTTCTTCCTGGTTCAGTTGCGGAAGGTTGTGTTTTTCTAAGAATTTGTCCATTTCTTCCAGGTTGTCCATTTTATTGGCATATAGTTGCTTGTAGTAATCTCTCATGATCTTTAATATTTCTGCAGTGTCAGTTGTTACTTCTCCTTTTTCATTTCTAATTCTGCTGATTTGAGTATCCTCCCTTTTTTCTTGATGAGTCTGGCTAATGGTTTATCAATTTTGTTTATCTTCTCAAAGAACCAACTTTTAGTTTTATCGATCTTTGCAATTGTTTCCTTCATTTCTTTTTCATTTATTTATGATCTGATCTTTATGATTTCTTTCCTTCTGCTAACTTTGGGGTTTTTTTGTTCTTCTTCCTCTAATTAATTTAGTTGTAAGGTTAGGTTGTTTGTTTGAGATTTTTCTTGTTTTTTGAGGTAGGATTGTATTGCTAGAAACTTTGTTCTTAGAATTGCTTTTGCTGCATCCCACAGGTTTTGGGGTGTCGTGTTTTCAGTCATTTGTTTCTAGGTATTTTTTAATTTCCTCTTTGATTTCTTCTCTTGATTATTTAGTGGTGTATTGTTTAGCCTCCATGTGTTTGTATTTTTCACAGTTTTTTCCTTTAATTGATATCTAGTCTCATAATGTTGTGGTTGGAAAAGATACTTGATATGATTTCAATTTTCTTAAATTTACCAAGGCTTGATTTGTGACCCAAGATATGATCTATCCTGGAGAATGTTCCACGGGCACTTGAGAAGAAAGTGTATTCTGTTGGTTTTGGATGGAAGGTCCTATAAATATCAATTAAGTCCATCTTCTTTACTGTGTAATTTAAAGCATGTGTTTCCTTATTTATTTTCATTTTGGATCATCTGCCCATTGGTGAAAGTGGGGTTTTAAGTCTGCTACTATTACTGTGTTACTGTTGATTTCCCCTTTTATGGCTGCTAGCATTTGCCTTATGTATTGAGGTACTCCTATGTTGGGTGTATAAATATTTACAATTGTTATCTTCTTCTTGGATTGATATACTGTCCTTCTTTGTCTCTTGTAATAGTCTTTATTTTAAAGTCATTTTGTCTGATATAAGAATTCCTACTCCAGCTTTCTTTTGATTTCCATTTGCATGGAATATATTTTTCCATCTCTCACTTTCAGTCTGTATGTGGCCCTAGGTCTGAAGTGGGTCTCTTGTAGACAGCATATATACGGGTCTTGTTTTTGTATCCATTCAGCCAATCTACGTCTTTTGGTGGGAGCATTTAATCCATTTACATTTAAGGTAGTTATCGATGTGTGTGCTCCCATTATCATTTTCTTAACTGTTTTGGGTTTATTTTTGTAGGTCTTTTCCTTCTCTTGTGTCTCCTGCCTAGAGAACTTCCTTTAGCATTTGTTGTAAAGCTGGTTTGGTGGTGCTGAATTCTCTTAGCTTTTGCTTGTCTGTAAAGGTTTTAATTTCTCCGGTGAATCTGAATGAGATACTTGCTGGGTAGAGTAATCTTGGTTGTAGGTTTTTCCCTTTCATCACTTTAAATATTTCCTGCCACTCCCTTCTGGCTTGCAGACTTTCTGCTGAAAGATCAGCTGTTAACCTTATGGGGATTCCTTTGTATATTATTTGTTGTTTTTCCCTTGCTGCTTTTAATACCTTTTCTTTGTATTTAATTTTTGATAGTTTGATTAATATGTGTCCTGGCACCTTTCTCCTTGGATTTATCCTGTATGGGACTCCCTGCACTTCCTGGACTTGATTGACTATTTCCTTTCCCATATTAGAGAAGTTTTCAACTATAATCTCTTCAAGTGTTTTCTCAGTCCGTTTCTTTTTCTCTTCTTCTCTGGGATCCCTATAATTCAAATGTTGGTGCATTTAATATTGTCTCAGATGTGTCTGAGACTGTTGTCAATTCTTTTCATTCTTTTTTCTCTATTCTTCTCTGCAGTAGTTATTTCCACTATTTTATCTTCCAGATCACTTATCCATTCTTCTGCCTCAGTTATTCTGCTATTGATTCCTTCTAGAGAATTTTTAATTTCATTTATTGTGTTGTTCATCATTGTTTGTTTGCTCTTTAGTTCTTCTAGGTCCTTGTTAAATGTTTCTTATATTTTCTCCATTCTATTTCCAAGATTTTGGATCAACTTTACTATCATTACTCTGAATTCTTTTTCAGGTAGACTGCCTATTTCCTTTTCATTTGTTTGGTCTGTTGGGTTTTTGCCTTGCTCCTTCATCTGCTGTGTATTTCTCTCTCTTCTCATTTTGCTTAACTTACTGTGTTTGGGATCTCCTTTGAGCAGGCTGCATGTTCATAGTTCCTGTTGTTTTTGGTGTCTGCCCCCAGTGGGTAAGGTTGGTTCAGTGAGTTGTGTAGGCTTCCTGGTGGAGGGGTCTGGTGCCTGTGTTCTGGTGGATGAGGTTGGATCTTGTCTTTCTGGTGGGCAAGACTGCGTCTGGTGGTATGTTTTGGGGTGTTTGTGAACTTAGTATGATTTTAGGCAGCCTGTCTCCTAATGTGTGGACTTGTGTTTCCATGCTGCTAGGTGTTTGGCATGGGGTGTCCAGTATTAGAGCTTGCTGGTCGTTGAGTGGACCTGGGTCTTAGCATTGAGAGGGAGATCTCTGGCAGACCTCTTGCTGATTAATATTACATGGGGCTGGGAGGTTTCTGGTGCTCCAACGTCCTGAACTCGGCTTTCCCACCTCACAGGCTCATGCCTGACACCCCGCTGGAGCACCAAGACCCTGTCAGCCACACGGCTCAGAAGAAAAGGGAGAAAAAAAAAGAAAGAAAGAAAAATAAAATAAAGTTATTAAAATAAAAAAGTATTAAAGTAAAAAAATTTTTTAAATAGAAAAAAGAGAAGAGAGCAACCAAACCAATAAACAAGTCCACCAATGATAACAAGCACTAAAAACTATAGTAAGATAAACATAAAAATCAGAAACTAGTCAGTTGGATACAGCAAACCCAAGTCTGCAGTTGCTCCCAAAGTCTACCTCCTCAATTTTGGGATGATTCATTGTCTATTCAGGTAGTCCACAGATGCAGGGTACATCAAGTTGATTACAGAGATTTAATCCGCTGCTCCTGAGGCTGCCCAGCAAAATTTCCCTTTCTCTTCTTTGTTCACACAGCTCCTGGGGTTCACCTTTGGATTTGGCTCTGCCTCTGCGTGTAGGTCACCTGAGGGCATCTGTTCTTCGCTCAGACAGGACGGGGTTAAACTAGCTGCTGATTAGGGGGCTCTGGCTCACTCAGGCTGGGGGGAGGGAGGGGTGCGGATGTGGGGCAAGCCTGCGGCTGCAGAGACCAGCATGAAGTTGAAACAGCCTGAGTCGTGCCATGTGTTCTCCTGGGGAAGTTGTCCCTGCATCACGGGACCCTGGCAGTGGCGGGCTGCACAGGTTCCTGGGAGGGGAGATGTGAATAGTGACCTGTGCTGGTACACAGGCTTCTTGGTGGCTGCAGTAGCAGCCTTAGCATCTCATGTCCGTCTCTGGGGTCCACGCTGATAGCCACGGCTCACGCCCATCTCTTGAGCTCATTTAGGCGGTGCTCTGAATCCCTTCTCCTTGCGCACCCCGAAACAAGGGTCTCTTGCCTCTTAGGCAATTCCAGACTTTTTCCCGGTCTCCCTCCTGGCTAGCTGTGGTGCACCAGCCCCCTTCAGGCTGTGTTCACGCAGCCAACGCCAGTCCTCTCCCTGGGGTCCGACCTCCGAAGCCCGAGCCTCAGCTCCCAGCCCCTGCCCGCCCTGGCAGGTGAGCAGACAAGCATCTCAGGCTGGTGAGTGCTGGTCAGCACCGATCCTCTGTGCAGGAATCTCTCCACTTTGCCCTCCGCACCCCTGCGGCTGCACTCTCCTCCACGGCCCCGAAGCTCCCCCACCCCCCGCAGTCTCCGCCAGTGAAAAGGCTTCCTAGTGTGTGGAAACTTTTCCTCCTTTACAGCTCCCTCCCAGAGGTGCAGGTCCTATCCCTATTCTTTTGTCTCTGTTTTTTCTTTTTTCTTTTGCCCTACCCAGGTACATGGGGAGTTTCTTGCTTTTTGGGAAGTCTGAGGTCTTCTGCCAGCATTCAGTAGGTGTTCTGTAGGAGTTGTTCCACATGTAGATGTATTTTTGTTGTATTTGTGGGGAGGAATGTGATCTCCACGTCTTACTCCTCTGCCATCTTGAAGGTCTCCCCCATGAGCTTTTTTCTAATGTCTGAATCTTTGTAAGAACAGTGGACTCTGTGCAGTTTAATTTGCTCTAATACCATGTCCATCTTCTCAGTTCTATGTTATCGTCAAAAATCAGCTGCCTTGCAACCACAGTAACTGTTAAAAACAACAGTGGAGCAACCAATGAAGTGGGCAAAATGGACTTAAGTCTCTCCAAAAAGCCCCATTTTCAGTGAGTTTTCACTATTCAATGTATGTGTTAGCTCCATGGAAACACCCCGGTTGCCAGACTTGTCATTATTTGACCTGCCTTTATCTCCTTCAGTTGGAAAATCTTTAACCCCAGGGCATTTGTCAAAAATAATGAGTCGTGATTGTTCAAATCACATCTACCCGAGGTGGCAAAAATAGTAAAAAAAAAGGTTGGCAAAAACCATAAATGAGGATCTCACGAATCAGGTGTACTTAAGGAGTTTCAAAAGCTCCAACATATTCCTGGAGATCCTAGGAGGCCACCTGTATATGCAGGGCTGTGAGCATGTCCAGAAAAGACTGGAGGAGGCTGGAATCTCTCCATTCTGGCTGATGCTGAGATCATGCAAGAACTAAAAGCTAAGAGAGAGTTACAAACTGCTAGAGGCCGGCAAGCAAGAGCCAACACCTACACAGAGCCCAGCAGTAAGGACAAAATGGGAGACTATTGATTCAGGGCTGAGTAGTGATTGAATGACCATATCTAGAGGGGAGTACACATTAGACAATTAGTCCAGGAAAGTCACTAAACAAACAAACACCAAGTAACAACAGCAAATGATCGGTGTATGGTTCATTTGAGATTAGATGAATTTTCCAAAGGAGTGAGTGAGTGTAAATTTAAAAAGAGAGAGAGAATCCTATAAATTAGGTAGACTAGGAGAAACCAAAAAAAGAGCAGATAGGAAGAGGCAGCCAGCAAGGTAAGAGTAAAGCTACATGTGTGCTCTCTTAGAAGCTAACTGAAGAAAGGATAACAAGGAAAAAGGAATTATCAAATATGGCAATTCCAGCTGACAATTCAAAAATGGGGTGGAAGATGAAGTCTGAAAAGGGAAAACTGGTGGCCTGAAAATCCTGAACTTCTTAAAATGACTGAAGATTCATAGGAGAGCATGGCAGTAATGGCAAGGCTTCACTGGGATGAGCACTAATTAAACTGACATTGACTTCTTTATAAATAATATACATAATTAAACTCATTTGAATCTTTACAATAGATATTTTTCTAGAGTTTCATGCATCATAAAATAATGTTAATGATATTTTGAATATAGAGCAAATTGATTATTGAAAATGATTTTTTAAAGTCATATGTAAGCATATTCATCTACACAGTGTCTCTAGTCAGGATACAGGGAATATATAAGGTATTTCAACAGAAAGAGACTTATAGAGGGAGTTAGTTACAGAAGTGTTGGAAAGCTTAAAGCACAAAAATACAAATGAGATTGTCACAGAGATAATAATTGGAGAGAACAACAACTGCCTGAAGAACTAGAAGAACAAAGGGAATATGCTGGGATTATCAGTCCCTAGAAGAGATTTTATAGAGTGGCTGTTCAGAACACTGGGTTGGGGCTTCAGCAAGCTGGCCCTGAAACACTAGCATGATTAGACTGGCTCTGATGAGACAAGAAGCTAGAAGCTGCAACTAATGGCTTCTGTTCAAAGGAGAGGCAGTGTAACCCTCCTGAAAGACAATAGCTTAATAATATATATGATATGCAACTATGAAGCTTAAAAAAATATTTAAAATCATAAAGCATTACTAATTAATGAATAAAATGTTATAAAAATCTCTATTGTAAATCCTGTGTTTGCCAGAAGTCTGTATTTTGACTCTCAAGACACACATCATCAGAGGAAACTTTATCAAGAGACAGAGAGAATTCCAGGTCAGAGATCTTTAATTTTCATTAGGCATGGGTATATAAATAATAAAAGTTATATTTATGGCAACTATTATGGAAATTATTTTAGAAATTTTAGTAAGCACCCATTTATCCAAAAATAATCAGAAAATTGGGTCTTTTGGTTAATTGAACATTCCTGTTAATTGACATTTGTCAAATATATCATACATGGATTAACAGTGTTCAAAGAACTAGAATAAAATAACATGCACTTGACAACAGAATTATAACCCTAAGGCTCTTCTTTGCTATATAATTCTGACTCTCTTCAGAATACACACATGTTCATACATTCATTACCTAAAGTATGTCACTGATCTAAATTAATCAACAAATAATTGTGATTGTATAACATTTAGGAGTAGAAGGTGAAGCTAATAAAACTGAATTGTTAAAAAAAAACTGAATTGTTATTGACTCTTGGACACAGCTTGGAGTTTGATTATATAAGTACATTTCTGAGGTAAAATTAAACTAGCTACAAAATGTTACGGGGTAAAATAATAATTCTATATTTTTAGTTGTTGGTTTTCTGGATTAATGGATGCATACTCTACCATGTCTTAATATAATGATAGAGAGTTGCTTCAGCAAGATACATTTTCAAATACAATTATTATTTTTTCTACATCTATATGCTCTCAGGATTATAACTCTATTTCTCCTTTGAATTTAATTATCTGTTAGTAATCTTGTAGAATGTAATGGAACTAAACAAGCAAGAGTTTCATATTTGTGCTATGAAAACTATTTTTATAGTAAGTTGATTAATGAGAGTGTGCCATTCTTTCTGTTTTCTATTGATTATCACTAACTACTGACTAGTTCAGAGAGTTTTAAGAATTCTTAAAATATTATGACTGCGATAGGAAAATGTATTATAAATTTGTATGTTTAGGGAAAAAAAATAACCCTTTCCTTATTGGACCGATCAAAATCTATTATATTAACCACAGGATCAACCGGTATAGGTAGAAAGAAAAGGTGGTATTTTAACAAACAAAAAGTCATTTGCCCTCTGACTTAAGTAAAAAAAGTATCTTGAAAATCATTACTATGTTTGAAGAAAAGAAGAGAATCCCACAATTCACTCTCATGAGACAAGTATAGACCAAAAAGAATAAAACTTATTATCTGTTAAACGGTGTTTGTACTGTAATATCACTGAATGAGTTTTGAAACCAATACGATTAAAATTAGCATGAATCATGCCCTTTGATTTTATTTAAAAAATTTAACAGCCTTATTGAGGCAAAATTGGCATACAGTATATAATCTATAGATATTTAAATAATATCTAAATTTAAATCTATAACTTGATATGCTTTGACATATGCATATACTTGTGAAACTACCAACAAAATCATAATGGACACATAAAACCCAACCAAAAGTTGCCTTACGATCCTTGATAATCTCTTCCTTCTGTATTTCCCAGTCCTCTTCTAATCCCTGGCAACTTCTGATCTACTTTCTGTCACTACATATTAATTTACATTTTCTAAAATTTTATACGTATAATCATACAGTATGTACCTTTTTTGGTCTAGCATCTTTCACTCAGAATAATTATTTTGCAATTCATCCATATTGTTACCCTCATCAAAAGTTAATTCATTTTTATTGCTGAGTAGTATTCCATTGTATATACATACAACTTGTTTATCAATTTACTTATAAACAGATTGCTTCCAGTTTTTGGCTACTACACGTAAAATGGCTGTGAACATTCAGGTGTAAGTGTTTGCATGGAAGTTTATTTTTATATCTCTTGGGAGAGGAATGACTGAGTCATATAACAGGTGTATAATTAACATCTTAAGAAACTGCCACATTGTTTTCCAAAGTGGTTGTCCCATTTTCGTTCCCAGTAGCTGTGTGTGAGAGTTGTAATTGCTCCAAATCTTCACCAACACTTGATATGATTAGATGTTTCAGTTTTAGACATTCTAATAAGTATGCTGTGATAGTTCATTGTGGATTTAATTTTCCTCACTCTAATGACTAAAAATATATTTTCATTTGTAACTCTTTGCTAAAGTGTCTGTTTAAAATTTTGTCTGCTTTTTAAAAATTCTATTGCTTATTTTCTAATTGTTGAGTTCTTTCTATAGGCTAGATTCTAGTCCTTTGTTACATGTGTAGTTTGCAACTATTTTCTGCAAGTTTGAGGCCTGTCTTTTGATTCTCTTTAACAGTGTCTTTAACAGAGCAGAAGTTCTTAACTTTGATAAAGTCCAATATATCTGCAATGAAAATTCCACAGATGTATGCAGAATACTTATATGCAATTATAGTAGCACATCAAAATGACATAATTTTCCTCTTTTATGTACGTAAATTCTTATTCTGGATAATCATCATGATCATCATCATTATCATCAGTTTAAGCAGGCCTTCAGTCTTACAAAAGTGTTATTAGAAGTGGGTAAAATGACTGGAACAGTGTTTCTACTGGAAACACTCCGTCTACTGACTAACAGCGCCATCTCTGAGAAAAAAATGAGTATAGTGAAACATTCTTTCCTATTGGAAAAAAAAAGATAACTAATAATAATAAATAAATAAAATAATAGTTAACCCCTATTGAGCACTTTCTTACTAGATACCAGGAACGAATCTGAATACTTTTCATGCATTAAGTCATTAATCTCTCAGAAATTATGTAGTATCTATTATTGCTATCTTCATTCTATAGATGTGGAATCTGTGGAACTTGCCCAAGGTCACACACCTACCACATGGTTAAGGGAGGACTCAACCCAAGGATGATTGACAGGTACTCAAGTGGCATTTGTTAATAGGAAATGGCTAACTGAAGAGAGAGTGCTTTCACTAGATGTGGCTCTACCTGTCATGTCATATATAACTTGATTTAAGTTTGCGTATTGAATATTTAAAAGGTTTTTTTTGAAGAAATTAGATATTTATTGAGTAGATGCTTATTTAGTAACAACAACACAAATTTCTCAAGAAAAAGATGATCTGAACTTTCCCCAAAATAGAGCAAATCAACTTTCCATTATTCTCAGGTTACATCTGAATCTATAATCTTATACTCACCCTCTCTTTAATAAGTGTCAAGATACACAAAATACTTGGAGGAAGATATCCAAATTATCCTAAAACCATAATATTTTCAGGTAAAAAAACAATTTAAGAGTAGTAATCTCTATATATCACAGTACACAAAAATGCCTTCCTGCGGCTTTAGAATCATTACTACTCAAAATATTAACATATTTATTCAAAATGCTTGTGAAAAATAGAACCACCTTCCAGCCAGAAACTGACCTTTTTTACTCACTGTCTTAAAATATGTCTTAGTCTGTACTAACAATATATAAGGCGTTAATCAACTACCCCTATAACAATAGACTAAAAAGATTTTTATCTTAAATGTGTAATTCACAGCAACAGAGCTGGAAAATGTACCAAAATATTTCACTTTAGTCTGCATGTGGAAACCCAGGCTAAAACAAACCAAAAATATACATCTTTCTATTAAGAATACCACAATTCCACATCGCTTATGTAGTTTATATTTCTCCACACTGACAGGGAAAAGAAATATAACAATAACCCATGAACCACCTGCATTTCAGCACAATCATTTATTTTTTTTTATAAACTGAAATAATTTCAATTTTGTCTCTGTTCAAAATTATAATTTCACATAAAGGATTTCTTCTCCCTCCCTGTTTGGTTAATTTAGAGGAAAATTATGCTTTTCTAATCAAGATCTGACATCAACCATTTTAACTGGCAAAATAAAGGATTTAAAATTAACTGTCTAGAACTGTAAATAGAAATAGAGGGTTTACAATTGACTGTAGGGATATAAATGAAGAATAACAAAGAAATATCAGCTCCCCTCAATGATGAGAGAAATCCAACCTACAGCAATTTTTTGTCCTGAATTATCCAGAGAAGTGCAGCACTCTAAAGCTGTTACAGATATGCTTGCAAAATAATTCTTTCAGAGCATAATAATTTGAGAACTACCCCACACACACTGAGCTCTGCAACCGTCTACTGAATTCCAACTGTGAAGCCAACCAATTTAAATCATATCTCCTCATTTTTTTTGTTTTTTTTTTTGCTGAGTAGATAGCTCCTTCTCGTCTCCTAAATGAGCAAAACTCTATAATTCATAGTTTTTAACTTGTTTAATAAAGCTTTTAACAAGGAAATTGCCTCAAACTGATAGGCCATGGATATTTGAAAAGCTGATTCTAGGTGGATACTACCTTCTCAGTTACTTGCCGGCGCTGTATTTTGAGAAAATAATTGGATAACACTTTTCTTTCCTCCAAAAAGTGTCAGGATTTTACAGTGACATACCCAGTGTCAGAAGTGGCTTCATCAATAGCTACGTAGAACGTGAAGATGCCACCGGGAAGTCCTGTTTCACACTTCAGAAAACTAATGTTAGTGGATGTGTGGGTGTGGAAAAAAAGCTGTGTATTGTAGCAAAATTTGTAATGGAATATTTAAGGAAAAAAAAAAAAAGGATTCCCAGAATATCACTCTGTAGGCAGTGGGCAACCCAGTGATCCTGTGAAAAATTAACACTTTTGAGGAAGAAGGTTTGTTTTTGTATCTGTTTCAGGCAAAAAATGTCTTCTACTCCTAATGTGAAATACATGCAATGGAGAATAAAAATCATTTTACAGGTGGTAGATGACCTAATGGCAATTCCAGTCTTTCTGTGTCCCACAGGTAGAGCTTTCAGAGGGGATATATAAAGCTACAAATACCATCAATAAATAGAACACTATACTGACTCTAAATAATCATTCTAAGAAAAAGGCAAAGTAAATGGCCTAAAGTAAACGAGAGATGAAATGTTACATTTAAAATTTTCTGCACACATCAGACAATTGAGTGAAGGAAACAGTAATAACTTAAAATGTATTTTTGATTAAAAACAATAAACATGACAGTACTGTCTTTGTTTCTGCGTGGGCCCCACTACAAGCACACACAACAATGATATCTGATGTAAGACTGTCAAGTAAGACACGATCTTAATTATCTTACAAGTGCATGTTTTTGGCACATGATTTTGCAGAAAATCTCTTCCTAAACTCTTAGATGGGATATGACTTTATATTACTCCATCCACACTGCAAAAATGAAGTATTCTCCATAAAATATTTCAGTTGTACTTCAACAGGATGGCTCTATCTCTCAAAATATCATCTTACTGAATACTGGCTTTCATTTTCAAAGCAATTTCAAGTTGTAACCATAAATAAAAATTCTTACTTAGAACTTTTCTTTTCTTTCTTTTTTTTTTGTTTTTGAGAGTAGTGTGCTATAGGGAGAACCACACAGAGAATTCCAAGCCTGTGAGCATAGGGATGCTTCACTGTGGTAAGACCAGGAAGACCCGTAAACTACTGAATAACTGGGAGGTTGAGATTAAAAGTTGCTTTCCAGGATTAAGACTTTCTAAGCTACCTTGGAAAAAGAATCTATCCATAACTTGCTCCTCAAAACCCCTTCACAGGATACCAGGTAGGAAAGAAATTCGCCCTTAAGATACCCTTGAAATGTTCTCATGTGGCTCCAAAAAACAATGGTAATAAGACTTCTAGTTTCAGCTCCAATGCAAAGAGCTTTGAAGTCTTCATTCCATTCCCTCCAAAGAAAACAACAAAAACTGAACAAACTAAAAATTGGTACCTTTCTGGGACTCATCAGAGAATTGAAGTCCCAGGATAAGTACCACCCTGAGACCTGGAGAAACAAGTGAACCTGGAGTCATAGTCTAGATCACCTTACCTGGAGAAGAAGCTGAGAGGAACAATTGAAAGGTAGTTTTGATGAATTGTTGGAAACTGAGTGTGGCCTTAGATGAAAGTGAGGTACTTTTCAGGGCTGCAGTCTTTTTTTTTTTCTTTTTTAATTTTATTTATTTAAAGATTTATTATTTATTTATTTATTTTTGGCTGCGTGGGTTCTTAGTTGCAGTACTTGGGATCTTCACTGAGGCATGCGGGATCTTCCGTTGTGGCATGTGGTGTCTTCACTGCAGCTCCCAGGCTTCTCTCTAGTTGTGGCGTGCAGTTTTTTTCTCTTCTCTAGTTGTGGTGCACAGGCTCCATGGCACGTGGGCTCTGTAGTTTGTGGCACATGGGCTCTAGACAAGGCGCAAGAGCTCAGTAGTTGTAGCGTGCGGGCTTACTTGTCCCATGGCATGTGGGATCATAGTTCCCTGACCAGGGATCGAACCCATGTCTCCTGCCTTGTAAAGTGGATTCTTTACCACTGGACCACCAGGAAGTCCCTACTTTTTTTTTTTTTTTGGCTGCGTTGGGTCTTTGTTGCTGTGCGCAGGCTTTCTCTACTTGCAGCGAGTGGGGGCTAGTGTTCATTGCAGTGTGTGGGCTTCTCATTGTGGTGGCTTCTCTTTTGCGGAGCAAGGGCTCCAGGCGCAGACTCCAGTAGTCATGTCACGCAGGCTCAGTAGTTGTGGCTCACAGGCTGTAGAGCACAGGTTCAGTAGTTGTGGTGGATCCCCATACCTTCATGGGATTTATGTTCAAGAACCCCATCAGGTTCTCATTGGTGAAGATGCAAGACGTAATCCTTGCTAATTATACCAGTACCCCATAAGCATTCCCTCTAACAAAGGCCTGCAATCCTGGGGAAGACTCTGCCACAGTCTTGTCCCAGAGTCTTGAGAGAAGGTCATTCCTCCCACTTTAGCCCCTTCCAGACTTCCTGTCTCACATAAGGAGAGAAGAAAACTGTACAAGAAGAAAATATTATAAAGGTCAGAGGCCAGAGACACAGGTCCACTGAAAGACTGAGATAAACCAGAAAGTTATAGAAGCCTCCTTAACACCTAACACCACGCCATCAGGACTCAAATAGAAAAACTGGATTACAGCTGAAAAAGCTACAAGACACAGGCTCTGTTTGAGGAAGAGTACTAAGGATGTTTTATAAGTCACCAGCAATCAAAGATGAAATAATAGATGCTAACATGTTGAGAAAGAGTGTGGTTCCTGACAGACTTAAGCACATATTACAAATCCAATATGGCTTGTTTGGAAGTTAACTTATATTTACTTTACTGTTACTGCTATCATGACACTAAGATACCTCTGGCTGATGGGGCCTGAAGAAATTCAGATTGTACCACAAGATTAATGTCATAGGCAAAATACACTACAACAAAACCAACAGCACAGTCAATATTGCAAAGGCCAATCCCCCATGTTTTATTAAAAAGCTACATCAATTAACACAAATAAAATTTCAAAAACTTTAAAGAATTCAAAGAAAAAAAAATCTGTGTTCAACTTAGTATTGTTGCTGTCCTCTTTAGGGTACCCTATGCATTGCAGGGAGAAGGGTCAGCCAATGTGAGACACCTGGGCCAGATTTAGAAAGTGGAAGGAGAAATCATCTCTGGGATCTTGAAGCAGATCTTGCACAAAGGCGAGCCTTGAGATTTATATGCTCTGGTGCAGTCAGCAGCTGAGAATGGAAGTACAGGTCTCACCAAGAATGCTGAGGGCCACCATCATTTCAGAGACAGGTCAGGACACTACCCTGCTTTAACAGCTGACAATATCCTGATGAGACTGATGAAACACTGTGGCTTCCATGTGAGTCCTGTGAATCAACCACTTTTAGGAATTTCTTCTTTGAGTGTCTTCACCTTACCCTTCCAACAATGATTAAAGCAAGCCTAAAATGGCCAGTATTAAGTCCTTTCTTCTCTAAAATCCTAGAGTGGCTATTGTTTTCCTGACTGAAATAGGACTTTTCAACTAAATGAACAATATCAATATACATATTCAAATGGTGTAAAGTTTTAAAATAATTCTTCTGGGATATGAGAGAAAATTATGCTAACTGATTTGTGGCTCTTCTTACCTTAGAATCAGAGTAATTAATTTAATATCTCTAGGCCTGCATTTCCTCTCTCAAATGAGGGCACCGGCCAAAAACCTTTCTAGTTCTGTCACTCTCCAAGTCCACAGTATTAAGATTAATTTGGTTAGAGAGATGACAAAGACTAATATCCACATTGTAAGTATTGTTGGTGCAGTGAGTTTAACAGAATGGATAATTTGTTTCGACATAATAAATCACCTTTGCCTTCTGAAGTTAACTTTATTTGTAGTAAAATATAATTATAAAATATAATGGACATATTCTTCCTATAACAAATCTTTGTATTTCTCATGTATATGATGAATTCTGATGATTTCACACCTTTACATTGGTAGCAAATATCTAAGATGACCTTTCAAGATAAGACACGATTAATCAAAATTCTATTTTAATCTTGTACTCTGATGCTGCTAAACACTAGAAAGCTTAACGCTCTAATATCTTTGGTTATATTCCAAATATAAGGTCCTATCCAACTGTCTCTTATGTCAGCTTTGAAAAATTACCACAAATTTGGGGGCTTTAAACAATACATATTTATTCTCTTAAACTTCTACATGTCAGAATTCTGAAATAGGTTTCACTGGGCCGAAATCAATGTGTCAGCAGGTCTGCACTCACTCTGGAAGTTCTAAGGGAGAACCTGTTGTCTCACCTTTTCTAGCTTCTAGAGCTGGCAGGGTAGAATCCTACTTCAGGGGTCCACTGTCCTTTCTGTTCTGTCTCTGTTGTCAAATCTCCCTCTGCCTCCCTCCAATAACTTCCCTTGTGATTACATTTAGGACCCACTAGTATAATCCCAGGACAACCTCCCCATCACAAGATCTTTAAGTTACATCTACAAAATCAGTTTTTTTCAGATAAGAAGCTAGAACATCAATAAAGGCTGTTCATTTCCCCCTCCCCCCAAAAAAATACAAAATCAATTTTGCCATATAAGGTAACACTCATAGATTCTAATGATTTGGACCTCGATATCTTTGGGGGCCACTGTTCATTACAATACATTAATCTTACACTTATAATGCCATACTGCTTAGTACTTCTGTTCCTAAAGCTAAACTCCCCATTCTTCCTAGAGCAAAAATAAATGAAAGTATAACAAACAAACAAAAAGTGAAACTAGATAAAACAACAAAGTTGGAAATAAACGTGTTCAATTAACACAAGCAATGGCAGAAAGGAAGGAAAAAGGAATGCAGAACAGAGGAAATGATTAGAAAATATGTAGAAAAAAAAGATGTATTTTAAACACAATAATTAAATTATATGTAAATAAACTATACACTCCAGTTAAAAAGAAAGACAGTTGTCAAAATGAAAAAAAAAAAAAAGTAATACACAACTACATGCTTCCAAGTGATGTATTTTAAATATAAAGGCATGAAAAGGTTAAACAAAATGATGGAAAAGATATAGCATGGAAAATCAAAACAACAAGTTGATGTAGCTTCATTAGCATCAGACAAACTAGACTTCAGGACAAGAAGTATTACCCGAGCTAAAGAGGGTCACTTCAAAAAAGATACAATAGTCAGTTGAATATTCCTAAATACATACAAAATAAGAGAGCTTTAAAATTCATGAAAGTAAAATTGACAGTACTAAAGTTAAAATAAGGATAAATCTACAATCGTAGTGGAGCATTTAACCTCCATTTCTCAGTCATTTATAAGGCAAGAGGAAAAAATATGATGTAGAAAATCTGAACAACAAAATTTACTAAATTAATTAATATTTATAGAAGACTACACAGCTATCAGAAATGCCAGGCCATAAAACAAACTAAATAAGTCTCAAAGTCTTAAAATCCTACAGAATATCTATGATCCCAGCAAAATTAAATTAGAAATCAAAAAGATACCTATTTACCCACATATTTGGAAATTAAATAATCTACTCCTAAATAGCCTATTAATTAAATAATAAATAACAAAAGAAAATAGAAAGTATTTCCAATCAAATAAGAGTTAAAGTAAAATACATCAAAAATATTAGGGGATGAAACTGAATACATATGCAGAGGGAAATGTATAGTTTTAAATGCTTATGTTATAAAGGAAGGAAGGTTTAAAATCTATGAGCTAAGTTTTCAACTTAAGAAATTATAAGAGCAAATTAAAGAAGCTAGAAGACTATATTAAGGAAAATGTAAGTACAAAATAAATTTAAATTATTTAGAAAAAAGAAAACAAAATAACAAAAATCAATGACAGAAGTTAGTTCTTTAAAATGATTAATGGATTCGATACACATGTAGCAAGACTGAACAACAACAAAAAATTCAACATCAGAAATAAAAGAGGAAACATCACTACATATTCCATAAATATTAAATGTGTAATAACAAATATTATGAATAAATTCACGACAATACTTGGGAAATTAGAAGAAATGCACAATTACTTGAAAAGCACAACTTGTAAAAACTAACAGAAGAAGAAATAGAAACACTGAATATGCCTAAATCTTTTTTTAATATGAACGTATCATTAGAAATCTTCCCACAAGAATGATCAAATACTTTTATTAATAAAACCCTTCAACTATTTAAACAAACTCATTGATTAACTAAAGAGAATACTATTTAACTCATTTCATCTGGTTGTCAAAACCTTACATTACTAAAAAAGAAAATTTTACATCAATATCTTCTAGGGATTTAGATGCAAAACTTCTCAAGAAATATTAGCAAATTGAATCTGATGATACATAAAAAAATTAATACAAAATGACTACAGGTATTATACCTAGGAATGAAATGTTGGTTTAACATTTGAAGATCAACTGATAGAAATCACCATATTACAAAACTAAAGGAAAAAAATGCATCATCTACATAAACGAAGAAGCATTTGCCACTTGCCAAAATTAAATATGTATTCTGAATAAAACATCTCAACAAATCAGAAATAGAAGAGGACTTTCAAATCATTAATGGTGAAATATTGAATATTTTTACCCTAAAAAGGGTACAACTGTCACTTCAGCATGTTCCTTGAGGATCTTGCTTGTGTAAAATCACAAAAAAGACAGAGGGTATATAAAGATTTAAAAAGTATGTTTATTTGCAAATGACATGATAGTTCACATTGTATGGAATGAACATTAACAATAATGAAAAAACTAATAGTAAGTGGATATAGCTGGTAACAGAATGTAAGGTCAATAAGATGGATCATCAATTTAGAAGCGAAAACTAAAAATCTCCTAGAATAAAAGCTAGTAGAATACGTTCATAAGCCTGAGACAGTAAAAATTTCTTAGATATGACACAAATTGAACTTATCTACAAGGGAAAAATTAATTGGCCATCAGTCACTGTTTGGGTAAGCCCACAAGCTAACCCTAGCCAAAATGAGTAAAAAACAAACGTCGCTGGAGAGCTTCTTTGAAAAGAGGGAAAGACCCAATGATGAGACAGCAGAAGACTCTAAGACTGCCAACAAAAGAAATCTGCATTTAAAAGAAAATACCAAGAGCCCTACTTAAATTACGGGTTCACTGCAACATGTGATTCACATTCTCCAAGCCCACTTTTTATAACATATGGCGTCCAGCCATCCAGCGAAGCCATGAAACCTTCAAAACTGCTTCACCACATGGAGATGAAGCACCCTGAATTAAAAGACAAGACTTTGGAGTTTTTCAAAAGAAAAAAATGTTAACATGAAGAATAGAAGCAATTATTGAAGGCCACTACTTCATCAAATGTGTCTGCATTGAGAGTATCATTCTTAGTGGCTAACCACATTGCTAAAGCTAAGAAACTCTTTACTGTTGGTGAAGAGTTGATCCTGCCTGCTGCTAAGGATATTTGTCGTGAACTTTAAGGAGAGGCTGCTGTTCAAAAGGTAGTACATGTTCCTCTTTCGGCTAGCACCGTAACTAGATGAATTGATGAAACAGCAGAGGATATTGAGGCACAACTCTTCGAGAGGATTAATGAGTCACCGTGGTACGCAATCCAGGTTGACGAGTCTGCTGATGTTGACAACAAGGCAACAATGCTTGATTTTGTGTGATATATTTTTCAGAAGGATGTGCACGAGGACATGTTATGTGCACTTTTGTTGCCAACCAACACCACAGCTGCAGAACTGTTCAAGTCTTCAAATGATTACATATCAGGAAAACTGAATTGGTCATTTTGTGTCGGTATATGCATGGACAGAGCAGCTGCCATGACTGGATGGCTTTCTGGTTTCGCTACTCAGGTCAAAGAGGTCGCTTTTGAATGTGAGTCTTCGCACTGTGTCATCCATAGAGAAATGCTGACTAGCCAGAAAATGTCACGTGAACTCAACAATGTTTTGCAGGATGAGATTAAACTTATCAACCACATTAAAGTACATGCCCTTAACCCACGTCTGTTTGCACAGCTCTGTGAGGAGATGGGTGCAGAGCACACATGTCTTCTCTTATACACAGAAGTGAGATGGCTTTCTAAAGGTAGATCACCGGCCAGAGTTTTTGAGTTACGAGAGCTGCTCCGGAGATTTCTTTTAGAAAAACAGTCACCACTGGCAGAACACTTCAGTGACACAGAATGGGTCGCAAAACTTGCTTACTTGTGTGACATATTCAACCTGCTCAATCTGTCACTTCAGGGGAGAATGACAACTGTGCTCAAATCAGCTGATAAAGTGGCTGCATTCAAAGCCAAACTGGAATTATGGGGGCAACGAGTGAACATTGGGATTTTTGACATGTTTCAAACATTAGCAGAGATCTTGAAAGAGACTGAGCCACGGCCTTCTTTCTCCCAGCCAGTGCATGATCACCTGTCTCAGCTTTCCAAAGACTTTGAGCATTACTTCCCAACCACAAAAGTCCCCAGAACTGGGATGCAATGGATCCACGACCCATTTATGAATAAGCCAGGTGAATCGACTTTGTCCGTGCTAGAACAGGGTTAACTGCTTGAGATCACAAATGATGGTGGCCTTAAAAGTATGTTTGAGACAACTTCAAATATCCGTATGTTCTGGATTAAAGTCATGGTGGAATATCCTGATGCTGCCACAAAAGCACTGAAAAGCCTGCTTCCATTTCCAACATCCTATCTCTGTGAAGCAGGGTTTTCTGCAGTGATAGCGACTAAAACGAGATCACAGAGTAGACTGGACATAAGCAACACACATCGGTGACACTGTCTCCCATCCCCCCCAGATGGGACCATCTAGTTGCAGGAAAAGAAGCTCAGGGCTCCCACTGATTCTGCATTATGGTGAGTTGTATAATTATTTCATTATATATTACAATGTAATAATAGAAATAAAGTGCACAATAATTGCAATGCACATGAATCATATTGAAACCATTCCCCCACCTCCACCTCAGTCTGTGGAAAAACTGTCTTCCACGAAACCGGTCCCTGGTGCCAAAAAGCTTGGGGACCGCTGTTTTATAGGAAACATATAAAGAACTCTTGTTAATAAATATTCAAGGGGGGACTTCCCTGGTGGTCCAGTGGTAAAGAAACTGCCTTACAATGCAGGGGATGCAAGTTCGATCCAAGGTCAGGGAACTAAGATCCCAAATACCGTGGGGCAACTATGCCCATGTGCCACAACTACTGAACTCGTGCACCTCAACTAGAGAGACTGCGTGATGCAAACTATGCAGCCCACGTGCCCTGGAGCCTGGGCAACACAACTAGAGAAGAGAAAACCCACACGCCACAACTAGAGAGAAGCCCGCACACCGCAACGAAAAAGATCCCTCATGCCTCAACAAAGATCCTGCGTGCTGCAACTAAGACCCGATGCAGCCAAAAATAAATAAATAATAAATAAACCTTAAAAAAAACAAAGTCAACTACTAATATTAAAATACATAAAAATAAATAAATAATCAGTATTAAAGGGTAAATTCTGTAGTTGTAAAATGAGTAAACACTTGAGCAGACACTCCACAAAAGATGTGTCATCATTCCATAAAGAAATAAAAAGGTATTTAAGGCATCTACTTATCAGGAAAATGCAAACTAAAACCATAATGAGACACTATGTCACACTCACTAGGATAGCTGAAATAAAAAGACGTTAGGATGTGTAGCAATTGCAACTCCAATATACTACTAGTGGGTGTGTAAAATGATTCAAGTCCTTTAAAATACTGTTTATCAGTTACAAAGTAAAAATACACCTACCTATGACCCAGCAATTCCAGCTACCCAAAAGAAGTGAAAATATGTATACAATTACTGTTCATTTTATCTTTATTCATCTAACAAAAAAACTGGGGGAATAAAACAAAATTTCCTTTAATAATTGAATAAATAAACAGATTATGATAAATTTATTTTATCAAAAAATAATCAACAATAAAAAGAAATAACTTATTAATTCATAAAACAAATGAATCAACATCAAAACATGATGTTGAATAAAAGAAGTCAAATACAACAATACATACTGTGTATTTTCATTTGTTTGATGATATCATAGATCAGTTAAACTAACCTACAGAGATAAAAATCTGAAAAGTGGTTGTCTTTGTTTGGCAAGGGGCCTTTGACTGGAGAACGTGCATGAAATTTCTGGGATGATCGAAATATTCAGAATCTTGATTTGGGTATTAGTTACATGAAAAATTGAATTTTCAAAACTTACTGAACCTCATATAATTCATATTATTCTATTTAAATTTTATTTCAATCAAAAAGAGTTTGAAGAAGAAAAAAGGAACTGGCAAAAACTGAATACTTACCATATTGACTTAGAAATCTCATTTTTAGGAGTTTCCCATGTGAATTGGAAACTTATGTTGACACAAAGTCTATACAAAAGTTTATGTCAGCTTTATTTATAATCACTAAAGCCAGGAGACAAACTAAATATCTTTCAACAGATGAAAGGATAAACAAACTTTCATATAAGTGAATGCTACTCAGCAATGAAAGAAAACTAAGCTATTGATTCATGCAACAATATGAATAAATCTTAAATGTATTTTTTTAAGTGAAAGAAGCCAGATCCCAAAGGCTACATATTGTATGATTTCATTTATATGACATTCTGGAATAAGCAAAACAATAGGGATAGAAAATAGATCTATGGTTGTCCAGGTGAGGAGGTAGAGAGAGAGGTTATCTACAAAGTGGCAGCAGGTAGAAGGATCTGGAGATGATAGAATTGTTTTGTATAGTACTGTGTGGTGGATTCATGACTATGTACTTATCAAAACCCATCTGTACCCCCAGAGTGAACTTTCCTACTTGCACGTTTAAAAACAATAACAACAACAACATGATGTCAGGGGGTCTCAGAGTGGAATGCAAGCTATATAGGAATGAATTTAATTATAATACAAATAAATGATATAACCATACTGGAGGGAGTGAGTAAAGGAACTGACGTACGTACTTTGGAAGAGTGTTTTGACTGGACAGTGCAAAGAGAAAGACAAAGAGAACTGTACCAAAACACTGTACACTAGTTAGTAAATTTCTTCCAGGTAGGGATTTGGATTAGCAATTCTGAAACTACATATATATTAGGGTTGCATAAATAAACTCATTATAGATAATAAGAGCAAGTTTTCTTACTGTTGGAGAAAGAAGTTTCAAAGAAGGAAAGGAGAGTGAAGAATGAACCTTGCGGTGCTGTACTGTAGTGAGATAGCAGGATGAACTCACATTTTGTTTTGGTGTGTATATGCATTTGTGTGTATTACATATTATTCATATGCATGTGATACATATTTTATATACACACACACACACACACACACATACACAAAGACTGGTGCATAAATAAATGTGGAAATCTATGTACACACGGATTAGTACACATACATACATTTCCTAGCTCTATCTACTGAGTAGGCCCAGAAGTGATGACACCCCAATAATAATGAGTATACCTAGCACCAAGATCATAGTTTTTAAGTACCACTCTCCAATAGCAAGAACAAAGGATCCTTGGGAAAACAGTTGACATTTCTTCCAAGGCTGGGGAAGGTAAACTACAAGATGAGTCTGGAACAACTTGTGGGAGATGTGAAAGAACAACAACAATCACAAAAAGATGAGGGTAAGTCAAAAGGAGCACACAAGACAGTCAGAAAGCGCTCCCAGGTGTGAAGCTTAAACAATTTGAAGAAAAATATAAATAAAGATAGAAATGGTTTTGAACTAAAGGATAAAATAAATATCCATGAGTCCATAATGATATAAATAATTAATTGAATAAATAAATACATTTATTCAATTTAGAAATGTGGAATGAATGAGGAGATAGAAAATCACTATTAGAACACCACAGTCAGATCCACTGAGGAATGTTAAAATTAGTGACTAAAAGTTTCAGGCAAAGCAGAATATTTGCATGGTTTCAATGTAGCTCCTCACAATATTTGTGAATTACAAATGAGGAGGGGATTCCCAGTGTAGAAACCTGGCAGGTACCTCCTCATTCACATGATCAAGCTTAACATAATGGGTAGAAAGCTACAATAATATCCTGTTCCCCTCGATATGATGCGATGTAAAAGAATTCACCTCTGCGATATCCTTCCCTAAAATTCACAACCTCAGTTGAATGAGAAAATTTTAAAATAACCAAAGTTGCAGGACATTCTACAAAATTCTACAAAATTCCTTAATAGCAATCTTCAATTTCCAAGTCATGAAGGACAAGAAAAGACTGAGAAACCATCACAGATTGGAAGTATCTGAGCCAAGAAAACTGAACATAATGTAGGCTCTGACTGAATCATGCAACAAGAAAAAATATATATTAGTGGAAAAACTGGTAAAATCCAGATAAAGTCTGTAGTTTAGTTAATAATATACCAATGCTAATCTTAGTTTTGACAAATGTGCCCTGGTTATACAAAATGTCATTATTAGGAGAAACTGAATGAAAAGTATACAGAAATTCTCTATACTATCTTTGGTACTCTTTTGTGAATCTAAAATTATTTCAAAATTATAATTTAAAAGAATTAAAATTTTTGAGCCTTTGTATATGTTTCTAAAATGTGAAAAGACTATGGGGATTATCTGTTCTTCAAAAAATGTTGTGAGTTATCTTGCGAGGTAAGCTGCAGATGACACATATGTTAGAAATAACATTTTAATTAAAAATTCAACTTTTTATAGAATAAAAAATGGATATGAAAGATTGACACCCCACTATTAACCTACATTCTCACTTCCCATTCATTTTTAGGCCTCTTTAAATGTTTTTACAGCTTTATTGCGATATAATTGATATATAATAAACAGCACATAATTAAAATGCACTGCTTGGTAAGATTTGATACATGTATAAACATATGGAATCATCATCATAATCAAGAAAATAAACACATGCATCATCTCCAAACATTTCTTCATATCTCTTGGTACTGTCTTTTTTTTTTTTTTTTTTTGGCTCTTGGTACTGTTTTTGCTCATACTCTCCCCTCTGTCTATAACATTCAAATCCTCGTTTTGACTGGCTGAATCCTAGACCTTGAGGCCTTAGCTTATAGTTCCCTCATTCAAAATGCCATCCTTAATTAGTCTCACACCACAACCTGATTTATGCAAACCCCACGTTCACTTAACTTACTACATGAAATCAGAACTTCGTGTCTGTGGCAATTCTCCCCAGAGTAGAAGGTGATATTGATGGTGGAAGAAATTTTGTTTCACCACTATATGCACAGACAAGCTGCTAGATAGACATTCGTCAAATTACATTATCCCTCATTTTTGTACACTTTGCAGAAACACATACTATGCTTCTGTTAAAATATTTTATTTCAGATAATATTATTGGATGAGTAAAACCACCATGCTTGTTATGATTCAAGAGGTCTATGAAATAACATGATTGTCATTTTTAATTAAAAGCCAATGGTGTGTGTATTTAATTATTTTGGTTAATCAAAACATTCTTAAAACATTCTTAAAAATGTGAGTGTTATGAGTTCAGTGCCTCTACTATTCCAAAACTTTCATTATTTAATAAAATTACTGACTTCCAAATATAATTTGAGTGTTTATTTTGTTACCTATGACTGCTTTATTGTATAATTACATGTTCTCCATCAATGATTAAGAACTTTACATATGAATTTATATGAGATAAGATATTATATTTTGGTACATCTCATGATCATAATTATCATAAATGGACAGTTATAGCTATTAAATTTATCATTTGGTAATGAACATATCTTAGGCACTCTGCTGAGTACTTTGTATGTATTATCACAACTAATTTTTACCAAAAGCTTATTAGGTTTTATTACTCCCTTTTATTGATAAGCTGAGAGTCAGAAAAGAAATTCAAGAGGAGTAGAAATGATTACATGGTAAAAATGTCTTTTAAACTATGTGATAAATTAAGTCATTTTAACTCCTACCCACCTCACCAAGTAAGCATTTCCAGTTAGCGCAACATCTACTAGGCACAGGAGTCCAAACTATTTGAGTTATCTCATATAATAAAATAGTTCTAAAACAATAACTTACATTTTTGTAGCCCTTTACAATTTCCAATATGCTTTGACAAACATTACCACCTCACAACCCTGAAGTAGTTAAGGCAGATTTATGTCTCTATTGTGCAGTTAAGGAAACAGAAGCTCAGTGACTTGAAATGATTAGTCAAGGTCACAAGACAACCCATTCCTTCTGACTCTGAGACAGTGAATATCCTCTGTCTGGACTTCCTGTTTCTTTAGAAAACAGTGTTTATTCTCACCTCATTTACACGTACATTTCCCACTACGAGAAATTCTTTTATTCCATATATTTTAATGGCACACTTTCTTTCTTCATTGTAATCAGGTCTTCATGACTCCCCTTCCAAAATATTTACTCATATTTTTTCACCCCCTAAAATCTTACTATTTATAGATGTTTTCTTCATAGAAGTTTTTGTCTATAGATTATAATTCAGAATATGACTGAAGCCTAGATCCTAAAACCATACCTATGAAAATTTATCTGTTTATGAAAAATTGGTAATTATAGTAACTAAATGATTTTTCTTCTGATTTATGGACTATTACATGTAGGTATAGTTTAAATCAAAGGAACAATTTTAAAATGCCCTGAATGTTATTATGGTACCTTTCAATTATCCATATCAAGACTTTGTGATTATATATTAAAATAAACTAGTGGCTCGTACACTAATTGATTAATGATATCAGTGTGATGGTAAAATACTGGCTGTTACCATCATTAAGAAATGTAGGTACATTTAATACTGTTTTTTAAACCAAAAAATAAATAGTACTTATTTTTACTTTTTACTATTAAATAGTTTAACACCTATTAAAATTTGTATTTCCTAAAATCCCCTATGTATGTAATTTTTAAAATGTGTTGGAATGTCAATATGTCAATCTTGAAAAGTTAAATTGTTATACTAATATAAAACATTAGCATAAATCTAGTATGTTATTAATTTTGTCTATATTAATTACTTGACGGACTTTGAGCTATACATTCTTTATAGCAATGACTAAGTGACAGTCAAATATTAGCTATTTTTCTTCAGAATTATGTGCCTCAATAATTCTTTACTAATTCTGATGAGACATTTCTTTAGATATATTATGTTATATCATTTTTAAATTAAAAACTTCATTAGAATGTCCTAGTATTTCGACTAAAAGTAAATTATATACAGTCTACTGAAAAATCACTACACTGTTCTGCTATATCAATTGTTTGTAGCAAATTAATACAACCATTAAATCTTATAATGCAAAATGAATTTTGGTTTGGCTGACAAAATATTTAAGAGTTTCATTTGATATACTTTTTAATAATTCTTAATTGTATAACATGCTATAGTTGTAAAAGGCAAATCCAACAGAGCAAAAGAAGTCTGTTGCATAATTTCTAATTAGAAGTAAAAGATTATTTTCATCATGATTTTTAGTTCTTTGAAAAAATGTAGCTTGTAATACTTCTGATAACACAATAGATGTACAAAGTACTTTTATAATTTCCATGTTATAGTTGCTAATATTTTTAACTTATTTACCTGTATGTCTAAATGGCAAAGTTTTAATATGGAAACTAATTCACAATTTACAAGTTTCATATCAAGAATGATTTCTTTGGAAGAGAACAGATGTAATAAAATTTAATTAGTTATAAATTTGAAGAAAATAAGTGCTAATTTTATTCATTTTTTACTTCCTTTGACCTAGCACTTAAACAATGTGGACTTATATTTCATTATTTGCACACAGAGGGTGACTCTAGGTTCAGGTTTTCCCAGGATAGTTACAGTTTATAATTGAATCCTTGGTCTGACTGTTTTCTGTACTCTCACTCACTTTCAAAACCGTCCAAATTCTATGGTCATTCCATACTCAGTGAAAACTATGCTGTTGCAGGAAATGTTAATTGATATAAATGACATCAATTTTCTTAATAATGATAAAAATTAAGTTATTTGTTTACTTATAGATTTCATCTGTTATTATTCACTAAATTAAATATTGGGAACACATATACACAATCATAATTAATGTGAGTATTGTAAGTAGTACAATGTGAGTATAGTCAAGACTGTATCTGTGCAGACTTGAGTTATTTAGACATATAATAAAGTTTAATTTACACATTTTCTTTTTCTATTTTAATTATGTTACATATATATAGCAGAATTTACCATCTTAGCCACTTTTAAATATACGGTTCAGTAATGTTAAGTATATTCACATTGTTGTGCTTAATTTACATTTAAATAATACATTAGTAACGAATCATCAACACACTCTGAAAATATAACTGAACAAAACCTAAGCAAAATTACAAAATAGGTAAAGGGTGGTCCTTGGGTGTTACAGACAAAACACAATCTACCAAGACAATGAAATCCAACATGCCTGGCACTGTGCCTGGAATCTGTTCAGGTAGTAATAATCTATGAATCAGTACTTGGATCAGAATGGTTAAGTAATTTGGCTGTAGTCATACAATGAATAAAATGAAAGTTTGACCTAGTTTGCTCTGACTATAAATACCTGATATTTTTATCAAATTTTTCTGTTAAAGATCTGGGTGACAAAAGACAGTTCCATCTATAGCTAAGTCTCTGTAAACAAATGCTTCAGAATTGATTGCTTTTTTATTTTGCATAATAACTAAAGGTGCTATTTTTAAAGTCCATGATACAGAGCCAAACTCTGTTTGAATTCACATTCTCTATTTGAAACAACTGGCTGTGTGGATTTAGGGAAGCCCCTGAAACTCTTAGAGCCTCAGTTTCCTCATCTGAATAGTCACTCTTCACTTGGAAATGGAGATAACAATAATACTTACCAAAAACTTATTATGGGGCTCAAGCCACTTTTTATGATGTAGTTCTTTGCAGTTCAAAGCAGATCTTTAGAATCAGAATAGCTACGTTCAAAATTGAGTTCGAATGCTTTTAAGCTCATTAATTCTAGCATAATGCTCAACTTAGTGCTTAGGGTCTTCACTTGTAAAAATGGAAATAATTATAACACCTATGTTATATGGTTATTGTGAGGATTAAGTGAATTACGTACAAGGTATTTAGAACAATGTCTGGCACATAATTAGTGCTCAAAATGCAATAGCCATTATTGTGATAACTTTCTGTTATTTTTTGAGTTACAGTAATGTCAGCTGCAATTAAAAAATTCACAGTGTTCACTCATTCTTCTCCCCAGTTCAGTAAGCATTTTATGACCATTACTTTGAACTCTTTATCAGGTAAATTACTTATCTCCATTTCATTAAGGTTTTTTCCTGAGGCTTTATCTTGTTCTTTCATTTGGAACATATTTCTCTGTTTTTCATTTTGCTTGACTTTCTGTGTTGGTTTCTATATAGTAGATGAAAGAACCACCTCTCTCAGTCTTAAAGGAATGGCCTCAGGTAGCAGATGAACCTTTTCCTTCAGCCTTGCCTCAGCTCTTGGTCAGCTTGCAAACCTATCCAAGCAGATTATATTTTTATCTCCCAGTAGTTGAGGATGTGCCAAGACCTGCTAGTGTCCCAAAGGGGAGAATCTCAGCACCCAGATTCAGGATGACTGGAAGCCAGACCTCAGGAAGTATGTAGTCCTGAGGGGCTGCAAGAGTAAGCCCTACTGGCCACCAGAGCCAGGTGATCGTGAGGTGTTCCCTGAATGGCAATCACAAAAATCAGGGCTCCAGGCAAGTGTATAAGCTCCTTTCTGGGAGATACCAGTGAGCCAAGCAAGGCAGAAGGGAAGCACCAAGATGGTGGCCATGGCATACGATCCTTAAGAGGAACTCCATAGGCCACCAAATGTGTGCCAAACCTGAAGCCTGCCCCTCAGGCTGACACTCCAGGACAAGCAAAGAGGCCTCCTTCACAGAAAGACTGGGGCTGTGCCTCAGTCTGCTGCCTGTGCAGTGCCCTAAAGGGGGTAGCCTGCCAGGAACTGTCTCTCCAGTTGGCATAGTCCCATGGTACCCAGGAATGCAAGGCTTCCTGGCCACCAGAGCCAGGTAACAAAGGGGTGTCTTTTGGGTGTCAACCGTCCAAAACAGGCACCAGACCATTTAAATCTCTCCTCCAGGAGACACTGGCTCTCTGGAGTGTGGCAGATATGAGTGGGAGAATAACACCTGCCCTCCAAGGTGTCTGGGAAGTCAGCCCTTAGATGCATGCTTAATTAGCAATCTGCCCCTCAGGTCACAGTCATGATGATTAGCTAACAGGCCTCCTTCACAGAAAGGCCAAGCTCCTGTGTCTGTTGCATCCTTCTGTGCGCTAAGGGTGGGAGCTGTTTAAGAACTCTTTCTCTATTAATAATAGTCCTGTGGGACACACAGCATAGGCCCCACTTTCCACCAGAGCCAGGTGATGTAGAAGTGTCCCCAGCAGCAGTCACAAAAATCAGGGACCATACAGGGGTATGAATTCCTTTCTAGGTGACTGAAACTAATTACATGAAGAAATTTCAGAAAATTCAAAAATATATGCTGATTAAACAACATGCAACTGAACAACCAATGGATCAAAGAAGGGATCAAAAAAGAAGTTAAAAAATACCTAGAGATAAATGAAAATGTAACACACCAAAATTTACAGGATGCAACAAAAGTAGTTCTAAGAGGGGAACTGTTAGCAATAGGTACCTACACCTCAAGAAACCAGAAAAGTCTCAAACAACTTAACTTTACACCTCAAAGAGCGAAAAAGAAGAATAAACAAAGCCCAAAGTTATTGGAAGAAAGGAAATAACAAAGATTGGAGCAGAAATAAATGAAATGGAAACCGAAAAGACAATAGAGAAGATTAATGAAACTAAGAGCTAGTTCTTGGAGAAGATAAAATTCACTAACCTTTAGCTAGACTAACCAAGAAATAAAGAAACAGGACTTAAATAAATGAAATCAAATGAAAGAAAAGATATTACAACTGATACCACAGAAATACAAAGGACCATAAGAGACATGAACAATTATATACCAACAAATTGCATGACCTGGAAGAAATAGACAAATTCCTAGAAACATACAACCTACGAAGACTGAATCATGACTAAGTAGAAAATCTGAACAGATAGATTACTAGGAAGGAGATTGAATCAGTAATCCAAAACCTCTCAGCAAACAAAAGTCCAGGACCAGATAGCTTCACTGGTGAATTTTACCAAACATTTGAAAAAGAATTAATACCAATTCTTCTCAAACTCTTCCAAAAAAAAAAAGTAGAGGGAGGAACTTTTCCAAACACATTTAAAGAGACCAGAATTAACCTGATACCAAAACCAAACGAGGATGCCACAATAAAAGAAAATTACAGTCCGATATTCATATTGAACATAGATATGAATAACCTCAACAAAATATGAGCAAGTCAGATTCAATAATACACTGAGAAGATCATATACTATGATCTATTGGGATTTATTCCAGGGACACAAGGATGGTTCAACATCTGAAAATCAGTCAATGTGATACACCACATTAACAAAATGAAGGATAAAAATACTATGATCATCTCAATAGATATAGAAAAAAGCATTTGACAAAATTCAACCTCCATTTATGATAAAAATGCTCAATAAAGTAGGTATAGAGGGAATGTACCTCAACATACTAAAGGCCATTTATGACAAGCCCACAGCTAACATAACACTCAACAATGAAAAGCTGAAAGCTTTTCCTCTAAGATCAGGAATAAGACAAAGGATGTCCACTTACTGCCACTGTTATGCAACATAGTATTGGAAGTACTAGCCAGAACAATTATGCAAGAAAATGAAATAAAAGGCATCCATAATAGAAAGGAAGAAGAAAAACTGTCACTATTTAGAGATAACATGATATCATGATATCATATATAAAAAACCCTAGACTCCATCAAAAAACTGTTAGAACTAATAAATGAATTCAGCAAGGTGGAATGCAACAAAAATCTGTTGCATTTCTTCACTAATAATGAACTATCAGAAAAAGAAATTAAGAAAACAATCTCATTTACATTTGCAACAGAAAAAAATTTAGGAATAAATTTAAGCACAGAGGTGAAAGGCCTATTGACAACTACAAGACATTAATGAAAGAAATTAAAGATACAAATAAATGTAAAGATATTTCATGCTTATGGTTGGAAGAATTAATATTGTTACAAGTCTATACTACCCAAAACAATCTACAGAATCAGTACAGCCCCAATCAAAATCCCAAAGGCATTTTTCACAGAAATAGAACAAACAATCCTAAAACTTGTATGGAATCACAAAAGACCCCAAATAGCCAAGCAATCTTTAGAAAGAACAAAGCTGGTAGCTTCATGTTCCTTGATTTCAAGCTATATTACAAAGCTACAGTAATTAATATTGTATGCTACAACAAAGAAGCCAAAAATATACAATTGGGAAAAGACAGCCTCTTCAATAAATGGTGTTGGGAAAACTGGACAGCCGCAGGCAAAAGAATAAAATTGTACCAGTACCTTATACCATAGACAAAAATTAACTCAAAATGTATTAAAGACTTGAACATAAGACCTGAAACCATAAAACTCCTAGAAGAAAATATAGGCAGTAGGCTCCTTGACATAGGTCTTGGTGATAACTTTTTAAATCTGACACCAAAAACAAAAGCAACAAAAGAAAAAATAAACAAATGGAACTGTGTCAAACTAAAAAGCTTCTGCACAACAAAGGAATCCATCAACAAAATAAAAAGGCAACTTACTGAATGGGAGAAAATATTTTCAAAACTTATATCTAATAAGAAACTAATATTCAAAGTATATTAAGAAAACTCATAAAACTCAATAGCAAAAAATAAAAAATCCAATTTAAAAATGGGCAGAACACCTGAATATACATTTTCCCAAAGAAGAGATAAAGATGCTCTACATTATTAATCATTAGGGAAATATAAATCAAAACCACAATGAGATATTATCTCATCCCTGCTACAATGGCTAATATCAAAAAGATTAGAAATAACACATGTTGGCAAGGATATAGAGAATAAGGGACCCTTGTGCACTGTTGGTGGGAATGTGAATTGAGCAGCAACCAAGGAAAACAGTATGGAAGTTCCTCCAAAAAATTAAAATAAAATAACTGTATGATCCAGCAATCCTAATCCTGGGCATAATGTGGAGAAAACTCTGATTTGAAAAGATACATGCACCCCAATGTTCATAGCAGCACTATTTACAATGGCCAAGACATGGAAGCAACCTAAGTGTCCATCGACAGATGAATGGATAAAGATGTGGTATATATACACAATGGAATATTACTCAGCCATAAAAAAGAATGAAATAATGCCATTTATAGCAACATGGACGGACCTAGAGATTATCATACTAAGTGAAGTAAGTCAGAAAGAGAAAGGCAAATACCATATGATATCACTTATACGTGGAATCTAAAATACGACACAAATGAATTTATTTACAAAACAGAAACAGGCTCACAGCTGTAGAGAACAAACTTATGGTTACCAAAGGGGATAGCAGGAAGAGATAAATTAGGAGTTTGGGATTAACTACCATATATAAAATAGATAACCAACTGTATAGCACAGGGAACTATATTCAATATCTTATAATAACCTATAATGGAAAATAATCTGAAAAAAATATATATGCACACCTGAAACTAATACAACATTGTAAATTAACTATACTTCAATTTAAAAAATGGTTAAAATATTTTATTCAAATAAATGGGTATTATAAACATTAATTCCATGAACTATACCTGTTAGTAGGTGATGCTGAAAAGTAAAGGAAATAAAAGTATAATTTCCTTAAGCATTAAAAAAAAAATCCAGACAAACAGGTCACATTTAGGGAGCTAATCCAGGCTAGACTAATTATAGTCGTGCTACAGGAGCTAAAAGTCTTAACCAGTTAGGTATTGGTACTGAAATGGAAAGATCATATAAACTCAGGTTATGTGCAGAAAGTGCAGTAACCTGAGAAATCTATTTCCATGGAGAAAGAAGACTGTCCCTTCCATTCCCTTATTACAGCAGAAAATATACAGGAAGAAACAGGAAGAACTGGAAGAGAGAGGGATGGAAAAAGCAGCCTCCCCTGATTACATGTTCCCAGATCTACAGCTCACATGCTGGTTCTTCATTTCCTGTCTTCCAAGACTGGAGGACCTCTGAACGCTGAAGCACTGACATTGCTAATACTCTGCCCCTCTTGCAGGAGCTCAGTGAGTCTCCAGTCTCTGTAACCAAAAGAATCTTGACTGGAACAAAAAACACTGAGCTCAAAGAACCTAATCTGTTGTAAAGTTTTTGTACTTTCTCATGCCCTTAAAAAGAAAACAAAACAAAACAAAAAGCAAAAACAAAAAGAAGCTTCGTAAAACAATTGCTAAGTGCTGAACACTTATTTCATGCTGTATGTCACACTTTGTATTATACCAAAACTATTTAAAGTGTTATCAAGTGATCTCTGAGAACACTTTTCTTGTAGAACTGTGAATGAATTCAACTGCACATGTGTTAAACATATTTTGTAATGATTCATGATATTGACACATAAATTTGTATTTCTGTTATTATTAAGTGCATAACACATATGAGGCCCCAAATTTATGATATTTAACTCTGAAAGAAGAATATTTAATTCAAGGAAAGAAGTTTGCTTTGGTCTTACTAGTAATCAAAATGTTTTTGATTTATGGAGTAAATTATATTTCTTCCTGTCAAACTTCAACAAAATAGCCCCTGTTGTTAGCAATACTTCATTATAATTTTTTTTAAATAACTGGGAGATCAAAAAGGGCAATGGGGTTGAGGGTAAAAATGATCAATATTCTACTAGTTAATCTGAATGATTAAATTAAAAGTTTAAAGCCTAATATGTAGAGCAAAAACTTGTGTGAAATGGCTCTTCGTATTTTATGCTCTATGAGATGATATCTTAATACTAAGTTAAAATATTAGCTTAGATTAAATGTTCATGGTATAGTTTATTAATTATAGTGATCAACTTTAAAGTAATAAAATACCTTCTTAAAGAATAAAAAATATCTAACTGGATTTTGTATCTATAATAGAGAAATTTAGAGAAACAAATTTTACTGGTTTTTAGATTTTATTTTACAAAAGACTGTCATATATATACATATATATATGTATACACACACACATATATATATATAGTTTTCTCTAGTGAGGTAGCAAGGTAAGCTCTAAGACATCCAAAGGGAAATCGAGGCATAAAAAGATTAAGTAATGTTCTAAGGTCATAATAAGAGGCAGTGCACTGCCTAGAACCAATGATCTTAACGTCCACCTAAGGCTTCACCTACTACACCAGGTTCTACAAAGCCCAAAGACTGTTTAATTCTATTCTAATGGTAAGGAGAAAATTGAAGAGTGGAAGCACTTTTCTGAAAATCTGATTCTGTGTGTGTACAGGTTTCATGTGCAGTCAAATACAAGCATTTTGTATAGAAAGAGCAGATATTTGATGGTGTTTCATAAAAAGAGAAGACAATTTGCAAATTCTACATATTTTGATTGAAAAGCTGTTGAACTGTTGTTTTGGTAAAGGCCTTCTCTAGAAACCATACTTGCTTTGGGCCCCAAGTCCAGTTTCTGTATCAGAGAATATACAAGAAACACATACTACGGTGAGATAGTGTATTGAAAACTACAGGAAATGACTAAGTCAGGACACTAAAAGGATACAATTTCTTTGGATGAGACATCAGGGGAGACAAGCATGAACTGGGCATCTCCAGTACTTAAAAAAAATTCTAGTGTAGAGTTGGTACTCAATAAATATATATTTTAAACAACGAAAGGACAAAGCTTTTAAGAATAGCCAGGTATACACTACCAAAAGTAAAACAGATAACTAGTAGTAAGCAGCCACATAGCACAGGGAGATCAGCTCGGTGCTTTGTGACCACCTAGAGGGGTGGGATAGGGAGGGTGGGAGGGAGACGCAAGAGGGAGGAGATATGGGGATATAGGTATATGTATAGCTGATTCACTTTGTTATACAGCAGAAACTAACACACCATTGTAAAGCAATTATACTCCAATAAAGATGTTAAAAAAAAAAAGAAAAAAGAATAGCCTGGTTAAAAAAATTGTGTTGGAAAAAGATTTTTAATTGAAATGGAGAATAAAAAGTAGTAAAATTCATCTCAATAGATTCCTTGTTCCCATATAAGATTTATAGGAACCACTTCCTGGAACATTTTGTTTAATTTTGTTTCTTTCTATCTTCATAGATTAATCAGTATATATCCACACTCTATTGAGAAAATCAAGTGCTTTTAAAATTCTTCATTAGTTAGTGAGATGTATTACTCGATTTTATTTATAAACTTAAAATTCTATGCTATCTAAATAGACCACCTTAACATTTGTGAATTATGTATTATTATCTTACTTATAATAATGAATAAGAATTATTCAGTGATTTAGTATAGACAGTATTTTCCAAGGAAAAAAGGACAATAGAGTGGATTGGTTATAATCTGCCTTCATCATCTCCATCACTCACAAATGCATATGCTATGGGCCTATTTACACATGATGTTTTGCCAGGTGCTTCTTCAAATACCGTATTCAGTGAATAAATCAGCAGCTAGATGACAGCAGTCTTCCCCAAAACAATCAAACTTAATATTGAAATATACAGTTATGGGAGAAAAAATGCTTGCCTTAAAAATTCAGGACACTATGGGAAGTCAATGTTGATATTCAAGATTAAGTTCCATATAAAAGCATGCCCTACTTTTTGAGAGTGATATTTATCTTACTCTCCTAAAATGCTTTTGCATTTACTAGAAACAAATTAGAGCAGAAAGGTAACCGTTTTTTAAAAATATTCCATTCACTGAACTTTTATTTATACAGAGCTTTGAATTTGGCAAGAGTTCAATACAAATCTTTCAAGTAGCATGTCCTTTTGTAGAGCTCTAGGATTTACTTCTAATTTTTCCTCAAACAAGTCTCGTCCTTTGCTCTCTCAGTTTTCTATTTCAGTATGTCAAATAGCAAATCTCAAAATAGAAAGGAAATAGCATGGATTTTTCATGACACTAAATACCAGCCCCAATTCTATTTTCCCTAATCTTAAGTGGAAAACAAGTGTCTGAGTGGACAATATTTTTTCCCTGTCCTCTAGTATAATAGTTTTGTCTAGTCAGCCATAAATCAGTCCCAGACTTAGACTTTTAAAAAATTTTCTTACCCAGGTTCCATTCTACTCATATTTTGTAGCTTCATTATTTTTTCCTGAGAACTGCACAAAACTAGAGATTATACAATTGAAAAACAAGCCCTATCAATTCTGTTTATTAATAAAAAATTTACTCTACAAATATCAGTTATTCAAAATTATGACACAGATTTTCTAGACAGGTGTCAAACTGATATAGTTTGTCACCAAGGGTATTCAAATGCAATTATCTTCTACATCAAGGAGACTACTTTCTTATCTTTGTGATTTTCCAGTTATTCACTGACTACAAAATTTGAAAGCTGACATTCCTGCATTTCTAGTTTCCAGGATTACCAGCCCACATGTAAGTCAAATAGGGTGGCTCTCTCACTCCACCCTTATATATATAAGGATTTTAAAATGTCCTTTCTTGTGGTAAGTATAGTGAGTGTGACAGACATTGTTTATCCTCAACCAGCAAAATTTGTTTCTCCTCTTTCTTCCTTACCAGGATATTACTCCTCAGCACTTTTCCAGCTGGAGTTTTGTACAGAGAGATGAAACAGGAAGAGGAATGACTTTCTTTCTGATAAAAAAAAAAAAAGTGAGAGGTGTGAGAAGACCTTCCTCACTGTTTGCTTTGAATGTTCATTCAGTGAAGAGTAACTTGATGGTTGGAGTTGCTGCACCATCTTGTGACCACTTGGGATGTGAAGACAGCTAAAATTTGAAATATACATATAAAGCATATACAAAACACACCCTAAAATACATGTTCATAAGCTAATGAGTTTTCAAATAAAATATGAGGATAATTAAGGCAAATGCTAAATTTGTCTTTTTTTCCCCTATAATTAGTTACGTGTGAACTCTGCATAAATTATTATTTCCACAGATCCAGGTAAGAGAATTGTTTGAACCAAATTATAAAATTAGTACTAAGACTCCATTTCCTTTTGTATTATACAGATATAAATGTAAAATCATGTTTTCCACAACCTAAGTAATACTTTACTTACTTTATAAATTTTTTGGATGTGGTTTTCTTTCTGTGCTATAGTTATAAACATATCTATGTTCCTAGAATAAAACGTTTTCTCAAAAAGACTGTGCTAGAATTAACTACTTTGACAGTAATTATATAGCATCTTATGATAAGAAATGAATTAAGGGTTGGCTACAAGTGTGACATTAATTTCATTAATTTTATATCACAATATTAATTTCATATCACTTTCTGAAATATTCCCTTGCTTTCTATGTATTTCTGACTACATTCTAATAATTAGATAACTTCAGGTATACAAAACTTATTCTCTGCTACTGCTACCCATGCCTTCTAAAAGCTCAGAATCTAAAACAAATCTAAAAAAATATTGAAACATTTTAAGATATAATTTAAATTAAATAATTAACCAAAATGAATAGACTGTATACCTTCCAAAATCTTTAAGTTGCAAAATTGTGATTATACAATTATTTATATTAAACAGTTATTTCCAAATGTTCTTCACTACTGAAGAACACTGAAAAGAAGAAACTCACCACCAAGTTTACTGTTATTATTATTTTAGGAAATAGTTACAGTGTAAACATTTAACATATTCCTTTCCATTCTCCCTTTTCCTAATGATCATTTTCAACTTGCAGGAAAGTTGCCATTGGACTAGGGTTAACCTGTTTTAAGTATACTAAGCTACACCATATGGGTTTCAAAAGGAAACTCAATTCACTGTGTTGAGAGATCAGTCTGATCTCTGATCTCACTAAGACATTTGGACAGATGATTATGGCTGTTCAGTCAATGCAAGAGTCGATCACTGCCAAGACTTCCTCTCTCCAGTCATGGATTAGTGACCTTTGGGCAACTGCCTATGCAAGAACGAAAAGATGCATGTGTCTGTCTGAAATTCTCTGTAGTCATTCTAACTGACTGCAGTGATATCTACTGGTGACAGCAGAGAAAGCTGACAGCTGCAGGCCCTGTTTTTGCAGCCAAAAAGCCACTCTTGTGGAGATCTTAGAAAAGTATATTAAGTCCTTTTACTAGCTCAGCTGGTGAAGTTACTTTAGCTCACTTGGCATGAACACTGGCCTGAGAATAGTAAATCAGCTCTTAAAAGTATCTTCTTGTCATCTGAATTGTAAATGTTCAGTGAGCTAATACTAAACCCCTTTTGTAAATAGAACTGACCCTTCAGTGCTATAGTGTCATCCAGAAACATTTTTTCTCATTTTGCTAACTTTTCTTTTCCTTTGCTTAACCCCACTTGCCCTTCTATGCACAGTAAGCGGAAATCTTAGAATAGCTCAAGATTAGATATCATAAAAAGAAGACCACAGGTGAACAATCCAATACTTTAGTGTGCTGGGCTTCCAACAGTAAAATACAGGCAGGAGCTCAACTTTAAATTGTTTGTAGAGAAGAGTAGGGAAAAGAATATCCGCTGTCAGAAAATGTAGACCAAATGAAACATACTGTTAGGTAACCCACAAAGTGCCACTTTTTTAAAGTAACATATACTGTCAAACTTTGCCCCAAATTATCTGAAGCTGTTGGTGATGCTCTAGTTTAGATGGCTTAAGCAAATAATAGAAGTTCATCACTTTCAATATACAGTAAGTCCCCTACATAGGAACGAGTTCCTTTCCAAGAGCGTGTTCGTAAGTCCAATTTCTTCGTAAGTCCAACAAAGTTAGCCTAGGTACCCAGCTAACACAATTGGCTATGTAGTACTGTACTGTAATAGGTTTATAATACTTTTCACACAAATAATACATAATACATAAAAAAACAAACACAAAAAATGAGGACAACATTTTTAATCTTACAGTACAGGACCTTGAAAAGTACAGTGGTACAGTACAACAGGTGGCATCCAGGGGCTGGCATCGAGTGAACAGGCAAGAAGAGTTACTGATTGGAGGAAGGAGAGGAGGTGGGAGATGGCAGAGCTGAAGGATCGACAGCAATAGGAGAGGAGGGCAAGCTGCAATTTCACTCACGCCTGACGCTGATGGCACAGGTTCTGGTTCCTTGCTGGATTCAATTCTATCTACCCTCTTGAAAAAATGATCCAGTGATGTCTGGGTAGTAGCTCTTTTTTTCTCACCATAGATGACACGGTAGCACTGGATTGCATTCTGAACGGCTGCTGCAACCTTCGAGTACTGTTCTACGTTCAGGTCCTGTGCCTCAAAAACTCACAGTGCCGCCTCAAATAAAGAAAATCCCCTTGCCTTTTCCTGTGTCGTGAATCTCTTCGGTTCTTCAGTTACTTCTTATTCTTCTTGTCTCTTTTCATCCTTTCTCTGGGCCTCCAAATCCTGGCGCTTCTTAGCAGTACCAGCTACATCACTGCTGCTTTTACACTTGCTTCTGGACATCCTGGGCTTGAAATAAAGATACTGTACTACTGTCCTCTATACAGTACTGTACAGTAAAGCACACAAAAGTACAACTACTTGTAGAGGATGCACGCACGTGACTATGTACGCCAGACACGTGAACTAACTTTCGTGATTGGATGTGTGAATGTCCACTTCATCACTGGGAATAAACTGTTCCACTAAATTACAATGATTTAGTCCTGCTTTAGGCGTGACAGAATCTATGTTTACGCATTTCCTTTATCTAACAATACATAAAATACTCCTCCATACACAATCATAACAATGACAAAAATATGTGAAGACTCTAACGTCCTACCTTTAACATAGACAGATAATGACTAGAGGCACAAAACAAGTTTTCCAGCAAAGAAAGTATGCAATTAACAGCGAAGCTAACTGAATTTTTTCTTACTTGAAATACTTGAGAGAATGGGCTGTGTTTTATTTCCTTTTACGCACTCAATGCTTTGAACATAGGATAGCAGAAATAGTAGATGCTTAATAATTCATTGCTAACTTTAAAAAATGAAGAAATGACATTTATAAGCAACAACACATTCTTGCCATTTCTGAACTTAATTGGAAAGTAAAATGGGCAAAATCAAATTTAGATGGTGCAGTGAAAGCTACAAAAAATAAAATAATTTATCCTTCCTAGGATGCCCTTATAGGTGAACTTAATTGCTTGTTTTATCTAATTAGAAAACCTCTAAATATCCCAAAGATTATAAAGTTTCGCTCATTCACCACATTTTAATATGATCAAAGTGTTACAAATTACATGGTTTAAGCATTTTACTAACATGTTCTGTTTAGGATAAGTAATATTTTCTCATTGAAACCTTCTTTGTAATTTTTCCCTGAAACTGGGAATCCCACTTTTCAGAAGTAGATCTTGTTATCTGGCTTAATTTAAAATTAATATGTTTATAATACTTTCTCTTTATAGGAAAATCAGAGCAAGTCACTTTCTACACTGATACAGGTTTACAGAAGGATAAATCAAATCCCTTAAAGCATATAATTATATACAGTTTCACCCTAAGGAACAAGCTGGTCTTTAAACTGGGTTTTAATTTTATGTTCCCAAAACCAGTATTGCTCATTTTTAAATATGTTCATTTAAAATATTTTAAATATTGCTCACTTTAAAATGCTCATTTAATTTGCCAAGCTCAAGTGCCCTCAGGAACACCTTTCCCTGCAGACCCTAAAGATCACAAATGTATGATTAGGATAAAAATAAGAAACAATGGCTGCAAGACAGAGAGGGCTGCTTGGTCTGCTCTTGGAAGCACAAATTCCTTCACATACCCAAGATGCCATCTATATGTCTAAGGCCATTTACAATGCAAACAACAAGAAATGTCTATAGATCATAATGGGACATGTTTAAAAACTATTTGTTTGGGGCTCCAGATCTGCTGAATTGCTTAATTACTCAAATTTAACTCTCCAGAATGGTTTCTTATTATATTGGCTTATATAGACACTAAAATAGAAATTAAAATGCAGAAAAGCATCCAGGCAATAAACTGAATAAAACTCAAAGGAATAATATGTATGGACACACACTTTTTAGAATCCTGGCTACAGCTGGATTTCATCTATCCTATTATTTGCTTATTGTTATAATGGTAAGAGAAGTTCAAAACTAAAAGTTTATGTGAGAATTTTATTAGTTCTACAATTCCTGCCAATATTATTCATTTTCTAATACCACAATTATCTGTAGTTAATCCAAACACGTGCCTTATTTTTCTTAAAGGTGGTACAGTGTGTGTTTGTTTATAATTTCAATTTTCTCATCAGAGAGACCCAGCTTGAATCTAGGGTTTTCTTAGTTACTTTGCTCAACTGCTAAATCCTCTGAATCTGTTACTCACCTACAGATATAGATAACACCTTTAACTGAGCATTTGTATACTTCCTTTAATTTAACATTTATTCAATATACTGTATATTTTATATTAGTAATAAATGTATTAAATTAATAACAACAATAATAATAGTTATGCTTATTTAGTGAAAAGACCTGTTTGGGAATTGATAAAGAAAATCAGTGCTAATGTTGAGGTCTACAAAGTATTTCATCAATCTTTCATTTGATCATTTAGGAAAGTTATAATTGAAAATGTCATTTAAAAAATTGTGTTGTCCCTCTTGCACTGTTGGTGGGAATGAAAATTGATACAGCCACTATGGAGAACAGTAGGGAGGTTCCTTAAAAACTAAAAATAGAACGACCATACGACCCAGCAATCCCAGTACTGGGCATATACCCTGAGAAAACCATAATTCAAAAAACGTCGTGTACCACAATGTTTGTTGCATCACCATTTACAATAGCCAGGACATGGAAGCAACCTAAGTGTCCATCAACAGATGAATGGATAAAGAAGATGTGGCATATATATACAATGGAATATTACTCAGTCATAAAAAGAAATGAAGTTGCGTTATTTGTAGTGAGGTGGATGGACCTAGAGTCTGTCATACAGAGTGAAGGAAGTCAGAAAGAGAAAAACAAATACTGTATGCTAACACATATATATGGAATCTAAGAAAAAAAATGTCATGAAGAACCTAGGGGTAAGATGGGAATAAAGACACAGACCTACTAGAGCATGGACTTGAGGATATGGAGAGGGGGAAGGGTAAGCTGGGACAAAATGAGAGAGTGGCATGGACATATATACACTACCAAATGTAAGGTAGACAGCTAGTGGGAAGCAGCCGCATAGCACAGGGAGATCAGCTCAGTGCTTTGTGACTATCTAGAGGGGTGGGATAGGGAGGGTGGGAGGGAGGTTCAAGAGGGAGGGGATATGGGGATATATGTATACATACAGCTGATTCACTTTGCTGTACAGCAGAAACTAACACACCATTGTAAAGAAATTATACTCCAATAAAGATGTTAAAAAAAAAACTAAAAACCTCAGCTTTAGTATGTCAGAGGGGTTCACAAGGCTGTCTTAAAGAGTGTAGACCAGGGCTTCCCTGGTGGTGCAGTGGTTGAGAGTCCACCTGCCGATGCAGGGGACGCGGGTTCGTACTCTGGTCCGGGAAGATCCCGCATGCTGCGGAGTAGCTGGGCCCGTGAGCCACAGCCGCTGAGCCTGCGCGTCTGGAGCCTGTGCTCCGCAATGGGAGAGGCCACAACAGAGAGAGGCCCGCGAACCGCAAAAAAAAAAGAAAAAAAACAAGCATGATCAACAAGGTAGGCATTTAGGGAAAGGATCAGGTTGGAGACATTATGGTAGGTTGAATTAATGCTCCTAGCTGCTCACTCTTTCTCTCTGTAGTAGGGTCATGCATTTCCACTCACTGTTTTATCATTTGCCCAGGGGTAGAAATATAAGACCAATTTTATTGACTTTGAGCTTAGCCAAATGACAAGTTTTGGTCAAGGAAATGTGAGTGGACATGATTTTACCATGATCTCATCCAAGCAAGTTTTAAATGTTACTGTGAAATATGGTTTGAGGTCTTGCATTCCTACCATCTGCAATTACAACACCCAGATAGTGGTCTCAGAGTTAGAAGACATGCAGACTCCAGTCAAGCTTAGCAGAGACACAATTGATGTATGCCCTTTATGTAACGTAAACACGAAATATTAGTTTTTATAATCCAATGTGGAAGTGGGGTAGTTTGTTATCACAAAATGTAACTAATAAACAAATGTGTTTGGTTCAGTTTAACATGTCAGGTTTGAGTTACTTACTGAGAAATCTAAAGAAAATATCTAATATAAAGTCATTTGGGTACAGAAAGTACAGAAATATTAAGAGGCAAAGGATGAAGATTACAAAAAGAAAAATGTATCTCACAATATATATTGTCAATGGTAAGGAGAATTATTAAATAATTGCCTTTTCCTTGGCAATAAGAAGATAAGAAGTCATCTGCAAGACCTCTCTCTGAAGAGGGTGTCAGAGGACAGGCCTAAATTTCAGCTCTCAAAGTAAAACACTTTTTTGGTTCCAAGAAAAGCAAGAGCAAAAATGTATGTAATTGACATGATGAGTAGACCTGTGCTCATGGAATGAGCACTGTACAATAATGACTTTTTGGAAATCCCACTTTACATCATTAAACCTACAATTTCCCTAGAAATATAGGCATCTTGGGAATTTTCTTTTCACTTTGAAGAGTAATCTAAGAGTGCCATCAGAAAAGTAGTTGACTCAGTTTTATTAATGACATAAAGTGTTAAGATGCTTGGTTCTAAGACATTCTTTCATCTGATTTCAATCTACTGTAGTCTTAAGCATGAGATGGACGATAGCAGCTCTCTGAAAGTTTTCTGTGTGAGTTCACAACATGAAAGTGTTCCAGTGCCTTATGATTAAGCAAGTTAAGCTCTTATTTTATCAGTAATGTGGATTAATTTTATCTTTTACCAACCCTCTGACCTTCTAGAATTAATTCAGCTGTACGAGAATGAACCATTTATGGAATGAGAACCATGCAAAAAGTATAGTTCATCTCGGTTAGTGGGTTATTTATGCAAATCATTTTCTTCTATTGTAAATATCCACATTAATAGGCAATTTCTAGAGGATACATTGCCTGTCTTTTTTATAAAAGTCACAAGTATGTCTGAACATATGGTTTTTATACCCAAACACTTAAGGAATCAAAAAATGAAAATAAAAAGTCTTTAGGGGTTTGTTATTCATTAGCACATTCAGTAAAGAACAATGTCTTTATTTCTGTATCTCCAATGTCTAGCCAGTACATGCCACATAATTATAAGTATTAAAGAAGAGACTGAAAAATGCCTTTCTCAGCCAAGGCAGTTCAATAATGTATGCAAGGATGTATATATAGCATATAAGAAGTGCTTGAAGATACATGGCAAAGATTAGATCTAGCCAGTACTATTAACAAGTTGATTAATAAAATTAAGTTTGAGATGGAGACATATTTGAGAGGTAGACAATTTTTGAGTCTGGCACTAGGTACCCAACCAGGGATTTTTGCAAGGGTATGTATGTTCAATCTGTACAAGCTAAACAATGCTGTGCAGAAAACCAAGTCACCTTCGAGAGGTGACGCAACATACTTCTTACACAACACGAGCTGGAGGTCAGCTTTCAGAAATCTGAACTAGAAATTAAATCACCAGGAAAAGATTTCAACTGTTCAGCATGGGTCTGAGTCTGATATTCAATCTGTGTTTAAGTATACAGGTAAAAAATAATTGGATAAGAAGGCTCAAGCAAGGGAATAGGATTCTTGAAATGTAGCAGTGGTCTTTCTATATAAACTATCAAATATGTCTGCCTCCCAGAATAAGATATGTTTCAGTAAATGCTAGTGATGATGGAAGAGGAACACATTTTCTGGAGAGATTTCAATAGTCCCCCAGTTGGATCTTAGGGGAGAAATACCTCTGCAGTTTATTTTCTCTTTTGATTGTCTCCAATTCCATTTTAAGAATATGACTATTGCGTGGAATATGAAGTTTTATGTGGTTGCTAAATAGGTCAATTTTTTAAATGGATTTTAGTTTTTAAATTTAATTAAGACACTAAGCTTTAGACTTAATTTGTCATAGCCATTTCATGGAAATGGATATTAAAACAAATAAATATGTACAATCTGCATAAATGTAAATGTAGACACATTTTACTACCAAATGTTCCATATTTTGTCTTCACTTTGAAGGTGATAAGTAACACAATTTGCAGAGATTAAAAAAAAAAGAGGGCTTCCCTGGTGGCGCAGTGGTTGAGAGTCCACCTGCCAATGCAGGGGACACGGGTTCGTGCCCCGGTCCGGGAGGATCCCACATGCCGTGGAGTGGCTAGGCCCGTGAGCCATGGCTGCTGAGCCTGCGTGTCCGGAGCCTGTGCTCCGCAACGGGAGAGGCCACAACAGTGAGAGGCCCGCGTACCGCAAAAAAAAAAAAAAAGAATGTAGTAGAGAAGAAAAATGCCTGGTTTAGGTAAAGGATAGACTCCAGAATTCCACGGATTTTCCGTGTCCTGGAATACTAAAAACTATGACTCTAGATTAAAGAGGAAGAAAGCTAAATTAACTGACATACTGTTAATTATGTCATATATGCTATTCTATTTCATGATCACAGTAATTCTTTTAAAAAGAAACTATTATTTTCAATTTTCAGACATTTGAGGTTCAGAATACTCAAGGAAATTGTGCAAAATCACATAGCTAGCAAGCAAGAGTTTGATATAAACCTACTCCTGCCTTATTATTTTATTCATGCAGCAAGCATTTATTAATAATCTGAAGTAGACCAGCAACTGTTCTAAGTAAATAGAGCTCCAATAAACTTTGAAATTTCCTGTTTTATTTTCTTAGGTAAATCATCTAAACTTTTCATTGTCAGTTTCTCCATCCATAAAATGCAGATAATTCTATCTGCCATACAAAGTTAAAATAATATACATGAAATTGTTTTATAAGTGTTAAGGTGCTATTCAAATATTAGTTTTAAGTAAATAATTGGTTTCATGTTTTTGTATTAGCATAGGCAAATATTTGTACCCACAATGGCTAAGATAAAGAATAGAACTTAGGGAAAGCATTAAACAATTGTATCTGATTGTTTGTGTCCATTCAGGCTGCCTTAGCAAAATACCATAGACTGGGTGGCTTATAAACAAGAAAAACTGAATGCTCACAGTTCTTGAAGATAGGAGGTCCAAGATCAAAAGGCTGGCAGATTCAGTATCTGGTGAGAGATTGCTTTCATGTTCACAGTTGGCACTTTTTTGCTGTGCCCTCACATGATGGAGTGAACAAGAAAATCTCTGTGAGGTCTCTTTTGTAAGGGCACTAACCCCAATCATGGAGACTCCACCCTCTTGACCCAGTCACTTTCCAAAGGCCCCACCTCCTAATATCACCACTTTGGGCAATGGGTTTTTTCAACATATGAATCTGAGGAGGACACAAACATTCAGACAATAGTGCCAATAATAATATAAAGCACCTCTATGGGAATAGGGCTTGGATAGAGGAAACAAAGAAAAACATTGTTCGGAATATACTTTTTGAATTCAAGACAGATGAGTTTTCAAAGTTAGGGTTAGAAGTATGTAATTTTTATGGGGATACGAGTAGGCTTATAACATTAAATTATGAAAAGTTTAATATTACCTTGAAGTGTTGCTGGCCCCTTTTTTGCAATGATTTGTAAAGGTGGAAAATAAATATTGGCAGTTCAGAAAAAAGAATTTGAAGTGGGCAGGGCATTAGGTAACAAGTGATGATACTAAGATAAAGCAACAGAGAAAGAGAAAAGAAATGACAGAGAGATGGAAGAAAGAAGAGTAGGGACAAATAGAAAGAAGAGAAAATAAGATATTAAAAAAAAAAAACTGGTGGAGACCTTAGTATCATATACACTATTCTGACTTGCTGTACAGGCAATTTCTTCAACTATGAATACTGATGTTCTTTGGACAATATATAAAAATGTAATATTATAAAGCCATCATAAATATCATTAATACTGTATACAATTCAATTGAGTTTAATATAAGGATAAATAATTAAGATCACCTAAATTAATACATTGACTATTTGGTAGCCTTTTTATTAAAATTCACATAATGCCTTAAAATTTTCCATATACTATGTTTTAATTTCCTCAGAAAGTAGTTAAATTTGCACACTAACAAAGTAAAAATTGAATATTATTATCAAGACTCAACAGATTATAATGATTTTCATGTTTATAGTTTAGACATCAAGTTAAGGAGTTATTGCACTATTTGAGAATTATTTTGTATCATAGAGCCAAAAGTATAAGGCATTCTTCCAGAATGAGAAAAACCTGTAATTGTTTTTAGGGTTAAGGTGGGTAAAGATGAGGGAAACAAATATTTATAGTGAATGAATCCACATATTAATAATTTAGGCTGCCTTGAACAGACTTGGTATTTGTTTTGCTATTTATGTATACTTGGATTCTTAAAGTATTTATTTTATACCATAAACAATTAATTATATATTAATGACTGGTTACAAAAAATGAAAGCATCATAAATTGCAGGGGATTAGAACGGACATTAAAATTATATATTCCAGTGCTATTAAAAATGTTATAGCATCAACACTATTCAGATGAGGTCTGATGTAAAAACCTAATCATGGCAAATATAAAATGCTAGGTAAAATAATTTAATATGCTTTCAGATATATATAGGTCTGAAGAAAATTAACAGAGGCCAGGGAAGATAATGGAATGTGGTTCTAGAAACGTTGTAAGCAATGAAGTTGCCAGATGCCATCACAGAATAGAAAAAAACCCAGGTATTAGCTCTTTTCCACATAAAGATCAGGAGCTTATGGAAGGTAGGGATATGGACAGGAGAATACCACGCACAAAGCAAATCTTAGGATGAAATAAATGCCTGAAAAAAAGGTAAGAAAGAAATAAAACTGCACCAAAGAAAAGCAGACCATAAAGAAAATTCTAAATCTGCTTTGGTATTTGGAGATGTTAAATAAATAAATAAATCCTTTCTGAGATATAATTGGCACTTTAACAATGCTTTAGTAACAGGTTTCAGTCCGAATGTACAGTGCTAACTCAAGGTTTTAAAATTTAAGAGGAACTGGGCTTGCAGTGCTCCCAGAAACCTGATAAGATCAAACACAATTTCTTCTGTAAGAACAGCCATGCAATTCATCCTCAAGAATTACCACAGACAGAATGACAACAGTGATGAACTCACAATCCAAAATTACAAAATAAATAAGGAAAAAGCTTCCATTAGTAAGAGTCATCTGTAATAACTAACAACAGAACCAACTCCACAGGTACTCCCAAACTTAAATTATGTTTTTCTAAAAATGCAAAACTATTATATTTCTATGTTTAAAGAAGTAAAGTAAGGAAAACAAAGTAAAAATTGACAACCCTAAACTATCATGAATGGTTAGGCACCTTGACATTTAGTAAAATGGAAATTTTAGAGACAATGGACAAACACATATAAACACACAAATTCTATGTAATGGTGATGTTAAACTTCAGATTAGACAAGAGCTAAAATAGGAATTAATAAAACTGAAACTAGAAACAAAGAAAGTATACAGAATGAAGCACAGAGAAACCACTATATAAAAAACACATAATACAAAGTGAGACAAATTGAAAAAGAATATCCAAGGTCTTTGTCATAGAGTTTATAGGAATAGATTAAAAAAAAAATTAGCAGAGTCAATTAATGAAAGTCACCATTCTTCAAATTCAGAAAGTCTAAAGAACCTGAAGCAGAATAAATAAAAATAAATCCATTCCTAGTCACTTAAATGTTAAACCACAGTTAAACAGTGAAGGTAAAGAGAAAGTCACAAAGTAGCCATAGAGAAAAAACATTTTCTACAATTGGAAGAAGAATTAAATGATAACTGATTTCTCCAGAACAACAATGGAAGTCAAAAGAAAATGGAATAAAAATGTTGAGAGGAAACCACTTTAAACCATAGAAATGTAACTGCACTGAGCTATTTTTCAAAATGAGGGCAATTAAAGATTTTTTATATAAACAAACATAGAGCATGCCTAAACACAGTTCATTAGAGACACTAGAGCTAAATTACTAGACATAGTAAAATGTAAATTGGGGAGGCAGTAATTATAATTTCTTGATTTTTTTTTTTGTTTTTTGCATGGCATGTGAAAAAATTAACTTACTATAGATTTTAACTCAAGTATACATGATTAAAGTATTAATGACTAACTTTTAACCTAGAAGAGATGCAGAAAATATATATTTTAAACCAGGAGGAGAAAAATTTAATGAAGAGAAGAGCTTTAATCAGATCTAATGAAAGCTAGAAAAGAGTAAAATAAAGCAAAATAAAATAAAATGGGATGAAGAAAACAAACAAAAAATGTTAAAAAGTAATCTAAATATATTAGTAGCTGCAATACATGGGAATGGAAATGGACTAGATGAGTCTGAGTCGAATGCATGCAGTTTAAAACAATACCTCCAAAAACAGAGCCACATAAACAGTATATAAAGGACTGCAATAATAACTAAGAAAAAAGGAGCTGGTAAATTTAAAAAATCATTTATATATGTTATAACACATAATTAGTACATTATAAATTCGTATTTACGATTTTTACTTTATAAATGATTTAATTCTTTATTATATAATGTATACTTAACATATTATATATTAATATTTATATGATTTTTAAATATCAGTTCCTATATATGAATGAAAATATCAGTGTGAACTTGCGAACTGTGAATGCAAAGATGTCTAAACAAACCAAATTCATAGAAAGAAGAGTATACCTCAGTTTGCAGGTATCAGTGCTTCTTTCCTCAAAGAGGTGGGTACTTTTTCATTCTGTGCATGGGGATCAGATCAGGCTTCAAGACTCTCCAAGACTTGGGCCTTTCAGAAGCAACATTAAACTGAGTTAAACATGTAAGTGGTATGGACTGAATGTTTGTGCCCCGCCCCACAAATTCAATGTTGAATCCCCAAAACTCATCGTGGCTGTATTTGGAGATGGTGAACTCTAACGAAGTAATCAAGGTTGAATGAGGTCATAAGTGGCACTGATCTCATAGAACTGGTATCTTTTGATGCCTTCCACGTTTGCCACTGCCCACACCTTGTACTATTCAGCTCCATTTGTCTATACATGTTCAGGGGCTGGGTCCTCCAAAGTACCAGGGATCCTCCTATTCAGGGAAAACTCAGCAGATAAATGTTAGTGAAATTAACTACAGTCCACTATGCAATTGGTCTAGGGCTGCAACTGGAATTCACAGCCTCTCCATGCTAATTTTTGTGGTTTATCTGGTGCTGTGGTGTAATTCCTCATTCGTGGTGGTTCTGAGCCTACAGTAATCATACTATCCTCAAAATACGGTTGCTACACTTGTCCATTCACAGCCACAACTGGGAACAAAACTACCAGGAGGCTCATGTAGATCACTTGAGTTCTGCACGTACTCCTCTCTCTGCCATTGTGTAAGAGTAGTTCTACCTCCTCCTTCTGATTGGAGTGAAGTACTATTGTCAAGACGACGATTCTTCTTTCCTTCTGGTACCTGGACACATGGCTTCAAATGTATCTTGGTGTCAACTGTAGCTTGAAGATTAATTGGCCCATGGCTGTGTCTCCTGGCAAGAGTTCACCCTCTTTGGGACAAAGACCTCTAAATACTTAGAGCCAAAGTTAAGGAGATAAGAACTCAAATTCTTCCAGTGGATCATTTAGGTGATGGTAATTAGGCCTGTGCTTACTATATTAGGCAGAATTCTCCAGAGAAACAAAACCAATAGGATGTGTGTATGTAGAGAAAGAGATTTATTTTAAAGAGTTGACTCACTCAATTGTGGAGGCTTGACAAGTCCAAAATCTGATGGGTGAAGCTGGCAGCCCAAAGAGTGAGGAAGAACTTGCAGTTTGAGTTCAAAGGCAGTCTGCTGGTGAACCAGGAAGAGCTGATGTTGCAGATAAAGACCAAAGGCAGTCTTTTGGCAAAATTTCCTCTTACCCCAGGGAGGTCAGCCTTTTGTTCTATTCAGACCTTCAGCTGATTGAATAAGGCCCAGCTACATTCTGCAGAGCAATTTGCTTTACTCAAGGTCCACTGATTTAAATGTAAATCTCACCCAAAAATACACTTACAGAAACACCTAGAATAATGTTTAATCAAATATCTGGACACCCTGGCTCAGTCAAGTTGACATAAAATTCACTATCACACTTGCTTCTACCTCCTGGTTCCCTGGTTTTTATTGCAGACACAGCATCAAATGGGGGTGTCTAAGTCAGTAAAAATACTACCATCCTGGATGGCATACAGCTTCTGAGATGACACAACAGCTGTGCTTTAGCTGGCCATCTATTTTCTCAGGCCATCAGCTTCTGTATGATACAAAAAGAAATGTAATTAGTGGCTTCCATGGTCATTGGCCCACTTTTGTATCTTCTTTGCTGTGAACTGGGACCTTCTGTCAGATTATGTACTATGTGGGATCTCATACCTATGGATTTAGCATGCTGTAAACACCAGATAATGATGCTGACTGAGGCTTTATGTGCAGGAAAGGCAGACTCATAACTGGAGTAGGTATCTATTCCTATAAGAATAAATCACTTGCCCTTCCAGGATAGAAGGTTCCCAATGTAGCCAATGTGCCACCATGTGGCTGGTAATGCAACAAATTGAGTCTACTTGGTCGTTCAATAGTTTTTCACAATGGATACTTCCTGGTGGTCATTAAAATGAGATACAAAGATCTTCACACTCATGCCACTTCTGATATATCCATTTACATGTCTACCTCAGGCCCCACTGTCTTCTCTTTTCCATGTTTTTCCTTTCATGTACTTAAATAGCCAGCCAGGCCATCTGCCACTGTCCATAAGTCCACAAACATCCTTACCTTGATCAGTAAGTATTCCATTGTAAGTGGAAGACCAGGTGCATCCCTCACTGTTTGGTCCATTTAAAAGATTTTGTCTTGCTACTGTCTTTCAAGGCCACCCCTAAATGGCTGGAAAGCAGCTGCTGTCAATTTTTTGGCTTGTAGCAAAATACTGAGCCAACCCATTCAAATAGGAAGCTCAGTTATTTTCCTTTTCCTTCTCTGTGACACTCCCCCTCAACATAGTATCCCCCAATATGGCCACTGAAGCCAGCTGAGAGAGGGGTGCTACTGCAACCACATGGGTGACACACGAGTTTGGGCATACACTAAGGATAATAAGGCTGTTATCGATGTATTAATATCAAAGTAAGCCATAATACAAAGAACATTACCAGAGATGAATAAAGACATTTTATAATAATAGAAGAGCCAACTCAACAACCTTAAATATGAATGTATCTAATAATATAGCATCGGTATATGTGAAGAAATAAGACTAAATGGAGAAGTCAAATTCACAATCATATTTGAAGATGATAACAGTCCTCATTCAATAATTGATAGATCCAAGTAGAGGGAAAAAATTAGTGAAGTTATGGAAGATTTAACAAGACTTGAGGTTATAGAAGATTTGAACAAATTTGAATAAACGAGTTAATTTGTATATATAGAACACCATTTCCAACAACTTCAGAAAACATACTGTGCTCAAGTATATGTGAAACAGTCACCAACGTAGACGGTATACTGACTCATTAAGCAATTCTCAATAAAATCCAAAACCTTTGGCCCGAATGATAATCACTGAATGATACAACCAGTTGAGTTTGTGGTAAGCATCTAAAGCACTGCTCTTAGTGATCTGCCACTTTAAATTATGTATTACAAAAGAAGTCAGGTTAAAATCAATGATAAGAACTATCTCAGAAAACCAGACCAAAAAGAGCAAATTCATCTCACAAATATTAGAAGGAACAAAATTATAAATATAAGGGAAGAATTCAATAGAATAGAAAGCATTTAAAATAGATGAAATCAGTAAATCAAAAGTTCATTTTTTTTGAAAAAGTAATGAAAGTGTAACTCCCTGGCGAGACTGATCAGGAAAACAAATAGGATAAAAAAAAATTATGAATTAGTAAAAAAAAGGCAAATATCATTACAAATTCTAAAAAGATTAAAATGATATTATAAGCATCACTATACCAATGTATTTGACAATTTAAATAAAATAACCATGTCTGGAAAAAGGCAAATTAATGAAACTCGCAAAAAGAAAAAAAAAGACGATTTGAATAATTCAGTATACATTTAGATCTATATGAACATGGACACTATGTCACTTGAAAAATTACTATATAGTTACATTAATTAAGACTGTGTGGTATTCAGATGAGTAAACAGAGAGCACAGAAGTAGACCCTCACCACTACAGCCACTGGATAAAGGCATCCAAACGACTTAATGGGGGAAAGAACATACTCTCAACAAATGGTGCTGCAGCAACTGGAAATCCAGAATGAAACACATTTACCTTACCCTTAACTCCTAACATTCTAAGATTAATTCAAGATGAATCATAAACCTAAATATGAAGTTAAACTATAAAGATTCCAGGAGGAAATATTTGAGAATATATTCACGTTACTGTGTTAGGCAAAGATGTCTTAAATAGAACACGAGAAGGTAACTAGGAAAAAATGACAAATTTGACTTTACCAAAATTATTAAAAATCTACTTATTAAAGACACTACAGTAAGCCAAACAACGAAAGAAAATATCTGCAATTGAAATATCTGCCAAGGATTTCATATTAAAAATATATAACTGTATTAATAAGAAAAAACAAACATAAGTAAAATATTTAAATTATTTCCTAAAGTAGAATATTCAAATAGGTTTTAAGCCTATGAAAAGTTGTTAAACATCATTACTCCTCAGAAAAAATGCAAATTAAACCAGTCAAAAACAACTAGACGCTCACCCAAATACGATAATCAAAACTATTTATAGGGGCTTCCCTGGTGGCGCAATGGTTGAGAGTCCGCTTGCCAATACAAGGGACACGGGTTCGTACCCCGGTCCGGGAAGATCCCACATGCCGCGAAGCGGCTGGGCCCGTGAGCCATGGCCGCTGAGCCTGCGCGTCCGGAGCCTGTGCTCTGCAACGGGAGAGGCCGCAACAGTGAGAGGCCCGCGTATCGCAAAAACACAAACCAAAAAAAAAAACTATTTACAATCCCAAATAAAATTCTTACACATTACTGGTATAAAATACTAAAATAAATACTAAAACCATAAAATACCGAAATACTAAAACCATACTGGAATTAGTCGTTAATTCCAAATTAAAATTAACCCAAATTAAACCCAAGTTTAATTAAAGAAACCCAAATTAAAATCACAAGATACTACTGTAAAACTATTAGCATGTCTAAAATTTAAAAGTTTGATCATACCAGTATTATCAAAAATGTGGAGCAACTGTAACTCTCAAATACTTCTGTTAAGAATTTAAAATAGTACACTCACCTTGGAAAACAATTCTATTGTTTCTTAAAAAGTTAAACATACACCTACCATATAACACAGACATTCCACTATTATCTATTTACCCAAGGGAAATGAAAGCATAAGTCTGCACAAATACTTTCACACGAATATACATAACAGCCTTATTTGCTATAGCCCAAAACTGGAAACAACCCAAATGCTCATATACGGTTAAATGGATAAACAAATTGTGTTTCCCTGTAATGGAACTTTACTCAGGAATACAAAGGAGTGAACCACGGACAAACACAATGATGTGGATGTATCTCAAAACAATTATGCTGGTGAAAGAAACAAGATTTTTAAAAAAAATACATATTGTATTACTCTATGTAAAATTAAAAATAAAACAGAAACTTTTGTATAACAGAGTGTGATTGGGTGGGGCAAGGTTGTGGAAATGAGATTGCAAAACAGTCAAGAAAACATTTTTGAGGGGAAAAAAGTGAGATAGATATGTCTATTCTCTTGATTGTGGTTATAGTTTCATATTTCAAATCATTAAATTATACACAATAAAAATGAATATTGTATATAAAATATATCTTAAAGTTGTTAAACAGACACATACACATTTGAAACTTTTTGGAAGTTGCTACTAAAGTTAAATATACATATATACCATGATCCAGCAATTCTACTTCTATAGAAAGGAAGAATGATGATCAGAAAAATGCTTGTACAACAAGGTTTACAGCCCCATTATTCATTGTAGCCAAAGTCTAGGAGCAACACAAATGTCCACAACATGGAAAATGGAGAAAGAAACCTATTGGGTTATATTCTTACAAAGGAATACCAAGCAGTAATAATAATAAAAAAAGACCAACTTACTGATACATGTAATAACATTCTGCAATAAAAGAAACATTCTGTCTTTATTTGGTTGGTTGTTACATACAATACATACGTAAAAATTTACATGTATTTAAGCCATACCCTTAAAGAGGTGTTTATTTCATTGTATAAAATTATACCTCAATAAAATACCCATATGTATATGTATGTACACATATGCATATATGTGTGTGTGTGTCTCTGTGAGTATATGTATGTACCTCTTTTTCTATATAAATATAAATATGTAGATACATGTATATACATACATGTCTAGAAAGAGAGATGTGGGGAGGGACAAAAAAATAGAAGGACAATGTGAATCAAATTAAAGCTGGTATATATTTGTCAAAAATAGTCAAAAATAGAAGAGTTTTGTTACATAGTGATAGAAGGCTCAATTCCACGAGAGGATCTAAAACTTCTGTATTTGTAATCTAATAACATAGAATCTATTAATAATTCAAACAAAAATAAGAAAATTTAAAACTAAAATATATTGTAATAAAAATAGACAATTCCACAAAGTATACATTTATGTTAAAATCATCCATTTATAAATATTAAATATATCAAGAAGATCTATTATTTGTAGATTATCAATATTGTAATATGTGGGAGATTTTAAGAAAACAATTAGCATGCTTTATTCAATCTGTTTGTGTATTTTTTTCATGCATCTAAATAGAAAACATACCAGTGCTACAGTATATAAGACAGTTGAGAAAATCAACGATGTATTGTGTCATAAATTTCAAAAATGCTGCATCAGACACATTTTCTGAGCACTGTGCAACTATGTAATTATGTTGAAAAATAATGATGTAAACTTTAAAAAATTCCCATCTACTGGCCAAAGAAGAAATCAAAAATGTCAATAATATTTATGAAAACTTGGAGAATGCACATAAATGTAGACATAGAAGGAAATTTATATAATCTTCTTATATTAAATACATAAAATTAAAGTTAGAAAGTTAGAAAACAAATCAGAGGAAATACAAATGAAGCACAAAGAAGAATAGAACGAATATAAGAATACTACTTAATGAGATAAAAATAAAGACTAAAATATAAATAATATTTTTAAATAAGATAATATACAGTAAAGATATTCAGCAGGAAAAAATTGAATCATATTTAAAACCAAATAAATTTGACAAGTCTCTGACAATATCAATGAAGAACAACCTAAAGAGAACATATCTTTATCATACATATGAACATACATATCATAAATTAAAATACAGATATAGCTACAGATACTGCAGATATTAAATAGATAGCAAAAATTGCATAAATCTTTGTTGAAATTTTAAATAGAATTTAAAGATGTTAAAATAACTTGCCAAAAGTGATTTAAGAAAAAATAAAAACCTGAATAGTATTAAACAAACAAAAAATTATCAATAATTTTAATTATTTTTACACTCACACATAGAAAAAAGCCTAGATGGGTTTTTACAAGTGAGTAAATTCAAGCAATTGGTCATTTCTACCAAGTATAACATTTATATCTTTTCTGGTTGAATCTGAAGCTTGGGGTTCTGAAACTTAACTACTTGGGCCTATTACCTGCTCCCCTCTGAGTTACACTCAGAACCCAGGTCCTGTGAGCAGATTCAGTTGCCAGTGGCACCCATCTGCATTTACACAGAACACAACAATGTGTAGTGGCCCTGAATTGAAAGAGCATAGTCTGAAAATACAAATTTGGCCTAACCCTTTTGTTTTATGTGAAAGGATATTGAGAAGTGCTTTGTGGGTAAAGAATTCAGACAGAACTGGGTCATAAATATCAATGAGGTTAAATGATTCCAAACACAGTGCCTTTTCAAAATATTGCACCAAAAGTCTTGTCGATTAAGTTTATCTCACCCATATTTAGTCTTCATCTATTTTTGCTGAGAAAATAAATAAATAGATAAAAGAAACAGCACCTTTTCCCCAACAGAGAAAGGTTTATTTGTTAATAAAGGAACTCCAGATCACTCTCAACACCCAACACAGAGGAGGGTCATCTCCATTTTACAGAAAATAAATTGTGAAATCGGATGCTAAAATACCACTTAAAACTTCAAACAACAAGAAAAATGCATTATTAAAGAAAAAAGAAAGTTACAAATGTTTACTACTAGAAAAATGGTGTAAAATGCTTTTTAAAGTTAAGTAAATAAATATTAATGGGGTGTCTTATTCTTTCAAAAGATTTATAAGTAGGAACTTTCAGCTAACACAAATAACAGAAGCCACGTGGCAAGACTTATGTGACTAAAATGACAGAAAATAAAGCACATGGAGTTATGCATGTTCATATCCAAAATGAGAACATTCATAAAAAATAATTTTATAAGAATTCCTTCACATTTTTCCAATGTGATATAATACAACTATAGCTTAGAATCAATGACAGATTTCTAACTTATGTTAAAAACATTTTATTTAATTATGCTCTTTATACTATAAATAATCCAATAAATATAGATCATGTGCTTTTTACAGCACTGCTTCAAGCTATAAGAAGGATTTTCGTTTATCAGTATTTAAATATTCATTAACATCACCTATAGAACAAGTAGATGCAAAAACAAATTACACTTATTATTAAAATTTTATTGTGCATTGTTATTGATGGCTAATATTATGGAACTTAGTTTTATATAAAAGTAAAATATTAAAGCATTTAATAAGGAAAAATAACCTTACTTAAAATATTTGGCATGTTGAAGATGCTTAACAAATTTGTATAGGAACTAAATGCATATTTTCTTATTTCAGATAATTAAAAGGCATGTATACTCATCTTCCAATTATAATTTGATACTCATATTTCAATTTGAAAACTACTTTTTTTAAATAGATAAAACTAAGTGTTTTAAAGTGTTAATGTATTGACTTAAATAATCAATGTATATTTAAGTTATGATCTGTTATTTAAATAACGCCCATGTATATATATAAAAATGTCTATATAAACTTCCTATAAAAGAGTAGTCAAAATTAGCTTCCCTATGATTTCAAAGTTTGCTGTTTTATTATAATAATAATTAGTACCACAACAGAAACAGCAGCATTTAATGGCACTATTAACTCAAGAACCTAAAACATCAACCGCATTAATTATATTCATTATACTTAATTGAACATAATCATCTAACCTAACAATTCCTTGTACACTAATTAATAAAACAGCAAGTCTTCTGGATCAGAAATGTATAAAAATAGTCTTTCTTTTGGAGTAGATCATTTTGGGGAAAAATGTGTGAACCACAATGTAGTGTATACAGAAGATACTGAATTACATTTCATTTTAATGTAACTTAATGTCATATTCTTACTGTTAATGACTTAAGAATATAGTGCCAGATATATATATTTTTTTAATGTAAACAAACATTTTCCAATAGTCCTTTAGGATTTCTACTGCTCTTGTTAGCATGTGATTTTGGAGAAGTTGTTACGCTCAGAAGTCATTCCAACTATCATCTCTTTTATCATGTACCCTACCCTAATCCTTTCACCCCCATTGCAAGTACATGATTTTGTGTCCTACCTAAGGAAATATTTATTTCAACTTTGTCTCTACAAATAACAAGCTAAACTAAATATGCTCGTACTATTATATTTTTATACCTCTCTGAATGGAAAAATGTCCCCCCTCCTCCAAGGTTTCTGTACCCAGTGAAACAACTCTTGACAAGATCTATAATGACCACCATTATTATTATATCCCACTGATACTTTTCTACTCCTTTCTTACCTTCTCTGCAACAACTGACTGCAGTTTCCTTCTCAAATGCCCCTCTCTCATTTCCCCTTCTTTCTGGTTCCTTTCCCAGCTTCTCCTTCACAAGATTCCTTTCCTATTCAGCATCAACTTTACCAACATCATTTAGTTGCCCTTTTGGATATGTGTCTTTCCTTCCATCGTACGATTTCCCCCTTAGTTTTTATATTATATCTCATTCAAATCCATAGATCTTTTAAAAAAGAAAACTATATGCCAATATCTCCCCAAATGACATAACTTTTCTCCCACTGTCCAGACCACATATGATAATGATCATGATAAAACAACTTCCAAATGCCAACTAAGGGTAAAGCACTGCATAATCCAAATCAACTCAATATTTTGATATTAATAATTTGCTCTAATGGGAAAAAATGTTGAGGATCAGATAATTTGAGTTGCTTAAGTTTTCACAGCTTGTAAACTACAAAGCCATGATTGAAATCTTAGTCTGATTACAAATACATGGTTTTCTATCAAGGCAGGTCACTTCTTTATATCCAAATGACCAAGGGATGTCTTAGATGTCCAATTAAACCACCCAATTCCAAAAGTAATTCTATCATCTCTATTACTCTCCTTCTCAAATAAGTGTAAACTTCCTCCTCATGTTTTCTCTATCACAGGGAAGGGTGTTGCATTTCACCCAATCATTCAAGCCAAAAATCAGATAATCATATGGACTCTTCCATATATAATCTGTACACGATTCCTATGGATTCTATTCAGTATTTTTCCAAACCGTCTTTCTTCTACTGTGAAGAAAATCATTGATACTGCTTCATTTTAAGCTCTTATCATTTCTAGTCAGAAGCAGACTAAACACTAGTCTCTCTGCTTCCAAACTTTCTTCCCTACAATTCATTTTCCACCTAAGAGTGAGTAATTTTTTTTTCCATCACAAATTAAATCTGGATACTTGTCTGCTTGAAACAATCCACTGTAATTGGAAGACAGTCTACAGAGGACTACATGAAGTGGTCCTAGAACACCTCTCAACCTGTACTCTCCCCTAGCTCCCCACAAGCCAGAACTCTGGTTCTCTATCTAATCCTCTAGAACAGTCAGCTTCAGGGCTTTCTACTTCCTTTAAGATATTCACTTCTTTAGCTCTTCTTTGCCGTTCAGCTCACAAATTGCATAATTCACCTATTATAATCTAGACTTTTCCTCTAGTCATTTTCTATTAAAATGTCCTGATTACTTTTCTACAAAGTATTTTTTTACTACAGTAATCCTCCCCTATCCTCAGTTTCACTTTCCCATGGTTAACTGTGGTCTGAAAATATTACGTTAAAAATTCTAGAAATAAATAATTCATAATTTGTAAACTGAGCATTGTTCTGAGTAGCAGGTTGAAATCTCACTCCATCCTGCTCCATCGACTCAGGTCTTGAATCATCTCTTTGGCCAGCGTGTCCCACCCTTTAGTCACTTAGTACCCAACTCGGTTATCAAATGCACTGTCCCTGTATCGCAGGGTTTGTGTCCTAGAAACCCTTTATTTTACTTAATAATGGCCCCAGAGCACAAGAGTGGTGATGCTGGCAATTTGGATATGCCAAGAGAAGCTGTAAAGTGCTTCCTTTAAGTGAAAAGATGAAAGTCCTTGACTTAATAAGGAAAGGGAAAAACCCATAAAAAACTACTTAAAAAAACCCTAAACTATAAAAAAGCTAAGGATGCTGAAATCTATGGTAAGAATGAATCTTCTATCCTTAAAATTGTGAAGGAGGAAAAAGCAATCCATGCTAGTTTTGGTGTCGCAGCTCAAACTTGAAATGTTAGGGCCATAGCGAATGATATGTACTTAGTTAACATGGAAAAGGCATTAAATTTGTCCAAGACATTTTGAGAGAGAGGAGGACCACATTCACATAACTTTTATTACAGTATATTGCTGTAATTGTTCTATTTTATTATAGTTATTATTGCTCATCTCTTACTGTGCCTAATTTATAAATTAAACTCCATCATACGTATGTATGTATAAGAAAAACATATCGTACATATAGGGTTTGGTACTATCCTTGGGTTTCAGGCATCCACTGGGGGTCTTGGAATATGGAGAGACTACTGTACCTAAAAATAATGGACATATTAAATAACATATTTGTTTACTTGTTTATAATCTCCTCAAAATACAATGTAATGTTTAGGAGATCAGGTATCTTATTCACCACCTATTCTGAATTCCTAAAGCAGTATGTGAAGCAATACAAACATTTATTGAACATATGAAAATACTTTAGTGTCATTCCAATTCTTAATTTTAAAAAGTAGGCCGATTTATGATTAGATCATTTAAGGTACTAATTGTTTCTAATTCCCCAAAACATTTTATTGAAATATACCTTTGACTTCAAAGTTACTATTCCCTCTGGCATTTCCTACTTCTTCACCTATTTAACGCATGGTTTTCATTCCATACAGAGTTCACACATTACTTAATATATGGAGTATTATCTGGCTTAACCTAATCTGATATACATATTCTATACTATAAAATATGAGCTCATGCAGAATTCTCAAAGCACTTTTGTTATTTTTGGAATATAAGATAAAAGTTAAAACATACACAGAAACTTCCATTTCCAGGAATATGGCTGAGAGGTAGCTTTCTTTATGGTCAATGGAATATGGCTGGTTAGGTATTAGGACTCTCTCTTTCACTGAAAATCACTAAAAAATAAATTTAAGAGATGACAAAATAGAATTTTTTGGCTCAAATCCAAGTGAAAGCAAAACCCAAAGAATTGATTATTCCTGAAGTTGCATTGGCCATGACAGCATTTCCTAACCCTGGGAACTTGAACTCCAGGTTTTTCTCTTACGGCAGCACGAAACCAAATGCCGGATATGTTCCACATGGGCTGTGGAAGGGAGATCCCACCATAAATGCAGGATCCTGAAAGCACCCTTTAATGTAACGATAAACCAAATTAATCAGCTCTACCACTCATTGCCAGAAGCCTGGCAGGAACTGCATTACCTTCAGCAAATCTGTAGGAGGAAGAAGCTCCACAGAAGTTGTAACCAACAGACCTAAACTGCTTATGATTCATTATTTTAGCATATTAATTTGATATTTGTAATAAACTAGTAACTAAGGTTCATTGAGCAATTGTTGTTATCGCTCATTTTAAAAATAGGAAATGTAGAGCAAGAGAGGATGAAGTTCATAGCACAATGTCACAAAGCTAGCAAATGGCAGAGTTGAAACCATCCAAGGCAGCAATCTTTCGGAACTATCAAACTGCCTCCCTGTTTCATGTGGCTGCCACAAATATCACTTGAAAATTCTGATTGCCAAAGTCATACTCAAAAGGTTGTATTCCTACACTACAGATTTTATGGAATTAAAATGTCATGGCAAGGGTGTATGTGAGTATTGAGTTTCTTTCAGATTTATATGGTGATTTTCTGCTGCTAAATATACATATTTATACATTTTATACATTTTTATATTCATAAAATGTTTTAATTAAGATAACTGAATAAAAAAAGGTTAAAAATAGAGTTTATATATTTTCCATTATAGGTAGATATAGATGGTACATAATAACATATGTAACAGATGTGTACATATATGTATATATGAGAAGATTTGCTGAGTTTCTTTATAATACTTTAAGGATTTCATTCCTTTTTTCCATGCTTTTTTAAAATCCTAAATCTGTTTGAAAAGAATCTATAATATCATGGAAACATTCCAATAAGGACACGTTCCTTAAAGAGGGAAACAAAAAGATATTCTCTTAGATGAAGAGACTAAACAATGATATCACCCCTACTAACGAAAAGGTATGTCCAAAATGGAAATCAAGTTAGGAGAGTTTGAGTATAATGGAATTAACAGTGAGAAATAAAACCAGTTAAGAGAGTTTAGTCAAAATGCTTGCTGTTGATAAATTTAAATCATCCTGGTCTAAAATTATGAATTAGCCTAGATCCAATAGGAAGTAAAACACAGGAGTAACAGAAGAGAGAAAATTCCTAACTCCTCTGGATTGTAACCTATCTGTTTGCAAAACCTAAATCAACCTCTCCCCCTCAACATGTGGTTTATTTGACCTGTCAGCAGTCTTTTGTCCATTTGTAAATTAATCAAAAATTAAGGAAATGTCTCATATTCTGAAATACCTTACTTCTTCTACAACAGACATTTAAGAGCAGGGTAGTATAACTATAACATCTGAGATACATCAAATGGATTGTTGACTATCTGTCATACAATGACCTCTCTCTATGTGGTAATTATCTTCCCTTTACTCTGACTTCTCCTTGAAACAACCATGTGGCAGCAATCCAATGACTCTAAAACCACTCTCTCTTTAACTTCTCATATGTATAAACATTTTCTCATAGGACCATGTATATTTCTTTGTCTTGAGTTTGTCTATTAAGAAAAATGCCTGTACTTGATTTATCTTTCTGTGTGGCTGCAAGCCACTTTCAATGTTCACAGACTACCTGATAATATATTTCTAGTAATAAATACAACCAGATATCAAAAGAGAATTTTTAAAATTAAATTCAGTTATTTATTTACCTTATTCATAAATGTATACTGTTCATTCACTATGTCCCAAGTATTGAGCTAGCTGCCTTGGATAAAACTGCAGAAAGGAAAGACAAGATTTCTTGGGCAATTCATAGTCAAGTAAAGAACACAGATATCAAGCCTGTAAGAGATACTCTGATGAGGAAGTGCAGGGTGCTATGACAGTTAATAGTAGGGGTTCTTCACCAGTCTAAGACTCCATGAAATGATTCCTAAAAGGTAATAATATTAAGATACAATTTGAAGAATGAGTAACAATTAGGTGCTAAAGAAGAAGGACTGGAGAGAAATGGAAACAACTTATGGAAAATCTCAAAATGAAATATCAGCAGGTCTGTTCAAGGAAATACAAGAAAAGTTAGGTATATGTGCAGCACAGAATAAAAGAGGCAGAAATAAAACTGGATAGGGAATCTTGGACTCTGTAGGCTATATTAATGCTCTGAAGTTTTATGTTAGCATAATGAAAATTCTTTGAATCATTTTGATTCAAGGATATGATCAGTTTGCATTTTTCAAAGATCACTGGAGTTTAATGTCATAAATTATTTGGAAAGGAGATATATTGGAGACTGATGGACTAGCTTTGAAGCTATCATAATAGTCAAGTAAAGATATGGGTCTTGGCATTGGAGGTAGATAAAACTGGAATGGTTTCAGGACTATTGTGAAGCAAGAATAAATCAGATTTGATGGCCAGTTGGAGGTATGGTTGAGAGGGGCATGAGAAGCCAACCCAGACTGTAAGTGAAGGGATTAGCTTTGGATAAGAAGTGATTCCTCTTCCATTCTTAGTAAAAGATGATAGAGATGGGAGAGGTGGAAATTCAGTCCTGTTGGCAAAAAGTGTAATGAGTTTGTTAGATAGTTTCTATTTTTCAGGGAAGTAGAGGGAGGGCAGTATGGCAGTTAAGAGGCATAAAGTATAGGACACTGATGAAAGTTAATTATTTACTACAACAAGCCAAGAAAAGTGTTGTTGACATAAATAATATTGGATTCTCAGCTAGTGTTAAGGGACAAACTATGCTTTTATGGTAGAGCTGATCTAACCAGCTGAGAGGTTTTCTCCAGTGGATTAGGTTATGGTTTTACCAGGCTGGTAGAACCAGAGCTAGGATAGCTAATATAGGGGTTACAGTAATTGAAGTAAAATGAACAATTGCCCTGATCCTGCTGGGACTGTCCTGGTTTTAGCACTGCAAGTACTGAAACCACAGAAACCCCTCAGTCCAGAGTAGACTATGACAGCTGGTCACTCTCAGTGTTAGAAAGATCTATCAAAAAAGAGTATAGAAAGCTAGATGAAATTAGAGGAATAAGACAGACTTGAACACCCAACATGGTGGAGGGAAAAAAATTAGGGGAGTAAATCAGTTGTTAGGAAAAGAAGTTCTGTTTGAAGAGGGATGTACCAATGTATTAGTTCACTAGTCCAGCAGTCACAGGGGCTAAATTCTAGGGTGCAGGTAACTAGAAGCAGTTATGGAAGATACGTTGTTAGAGGCAAGAAAGACAAGGAACTGAGGAATCAGATTGATGGATCGGTTGACAAGAACAGTATTAATACTGTAACCCACAGGGCAAAATTTCTAATAAAATGGTAGGTACCATTGGTGCATAGGGGTAAAAGGCATTTTACCCTAATAATGTGGGTCTTAAATGGGCAAGAATTTTCAAAAATTATATCAAGGAATAGTAGCAGGGAAGCTGCTGAGGAACTGAAAAGAGCATTTACCAGGCGTCTGGACAGTGATGTACCCAGAGTGTGGCAGGAAGCACAAACCGCCAGGAAGAGACGCGGAGGAGTAGTGTCCTCAGCAGGGCGTTAGGTTTTTGTTAATATCAGAAATGTGAAGAAGGTTAGTTGAAGAGGTAAGAGCCTTCATTAACCTTGAAAAGGGAGTTCTAGAGGCAAACAGAAATGCTATCCAACTTTGTAAGCAGACGATGAATTTTCCTAAACATTTTTACCACAATTACAGATGGATACTAAACTTTGTCAGGAAGAATATAACCCACCAGACCTCATTTTTAGTTTGTTTTTTTTTTCTTAGTGCTTACCCCAGTGAAAACTTGGACCAAGTGTATAGAATTATCTGTAGGTGCTGTATAAACCATGAAGTTAGACGCATATAATATAACCTATGCTCAGGGTGTGAACATTTTTTAATGAAAATGAACCCTGTATTTCTTTGTTTTTAAAAATTAAAATCAAATTCCATGTCAACAACTGTATTAGGTAATGTATGAGAAAGCTAGTTTAATGGCCAAGTACCAAAACTTATAACATGCATGCTTGTCACAAGTCTGATGGTGATATAATAGACAGAACGATGCTAAGAGACACAGGTAAAACATAAAACTTAGCTCTGTAAACCACAAACAAAGCAGCCTTCTAGCCAGAGGTACAAGCTTCCTTGAAATTCATATCTTCACAAATTCTGTCAACTGTTGAAAATAATTCTGACTCTCCTGGTGTATGTATGTGTTACCTCAGCACATTCCTGGGTGTTTACTGTAAGGTAGAGTGCATCAAAGCTCAAGTTTTTCCTTGCCACCCAGGATTCAGGCCTGCCTGAGGTATCTTATGGCCGAAATTAAAAATATATTATTTATCATTATAAACATATCTAACATGCTATAGTAAAATAAATGATAGATATGAAATGTGATATACCTTGCTTTTAGTTAAACAACAATGTTACAGCTTTTTTTTTTTTTTGCTGTACGCGGGCCTCTCACTGCTGTGGTCTCTCCCATTGTGGCGCACAGGCTCCGGACGCACAGGCTCAGCGGCCATGGTTCACGGGCCTAACCTCTCCGCGGCATGTGGGATCTTCCCGGACTGGGGCACGAACCCATGTCCCCTGCATCGGCAGGCGGACTCTCAACCATTGCGCCACCAGGGAAGCCCAATGTTAGAGCTTTGACTTTAGAGTTGAGTGTGAAAGTAAGATTCAAAGGTAAATTATGATTGTGACATTCTAATTTTAAATAGTTCAACTTTCTACTAATAGTTTAAGTTTCTAAAATTTGATATATACATGTTGAACTTGATAAAATCTAACTTTTAAATATATGTATTCCTTTAACAAAGAAATCTTTAGGAGTTTGGCATTTCTCTAATTTGCAAACAAAATATCCTGATAGAAAAAAAAATAATGTTAAACGTTTAATGTGCAATGTACCTAGCTTCTAGTCTTATAAATTGAAGATCATTATAGAGATATAAATTCACTTAGCATATTTGTCTCATATATTTAATATATTTTCTTATAAGTTTTTAATATTTCTATGCATTTTAGAAATAGCATTAAAAAGAAGTTCTAGGAACAATACTCAGTCATGGTCACAGTTACTGAAAACAAAAAAACAAAAAGCAATCCTAAATTCAAAAACCTTTCATGAGATTCTTCTATGTGCAAGGCACTGTGAAAGGTACTGGGTAAACAAAGAATTGAAAGCAGATAAATTGTAGTTTCTGAATCTTGGGAGTTTATACTCAAGCAAAGGAGATCTACATAAACAATAAAATAATATTCTGATAAGGACGATAGTAAAGGTATATACACATGAATTAATAGCTAAGAGTAAGGAGTGGATGGTAGAGATACAGACATAAATTAAAGAACTGAAGTGATAAACAGAGATTAACCATTGAAAAGTCCAACTAGTAAAGTGCGAGCAAAGGAATAAAGGTAAGAGGATATAAGTAATTAAAAAATGAAATAATAAAATGTATCAGTTTCCTGTGGCCGCCATAACAAAGTACCACGAACTGGGTGGCTTAAAACAACAGAAATTTATTCTCTCAGTTCTGGAGTCTAGAAGTCTAATGCCAATGTTCTGGTACTGCTGTATCTTTCTGACAACTCTGAGAAAGAACCTTCCATACCCCTCTCCAAGCTCCTGGTGACAGCCAGCCATCTTTGGCATTCCATGGGCTGTAGACCAGCACTCCATTCTCTGCCTGTCTTCATATGGTGTTACCCATGTATCTCTGCATCTCCACGTGATCCTCTTATAAGGACACCAGTCATATTGGATTAGAAACGCACACTACTCCAATGTGACCTCATCTTAAATAATTACATCTGCAACAAGTCTATTTCCAAATAAACTCATATTCTTAAGTGCTGAGGGTTAGGACTTCAATACATCTTTTTGGAGAGACACAATGCAACCCAAAATTTAAAAGCTAACACATATTAAGCAATAATCAAGCATGCTTTATACATTAAACATTTTACTCTCACAATAGCAATCACTATGCTTATAGTTAATAGTATAATTTTGATTCTATAGATGTAGTTTTACCAAAGTCACAGAGAAAGTAGAGTTACAAAGTCAGCCCTCAACCATCAAAATTAATTTAAAAGTCCACATTTTAATCACTATGTTATTTTGCCTCCCAAATAGCCCTATGAAATTGGATCCATGTATGGCACATGACAAAAGAGGAGCTGGGAATTGAAAGAATGATATATCTGAAATGGATGGAATTTGTATTTTATTTGGAGACAGTTACAAATGTTTGCTTATTAAGGAGGAGTTAATAATCAGATCTATGCTTTATTTTAAAAAGTTACAACTGGTAGAAATAAGGACCACAGTTGTTTGGGGAGATATTGGAGTTTAGAGGCTAGGGTAATAGTATGTGAGGAATCATGGATGCCTGGACTTTGGGGCTGGGAGAGGTATAAGCCTAAAACTGAAAAGAGGAACAAAATTCAAGAAAAGTGGAACTTGGATATAATTTAATGTGAGGCTAAAAAAGATGAATGATTCAAAGACAGCACTATGATCTCTAACTTGTATAATACAAACAATACTGTACCACTAACTAAGACCAATGGGGAGAAGGTGATAACTTCACTGATTTAATCCAATTTATATAAATGATATTTTTAAATTTAATTTTCCTTATTGTCGTATGCTATTTGTTTTGTGCCTATTTTTTTTTTTTTTAATTTTTGGCTGTGTTGGGTCTTGGTTGCTATGCACGGGCTTTCTCTAGTTGTGGCGAACAGGGTCTACTCTTCGTTGTGGTACACAGGCTTCTCATTGCAGTGGCTTCTCTTGTTGTGGAGCATGGGCTCTAGGCACATGGGCTTCAGTAGTTGCAGCACGCAGGCTCAGTAGTTGCGGCACGCAGGCCCTAGAGTGCGTGGGCTTCAGTAGTTGTGGCACATGGGCTCAGTAGCTGTGGCTTGCGGGCTCTAGAGCTCAGGCTCAGTAGTTGTGGTGCACAGGTTTAGTTGTTCCACAGCATGTGGGATCTCCCCAGTCCAGGGATCAAATCCAGGTCCACTGCGTTGGCAGGCAGATTCTTAACCACTGCACCACCAGGGAAGTCCCGCTTTGTGTCTATTGTTTAAGTAATTTTGGTAGGAGACTGGGTCACATTTTAGATAGAGGCTAGGCTCTTAGGATCTCCACTATGTGGCCCTTATAGGTTCTCAGCTGCTCACCAGTGGAATTCCCAGATGAATTAACAGTAAAAACCATTTGTCAAAGGAGACTCATCTTATGATGGATCATATCACAGGATTGTTTCAAAGAATAAATGAGATAACATTTCTGAAGTATCTAGTATGCAATGCCTGAAACAGAAAAGAATCTCAATAATTGGATCTTCCCTCATCTTTAGTTGAATTAATAGAAAAAACCAAATACACAAACAAAAAACAAACTAAATCCTAAGGTCTGTGTACTTATAGAAATAACATTAAATTTTTTTTAAAAGTGAGGTCTTAAAATATTATCTACTGGGCTTCCCTGGTGGTGCAGTTGTTGAGAGTCCACCTGCTGATGCAGGGGACACGGGTTCGTGCCCCGGTCCGGGAAGATCCCACATGCTGCGGAGCGGCTGGGCCCATGAGCCATGGCCGCTGGGCCTGCATGTCCGGAGCCTGTGCTCCGCAACGGGAGAGGCCACAACAGTGAGAGGCCCACGTACTGCAAAAAAAAATATATATATATATATATATATATATATATATATATAATCTACTAATTATATCCTATAGGATTTTTAAAAATAACAATTCTGTATTATTACTGAATTGTACAGAATCTCCTGACAGCCTAATCAATTTTATGCACATTCTAAGTTAAATAGGAGCTATTGCTACACCTAAAATCTAAAACCCAGGCAGATTATTGGATTAATATAACTACTATTGAGCCAAAAATTGAACACAATTGTATAAAATTCCATAAAAATATTACATGCAATGTCTCATTTATATATCTATTTATTATAAGATATGTATTAATGTTATTTATGCTTATAAGGTACTTTGATTACCACTCTAGAACACTGCTGTCCAATAGAACATAATGTGAGCAAAAAACAATTTTATGTTCTCTATCAGCCACATTTAAAAAGTGAAAAATACTTAAAAATAAATATTAATGTTTAATATATGACACATATTACAATTTTAACATGAAATCAAAATAAAAAATAAGAAATATTTTACATTCTTTTTTCAAACTAAGTCTTCAAAATTCACTGTACACTTTACACATAAAGCATATCTCAAATCAGATACGCCACATTTCAAATGCTCAAGTGGCTACTGTATGGATGACACCATTCTGGAAAACACTGTTGCTCATCATATAATAATGTTTATATATAATTTCAACAACAATAAAAGTAATTCCCATATAATATCAAAATTTTAACCTCAGATTTACCACCATATCTAAAATAAGGAGAATTAATTTGTCAATTTTACCTTCTGGACAGTTTTGCTAAAATTATACGTTAAAGATGCAAGGAACTACTCGAAACTAGATTCTTCAAGGGCAGAAATCACAGGAAAAGAAGTTACCTTAACTATTCAAGAGTATTTAACTTAATTAAATATATAAATAAATGTGCTCCTGATTTGCCATTTCTAAAGAAGGAGAAGCCCCATATGATGAGAACATGGCTTGTTTTGTTTTGTTTTAAATTATCTTTTCTTCTAAAAAGCTCAGCTCCCTGTATTTGGGGGAGCAAATGATGGGGAAAGAGGGCATTGTGAGAGTTCAGACATCCCTGTCCATCATTTATTAGCTTTGTTGACTTAGTCAAAGTACTTACCTTATTCTTATGTAGTCACTCTGAGGGATTTTATGTTTATTAAATCCCAATATAAGAACTGGGACTACTAGAATGTTTTTCCCTAAATATATCTTTTAAAAATGGTCTATGTGAAGTAGAAATCATCTGAAAAATAGTACTTCATCTGACTGTGTATCAGATGAAGAATGATGTTTAGTAATCTTATGGAAAATATCCAATACAGAAATTCAGGAATAATACTACTTTCTCCACTCTCCCTTAAGCAAAAGGCAATGTAGAAAAAGATTTAATTCACTGTACTTAGAGGAATGCCAAATTCAGTTGTCTAATTCCCCATGGCTCTATCTTTTATAGTTAAATCTAAAGAAAATAAGACCCCTGCTGTGAATTATAGGTAAAGCGGAAAAAGAAAAATATGTATCTTACCCACTCAACATTTTTTCAGTAACAACCACTCAAAGACTGTAGCAAGGTGTGATCCAGTAAAGTCCTTATTGGCATGAAACAGGAAGAGGCTTGACTGGAGTTAACTAGAGATGTTATAAGTAAGAAGGTAAGGTCAATGCGGAATGCTAAGTTTAAGAATCCAAAAGATGTTATTAAGATTGTTTTTATACAATTAAGCCCTGCAGAGCATAGAACGATTCTGGGACAAGATCTTGTAGTAGAAGTAACTTAAAATCTAGATCAGAATATAAGGGGCATATCTATTATAATACATTAAATAATAAATGGGTCTGGCATTACAAAATATTGGACTAAATGCATAGTTCAAGTTAATAAGTCATTTGAGAAAGAGGTAGTTGTCAAGGTGAAAAAGTCTTGAACTTAAATCTAAATACATGGCCCCTATTCCTACCTCTGACATTAAGTAGCTCTAGGCACTGATCAAGTTTGCGTATCTTTAGGCTTTTTAGTATTTTGTTTTTAACATTAGCAAAAGACAGAGGATGAGAGTGAATTATCTTGTATAACATTTCCAAAGGAACTGAAAAATATTATCACTGATATGGCACAGCTCGGAGAAGCCCTCCATAACTACCACTTCATTTACCATAACGTAGAAAGCTGATCTGATCATATCTGATCTACCGAAATTAAAAATTTTGATGATGTCTGTATGCAAAGCATATTCTGGGTTTTAGGTTATAGGATAAAAAAAAAAAGAGTTACATGTTCTTTGAGGATCTCAAAACTAGTTTTAATGTCTTCTCCAAACAAAATTATGTGGTTATACAGTGAAATTATTGGAAGAAGATGTTGATTATTCTGGTTTAAATTTGGGTTTTTAGAACATTACAAAATAAGCTTGCTTATAAATTACATAACCACCCTATGGATAACACAATTAAATTACATAATACTTTAATTTAAAAGTATACATTGGAAGTAGGCTTACTTCTCATACCTGCTTAAAATATAGATAGAACAGTATATAACTGACTCATATGTATAAATGGCATCAACTCATCTTAAAGAAAAGACTCAAGCAATCAGACACCTCACAATTGATTTGCATCATTACTATCAGAGAATTGAAGATTCCCTGGTATATATTCTTGGACTAACACATACAACTCTGGGAATTAAGCTTAAATTAGAAAGTAATTGAAGTAAACGGCATGCTATTCTTCAAATAGCATAATTTCAGGTTTATAGATGAATATGTTAACTGCTTTAACATCTTCCGGTTTAACATTGAGGTTCACATTAATGTTCAGAGAAAAATCTTTTAAGTTTTCATTTCTAAAGCTCTAAAATTGAGAAAAGTATTTTACAACTTTATCAAAAGGATCAGCTACATGGAATGCATAGTAACATGACTCATCAGTCATTGTACATTTGTTCAACACAAAGAGATCAAGCAGAAGAAATAAATGACAAATACTTCTTCAGACACCATTTGACCCAGCAAGTGTTAGACTCTGCTGTCAAATCACAGTGGCTGTAAATAATAGAGTTAATTGTAGGCCTTCTTCTGTTTCAAACACTCAGTTGTGCTCATCTAGAGGAAAAAACTAAGTTCAGCAATATTACATTAATAAGCAATTTCAATATTTTCCATCATTACTGTTGTTTGACAAAACTAAGCATGCTGCTCCAAAGGGGGTAAAAAATAAACCCTGAGTTTTGAACTCAGGACCATAGGTATCAATCTAAAGGGACTTATTTAGTATATAGTGAATGGATTCTCCAACCCACCGGCTTGCAATACTGGCTGTATATAAGAGTTACTTTTAAAATCCCAGTTCCCAGGTCCCATCCATATCTAACTACATGAGAATCTTTGGAGGTAGATCCTTGGCTTTGGTATTTTTCAAAAATGTAACACAACATTGTAAATCAACTATACTTCAACACAAATTATATATATATATATATATATATATAGATTATATATATATACACATATATATACACACACATATATATTCTAAAATTCATTGAGTTGTACACTAAAGTGGGTGAATTTTATGGTATGTAAATTATATCAGAATAAAGCTGCTATATATATGCATATATATATCAAAAAATAAGAAATAAAAAATAATAAATTTTAAAAAACCCTAAATAGCCCCAGACAACTCTTATGTGTATCCAGGTTGACAGCCAATGGTCTATAATACTCCCTTCTTTCTTAAAACAGTCTAATAGAGATCCTTGAGGCTGTGTGGACATGAAGACATTATCAATATATTCTTTATTATAAAGCACTCGGCTAGATCTATTCTAAATCAAAAGTGCCAACAGTCAGCTGGAGGTGCATACCGACTGCATGGCGAAATCAAGAATCCTATGAAAGGTAAGAGCTGCCAAAAGGCAAAAGTTTATTATTTCAAGTTACCATGAATCCTGAAGGCTCATCTTTCGAAGAATAAAAAGATAATGATGTGCTATCTTCCCATATTCACAGCAGTATTGAGGAAATCCTAATTATTTTATTACATGAGTGATCACAAAAGCTATCCTTGATACAAAAACACTGAAACTTCTTTTTTTTTTATCAACGAGCAATGATTAAAAAAAATAGAGTTCATCTCCTAACCCGTGTATTGGTTGTCAATAAGTATTGACAGTAGAGAAAAGCCCACCTACAAAAGTCTGAATCACTATCCCCAACTTCTGCAGTTTCTCTCATTTTAGGGAGTTGCCTGCTGAGCAGACTTTGCAAAACCAATAACAAACAAACATGACATCTGAAAAGAAAAAAGAGTCAGTAAGAGATATCTAATTACAGAGAAGAAAGATATGGAAAGTGGAAACTTATAAACCCAACAATGAGAAAATAATAACTGAAATCCAAATGGCATATAAAACACTGCTAAGAATAAGACTTCTGATAAAATAACACAGAAATTAATCAAAAAGCCATTTCCAGTCGAGGCTGTAATGACATGAAACATATCTAATTATCACCTGATATGTTTTGCCTTTCCTACTATGTATTCTGAATCTATCCTAGTAAGAGTTAAAAATGAACCATTTTGTAATTTGAGTCTCTCTAGTAAGCAAAAACATCAGGGGGAATATGGTTCATATTTTGATTGATGAATATTTTAATTTCTACTTCAAGTAGAAAATATCAAGATTTTGTCATATTTCTAAAAATAAGATGTGGATAAAAGAAAGGGCTGAATTGGAAAACTGATTAATTTTCTTGTTGATGCAGTGATTTCCAATACTGGTTTTGACATGTCCTAAAAGAAGATTGCTGTATTACAATCATTTATTTTTAACGATCCAAACCAGTTCTCTGGAAATCTTTGTAAATAAACTATGATGTAATTTTTTTTTTTTTTTTTTTTTTTTTTTTTTGCGGTACGCAGGCCTCTCACTGCTGTGGCCTCTCCCGTTGCAGAGCACAGGCTCCGGATGCGCAGGCTCAGTGGCCATGGCTCACGGGCCCAGCCGCTCTGCGGCATGTGGGATCCTCCCAGACCGGGGCATGAACCCGTGTCCCCTGCATCGGCAGGTGGACTCTCAACGACTGTGCCACCAGGGAATCCCTATGATGTAAATTTGATAGTATGTTTTGTGAATTATTACAGCAAAACCTTAACAATACTAGTAAACACTTATGTATGGACAATGTTCACAGGGTTCAAATCACTTTATATATGAATCCAACTCTTACAAAATTCAAAAAGTAATATTTTTTTAACTTTAAAATGACACAGAACGATTGAGTAACTTGCCCAAAGTCTCAAAGCTAAGTAATAGTCGGGATTCAAACTCAGACATCTCAAATCATGAATACTGCAGAGCAAGTGTGCAAATAGTTTGGACCTTAAAATCCCTTTTCTGTTTTGTTGTGGTTGGAAAAATCAAATCCAGTAAAGACAAATTCTTTTTGACATTGTTAAAGCCCAGTTCTATATTCAGAGGACATATTGTGAGTATTTGGGAAGGCAGAGGGAGAAGGTACTGTCATTTTCCTAGCTTGCTTGCCTCTACCAGCTCCCATACCTGATCGTTAGATATGTAGTCACTTTGCTTCACACAGATCTCTAATTATCACAAGGAGTTTCACAGAATTCTAAAATAACTGTACTTTGAATTTTAAACACTTAAAATAATTATGTGTCATATAGCTTTTGGGGACAGAAAGGGGTTTCATGCTATCAACTCGAAAGTTGGAGGTTTCAGCCCATCCAAAATGCCAGAAATAATTATTACAGAATTTCAGGCTGAAATTAACCAAGAGCAACATATCTTCTCTTAGATTTGACAGAGCACTCTGAGAGAATCAAATCCAGGTTTCCATTTAGTGCATAAATCTGCTTAAAAAAACTCATACAAGAAGCGTTTATAACTGAATCGAAGTCCCTTGGCAAGATGCTTAAATGGAGTGCACTGTTTTAGTCAGTGTTCATTCATTCTGATGGGATCTTTATCTGAGATGTACTTTGCCAACCACTTTGAAATTGCAAATATCAAAATGGTGAATTTACCATTCATGACAATATTCAAAGAACATTTATTACTTTCTGCTAATAGCAACGCATCTTGAAAGGATAGAAACAGACTTCACTCCAACGTTTTCAATATAAAATGCAGTATTAATCCAGTACTAAGTTTCTTACACTTAGAATATATTATATAGGCTCAAAATATTTAAATTTACAATGATCTCTTTAGCTTTAGCTTTTTCTTCAACTATGAAGGTCTCTATAATATAGGGAAGAACATACTTGTAGATTGAAATATACTTCTATATTGAAATACGTTAAAGTAAGTTAAACATTGAAACAGTCATGCCACAGGACTTCTGGCTTCAGTGGTGACATGTAAGGCAGGAAGGCAGGAAAGCGTGTGAGGGCAGGAGTGACAGCTTAGAAGTTGTCACTCCTGCCCCCACAACAACAATGATGGAGAAACTGAAAAACAATGACTTTTCTAGGACACCTCAGAGAACTGAAGTAGCAGGGCAAGAAGCACTGAGAAATCTGGAGAGAGAGACGGATCCAGAGAGTCACAGCTAAGATCTGCTCTCCTGGACATAAATTGATACAGTATCTAATGACAATTTTAATAGCATGCTGGAAGCTGACTACTGATAGCATGACAACGAGAAAATCCTGGGGGACAAAGTCTTAGAGAAGCCCACATATTTTTGTGGGTTTCCCCTCCAGGAACGCCCCCCACCAAGTTCTCACGGTGGAGAGCCAAGAAATGTGCTCCCATGGCTCTGGCAAGGGCAGGGGAAATGTAAATATTTTGGAATAATCCAAGTGTGTTCTCCATAACCAAGATCTATACTCCAGAGGAAAAGACTTTACTAGAGTTTTATCCTAAATAGGGGAAAATTATTTCCCCAATTCCAGAATCCTCTATGCTTCCTACCTCACCTAAATGGGGTGAAGGGAAAGAAAACTAAATAAACACTAGATTAGGAAACATTCCCCTCCCTCGCCTTTTACTACCACACCAACAGGGCTTCTGTGTAATAACAGTGGGATTAGAGCTCAAAGAGGTGCATGACACAAACTCTATGGAAGGAGGTGTTATTAAGAAAGCCCAAGGACAACAGGGGAAACAAAAACAAGGACAGTAGAGGAATCTGAAGGCCCTGAATCTACAACTACAGAAAAAGTTAAAAATCGCCCAACTTCTCCAACTTCTAGCCAGATTAACATAAATTCTCACCATGCCCAGATATTTTTGACAATGAATGCCACCAAAAATTTAAAGATGAATATTGCCAATTCTATAAAATCTCTTCCAGAAAACAGGGGAGAGAAAACTCCGTAACTCTTTTTATGAGAACAGCATTACCCTACTACCAAAATCAGTTAAATATATTACATGAAAGAAAACCTACAGAACAATATCTCTCATGAACATAGGTATAATATACATATAATGAAATATTAAGATATCATCCAACAATGTGCAAAAAGAATTACATACCACTAAGAAGCAGGAATTATTTCTGCCAAACAAGGCTGTTTCAACATTCAAAGATAAAGCAGTATAAACTCTCACATCTACAAGCCAAGGGAAAAAATTATATAAACATATTAATCAATACAGAAAAAGCATTTAACAAAATCTAATACCCATTCAAGATAAAAATCTCTCATTATGACTTCACTTATACATGGAATCTAAAAAACAAAACAAACAAGGAAATTAGGAATTATTTTTTAACTGAATGGAAATAAAAATATAGCATATCAGAATGTGTAGAATGCTACTAAAGAAGTACTCAGGGGAAATTTTTAATTTAAATGCCTGTCAGAAAAGAAGAGAGGTTTCAAATGAAAAGACTCAGCTTCTCCCTTAAGAATCTACAAATATAAGAGGAAAATAAGCCCATAGTAAGCAGAAGAAATAATAAAGATCAAGAAATGATTAACAATACAGTGTTGTATATTTGAAAGTTGCTAAGAGAGTGAATCTTAAAAGTTCTCATTGCAAGAAAATAATTGTAACTATGTGAGGTGATGGATAACTAAATTTATTACGGTAATTATTCTGCAAAATATACATGTATCAAATCATTATGTTGTATACCTTAAACTAATACAATGTTATGTTTCAATTATATCTGCAGTTATTATTTATAACTGTAAAAAAATAGAATCCTACCCAAACTGGTTTAATTCCTAAAGATTTAAAAGAAAAATCCCTATGATGCAAGATGGGCCCCAGAGTATTCCTAAATTATGTCTTTTTTTTAAACTAGTACATAAATAAAAGTGAACATTCAAACAAACAAAAATAAGAAATGAATGGAAGGGAAAAAAAAAAACACTAGAAAAAGTCAATGTAACCCAAATTTGGTTCTTTGAGAAGATGAATAAAATCAATTAATTTCAAATGTATCAGGAAAAATGAGAGAAGACACCAGTTACTAATATCAGAACTGAGAGAGGTAACATCACTTTAGATTCCACACAGATTAAAAGATAAGAAAATATTGTCGACAATCTTGTGCCATTTAATTCAACAACTTAGATTAAGTGGAAAAATTCCTTGAAAGGTATATAATACCAAAGCTCAGTCAATAAGAAATAAATAAGATGAATACATCTGTATTTATTAAACAAATTGAATCTGTAGTTAAAAATCTTCCCACAGAGAAAAATCCCAGGACCAGGTGGCTTTACTGGAAAATTTTACCAAATATTTAAGAAGAAATAACACCAACACAGTGTGGTACTCTCACTCAGTTATAAAAATAGATCAATGGAATAGAATAGAGAGACCATAAACAGACCCACATATAAGGTCAACTGATTTTTGAAAAAGTTACAAAGACATCTCAAAGGAAAGAGGTTAATCTTTTCACCACATGTTACTGGAAAAGCCTAAATCCATACCTCACATCATACACAAAGTTAAATTAAAATGAATCTTATATGTAAATATAAAACCCCAAACTCAAATTTCTAGAAAAAACACTGGAGAAAATATTTGTGAATTTGAGTTAGGCCAACATTTCCTTAATATGCCATCAAAAAAATCATAATTTGTTCTTTATGAAAATTAAAAACTTCTGCTCTTCATACAACACTGATAAGAGAATGAAAAGACAAGGTACAGTATGGAAAAAACTATTTGCAACTATATATCTAATAAAAAACTTGTGTCCAAGATATATAAAGAACTCACACTAATTAATAAGAAAGCAAACAACTCTAGAAATAAATGGGCAAAATATTTGAATGGACACTTTACCAAAGAAGATATAGGAATGAAAAATAAGCCCATAGGGGCTTCCCTGGTGGTGCAGCGGTTGAGAGTCCGCCTGCCGATGCAGGAGACGCGGGTTCATGCCCCGGTCCGGGAGGGTCCCACGTGCCGCGAAACGGCTGGACCCGTGAGCCATGGCCGCTGAGCCTGCGCGTCCGGAGCCTGTGCTCCGCAACGGGAGAGGCCGCAGCAGTGAGAGGCCCGCGTACCGCAAAAAAAAATAAAAAAATAAGCTCATAAAAAGATGTTCAACATAATTAGAAAAACGAAGATTCAAACCACAATGAAATATCACTACACATCTATTAGAAAGGCTATCCATTCCAAGTATTGGTAAAGATGTGGAGCAGCTAGAACCCTCATACACTGGTAGTGGAAATGGAAAATGGTACCACCAGTTTCGAAAGTTTGGCAGTTTCTCCAAGACAAAGAAAGCATGTGTCTATACAAAGATTTGTACATGCATATTCATAGAATGTATGTGACATGACCAAAAGGAAATGGTCCAAATGCACATCAATAGGTGAGTGAAAAAATGAATTGTGGTATATCCACGTAATGGAATACTAGCCAGGAATAAATGCAATGAACTCATGATATACACAAAACCAGAACTTTCAAAATAACTATGTGAAATGAAACAGACCAGATAAACAAGAGGACAGATAAACAATATAAACATACTCTATGTTTTCATTTATATAAAATTTTAGAATATGAAAAGGAATTATCGATGGCTGAAAGCAGGTAAGCACCTGCCTTGAGGCGTAGCAAAGGGTTGGGAAGGGCAGGAGGAAGGTACTAAAAAGCAGCATCAGGAAATTTGAGGACTGATGGCTGTATTTATCATCTTGTGATAATTTCACAAGATATATGTATTTCAAAACTTATCAAATAATACACTGTATTTTGGGGGGAATACATACATCCCAGTGTTCAAAACTGCAGCGCTATTTACAATAGCGAAAACACGGAAGCAACCTAAATGTCCATCAACAGATGAATGGATAAAGGAGATCTGGTATATATACAATGGAATATTACTGAGCCATAAAAAGAATGAAATAATGCCATTTGCAGCAACATGGACGGACCTGGAGATTATCATACTAAGTAAGTCAGAAAGAGAAAAAAAAATACCACATGCTAACACATATATATGGAATCTAAAAAAGAAAAGAAAATGGTTCTGAAGAACCTAGGGGCAGGACAGGAATAAAGTCACAGAGAATGGACATGAGGACACGGGGAGGGGGAAGGGTAAGCTGGTACGAAGTGGGAGAGTGGCATGGACATACACTACCAAATGTAAAATAGATAGCTAGCGGGAAGCAGCCGCATAGCACAGGGAGATCAGCTCGGTGCTTTGTGACCACCTAGAGGGGTGGGATAAGGAGGGTGGGAGGGAGACACAAGAAGGAGGGGATATTGGGATATATGTACCCGTATAGCTGATTCACTTTGTTATAAAACAGAAACTAACACACCATTGTAAAGCAATTATACTCCAATAAAGATGTTAAAAAAAAAGTAAGCCCCCAAAATCTTATAATCAATAGAGATATCACACACTGAAAAGAAAAAAAAGTTTCATTCCATAGGCTAACAAAGCATCCCATTAAATACACAGTCATAGAAAGCTTAATTAATACACTAATGTTATATACCTTCAGAATTTGTGATTCAAATAGTACACAGAAAAACAGAAGTTAATGATTTAAAATATACCTGTAAGGGAATTTTAAATTAATTATATTGAAATATAAATACTAAGTTCATTTTTATTGAAATCAACATGACCTACAGGACAATAAATTAGTAGCATGGTAGATTAAGATGGCCACGTATTTTGGCCATGTCTCCCAAAAAGAGATGGAGTCTATTTCTCTTCCCCTTGATTCTGGTCTGGACCCACAAGTTTCCTTGACCACTAGAACACAACAGAAGTAACCATATAACTGATGAGGTTGGGCCTTAAGAGATCTATAGTTCTTGCTTTCATACGTTTAGGAAGTTTCCTCTTGGAACTCACTCACTACACAGAGAGAACTCCAAAGCAGATCGTGAGGCAATGAGGAGGACAGTTAAGGTGCCCCCATTGACAACCTCAGCTAAGTGTCCAGACAACAGCCAGCACCCACTACCAGCCATGGTGAATGAGCCATCTTAGATGTTCTAGTCTAGTTCAGCTTCTGGGTGATTAGAGTCTCAGCTGACACCGTGTGAAGCAGAAGATCTGCCTAACTAGTCCACTGTCTTAGTATGCTCAGGCTACTATAGCAAAATACCACAGACTAGGTGGCTTAAAAACAACAGAATTTCTCTCTCACAATTATGGAGACTAGGAAGTCTGAGATCAAGCCACTGGCAAATTCAAGGTCTGGTGAAAGCCTGCTTTCTGGTTCATAGAAGGCCATCTTCTTCTTGTGTCCTTACTTGGTGGAAGAGGAAAAGGAACTCTCTAGGGCACCAATTCCATTCATGAGGGCTCCATCCTCATGACCTAAACACCTCCCTAAATCCCAACTTCCTAATACCATCACATTGGGATTAGGTTTCAACATATAAATTTGTGGAAAACATGAATATTCAGCCTATAGTACCAGTCAATCCACAAAATTAAGAGAAATAATAAATCATACTGTTTTTAGAACCACTAAATTTAGGGATGGTGTGCTATGCAGATATCGAGACTGAAATAGAGGGTAAAAGTTCAACTGTGATTGAAAATGAACAGGACTCTGGAGTCAGGCTTCCTGCTTTTACTCCTTGGACCTATGGTAGTATGACCTTGGTCAACTCACAATTCATTCCATTTCTGAGTCTCAGTTGCAACAGAAATTACTTTGTGGAATTGTTGGGAGAAGTGAAGAGAAGGGTTCCTATAAAGCACTTACGCAGAGACTGGAACTTGGTAAAAAGTTCAACACATATTGCCTGTTGTTGTGTTGTTGCTACTGATGTTGATGTTAACTTGGTCTGTATGAAATATTACACATGAGATTTCACTCTCTTGAGGGCTTGTAGTGTTAAGGAAAGAATGGAGAAATTAAGAAAGCATAAAATCAGAGAGAGCATATGTTCAATATACATATTTCAAAGGATACATAATTTTAATAAGCTGTTATTTAAAATAACAGCATTGTTGGACAGTAAGGTAATTTTCACATTGAGTGAATAAAGCTATGATTTATTTTTCTTAAATTGTTTCAAAGTACATTACCCTTTGCCATTTTTTTTCAAGATATATTCAAATTGGTGCATTGATTACATGTTATTGTGAAGCTTAAATACCTAAACTTAGTTGACTATCTATAGTTTTGCATGATGATAGAATTGATGTCATTGCTTATCTAATAAAATAATTGATTTGGCTATTTAAGATGAAACTGAAGTTATCTCATCCCAGCAATATGCCATACATATGTCTCAATATTATTTCATTACATGCTCCATTTGTTCTTTATTTATCTGATTAAATTTCAGTTTCTGACAAGAACTCTCATTTATGCTGGGCATTCAGAAAATCCTTCTCCCCTTTATTTATATTTTTTTAATTTCCCAGTGGTATTCTCTAATTAGCTCTAAATTTTGACTTCGCATTTAAAATGGCTTTTCTTTGTCCTTAAGAGAAAATTAACATTGGATTGATACTAATAACTAGTATCTATTTGTGTTACCCAAACAGCAAGTATTTTTATCTCTATGTTTGACCAACTTCACATTGTAAACCACTAATTTCACTTGCAAGGAGTCAAACTCTTAATTTCCTCTGCATTTACCCTTCTCAGCTCAGCAGGACATGTCTCTTTTCTCAAGGCTCCACTATAGACTTAATTTATCCTATAGAGAAAGGCAGTCATTCTGAGACATAGTTATGAAAAACTGCTACTGCTTCCTACTGATCTGTCTACCAAATCCCATGGGCATCTCCCTGAAATTCACCCTTTAGATTAGAGGTCTCTTATGCTTGAAAACTTTCTATACGTTTAAGATATTAACATAAATCTAGAGTGGTTCCAACAAATCATAGGAGAAATGTAAAAGGGAAATAAATTAAGGGAAAATTATATCTCTGAAGAAAATAAAATTTTACTTATAGAATTGACTAAAGAGAATACATATTTAAAAATCATCAAGCAGTTCCTAAAGCCTCCATTTTCTTTACTGTAGATTTAAGGAAGCACCTCATGACAAGTCAACCTAGTTTGTTCGCTTTGTGCTCTTACTCAGAGCTGTCTTTCTCAGAAATGTCTTGATCAATATAAAAGCTGTGTTCAAATAACTATTTTCTCTAATTACCTGAGTCAACAGGGGGAAAAAAGGACAGTAAAAAAGAACAGAACTGGACAATAGTTTTCAATGATTAAACAGAATTTCTGGGACTTCCCTGCTGGCACATTGGTTAAGAATCCCCCTGCCAATGCAGGGGACATGGGTTCGAGCCCTGGTCCGGGAAGATCCAGCATGCTGCAGAGCACCTAAGCCCGTATGCCACAACTACTGAGCCCGCGTGCCACAACTACTGAAGCCTGCGCTCCTAGGGCCCATGCTCCGCAACAAGAGAAGCCACCGCAGTGAGAAGCCCGTGCGCCACAACAAAGAGTAGCCCCCACTGGCTGTAACTACAGAAAGCCTGCGTGCAGCAACGAAGACCCAACGCAGCCAAAAATAAATAAATAAATGTATTAAAAAAACAAAAAAAAAATACAGAAAATCCTGATAGAGCCAGAAATATGATAAGAAAACTCACTTTAATGATAAAGCTATAGGGACAAGTTAATTGGCCAATGTCAGTTAGAAAATTAATAACTAATGACTAAAAAAAACATGCTTTAGATTTTTTGACTAAACTTGTGTTTAGGTCTTTTAATGATATTACTTTTAAAAAACCTTAATTGACATAATATGGGTTGTATTATTTGGAAAGTATTAGGAGGATCCTAAAGAAAGAGGAGTTTCTTCAGTCATCCAGGCTGTGATGGAAACAGAACTCACACTTAGTCCTTGCTACATATTCGTAATTTCACAGTGGATATCTGTACCTAAATACAAAACCAGACATGCAAGAAAGAATCATGACAAACGCAACTTAGTTGTCAGAGCAAAGCCACATCCCTACGACAAATAATTTTGATTTAATTATCAGTTCTTGAGTTCCTTGTTCCATAGAGATGCGACCAAGGGCTATGTGAGCAAAGCTATCCATCATCAATTAGATTCACCAGCCATACAGATAGGCATGTCCAGCAATACTTCAACACCAAGTGACGTAATACGTATAGTACAGAACCCAAGCAGGTTCTGCAGGCACAGCTAAGTTGCACGATGAGCTGGCCCACAGTTTCAGTTCCATCTGTTCTTACTGCATTGCCTTCTTTCCCTTGAATCACAGCTGTGGTCCCGTGAGTTCCCAAATTCAAACCCAGCTTACAGATGGTGCCACATATTGGTATACTCCAGATGTAAAACTGCCATAGAAGTTCCACCACGTTCAGGTGGCTCTAAAAGAAGTGGAGAAGGAAAATCCTCTCTGTGGACAGATATTCAAGGAATACATGTACTGGCCATTTCACCTGAAGGAGAGATGGCCAGAACTATAGACCTAAGGAGGCCAGATATTTTCTCCCCTGTCCTCAGCGGGTAGAGAACGGGGCGTTGGCCCATGACTGACCACTCAGATTCTCCTGGCTCAAGTTCTGAAATTTGAAGTCTGAGAAATTTATACAAAGATAGAGTGTCAAATTAGAGATTTCGCCAACTGGTGGAGTCAAGTGTGCAGGGGCAGCAGCAGCAACAATAATAGTCAATTAAAAATATGAGGTTCTGGGCTTCCCTGGTGGCGCAGTGGTTGAGAGTCCACCTGCCAATGCAGGGGACACGGGTTCGTGCCCCAGTCCGGGAAGATCCCACATGCCGCGGACCAGCTGGGCCCGTGAGCCATGGCTGCTGAATCTGCACGTCCGGAGCCTGTGCTCCGCAACGGGAGAAGCCGCAGCGGCGAGAGGCCCACGTACTGCCAAAAAATATATATATATATATATGAGGTTCTGACCAAGCAATTTCTCTGAGTTGTCATGCTGACGTTGATCTTCGTCCAAGCCTAGTTCTACAGTACTCCTTGAAATCCCATGATTTAGCAGTCACTTTTCTAAAAATTACTATTTTATTCAAGGTAACCGGAGTTGCTTTCTGAACTCAAGAACCTGACAAATACATCCTCTGCTTCTGTAAATAAAGATAATTCAAAATGTTCTATTCACCAAGTGATATGCCTTATGAGTTTAATGCTGGGTCTATTTAAAAAAGAAAAATACCTTCACTTCCAATATGTGAACAGTTATGTATAGAGATTTGTATTTCAAAGCAAGATTGACATTCTGGGATTATGTTTTACAGATATGATAGCCATAATTAATAATAAATCTCTATAAATTGCAACACACTAATATATTATTTGAATGATTTTCCTAATAATATGTGGAAAAAAATTTGGTTTGTGATTAGAAAATTTCTAAACTGCTGAAGTTTTATAAACTAATATTTCATAGCTGAGATTAATGTTCTATCTTAAAAGGAAATACGAAGATTTTTCAGAACACCTAGTTCAGTTGAACTAGAATAGAAATTAAAATTTTACCCATACATATTAATTGGTTTTAATATGAGAATTAACATAAGTATACTAATGTGGTAGGACTGTGAAATAATCAGCAGGTAATAATATAAATCTTAAAATGCAAAATTGGAAAGCAAGAATAAATAATGTTTACTTTGTTTTGAATAATCTATGAACTATAATTACTGCTTCTGTTTATTCATGTTTGGCTCAAAACATAAATCAACTTAAGGCCAAGTAAGCTGCTGTTTTCTTCTTTTGATCTTTTATTTTTTGAAAAAAATATGTGCAGGGGGCAGGATTTACCCTTAAGATGGAAGAAGATCCTGTTGAACTCATAAACAGAAAACTCAATTTAAAACTTAATGTCGTGACAAGCCCACAGCAAACATCATCCTCAATGGTGAAAAACTGAAAGCATTTCCACTAAGATCAGGAACAAGACAAGGTTGCCCACTCTCACCACTCTTATTCAACATAGTTTTGGAAGTTTTAGCCACAGCAATCAGAGAAGAAAAGGAAATAAAAGGAATCCAAATCGGAAAAGAAGAAGTAAAGCTGTCACTGTTTGCAGATGACATGATACTATACATAGAGAATCCTAAAGATGCTACCAGAAAACTACTAGAGCTAATCAATGAATTTGGTAAAGTAGCAGGATACAAAATTAATGCATAGAAATCTCTGGCATTCCTATATACTAATGATGAAAAATCTGAAAGTGAAATCAAGAAAACACTCCCATTTATCAATGCAACAAAAAGAATAAAATATCTAGGAATAAACCTACCTAAGGAGACAAAAGACCTGTATGCAGAAAATTATAAGACACTGATGAAAGAAATTAAAGATGATACAAATAGATGGAGAGATATACCATGTTCTTGGATGGGAAGAATCAACATTGTGAAAATGACTCTACTACCCAAAGCAATCTACAGATTCAATGCAATCCTTATAAAACTACCACTGGCATTTTTCACAGAACTAGAACAAAAAATTTCACAATTTGTATGGAAACACAAAAGACCCCGAATAGCCAAAGCCATCTTGAGAACGAAAAAAGGAGCTGGAGGAATCAGGCTCCCTGACTTCAGACTATACTACAAAGCTACAGTAATCAAGACAGTATGGTACTGGCACAAAAACAGAAAGATAGATCAATGGAACAGGATAGAAAGCCCAGTGATAAACCCACGCACATATGGACATCTTATCTTTGATAAAGGTGGCAGGAATGTACAGTGGAGAAAGGACAGCCTCTTCAATAAATGGTGCTGGGAAAACTGGACAGGTACATGTAAAAGTATGAGATTAGATCACTCCCTAACACCATACACAAAAATAAGCTCAAAATGGATTAAAGACCTAAATGTAAGGCCAGAAACTATCAAACTCTTAGAGGAAAACATAGGCAGAACACTCTATGACATAAATCACAGCAAGATCCTTTCTGACCCACCTCCTAGAGAAATGGAAATAAAAACAAAAATAAACAAATGGGACCTAATGAAACTTCAGAGCTTTTGCACAGCAAAGGAAACCATAAACAAGACCAAAAGACAACCCTCAGAATGGGAGAAAATATTTGCAAATGAAGCAACGGACAAATGATTAATCTCCAAAATTTACAAGCAGCTCATGCAGCTCAATAACAAAAAAACAAACAACCCAATCCAAAAATGGGCAGAAGACCTAAATAGACATTTCTCCAAAGAAGAGATACAGAATGCCAACAAACACATGAAAGCATGCTCAACATCATTAATCATTAGAGAAATGCAAATCAAAACTACAATGAGATATCATCTCACACCAGTCAGAATGGCCATCATCAAAAAATCTAGAAACAATAAATGCTGGAGAGGGTGTGGAGAAAAGGGAACACTCTTGCACTGCTGGTGGGAATGTGAATTGGTTCAGCCACTATGGAGAACAGTACGGAGGTTCCTTAAAAAACTACAAATAGAATTACCATATGACCCAGCAATCCCACTACTGGGCATATACCCTGAGAAAACCAAAATTCAAAAAGAGTCATGTACCAAAATGTTCATTGCAGCTCTATTTACAATAGCCCGGAGATGGAAACAACCTAAGTGTCCGTCATCGGATGAATGGATAAAGAAGATGTGGCACATATATACAATGGAATATTACTCAGCCTTAAAAAGAAACGAAACTGAGTTATTTGTAATGAGATGGATAGACCTAGAGTCTGTCATACAGAGTGAAGTAAGTCAGAAAGAAAAAGACAAATACCGTATGCTAACACATATATATGGAATTTAAGAAAAAAAAATGTCATGAAGAACCTAGGGGTAAGACAGGAATAAAGACGCAGACCTACTGGAGAACGGACTTGAGGATATGGGGAGGGGGAAGGGTGAGCTTTGACAGGGCGAGAGAGAGTCATGGACATATACACACTAACAAACGTAGTAAGGTAGATAGCTAGTGGGAAGCAGCCGCATGGCACAGGGATATTAGCTCGGTGCTTTGTGACAGCCTGGAGGGGTGGGATAGGGAGAGTGGGAGGGAGGGAGACGCAAGAGGGAAGACATATGGGAACATATGTATATGTATAACTGATTCACTTTGTTATAAAGCAGAAACTAACACACCATTGTAAAGCAATTATACCCCAATAAAGATGTTAAAAAAAAAAAAAAAAAAACTTAATGTCATTGGGCTTCCCTGGTGGCACAGTGGTTGAGAGTCCACCTGCCGATGCAGGGGACACGGGTTTGTGCCCCGGTCTGGGAAGATCCCACATGCCGTGGAGCAGCTAGGCCCGTGAGCCATGGCCGCTGAGCCTGCGCGTCCGGAGCCTGTGCTCTGCAATGGGAGAGGCCACAACAGTGAGAGGCCCACGTACCGCAAAAAAAAAAACCAAAAAAAAAACTTAATGCCATCATTTACTATATGAATGATTATAATTAAGCATGTGAAGTGGGCCATGGCTCCAATGTCTGTGTTCATAATACTCAAATATGAATCCTGAAAATATTGTTCCTCGTTGAACCAAGAAAGAAAGAATCATCAAAGGGAGCAAGTGACTGAAAGGAATTGTGGTCACTCCAAATGTCAATGAAGCCAGAAATAGTCTTTTAAAAGTCAGCTATGCTGCCAGTGAATGCAGAAAGGGCAATGCTTATGAGTCATTAATATAATCAAAGTAATAGCTGAATGGGCTGCTAATCAATTAATAATACAAACTAGACTATTCCAGCATTTAAATTCACTTGGACACATTCAATTTAAAAGACCATGTTCCACATATTAAGAGATATAACATTTATATTACAAAAAAATGTTTGTTTTCCTATCTTTTTTAAAGAGAAAATAAAAATGCTCTAGAGCCATGGTCTGAATCTCACTCTGTACTTAAATATGAGGAAGGAAAGGATTAGAAATAATAAAGAATGTTCTTCTTTTCCAATCTCTAGGCACACATTTAATCGGAATAATGTAACTGATGGATGTCCTCCACAGACATATGTAGAGGTGATGGACCATGCCCAAGTCGTTCATAAGTCACTTAATAAATGAGAGCGAGACAGAGACAGAGACAGAATAATCAAGTATTTGCAGAAGGAGAAGCTATAGGTGTTTCCAGGCAGAGGGACATAAAAGTGTCAGAATTATTTTAAACTGTTTGATATATAAATATGTAATAATGCCCTGGTATCTCAAAAGAGATAATGCAACTTGCAAACACTCTTAGGTCAGAATTTATGTACGAATTTTATCTCATTTAGAATCTAAATTAAAACAAGCCTTGACTCTGAGTATATACTGATGCAAATTATTTTGCCAGGGTTATGATAAAATATATGCTTTGATAAAGTTAATTCCTATATCAGGATACACAAAGTGGAGCCCACCCCAGTGGCCAAGCCCAGGTCACAAATCTAAACCAAAGTCAGCCTGCACTCTCAGGAAACACTGGTAAGGAAACCTAACGCACCAATCGTTCTCCAACTCAGCTTTGGCCAGCTTACCTTACCCAAGAAAATAGGACCCACCAGCCTTATAAGGAAATCCCTGCCCTCCTAGCCACTCATGCCCTGTTTCCCTGTTGCTGCTTCTAACACTCTATAAAACTCTCTCTTGTCCCAAATCCCTCTGGCAGAATGTTCCACTGCTTGTGAGGCCCTGTACTGCCCCAAACCATGGATTGTTTTCCCTTGAATACAAGACACCAAACTGATGACTAAACTGTTTTACTTTTGTCATTTGACAGTTTATACCAATCCATAAACACATACTGATGTCACCTAAATGCTCCTTCAATGAGTGAAATATTCAATTCACAATTAAAATTACAATAAGGAAACAGTCTTTCCCAAATGCCCACTAAAATACCTATGAAAGAAGAAATAAAAGACATGAAGATTTACTTTTTTGAAAAACAAGACTATTGTCACTATATGAGCAGTGTCCCTTAATTAGAATGTCTAAGAATTTCGTTAAGAAGAAAAAAAATCCAACCCCTCTTTCACATCCAAAATGGATCCGTTTCTTCAACACAACAGAAAGACACTTTATCCATCCCTCACTGTCTTGTCTTCATACCAACCACAAACCCTTAAACTGTAGCAACCATACTCTAAAAGCTGGCAGCGTTCCGTTACTGTAGGTGGTCAGTTTTTGAGGAACACACTGCCCATCCCTAACGAATGACCTTTTAATCTTCTGTGTCATGAAGATATATAACTTCTCTGAAATTTAAAATATTTTAAGTAAAAACAGTATTTGGGGGTTGGCAGTGTAATATTTTCTTATTGTTGCTATAACAAACTGCCATGATAATGTCTTAAAAGAACACAAATTTAGTATCTTACAGTTCTGGAGTCAGAAGTCTGAAATGGGTCTCACTAGACTGAAATCAATGTGTTGACAGGACTGTGTTCCTTTATGGAGGCTCTAGGGAGAGAATTCATTTGTTGCCTTTTCCAGCTTCTGGAGGTTGCCTACATTCCTTGGCTTATGGCCTTATTCTACCTTTAAAGTCAGCATTGGCTGGTTGAGTACCTGCCACACATCACTCTAACCTTGCTTTCTTCACCATATCCTCTTTTCTGACTCTTCTGCCTCCTTCTTCCACATTTAAACAATCCTGTGATCTCATAGGGCCCATCATTATAATCAGGATAATCATATTTTAAGGTCAACTGAGTAGCAACCTTAATTCCTTTTGCAATCAATTCCCCTTGGCTATGTAACCTAACATATTCAGGGGTTTGGACATGTCTATGTTTTGGGGGCGAAGCATTATTCTGCCTACAGCAATCAGTATAACATTGCTTTCTGGAAACTATTACAAAATTATGAAATGAACTTAAACTGAAATGCTAGGAGGAGTTATTTCTGCAGATTATATTTTCCATATATGCCAACAGTGTGTTGTAAAAAGAGTACATTGGGATACAGGCAGCCTACCTCAGGCCAGCAAAGCCACATGATATATGCCAAATTTATACTGAAATTAAGCTGTCAATAAGACTTTTTATCAACATCATACACTAAGCTAATTTGAAAAGGTCTCTCCCCAATCCAGATGCAAACATATATATTCTGAATAAAATTTAATATGAAAATGTTAAAATACATAGCTGAATCTGGAAAGATATGAAGAAAAAAGAAAGGACAAAAAGAAAAAAAGAAAAAAAAAAAAAAAGAAGAAATTAACAAGGGCCAGGAGTATGGAGGAAATTCAGAGCCTCTAAGTGAGAAGGACCTGACTCCATGGTAGCACATGTAACCTCACCCATAAGCCTTAGAAAATACTGAATGGTGTTTTAAGTGCTCATAAAGATGAGAGGTTCTAACCTTAACAGGCATGAGACTGCAAACTGAATCTGAGAGATTTACACAAAGCCTAAAAGTAAAGTTCTCCTTATTAAAAAAAAAAAAAAAAAAAAAAAGGTGGGGAATACTTTAATGCCCTTTCTTGACTTTTACTTAGGCAAGTAGGTATTTAAAACATATCTGAGGGAAAGTGATGCAGGCCTTGACCTGCACACAAGTATAAAGTCTTCATTTTAAATACATTTTTGAAGCTAAAATATCAGTCTTTGAAAGTGATATAAGATGGGTCTGGGAAAGGTGATAGACCAAGAACTCTGACAAAAAATAACTTTTTACTAAAGTTCTCACCATCCAATGATGAAAGGACTACCAGATATAAAACACCCAAATGAAAAGCACAGAGGAAACATCAATATTTACTTAAGAAAATGAATCACTACAAGAGAGTGTCATTCAACAGAGCTGTTGGGTTATTTAGAAATTCCGTAACTATAAATATTTTTTTAAATGGAGACTTTACAATAAGTATGATTTAAGTGATTAGAGGGTAAGAAATGGATAACTTATTTAAAGAATGACACACTGAAAAACAGAATAACTTTTAAAAGAACAAACATAATTTCTAAAAATAAATTTTGTATTGAAAATAAAACTCAGAAGAGAATAAAATAATAAATTTAACTTTGGGAAGAAAAATTAGAGACCTGGAAGTTCCAGTGATACAATCACCCAGAACGAATTACAGATTATATAGCACTGAGGATTTAACTTCACTGTCCACCAAGGAAGAAATCCCAAAGAATATTCCAGATTAATTGAAATACCTGGCTAGCTACATTCAAAGAGAATGGAGTTTTTGTAACGGCTCCTTTATCTTTAAGTTCACCCAAACTTGTCCCAAGTTAGTAATCCCTGATTAGTTCAAGGCAATATTTCTTTTTTTAAAAATTTTATTTATTTATTTCTGGTTGCGTTGGGTCTTTGTTGCTGCGCGCGGGCTTTCTCTAGTTGCAACAAGCAGGGGCTACTCTTTATTGCAATGTGCAGGCTTCTCATTGTGGTGGCTTCTCTTGTTGCAGAGCACGGGCGCTAGGAGCACAGGCTTCAGTAGTTGTGGCACACTGGCTCAGTAGTTGTGGTGCACGGGCTTAGTTGCTCCATGGCATGTGGGATCTTCCCAAACCAGGGCTCGAACCCGTATCTCCTGCATTGGCAGGGGGATTCTTAACCACTGCACCACCAGGGAAGCCCAAGGCAATATTTCTTAAAGCGTAGTTTACAAAGGTGGAAAATCTTTTCATAATAATACTAAGGTGCTATTTACCATTTTCATTTTGTTGGCATTTGCACCAAAGGCACAAAGCAATGATAAAAGTGTCAGTGCCTTAGAGCAAATTATGGTATTGGCATCAAGCTGGACTAATTATGTTGTATCACTGTTTTCTTCATAGCTGGCACTTACAATTAAAATGCAATCACTACTTTTTAAATGTCATTTTTACTTGATGAAGTAGTAAAAGGTAATAACTTTATTAATTCTTGAACCTTAAAATTCATTTCTTTATGGTAATATAACTATTCATAAACCAATTCTGCATCTTCTAAAATACATTAACTCAGAAAAAATCAGTTATGTGATTTTTTTAGTTGCAGGCTGAACTAGCCACTTTTTTCATGGATCATTTTTAATGAAATCATAATAGGGAAAGCAGAGAGAGAATGAGGCAGAAGTCAAATTTGACGGGATAATGGCCCAAAGTTTTCCAAAACTAGTGTTAAAAAAAGGATGTAGCACTGAAAAGGCAGTACAGAGAAAACAAAATAATTTTAAAATGCAATTAATCCAAGAGAAAGCAAGAAAGAAATTGAAAAGGGACACATAAGTAGAATAAATAAAAAACAGTAAGATGACAAATATATTCCTAACTATATCACTTTTTATATTTAATATAAAGGGAATAAATATCTAATTAAATATTATTATTTTCAACCGGGAATAAGAAAAAAATCCCATATATCTGCCACTTTCAAGAGACATTATGTAAAACTAAGGACACAGAAAGATTGAAGGTAAAATTACGTTAAAAAAAAAAACCCACACAATAACAAGTATACTGGTAAAGATATAGAGTGAATAAAATTCTCATCACAGCTGGGGAAAGTATAAATTAGTAACAACCACTTTGAAAAATGGTTTGGCAGCATTTACCAATCCATGTAACTTAGTAAACGTATGTTTTATACCCAATAAAAATGCACACATATATGCATTTCCTCCATACTGTTCTCCACAGTGGCTGTAACAATTTATAGCCATTTATTTGGGTGACTTATAATGGGAGAAAGAGAAATAGCCAAATTTCCAAAGGCTTGTTAAATATAGGCTCTGAAATAATACTAAAGTCCAGAACACGAAATACATCTGAGGCCCAATTGTCAAAGTGGGAGGTCTTGGCCTATGTCTCTCAATGGCTCCTGTGGGCCCACAAAACATCCTATAGTTATTTTTTCAGTTCCTGAATGCATAGTTATAATCCTCATAATGTTTCCCACTATTAGGGTAATGAAAACTAAGAGGGAGCTCTTAGAACTCCCCTATATATGCAAATAAAAAAATAAAAAACACCACCACATCTGTAAGGGATCTGTGAAGATTTTTTTTACTACTATTAAAGATCTGAAAATTGCAGGGCTAGTGATTCCTATCTTATCCATCGTTACCTTATCTGTTTGAAAATGGAAAAGCCTGATAGGTCTTAGAAAATAACTAGAGATTATTACATAAAAGTGATCAGGCTGTACAGGTCCAATAATATCGGACGCGTACATGACAAATGAGGAAGGTGTGTAGACTATCTGGTTACGTGTCAACAGGAGAATCACATTGAAGACGCATTAGTTTTAGAGTAAAGCTATGTCCTCTTCTGTCTATACTTGAGAAGCAACTCCTGGTAGTCTTCTGGGCTCTGGTAAAGACTGAATGTCTAATTAAAGAACACCGAGTAACTATGCAGCATGAATTGCCCATCATGAACTGGGGTATATCTACTCCACCATTAAATGGAAATGGAAAGTATGAAACTGAGCCCAAGTTCGTCAAAAACAGGCAATTAATTGTATGAGCTGGTAGCTCAGAATCTCATGATGGCTATTCATGCTGATCACCAACACTTCCTAAACCCACAACTATGGCCTCAGGGGGAAATTCCCTATGACCAGTTAGTAGGAGGTGAAATGATTGTGGGAAGGCGATAGCCACAGGATTATTGCATTACTGAGGACTAGTGGTAAGGGAAATCCTTCAGAGAGTAGAACTTCAGGCAATATATCTGGTTGTCCACCCTTCATAGAAGAAAGGAACATTTGAAAAGAAGTTTGGTTTGTTTTTTAAAGTTCATAGATAGCAGTGAATTAAAAGGCACTTTAAAAATTCTAGTTTTTTACTAAACCACTTAAAAAAAACTTCATGGTATCACAGTTTTCAAAATCCATCACAGTTGTGTTGGCACGAGAGGACCCTATTTACAAATGGCAGGTGAAGGAGTCAGTCCACAGGATGTATTTTGGCCAGGGCTATCTTGCACTCCTGCTCTCCAGCCTTCTGTGGTTAAATGGCAACACACACACCAAGGAACAGGCTTTGGACCACGAGCTCTGGCTAATCAGGTACAGTCAAAATGCGACATCTCATGGTTTCGAGTATAGAAGTCTGTTTCCACTTCATGAGAAAAGGACAGTGTCACAGAGTGGGGTTACCCAGTAAATAGCTACTGAAGCCATCACTTCACTTCATCCCTATAGTTTTTATGGGAGTGTCCTGTGTGTGTAGATACAGAAAAAGCTGGGCTTGAGGGGACGTACTAAAAAGCGGATAGTATTGTATCCATTTACAATAAGCTCACAAGTTGTTTTGTTTTGTTTTTGTTACATTCACACTCATGGGCAAGAGCTGAGGTTAGCTGCTGTCCATACAATTGGAAAGGAAAGGTCTGAAGATTGGTAACAAAGAGTTCTGAAGGAGAGGTATGCATGAAACTTTTAGAATGACACAGAGTATGAAGATATTTGTGAATGGCCACGCAAAGTCCTCAAGATCACCTTCACTTCTCACACCAACTTTATGTTTCGGGGTCCCCAAGACCACCCTTAGGCTTAATAATTTACTAAAAGGACTCACAGAACTCATAAATAGCATTATACTCACAGTTACAGTTTATTAGAGCAAAAGTATACATATTGATATTAACAGGGCCCAGGAGTCACCAAGCACAAGTTTCAGTTGTCCTCTCCCAGAGAAGTCATTCACACAGTGCCTTTATTTCACAACAGTGTCTGACAACACCCATGGAGTACTGCCAAACAGGGAAGCTCACCCCAGTCTGGAAGTCCAGAATTTTTATTGGGGGTTGAATTGCATAGACATGGCTGACTTCTCCCGTGGCTGACCGCAGTCTCCTGCCACTCCAGAGGTCAAACTGTGTGGTCTAAGGTCCCCACTACAAGTAAAGTGTTAGCATATCTGGCTTGGCCCCAAGGTGAACAGATATCCTTACGAAACAGGACATCCCAAGGGCTTAGAGGTTATTTCTCAGGATCAGAAAGCAAAGGCCAAACCTCTCTTTGGGCAAGACTAATTCTCTGCTGCACAGTCCAATGGAGAAGACCCACTGATGAAGAGAAAAAAATAACATGTTCTATGAATGCTAACCAGTTTCTTACCCAAACACCTCAGTACTACCTCACTGGGCTCATATGCAAAGTGGCGCTGTACTTCATCTAAGATTTATCTTCCTCGTTCTCATTTTTGGTCTCAAGATTGGTGTTTTTTTTTTTTCTTAGAAAGTATTGATTGTGCACATATTATTTCCTTTTAAGAGAACCACCCCTCCTATCCACATGAGAATGTTTTGGTCATAGGTTCTCCAAAAAGATAGTCCATCAGAACACAGCAATTCATCACCTATATATTCCCAAAGGTTGTCATTCTGTATGAAATATTAACATACATGTGAAATCAATGACTCAGCTCTGGTTCTGATCTTTTAGACTCTTCTCCAGAAGAAGACAGAGGGAGGCACCTCTTCAACTATATTTGGATCATAACTCCTATGAAAAACTGCTTGAATTGTAACACAGAATACTCCAGAGGAAAACCAGATTTATTCAGGTATGTTGTGATCTCAGCCAGTCACTAGGAAATAAGCATTTCTCTTAAGCAAACGTAATTTACAGAAGAAAGTTCCGATCATCTCTTGACCAGACCAGCTCCTTGACTTGTCTTCCTGCTTTCACTCTTGCCACTCCATGATCTTTTTTCTATAATACAGTAAGAAGAGTGCATTTTTGAGTCTTTATTTTGGGGTCTTCTAATGAAACTCTTCTTCTATAGTTGACATATACCCTACTTAGTCTGTAATTCAGCACCCCGTTTTGTTTTTCTTCATAGAACTTTGCAGAATTTATAATTATTTATTTATATTCTCCTTCCCTCTGTCTTTGTCTCTTTCTCTCTCTCTGCTCCCCTCCCTTTCCCCACTCCCACTCCCTCTGGCTCCCAGTCTATTCAGTTATATCAACTCCCTACCACCTGCAAGCTGGAATCTCCAGAAGAACAGGAGCATGACTGTCTTTCTTGTTTCTCTAAACTTCGTGCTTGGCCCATCTTAGCAATGAATACATTTACCTCTTTTACAGTGTCTACTGTGCCTGCCAGGCACAATTCCTAGTATCTTACAAATAAAAAATAAAAACACATTCAGTTGTCCCTCATAACAACCTGAAGAGGTGGTATCATTTTTAGTCCCATTTTACAGTTGAGGAAAGTGAAGCACCCAGAAGTAAAGTAACTTGATCAGGGTCACAGATGGTAGAGACAAGATTATAAACCTTAGCCATCTAACTCTAAGGAACGTGCTCTTAACCACTAGGCTATGCTGAGTAAATTAACAGAAAGCTGCTTCCATTTTCTTGCAAATGGGTTTAACTTCCTGGAACTACTTTGATAAAATCTTTCATTTCAGAAGAAGTCTCTGCTTTATATTTGCTTAATTTAAAGATTCACTCAAGAGATTCCCCTCTTCATGAAAGAGAGAGGGAGAGAGGTTGTCACCCATGGTGCTTTCACATTATATTACAACCTTTTGAGAAAATATTCGCTAATTTAAAATGGAAACACAAAGGCAGCTATCTTCTAGACGAGAATTTTAAAATATTATTTCTGTTTTCATTTACCTGAAGAAAGTGTAACACAGCAGCTAAATTTAGGTATATCCAAAGGCCGCTCCAATTCCATTAAATAATGAGAATTTTTAATGATTATCTCACTAAATTTTCTGACTATAACATTTATACCTTGAAAATTCCACTAGCCAATGAAATATTTTTCATTCAGAGTAGTCCAGTGATTGTCTTTTGAATAATCAAATATACAGCTCCCATTTATTTTAGAATGTCAGGAAACAGTTCAGTTGACAATATTAATAGAGTAGAAAATCCATGATCACAGAAGCTTTCCTGTCAAATATGACAACTTTCTAAATTACTTGTCAATGCTGACCTGCACACAAGCTTAGCTGAACTAAGTTAGGCAAGTTAACAGTGAGTGTATAGGTGAGATACATCTCAAAATTTCAATGATACTTATCACTGTACAAATCTTGGAACGGAATAGAGAAAATAAAGGAAAAGCTTACCTACTTCCTGTAGCCATCTAAGAATGAAAAGCATATTTACACCAAATTCTGAGAAAGGAGACTTTTACCACATATTTAATGTAACCGTCAAAGAAATGTGATGGGGATTTGTTCTGATTTAATGTCAAATGAAAAGAATTGTTAACAAGGATGTCAAGTAAATCTGTATGGTAAAATCAAATGATAAAGATGGTATTTATAATTAGGAACATTAACTTCTTTTCTAAATTCAAACTTCAATTTCTGAAATCTAGGACTAGAAAATAAGTAAGAAATATTTCCATGAACTAATCTATCTTCCAAATGGGTTATAATCATTCAGCATATTTCTGGATGAAAGATGAAAGTAGTTCTTAAAACTAATATTTCATGCAATGTATATTCTGAGGATAGATGTTAGATGTTAATTTATTATTATGGTTAATACTTAATGAACACAATGTGCTAGGCACTCTTTTGTCATCTTACATGAATTATTCACTTATTAATCACAATCAACCTATGATAAGTTCGCATTTCTAACCCATTTTTTTCAGATGTGAAAACAGGGGATTAGAAAATATAAGAATTTGCTCACACTGACAAGTGTAGAGCCAAAATTTAAAAAGAGATGTTAGACCCTACGTTCTTAAGCACCAACACAAGGAAGACTTTTACGTTAAAGATTTTACATTATTGGATTTTTGTGTTGACAAAATTACCCAAACACATTACCAGTCTGCAAATCCATCAGGTGTCTACAGAAGTTTTATAGTAAATTGTAAATTTGCTTTGAATCATCCTTTCTAAAATGTTTATCAAAAACTCAGTGCAATTCTCCTTTCATTATATAATGAAGACTAATTTTTATTCAGGAAGAGATCTTATGTTGTACGTATTAATATACTTCAAGAAGCTGAGCAGGATGTGTCAACATACTTTGCGTTTATGGGGACACAGCAGACAATAAGCATGTAATAAAACAGAAAAAGAAAGAAGTCAAAAAAATCTTAAAACTACTGGGATATTCAGATTTCTCCCCCATTGCCTCCTGTGAAGTACATTCCTAAGACATTAGAGAATAATTTGGGGCCTCCATTTTCTGCTACTATAATAGTTATTTTATTACGCACATCAATTAAGCAAGAAAATTCTAGATTCCCTCTTGGTGCAAAAAGAATTTATTGGCAGCAGAGCAAAGTGGTAATTCTCATAGCTGCATGATAGCTGTGCTACAGATCCACAAGGTCTATAGTCAGAGAGAAATAAAAAAGCAACGTAAATAGATGCCACTTACTGAGCAGCACCTAAAACCTACGATATCCTGTACTAGCTACTTTAAAACATCGTTTCATTCAGTGCGCCCAAAAATTCCTGTAGACAAAGGGATAGTTTGCATATGTCAGTGCATTAGATGGCTATAATTTTCCAGTACTGGAAAGAAAATTTTAGTTTATAAACAATTCTGAGTCAGAAGACATATTGTCTACTTATTTTATATCTCCTTTCACTACTTCAGTATAGAGCTTTGCATGGCATTAATATTCAGTAAATGTTCTTAGTACAATAAGAACTTTGACTATATTGAAATCCTTGAAGAACATTATCAGTTATTTTATCTGTGGTCTTATGCCTTAAATTCTTCAATTCAAATGATGAACAAGAAGGCGTAGATTAATTTTCAAAGAGGATTAAGATAAAATATATTGGTAATTAAAGACCTTAATTAGATATATATTTTAAAATTTTTTTCCTGAAGTATAGTTGATTTACAATGCTGTGTTAGTTTCTGGTGTACAGCAAAGTGATAAGTTACGCATGTATATATTTATATTCTTTTTCATATTCTTTTCCATTATGGTTTATTACAGAATAGTGAATATAGTTCCCTGTGCTATACACTAGAACCTTGTTGTTTATCTATTTTATACATAGTAGTTTGTGTCTGCTAATCCCAAACTCCTCATTTCCCCCTCCCCCACCCTCTCCCCCCTTTGGTAACCATAAATTTGTTTTCTATGTCTGTGAGTCTGTTTTGTAAATAAATTCATTTGTATCATATTTTAGATTCCACATATGTTATATCATATGATATTTGTCTTTGTCAGGCTCACTTCACTTAGTATGATAATCACTAGGTCTATCCATGTTGCTGCAAATGGCATTATTTTATTCTTTTTTATGGCTGAGTAATATTCCGTTGTATATATGTACCACATCTTCTTTATCCATTCCTCTGTTGATGGACATTTACATTGCTTCCACATCTTGGCTGTTGTAAATAGTGCTGTAATGAACATTGGGGCACATGTATCTTTTTGAATTATGGTTTCCTCCAAATATACGTCCAGGAGTGGGACTGCAGTATCATATGGCAGCTCTATTTTTAGTTTTTTTAAGGAACCTCCATACTGTTCTCCATAGTGGTTGTAACAATTTACAGTCCCACCAACAGTGTAGGAGGGTTGGTTCCCTTTTCTCCACACCCTCTCCAGCATTTGTTATTTGTAGACTTTTTAATGATAGCCCTTCTGACCAGTATGAGGTGATACCTCATTGTAGTTTGCATTTGCATTTCTCTAATAATTAGCAATGTTGAGCATCTTTTCATGTGCCTATTGGCCATCTGTATGTCTTCTTTGGAGAAATGTCTATTTAGGTCTTCTGCCCATTTATTGATTGGGTTGTTTGCCTTTTTGTTATTGAGTTGTATGAGCTGTTTGTATATTTTGGAAATTAAGCCCTTTTGCAAATACAGTAAGTCGGTCGCAACATTTGCAAATATAGTAAGTCCGCTACATGTGAATGAGTTCCATTCTGAGAGTGAGTTTTTAAGTCCAATATGTTCGTAAGCCCAACAAAGTTAGCCTAGGTACCCAACTAACACAATCGGCTATATAGTACTGTACTGTAATAGGTTTAGAATACTCTTCACACAAATAACACATAAAAAACAAACACAAAAAATAAAGAAAACATATTTAATCTTACAGTACAGGACCTTGAAAAGTACAGTAGTACAGTACAACAGCTGGCATAAAGGGGCTGGCATCGAGTGAAGAGGCAAGAAGGGTTACTGACTGGAGGAGGGAGAGGAGATGGAAGAAGGTAGAACTGAAGGATCATCAGCAATAGGAGATGGAGGGCAAGTTGCAATTTCACTCACACCTGACGTTGATGGCACAGGTTCTGGTCCCTTTCTGGATTCAATTCTATCTACCCTCTTGAAAAAATGATCCAGTGATGTCTGGGTAGTAGCTCTTTTTTTCTCGTCATAGATGACATGGTAGCACTGGTAGCACAATAGGATGCATGCAGGTGACAATGTATGCCAGACACACGAGCTAGTTAACATGATTGGACATACGAATGCACGTTCACATCTTTGAAAGTTCACAACCTGACAGTTTGTATGTAGGGGTCTTATGGTATTTTCTCCCATTCCATAGGTTGTCTTTTCATTTTATGGTTTCCTTTGCTGTGCAAAAGCATATAAGTTTGATTAGGTCCCATTTATTTATTTTTGCTTTTATTTCTATTGCCTTGGGAGACTGACCTAAGAAAACATTGGTATGATTTATGTCTGAGAATGTTTTGCTAATATTCTCTTCTCAGAGTTTTATGGGGTCATGTCTTATATTTAAGTCTTTAAGGCATTTTGAGTTTATTTTTGTGTATGACATGACAGTGTGTTCTAACTTTATTGATTTACATGAGGCTGTCCAGCTTTCCCAAAACCACTTGCTGAAAAGACTGTCTTTTCTCCATTGTATATTCATGCCTTTTTCGTCAAAGATTAATTGACCATAGGTTTGTGGGTTTATTTCTGGGCCCTCTATTCTGTTCCATTGATCCATATGTCTGTTTTTGTGCCAATGCCATGCTGTTTCGATTACTGTAGCTTTGTAATATTGTATGAAGCCTGGGAGGGTTATGCCTCCAGCTTTGGTTTTTTCCCTCAAGATTGCTTTGGCAATTCTGTCTTTTATGGTTCCATATAAATTTTAGGATTATTTGATCTAGTTCTGTGAAAAATGTCATGGGTAATTTGATAGGGAGCACATTAAATCTGTACATTGCTCTGGGTAGTATGGCCATTTTAACAGTATTAATTCTTCCAATATAAGAGCATGGGACAGTATCCCATTTCTTTGAATCATCTTCAATTTCCTTTAATTATATTTTTTAGATTGCCTTAAACATTTACAGAGATTCAACTATATGCTGGTCATTATGCTTGACACTAAAAGCTATGACATAGGTGTGCACAGAGGCGTTCACATCAACATCATGAGTTGTGTGTGCATGTGTGTGTGTGTTGGGGAGTGAGGTGGAAAGACAAACCCTAATAAATAAAATAAGCATGTTTAATACATATATGGCTAGGTACTTTATTGGTAGATTAAGCAGCATTGTCTCTTCCCGCTGCCAGATTTTCACCTTTTTTTCCTGACTCGCCTTCAAGAAAGTAGAAAGGTCCATGCTTCACGTACTCAGAATATGTATGTAGAGGAAGGAAAGGAACGAGCCTGCCAGAATTCCTTTTTTTTTTTTTTAAAGGGTGATTATGTGTGTGACTATTTTTTAAATTGTATAATTCATTTATACAGAGAAATCATTTGGATTTAACTATTTACAGTCTTTTTCAATTTTCACTTCCACTGGCCAAATATAGTTCACCTAATAGTCAACATTTACTTGAGCTGATCACCATTACAAATAAGCCATGACCCAGAGCTTTTAGTCCCCCCGCCTTAAAGACTATGATCTAATTTGAACAGAAACATTTCACAGTAAAAGATTCACCAGTCTCTTTTCCCTCTTATAAATACATCTGCCAAAATTGATCTAATATGGTCAAATTTTCAACACATTTTCTTTTCAAACCCATTATTTGCAAGTATTGTAAAGCAAGGCAAATACAGTTCACTTCCCCCAAGCCTTCTACAACTTACTACACACTCTCAAGTTTAGCTTTTACTATCTTTCATAAATGTCTGACACAACCAGGCATTTTTACTTTAAGACAAAACTACACCCTTTAACGTTTGTTTTGTAAATCCTAAACCCAGTGAGCATCATAGTGTTGATGGTAAATCAAAAAGGGTCTTAGAAAAGCACGAGGCAAGTTGGGGTTCCCCTTAAATTACAGTTTTTTCTCAGGTTGGTGGGGGCCCAGAACTATAGACACAGTGATGAGAAAGTGACCCAAGGCTTCCAAGAGAGAAAGCTAAGAGGGATGCAAGAACAAGTGACCTGTGTCACTGGGCACCAGCTTCAGCAGATATTTTGTGACTCCAACTATGGCATATGGGAGCAGCTAAAAAGTGACGAAGATGTAGACCACCACTGTTAACTGTGGGCACTGGGAATATCAGCAGGGACCATCACAGCAACCAGAAATTCATTTGTATTCCCTGGGCACCAAGCAGGTCTCTCAGACTCTGGAGGGACACGAGGTTGGGAAGGAGAACCTACCACAAAGAAGATAGGATTTCCTGCAACGATAGAAAGTTAAAGGGTGATAGTGAAGTAAGTTCTAAAGGAAATTAAGTGGTATTTCATACACATCTTGGCTTACAGGCCTGGTTGTAAAATAATAAAAGTATATGTGAAGTTCATAACAAGAAAGACAAAAGGCATGATTAATGTGCCACAGAGAAGGTGACATTTGAGAAACTTGAAAGATGAGCAAAAGCTTCCTTAGCAGTGGGAATAACACATACAAAGTTAGAGATAGCTTTAATAGCATACTTTGAACTGGAATATAAAAATTTACAAGCAACTGATTTTAAGAGATGTGGAGTAGAGAGATAACCATAAAATACATTGAATGTGCAGAATAATATTCTTCAATAACAGTGGTTCTCCAAGTATGGCTAAAGGACTCCTAGTGATTCCAATAATTTTTCAGGGGGTCCACAATGTCTAAAGTATTTTTCTAATAATAATAAGGCATTATTTGCCTTTTCCACTCTTTTCCTCTCACAGGAATTCAGTGGAAGTTTCCAGGGGCTACAAGACAGATGAGAACACGACAGATTAAATGCATAAACAGAGATGAGAATCCAGTGATCTTCTATTAATCCAGACATTAAAGTTTGCAAGAATGTAGGGGCTTCCCTGGTGGCGCAGTGGTTGAGAGTCCTCCTGCCAATGCAGGGGACACGTGTTCGAGCCCTGGTCTGGGAAGATCCCACATGCCGCGGAGCAACTGGGCCCGTGAGCCACAACTACTGAGCCTGCGCGTCCAGAGCCTGTGCTCTGCAACAAGAGAGGCCGCGATAGTGAGAGGCCTGCGCACCGCGATGAAGAGTGGCCCCCGCTTGCCACAACTAGAGAAAGCCCTCGCACAGAAACGAAAGACGCAACACAGCAAAAGTTAATTAATTAATTAATAAAAACTCCTACCCCCAACATTTAAAAAAAAAAAAAAAAAGAATGTAAAGCAATGCCACTCCCCTCACTTTTTTGTTTTAAAATTATTTTTCATAATAACATCTTATATATGTTAACATGCAATTAAATAAACTTTAAAAGGTTTTGACTATATTTGTTTTAATTTCTAACACGGTAAATACTATTAGATAAGACCCCCCCCCAAACAAAAGCTTTTTGTTGTTCATCTCAAAAATTTTCAGTCATATGAAAAGGTTTGAGACTAAAAACTGTGAAGATCCATTTTGAAACCTAATATGGGCTAAGTTATAGGCTTTATATGTCTAAAATAACTATTATGACAAAATGGGAAATATGAATAATCAGCATGGTCATTAACCACAACTGCAGAGTTGGTATGGGTAAAGGATGCGAATGCATTAACAGTGAAGATGGGTATGGAAGTGGTTGCTAGAGGTTTAAAATGCAACTGAGGGGTAGTATAAATAGATTTTTTTTAAAAAGGAAAGTAATCAGGTGGTAAGCAAATATGCCTTTTATTAAAAGTAGCGTCACCAACATGAGTTTTGCTAATAAGAAAAAGAAAACTTACACAAACTAAACTTTTGCAGATTAATTAGTACTTTATGCATAAATTTTAGGCTGAGGGTTTTATAAATACTCAATAGCAAAAATGGAACATTCAGTTTTTAGTGTCCAAAATGAATATTTTCTGGGATAAATTAAGTCAAAAACACTCTTCCAAAAGTTTATGTTAGGAAATCCCATGTGAGGACATAGCAAATGTTTGAATATTTGATACCAATGCAACATTACTATAGATGTTTAGTCAAGTTTTAAAAATAATTTATTACTAAATATGACCAACCTTTAGGATAATGATTTTAGCAATATTTATCCTAAATACGAAAATCATTATCCTAAATACTGACCACATCTGTTATATGGCTTACTAACTCAAGGATTATTTTAATAAGTCATATACAACCCAGATATTAAGGACGCAAACTGAAAATTGAGTTGATGTGGAACAAATATGGTTATCTATGGGGATTTAACAACACAATGATAAAAAACAAAACTTGCCAAGATCAAACAAAAACTAGGAGAGAAAATATACAATCTCAGTTAATTTTATTGTTTTGTAGACATGCTCTTAAGTTGTTCTATAAAATATTTTATATAAAAGTAAATGCAATTAAAGAATTTAGCCTACTTTTACTTACTACTGATATGTTAGAAATTGTGTTATCTTGCTGTAAAACTTGGTAAGTACAAAGAGTAAAGTCAGTACTCTTAGAAATAATGCCATCCTTGGATTAATGAGGAAATTATAAGAAAACTAAGAGAGAAAGATGAACTATTTTTACTCACAATCAGTTTTAAGAAAGAGAAGGCAAATTTAGGCAAATAATAATAATAATCCTACAATATTTTGTTAAAACAAATACTTCTAAGAACCATATTTGGTTATTTTAAGTGAAAACAACAGAATGAAACCCTCACATTTTGATATTCCCCAAAAGTTGAGCCTACTTTGGTGATGGATAATCCAAAAGAGGAAAACATTAAAGTCAGTGCATAACAAGGAAAAGAGAGTTTCATGACATAGTTTCTCATTGTTTGTTTGTTTTTAATATTTTCATGAGGCTCCACTGTTCTTGTCATTTTGACAGAGCGTTTCTCCCTTGATACAAAGTCTACAAAGTACTTTAGGGGGTATTTTCTTTAGATGTAATTCACTAAATACAGTGAACACATTCAATAATCAATGTTTCCTTTAAAAGATAGCTTCAATTCCCTAATGTCTTTTTAATGGTTTCTATTTTATCTATACTCTGCCAAATTATTCTCACCACATTAGAATACACTGATACATCCTTGAAAACCAGTACTAGAAAAAGTAAACAAAAACAATAACAACCTAAAAAACCTTGCGAAGGATTTTTTGTTTGAATAACAGTTTCTTCAGTATTAGTCACCACATGAATAGTGACCACTCAGTGATGAAATGGCTGCTACTGGCACCAAAGCCAAGAGTACACGCTAGATTTGAAAGCAAATTGGAAATAGAAAATCTTTTACACAATGCAAAATGACATGATTTTTACTAAGGCATGAAACTGGTGGGAGGTTTTTTTTGTTTTTGTTTTTTAATTGCGATACACTCTTTCTTATTAAATATATCTTCTCATAAACCTCTAGGGCCATAGAAACTTTTATAAATGTTATATATAACATTTTGTTCTAAGGATTTATTACATTTCTTCTTTTTTTCCCTGAAATACACATGGACATTAAACAATGACTGACAGTGTAGCAGAGACTTCATTGTTTACCAAAAATAAATTCTCTTCCCTGCAATAACAGAAGTACTATGCACATGTATGTCCAACTACACTGCATGCACCAGCCTCCCTTGCAGTAAGATACAGCCACATAGCTAAATTATTTCAATGGAATGCAAACCAAAGTGAGGAGTGCTCCTTCCAATCTGGACTCCTGAGACCAGTCTTTTTTACCTTCCAGTACAATTGGGCGAGTACCCACGTACCTACTGCAAACTTAGACACATAAATTACTGTGTTATTTTAACCATTGAATGTTTGGCCTCTTTGTTACAGCTGCTAGCATTCCCTAGAATGTAACATTAAATATAAAGAAACAAGTGTTTCATCCTAGTACCACAGCACTTTCAAAACAGCTCAGATAAAGATAAGACATCTTTCCTCGAAATATCACATGCTCATTTCCTCTGATTCTATAATGCCCCAAATGGGCTTGAAAATGAAAATCATCCATCAGGTCTCAAGCCACATTATGTAGATAAATTATAACCAAAATAAGAAATAAAGACCCACCATTTTTCACAGCAGTTACTTCAGTTACATGATTTACATGGAAAATTCTCCAGTTACACGAGTCAGAATTCTAACTCAAATCAGTTTAAGTAAAAAATAATACTCCCACTCCTTCTCTCTCTGTGTTGTTTTGTTTTCTTTTTTCCTCTCTCCATATGTCTCTGTCTGTTTTTCTATATTAGACAATGCTGGTTGCTAATTAACTCCAGTCATAACCTCCATTCTTTATTGCTGACATAGTTGTTTAGGTGTTCACATTTCCACGGCAAAGTCATAGGAAAGGAACAAAGTCTCCCTTAGTGCAAACCAATCATAGTATTTCATTATCTTAAACAGTGATTGGCTTGAGGTTAGGAAGAAGAAATTCTAGCAAATGACACATAAATTGAAGGAGTCTTCTGGTGTGGTGAGATTTATTGAGGGATTTTTCTCTTAAAATGAGATAGATGATTACTGTAGGCATCAAAAATAAGTTACTATGAATAAGAAATTCAAATCTATTTGAAATTTTAAAAGAAATGGACAAATTCTTAGAAAAGTCCTACATGAAACTGACTCCAAAAATATAATACCTAAATTTCCTATGACCATGAATACATTCATTTATATTATGATTCAAGCAATCAATTAATCAAATAATGGTATCACAATAAAAATCTTCCAGAAAGAAAACCTCAGGCTTGGATATCTTTACTAGAGATTTTTATTAAAATCTCAAGTAAAATACAATTCAAATTTATATAATTTTGTCTAAAGAATTAAAAAAGAGAATACGCACCTTTAGTATCAAAAACTGGCAAGGACAAAATGGGCTTCCCTGGTGGTGCAGTGGTTGAGAATCTGCCTGCTAATGCAGGGGACACGGGTTCGAGCCCTGGTCTGGGAGGGTCCCACATGCCACGGAGCAACTGGGCCCGTGAGCCACAACTACTGAGCCTGCGCGTCCAGAGCCTGTGCTCCGCAACAAGAGAGGCCGTGATAGTGAGGGGCCCACACACCGCGATGAAGAGTGGACCCTGCTTGCCACAACTAGAGAAAGCCTTCACACAGAAATGAAGATGCAGCACAGTAAAAATAAGTAAATTAATTAATAAACTCCTACCCCCAACATCTTCTTTTAAAAAAAAAACAAAAACAAAAAACTGGCAAGGAGAAAATCAAAAAGAAAATTTATAGACTCATTTCACCTATGAACACACGTGAGAAAATACTTAGCAAGTTTGTAAAGGTATCAACAGATGAATTATATAAAAAGGATAATATACCTAACTAGCTTGTATTTATACCAAGAAAGAAATGTTGCAAATCCATCTTTGTATTTTGCCATTTTAAGACACTAAAGGAGAAAAAAAAATCACATAAACATCTCAATACAGACAGGCAAATCACTTATTAATGTTCAGTATTAATTCATTATAAAAATGTGAGAAAATTTTAAGAAGGAATTCCTTAAATCTAGAAGAATATCTAAAGCACTTTTCCATAGATACAATATTTAATTTTGAAAGTTTTCCCTTTGAAACTGGAAATAAGAAAATGACGCCCAATATAACTTCTAATGAATACTGTACTAGAATCTGCCATCAGTGAAGTAAGGTAAGAAGAAGTAATAAAATGTACACAAATTTAAGAAAGATGATATACTGTATTTAAAGAAAATGCCCAATAATTTATAGTTTAGTTATGTGAATCGGCAAGATTTTAGAATTGTGAATGAGTAAGAAAATAATTTTGTATGTCATTAATATTAAAAGAAAATAAGGTATTGTCAAATTCCTAGTAATAAATCTAAAAACCATGTGTAAGATTTTAAAATTTTTATTAAGACACATGAAATAAGCAAATAAATCCAGATATACAGTATTTTCATGGACTAGAAAAAAGAATATTGTAGAAATGTCAATTCTCTCCCAAAAGTATAGAGTGATTTAATGCAGTCCTAAATTGAAATGTTAATAGTTTTTCGTGTGTGTAATATGTGTGTGGACCCATATAATTAAAATATTTATGTGAAAATCAAAGAGGCAAGATATTTTAAAATAATCAAAATACTGAGTAGTTTCTCTACCAGATATTAAGATGTATTATAAAGCCACGATAATTAGACAGTTTGGTTCTGGTAAAGAGATAGACAAGGACCAAGGAAACAAAAATAGACCCATGCAGATATGGACATTTTACTTATGAAAAAGAGGCATTGTAGATTTGTGGGGAAAATATTGTAGGGAAATATCAGACTTTTCAAGAAGTGGGATAATTAGATATCTACATGGAATAAACAAAATTGGACCATACCCATCACACTAGGCAAAAAAATAACACCAGGTTGATTATAGACTTACATGTTAATACAAAACAAAACAACAACAAAAACCCTGCAAAGCCTTAAGAGGATAACATAGTAACCTAGGAGAGTCTCTTTATAATCTTGGGAAATTTTTTAAATAAAACACAAAAGCACTAACCATAAAGCAAAAACAAAACAAACCACAACAAACAATTCACAAAAAACTCATGCACTTTAAAATGGTCATCAAAGACAACATGAAGAAAGTAAATGAACATCACAGAATAGAAAAAGGGTTTGCAACATGTGAAACTGACAAAGGATTTATACTCAGAATACAAAATAAACTCCAAAATATCAATAAGAAAACACAGACAACACAATGAAGAAAAAAAAACTGGGCAAAACACCTGAATAGACACTTCACGGCAAGAAATATCCAAATGGCCTGTAAACATACAAACAACCCAAAGGCCCAAAGTCAAATGGATTAATACACTGTAACATAATGCATATAGCGGGATTATTATGCAGTAATAAAAGGTAAAAGCTAAATCTACATGCAACAACCTGAACAAATTTTATAAGCATGTTATTTAGTGACAGTAACACCATACAAAATAATTCATACCGCAAAATTCTGCCATGTAAAGTTCCTAAATAGGCAAAACCAAACCATATAGATTGTTTAGAGCTGCATACATAGGTTTCAAAATTCTGAAAGCAGGAAAATTCTTCCCATTTCATGGGTGAATTTCAAGAAATAGAAACCAAGTAAAGGCAAACAACTCTCTAAAAAATAGGGGAAAAAAAACCCAACAACAATGCCTTGCATCACTGCCTCAATGATCACAGCTACTTAATAATGTACCCAGGACTATCTGTGAGGGCAATAACTAATGTAATTAATTTGTTTATAGTTTCTATCATATTTTTACCATGTGCTATAACAAAAAAATACTGTTATTTTCTGAAACGAGTACCAAGACATACATGGGTGCATGCTATCTTTTTCCTCCTCACACAAAAACTACCACAAAGCTTCCTACACTCATCTTTCTCAAGCAAATCAAAATGATAACTGGTATCTGAAATGAATTAACATGACGAGATGCTTTAAGATACAGTTATTATCATCTCAAAACCTTTTAAAGATTTCTACCAATGATGCAGATTTGACAGCTTTCCTAAAGCTGAAAGGAAAAGATTATGACTTTTCATAGCAATGTCACATAGGTTGAACAGAAAAGAACAACAAAAGAATCATGTCTGTTGGTAACCTCAAAGAGACCCAAGGTGCTAGATGACCTAATATTTAAAATATTTAAACGACTTCCTTCATTGAAAGTATATGCAAAGGTCAGGCTACCTGGAATTCTTTCTTCTGTTTATCAAACATCTTAATTTGAGCATCACTTAAGCACCGTCATGTGTATTCACTAGGACACTAATACCATTATTACGATCTTTTATGTCTATATGCATCATATTAACTACCCAAGTTTCTCCTTGGAGAAATAAAACCTGTGGTTTGTCACTGTTAAGACAGCAACTTGGGGCTTCCTTTGTGGCGCAGTGGTTGAGAGTCTGCCTGCCTATGCAGGGGACACGGGTTCGTGCCCCGATCCGGGAAGATCCCACGTGCCGCGGAGTGGCTGGGCCTGTGAGCCATGGCCGCTGAGCCTACGCGTCCGGAGCCTGTGCTCCACAACGAGAGAGGCCACAACAGTGAGAGCCCCGCATACCGCAAAAAACAAACAAACAAAAAAGACAGCAACTTGATGAAGTCACTACCACTTGGTAACACTTGTTCTTTGATGGCAATGAAATGGATTGTAACAGGAGAGGCCTTGCTTTCTCCTGCCTTTTTTCATAAATCTCGGGGCTACAAGCATATCAGTAGACATGCGAGCAGGGCAAGGTGCATGATGATGACTGTAGTAAAACATCTGGCTTTTCCTTCTAACTCGCATCACCCAGAGCCACGGCCCACAAGCCTACTTTTGGAATCTTCACATGAATCCTCCCTTTCCTTATCCTCACATTCATCACTCACTGTCTACAAGGGTAACAGTGCGCCTCCTTCACCATTCGGAACTTTATATTTATGACATGGATTGGATGTTGATTTTGAATCACAGAAAATTTACTATTTAAAAATAAAAGGAAAATGACCCTGGAAATAACCTGTAAATACATTTCAAATCTTTCTTTTAGTTGAAACAAATGAAGCGTGTTTTTCATTCTTTGTCTGGTCTCAGCCAGACCATATACAGAATAAATATAGCAAAGAAAGAAAATTACTAAAAGTGATGCTTCTTTTTTATTTGTCACCTAAGAAAAGCAACAGTCTCTGGGGGTTTCTCTCTTCTCTCTCCTTGGTTGCTTCTGTCAAATTTTATAATAAAATATATCACTAAAGTGAAAAACATAGATTCTGTAAGAAAAGAAATACCTAAACTTTATGTGGTGTTTTGAGAATTACTTAGCTTGTATAATTTCTTTGACATTTAAGGAAAATAGGTACACTGAAAACGTACTCTGAGACGATTCATAATTGCACATATTTTGACTTAATTTGATTTTAGAATTTGTTCGAGGGAACTTGGTAACCAAAAGGATTCCACCAACCACAAGGAATAAAGACTTTGATCCAAAGAACATAGTGTTATTTTGTACCATTTTCTCTTCTATTCAATATATTTAGATTGCCTATTTGGACTCCTTCATTTTCCTATATTTTCACATAATCTCTCCATTTTAGTTTCCTTTCAAAAACATTTTCATTTTTCCTTCATTTCACATAGGGAGAATTTAGTAAAAAATCTGAAAAACCATAGGTTAGGGCTCAAAAACGTTTTTGTTTTTTTTGTTTTTGTTTTTTTTGCGGTACACGGGCCTCTCACTGTTGTGGCCTCTCCCGTTGCGGAGCACAGGCTCCGGATGTACAGGCTCAGCGGCCATGGCTCACGGGCTCAGCCGCTCCGCGGCACGTGGGATCCTCCCAGACCGGGGCACGAACCCGTGTCCCCTGCATCAGCAGGCAGACTCCCAACCAGTGCACCACCAGGGAAGCCCCAAAAACGTTCATTTTTTTAATTAAAAAAAAAAAATAGAGCATACTTCTTTAAAGGCATGACTTTGATATACAATTGATTTTTCTGTCCTCATATAATATATGCTGGTTTATAAACTTCACCAAGTGAGAGTTCATTCCAAAACTGACCTTTAATTTTGGCATTCTGTTAGTAATTCTATGCTTAGAAAAATGAGCATTTTCCTGTTGGTTCAACTGTAGGTATTTCAATACACTATTTAGCCACATTTTTCTTTTGGAGTTTAAAAGTGCACTCAGGCCTGCCACGAAGAGTGTCATTAGTCTGAGAATGGCAGAAAGGATTCATGAAACAAAATTTAGGACACTCCAAACACATTTCACCTGTGGGCAAACTGCTGCAGAATATTTTCCATTATAGACACACACTGTCTTTAGTGAAAGACCGTTTTAAACTGACAGTATGTATTCATTCATGTGTGTACATTTTCCCCAAAAAAATATTGAAAGAGTGATTTATTATGCTATATCTTCAGCTGTAATAAATAGCCTATAAATATTCAATTTACTTTAGGACATATTACAATTAAGGCATAAAGACTAAACTAATCAGGCCAGGCACAATTCACATCCAAAAGGGAACCAAACAGAATTTGGAACCACAGAATGCATTTTAAAGGCTTTGGCAGATTGCTTTGCCTATTTTTTAAAGAATTATTATATTCATTTAAGATAATTAATTATGACCATACTAAAAAGAAATAATTATCTGGTATATTGAAAGGATATCTGTAAAAGAAAGCTTTATTGATATAACAAGAAAATAATTTATTATCCAAAACTTATAGAGCAAATCATATAATTTTATACTCACAATAGCTGGAGTTTTGGTGTTCAAATTCACTGTTTTCAAAACTATTAAATAAAGATGCACCTTATGCATTTACTATACATTAACAATATATAGTAAGTATAATAAAATTATACTACTAAGCTATTAACCTTGAAGAATGTGCCATGTACCTGCATTCCATAAAGGAGTGAAGTCTTAGCCCTTACCTACCAAAGATGAGTTTAAGACTTCTAATCCCTTAAAGATGTTCTAGAAAATGTATTATTAGGCTACCTCCTATGTGAATTCTTAGAGCAATTCCTCAGGATTTCATTGGGAGAATAAAGCCATAGTTCAGTTAAAATCCATGACTTTATGCTATTTAGGACTATGCACAAGGAAATTTAGGGGTTCTGTGAATACACGGTGTGAACACAAAAGCAGCATAGGGAATTCATGACAAAGAGATGTACATATATAACCCACTCTGTACACTCACATATACACGTGTTATCATGTTTATAATGATAAAAAATATTTTACAGTATTGGGAAACTAAAATTTAAAATGTATTTACAGGTGGAAATCATTGCAAAACACATTTCTGAATGATCAGGTAGACTCTGCAGTGTGAAGAGAAAAACAAATGGTTGGGTTCACTTGAAACATCAACACACTTCTGAAGCACACCAGAGTGAAGTGTGTGTGTGTATGTATATGTATGTGTGTGTGTGTGTGTGTATGTATATACTTTTTTTTAATTTTTAAAGCATTCCAGAGGTCCTCCTTATTCAGATTTCACTACTCAGAAACTCGGTCCTAAACAGGACCTACAGGTCTCCTGTAGGAACCAGGAGACCAAGGTTCTAACTGCCATTTTACCATTATTTCACTTTGTCACTTGAAACAAATCAATTAACCTGTCTAAGTCTCAGCTGCCTCCTTTTTAGTTAGGAACTAGATTAGATGATTTCTATGGTTGCCTCAATCTCTAACAGTCTATGATGCTGATGACATTCTGGCTTGAGAGCAAAACTCTTTAGTGCAAGATAAGAGGCTACTGCTTAATGACACTGTGACCTTTATAAATGATACTCCCACAAACGTAAGAGGGGCAAAAGCTTGAAGGCAGTAGGATGAAAGGCTTATTCTTCTCCAGGGAGCTACGTGGTTCATCTCCTCACTTCATTCAGGGCTCTGTTGAAATATCCCCTCATTAAAAAGGCCTTTTCTGAACACCCCACATAACCACTCACCTACTGTTCTCTTCACATTACCATTTTTCATTTTTCTTTCTAGCATCCCCGGACACCAAATATTTTACATTTTTAATATTCTCCGTGTTTATAATCTCCCCACCAACATTAACCCCATGACAGCAGTTTTGTTTTGTCTTACTTTAATTCATGTTAGTGCTTCCAGTAGAATAGTGCCTAGTATACCAAAGGTACTCAATGAAAGTCTGTGATTGAATGATTGATACTTTCAACAGCGAGTACTTGGACATGACTGGATCACAGAGGCGCGTTGACACTGTGTAGAAGAAAATGACACTGGAAAAGTAAGCTGGAGCATGGCTATGGAAGGGTTAGTATAACATTCTAAGGGACAGTTGTCTAATAGAACTTTCTGTGATGATGTAAATATTCTAGATTGCTGACATCCAATTCAGTAGTCACCATCAACGTGTGGCATTTAATTAATTTTACACTTAAATGTAAATAGCCACATATGGCTAGTGGCTATTGTATGGAGCTGTGTAGTTTCTAAGAAATTTGAAACTTAACTCAAAAACAACAGGAATCAATGGAAGGTTTTCCAGCAGAAAAAATAATGGGATAAGAACTATATTTTTGAAAAATGATACTGAAAGTAACATTTAGAATGAACTGGAGGAGAGAGAAACTGGAAAGCAAAATGGCCAGATAGAAACTTGGAAAAATCTGGAAGTTAGGAACTGAGGAAACCAGTTTGAACAGAAGGAGAAGAAATGACTGGAAAACATCAAAGAGGCAAAATCAACAGGACTTCAGTGTTTTTAACTATGACCCCATGTTTGCAGTTATAGATGATTAGATGGATAACAATCCCACCAACAAAAGAATCCAGGTGGTGGAGAAAAACCATACTTGTGCTAAGAGACATTCACTAACAAAAAATCAGCTCATTTTGAATATTTTTTAAATCCAGATGCCTGCAACTCAATTATGGCCTGAAAAACATGCATCAATTTTAAAAAGAAAAAAGAAAAATATTTGCTTGCTTTCCTAGTTTGTCAAAAAACAAGTCCAAAGAAAGTTCCTATCCAGTTTCATATTGGCACTAAATTGAAACTGTTTCTAACATTGGATATGTATGTATGTGTGTTTGTATGTGTGTGCATATACATACAGATATACACACACATACAAAATATATGTTTGTAAGCACATACATATATAGTTTGAAAAATAAATTAAGATCCAAGATGTTATCAAATAATCCACTTTGTTCCTCTTTCCTGTAGAAAGGCCACCTGGGACAAGCAGTGACATTTTTTTTTAATGGAGGAATACATTTTTTAGGGTCATGTCTCAACAGTGAAACCCTTTCTATCACAACACAAGGAAGACTTCTCCCATATTGGCAACTGTTTTTATATGGTTGGCAGGTTTCAATGAGTCTAAGCATGAATAAAATCTAACCACTCCACTGGATGAAGAGCTCATGAACTTCCGCTTTTAAAGATGAAGTAGAAAATAACTGTCAGATGTAAGAAAGCCAAAGAGTGATTTAATATTTCAACAACAAAGAAGCCTTGACCCTTATCTGCTCTATTAAAATCTTAATATAACAAAGTCATATAATGGGACAGTCAGAATTTAGAAGCAAATAAAGTTTCTTGGCAGACTAAGGATTTTTGTCATCTGTATCTCAAAAGCAGAAGGAAACATACATTGTGTTCAGGCTCTGTAACAAGCATATGAAAGTCAAAGGTGTATCTGTATACCCCAAGCTAAGTAAAAATGAAAAGAAATGCCTGCAGGGCTCATGTTCTGAATAAAACTGTCTATATTTTGAGAAATTCCACACTCTATGGGCTTCTAATGATTACAACAGCAGGAGATGGAGTCAAAGAGACTCAAGGCAAACTGAGAAGCATGATTTTAAGAGAAACCCCCCAACACCCAGTAGAATGATAACACAGATTTACTCAGATTTCAATCTATATCTCCTAGGAAGACATATATTTGGACAAGAGCAGCATGACAGAATATAATTCATCTGAGAGACTGACACATACTGGCCACCTTTTCTATTTTTCTTCTCCTGAAAGAGATGTGATTATAATTATAAAGCACAAAAATTATTTTAAAGAAGTATATGTAAACTAGGATTGCAAATCTAGGAACTACTAAAAATCTTCAAAATGAGAAATAATACTAAAAAATGACCATAGGTAGGAGAATGTGCAGAAGATAGCCTATCACTTAGTAGGTTAATACAAGTCTGATAGATTCAATCTTATTTTGAATAATTAAATTTTCGTTAAAATTCAGTATTCTATGGATAATATTATAATTGCTAAGAATTAAACAATAAATTGTTCATAGCCTTAGCTAGAAGGTAAATGGGAGTTAGAAAATCTCACAAGTCATCTGAAGGTATGTATTCATCTAGACATTGCATTTTCTTCAAAATTTATCAGCTCATTACTGTATTTTTATCTCTTTGTGATGAAAATATATCTTTGGCCAAAAGATCTATATTCTCACTTTTTTCCAACACTTCCTTTGCCTATCTCATAACCTTATACATGTAGCCCCCCTCACTGGTTTGGATCTAGTACAAAAGTTTGGAATCTGAGACTGTTTTTAAAGAAATATAGATCCAATAAAACTATGAAACTATTTTCAATATCACGGGTAATTAAGGATACTTAAGTGAAAACTATCATGGATATGACTGCACACCTATGAAATCATCAGATAACTAAAATGTCAGCTGACACCATGAGCTATTAAACATTTGAGAGCAATGGGAACTCACACAAACTGCTGATGAGAGCTATATTGCTACAACTGCCTTGAAAAACTGTCATCATCTAATAAGCATATATCGCACATAAAACTGCAGTTATACTAGAATATACAAAAATTTCATAACAACAGCATTTGTGATAGCCAAAAAATATATATATATATCACATATATGCAACAAAAGTAAAATAAATAACCAACTTGTAAAGAAAATGAACTAACTACAACCACCGTCAGTGATACATATGATTCTTATAAGTATAATATTAAAGGAAGCATAACATAAGATATATAATTGTTTCATTTATATAAAACTCAAAAATATGTAAATCTGTATTATTTTACTACATGAGTACAATTTTAAAGAAAAGTGAGGAAGTGATTCCCATAAAGTCCAGATAATCCTAGTGAAGAGGGATGAGGAAATGATTATTAAAGGAAACAGTGCATGTTTAGAGTGCTGGGAATGTTCTTTGTCTCCATGCAGGTGGGGGCTACTCAGCTGATCACTTAATAATTACTAATTATATTATATATTATGTATTTCTCTGTACTTTTCTTATACTTCATAATTTTAAAAGGCTTAAAAAATTCATCCTTGACCACTGTAATTGGTTAAATAGTGGTGCCCCAAAAGATACGTCCACCCAGAACCTCATAATGTGATCTTATTTGGAATAAAGGGTTTTGTAAATATAATTAAGATAAGGATGTTGAGATGAGATCATCCTGGATTAGGGTCCTAAGTCCAATGAGAAGAGTCTTTATAAGAGACAAAAAAAGATGCAGACATAGAGTATGGACTTGAGGACACGGGGAGGGGGAAGGGTAAGCTGGGAGGAAGTGAGAGAGTGGCATGGACATATATACACTACCAAACGTAAAATAGATAGCTAGTGGGAAGCAGCCACATAGCACAGGGAGATCAGCTCGGTGCTTTGTGACCACCTAGAGGGGTGGGATAGGGAGGGTGGGAGGGAGGGAGAGGGAAGAGATATGGGGATATATGTATACGTATAACTGATTCACTTTGCTATAAAGGAGAAACTAACACAACATTGTAAAGCAATTATACTCCAATAAAGATGCTAAAAAAAAAAAAAGAAGATCAAACTCCAAGTTTCTAAATCTAAACATTAATATGAAGCTGGGGACCAAAAATTTTCACAAAAAAAAAAAGAGAGAGAGACAAAAAAAAAGGAGGAGAGACACAGAAACACAGGGAAGAAGGCCATCCAAAGATGTAGTTGGTAACTCGAGTTATGCTGGCAAAAGTCAAGGAAAACTGTGAGCCACCAGAAGCTGGAAAAGGCCAGAAGCCGTTAGAAGGAACCAACACCCTGATTTTGGGCTTCTGGCCTCCACAACTGTGAGAGAACAAATTTTTGTTGTTTTAAGCCGCCAAGTCTGTGGTAATTTGTTAACAGCAGCCCTAGGAAACAAATATATGCATTCTGCAAACAACATTGTAGAGTGAGTCCTTTAGATTTCGGGCTGTGGAATTGGCCTTGGTTCCAATTCTGACTCAACCATTTACAAGCCTTGGACAATTCATAGTACCTTTTAACCTCAGTTTTCTCATGTGTATAATAAGAATATTATTATCAACTTGAAAATGTCACAGTAAAGGGTAAATAAAAGTAATTTAAAAAGCTCAATACTGTCATATATGCAGGGCCCACATAATTACACACATTTATACCCTCTCCTCACAATGAGCCACAAATAATGGACTGTTCTTGAGGTAAGACCATCGTATGAGGAGATGAACACATTAGATAATTGTAGTGATGCTATAAAATTAAATTCAATTAACTTGCCTTAGACTCATTTCAGGAACACCAAGCAACTGGTCCCAGCAGAGGCTTAACTCCATGAAATAAAGGGGCTTCTCTAGTCTAGTTTACACTTATTTGACCCTCTAGTGTAATAACATGGTTCTAAAGATTAAAACTGTCAGGTGGTTTTAATCTCTGCTCTGGTATTTAGCAACTCTGTGTCTCAATTTAAGTTATTTAATATTTCTGGCCTAAATTTATTCACCTAAAAAATGAAGATGGTAATAATACCTACAGCAAATGGTTAGAGCATAAAAAAGAATTCAATTCAGCATCGACAGCATCACTTAACAAATATTAATTGGTCATCAGTCTTATCACGTCCTTCATTTTTGGCTCACCCTTTTTTTTTTCTTTTTTTTTTTTTTTTTGCGGTACTCGAGCCTCTGACTGTTGTGGCCTCTCCTGTTGCTGAGCACAGGCTCCGGACGCGCAGGCTCAGCGGCCATGGCTCACGGGCCCAGCCGCTCTGCGGCATGTGAGATCTTCCCGTGTCCCCTGCATCGGCAGGCGGACTCTCAACCACTGCGCCACCAGGGAAGCCGTGACTCACCTCTTTCTTTTCTTCTTTTTTTTTTTTTTTTGGCTGCCTTCTTGGGTCTTCATTACGGCAAGCAGGGACCCCTCTTCATTGTGGTGCACAGGCTTCTTACTGCGGTGTCTTTCTCTTGCTGAGGAGCACAGGTTTTAGGCATGTGGGCTCAGTAGTTGTGGCTCGTGGTCTCATAGAGCACAGGCTCAGTAGTTGTGGCGCATGGACTTAGTTGCTCCGTGGCATGTGGGATCTTCCCGGACCAGGAACCCGTGTCCCCTGCATTGGCAGGTGGATTCTTAACCACTGCGCCACCAGGGAAGTCCCAACTCACCTCTTTCTGAATTTACTTTACTGTCCTATCCCACAAAACCTAAACTTTGGGCCTACTGTCCTATCGCTCTCACCTTTCATCCAAGCTTCTTGAAGGATTTGTCTCTGTTTCTCTTTAGCGCCTCACCTACCATTCATTGCTCAATCCACAAAAATCTGATTAAAAATAGGTTTTTAATATACATGCTGTGATTCACACATATCCATATTTCCAAATGCAATCTATATGCCAGTGACTTAATTTAGGACTCTGAGATGCATACTCCAGCCGCCATTCCCTTATTTTTATTTAAATATAGAAAGCCAATTTTTAGCCTGCCACATAACCACACAGAATAAAAGACCACATTTGCAGGGCTTCCTGGGAGCTTGATGAGATATGACTAAATTGTGGTGAAAGAGATGTAAACAGAATGGGTTGGAGGTTGACTAAGTCTCTTTCAAATGGAGGAGCTAGGCTATCTTCCTCTCTTCCTCCATTTTGCTACCGGAGACACCACTGTGAGGAAGCATCTACATCAGAAATTTTGGATCCTGTGGGAGGAACGCCACACCCTGGGATGGCAGAGTGGAGATCTCAATGACGTTTTAGGGCTCATTTCAGCCTAAGGTGCCTTCCACCATGCTCTTCCACATGAGTGAAATAAATTTCTTATTTAAGCACCTGTGATATGGGAGTATTGCTGTTCTGTGTAGATAAGCTAATCCAGTTGATTCTATATACTTAGACCAAACCTCTATGATGAGCTCCAGTCCTTTATTACAGGTTACTATTTAATATTTCAAAAGAGCCTCAAGGTTAATGTATTCAAAACCAAATTCAACATTTGTCTCCTCCAAACTTCTTTCTTATATTTTATATCTCAATTAACCATACCAAGATCTGCCTAATTCAAAGTCTGCATAGTCAAAGGGGAATTCCCCAGCCCATTTGTCTGCAAGAGATTAGAAGACTCTGCTCTATGAAAATTAGCCCAGGATAGATGATCTCTAGACATTGATATTTAAGAATCCCCAATTAAATGACTCTCCTTAATGTGAGGGAAGTACTCCATTCTCATGGTGACCTTTGCACACTGAGCATCCAGTCAACCCTTTTATTCTGAGCATGAAATCAACATTTTAGTTTGGCATTTAAAAGTGAATGGATGGAGACTTCCCTGGTGGTCCAGTGGTAAAGAATCCGCCTTAACAATGCAGGTAACAGAGGTTCCATCCCTGGTTAGCGAATTAAGATCCCACATGCCACGGGGCAACTAAGACCGCACACCACAACTATGGAGCCTGTGCACCTCAACAAGAGAAAACCCACAGTCCACAACTAGCAAGAAGCCCATGCGGCAACAAAGAGCCCACGTGCCACAACTAAAGACCTGACGCAGCCAAAAATAAAAATAAATAAATAAAAATCTTAAAAAAAAAAAAAAACTAAATGGATGAGCATCACAGATAAAATATCCCTCTCAAAGAAAAAGAGTGAACAAAATCAATAAACAGAAATCAAAGAGAAAAGCAAAGGGGATCTGGGGACAATGGATGATGATGAAAGAAAGTTCTCGATTGACAGCCATTGCAGAATGGAATAAGAAGCTGACAGTTTAAAAAAAAACACCTAGATTTCAATGTGTTCGTACTAAGAGAACGTTACAGCACTTCTGGAGAATTTGGAGTGATAGGGATGTACAAATTAAACACATAATAAAACCAGTGATTAACTCCAGATAAAAAGAGTTGCATAAGAAAGCAATTATATTCATAGTATACAGCATTTAGCTCAGATAGAAACGAACTTACTCATAATAATGTAACAACTGAATAATGTTTTAACCAAAAGTTATGATAAAACTCTAATGAAATAATGGAGGTAGAGGATATGTGTTTTTATAGGTATGAGCAGATTGTTAAAAAAGCTTCTACTCTGGGACATTAATGGATACATATAGTGTAAAACCAAGAAATCAAGAAATAGAAATATCAATAAGCCATTTAGATATATAAGTACAAATACCAAAAGAAAGAGCTTCCAAAGTTCAGATACTTGCCCCGGATGATTGGGTATCTTGGGCAGGGAGAGTCGGAGCAGGAGAGCTCAATTTTTTGCACATTGTACTATTTGGTTAAGATATATGTTAATTTATTACACTGAAAATATTAAATTAAAAAACAGTTATTTTTAAGAAACTGTAGTAACTTGAAATATGTTATCTAAAACAGACAACTATTTCTTAGGAAGATAAATGCTATAATTAATAAGTGAGCTGAAACTGTCATATCAAAGTGATTGAAAAATAATGCTTTGAACATTTTCAACTATTTTTAAAACTTTGAAAACTGCTTGATCTCTAAGTGCGTATACTTTTCCTATCTAATTTTTTATGCTATTTATTTGTTTAGCATGCCTTTTTCCACTGTGTCAAAAAAGTTCAATGTTAGACTCACATTTTCAGAAATTCTAAATTAATCAAGTGTGAATTAATTTATGATAGATGCTAGACAGCAAAATTCCAAATGCTGCCGTAAATTCTGCCTTTGAAACAATCACAACTGTAAAGTAGCAAAACTGAAAATAATCTCCGTAAAAGTCCAATATTTTACAACATAAAACAATCACTATTAAGACAAAAAAAAAGTTTTCACTATCTGAGGTTGAGGTAGGAAACACATAACCAAAATGTTCCCTCACTCTATCACTTATGCATTATCAAGAGACTTCAATTCTGCAATTTATATACCCCGAGTTGTGTGTTAATTTTACAAAGTTACTCTGGTTTTTACTAAAGTGAAAGGGAAATGAAAACCTTTCCGGGACTGGCCTAGTATAATGCATTTGTAAAGGTGAAACATTAAAGTGAAATGGAATGGGGCACAGGAAATCAAATGAGTTTAAGGATTTAACTATAATCAGGGAATAAAAGGTTATTCATTTCTGCAAAACTCAAAGCAGTCTCTGACAAGTCTAATTAATGAATAAAATTCTTGTTTCTTTTACAATAGACCTTTAAACTATTTCTACTCAGCAGTCTCAAAATGATTTCACTAGGAGGTACGGGAGTTATTGAGCTGAAATGGCAGCTGCTGTTTTTCTCAGTTTCCTTTATTCCATAAACGGATTGGTAACTTACTTTTGGCTTCAAAACACTTCTCCACTGGCAACTCCCCTCTGCTTTGTCTCTCCCCAAAAAGTTTAATCTAATTTAGAGTATTCAAAGGGGAAAGAATTAAGTTCCTTTCTAAAAGTAATTAAAAGCATGATGCCTTTTATTCACTTGCTTTTAAATTAGGACTGCCCTTTCAAAGAAATATTAAGCTGAAACAGATAAAGTTCATCTTAGTAAATACTAGTCATCTAGGGAAGGAAGGATCTATTTGTAAGCCAAGCTCTCCATACCTGTGGTTTAGCAATATCCACACGAAAAGAAGATTAAGCAGCTCTCAAACTGCATTTGAACTATTCAATAGATGTCAGCGTATTAAATTCCTTACTCTTAAAGATCAACAAGATATATTTTCATATTTGAATACTTTCTTATCATAAAAATACATTCAGTGCCTTGCTGGTAACAAAACAGGATTGATATTGATCCTAGATTTGACCACAGATTTATAGTCTTCAATAAAATATTACTTAGGAGCAAATATATAGTCTGGAATTTTTTAGTGAGTCATTTTGGAGAACAGAACTAAACCAAATAAGTGAGGAGAAATGTAAAAAGTGGAAAATGCTCTGAGTCAATTAACTAAGGGCAAGCTCCCTCAGACTTCTCACAACTAAAGATTCCTCTGAGGATACAAGTAGGCTAATTAAATAGGTAACTTTGTGCTTCTTAATTACTTTAATTTCTCCCAGAAAGGTATTATATGAAATTTCACAATCATTCTATAGAAGCCATAATATAAAACTGAAGAAACTAAAACATTCCAACTCTATGGGATGAAATTTAGTTAGAAATTAGACATCCACAGATAAGTATGAATAAAATAATTCTATATATGTTGTACAAAAGTAGAACTCATTGCATACAGGTGGAAGAATGATTTATACATCATTCTTTGAATGTTTAGAAGGATTAGATAATTAATTGCATTGCAACTCTATAAAGTATAAGAAATTCTTTACAGATAGAAAACAGGTTTGCCGCAAACCAGTAAGATAAAATATACATGGAACAATTAAATACATAGATTGAATAAAATCTGTAATGATATAATTTATCCATCCATGTCTAAACATAAAATCATCCATTCAAAGTAATTTTCTTTATAAAAGAACTTTAAAAACTTTACAAACTGCTTGAATATATAAATGTGAACAATTATTATCAATAATGTAATTTGTTTTTAACTTCACATAAAGGACCACTGTGTTGAAATAATTCTGCAATGTATTAAAATGCCTCTGCCTTATTAAGAGGAATAAAAGCAACAGCATGTAACATTTTCTCTTTGTCATCATTATGACTGTCACACGTGTAGCACCTAATTAAATTAATCCAGTTTCTGTTTCTCTGCTTCCAAACCTAGTGACACTACTATCTATGTCTTCACTACCATCCACCTCTCCTTTCCTAATCTATATACAGCTATAACCTAGAAAGAACTAGTGGTTCTCAAGTTGCGTACTGTGACTAGCAATATCGCAGTCCCGCCTTTCACATGAAAACATTTTTATCCAGATCTCTATAAGTACTTAGCACAATGTCCCAAACATAAAGGAGTTCATTTCATATTTTTCTTAATGAGTAAATAAATGTGTGAAGTTAGTAAGCAAATAAATAAGCTTGGCAGATAGGCATACTGGTAAAAATCAAACAAGGAAATTTTAGCAGGAGAAAATCATCCAGAGCACTACAAGAGTGAGCATTTTGCACTTACAGGTTTTGCAAGGACAGAGGACATTACTTGTTCTAAGACCACTCTTCGTCCAACTATATAACAATGCGTTGAGAGAAACCCTATAAGTGTGTACAGCCAGCACACCTATACTATTAGCAGACAGCACATTCTAGAAGAGTCCATCATACTGACATTTAGCATGTTTAAGCACTTTCATTACAACTTGAAGGCAAGTCCTATTTTTGCAAAGGTCAATGAGGGTAGGCTCTTAGAGCAGTCAAATTTGACAAAGTTGTTTATCATCGGTTTCCCCGTGAAACGTACTTGCTCAAATAACAGCCACTAGATATTTCTTTGCTTTAATTTCTTTATTGTTATAATTGTTTAACTATTCCCCATGGAAGATAGGGGTTTTACTGAGGCAACCAAGAAATTCTTCTAAAGTCTCCTGCTGGGGACTTAATATCCTAAATCCAAGTTTTGCTTCCACCAACATATCTGCTTAAATACTGCCTTATGTTTCCGGTGGGGGAAAAAAAAAAGCAACTATCAAAAAACTGAAACCAACTTGACATCCCATGTAGACATACCTTTACTTTAAAAACCTTCTTGTCATTAAATGACAGAGTTGTTTTAATGGTTCTCCCACTAATTCAGTGTTAGGGGCAAATTGCCTAGTGGGAAAACATTCAGTTTAGCAGCTAATGAGAAATCTACTTTAAAGTAACTCCTGAAGGAAACCTTAAAAAAGAACATGTAAAGTTGTGCTTGTTTTCTCTTCTCATGGCGAAACAAACATGGGTGCTTACTAATAACCCCACTCTACTTCATGTCGGAGTTCTATTACTCTCACAGATTTGAGGGGTCAAAAATCCTTAATTTTAAATTAAGAGATCCTGTTAAACTGTTCTACTTTTCCTATTCTCCATGGAACTTTTCACCTTCTAAGATACTAGACTATTTATTTATTTATTACACACACACACACGCATACACACACGAAGTTGAGAACATCTGTCTATTTTATTCATAATGTACCCAAGCACTAAATACTAAGGTACATGGGTAGGTGCTCCATATGTATTTCTTGAATGAATAAATGAATTAATCAATCAACCAAAAGTTCTTGCCATTTTTCATTTCAGATTCAAGTTACATGGAGCATTACACATTATTAGCTTCTGGAGGGCCCTATAGTTAATAAATGTGAGTTCATAAAAGTAAAAAGGTCTAGGGCTTCCCTGGTGGTGCAGTGGTTGAGAGTCCGCCTGCCGATGCAGGGGACACGGGTGCGTGCCCCGGTCTGGGAAGATCCCACGTGCCACGGAGCGGCTGGGCCTGTGAGCCATGGCCGCTGAGCCTGCGTGTCTGGAGCCTGTGCTCCACAACGGGAGAGGCCACAGCAGTGAGAGGCCCGCGTACCGCAAAAAAAAAAAAAAAAAAAAAAAAGTAAAAAGGTCTAAAATCTAGATTATAATATAGGTCTATGCAAGCACAACCTAAAGAAATGATCATTTTTTTCTCTTAGGCCCTAGCCAAATATGCAAAATAAGTCAGCTGTACTTATATTGCAATACCCACATCTTGAAGATATTTATTTTTTATTAAACCTAAGCATCAATAGTGGGAAGGATTGAGATCTCAAGCAATATATTCTTAAAAACATTTTAGGAAGACATATCCAGTGGGATTAGGTTAGCTCTAAGCATATTTGTTTCAGGTTAAAGGAGACTCATACTTAACTTGCTATTTCACTCAGAAGCTATCCAGGAGAGTAAACTATTCAAAAATAGAGAGGATAAAACCTGGGGCCCACTGCATTTGTTCAACCCAAATAGGAGACCTTGGGTTAGTCTCCTATTTTAGCAGATTTTCATGGCTTCACTTTATTTTAAAGATGAACTTAGCTCAATACATTTAGCCAAAGTCTCCTTGGGTTCCTAAAGGTTTATTCCTGTTTTAAACTCCAAATGCCTAACAGCGTTCAGACTTCCGAATGCTGGAGAACTTATATCTCATCAAAAAACAATAAGTTTCCTTGGAAAGCACTTTAAAAAACATTCAAGCTTAGAGAATTTATCTTATTGACCTAGGAAAAGGCAGGGAAAAAAAATCTGAAGAAATAGTTTCTATCTGAATTTCTTTTTCTGCTTATTTCATATTAGAATTAATCATGCTTATATATCAGCTTGAGAGAACCAAATGATCCTAAAACAACTGGCCAGCAGTAATGTGAGTATCTGCAAGCAAGCACATCTATTTGAAAATGATAAGCTACATATGGACCAATAATTGCAAAGTAATTGAGTGCATTAAGATGAATAAACAAATTATGATGGCAAAGAGGACAAAGGCAACAAACAAATAAGAAATATGGGAGGAAACATAAATAGAAAGTTAGGACTGCTTACTTATCCATGGTAGTAATGTGTAATGTCAGCCCTACACTGATAATTACTGACTTGTCTCTGGGTCAGTGTTTGAATCTACTCAACTCTCAATTTTCTCCTCTATACCTGAAGAATCTGGATTAGATAAAAGGATTTTAGTTTAAAAGGGAAAGGGGTGTGGTATTTCACAAAGTTCAATAAGTAAAACAAAACAGGAAAACTTGCTTGCCTCTTGGGCTCTCACTTCCACTTGTCTGTGGGTAACGGTCAGGAAACCCTGGATGCACCTTGTGAAAGTCTCTGGGAGGAATGGTTTCAATGTACTGCTGTAATGCCTAACTTTCTTATTCTCCACGAGATGCCACAGTATGGCTATCGATCATCAATTTAACGTTTATTGTTTCGCTACTTCATTCATAATTGTATTATTGTTCTCATGAATATAATGCATTTAGAGTAGATAGCAGGCATAAAGAATAGCAATTTTGTACTTAACATTCTCAGAGATAGCTATCAGACCTCAGGACATTAAATCAAGAAGGTATTGCATTTTTACCACTTAGCAGTCAAATCATATTTGCCTGTAACTTTTAAAACAGAAAATGTAAAGAGACAGAATAAAAATTTCTCTGTCTTTGGTTTGAGATATAATTCTAAAAATCCTTTCAGCTTTAAAATTCTGATTTTAACATTAAATCAACTGGTCAGTGAATACTCTTTCTAATGTATCTTTATTTAATAACATTAAAAAGAAACAAACTTCTTAACAATGTTTCAGAATAAACCTGTTACTTAAAATACTTCACAAGAGCCCTCTCTTACCTAAGGGAGTTTATTTGATGTTCTTACATTCACAACAAAAAGGAAGGAGTAGTTTAAAATGGGGCTAAAATGACAAAAAGCTTAAATATAAAATTGTTAACCAATTGAAATATCTTCTATACACTTGCAATAAAACATGGAATTTAGCTGTGTATACTGCCACCTATAATTCACTGAAATATAACACATTCTTCTCAGATAGAAGGAAACGCACAGATGTTCCTGAACACAATAAAAATTCTACAGGGACTGTGTAACCATCAGCAATTTAATACAACAGCACCATATTAAAATTATGTCCTTAAATGCCATAGCCTTTATTTTTTCCTTTATCCATTTTATTCATAATTATTAAAGTTGAAATAAAACTCTAACAGCAATAACATTTCTGCCTTTACATCTAAAGCTCATCTTCATATGTGGGCAAAATTTAAGAGCACAGAAATAAATAGAGGAGGTCTTGTTACAGTCTCTGATCTACGAATTAGAACTCATGTTCCCATGCAGAAGGAAATGATGTTTTTTAAAGGGGCATTCATTTTAAAATAAATTTTCTCATCTCAACAGAGCTTATTTCAGATGTGCTTTTGAAAAAGAATCAGGATAACGAATAATAGATTTTAAAAATAAATCATATGTTCTAGGTTGATATCTACTCACTTTCTACCTTTCTGAGATAAACACAATCTTAAGAAATACAGTGATCAAATAAGGAACAATATACTAAAACATAAATTAGAAGCAAAAAACTTTTAGAAAAATCCTAATGTGAACTTCAGTAAGAAACAACCATAAAACAACCAGTAACTTAGTTGTTTTTTTTTCCCAATCAGAAGAGATTGTCAAAACTATCTATGCATGTTAGAAACATGTCAGCATTCCAAAAGGACTCTCCACTTGGAATCTGAAAAACAGGTCTCACTATTTAAGGACTCACCAACTGAAAGAAGCCTCTTCCTAGAGTTTCTAGAACCTCAATACCGAAAATTAGGATTATTTTTTTATCCTGCTAGTGAAGAATATACAGAAAACCTAACAATCCTAATTCCCCCTCTTCCCACACCAATGTCAAATGGGACTCACCTTGCAGTAACATAAACGCCCAAATCTTTCAAGCCTGCATTTCCCCTTCTAGACTCTCCATCTGTTGCCACCATCAGCAGTTTCAGTTGACGGATGCTACCTATAGGAGTAGGTCCCGACTACTCTCCACTTGACGAGCTTCCCATTTCTGCTGTCCCTCAGATATTTGTTAAGGGATTTTTTTTTTTTTTTTCTGCTTTCTGGAGTAGACCTGAACAACACAACGTTAAGCTCTTTTAAGAAACCTATCTGGATGGGTGTAAATATTCGACATGTGAACGTATCTTAAACGGAAAAGGAAGTTATGAAAAGGATAGCCTCACCAACGTGCCCTCAGGAAAATAGAACATAAGTACTGAGAGACTGATTTCCCATAAATGCCTGATTTGCATACGACGGAAACATCTCCTGGCCAATGAACAGCCGCCATCAATCCCCCTCCATCCTCAAGCCAATGAATTTACAGCTTGGACTCTGGCTGGACTCCAGCTCTTTGCGCTCCTTGCTCGTAAATGCGTCCCGCTTCAGACCCTCAACAGACGTCCCTGTAGGTTGCTGCGGTTTGTGTTTGCCAATTGTAATCCTTTGCTATTCCCAAATGAACTCAATTCCTGGTAATTCAAGCTTGCCTCAGTTTACCTATTTATTTAGGCTGCCAAGTACTATTACAGATCTAGTTATGCCATGGTTTTATACTTTGAGTTAATGCTCAAATCCATCTGGAGTTCATTTTTGCATATTGTATAAGATGAAAAACTTTAACCTTTCCTTTCACAACAGACATGGAACTTTACCACTGTAAATCAAGCAAACATATAGTATCTTTCAACTTTGATCTATCCTGTTTCACTGATATGTTAATATATTTTCTTATACGAAAAACATGGTTTTAACTAATGTGCTCTTTTTTTTCTTACGTGTGTGAACCTGTGTGTGTACCTTATATTTATACTTAAACCCTTTCATTCTGGTCAACTAATCCCGGTTTTATTCGCCTGTGAAAAACCTCTCAGATTACTCTTAATCCTGCATGTATAAAATAATTACTAGCCGAATTACAGAATTACTTCTAAACTCCATAATATCTAAACCACAAACAATACAGGTCTGTTAGTTATGAAAAAGGAAGCTGGGGGGTAAGAAAAGAAAAATATATGTATACTATGGTGATCAACAGTCCTTTTTTGGAACTGACATTCCTTCATTTCAGGAAAACTGAAGAACAGAGAAACTAGAAGCAAGATGGTGTCCCTGGCTTTGCCTGGTGTCACAGTGGTTGAGAATCCGCCTGCCAATGCAGGAGACATGGGTTCGAGCCCTGGTCCTGGAAGATCCCACATTCCGCGGAGCAACTAAGCCTGTGCGCCACAACTACTGAGCCTGTGCTCTATGAGACCGTGAGCCACAACTGCTGAGCCTGTGTGCCACAACTACTGAAGCCCATGCACCTAGAGCCCGAGCTCTGAAGTAAGAAAAGCCACCGCAATGAGAAGCCCGTGCACCGCAACTAAGAGTAGCCTCCACTCGCCACAACTAGAGAAAGCCCGCATGCAGCAACGAAGACCTAACACAGCCAAAAATAAATAAATAAATTTAAAAAAATAAAGTGTCCACTCTGGCTGAAAATTCAGGACATTGCTTTGAATATATCAAGTCAGTCAACCTTTCTTTTTAACTTAACCCTGAAACACTTCTAAATTATATCTCCTGATTCTACCTAAGGCAGCAAATGCCCTCCCATATCAGCCATATTTACTTTTAACATCTAACATTCTAATCGCAGAAGACTCCTTCTTAGCTTGTCATTCTGACCTTATAAAAGGAATAAAACAATTCAGAATACTGGCCATTGTACTTACTCTGGTCATAGTTATACAGTCAACGTAGTATATATGAAATAAGATGAAAACTAGAAAACAAAGAACATTATAATATGGTACATCACTTTTGAATAGTAGCAGTTCAGCGAGAGAAGGAATGCATTTCATGAGCTGTAAGTGAGAGATCAAGTGTTTTGAACACACTTGTAATGTACAGTGGATTTTCCATTTTAAGTAAGGTTTGAAATAACCAACTTAAAAGACCTTTCTCAAATACAGATTATTAAAAGTATAGCCTTTGGAATTGAGTATAATACCTTAGACATATTTTTAAGATGAATAATAGTGGAAAGTTAAAAAGTCAAGCATTCATTCATTTAGTCAGCACGTCTTTATTAAGCATTGATTACGCAGCCAACAAATCTATCAAAAGTGTGACTGTTCACCTGAATGTTTGTTAGGTTCCTTGGGCTTAAGCAATACTTCTCTCCCTTATTCTGCCCAGCAGAATGAAAATATGTTCTTGTTATATTAGATACTTGGTTAGGTAGTCTAATCAGACAAGATTCTAAAAATATTTTGAGAAAAGCAGCTATCATCACCATTAAATTAGAAGCAGCAGCCAGGACTCTCAAATATATATGCTAATGAACAAGCAATGATATTAGGTTTTATCATAATTCTAAGGCTGAGCATTGGCCATTAGCCCAATCCATACCAAAAGTATTACTCAGGTGTGAATGCTAAATGAGGATCTCACCCATCTCTGCTGACCTTAAATCTGACCAAGTTCTTGCGGGTGACAATGGGGAGCAATAAATCCAATGAAACAAAATTGAAGCCGCCTGGCATCATAGATTCAAGTAACTAGGTCCGAAGTCAGGATATTGGCCTGTAATTGAAAAGCTTAATTTGCTGTTCTTATGATCTCCATAGAAAAGCTTGTTGCTATCACTGTTTTCACTTCTTTACTGTGCCAGTTCCTTTAACCTGCTTCAGATATTTCTTTCTGCTAATCTGTAGTACTATTGCCGTTAAAATCCTTAACACAAACTGTCCTTTTCTGGAAATCTTTGCTTAACTAAATGTTTTTATTCTAGTCTTTTCTTTACTCCCCATGCACTCAGCATTCATAGTCATTATATGTTTAAATGTATTTTCCATGCTGTTTAATGAAGTTATTAGAACATTTTTATGCACATTCTTTATTTATCAAACTGAGGATGAATTCTGGAGAAATATATCCATGATTTCCCTTGTTTTCCATTCTTTCAGTATCCCTACAGCTGTGCTCCTATCACACAAGCACCAGTGCATGTTTTTGTTTCTAAAAGTATAAGAAGCTACCAAGGAGAATACTAATAACGTCAATGCTAGACAGAAATATAGCAAAGCCAATGCTGAAGAGAAAGTCAAATACATTTGAGGCTTGAGGCTCAGAGCTGGTCATTCTAATAAATTCATTCTACTTTAAGTGATTTTCACCAATTCGTTTTTAATTTTGAGAATTTTAGTACTCATCAGCATGAAGACAGTAGTAGGTATTAAGACTCTACGTCAAGGAATTGGAGGAAAAATCATGAATATGTCAAATAAGAGTCCTTTAACCCTAAAATGTTGATAAATGTAGAAATAAAAAACCAGTATTTTACAATGAAACACCATGTTTATATCAAAATGATTTTATAAATCTACACATAAGTTTTATCATATAAATTAAAACTTACAGAAAATTTAAACTTACCTAGAAGAAAATAAAAGTGTTAAAGCAACGTGATGATGAAGAAAAGCCCATTGATTTTTATGTTTTGATGCTTAATTAAAATTTAGTTAGATTGGTCTTCTTCATTTATTATTTGCATTCTCTTTAAAATTATAATCTCCTGCAAAATAAGGACAATGTAAAGTTGTCCTCAAAGTAAATACTTTAGTTTGGGTTTCATGAAGATAATAAAACCACCAGGAAAATCAATACTAATTATTCTCAATAAATATCTTAGTTAAGGACTATCTCATTCAAAAAAATCTTGCTATGATAATAGTTAATATTTATTGAAAGTCTACTATGGGCTGAGAATTTTACATATATCGTTTCAGTTTAAGCCTCACAATGACTCAACAAGGTAAATGTATCATCATATTCTAACAGATGTTTAGAGTGTTTAACACACTTTGACAGTGTTTCAAAGGAGTTAAATAATTTGGCCAAGTTCAAATATTTGGAGAAGCAGGGATTTGAGCCCAGTTTGGTTTAATTCTTCATAATTTAATGTATCATCACCTGTCACAGTTGGGTGCCTTCAGAAATTAGTCAGATATAGAACCTACCTTACAGGGCCTACATTACACATATTCTGAATAATGGGCACACTTCTAGAAGAAATATGATATTTCTCTTCTGTCAGTGCTTATTGCCAAAACCATAATACATATTTTACTTACAGTAAGTAAATAAGATTCCATAATCATCTTGGCCTCTCCCATTGCGGAGCACAGGCTCCGGACGTGCAGGTTCAGTGGCCACGGCTCACGGGCCTAGCCGCTGCACGGCATGTGGGATCTTCCCGGACCGGGGCACGAACCCGTGTCCCCTGCATCGGCAGGCGGACTCTCAACCACTGTGCCACCAGGGAAGCCCTGAACTCCATCTTTAATCTCTAAATTAATTCATTTTTTGTTTTACCTCCTAAGTAAATTCAATCAGATAGACTAGGAAAACATCATAGTGTAGTAAAACGAGACTCAACCTGAGCATTAAAAGGCCTGGATCTGCATTTTGTATTAATTTGGTGAGATATTTAAATTCTGGACATCCTAGTATCCTTACCTATAATGTTGGGATGATATTACCTGTAGACATGGGGGGAAAATACCACAACTTATCTAAGAATGCTTGGCATATACTAGCTGTTTACAAACCAGGTGTCGCTTTCACCTAAAAAACCCCAAGAAACTGCAATCAAATAAAGCATTTTACAGTATAGCATTGCAAGTCTATTTAAATAAGACATCATAGAAATCAAGTTTCTTATAGAGTTATAGTAACTAGCCAAACTGAGAGAGATACCTTTTTTAACTGAAGTATCTGCTTTACTATTTGTTCTGCTTACTGTTGCAATTCTAATTGCTAATGTAATTCTCTCTCTACGTTTCATATTCTTTCCATGGTGCCTGTCTCCAATACCGTTTTTCAAACCCTTCAGAAAATAATGCTATAACTTGTAACCCTAATCACGATTTGAGTAATCTCATTCTGTATTCATCAAATCAAGGGGCTTCCCCTTAAGAAAACAATTTATACTTTCCAGACAAACACTAGTATTGTGTTGACTGTATCACTGTCAAATAAGAAGCAAACTCCCTGGGGAAGAAAAAAGAGAGATTTCTAGACATCTTTTCTCTTACTCATATAAACTTAATCAGGGCTTGCAATTAATTTTTGAAATTGTTCTATATCGACCTTAATGTTTAAAGCTTCATTTCCACCTCTGGGCCCCATCAGTAAAACCCATACATCATCCCTGTTAGCAAAGCAGCTGGCTTTTTAAATGTGATGTCTTGTAGTTCTTATTTACAATCCTAATCACGTCATTGATTTCAGTAATCTTCAGTAAGAGTAATTATTAATGCTGTAAAAAGCAGAGGCTGGGATTCAATTTTTTCTTTTTTTTTTTTAATAAACCTGGATCATTAAGATTAAGCCTAATAATGTGACTCTAGAGGTCTCTGGGTAATTAGAAGTTTCCTCTGGTTGAGTATGTAATACAGTAAGGACAATGTCTTCACTTAAAATTCTAAAATATTTAGTTATATAAGTCACAAATGATTAAATAAAAATGCTAGGAGTGGTCACTCATCATAACACAGAAGTAACTAATTTTTTTTTCAGACAGGCACCACACAGAATTTTACCTGATTGAGTATTTTTCTGTAATTTAAGACAGCCATAGATCTAGTTTGTCTACTAATGCCAAAATACTAAGGCACATGACATTTTTACTCACTCAGGTGTGTCTTTAACACGCTAAGGAATTAAACAATGTTCTAAAAAAAAGACAGGATAAACCAATATGAAGAGGATAAGAGACATTTTGGAGAAATCAGATATTTCACTATCCAAAGCAATTTTTAAGAAAAGGATAAGATGAGGTAATGCATTTTGATTTTCAGAAAAAGAGGTCATAATGTAATAAAGATTGTCATTCCGCATCAGATCTCTTTATTTACATTTTGAAAGAAGGTGTGGAACAAAACATAAGTTTCCAAAGGACTACCTATTTGTCACTAAAAGACACAATATGTGAGGGAGCCGACAAGAATGTTACTGTGTCAATGTTGATCACCCACCCCACACTCAGGAAACATATATGTATTTGGAACCAGTATCAAACACCGTTGTCTAATTTAAAAATACTCCTGGACTTCTTACTGATCAATATCTCTTATAGAAAGGATAAGAGTATAAAGCATCTGAACTGAAACAGTATTATTAGAAAATGATATCGTGAGCATTTAGGATGTATAATTCATGTTGCTTTCATTTGCTCAGACCACTGTAAAAATCCATAAATCATTTTCTTGTTCATGTATTGCTTAAGTGCAATTTGTCATTTTGCATTAAAGGGCTGCTTCAGCTCATCGGTGCTTTTAATTCACTGTAGAGTTTAACAAAACGCTGGCCCTGTCTGATAACCGAAAAGACACTGAAATGTGAAGCCACACCAATATTAACAAGGTTAAACAAAATGGAGAAGAACGGTTCTACTTCAAATATCAAGTAACACTTAAGAGCTGGTATTCTCAGCCCGCGAAACTGGGTTGGTTTGTTCTGTTGGGTCCAAAGGATTAGAACACAGTAACAAAAGAGTTACCTGAATGCTTACAATAGCATGTATATGCTATAAATCTTTTCCAGGAACTCTAGTCAACACTCACTCTACTGTAGATGAACAAGAACGACCAGTGTGGCACTGGCTCCAAAGCCTTGCCTTCCCACCTCTTAAGTTAGGTTACATTACTACAAATAAACTGATTTCATGGTTACCCATTCGAGATGCTATACACTCCAGGTACTTTGCATTTCCTCTCTGCACTGTGCTTGCTGGGAATGACAAGTGCCAGGAACCACTCAGCTCAACCCTGGCAAGGGGCCTGGCATTTGAAAGACTCCTTATTGACAATTTAAATTTTTTTTCTTCCATTTCTTAAAAAAAATTTTTTTTTCTCTCAAAGCCCTGGGCACACTGCAATAATAAGAGGATTTAGAAACAAATTGCTTTCAAGTCAAATTAAATCACTGCAAACACTCATTCATCCAAACGCTGGTTAACAAACTTGTTTCCCTCCCGCCTTTTACAGAAAAGGGTAGGGAAGAAAGCAGCCCGGTTAGCTGCTTTCAAAGTTTGTAACTATGTACATAAAACGCGACGGTGAGATCCTTAGCGCCCCCCTCCCTATTCGGCTGCCCTTAGAGGACAATGAAGTAGACGAGGGTGCATAATCACTCACACACCTACCAGGATTTTTTATGAAAATTGATTTTGATAAACCCCCTCCAAATAATAATAGCTACTTTCCCCATCTGCTTTAGGATACGATTTGTCTGGGCCCAGAGGGTTGGCGCTCCTGGAGGGGGTGTGGCGTTTGGGGGAGGGTTACATTAGGAATTAGTTCTCCCGGCCGGTTTCAATAATTGGGGGGGAGGAGGTCGAAGGACGCTGCATTGAACTGTATTCTGCACTTCAAAGAGGTCGTCCACCCCCCCGCCCCACCCCCCCGCCGAAGCTGTTATCTATGTAATCACGGCCTCACTACATTCTGGGGTCCGCCGAGTGAAAAAGAAGGGGGGGCGGAAATCTGCTGGATTGACACAGCAAGGAAAAAAGTACACGGGTTTCATTTCAAAAGCATTTTTAAAAGGCAGATTTAAAGTGTGGTTTTGTTTCGTGGGTGACGGGGCGAGGGGAGTCTGTTTAAGGTTCCAGAGTAAGGAGGCAAGTAAGGCAGTAAGGGTGCTGATGCCAACGTCTGAATCTTGGCCCGGGACAAAATACTCTTGCAATTGCCCTTGGCCGGAGCTACCCAGACGGAGGCGGACGGCCAGGCTCGCGTCTGCTCTCCCAGGCGGAAGACTCCGTCGTCACCTCGCCGATACCACGGCGCCTCGGAGACTAGAAGTCAGAGGCGAGACCTCTACAGGACCCCAGACGGCGTCGCCGGCGTGAATGCAGGCCTCTGCGGCCCAAGAAATCCTAAAGAGCCCCCAACAGGCCAGCCCTGTCGAATGAGAGCTCCAAAGCGAAATTCTCCGGCATGCCCTGTGTTGCTTTCGCCGCTAGGAGACGCCTGTAACCCACGTTTGCGGCGAGAGTTCCCCTTTCAAACACAACTGCTACCAAAAAGAAAAAAAAATGCAGCTCAAGCGTTAACAGTGGATGTAGTGATTATTTACAGGCAAATCTGGCCATCTCTCCACGTTCTCATCTCCACCTCAGGAAGCACTCTGGCTCTCAGCGAACGTCCAAAGTCGGCTCAAACTTCATCTACATCTTGAGAGCACAAACCGTCTCCCGCAAACAATTTCCGGATCTGTATTGTCATTCAGCCGCATGTCTCTCACACGCAAACACGCACGCACACAGGCACACACACAAGTGTTTCCGTATGTACAAATGAAATATTAGAAAATTACCGTCATTTAAAAAATGCTCCAGGATTCTGATGGGTCAGCTTGAAGACCTCAAAACGTGTCATTTCAATCCTTCAGATCTAAAGAAAAAACAGGGAGGGGGAGGGGTAGAAAGTACAGATGCAATGCCGTTATTAATATTCAGATACACTATAATCTCCTTTTCATTGATCCACAGGTCCTTTTATAAACTGACGCTCCATTCGCAGCCGCAGACGTGATGCTAAAATCATTTCAACTGCAGCGGTTTTCGCTTGGCTTTGGCCAATCGTCAATTTACTGCAGCTGGAAAAGGATTAGCCATTTTTGCTGGCATCCTTTCCTTCTAACCGCTCAAAGGCAGGACCCATCTCCATGAAAGAGCCAAGGGGGGCGGGGGGCTAGGGCAGCAGACACGCACTCGCAGGGGCATGCCTCAGTCTATAATCACGCCCATGGCCACTCGCCCTCCTTAATTCCCCGCCAGGAGGGAATGGCAACGTACCTCGGGGTCGGGGAAACGACTCTCCTTTTCCCGCAGGTTGTGGCGGTGTTGCTCTCAGGTCATTCATTACCAGGAAGCCCCAAGGGACCTTCCCATCCTGTGGCATAAGAAGGAAACTGAACAAGGGCGGCTTGCGTTTGAATAAACAACCCCTTACAGCCCACTAATTAATACACAATTATGTTTTCTGGGGTTTTTTAAAATCTTTTCTTGGAGAATTAACATTCAATCCACTCTCTCGCATTGAAGAGTTCGCGCTCTATTTCAACTTCACAGGAACTGGGTGCGTTTACGCGCCGCTTTGCCCCCGCGCCTCAGGAGTGAGCCCTCGGAGCTCGTCAAGCGCATCCTTCGCGACCCGGGAGGAGGGGTGGAGGGTGCTCCGTTGGGACTTACACAGAGCTGTGCGCTGGACCAGGAAGGATGGATGCGAGCACCGTGAATGTGCAAGCGCGTTCACAGATACCCGCAGCGGCACACACTCTGGCTCCGCGTGTGCAGCGACCCAGCCCATGCACCCACCCCCGCCTACGCCCGCGCCCGCGTTCGCCGCCGCCCAGCTGTCCTCATCCAGCGGTCTTGCCCCAAGCTGGGCAAGAATCGGTGCTCCGGTCTAGCAGAGGGCGGAAGGGGGAGCTCTCCAATTGTCAAAATAAGCAGAAAAAAGCCTGTGCGCGCCGCCGCGGCGTCGCACTTGGCCGGGGGGACGCGCAGGCATATCCGCGGCGCCTTGCAGCGAACAAGCCAGAGGCCCGCGAGGCCGGCGTTAGGCGGGCGGGCTCCAAAGCGGAGCTCAGATGAAACTCCTCAGTCACTGACCGAAGGATTCACAGCTCAACCCGGGTCCCCAAGCGCATTAATCTATTTGGTAAGAATATTGTGGGTGTACGTTTAGGAAGGGAAGAGGTAAGACTAACGCGGCCGCACGTCTATAGGAGCCGCCAGCCCTCAACCCTGGGCTTGAATCCCGCGGCTTTTCAGGACCCACCTAAGCTTCACCCCTCCCTACACGGCCCCTTCAGACCCTCACACTTAGTTTAACACAGTCCTTATCGTATCTGTTTTTTAAAAGTCCTGCCAATCTCCACCAGAGTCCCTTAATTAGGTAACCCCTGCCAATTAGTGGCACCTCTGCAACTTTTTCCTGTTCTCGGTGACTTATTTCCACGAACAGTAGCAAGGAAAATACCTGAAAGGAAAAAGAATGCTAGCGTCATTGGAAACCCCGCTCCTGGGAGAGGATACCGCTGCTGCTATTATGTTTTCGCATTTGCTGATGCAAACAGGGGAACCTCTCTATTCCCTCGCCATTACCTGCGGCCGGGGACTGGGAACTTTCCGTGGCAGAGTCCCAGCTAGCGCCTCGGGACCTGCCGGGCTGTGGTCGCGCTCACACTCACACTCACCCCGGCAGCCCGGGCGCGGGCTGCATCCCGCCCGGCCCGGTTGCTTGCGTGACGCGCCTGCTTGACGGTCAGGTTGGCCAATTAGCGGTGGCTCGGTGGGTGGTGCTTCTCAGCGATTGGTTGGCAGAATGAGGGCGCTGCGCAAAAACAGGGAAGCGGAGCGCTCGGAGCTCAGAAACTGCCAGCCGAGATCGCAGGCTCTGGGGCTGAGGCAGGAGGAGGGAAGGACTGGAAAGAAGAGAGATAGGTTAGAGGGAAGAAGAGGCTTGGGAAGGAAACAGCAAGAAAGAAACTGCTCTTCACACTTCCAGAGAGGCAAACGACAGTGGAGATGAGGACAGAGAGTAAGACTATGAAAGCCAAAAACTACAAATAGAGCGAAAGAGGAAAAAAGGCCAAGAAGCACATCCATCCGGAGAAATGAAGAGAATGAAAGTTTTATGCTGCAGAACCGTTCTTTGCTTTTTCGGCACAAAATTCTCTCGCCGTTTTTAAGCTCTTCTGCATTTGCCAGCCGTTGACGTTAAGAGGCATGTTCAGCGGTGCCAACAGCATCTCCTCTTCCTCTTCCTCTTCCACCTCATTCTTCTCCTCCCATCAGCAAGAAGACAAACCGAGGACAGTCTTGAAATATCAAAATTTCCTCCTTGGGCTTTGCCAGCACCGCGTTGCGCCAAGACTGTCGGAATAAAGGACGCTGACTATTGTTATTATTTTATTAATTGGTCAGTGGGAAGATTACAGATGAGGAAAGGGGACGCCTGTCACCCTTCCTGCGCTAAGATTGAAAAATTAGGCTGAACTGGGGGAAACCCTAAAATGAGGCAAAAGTAATTAGATTTTTAAGGACAGAAAGCCACAAGACAGCCCCCCCACCCCACACACACACAGAGCGCACTTTTATTTGAGATTTTTTTTTTTTTTCGTGGTAGCTGGGGAGGCGATTGGGTGGCTGGCTGGCTGCGGGAAGCTGCTTCCTTTCCCTTTGGAGATGATTGTGCTATTATTCTTCGCCTTGCTCTGGATGGTGGAAGGAGTCTTTTCCCAGCTTCACTACACGGTCCAGGAGGAGCAGGAACATGGCACTTTCGTGGGGAATATCGCTGAAGATCTGGGCTTGGACATTACAAAACTTTCGGCTCGCGGGTTTCAAACGGCGCCCAACTCTCGGACCCCTTACTTGGACCTCAACCTGGAGACCGGGGTGCTGTACGTGAACGAGAAGATTGACCGCGAGCAAATCTGCAAGCAGAGCCCCTCCTGCGTCCTGCACCTGGAGGTCTTCCTGGAAAACCCCCTGGAGCTGTTCCGTGTGGAGATCGAGGTGTTGGACATCAATGACAACCCCCCCTCCTTCCCGGAGCCGGACCTGACCGTGGAGATCTCTGAGAGCGCCACGCCGGGCACCCGCTTCCCCTTGGAGAGCGCATTCGACCCAGACGTGGGCACCAATTCCTTACGCGACTACGAGATCACCCCCAACAGCTACTTCTCCCTGGACGTGCAGACCCAGGGGGATGGCAACCGATTCGCCGAGCTGGTGCTGGAGAAGCCGCTGGACCGAGAGCAGCAAGCGGTGCACCGCTACGTGCTGACCGCGGTGGACGGGGGAGGAGGGGCCGGAGGAGGCGGAGCGGGAGGGGGCCTGCTCCCCCAACAGCAGCGCACCGGCACGGCCCTACTCACCATCCGAGTGCTGGACTCCAACGACAATGTGCCCGCCTTCGACCAACCCGTCTACACTGTGTCCCTCCCAGAGAACTCGCCGCTGGGCACGCTCGTGATCCAGCTTAATGCCACGGACCCAGATGAGGGCCAGAATGGCGAGGTCGTGTATTCCTTCAGCAGCCACATTTCGCCCCGGGCGCGGGAGCTCTTCGGACTCTCTCCTCGCACTGGCCGACTGGAGGTGAGCGGCGAACTGGACTACGAAGAGAGCCCGGTGTACCAAGTGTACGTACAAGCTAAGGACCTGGGCCCCAACGCCGTGCCCGCGCACTGCAAGGTGATCGTGAGAGTGCTGGATGCTAACGACAACGCGCCGGAGATCAGCTTCAGCACCGTGAAGGAGGCGGTGAGCGAGGGCGCGGCGCCCGGCACGGTGGTGGCCTTGTTCAGCGTGACCGACCGCGACTCAGAGGAGAATGGGCAGGTGCAGTGCGAGCTGCTGGGGGATGTGCCGTTCCGCCTCAAGTCTTCCTTCAAAAACTACTATACCATCGTGACCGAGGCCCCTCTGGACCGAGAGGCGGGGGACTCCTACACCCTGACCGTGGTGGCTCGGGACCAGGGCGAGCCTGCGCTCTCCACCAGCAAGTCGATCCAGGTGCAGGTGTCCGATGTGAACGACAACGCACCGCGATTCAGCCAGCCGGTCTACGACGTGTATGTGACCGAAAACAATGTGCCGGGCGCCTACATCTACGCGGTGAGCGCCACAGACCGTGACGAGGGCGCCAACGCCCAGCTAGCCTACTCTATCCTCGAGTGCCAGATCCAGGGCATGAGCGTCTTCACTTACGTATCCATCAACTCCGAGAACGGCTACTTGTACGCCCTGCGCTCCTTCGACCACGAGCAGCTCAAGGACTTCAGCTTCCAGGTGGAAGCCCGGGACGCCGGCAGCCCCCAGGCGCTGGCTGGCAACGCCACTGTCAACATCCTCATCGTGGATCAGAACGACAACGCCCCTGCCATAGTGGCGCCCCTTCCGGGGCGCAACGGGACTCCGGCGCGCGAGGTGCTGCCCCGCTCGGCGGAGCCCGGTTACCTGCTGACCCGCGTAGCCGCGGTGGACGCGGACGACGGCGAGAACGCCCGGCTCACCTACAGCATTGTGCGGGGTAACGAAATGAACCTCTTCCGCATGGATTGGCGCACCGGGGAGCTCCGCACGGCGCGCCGGGTGCCGGCCAAGCGCGACCCCCAGCGGCCTTACGAGCTGGTGATCGAGGTGCGCGATCACGGGCAACCTCCCCTGTCCTCCACCGCCACCCTGGTGGTGCAGCTGGTGGATGGCTCTGTCGAGCCCCAGGGCGGGGGCGGGGGCGGGGGCGGGGGGTCAGGGGAGCACCAGCGCCCCAGCCGCTCCGGCGGCGGGGAGACCTCGCTGGACCTCACCCTCATCCTCATCATCGCGCTGGGCTCGGTGTCCTTCATCTTCCTGCTGGCCATGATCGTGCTTGCCGTGCGTTGCCAAAAAGAGAAGAAGCTCAACATCTACACGTGTCTGGCCAGCGACTGCTGCCTCTGCTGCTGCTGCTGCAGCGGTGGCGGCTCGACCTGCTGCGGCCGCCAAGCCCGGGCGCGCAAGAAGAAACTCAGCAAGTCGGACATCATGCTGGTGCAAAGCTCCAACGTAGCCAGTAACCCGGCCCAAGTGCCGGTGGAGGAGTCCGGTGGCTTTGGCTCCCATCACCACAACCAGAATTACTGCTACCAGGTCTGCCTGACCCCCGAGTCCGCCAAGACCGACCTGATGTTCCTTAAACCCTGCAGCCCTTCGCGGAGTACGGACACTGAGCACAACCCTTGCGGGGCCATCGTCACCGGCTACACAGACCAGCAGCCCGACATCATCTCCAACGGAAGCATTTTGTCCAACGAGGTAAGGCTGAAGCGCCAGGACCACCATCTCTCATCTCCTCCATCCGAAAGCCTCCTCTAGCCCGGCCCTTGTATCTCTGGTGCACTGTGTATTTATTTTTAGGATATTAGCTCACTTGTATCTTTGTGGAGGCAGGAATGGGGAGTCACCTCTCCCACACTTTCGTGTATAACTTAAACTTCGTGTTGTCCCTAATTTTCTGCGCTCCACCCCTCCACGTTTATTTTCATTCCCCTCCTTTGGTGCTTTGCCACCTTGGACCTTCCCTCTTCCCTCTGGCATCTTTCCTTTAAAATCCCAACCCCCCCCCCTCAGTCTTTTCCCTTCTTAGAAATCTGGGGGTAAAGGGGAAAGTGCGCTGTGGGGAGAGGGAAAGGCGGTGGAGGGACCTTCTGGCGCTGGCAAAGGTGTTTTTTTTTTCTCTTTGCATTTGTCCCAGGCGTTAATAAAGTTCATTGTTTTGCTTTGTTTATCGATGCTTTCAGTCGCGTGTAAAAGTAAGCTATAGATTGTTTAACTTTGCACAGTTGTCTAAACTTGAATGCATGTTTTAGTGAATGAGTTATCAGATCCTTGTCCTTTGAACTCGGGTTGCAAAAAAAGCCTTCAGTTCTGCTCTGGACAGCATTTACAGACGCTCTTGAAGCCGAACGCCCACACAGTGTGAATTTGAATGAAGTTGCTTTGGCACAAACCCCTGTAAGCATAAACTAACGGAAGGCTTAAACAATTGTTGTCTTGAGTATATCTTTTAGCTAATAATTACCTTCTTGCCACCGTTTTGGATAACTCACTGCTGTTGGCTTTCTTCATCCAAGAATTTGGCTTGTCAATTCCGATTTCTTTTTATAAGATGGAGAAGTAGCGAAGTTGAAAGGAGGGAGGGAGGTGGGGAGAACAGAGTTGATTTCTGTAAAAGAAAGTTTGGACCGGAAAAGGCGTGTGGGTGCTGGAGGCGGGGAGGAGAAGGCAGGGGGTGTTTGGAGGGGAAAAAGAATTGGGGCCAGGAGGGAAGGGAGGATTATGAACTCCTTTCTTGGCAGGTTATTTCATTTATTTTGAGTCTTAGATATTATTCATTGACTTTCATGAATATTTGTACAGCTCATTTGTATCTTAAGCACATTTTGAAAATAAACAACAAAATAATTCCATAAAATATCCAAACTTTTTCTTATTGAGCGTGCTGTTTTTCTTGTGTCAACCAGTATATGCACCTAAACACTGTTTTTAGGCCACTGAAACAGAAAGACTGCAGCATATATAACTAGGTTGACCCTATTGGAGACAATAGTTTATGAGCCCCAGCTATGAGGTCATTTGCATTCTCTCCTTAACACACACACACACACACACACACACACACTTAAAATTGGCCTTTTATCTGCATTTTTTTTTAACCTTTACTGAAAATCTAGATTGAAGTGTCTCTGCATATCTTCTTGCCTTTACCCAGCAATCACTAGTCTGAGGCTTTAGGACAGCTTAGAAATTCATAAAAATGTACACAATTACTTAAGCTAGAATTAGTTCCTAACTTCAAAAACAGACTTGTTAGTTAAACCCTTAGCATTCAAATGCTCTTGATTTATTTATTTTTTTTCTAGACTAAACACCAGCGAGCAGAGCTCAGCTATCTAGTTGACAGACCTCGCCGAGTTAACAGGTATGAACTCCTTTTTTTTTTCCTACCTTGGTGTATGGACAAATTACTACCTACTAAAAGTAGGAATTAGGTATATTATTCAATATCAAAATAGAAAATGATAAAGTATTTCCAATTAGGGCAGGACATAAATACTGATTACGTTAGGTTTCCTAGACAATAAACTTTAAAAATATTGGTGTGTTTCATTTACATACAACCACTAAGTATACTTGAATATTTTGTCAGTTTACACTCCTACACTGCTTCTAATAATCTTCCTAGCTGTTCCAGATATATACATATATATATCTTCTATGAAAATGATATAAACATATGCTTAGTTCCAATCACAGAATAATGGCTAAACTTTACATGCCTTAATGGCTCCAACTAACTGCTAATGTTTAATTTTAGAGAGTTAGGCTTAAGGTTATGAAAACTAGCTTTAAGCAGAAATAAAGCCACCTGAGAGCTCTAGGCATCTGCAGCACCATCAGTGACCATGTGGTGGCAGAAGAATGTTTTCTGTGTTTCTTCACCTTTTTTTATTCTAATATTCACATTTTTGTACTTCTAGTTCTGCATTCCAGGAAGCCGACATAGTAAGCTCTAAGGACAGTGGCCATGGAGACAGTGAACAGGGAGATAGTGATCACGATGCCACCAACCGCGGCCAGTCAGCTGGTAAGTGTGATCAAAGGGCAATGCTGACTTTTATAGTGTTTTTCAAAAATCAATCCTGAAAGGATGATGTTCTAGGTAATTTTTAGTGTTAGTAAATCTACAGAAGAATGGTGCCGTCCTATGTCGACAATTGTATACTCGAAGAGGATTGTAATATTTACTGTTCCTTCAGAGAATGAAAGCTAGAAATTCATTGTGGAATATGTTAGACTATGAAACGTTTCTTTTTTATGTAATGTTCTTTCCTGGAATTATACTGCATACAAAAGCCATAGATTTCTCGCGTGGTCCAGTCCTCAGTCTTCAGTCAATTACGATATTATTAGACTTGCTTACGGATGAGGTAACTGAAGATGAATGAAATTGGTTGACCTGAACAAGGTCACAAGAGGATGAGTGGATGATTGGGGACCAGAATCCAAATTTCTCCATTTCCAGAGCAATGCATTTTACATGTCAACGAATATTGAATGAGAGAAGGAATGGTGATTAAAATCATGAATAAGTTGAGAGCAGGATTTCCAATCCTGGGTTCTTAGGCTTCAGGACACTAGTTAACATTTGATAATGTGTATTTTCTGAAGCATCCTAGGTTCCCTCATATTTTCATTGGATCCATGTTCAAAAGTTGAACTCTAGGTATATTTGTATGCGGGCTTAATGGTATTCACTGATGGAGGTTGCAATGTGATACGTATTTTTTACTTTGTTTTACTTTATCTTACTTTACTTTTTCTATATAAATTTACCCTTTAAGTTTTATAGGATCCTGATAACTCTAACTACTAATAATTAAAGAAAACACTTAAAAGAAATAAAATATGTACCTTAAAATAATGAAAACAATTTCACAAGGTTTGGGTTTTCTTTCCATTTAATTTGCATTTCAACTATGAAGGGTGCTTGTTGATTTTTTTTTTTTTTGCTTTTTCTTTTTCAATTGAGTTTTGTGTTTATCTGACACATAAAGAAAGGCAAAGGCAAGCTAACTTTTATAACTTCTAAGACGCCCATCATTGGACTGTCTCAAGGTCCAACTTCATTCACTTGAGCTTTGAGCTTTATTTTGGTTAGTGATTAAGTGTAGGGTGATAGGGTTCTCATTTTCAAGGTACCATTGATCCTCGAGAGCACCCATTCCTTAACACGCTCCCTGGGCCTCTGAACGGTGCTGACGCAGTGTGCCAAAGGGCAGTATCAGCCCCACGGTCGCCTGGCAGCAGTGGTGGCTGCAAGCCTCTCACTTGGCTTATGTGTGCCGTGTCTGAGGCTGCCTTAGCCTTGGGAAACGCAGGCAGGAGGAGGGGAAAAAAAGGCTGCTCAAGGGTCTCTTTATATTGCTGCAAGTCATTAATATGCAGACCTAATGAGACTTGAGAACTGCCAAGAATCCCCGGAGGTCCCTGCCCCTTGCGGGCCTTCACGCTAAGTGAACAGAGCATCTATTTAGTGTCTGGGAACCTGACAACAAACCAGATCTTGCCAGAAGTTTATATTTGAGTACAAAGTTCCTTTCATTTTTGGCCTATATATGACATATGATTTATTGTTATCTTTTAAAAGGTATATGTTTAGAATTGCTCATTCCTATTCCTTTTTCAGAGTTTCTAATTTAATAGTCTGCCTTTTAAAACTTTTGAAACAAAATGCTTAAAATTAAAAAAAAAAAAAAGAGTATCCACTGCTGCATGGTTCCTTGGGTGCACTTTATTCCTTTCCCACTCCCCCCTACTTTGTTTTTTTAGTTTTTTGGTTTTTTTTCTGTAGCACTCCAATCTCAATGAACATTTCAATTAGTTTAGTCCCCTCAGACATAATGAGCCATAATAACCGAAAAAAGAGAAATGAATAAACACCTGCAAAAAGTGTTAAATTTGGAACATGGATGGGAATACATTCTTATCAGTGTGCCTTCCCACTAGCTCTTTCATTTCACAGGTGCTCAATGTTGCCATTTTGGTAATGTTTCTTTTAAATTATTTGAGATGTCAAAACATTAAAAGGAAATTTTAAATGCTAAATTGTGTAAGGAAAACATATTTAAAAGCAGGCAGTTTTTCTTATCAAAATGGCAAATTCTTTTTTCTATCTTTGAGTTCTTAAACATGTAAAAGTATTACAGAATTAACAATCTACTTCATTAGCAGTTATAGAGCTGCCACCACATACTGGGCACAATGATAGCTGTTTTCAAATTGTAATAACACACTCGTATTAAGAAGTAATTATACCTTCGTGTGCTGAATTTAAGTCAGATTTAATATGTCTAATTTTATTGTAAAAATGATTTTGAAGTGTTTACCTTGTAAAGTATAAAACCCTAAATGCAGAGAATTAAGATGTTAATGACTTTTTCCTGTCCATTCTTTGTTGTGTACTATAAACTTTACACCAAGTAGCTACAGTATTTCCAAAAAGTTAAGCCTATTTCAGGTAAATAAGTACATCTGCTTTATTACCTTCTAAAACCAAGTATTGATGGTCTTCCAATTTTGCAATATTTAGAGAATATTCTTCATAGCACATACATTTCCAGGTTTAGAATATGAAAAACTTTTGTGCTAATAAGCAGATCCCACTGAGCTAGGTTATAAAGGGGGAAAGTTAGACTATCAAGGAAAAACAGCACTGAAAAGAAATAGATTCTGAATTCTTTAGTTTGTACCTCATTTCATACTACATTATATACACTGTTTAGCTTAGTGCTTCACCTGTTTAAACTTCCTAAGTTTTTATTTATTCCCACTTTCTTTTTCTACATTAACATTAGCTTGTATTTATTTATTTGGATATTCCTTCTATTTATTCTTCTATGAATAGTTTTCCTTTTTGTTCTTTCTCCTCCCTCCCCCCCTTGCTTTTCTCCTTTCTAAGCCATTTGCAGTCACCAATCTTGTTCATAGAAGGGCTTTAAACACGGAGGCAGCTGCACAGAGAATCACATAAGCTTTTTCAGTTTTCCACTGCACCTGGCTCCATGTGTGAAATTCTTCGGCTTGACCACTGCTCTGTGGCACTTACTTTCTATAGCCTTGTCAAGGTGCTTTCCGTTTTTTTCAGTGCAGTATTGATGTATTGGTTAGATATGGCAGAAGTCCAAGGAGATGTGGTAAATGCTTACATAAACCATCACAAGGGGAGAAACTGATTAATCAAAGCTTAAATAGCAAAAAAAAAAAAAAGATAAAAAAACAATAAAATGAACTTAAAACCAATATATTTTCAATTTTATAATACCATTAGATTAAAAGATAGAATTTTTGTCTAATTTAAATACTGATACAACATTTTTAGTTGTATATTCTTAAACATTTTAATATTATTGGAGGTAGATCTAAGGCAATCTATTTAATTGTGAGAAATTTTTTTCCATTTATTAAATACTTACCATGTACATACTAGGATTAATTATGAATTTATTTTTAATAATTGTGCCTTCTTGAAATATGTATTGAAGAAGAAAACGCTAGTAAGTGATGATTCAGTTAATGTTACTTGTTATATTTACCTGAAAATTTTCAAATTTCTCTTCTTATAAATTTTTCTTTTAGTTATAAAGGGAACTTAGCTTCTCAATGTGTCAATTTCTTACCTAATTATCATGAGATTTATACATGACACATGGTCAAAACTTGGCTATAAATTTAAAAAATTAAGTGATTCGTATTATTGGTATTTTCATACTAGTAGATAAAAGTATATCATGAAATGCATTAAGCCACTGCACTACTACTACAATGTCAATAAGAGAATTCTTGGTTTGTCATAAAATACAAATTCCCCTTTCCTGACTCCAATAAGAATTTAGATAATGGCAATTAGTTTCTGGCTTTATAAATAAAGTGAATTCATACCATTGCCTGAATAAGCAAAAACTTTCTGTTAAGGTTTCTGGTGAAAATGTGAACTACAACTTGATAATGAGGAGACATTTACAATTGGAAAAAATATAAGACCAATGTTAAGAGAAAACAGAGAAAAATATAAACATTTTGAAAGATAAGTAAGGAGAAAATTTTGATGTGCATGTTTTGATTTTTTTCATAGGTGAATTATGTTGTTAAATCTCTGCTCTCAAATCAAATTTTCCTAAAAATTATAGCAATTTTTATGGTTAGAGTTAATATCTGTAATTTCTCCAGTGTTAAATAATTAAAGGAAGACTTGAAATTTCCTCCAAAACTTGAGTGTTGATTTTTTAAATTATTTATCATATTTGGGAAAAAAAAAACCCACATATTTTCTGAAGGCTTGGTATGTGAGAGAGAAATGAGCATGTAATTTTATAGTATTACATTCATCAGAAAACAGCACCAATTGAATACAGATACCTTTTTGGAATCAGTTTGTTCTCAGTGGTAATATCACTGCCTCTGACTGTAAGGGATCAAGTTACTTGCTAGTTAAAAAAGATGTATTTTAAAATTTGTCTGAATATATCTTTGCATAACAGGCAGTCTATCACTTCAGCTGTCATGCCTTGCAGAACAGACATTTCTGAGAAGTGGAAAAAAATAAATAAATAGGATAAGAAATTGTAAATAAAATATGTATGTTGAAATGCTTCTTAGGAATTACCAAAACTCAGGCTTGGCCTGTATTTGTCTGCTATACAAATCCCACAGGTTCTAAAGTAAGGGCATTTGAACAAGAAGAAAAAAAAAAAAGAAGTTAAAGTTATTTTCTCTTGGGACTTCAGTTTGAGCTGTTAAAATATTCCGAAAGCAATGTGAAAGGTATGCATTTTTAAATGTCCCATGTACTGAAATAACTGACATTCCTGTCCTTTGAGCAGTCATTTACCACCACAAAACTTAAATATGCCTCTGCTTATCTGGTCATTAAAATAATATATTTAGGGCTTCCCTGGTGGCACAGTGGTTGAGAGTCCGCCTGCCGATGCAGGGGACACGGGTTCGTGCCCTGGTCCAGGAGGATCCCACATGCCACTGAGCGGCTGGGCCCGTGAGCCGCTAAGCCTGTGTGTCCGGAGCCTGTGCTCCTCAATGGGAGAGGCCACAACAGTGAGAGGCACGCATACCGCAAAAAATATATATATATATTTATTTATTTATTTAATGGGATTAGTGATATATGAAAAAAGATAAAATAATTTTAAAATAATTTTAGTCAATGGCTCCCTAAGGTGAGGACCAGTAAATGGGCAAGATGTATTTTGTTCTCAAACTATATATCTAAGACAAATGAAAAAAACATTTTCAGTGAATGTTTCTAAAACTTATTTGAAATTTATTGATGTACTATTTATACGATTTAAAAAAATTGTTTCTGTGTCTGATATTTTCCTCATGAGAAATTAGTATACTTGTTTTATCAGTAAAACTGGTGAAACATCTACATGCAGAATGTGTGCCATATTCCCTTTCCTTGTAGTTATATAAAGCTGTGTTATCACTATGGGGATCCCACTTTAAAAGGAGTAGCTCATAAATTTATTAAGAACATTATTTACAAGTGTTCCCCTTTCAGGCAAGTAACAGTGTTCTTCCAACAGAAAACTTTATCATATTCCTCACTTTTCTTGTTATGCACATGATATGTTTTGTTTTACAGGTTCTCAATTCATGAGAACTTTACTTCATCATCTAAGGGAATTTTAACTAGCCTCTAATATGTCAAAGAGGCAGAAAAACATATACTTCGAGAGAAGAAAATGGGCACAACTGAATATAAACTACCCATAAAAACAAATTCTACTAAAAGTACCCTCTAACATAGGCAAACATCTTAATGATAATGTTGAGAGACTAGATTATTAAAATTTTTCTCTGTGATTATCATTTTCAAAATTATAAGAATACTTGGGTACAGTGTTCAAACAGATGTGAAAGATTGTTAATGGTCTCCTGAGGTATATTTGAAAGGGTTTGATCAGTTATGTGATGAAAAACTGTATTAATATCAAATTTTGCATTAGTACCCATCTTTATCAGGATCCAATAAAACAATTCTGTCTTAAAATTTGAATTTTTTCATCAACTTCAAATTTAATGACATGAATTTATTTTTAAAATATATAATTGCTCATAATTTACTATTAATGGTAGTTCCACCTATCAAAAAGGCCTTTTATTCCTTATCACACTATAAATAGGGAGCATTTAGAGTACAGTGCCTCAAAAAGAGATGTCTCTGGTTCTCTAACTTCTACCTAGCTCGTATGTCAGTGTGCATCAGGGATATTCTCCTTCCCTTCCTCTTTTTTTTTTTTTAATACCTATCTCCTTACAGGCATAGGATAACTGAACTTCCCTGGTGTCTACAGAAAAATTGACATGTTTTACATGCTGTTCTTAGTCTGATTCCTTATCTTGGCTTCAGCTCATGTTTATGTTCCTCAACAGTTCACTGATCAGTAGTTTACTTCCAGGCTTATGCATCAATTATCAATGGAATGTTAGAATTGAAGTCAGACTTAGCATTATACATAGTTTAATTTAAAATTAAAAAGTCATTATAAAGTGAGATTAATATATGATAAGAAGCTTGGTGTTATTTCTTAAAACATAATATATGTAATTAGCTGTTCTTAACTCCAAAATACTTGAGGATAATCTGGAGGGTTAATAATTGTGAAAAATTGATTTCTTTATATTATATAGAGAGATGTTAAAATATATACACAAAAAAGTAAATTAGTACTAGTAGAATACCATTAGGAATTTGCAAACTAAAACTTGTTCAAGAGCTCAAATCACTCATAACATTTAAAGAAAAAAAATCAAGTGTGTTCATGACATAAATATTACTCTGTTGGTCAAAAAAATAATCCCTAGTTTTTCCACACCAGGCATTTCATGCATTTGAGAGTTTCTGACGTACGGACTAATCACACTTTGGTTATTTCAAATTGATCCTGTTTTTAAACATATTTAATAAATGCGTTGCTCTGTTTAGAAACACGTTAAAATGTGATTTTGTTTATGTACTTATTTTTTCACCTACTGCTAGTTATCAAAATGAATAACAAATGGTATTCTATAGTGCCCCCAAATTGTTATGTTTTCTTAAGAAAGTGAGTGAGCTTTCTTGAGTCATAAATAACGTGTTTAATATTCTTGTCAATCTATGGGAGACAATGAAACTTGAAGATGTCATTTGAAATCTTGGTATTCTATCTAGGATTAGTAAGCAAACAGCTCTGTGTTGTCTAGGACAAGTGTTTTCCAATATAGAACAAGTAATAAAGTATTTGTCAATAGCGTTTGTAGCTGACTCACATTGCACTTGTTACCTTGGTTTCACTAATTACAGTCATTTGTTCTGGACTTGTCTAAGGTGGTAAATGATAAGTGGTTTGTAGTAATATGGACTACGAGAGTGTCACTGAAAAATAACTTTTAGGAAGTCATTTTCTAGGAACCTAAGAAAGCATGCTCTTGGCCGCTCACGAAATCTTATTTTATTCTTGTTATTTACTGATGTATCAGTATGTATGCCATGTTTCTGTTGAATTTCACTTTTTATTTCATGTCCAGATTTTATAATCTAAATGTCATCACTAGTACTTCCCATATTTCTTCCCTTTTTGTCTCTAAGAAAAAAAATATCAGATGACTTAACATCATTAGAGATTATGGATAACGAAGGTTTTCCACTTCGGTTTTTTCTCTGTTATGAACTTCACGAGAGATTTTTTAAAATATTCATTCTCACTATTTTCTAGTTATTTAAATAATTTAGAGCCAACATTTCCCCCCCGATATCCTGAGTAGTTTAGAAACATCTATCTCATAGGCCTCTTTGCCAAGAGTCTTACCCTTTATAAAATAATGTAAAGCGATTTTTGGCTCCTGTCAGGTTAAAACAAGAAAAATTTGTCAAGATACCTTCACCCATTGCTCTTTATGCTGCCTGTAACTTTTCACTTCTAAGTAGCTGGTCATGTTGGTGAAGGCTCCCTCCATAGCTTCTGTGTTTTCTGCTCGCAGGTATGGATCTCTTCTCCAACTGCACCGAGGAATGTAAAGCCCTGGGCCACTCAGATCGGTGCTGGATGCCTTCATTTGTCCCTTCTGATGGGCGCCAGGCTGCTGATTATCGTAGCAATCTGCATGTTCCTGGCATGGACTCTGTTCCAGACACTGAGGTGTTTGAAACTCCAGAAGCCCAGCCTGGGGCGGAGAGGTCCTTCTCCACCTTCGGCAAAGAGAAGGCCCTTCACAGCACCCTGGAGAGGAAAGAGCTGGATGGACTGCTGTCTAATACACGAGCGCCTTACAAACCACCATATTTGAGTAAGTATTCCGTAAAAGGCTGTAGCAAAGTATTCCCTTTCAGGAAATAAAGTTCAACATGCCATTCTTCTTAGTAAAAATAGAGTTCAGGTTGTTTTCAGAAACAAGGATAAAAGTGACTCTTGGATGCAGACAGCACTTTACAATCGAAAAATGGATATACTTAACAAGACAAATTCCTGGGTTAGGACATGGTGGTTGGCTACAATCAAAGATAATTTTTGATGTTGTTGAAAACATTTTTCAAATGATCTTCCTATTTCCTTTGAATACTGCTCACCTGCTGACTTGATTTCCATGTGTTTTGAAGGGCTTAAGGTGGAAAAACATCTCTTCACAGTTAAATCACCGAGAGATCTCGTTTTCTTATTGCTTACCAGCATTATCACTTAATCATCCTTTTCCCACAATGACATTAAACACAGGCTAAATTCAGAAATCATTGCAGCCATCAGTTTGATCATTCTACGTGATTTAGTAATATGTTGGCATGGATACACGTTGCTTATCCGAATCAGAGGAACTACACGATGAAAGCATATCAACACAGCAATATTATTCATTTATTTAAAATAGTAGCTTCTTCTAACATTGAGACATTGATAATTGTAGTCAGCTCTTTCGATATTGGGACCATAGTCTCGAAGTGGATAACTTTATACAACCACTCTGAAAAACAACAATGCTTTGAGATTCTTTAGCATATATTTATTAAAGTAGCCTAAAATCAAATTTTAATAAATAAGGACTGTGATTCAGTCTTGCCCCTCAAACTAAATTGTGGATTTAAAATTTTATTCATTCTTTCTGGACTTAAAGTTTTACTTATTATCAAAAACCAAGCTTTTCCAAATTTTATAAAACATATTCTCAGTAGTGTTTCACTTAAAGTAATAATATACATTATAGAAGTACATTATCAATAATTTCAAGGTAAAAATTCAAAGGGCATATGATTCAGAGTATTTCAAATTTGTATTTCTAAATAGATACAAATATTTCCTGTTAGCATATATTAACTGGTAAATCTACATCAAATATAGTGAAAAATCAGTTCAACCTCTAACTCTTAGTGAGTACCAACCTTGAGGAAATTTCACTTACATTATAGAACTGAAATTTTGAACATCTACAAATGTCTTTTCTCTACTGACTAGTTTTCTTTTTAATTTTAAGAATCATGGTAACAATTTTTGTTGATAAAAATATTAATGCTACATATATTTTAATGCAAATTTCTCTACTTTTTAATAATCTAGTATTTCGTTTAGATCCCTGATTTCAGGGATTATAAAATATGTTATCAGATATACGTGCTGCTAGAAATCAAAGAATGCATCTATTATTTTACCAAGAAAATTAAGATTTGTTTGCATATTATTCCCGATGTGTATTATAATTAATTAATTTTGAATAACAATTTCCGTCTTCTGTTTTAGCCAGCTCAGCTCATACTGCTCAAAATTTAGGGTTTGGGATGAAGTGTGGACGAGATGAAAAAGAAGCAGAAAAATAGCATTTTGTTGTTTTTATTTATACTCTCCTCAGTTCTTCATATAACTTTAATCATGTCTGAATTTTTTTTTAACTTCTAGTGTTTAATGTCATCTTAGTCTCACACAGTTATCTTTAAAATTACTTCCTAGCTCTGATTTAATAGGCATAGTCAATTTTGTGGTTAATCTAACTGTATAAGCTAAACCAAAACCCTCCATTCCTGACAATTTTGCCCCCCAAATTCACATGGTGGTAGTTGTTAGTACGTGTATCATTTATCATCAGGAATGGAAATATTCTCATCTTCTAAATTGAAAAGCACGTCCCTTATGTAATTAAAGAAGCTAAAAATTAGCACTAATTACCTTTATTTAAAATCAGAATGTTTAAATAATTATTGAGGAAGCAGTTTTTCTTTTGCTAAACATGCATTTTGTTTTTTAATGAACATAATGAACATTTTGATGTTAAGAAAAGTAACTGTATATTTAGTTATTTTTGTAAAGCCCTAAAAAAAGCCTAATCAGGCTACCACTGTCATTTATAAAATGATGACAGGGAAATGGTGATACGCTTAATAATACAAATGAGATCATTGTCTACACCCAAGAACTTTCTATTTCTACACCTCTGATTGCTAAAGTTAAACTTAAAAATTGTAAGAAAACAACTTTTACATAAAAGTGCATGTATGCACATTAAAAACAATGTACTTTGTGTTTCTAAAAAAATACCTATATACAATTATATTTCTTCTTTTTTTAATGTATAAGAAAAGATCCATGAAGACTATACATAATGCATTTAATGAAATGGAACTTATTTTTTTAATCAGGAGAAATTTTCAGCATATCTCTTAAACCTTGTCTCATTAGTCATGAGCTCTTTACAAGCATGCCTCCTCTTATTTTTGTCATAATGTTGTATATTGCTAACACTCTGATAAGGACCAAAGGGATACACTGAAAGATGGAGGAAATAAATTTAAACATGGTCATATAGTCAAAATATAGTGTTTAGATTTATCTTAAAATGTTAATAAATTTTAGCTTAGCTTTAATTTTTATTAAAGTAATAAAAAATATGAAAATACTTTGTCTTAATAAAAATCAAGAATTGTTTTCAACACTTATTAAAATGAAATAAAAATATTCTCTGGAGTTTAAAACTAGTTATATTTTTCATACAGGATTCAAGAATTTCTTTAAAATTACTGACATGTTATTTAAAATTACTGAGTCTTTCAACTGACACAGTAAGTTATACATAAAACATCTAGATAGTCTGAAAAAATAAAGATCATAAAAATAATTCAAGTTCAAGAATATAACTGGTAAAAGTTATAGCATTAATGTAATTTAGAAAAGCCCAAAAGTTAAAACAACATGTTTAATATTATTTTTGTAATCATTCTTGCTTATGATTTTGGTTTCACATTTTGAACATTATCTCTTCAGATTTTTTTTGTCTGGAAACAAGCATATCTTTCAGTTTAAATCCGCCTAAACAATACAGTACTAAAGGTATGAGGATTTGTTATTTGGAAACCTGTTGATTTCTTGTCAAAAACTTAGTCATTCCCTAAGAATTGAAAACAATCATAAGATAAATGGCCAATGAAATTTCATCTAAAATGTATGTGTGAAATCTTTCTTTCATTTGTTTAAAGGGTCATACAATAATAAATTATATTGAATAAAGTGAAAAAAACCTACATGATTTTTAAATCCTAAATCCATGAAATTTTCTACAATCATAGGACTGTAGGAAACCATTTATTGAAAAGTGTTACAATTGATTCTGCTTTCATAGCATACAACATTTAGACTAGTCCAGGTGTGTCAAAAAAGCAGCTGTCTCCTGACCTAACTTTGTTTTTGCCTACTTTTGAGCCCTTTTGAAATTTCAACCCAACTCATACATATCATAACATAAGAAAAGATGTCAGAACTTTGAAACATTGCATTTAAAATGCTGCTGACACTTTGACTTCTTTTCAGTAACCCTCATTTTAGGAACATTCTTTTTGGCATCTATATTATTTCTACCTAACACTTCAAGTTTTTACTTTTTTGAAGTTGTAGAGTGTGTTTTGTTGAGTCACACGTCTTCCAATTCCTTCATTATCTTAGTCGGCCCTCTAAGTTTTCATAATTTGTTGAAGTCAAACGAATTGTGAAATATATATAGGAGCATATACAGTATTCAAAATAAAATGACTTTTCTTACTGGTACAGATTACCCTCATATTTATGTACCCCTGTGTAGTGTTTTCTCTGGAATTTGTATATTCCTCTAATGTCATAAGCATAGCATCACTTTATCAAATATTAAATTCCACAGAAAGTATTTTTATAGGTGGCCTTTTGACATTTTTGTCTGTTAGGTCCATATGTTACTAAATGAATGGACATCTTTTTCAGTAATTTTTCCTTTTTTAATAGATATGTTTGTTTCTGTTCACTTTTTCTCCAAGTTGTGCTACTTTTTTTTTTTTTAATAATATCCTATTTCTGAGATTTTTGTTCTCTCACTTGTCTTTATAAGAATACCTCTAGATTTGTGAGTCTAACTAATTTTCTTACTTTTTTAGTTTATCTCTTTGTGACAAATCTCTGGTTTTTGAATCACACCAGTATTTCTATTTTTCCATTAAATTCTTTTATTCTGTAATTATGAATTAATCTCTCGTAACCCAAATAGTTTACTCACATCAACTCTGTGAGCAAGAAACAAATGACAACTCAGGATCAGAAAAAACCTGACCCCAGTTCATATTCTCCATATATCTACTGTTAGAATTAAATGTTCACTGAATTTTACAATATTTCACTTCTTTGAAAAATGGTAATCTATTCACAATTTATGGGATTACTCCAGTTAAATGGTGTAGCAGCTGACTGGAACCTTTGTATACTCTAGATAAATGAGATATCATAAGACTATCTTGTTTCTTCTCCTTTAGTTGTTGAGCAATAGTCTGCCTCAACTAATAGGATTTAAATGAAAGCTATAAAAATCTTTCTGAGGTGCAGATATGAAACAGAACTGTTCATTTTACATCTATACATCTGGCAATTTCTGTAGGCAGTTTGTGTTTTACTTATTCAGACAGCAGTGCTTCTCTGTGACTTATCACATATCATTTAAAATGTGTGCCTTTGGGTGCATTGAAACTAGTTAATATCCAATACTCCCTTGGCATATTTAGACTCATTACCCAGCCATGCATATTATAAATGCAAAATAATTATGTGATAGAAAATGAATTAATGGACGAATGAGTGTTTTTAAAGCACCCAAACTTTCTTTAATACTGTCATCATACTTTACTTTACACACACATCTACACACAGCTTTTGATACCTCTAGGCAAACTCTCTTCTTTTCTTCCAATTAAAAAAACATGTTTTAAATTAGTTGTATTTCTCTCTAGATAGTACCTACAAGGTTTTATGAGGGAAGATAGATATTGAACTCATTCAAAATATTGAAATACACCTAACCAAGATGTTTTGTGAAATATGATGGTGTTTTTCAGTACTTTAAGATTTTAAACTTCTTTTGATTTATTCAAGGGTCTTACTTCGTATTCTAAGGGTGAATTAAATTTTTTTTTAATTTCTTAACCCTCTTAGAATATTAATTGCCCCCATTTCTTACCAGGTCTGTAAAACAATCTTTTACATGTTTTATTTACTAATAAAGCTTTCATACTTTAGCTCTCATCCTTCACATTTTTATAAAGCTAATGTATATACATATATACATTTTCTTCATTATGGTCACTTATATTTCTTATTTAGTTCCCAGGTAGGAGTTATTTATTTACATGTTATTAATTACATTTTTGAGTTCATGGATACATGGTTAAATAAAACATTTAAGGTCATATAGAGAAGACAATTGGTTAAAGTAATTTATATCTTTTTCAGTGTTTTACACTGCTTAGTAAATGATTCTTCATCTACATAAAGCAGTTTATTTTGTGCACACTTTGCATTTTATTGAATCAACATTTAGCACATTAGTATATTTATATACCTCATTTTATATTACAGACCATTTTCATTCTCTTTCTTATTTTGTACATTGGAAGTAAATCCATATAAGCATTTGTGCATCACGTGAGCCTAACAAAGGAAGATTATCAATTAAAATATAAATAGAATTGTTCAGTGAAAAGGAATATCTACTTGGGAATTTTTCCTGCCTCCTCATACTGAAGATTTTGGGTCAAAATTTAAATGCATCAAATTATAAAGATATTGTAAATAAGTCTCGAATATACAAATTCAATTGCTTATAAATATTATTAAACATTGTTCAATACTCAACGTGCCAGACTTTTTTTGAGTGAGTCTGCGTCCTCTGAAATCTTTTTAATAGGAATTAGTATCATTTAGACAATATAGCTTGGAAGTTGTTTTGGACTATAAGGTTCATTGTTCAAGATTAAATAATACTACTGAATCAGGACTAAACTCAGCATAATGTGAGTCCATTTAATGCTTCCTAAATTATAATAAAAATCTTGGAAGTTTTATATCTAGGTCTAATAAGACTCCCTAATTACTGTGTTAGTGATTTCTAATTAACTACATCAGTTTAGGTGGGGACAGTGTAGAAGATTTGAAAGATTGAACCCCAAAATATAATTACATACAAAAGGACATGGATAAAAACAAATTGTAAGCTGGAAAATCTACAGATAAAAATCAGGATTTTATTTTTGATTTTTTAATTGATATAGTATATGACATTATATTTATACATTATGTCTAGGCACTTAACCATATTCTTTTTCCTAGAGATACATTTCTTTTAACTGTAGGGATTGAAAAGATTATATGTGAAATTTATTTCAATAAAATTTTTATAACCTGTCCTCTTAAGTGTTGTCTAAATTATCAAAGATAGTTTTTAAATCATTGAGTTCAACAAGTGATTATAAATATATTTTCTGCATTCTATTTTAATGATTCTGTTGTATGGATAGAGTTGTGCATATTTGCAACCCATAGAGAAGCATTATGTTTTTAATTTAGTTTAATTTTTAATTATATCTATCAATTACCAGAGAAAGAACAGACAGAGATTATGCTTAACATAAGAGTAAATTTATTTAACTAACGGCTATTTCATTATCGGAAGCTGTTAACATGATAATATGGTGCTTTTTGAGAAACAGATAAGTGATACAATCAATTTTGGTTGTTCCTTTATTTTTGGGGGTCCTGGTTGTACTTTTTGAGGATGAGTTCATATTGCATAATATAACAAAATTAACCATGACACTGTAGAGGAAATAGATTTCTGTATTATGAGGAAGACATTACTTTTACTGCTTGTAAAAATGTTGTAATCAGTAGGGCTTTTTTTTCTCTTTTAATGTTGATGTTAGCTGGAATCCTACACAAGATTCTAATATTACTTGTGTTGGATATTTAATTGTATATTTTACACAAACTGGAAAATTGACATTAGTTTGTCAGCAAGTGTTCCAAGGTTCATATTTATGCCAATAACTATGTTTCAGCTGAAAATTGGATAATTACTACCTTATTCCATAAAAAGCATATCTGTAAATGTTTTTGTCAAAATAAGTGTTTGGAAAAATAAAAAAGTCCTAAGCCGAGAAGTAATACATAAATAAAATCAATATCAAACATATATTTCCTGGGTTAAATTTTGAATCACCCTGGATAAAGAAATAGCCAGGGCAGAAAGCTTCTCTCATACTTAACTAAACATCACTGGGCATTGTGATGGGCAACATATTGGTAAAAGTTCTGAGTCAAAAATGGCAACAGTAGATAAAGTAAATTGTCTTGATGATGTACACCTGATGGTGAGTTTAAAATAAAATACTTCACATGTAGGTTTAATCAAAATGGTGGTAGGAGTAATAGGTCCATAGATAGGAGAGTTAAAATTATAGTTTGGCAGTTGCTATCATTTTATTCTTAAAAAAATATGTAGAAAACCTTGAAACTGACCTGTAAAATTAGTATAAAATTATTGTACCTTTTTCTTTCACTATTAATAAATCTGATGCCAGAACCAATCCCCTTGCTCGTCACTAGTAGTGTGGTTTTAAGGTTTACTTGCCATAGAATTATTCATCAGATGATTGGAGGTCAGGAAATCTAGATCTGTTATGGTGAATATATATTGATTCTTGAATTACCTCAATCTTTTTGGTAAGAACGATGGTAATAGGGAATGATATTATGTACAGCACATACATTCTACTAAGTTATATTTTTAAACATTTTTTAAATGATGGATAATTTCAAGCTTATTCAAAAAAGAGAATAGTTTACTAAACTCTCCACTTAAACAATTATCAATTCTTGACAAATTTGTTTCATCCAAAACCTAATACACTTCCTCTTCTTTCATATTTTTAAAGCAAACCCAGAAACCCTACTGTTTAATTCATTAATATTTCAGCATATTTATTAAAGATAAAGTTGAACATAACCACAGGAATAATATTCCTCCTAAAAAAATTTTCTTGCTATCATTGATTGGTTGTTGTTCAAATTTCCATAATTTTCTCATAACTATTATTTACATTTACAATTAATTTGATTCATGATTAAAATAAGGTTTGTTGATAGCAACGCATTTTTACTTTTTAATTTAAAACTTTTGATTAATGTACAGTATGCATATAGACAAGTACAAAAATCACAAACGTATAACTCAAGAAATTTTCACAAAAGGAGCACACCTGTGTAATCAGTGACCACATTAACTGGGTACTGTGTCCAGTAGCCAAAACATTACTAGTATCTCAAAAAGTCCACCATTCTGTCCCCTTTCAGTTACTACCACCCAAAGTGTTACCACTGTCCTGGGCTCTAACCAAAGATTAATTTTTCTGGTTTTAAAAATTTATATAGTTTGAATAAATGAACTAGTGCAATATATTTGAGTTTAACTAAAATGTAATAGCTGGTTAGTCTCTCTGATAATATAGGGAAAGCAAATATCATAGCTAAAACATATCAGTATGTAAGCTTAAAAAGATAATTTAGTTAGGATGTGTTCTCCTTGGATATGATTTCTGTTACTATCTTTGGAGTTCTTATCATGTCTAGTATTTCAGAAATGCTTGATACTTGTCATTATATCTTCTCTTTGAAACATAATCTTCTGTTAACTTAGTGGTGTTTTACAGAAGCAAATACTTAAATATGTTGATTTGAATACCAGATTATAACAAAAGAGCAGAAAAATTGAAATGTGTCTATTTCGCATTTCTTTGAGCCTAGATTAGAGGACTGTGGCAAACTGGAGACTATGGTGCTTAAAGGAGACTCTGAATAAAGAGATTAACATTGTGGAAAATAACCTATCTGAAGAGACTCTAAAGGATTGAGGGACTGTGAATTAAGAAGAAAAGGGGAGAGGTGACCAAACAAATGTTAAGTGTTTAAACAAATATTTCACAGATAAATATCCTGAACTTGACATTGGTATTTGCTCCTAAGAGAAATGGAAGCACATTACCTAGAAAGCTTTACAAACTACGAACGTATGCATACGCCAACTGTAATTTGGCGGAATAGCACTTTCTAGCCCTGTGATGTATTCCCACAGAATGCTTTTCTAATACTGGGTCTGGTTTAAAGGAGTGAAGGATGGGGCTCAGTTTTACTAGGGGAAAAGGAAAGGCAATTGAGAAAGCTTGGATTTTTATATATTTCCTTTCCTTCCTGTTTCTACACAGATGACTTCTTATCTTTCGTATTTTGGAATTTGGGGAAGGAAACATTTGGCTTCTTAAATCCTTTTTTTCTCTCTCACACACTGAATTGCAATGGATGATTAAATGTCTAGGAACAGAAATTTTAAAATCCTAGTTTTAGAAGGAAATTTGGGAAAATATATATAGTGCAAAAGCTGAGTATGAAAAAGTCTAGTATATTTTATATATGCAATAAGTACCATAGAGTATGTCTATTAAAAGTATGCATTACAACTTAAAGATTTAAGACTTCATATTATATATAATAATTTATAAAAGACATGACTATAGATTTTAATATCTATATGAAGATATTTTAAATATATTCATCAAATATTGAATCTCCTCTTTATTGAGTTGGCTTATTTCTCTTATAATAAGAATTTTCCATTTTGGTATCATATTATCCTCTGCTGAATTTTAAGGAAAATCCTTGGTGTCAGTTACTGTGGAATGACTTACAAATAAAAATGCAGCAGCTATCATTAGTGACTCAGGGTCAAGTGGCCTACTTTACTTAAACCTAGTGGTGATACGTGCTTTCTTAATTATTTTGGAGGATATAGCAAATAGGCTATATATGATCATTATATCTTGGATCGATACTTTGGAGAGTAAATTAAAATGTAGCATTAGCTTGGTAAGGGTGGAGGCATGAATAAATCACGCACTTAAGAAAGGGAAAATAGTCAAATGGGGGAATGGTGTTGTATAAACATTAATGCTTGATTTAAGAACAGTAGTAGCTACTACTGAGTGCCTATTTTATAGGCATTGAGAAGATGAAATGACACACTACAATTTCATAAATATACAACCAGTGTTACAAAGTGATAGTTCTTCTCATCAATTAAGGGTCATGAAATAAGCTCTATGAATTTCAGATTATAGTAAATAATTTTAGAAATGTTTGAGAATATTTTATGATTATATAAATATACTCAATTTTATATAGGCAAAGGGGTTTTTGGTAGTAGACAATGTAGAAATGCCTTTTATTGATAAACTGGAGTGAATTTTAACTCCTTTGAAGTTGAATTAAAAGTAAGGATTTGAGAAATCTATATTTTTAAATTATATTATGAAACGGTGGGAAGATAATTATTTCTCAAATTATAACAACAAAATATTGACTCTATTGAAATGTGACTGGGAAAGGTTTTTTTTTTTTTTTAATGCAGGCTTACTTTAGAATTGTTTTTAGGCAAATACTTGACATTGAATAATTTTATTTTCATCTCTCAGACTTAAAATTGACCTTGAAATCTAGAAACATAATCCTTAAGAACTTAAATTGCTTGCCTTGTAGGAATTCTTCATAGGAATTGTGATTTCTTAATGCTTATAAAAGGTGTGCTAAAATATCCAATATGGGGGAATATTACCTTTGCTTTAAATAAAAGCATTTAACATAATTTACAAAGGGTATATTATATTGTTTTGAAATTAATTTTAAATCTATGTCTTTTAAAAAATCTATTAAAGTTTTTCACATTTCAACTACTTTCTAATTCTGAGGGGTAGATATCAATAGGTCCTATTGTTTATAATACTATTCTTTATTGTAAAGTAGTGCTATGGTAGTTTGAAACTGTAAAAAGGTTTTTAACCAGCTGTTTTAAACTGACCTTCCCAAGCTACTGACAAAAACAGTGTGACCCACATTCAAGAAAACTTATTATTGAAGACATACTATATTGTAGGCATGGTGACCTTCAGTTTTGTTTGCCATAGATCTAGATTATGTAAATGTTCTCAAGGCCAGCCATATAGGAAAATGATCCTTATCACAGACTGATGTGAAAATAGGATCAATATCTTAATTTAAAATACAGATGTAATAACAATCAACTGAAATACTCCTGGAGATATCCAGGGGAAAAATAGAAATACTATGAGAACTCTGGTTGAGAAGGTGTAAAGGGCATCAGATCAACTTCATTACTAGTGATCCCACAAAGCCTCAGGCATCCTCATCCTATAAGGATACCATACCTCCTGCACAGATCAAATCAGCTCGGAACAAGTCATCTCAGTGTCATCTGCTCTGGGCCGTGCTAGAAACATGCAAAAGCATGTTCAATTATTGATATCTCTCCACTCCATACCTCATAATACCTCATACAAACTTCCTTCGAAGTGGTTTTGAAAAAAATGAAGAAACCAACCTCGGACATATTACAATACCAGTGAAAAGTTTTCCTCTTCCTTTACGATGTATGTGGAGTACAACCTGCTTGCCTACTTGGATTGTGGTGTCCTTAGTAAATATTTTAAAAAGACCCTAGTCATTATTTTCAGGGTAGGTTTTCCTAAGCATCACTAATTTTATTCATTTTGACTTTACGATAGCTTGGAACATTTAATTTCACAAGACATCATTTTCTGATTTTGTTCTCAAAGTATGCATGTACTTCCTTTGGACACATAGCCTGCTACAGAATTACAAGAGTGGGTCTCTATACTGGTCCTCACATCAGAGAAGTGATGTGTAGTTAAGCGCTCCAGTTATAGAGCCAATCTGCCAATCTGCCATGGTTCAAATACTAATCCAGCCAGTTACTAGCTGTGTGACCTCTGTAATTTCTTTAATCTTCCTGTAACTCATTTTCCTTATCTGTGACATAGATCCTCAAAAGCTCATTGTGGAGATTAAATTATTTAACATATTTAAAGCAGTGAGTGCTTGGCCCAAAGGAAGCACTCATTAGGTGTTCAGGGCAACCATATATTCAGTTAAAATTGGAACAATGACATCAGCCTGAGTATGGAGAAAATTTAAATTCTGGGTTTAAATAGAACTAATTATGCTTTCTTTTACTCCCAGAGAAAAATCAGACTCCAAATGTTCTTTTCATGATATATCACTATTTTACATCTGCAGTGTATATCCTTTCACATAATACATATGCTTTAAAAGTACAGTATCCCTATTTTTCTTTTTCATCTGTGAAACCAATGAAATGGATAGATAAGAACCAAAATTATAATGCCCAGTAAAGACTAAGCTTTATTTGTTTTATAAGATGTTAGTCACGAAGCATGATTATAACTTTAAACATTTCATATTCTCATTATTTTACTTAACTTGTGCATGTCCAATGAGTGGAGATATTTGATTATGAGCAATAAACAGTAAAAATAAACTGATAAAGAATACTCTTTTTTGAAACAACTGATTTTTATTTCATATAGAAAGCAGCATATTATATTTGATGATTGTAGAAAAATAAAGACTATTTCTTCAGGTCAAAAATTCCATATCCAATTTGACTTAATCTACATTTTGACAATTGTACTAACCCTTTAGAGAAATTCTGGCCTTAGGCAAGATATTGTTACTCCAAAGAGTTCTGATATCCCTGTGTGAGAGACACAAATGCCCTAAAATTATCACAAAAAGTAAATGTAAAGAGTCTATTAGTGTGGAAAATTGGGTTTTTCTATAAGATATACCAAAGATATCTATGTCTGCCATAAATCAGTCTTTACACGCAGAAGCCCAAAGATTTTCCTGCCTCCTTTTTCTTCCCTAAAACCCTATTATCTGATAAACTCTTTCCGTTACCCTTATATTTATATTTTTGTACTTTTGTCTTTCACAGTCAGAAAGAACTAGCAAATGATGTCACAAGCCCTTTTGAGAAACGCCTGAAAAACTGCCCAAACTTTACTTTTTTGTTTATGCCTTATTCATTGAACTCTCTCAGGTGTAATTCTCTTGATTTTATGGTTCTCTGTTTTCTGTCTTCTACCTTCCCATCAGTTCTGCATAGGTATCATGATTTTGCCTAGAAAACAAGAGGCCTAACAACTAAGTTCCAGTGCCCAGTTCCATGCATTATATGTGCTTATTTCTTTTTATCTTTATGACTATTTAGAAGAAAGTCAGTAAGGATTTGTTACATGGGGTTTAATTTTTGTTTTTGGTTTACTAGCAGAGCATTACTGCAGTTGTCAATCTTTGTGGTAATAAGGGCCCGACGGAGAATGATAGGGGAAGGATCAGAGACATTCTGAAAAAAAAATTATAGTATTAGAATTATAAATGTAAGAATAAAAGGCAAAGAAAGTAGTTATCAAGGATGGTTCTCAGGTCTTGAGACTGCATGACTGGGAGAAGATTGCATCCCCAATCTCACAATTAATTGTGAGACAGTGTAGAAAACAAGTGTGCTTTCTTTTTTAAATTAAGATTTTTAGAAGTGAAAAGTAGGTACTAGGGAAGATGATAACTGAAAATACTAGTAAATCGAGATACAACGGGAGTTATTTTTGGATAGGAAAGATTTGATCAAATATATGTGACATTTAATCACTTTAAATACGTTATTTTAAATGCCATGATTAAATTTGTCCCTGTGTCTTCACCATTTCTGTGAGTTGCAGACCAGATGTTCCTAGGGTGAGATTTACTTGTGAGTGTCTCTCTGTGAAAAAAATAAACCCTGAAGCAGTATTTTATTTTAAAAAAAAAAGATTCATATAAAAATCTTACATAAATCATATATAAATCTTATACAGTGTATTTAATATTTGTGATCATTATATGCCTTATTTTTCTTTGTTAAAATCTGTGGAAAAAAATGTCCCATCTTTTCTATGGGTTCCTGGCTTTAATTGCTGCTGACAGAACCTGAGGCTTGAGACAATGGGATAGAATCACTTCCTAGAGAAGCTCATATCACTGCTTTTTTTCTGTCACAATTATCTTAGAATTGAGTTATCAACCACAAAACATCCAGGCAGTCATTTTGACTGCAGAACATTTTGTCACTTTTGGAAGATTTAGGGTGATGGAATGCAAACTATTTCCAGATGTGTAAAGTATAAACCCTGGATCCTCGGCTGGGCTCTGTGAGAAGACACAGGCGTACTTTCTTTTTTGCATTCCCCGAACCCAGTCATTTCTTCCTAATTCACAAAAATTAATGAAAACTCCTCTACTTCTCTGTCTGGCTTCCACTGTCAAATAATTAGAGAATTTATTTATATTCACAGACATTTGACTTTAATATGTTCCTCTTTAAAAATCTTGAGAGGCTTTCTGCTTCGGCTGCAATAACGTTCACGCTGTTATTAGCTTTAAAAGTTTTTTGTTTAAACCCTGCCTACATTTTTTAGTTTCATGCCATTCAGTGATTGTAGGCTTCTTGATACACTGTTTTTCCCAGGCCCTTGCACTTTGACATTCCATTCTCCCTCTGGAATGCTCTCTCATTGGAAAAACCACTCCCACCCCGGCTGCTTGGCCATCTACTCATCCATCAAGATTCAACTCCTTTTACCTTTAATGGGAAGCCTTCCCAGACAAAGAGATATATACAATCTTCTTGTAACTTCTTATAGATTTTATATGTAATTGCTATTGTTAAACTATCCTATAAAACAATTGTTAGCCTATTGGACTGGTAGATCTTTTAGAGAAGAATCCATGTGTATTCATTTTACAGTCTCAAATCCCAGAACTTTGTCTGGAGCAAAGTAAATACCCATAAAGCCATATTAGACTACATCAATTAATCAATAAATGAACCATCCTAAAACCAGAAGCGAGTGCATTTCTTTTTCTCCTTAGTTATTTAGGCATCTTCCCAATTTACATAAATTAATATAATTATAGTAATCTCTGAATGGCAAAACAAACAAACAACCCCCCCAAACCTAACCATTTCCACTCCTAACATACACTCTCCTGGATTTCATCATTTTTCAACCTTCCTTGATTTTCATGTTCTTTTATTCTGGCCTTACATATACTGCTACTAGCTCTTTTATTTTTTATTTATTTATTTTTTTTCTGATTGATTGCTTTCTCTTTAATAACTCCTTAATCCTCATATTTCAATATCACCAACTGCTAATTTCACAGTCTATTTCTTTTCAGTTGTCTGTCACATATAATTCACAAACATATACATAAACATTAAGTAAAAATGAGGTAATCTTATACATGAACATAAAGTGGGATCCACTGTACATATATGAGTATAAGCAGGAGACTGTTGTAATACGGGATAACCAGGGCTAGAGGTAATTTATCTGGCTTTCCTTTGGGTTTCTGGGGTTTTCATGTAACAGTTTTTAAGCCTTTGGTATTTTTGTTTATCATCAGTATTGCACAAGTTATTTTCAGATTTTTCTTTATGGCATTGTGGCAACTAAAGAGTATCTCAGATACTTTTTTTAAAACAAGGATACAACATTTTAATTTTGTTCTGTGAGAATTTTATTACGAGACATGTAGGTACATTTGTACTTTAGTCATATTTTAATAATGATGTAGATATGTTATATATAAATATACATTGTCAATACTATTTAACCTGGTTAATTATTTAAACAAATACTGGACTTAACAACGGTTAATTATTTAAAACTTGAACTTTTTCCTAGATTTATTGTGATACTTTTCATAAATAGTAAATGTATAACATGACTTTTATTGACTTTATTAGGTGGTTAAATATTTGCAGTAATTAGGAAAAACCCTAATCAAACACAAAGTTTAAAGTTATGGAATGTAATATAACTGTGTAAGGATTTAACTCTTGTCATTTAATTAGAACATAACTAAAATGATTTTTAATGTTTAACAAGCATGGTAGTGATCTTATTTTAACAAATTCCCATTTTTGTGATGTTTTTAAAGCTGAGTTTGATTCACTGCTTATCGGTTTTCAAATCTCTAATTATCTGATTCTAGATTAAATTGAAGGTCCAAGAGGGAGGTAGTTTAATGAGTTTCTAGAATAGAACTAAAATTAGAATGTATATTTAGATTTAAATTGTAGAATAAATAATTAAAAATTATGGTTCTTATGCAAAGAAGAAAGAACCTTTTATCAAATATGCTATATCTACCTCACAAAAAAAAATGCTTCAATTGAAATCAAGGTTAAAATTTAATTATAATACAAAAAAATTTAAATGACAAGATTGTGTTCATCTATGATAATAACTGATTTTTTATATTTTATCTCCTTTTGAATTCTTACATCTTCATTTTAAAATCATTTTACATGGAAATATGTACAAAATGTATTATATGAACTACAGTTCTACAAATTAATTAGAGAATATAGTGTAATATTTTTCTAGGAAAAACAGCCTAACATTCTCCTCAGTGGTAACTAGTATCATCTGTGCTATCATGTAGCTGATATCTTGAGGATATGGTTGCCAGATCTAACAAATAAAAATACATGACACCCAAATGTTGCATGGGGGGTATGTATACTAACTAATTATTCACTGTTTATCTGAAATTCAACTGTAACTGGACACCCTGTATTTTATCTGGCAACTCCGCTTAAGAAGTTATTGGCACCTGTAGCCTTGGGTTCCTAACCTGTTTAGTGTGGGGATGTTTTTCTAGATACAGAAAACCAGTGGTTAGCTTTCACTTTTCAGTGAGTCAGATTTCAACCCTTCTGAGCCTGCAGTTCCTGTTATTAATCTGCTATTCGCTTTGACATAGAAGCAACTGAATGATGTTAGGGGAAGTCAGATCATCAAGTATATTAAATAAATAGCCATACTTCTACACACCGTTTCTAAGTCATGTGTGTTGTGTCTCTTTTTTGAAAATAACCTTGTAAAAATTGTGCTATTAGTATTTTATTTACCAGCCCAGAAGATTTTCCACTTATTTTCATGGCTTAGTTATCTAAAGTGTTAGTTGAATTATTTTGAAATCTTATCACTATTTAAGTAGGCTATTAATGGTTAATAAATTAGATACGTGGCTATGTATTTTTTAAATGAAGATCTTATGTATTTGTTCTTAAGTTTTCCCTATCTTTCATTGCTGGAATTTCTCTGCTTGGTTTTCATATAGAAGACAAAGTTGTGCATGTCACTAGTAGTTGGTTTAATATTGTGATACAGTGATGTTGTTTGTTGCAAATAAGTCTAAACAGGTATAACATCCCTATACTTAGAGGAATAACTAATGCCTTGCAGGAATTTTCCAAACCTTTACTTGGAAAATTAATGCTAATTTCAACCTTACAGGGAAGTAACTAATTTGATCTCCTTATAATATTGTTTTGAAGGAAACTACTAGAAATATAAGTATCTAAATATCAGTAAATATCAGCTCCATAATTCTCAAAGAAAAAAAAAGGAAACATTTATTCTTTAAAGAAGCATATGGATGTCTTGTTAGAATTTAGAGACACATAATCATGGTATTTGTCTAAGTTAAATGAAGGATCTTTTGTCATTATTAAAGTAAGAGTTAATTGAGTGGATTTTCTTCAAAAGAAGTTTCAAGGGTATTTCTTTATTGCCATGTAAAGAATGCAATTTTCAAATAGTTGTGGAAAAAATCACAGTTTCCATATTTTAGTGCGTTATGGTAAAGAATTCCAGAAATTTTTTCAATGATATTATAAACATGGAGAGCAATATGTGTTAGAGAGTTCCATTTCCTAAATATATGCCAATGTAGGGGCGGAGCATTTAAAAAGAATTCAGTCTCCAGACTTGATTTTAAGATACCATTCAGGCAAGGGGGTTTTGTTTGTCAAAGAGAGCCTGGATGGTGACCAAAGTGTTCTTGGTAGGGTCATGTCCTATTACTTTTTTCGCCCTCAGGGAAAATTTGTTAAGCTTTCAAGGCATAATTTTTGACATTTCTAGGTAAGTTTGGAATACATCCATTCAATCTATAAAATGCAAGTACTTTGTCATGCTAAGTTTTTTTAAACAAATATTTTAATATAAAAGTTTATTTCTTTAGCATTTAAAAAGATATTTAGAATATTGACAATTTTTGTGTCTAGATGATTACCATGTGTTTTTTGATATTTTGCTTAAATCAATTCAGGTAATGATAATAATCAAAGTATATTGTCTAATTAAAGGAGTTAATATACTATCACTGTTTTTTGTTGTAGATTTCAAAGCACTCTTAATTAAAGTAATTAATTAGAGACAAAGATTTTTAAACCAAACAAAATTGAGTTACTGTAATTACACCTACCCTGTTAATACATAGCACAGGGAGATCAGCTCAGTGGTTTGTGACCACTTAGAGGGGTGGGATAGGGAGGGTGGGAGGGAGATGCAAGAGGGAGGGGATATGGGGATATATGTACACATATAGCTGATTCACTTTGTTATACAGCAGAAACTAACACAACACTGTAAAGCAATTATACTCCAATAAAGATGTTAAAATATATATATTAATGGTAGTTGACAAGGTTGCAGTAACCCACAGAGTAGATATTTCTTGCTGAATGTACTATTGCCTTAATAAGAAGGTAGTTTTAAATCACACATATTCACATACACACAAACACATACAAGTATATAGAAATTTCTAAAAGCCTATGGATTTTCTATCTACAAGAAATTCATGATGTTTTGGGAGACTCACTTGCTCAAACAAAGCTATGTGAAGGTAATGGTATTCTGCCATACTTTTGGATTCTACTTGTAGACAGATAGAAGCCCCTATTTTCAAGGCTATGAAGTCTTTTAACTAACAACAAAATGTGGTTTAAAAATAAGCTCCATTTGTAATACTAAATACTGTAATTTTCACAGGTGGTACATATAGGGCTTTGCACAGTGCATCAACACTGCTTGATCTCAAGGGTAACTTGCAGCTTATGAAATTAATTCTGTCTTTGCCCACACCATTCTTAGTAAGCAAATGAAGTCCAATTCATTTCTATTTTGTGACCTCAAGTTCATATACAGTCTCCATCGCAACTAAAAAATAGCAGTTTTGGTCACTAGGTTCTGGCACTTAGGGGTGCCAGAATTTCTAGAGCTAAAATGTCTATAAAGATAATATTATGCTCAATATGTTTGTCTCCTATCTTAGAAAGGATCCATTTATTGATGTACATTTCTAATCCACAAAACTACACTTACTGATTTCTTATCCCTTAAAATACCCATGGATTTATCTTTTAATTTAATAGGCATTTAATAATTGCAAATTATGTTGTAAGCATTGCGTGCATATATAGACTAAACTAAAAATAAACACTTGGCTTTACGATGTATTTCTTAGGTGAGTGGTCTGAAGTCTTATTTGAGTCATTTATTTCAAAAAGTTTCCTTTCTAAAAAACTAATCAAGTTTACAAATGGGAATCACCTCCTCCAAATGAACTCTTGCTTTCTAGATATATTCTATAATCTCTTAACTCTGTCAAACTAGAATAAAAAGGCATATTGTTTGATGAAAGGAAATTTAACATGAGGATGCTCTGAACATTATGAAATAAATATAAGAATGCAAGTTTATATTGCTCTGAGCTACAGTTATTAGACAGAAAGACAATCTATATTATACTAACAGAAGGCTGTCAGTCTTTATAATTCATAATAAACCATAGCATGTAATTTTTTAATTATATACATATTTAATTTCAAATATTTTTGTAATTTTTTGAGAGGAGGAAAACATTTACAATATGAACAAGATACAACTATATTAAAAAAATAAAAGCAAATATAAGGGCGTTCCAGTGGGAAGATCAAAAACAGAGCAGCGACCCATTTTAATAGTTAACACAACTATGCTCATCTCAGAACTTTAGGGTTAAACAGAAAAAAAACTCTTTAGAGACATTTTTGAAGAGAATCTTCAAAAATGGTTCAAGAATAAGACAGAGGAAAGTTAAAAGAACTGATTATTCGCTGGACAGATCTCTAATGGGGCTTACTTTTAAATGATCTTTCAGTTTATGATGTGCTTTCACACAGGGAACAGAGAGTAGATGTTTCTGACTCCTACAAGGGGTAATGGGCTTAAACTCTTGTACTATAGTTCACTTTATACATAAAGAAGTGTCCTGACCCTGAGGCTCAGGAAACATTTGAATGACTTCCCGAGTAGCTTACTGATCTCAGCTTCTAGAAGTTTTTCACTGTAGTGGAGAGTCTCCATCATCTGGGATATTTGAAGGCTGTTCTTTCTTTCAGTGGCAGAAATAGATTAGATCACTTCATAAGCTTTATTTATTACTTTAGCTTCTGTGATTTACGCTGTCATAAAGTATAAAGAGTATTATGCTTCCTGCTACGCAAGTAGAGGAATGTGAATATTCAAATGATTAAATTGTCATTTTAATATATTATACAATATTATTTTTTCACCAGATTTTTAGTAAACTATAGTATGTTGAAGAAATAGAATATCACTGGTGATGTTTTTCAATTATTTTTTGCAACATACATATTTACAGACAGTCTTCTTAAGTCATTCATCAGAATTTTTAAATGTCCAACAGTTTAATATCAGACTTTACAAATTACCAAAGGCAGTAACACGATTCCACAGTATAAGGAAAAATATGCGTAATGGAACTTTCATTAAAACAGTATGTATATGCTGAAAATATACATACGTATACCTGTTAAATATATACACACATATATATGCTAAATTATAAAAGGTAGATATTTGAACCTCTTCTCCATTAATAGTAATTTTTCATCTGTAGTTCAGGCAGTAAGATAAATGTGTTAAATGTAACATTTATATGACTCACTTTGAAGAATAAATGCAGTGAATGAATAAATAGAGGTAAAAACAAACAAACAAATAAATAAATAAATAAAATAAAATTCCAGTAATCTGGAATCACAGTATCTGGAAAGATAGTCACAAAGTTGTTAGCAGCAGTTATCATTTTTTGGGTATTTTTGAGTGCTTTTATTCTTATTTGGCTTTTTCTGTGCTGTTTGAATTTTAAATTTTTAATGAATTTTATTTTATTTTTGAATTTTTAAAGTAAATATGTGTAATTCTACAAATATATATATATTGTAAATACTTATAAGTACAGCTTTTTAAAAACATATAATTAAGGAAGAATTGACATAGTTAAAAAAAAGGAATGCTAATAGTCCTTTTTCTATTACTTTTGACTTGAATGAAAATAAAATATTTTATTCATATCAAGTAACCAAATCCCTATACATGCTGATGAATAGCTAAGGAAAAATGCATTTGTGAAATGAAAAGAAAAAGTAGAAATTCTCCAACTATGCTTTGATAATTTCAAAACATATACAGAATACATCAGAAAGCATGAAGATTCAATGTATTTGACCCATACTCTGTAGCCTGAAATGCTTAACAAATGCATGACCATAATCGTTAATACTGTGGAATAACTGTCCTTGGTATGGACTCTAAAATGTAATAGCGTCAATTTGTCTCTTATATTTGTGTGCTACTTCCAACATTAACCCATATATCCCCCAAAGAACAATGATTTTTCAGTATTCAGACTCACCTTTTAAAAGCCTTGAAACAGGGGGCCTCCCTGGTAGTGCAGTGGTTGAGAGTCTGCCTGCCGATGTAGGGGACACGTGTTCGTGCCCCGGTCCGGGAAGATCCCACATGCCGTGGAGTGGCTAGGCCTGTGGGGAAAGAAAAAAAAAAAAAAAAAAAAAAAAAGCCTTGAAACAAAATGTATATGACTGTAACTTTAGTAATAATATATTTTATTTTCTCTAGTTTGTCTAGCAATACTTAACATTCGGGAAATTAGCTTTTGAAATAAAGGAAATCTTCCCTCTCCATTCTAATTTGTTCTGACCTTCAACTTCAGCCCTTACACTTGTCCTATTCAGATTTGCATTCCTGAATTAACAGATAGATGGGAAGAGGTAAATGTAACGAAAGGTGATTATATTGTTCGGAGAACTACTGCTTGTGTTTATGTTTCAGATATTGAGTATATTATATGCTAAACATGTGTTCTTGTAACAGTGAACCGCTTTAATAACACGATTTTTCTGTATCCTAATTAAATCAAATGAACGTATAATATCTAGGTTAATAACTTATTTTATAAGTAATCTTTTTTTTTTTTTTTTTTTTTTTGCGGTACGCGGGCCTCTCACTGTTGTGGCCTCTCCCGTTGTGGAGCACAGGCTCCGGACGCGCAGGCTCAGCGGCCATGGCTCACGGGCCCAGCCGCTCTGCGGCATGTGGGATCTTCCCGGACCGGCACACGAACCCGTGTCCCCTGCATCGGCAGGCGGACTCTCAACCACTGCGCCACCAGGGAAGCCCCCTATAAGTAATCTTTTAACCTAATTAGAAATATTTTACTCATTTAAACGTGTGTTAGGTTGACTAATCTCTGCATTTACACTAAGAAGTAGCTTTTCAGTGTATTCATTTTTTTCACATAATGAGTTAGTTTATAAGTTGAGTATAGGTCATTACTGAGTTTCTTTTTTATTTTGAACTAGTAGACTGTTTCCTAAAAATCAGTAGTTTCTGATTTATACTGTTTAAGAAAAACTTCAAACTGTAAGTAATATCTCCAACTTATTTTGAAAAAAATTATTTGTAAGATGATGGTATTTTCTGGGTTGTCCAGAAAAGTGCAAGATTACACCTTGTGTAGTTATTAATAATGCTCCCTTTCAGCTACACAATTGTGCAGTTTAGACAATACGTTATTTGATCACTATAATTATTTGTTCCAATTCATTTTATAAACCTGAGTTTCTGTGATGGCTAAATATTTTAATTTACTTGAGAATTTTAAATCCTGATTGATACAAACAAAATGTAAATCATTCATATTTATCAAGTTTATCACGAAGCAGAGAATTTGAATTCAAAGGCATAGGAAAATAAGATTCGATTCTTTTAAAAGAGTGAAGTTTCTATTTGCTTATATAATAGAATACTCTTTGTAGCATTATGACCAGGTAAGTTATAATAGCTACCATGTGGTCCCCTGTTATAGCTAATTCATTTTATAATTCATGATATTATATGATATTATAAAAATATGTTTTGATTATTTTCAGTACTGGTTACTACACAGAAGATGTATATATTCATTTTCACTTTGATTTCTGTCAGTGGTGGTACCTGATTTTTACAATTTTAATTGATGTATCTTTGCTAAAAGGTGAACTAATGAAGAAATGCTTGATGGTCTGGTCAGAAACTGAGTTTGTGAGGAAAAATAAATGAGAGAATCAGGGAAAATAAATTAAGAAAATATAAAACTAGAAAATCTACTTGAAATGAGTGGAAATACCATAGGAGAGGAAGTGAACTCATCAGCATGTTCTTACATTCGTAGAAAACAACAAAAAAAAGTAACTTTTCACCAGTTTGAAACAATTCAGTTATGCTACTTAATGTTGTACTTATTTTTTAATGAGATACACATATATGTGTTTTTTAATCACAATTGAACCATCTTGATTTTTAGCTCATTTTTATTATACATCTCTTATGTCCCAGATACTGATCTAGGAGATGCAGTCTCTGTTCTCATTGTGCTCATGGTCAAATATCACAAAGATTATGAATAAGTGGGAAGAAGTATCCTTTATCATTATAAATTAAATACTTAAGATCATAAATTCTGAATGATTGAATCTGGACATCCTGCTTCATAATTCATTTTATAAGACTGGGCCACATTCAATAATATCTTTTTCTCCCTTTCGCCTATTCCCACCTTAGAAGAAAACTGATTCCTTTCAGGGGATAAATTTACCTTACAAAATTATAAGCCATAAAAAGATTTGGTTGTTATATAATTCTAAAAAAATTAGATAAAATAAACCTCAAAAATGTGAATCATCCTTTAATTTTTAACTACATGAACACTTCCTGGTACAGTTTTCTCCTATTATATGTAGATTTAATACATGTAACTTAGAGCTTGTTAAATTAAATATATAACCACTTATCATAGATATTCTAAAGACTTGTTCTAGAAATGTAAGGACCACAATTTTTTCCTCTATTCTGATTGTGCATAAATAGTGAAGTAGGGATTGTTTTGTAGATAACTTTAAAAAGTTAATCACATAATTGAGGGTTGGTATATAAAGCTCACATTTCCCATGCAAAAGTGATTTGTATAAATGTCAAAATTGTCATTTTCAGAAACCCAAACAACAGAATGACTGTGGCTATTAGAAGCCAAGGTGACACAGAAATATCTTGCCACTACCTGGGTCTGGTAGGGGGATACAACTTGTTTCCAGCTGTATTTGCTTCTTTTACAATACTGTGCAATTCTAAACACCAACAGTCAGGCTGTTTCTCTTAGAGTATTTTTCTTTTCTTTTTCACAGCACGGAAAAGGATATGCTAGTCAATTCTACAGGACTTACCTGAAGCAGCATGATTTGCACAAAGTCGACCAACAAAAGCATCAACTTTTCAACTTCATTATCTTGGCCATCCAGTTAGTTGTGTGTAACTGAGTATTAGGTTGCCAGCGGAGTCATTATGGCCAATTATAGGACCTAATTGCTCTCAGCAGGCCTGAGAAATGAGTTGAAATGTGCAGAACTGTAGAAACTTTAGGCAACTGATTTTGCCTCTCCGATCAGTGTGTGCCTGTTTACAGCACTATATATCTTTCTCTCTCCAAATGTCACTGAGCCCTTTAGATGTTTATATTCACCACGAGAAGCCAGTTATAAAGATAAAGGAAATTTGTGCATTATAAATGCAATATCACTGTTTTAAACTTGACTGTTTTATATTATTTTTGTGTGATCAAGTGTTCCCCAAACTATTCCAACTTTACAAGAGAGATTGTGATTATGTTCTTTTCACCTGTGGGTTATAAAAAATGTTGTATTCTGAAGACCCACAAAATATCAAAGACATTCTGTAGTTTATACACCGTGTTGCAAAGTGTTTACTGTACTATTTCAAAGCTTCTAAATAAATATAAAATATATATATTATATTATATAATTTTCCTAAAATGTGGTACAACTTAGTTGGTTTTTAAATGGATTCATACAGTCCACATCATATAATAAAGTAAAAGGTAATTCAGGGTCCCAAAGATAAACTTACTAAGAAAAAAATAATCATTAATCGTTTCCTTCCAGTTTTTGTATCTTATTCAACCCTGTTTTTCCTTGTTTAAAAGAAAATGAAGCTCTAAGCTGCAAAATTTTGTCAAGAACTCGTACTGATTTTCAATGCCAAAGATATAGCTGTCGATGTTATCAGAGGAGCGCTGAACATGTACTATCAAAATATCTAACAATCTACATTATTTCGATTCTATTTCTATGGCTTTGAATTTAGAATCATTTAAAGATTTTATAAAGAATCTATAAATTCACCTGTATCTGTTGTTAGGAAAAAAAAAAAACACTGGGTGTGCCTGTACATTCTGTGGTGTAAAATATGTTATTGAAAATTATTATTTTAAATGAAGTTCTTCAATCATATAATTCACACAAAGTTTTATTTTACATAGTTTTACATAGTTTCGTGACTTCTAATAACACATGCATATAAAATCTATAACTCTATATGAATATATAGAGGTACATAAATATCTGAACTGGTACAGAATAACTATAAGATATAAAGGATCTCTAAATTTAAAACAAATTACATAAATTTGGAGACAGAAACATGGTACATTACTCTTTTAGTGTTATATGTGAAAATTTTATAGCTTAAATGTAGTCAGTGTTTTATTAATGAGAAAATTCTTCATGAGTGGGCCTTGAAAAGTGAAGTTTGCTTTTTATGTTTATGTCAACAAGGTTAATTATTAAATTCAGTAAGATGCATTTTCATTTCTTTTACATATTTTCCTTTTATTATACTGTTTGTTGCTTGTTGAAGTACAATTAAGAAAGAGAAAAATCAGAGGATGTGATAATCTTCTAAGCAAAAACCAGATCTGTCACAGTTCCCCTCTAAAAACTCCCTCAACATTGTATCTAAATGTTTGCCAAACCCAAATTGCAGACTGATTTTGAAATATTTCCCTTAATTTTAACAGATCTTATGTTCGATGATAGTTTGAATCATGCTATGTTTTTAAAGAACAGACTAAACTTAGCACGTAACAAATGTTTTCCACCTAATTTTATGTCATCTAAATGGGAATACTTTCCTAGATTTAACATTAAAATGCATAGATATATTCCTAGGTCCTTGATGTGTATATTTGAGTGATATCTTGGTATCACTCATTTTTCTTATCAGATTAGACATTAATATGTCATAATCCCAATTTATATATCAAAGTAATGTGTGTGATGTTCCAGCATTTTGGGGACCCTTTAAAAATAAATGAAGCTAATTTGTCACATATGACACATAAAGCACACACACTCACTAGATCCAGCAGTAAACTTTTCTTAAAATTTTGGCATTACTACATTAATATTTTGAATGATAGACTATTTTAGTAAGGAAACATTTTTATATAATTTAACTAGAAAAAAGTCTGTTGGTTGTAACTGCTTTTTAAACAAGAAAATTATTTTCTTGTTGAATCACTCTGCTTTAATTAAAACTTTTCACTCACCATTTTACAGTTATGGGGAAACTCATATCCATCTGCCTTATTACACGCACTGAAAATAAGGTTATACTCACTTCCTATGTAACAGCTATATTAATTCATTTGACTTAAAGAAATTTTATTTAATTATTTAATCCTTTATATCATTGTGTATAATTTCCCTTGAACCAACTTCTCATACCATATATTTGTCTATTTGTTTTTTTAATATATTATAGTAACCTGTTATACTAATTTGCATTTTAGTTCTTAAATTTTATCAATCTACAAAAACAAAAAAACACAAAATTTTTACCTAATCTGTGGGATAAATAGAATTATTTAAACAAAAAATAGTAAAAGATTAGCTATTAATGTATCTATTGCATCCAGAATAAGTCAGAAGTTACAACAGAGTAAAGATATGATTTTATTAAACATTTATCAAAATGTTTTCTCCCAGTGAGGGGAACCTTGAGATGGAAGGATGCAACCAATCAATAATGAAGTTTTTCAAACAAACATTTATGAGATTTGTATGAAAAGGAATTTTAGAATAAGTTTTATAATTAATCTAGTCATCCTAATATCCAATCTTCCATAATTGTACACATATCAAAGGAAAATAATACCCAAATTATTAGACAGTATTTCATCAATGAATTATTTCAGAAAATAATCATGACATTTACTTCTTGTTAACATGGCTAGTTTTAGAGTAGTAAAAGTCAATATTTTTCTGTGGAAACAGTGTCTTGATGTTTCAGAGGTATGTCAAATGACAATTTTTAGAAATATTCCATCTGTATGTAAAATTCTAATTTTTAACTTGTGAACATAAGTTTGTGACATCATTTTAAATCAAATATTTAAATATCACATTAGAATTACTTTACAGATATAATGATGTCTGCATCATTATAAGTGTATCATCTTTCTTGGTAAATACTAAGGAAATATGCATATTTTATTTTATGAAGATATTAAATGCAATGCCTTTATCAAACATTGCAAATTAAGTGCTATGGTAGAAGATTTAAAGATTTTAATTACTTTTTCTCCTGTTTCATTTCTTAATAGTGCTATAATTTGCTGTTGGGTCGTTTGTAATGTAGAAACCCTCCTGCATCTCCCGTAAGAGGTGAAAAGAAAATCCTCACAATTTTTGACATAAAGTTTAATAACTGTGCATTAATTGTACCATTTTACCTTCCAAAAGTTATTTACTGGCGTAAAGTTCATCTTTAATATAGTTATTCAGTCAGAATGTTGCAAGTGTTAAGTAGGATAAAGAAAATTACTCAAGTTACTGACTGATAATAGCACTGTTATTTGTCATTGCATGTGGTTTTTTTCTCCCCTTTATATTTCTGTGTGTGTGTTTAATACCCAAGGAGTTCAAAAATACTGAAAACATTGATATACTTGATAATTTTTCTGAAAATCTTATATTTTTCATATTGCAATTTCTTGGGTTATTTATCTTTTTCAACTCTAATTTTGTAGTGGTAAAGGCTTTGCACTTAACATCCTTTTTATGTTCCTTTTTAACAAGGAAAAACAGAAAATGACAAAATTCCATATTTTTTATGCCATGGAGTAGTAAAATTATTTTATATATTGTTAGCATTTCAAGGAATATCCCTCTGCTAGGTCAAACAAAAATCCTTAGACAGTAATTTGTGAAACTACTGTTCGGTAGAGTATTTTTGTTTTCTTCTAAAACTTGGCATAGGTTTTAGATTATAGCATTCTTTGAGAATGCTGGTAGATGGGTGCCGCCAGAGTATTGCAGGCAATAATATGACTAAAATTCTAATACCTTTAGTGTGCATGCATGTATTTCTAACCACTGCTATTTTTTAAGTATTTGTAAAATTAGAAAAATGGCTTTTATTTCTTGAAAACTTGTCACATGCTCAGTTTGAAGTTTTACACTCCAGATGTTTTTGAGTTGCATGAAAATAATGCATTAATGATGCAAAAATATTGAATTTTCACATGAGACTCAAAAATTTCTGAATGAGAGAACTCAGACTTCCAATACATCCATACATCCTTGAGCTGAAAGTAAGCAGGGAATTTCAGCTTTAAACACATTTTTGAGACAGTTATCTGTGAGTGAAAACAGGGTATTATAACAAAAGATGAGTTTAAATCTTAACTATAGTGTTTGTTACTGTGAATGCTATAATGATACCTAAGTAAAATGAGTGTAAATGTAATATATTATTTTATACTGCTGTATACATACGAAATAAATAAAACTAGGATACATATTATGCCATTTTTCCATGCATGGATCTTCCACTTACGCCTGTGGGAGCTTTGGATAAAAATCAGTGGCAAAATATGGCTCTAAGTTTAAAAACAACTAATGCTGATTTAGTAATTTTAGTCTTAATATATCAGGTCTAAGGGGACATCTGTTCAAAACTGTTTCATTTGAAGCAACATATGCTAGGTTTAAAGGATTTCACTATATTTATAGCTTTGAAAGTAGGCATTTAGTTCCATATGATTCTCATGATACCCACAATGAATATTTTATATATATATACATTTCCACCTGATGTTATATTTCTTTTTAATTTTTTAAGTGGTAGTAATACAAAGGTCCACAAAGATTAATACAAAGGTTTTATATAGGATATGAGTGCCTTCAAGCAATAAAAGAAAAAACACTTTATCTAAAATTTAGAAACAAACTATTTCATATTTAAAGTTGATAGAAACATAAAAAAATCATATGGGTATCATTTCCCAAGACAAAAATATGAATTAAGGAATAGACTTTTCTGTAATGTGAAAACATCTGAATGAATCTTATAGAAATTTACATTCTGAAATAGCTAAAATGTAATAGAAGAGATGTATGCTTCTTAATCCCATGTGTGGATTGTATAAATTATTTTCTTGAGTTCAAACCACACATATCTGGACAGAGGTTCATTTTATGAAGCAAAGAAGGAGAAGACTAGGTATTTGAACAACTAATAATGCCAACGTTATGGTGGGAAAGAACTGAATAAAATATACAGGAATGATAGTTCTCAATGAAATGTTAACAGCTATAACCACAAGTTGCTTTGGTTCCCCTATAGACCTGTATCTCCTACCCCTTATTATTATACTTTCTGGGAATCATATCATGGACTCTTCTATTTAACCCAGATTATGAATTTTCAGAGCTAAAATTAAATTTATTATATTACAAACATAAATTAAATTTCACCAATGAGGGGATGTAACATGGTAATATCTGCCTTCAAGAAAATTCTAGTTTGCTTTGGGAATGAAAGAAATAAGAGGAGAATATTAAATAATAAAATAAGCAAATAATTAACTGATTACATTTGTGGTCAAAACCCAACAGTGGGTCATGAGAGCAATTCAATATTTTAAGACGACAGCATTAAATCAAAAATAAGTAAATGGAATAGGAAAAAATAGCATAGAAAAGTATCAAAACTCATTACTCATGGTAAAAGCCAATAATTATTTGTAAAACATTTTTCAGATACATGTGTGAAATAGGTCACCATGTGAACTGTATTTCTTGCTGTGAACATTGTCCTAAATGTTAGAAAAGCACTGCACCATATGATCTCTATTTCAAATTTAAACTTTTTGAATGCTGCGAGAAGACAGGGAAGATCTTTTTGAAAAGTCACTTCTCATCTGAATCTTAATCTTTACCTTTGCAAAATATGGAGAAGTACACTTAGTTGTAGAATTTTTGTGAGAATTAGGTGAATTGATGCATGTGAAATGCATAGCACAATGTTAACGCACCATTAAGTGGCATATTTTATTATTAATATTGTTTTCCATTACTTTATTCTTGGTTACCTAAAGTATGGAATACAGTCTGAGAATGGAAATAATTCATTTCTCAAAATTCCAGACTGCTTTAGAGTTGTATTTAAGCAGTGCTAATTTCAAAACCTCGAGATGAAAAGAGACCTGATTTTGATATCCACTCATCAGCTCAGCCCATGTGTGCCTCTCTATTTATTGGTGGTACAGAGTCCAGGAAGTCAAAATCACAGCTGTTGAGTTCCAGTCATCTCCCTCAACTCTTTTTTGCAAATCTCAAGTTGCCCTCTATCCCTACTAAAGACAAATATATATGTATGTTTGCACTAGGCCATATTTACCTGATTTTTTGACCTGACCCCAATGTGCTTTCTGAATATCATTCTATTTCCATGCAAAGAAATGTGGGTTGGAATTAACTGCATATCTGACAGAATCACACTTTTTGCATATGACATTATAAATATTATAAAATGAATTTGGGCAGTATTTACTATCTGCTCAGTGGAAATTGCATTTCTTTTTTAATGGTTCTGATTGTAGACTTCTTGAATTTGTCCTTTCTTAGCCTGGCAGACTGTTCTCCAGAGCTGTGCTTTGGCTGTGCAAAAAGTTTAAACATTTTTCTTTTTTCTCTTTAATCAATTGGAAGTTTTATGTCCTTGTCATAAAAATGGGATTTAAATTTATCAGTTAAAATAAGGCAGTTCATATTCAACTATGACTAAGTTAATGTTTCTAAGGGAACATTTATATTTTAAAGGAAATTTATTAATCCATGTGAAAATTTCTATTGAGAATATTGTGTAGATGAAGATACTTTTTGTCTTATTTCCTTTTAACTTATGTACTTTTGAGAGCAGTTGATAATCATTGGGCAACACCTAAAGGAATCCACTTAAGAGTAAGGACCATTTAATTAACATTGCCATCACCTAGTCTGGAGCACAACTCCCATTCCCTCCCCTTCCCTTATCAGTGTGAGTGACTCGTCTCTTAATCAGGACAATGGGAAGAATATGATTGTTGACAGGGTGAATTGCATAAACCTGAAATTCTGAATTTTATTCTAAAAGTGTGAGACTGTCATTCTCAGTTGTGTTTCCTAATTAACAATGGAGTGAGTGGCAACTTTCAAAGTTTTCTGTCAATTCTTTCTCTCAAAATTGATATCCATGTGTGTGTATGTGTGTGATGGGTAGGTATTAATCAACAACAAAAGAAACTCATATGGGTGAATACACGAAGAGAAAGAATTGTATTATAGGTAAACAAATTCTGTGCCCTTCTATTAATTAATGTTTAGAATATCAAAATGCCTAGTTGAAAGGTAATAATATTTGATTGCAACAAGCTGGCTTGGGCTTTTCCACACTTGGGCAATCAGTGATCAATTTTTTTTGACATTTTGTGAAAACCACCCTTATTTATTACTGGGCTACGTAGACCACAAAGAGACAGCACAGTGGTTACAATAAAATACACTGAGTAAGGATGAATTAGAGAGAGAAAGTGAGAAACGAGAGAGGGAGAAAGAAAGAGACTATGATCATCTTCCTTCATTCTGTGGTTTTAAGAGACTGAGAAGCAGGTTTGATTTCTGAAGTCTGTGTAGTCATATACATATGTAGCTTAAAACATGGAGAAAAGTAATAAAAATAAATGATTGTTGAGTAATTCTTGTTAAAATATGACAAAGAATGAAATAAAGTGATGCAGTATGCCCTACGAAGTAGTAAAAAAGAGAAGAAATACATAAATTGTATTTCAAAATATAGTAATACCAAACTCTTTCATTGAGATGCCTGAAGAGATGCTTCCTTTGTTTCCATTGTTTCTTTGACAAAGATGTATGGATTCATGTGCCCAGTGTTTGCAAATATTACTCAGTTCAAAGATGTCTCAATGATCCTAAGATAATGTACTTGTAATTATAGGAACCAGAACAAGGGAAGAATTGGCGATACCATTAGCAAATCATGTGGAATCATGTGACACTGTCATAACATTTCATAAATCTATACGACAAGGCTGTACCACTGTGATTATCATTTCAGGGTATTGCTGCTGAGGTGGGAAGCAAGTTTTCAACTGCAAATCAGTTACGTGGAGTGAACAAGGTGTACATAGTAGGCATTTTAAAATATTAGCCTTTAGATATTAGCATTTTAGATATTAGCACAGAGTTTTAGTTTAAGATGTAACATTTCTTTTAACACTCTTAATAGAAGAGTGTATTCCAACATGAGATATAACAATTGAAAGATAAACATAAGTGCTGCAAATTACTAAGCATTACCCAATTTAGATTTAGTAAGATAACTCATAAGGACAGACCGAAAGTTGTAAATATCTAGCTAGACAACAAATGAGCACAACTAACTTCAGATTGGACTAGTAAAAATGGAGGGGGAAGGACAGAATTGACAGACATGTCAAATAATAGATGGATTGAACTTCCTCTCGGATTAGATGGTCAGCTGACTGATGAGGGAGAGGGAGAAGTTATCACTGAGATTTTTTTTGCCTCAGTGGATCTTGCTGCCTTTAAGCAAGACAATACAAAAGAACAAAAAAAGGTTTGGGGAGAAGGTAATCTTATTTGTAGAAGAGCTTGTTAACTTTCTCCTTACCATTCAAGCTTTATTAAGCTTGTTATCCAAATGGGACCTGATCTGCCTTATGTATTAACATTCCCAGAGAATTCTAGACTTTTATCCTTATGTCACATGGAAGTCTCTCTACTGTATTCTACTTTATTCTTTGTGTGATAATTGATTATTATTACTATTTAAATTATACTTCTTAAGTTAATTTTTTCATTAATTATGTTTATTTGGAAATCATTCTAAAAATACATAGTATGTAAATTATAAATATTTTTAAAGTTTTTTTTTTCTTGTGTAACTTTGGCTACTGTATATGCCAAAAATGGGCTTGACCAATTTAAAGAGGATACAGATTAAACCAAACCCTCTAGCTCTTTTTTGTGACACATACATGACACATAATGAAGAGGAAGCCATGTAAATAAAAATAAATAAAAGACATAATAAGTGTATAAAACTTATTTTTTAATCTTCCTTTAGCATTTATTTTTGAAAAAGTCATAACACTTTCATGTTTTTGGCCCATATTCATAAACTATTATCTGACCTCACTTAGCAATTAATCTTATTTTCTGTTTTGCTTTGTTTATAAGTGGGCCCTGAAGAATAATAGAATTTTAGTGCAGAACAGAACCTTGAAAATATTCTGGCCCTTATCCTACCTATGAAGATGAGACAAATACAGACCAACTGATGTAAGAACCTAACCATAAACCTAACTCTTCTTATCCAGACCCTTTCTCTTAACTCTGAGTTCTGGGTCTAGGGCAGGATATGCTTCCAGCCTCTGTGTTTTATTTTAACTTGAAATCCTAGGAGTAACTATACTTAAAAATAAACAAATAAGTTATAGCATCTAGAACTTCATTTATGTTTTAAAATTTCAATGTTCTCCCTGTCACATGGTCATTGGTAAGGATGATTCTCGTGTATAAGACACCATGAAATTTGGACTAAGAAACTGAAGTCAGTTCTGACTGTCCTTTTGTGATTTAGTTTTAGAATGCTGTTTTAATATATGCATTTCTATTCACCTTAACAACATGTTATGTGGGCAGCGAATAAGCAAAACTGGAGTCAAACAAACATGAGTACATCTCCCAGAGAAATCATATTTAACAAACTGCTGCTTCACCAAGAGTACATCTGCATAACCTAGTTTTACAAAATTCACATCATCCCACCCAATAAGTTCACCCAATGTAGCTCAACTTACTTCAACTAATTTCATCAAATACTGAAAAATAAATAAGGTAGGAAAAGGGTAGTTTTAATTATCAACTATCCACCCTATTGATGAGGGAGAGATTTCCACCCTAGGGTTATAGGATGGAGAACACACGGCATCTGAAGCTGGACAGACAGGGTGAAATTGAAAACAACCTATTAGTCACATATTCTCACAGCTTGAGGGGGAAGGACACCACACAAAACACAGGGCCACAGTGGGGTTACAGTCAGGGACAGAATGAAAACCAGGGGCTACGAGAAGCAGGCTTTTCTGGTATCAAAAGGGAGGGTTTCTCCTTGGTTCCTACTGAAGGATGTGCTTGGTCTGTTTGAATTCAATGGGACTGGCAAGGAAATGCTACTCCTTGTTATGTCAGATGTCAAGGCAGCGCATAACATTTGGCCTTAATTTTAGCCCTTAGACCATGATTGACTCCTTGATGCCTTGCCATCGATTTTTATGTTGGTGATGAATTGAGATTTCTAGGGAGTAGAAATGCCTCTTTAGGATGTGAAATAGGCACTTGAGGAGGAAGAGGGCCACATAGTGAGGTGGTTTTCAAAAACATGAATTTTAGAGGTGTTCGTTTTATAGCCAATAAGGGAAATTGAGGTATCTTTGTGGCATTGTAGAGGGAGTGCTTGTGGCTTCAGACTAATCCATGCCTGTGGCAATAGCAGGGCGTCCATTTGCTCTCATGGAAGGGGGCATTATATCTCTCAATTAAACTGACTGTCTGCGGTTTAGTGGGGACATGGGAGGTGCATTGAATAACTTCTTCAAGAGCCCAACTTGTCAATTTTGAGAAGTGAAATGAATGCCTTGGCCGCTATCTATTATGATCATTGGAATTCTGAAGGGGATAAGGAGTGTTCTGATGACGACTTGAATTGGGGACTTAGTACAGGTGGTGACATCTCTACCTTTATTTATAGTTTAGGTCTCTGTGAGGCAAGAGATTCCCAGAGTCCTTTATCTCAAAGGGAAGTTCTCTGGTGGTCCAGTGGTTAGGACTCTGTGCTTTCACTACCATGGCCCAGGTTCAGTCTCTGGTTGGAGAACTGAGATCGTGCAAGCTATGTGTTGTGGCCAAGAAATTAAAAAATAAATAAATTTTTTTAAAAGAGGGCAACTCATGGGCTTCCCTGGTGGCGCAGTGGTTGAGAGTCCGCCTGCCGATGCAGGGGACACGGGTTCGTGCCCTGGTCTGGGAAGATCCCAAATGCCGCGGAGCGGCTGGGCCCGTGAGCCATGGCCACTGAGCCTGCGCGTCCAGAGCCTGTGCTCTGCAACGGGAGAGACCACAACAGTGAGAGGCCTGCGTACCGCAAAGGAAAAAAAAAAAAAAAAGAGGGCAACTCTTAAGTAAGTTAATAAAAATGTACTGTATAGTAAATGGGGTCATTTACTGGCCTGGGTCTCTGGTGTTAAGATGATTGTCTGATGTGTGGCTAACTGTGCTGGCTCTTAGATCCTGTCATTTATCAGGGACATCCTGGATTAGGAATGGAAAGCAGCAACATTCCACTGAGCTCCATCATATGTAACGGTAACAATATGGTCTGTAAAGTGTATAAAGTCCCATTAATGGTCACTCAGTTGCTCCCAAGGGACTCTCCAGGTTGCCAAGGAGTCTGGGAGTTCGTTGACCTCCTCTAGCACCGTGACATCTGACAAGGGACTGAGGAGAAGTGAGGCTATCCCATCCTGCAGGTGGATATGTCAGAGGGTCTGAGTTTGGGTCCAGCCTATAGAAAGGAGGCCATGGTCACTGTGCAGAGCTGGTAGACTCCTGGTTGCTTCCATAACCTGAGGCATAAGGGCCAGCTTGGAGTGGAAGCATAGATGTCCAGGGTTTGTGAGAGACTATTTTCAAAAGAGCTTAGCACGTGGCCAACAGTCACCACTCTAATGGTATATAGCGCAAGGCCAAGGAGGGCAGCCTCCTGTATGAGAATTCATAGGAAATTTATGGCCTTCATAGGTGGTCCAGAGACTCCAGGAGCCATGAGAAGAGGTTGCTACAGTCTCTACAGTGAAGGAATCCCTGGGAATCCCTGAGTACACTTAAGGGAGTAACTGCGGATTTCAAATTGGACAGACTCTTGACCATTTTGTTTGAGGGTTCCCCAATAAAGGTGGGCGATTTGCAAGTAACTGCATAAATGGGCTTAAGTAAAATTTGTAAATGAGTAATGTGTTGCCTCCAGATCTCCCAAAGATCTAAAAGATGTTGGGTTGTATAAACATTGTATGTGCTGAGAAGGATCAATTGCTGTTTCTTTCAGTGTCAGGATGGGGCAGTCCTCAGTTTACCAGAGGATTTTCAGGAATTTAACAGAAGTTACAGGGCCTACCACTATGTAGAGGGCAATGGCCCATACCCATTTTGTGAGACTTTGTGAGAATTTGTATGCCCTAAACATATGTGTCTAACAAATCTCCTCAGAAGATGTCATCAAGGTAATATAATACCTGTGTTCCTGGAGAAGGGTGCATGCAATTCTTATCTTAGCAGCAAAGACTGTATGTGATAGCAAGGCTCCTGAGGTCCCATGGGTAGCCTGATAAAGGTGTATTGTGTTACTTTGGAGGTGAGGGCAAACTGTGGCTTAGAGGTTGTTGAAATAGGCATTGAACATAGTAGTCAAATCTATAATAGCAAATACAGTACTGGTTGCTGATTGGATTGAATCAGTAATTTAAAAAAATATTGGGCATTGAGTGTGGGAGTCTTCTTGAAATGAACCACAGCATTAAGGTTTGGTAATCCACCATGAGTTGCCATTCATTCTTGCCAGGTTTAAGAACAGGCCAATTTGCACTGTTAAATGGAGAAGCAGGGGAGATAATCACCCCTTCGCTTATTAGGTCTTATATAAAGTTTTAATACTTGAAGGCCCTCTGTCTCTTCCTTCCTTCCTTCCTTCCTTTTTCCTTCCTTCCTACTTCCTTCCTTTCCCTTTTATTTTTTTCCCTCACCACTGGATTCATTTGGTGGTGGTGGTTGTGCTGGGGGGAGGCGTTCTTTCTATCCTGCTCATATTTATAATTTCTTTATTCTAGAAAGTCTCCAATCAGTATCATCAGTATTGTAGCCTCACCCAAGGCAACGATTGTATTATAGAATTTAAGGATCCCCTTCCTCTGCCATAGGGATGTCACGGGTGTTTTTCCCTATAATCCTGAGAATTAAGATCTTTGTTGAAACAGAGGAGCAGCTAAAACAGTGGCATAGCAGAAGGCTTCTAGGCCCAAAACCCAGGGGTCAATGGCTCAAAATCAGCCTCTGTTATATACCTATGGGCTTCCTCCTTTTCCTTTTTTTTTTTTCTTTTTCTCTCTGTACAATTTTCTCATAATATTTTGGATTTGTAGTCATGTAAAGTACTCATGGCTTTCAGTTTCTGTCTACATCAGATCACCCTTGCAGCAGACCTCATGGGCTGTTGAAAGGAAAGAGTTTGGAGGCTAAGCTGCCCACTTGTAGACAGCTATCTCCTCCTCCAGGGAGTGTCACGCAAAGTCCACAGTCAGGGTCCACCTCCAGGAAGGTCATTTTGTCTGAGGTGTTCACTGGGTAATCAAACACTGGGATCAGATTAGCCCTTTGGCCTACTGATAACCAGCAACACTGAGACCAGGCACATTGACCAGGAGAGGCCTTTGATTGGAAGAACAGTTGTGTCATTGCCTCCATTGTTTTGGAAGGGGCTGGTACCCAATGCTCTTTCCACTTCTCATTATTATTATTGTTTTTTATCAGTGCCTGGGCCACAGGTTGCCACAGATATGTACCTGGATACCCCTGGGGGTAAGGAAAATACACAGGACAGCAACAAGGGAAACAGTAGCACAGGTAGCTACCTTGCCTAAATAATTCTTGTTAGGTGATTTGGGTGTCATGCTTAAATCTCCCTTCGGTGGTGATCTCCTTTTCCACAAAATTTACAATGAGCCATCCCTGGGTTCCTCCTAAGGGTGTACAATCACAAATAATGTCTATATGCTGGCCCCAACCAGCTAGCGATGGTTACCAAGTTAAACTCAGTGGTCAGAAAGCTCTAGCTTATCCATGGTAAGGGGGACTCAAGCACCAAATGACCAGTTAAGGGGCTATGTTGCCTCTTTTTTTAAAGGCAGAAGTCCCAGAGACCATCTGCCAAAGACAGACTGAATGTCACAGAACATTGTGCGTAGGTATAGTCAGCTAACAACAATTGTTGTTCTCTTGAGAACAAAAGCATTTTCAGGGGACTTCCCTGGTGGCACAGTGGATAAAATTCCACACTCCCAATGTAGGGGCCTGGGATCGATCCCTGGTCAAGGAAATAGATCCCACATGCATGCTGCAACTAAGGAGCCTGCCTGCCACAACTAAGACCTGGTGCAACTAACTAACTAACTAAATATTAAAAAAAAACTGGTATCAAAAATACTTCCAAGTTGGGGGGCGGACCTTCAAGATGGTGGAGGAGTAAGACGTGGAGATCACCTTCCTCCCCACAAATACATCAAAAATACACCTACATGTGGAATAACTCCTACAGAACACCTACTGAACGCTGGCAGAAGACCTCAGACTTCCCAAAAGGCAAGAAACTCCCCACGTACCTGGGTAGGGCAAAAGTAAAAAGAAACGACAGACAAAAGAATAGAAACGGGACCTGTACCTCTGGGAGGGAGCTGTCAAGGAGGAAAGGTTTCCACACACTAGGAAGACCCCTCACTGGCGGGAATGGGGTGTAGCTTCGGAGCCACGGAGGAGAGCACAGCAACAGGGGTGCGGAGGGCAAAGTGGAGAGATTCCTGCACAGAGGATCGGTGCCGACCAGCACTCATCAGCCCGAGAGGTTTGTCTGCTCACCCGCTGGGGTGGGCGGGGGCTGGGAGCTGAGGTTCGGGCTTCAGAGATCAGATCCCAGGGAGAGGACTGGGGTTGGCTGCGTGAACACAGCCTGAAGGGAGCTAGTGCACCACAGCTAGCAGGGAGGGAGTCCGGGAAAAGGTCTGGACCTGCCGAAAAGGCAAGAGACCATTGTTTCAGGGTGCGCGAGGAGGGGGGATTCAGAGCACCGCCTAAACGAGGTTCACAGGATGGGCTCGAGCCACGGCTATCAGCTCAGACCACAGAGATGGGCATGAGATGCTAAGGCTGCTCCTGCAGCCACCAAAATCCTGTGTGCAAGCACAGGTGACTATCCATACCACCCCCCTGAGAGACTGTGCAGCCCGGCACTGCCAGGGTCCTGTGATCCAGGGACAACTACCCTGGGAGAACGCACGGCGCATCTCAGGCTGGTGCAACGTCACACAGGCCTCTGTCACCGCAGGCTCAACCTGCATTCCAATAATAGCTACTGCACCCCTCCCTCCCCTGGCCTGAATAAGCAAGAGCCCCCTAATCAGCAGCTGCTTTAACACCCTCCTGTCTGGGCGGGAACAGATGCCTGAGCGTGACGCACATGCAGAGGCGGGGCCAAATCCAAAGCTGAACCCCGGGAGCTGTGTGAACAAAGACGAGAAAGGGAAACCTCTCCCAGCAGCCACAGGAGCAGCGGATTAAATCCCCACAGTCAATTGATGTACCCTGCATCTGTGGAATACCTGAATAGACAACGAATCATCCCAAAATTATGGTGGTGGACTTTGGGACCAACTGTAGACTTGGAGTTTGCTGTCTGAGACTGATTTGTTTCTGATATTCATATTTATCTTAGTTTAGTGTTTAGCTCTTCTTAACATTGGTGGATTTGTTTATTGGTTTGATTGTTCTCTTCTTTTTATTATTATTTTTGATAATTTTTTCTTTATTAATTTATTTATTTTCTTTCTTTTTTCCTCCCTTTTCTTCTGAGAAATGTGGCTGAAAGGGTCTTGGTGCTCCGGCCTGGTGTCAGGCCAGAGCCTCTGAGGTGGGAGAGCCAAGATCAGGACATTGGACCATCAGAGACCTCCCAGCCCCAAGTAATATCAATTGGCAAGAGCTCTCCCAGAGATCTCCATCTCAACGCTAAGACCCAGCTCCACCCAACGGCCAGTGATTCCAGTGCTGGACACCCAATGCCAAACAACTAGCAAGACAGGAACACAACCCCACCCATTAGCAGAGAGGCTGCCTAAATTCATACTATGTTCACAGACACCCTCAAGCCCACCACTGGACGTGGCCCTGCCTACCAGAAAGACAAGATCCAGCTCTGCCCATCAGAACACAGGCACCAGACCCTTCCACCAGGAAGCCTACACAAGCCACTGAACCAACCTTACCCACTGGGAGCAGACACCAAAAGCAAGAGGAGCTACAAACCTGCAGCCTGTGAAAAGGAGATCCCAAACACAGTAAGTTAAACAAAATGAGAAGACAGAGAAGCACACAGCAGATGAAGGAGCAAGGTAAAAACCCACCAGACCAAACAAATGAAGAGGAAATAGGCAGTCTACCTGAAGAAGAATTCAGAGTAATGATAATAAAGATGATACAAAATCTTGGAAATAGAATGGAGAAAACACAAGAAACGTTTAAAAAGGACCTAGAAGAACTAAAGATGAAACAAACAGTGATGAACAACACAATAAATGAAATTAAAAATTCTCTAGAGGGAACCTACAGCAGAATAACTGAGGCAGAAGAACGGATAAGTGACCTGGAAGATAAAATAGTGGAAATAACTACCACAGAGCAGAATAAAGAAAAAAGAATGAAAAGAATTGAGGACAGTCTCAGAGACCTCTGGGACAACATTAAATGCACCAACATTCGAATTACAGAGGTTCCAGAAGAAGAACAGAAAAAGAAAGTGTCTGAGAAAATATTTGAAGAGATTATAGTTGAAAACTTCCCTAACATGGGAAAGGAAATAGTCAATCAAGTCCAGGAAGCGCAGAGAGTCCCATAAAGGATAAATTCAAGGAGAAACATGCCAAGACACATATTAATCAAACTATCAAAAATTAGATACAAAGAAAACATATTAAAGGCAGCAAGGGAAAAATAACAAACATACAAGGGAATCCCCATAAGGTTAACAGCTGATCTTTCAGCAGAAAGTCTGCAAGCCAGAAGGGAGTGGCAGGACATATTTAAAGTGATGAAAGGGAAAAACCTACAGCCAAGATTACTCTACCCAGCAAGGATCTCATTCAGATTCGATGGAGAAATTAAAACCTTTATAGACAAGCAAAAGCTAAGAGAATTCAGCACCACCAAACCAGCTTTACAACAAATGCTAAAGGAACTTCTCTAGGCAGGAAACACAAGAGAAGGAAAAGACCTACAGAAACAAACTCAAAACAATTAAGAAAATGGTAATAGGAACATACATATCCATAATTACCTTAAATGTAAATGGATTAAATGCTCCAACCGAAAGACATAGACTGGCTGAATGGATACAAAAACAAGACCCATATATATGCTGTCTACCAGACAGCCACTTCAGACCGAGGGACACATACAGACTGAAAGTGAGGGGATGGAAAAAGATATTCCAGGCAAATGGAAATCAAAGAAAGCTGGAGTAGCAATTCTCATATCAGACAGAATAGACTTTAAAATAAAGACTATTACAAGAACAAAGAAAGATGCTACATAATGATCAAGGGATCAATCCAAGAAGAAGGTATCACAATTGTAAATATTTATGCATCCCACATAGGAGCACCTCAATACATAAGGCAAATACTAACAGCCATAAAAGGGGAAATCAACAGTAACACAATCATAGTAGGGGACTTTAACACCCCACTTTCACCAATGGATAGATCATCCAAAATGAAAATAAATAAGGAAACACAAGCTTTAAATGATACATTAAACAAGATGGACTTAATTGATACTTATAGGACATTCCATCCAAAAACAACAGAATGCATTTTCTTCTCAAGTGCTTATGGAACATTCTCCAGGATAGATCATATCTTGGGTCACAAATCAAGCCTTGGTAAATTTAAGAAAATTGAAATTGTATCAAGTATCTTTTCTGACCATAATGCTACGAGACTAGATATCAATTACAGGAAAAAAACTATAAAATATACAAACACATGGCAGCTAAACAATATGCTACTAAATAACCAAGAGATCACTGAAGAAATCAAAAAATACCTAGAAAAAATTGACAATGAAAACGCGACAACCCAAAACCTATGGGATGCAGCAAAAGCAGTTGTAAGAGGGAAGTTTATAGCAATACAATCCTACCTCAAGAAACAAGAAAAATCTAAAATAAACAACCTAACATTACACCTAAAGCAATTAGAGAAAGTAGAACAAAACAACCCCCAAAGTTAGCAGAAGGAAAGAAATCATAAAGATCAGATCAGAAATAAATGAAAAAAAATGAAGGGGGCTTCCCTGGTGGCGCAGTGGTTGAGAGTCCACCTGCCGACGCGGGGGACATGGGTTCGTGTCCCGGTCCGGGAGGATCCCGCGTGCTGCAAAGCGGCTGGGCCCGTGAGCCATGGCCGCTGAGCCTGTGCGTCCGGAGCCTGTGCTCCACAATGGGAGAGGCCACAGCAGTGAGAAGCCCGTGTACCGCAAAAAAAAAAAAAGGAAATGATAGCAAAGATCAATAAAACAAAAAGCTATTTCTTTGAGAAGATAAACAAAATTGATAAACCATTAACCAGACTCATCAAGAAAAAAAGGGAGAAGTCTCAAATCAACAGAAGTAGAAATGAAAAAGGAGAAGTAACAACTGATACTGCGGAAACACAAAGGATCACGAGAGATTACTACAAGCAACTATATGCCAATAAAATGGACAACCTGGAAGAAGTGGACAAATTATTAGAAAAGCACAACCTTCCAAGACTGAACCAGGAAGAAATAGAAAATATAAACAGACCAATCACAGGCACTGAAATTGAAACTGTGATTAAAAATCTTCCAACAAAATAACGCTGAGGACCAGATGGCTTCATAGGCGAAATCTATCACACATTTAGAGAAGCACTAACACTTACCCTTCTCAAACTCTTCCAAAATATAGCAGAGGGAGGAACACTCCCAAACTCATTCTACGAGGCCACCATCACCCTGATACCAAAACCAGGCAAAAAAAGAAAACTACGGGCCAATATCACTGATGAACACAGATGCAAAAGTCGTCAACAAAATACTAGCAAACAGAATCCAACAGCACATTAATGGCGTCGTACACTATAAGTGGGGTTTATCCCAGGAATGCAAGGATTCTTCAATTTATGCAAATCAATCAATGTGATACACCATATTAACAAATTGAAGGATAAAAACCATATAATCAACTCAATAGATTCAGATAAAGCTTTCAACAAAATTCAACACCCATTTATGATAAAAACTCTCCAGAAAGTAGGCATAGAGGGAACTTACCTTAACATAATAAAGGCCATATGTGACAAACCCACAGCCAACATCGTTCTCAATGGTGAAAAACTGAAACCATTTCCTCTAAGATCAGGTACAAGACAAGGTTGCCCACTGCCACCACTATTATTCAACATAGCTTTGGAAGTCTTAGCCACAACAATAAGAGAAGGAAAAGAAATAAAAGGAATCCAAATCGGAAAAGAAGAAGTAAAATTGTCACTGTTTGCAGATGACATGATACTATACATAGAGAATCCTAAAGATGTTACCAGAAAACTACTAGATCTAATCAATGAATTTGGTAGGATTACAGATACAAAATTAATGCACAGAAATCTCTTGCATTCCTATACACTAATGTTGAAAATTCTGAAAGTGAAATTAAGGAAACACTCCCATTTACCACTGCAACAAAAGGAATAAAATACCTAGGAATAAACCTACCTAAGGAGACAAAAGCCCTGTATGCAAGAAACTATAAGACACTGATGAAAGAAATTAAAGATGATACAAACAGATGGAGAGATATACCATGTTCTTGAATTGGAAGAATCAACATTGTGAAAATGACTATACCACCCAATGCAGTCTACAGATTCAATGCAATCCGTATCAAACTACCAATGGCATTTTTCACAGAACTAGAACAAAAAATTTCACAATTTATATGGAAACACAAAAGACCTCAAACAGTCAAAGCAATCTTGAGAAAGAAAAATGGAGCTGGAGGAATCAGGCTCCTTCACTTCAGACTATACTACAAAGCCATAGTAATCAAGACATCATCATTTTCAACCACATTGCAGGTACTTAGTAGCTTGATCTTTAAACTGAAGACTTTCAGTTTTGGGGAATTTTTCTGAATTATTCCTTTCATTTCCTATTTTCTGCATCTCTTTCAATTCCTTATTTGTAAGTTGAAACTCCTCCACTGACCTACAAATTTTCGTCACTTTTTCTTCCATATTTTCTGTATTTTTAAAATCTACTTTCTGGGAGATTTTCTCAGGTTTCTCTTCCAACATTCTATTAAGCTTGTTATTTAATTATTTTATTATTATTTTAAATCTAAGAGTTCCTTTTGTTTTCTGAATATTTCTCTTTTAAGCTATTTTGAACTTTTTCAGGTATGAAATATTTTCTCTTATTCATCTCAAGCTGTTGATGATGGTTCGTATTACATTTTATTTTCCCTGAATAGTGTTTCCAGGAATATGGTAGAGATTTTTTGCAAATGTCCTGTGATACTTGGCTGTCTTCTCAGAATTAAGAACAGTACTCAGAAAATGCTGACAGCTCTGTGCTTCTTTGGAGGGCTTGTGGCATATCTTTTTTTGTAGGGTGATCTGGCTGGACCATATAATTAAGGAATCGCCAATATCAATATGTTAGGTATATTTTTTCTTGGTTTAAGCACCAAGATAAATGTCTCGGTGGCTTCTGCATGGAGGTAAAAGCTTGGGCATTTGCATTCTGAAAGCTAATTGAGAAAAGATGCAAGATCCAAAGTTTTCTTGGTATGATGATCTCACATTAAACAGTGCCTGCTGCCTTCCAATCCAGGAATCTCTCTTTTAACCTCCTTAAAGAATAAATCTCCTGTCTTCTAACCAGAGGGGATAATTGATCACCTATATGTGCACTGTCCATGAGGGCAACTTGGAGGTCTAATGACATTTTTTATCGTTCTTTTTATTTTTATATTCACTTTCACTTCATAAATAATTTGTTCTCTCAATTCCTGAGCCTTTGGAATTTTCTGTGGGATAAATCAGATTTCTTCTTCATACTCTAAACTGCCAGCTAAAGATTAAATATTTTCAAAACCACAGAGTCAATTATAATTTATTGATCTACTTCCGAACTTCCAAAATATTGTCACAGTTGTTTTCTTCACTTTTTTATTTGTCTTTTATTTGTTTTTGTAGGTTTTACCTTTAAATTTTTCTTTTGAGTTAGTGAAGTTTTGGGAAGAGTGAAGGTTAGTGCATGGATTCACTTTCTTTCTATCTTTAACTGGAAGCTTGAAAATGAGCTTTGGGCTCATGAGCAAAGTATGACAGAGAATGTCATGAAGATTCATTAGATCCGTGGGAGTTTGTATAGTATATATAATATACTATACTATAATATATAATATTGCTAGCATATTTTTGTTGTTAAGGCTATATCACTAATATGTTTCATGTTGGATCATATTTGGAAATTGATAATCTAAATACAAATATAAATAATTCATTTCTCTCATTACAAATCAATAAATGAGATCACAAAATATCATATGTAATTCCATTTTCCCCAAATGCAACTATTATAGTAATTTATTTTTCACTTTGATGGGTAACAAATTTATCCTTATCTTGAGATTGAGTGGAGTTTTAGTTCAATAAGGTTAATATCAAATATGTGATATGCATTGTTATATTTGACATAGATTAGAATGGTGATTATTTATACAATTGTCTAAAAGATTAATTACATATGAAAATACACTTTACACCCCAATAGAGCTTTTCTTTCATTACATTGGTTTATTTACCATATTACTCTACTTTGAATAGTGCCTGAAATTAGTGTCCAAATAGTATCAGGCAACTTGCAAGCTTCAGTACTTGAGGTCAATTTAATTACACTGTGCATGACAGAAACTAGGCCATTTGGGTATTGCCTTTGCCACCAGCAATTGACACCTGAGTGTTCAGGAGCTGGTAATTAAGAACTGGCACATACAGACACATTTTACTGTTTGGGACTAGGATAACCATATGCTACATAACTTCAGTGCTAAGTATCTTGTTAGCTCCAGAATTTACACAATTATGTTTGTGAGGTTTGTGGTTTTTTTGCAGTTTTTAAATTAATTTTATTTTTTAGTTTTGGCTGTGTTGGGACTTTGTTTCTGTGCAAGGGTTTTCTCTAGTTGTGGCAAGCGGGGGCCACTCTTCTTCGCGGTGCGCGGGCCTCTCACTATCGCGGCCTCTCTTGTTGCGGAGCACAGGCTCCAGACGCGCAGGCTCAGTAGTTGTGGCTCACGGGCCTAGTTGCTCCGCGGCATGTGGGATCTTCCCAGACCAGGGCCCAAACCCGTGTTCCCTGCATTAGCAGGCAGATTCTCAACCACTGCGCCACCAGGGAAGCCCTGTGAGGTTTTTTTAATCTCAATTTTTTCATGGTAAAAAAAGATAAAAACAATTATTTTAAAGATTTAAGTAACTGTACCCATCAATTTTAAGTTACGAAACTTTCTATAACTAGCAAGATTATAACTGGAGAGCAAATAATTGGAACAAAATAAAACTGCAAAAGTTGTGGAATAGCAATTACTTTCAGTTTCATTTACAGGGCTTGTATTTTGAAAAGTCTTTTGTAGTGTCAAAAAGTACCCGAAGCAAATTAATATGAGTATATCCATGTGGGGTAGGCAGCCTCTGGGATGGTCCATAATGATTTCTACCTCCTGGTATTCACATGCTTGAGTAGCCCTCTTCCCTTGAAGGTGGGTGGGATAGAGTAACCCACTTCTAAGAAATAGAATGTGGTAGAGTGAGGAGATGTCACTTCTGACATTAGTTATAAAAAGGCGATGGTTTCCATCTTGGGGACCTTCTTGTTTCCTTTCTCATTCTCTTTTGGATTGCTTGTGGAGATGTCATAGAGGCAGCTCTGAGGTAAGACACAGGTGGCAAGAGAATGAGGCCTATCAACCATCACGTGAGTGAGCTTGGATGCAGACCCTCTGCCTAAGTTGCATCTTCAAAGGCAACCGACCATGTCTCCTGCCAAGAGTTTGTGGATCTCAAGAGAGACCACAGCCAGAGCCATCCAGGTAAGCTGCACCAAGGATTTTGAACCACACCAATTATGATATAATAATATGTTTTGGGGTATATTGTTATGCAGCAATAGATAACTAATACAATATATAAGTGAGAATCCTCTTGTCTGCTACAGGGTTGTAAGCACTGATTTTTCTTGTGCGATGTGACCATTTTCACAAATGATTTGTATAATGTACTTGTATCATTCCTTTGCTTTCCTCCTCAATTTTCAGGTCTCCATTCCTCTTCTCCTCCCTACCTCACAAAAAAGTCCCCATCATTTTCTGGATTAATCTTCTATTGGCTTAAAAAAAACTTCTTATCAGATAAAAAATGTATTAACTGTAGTGAATTTTAGTTGTGGGAAATACTTCTAATTTTCTTCTTTGAAAGAGTTTACTTTTCCATCCAACCCTCTGTAGGACATATAGCCTTTTATATGCAGATTGCTATAATTATGCTTTGAAATAGCTTTGAATTCCCTGTAGCTGAAACTGAGAACATGAAAGGCCAAATGTTATATCGAACCGAAGGATATAAAACTGCACGTACATCAATCCAAAATGAGATATAGAAATGAACAGCTCTTTACACAGTGATGTCAGTTTTTGACAGATTATTGAAGGATCTTTATAACTGCTGCGACTGCCTTGAGTAGGATGAAAACTCTGCCTGGGGATAGCCTTATCAGTTTGTATTTTTTATTCTTTCAATACCAAAAGGTGAGTCGATGTTAAGAGAAATACTCTCTGACAAAAGCTTAACTCTCTTCTCCAAAGATGACACCTGGCCGCAAATGGGAAAACACAGTGTGATCCGATGATGGAATCATCTACGCAATCCGTCACGCTAGAGATGGCAGCCTAGATGAGGAGGTTACATTTTAGGAAGTCGTTAGAAAACCCACATGGCAATCTTCACCTCTAGAGGGATCCCAGCGACAGACAAGGGCCTCTTCAGCACAGGAGGAGAGTTTATTGTGCTAGTGACAGACGCGTCTAAAGGATTTAAAGCACCCACATTCTTACTTATCACCAGCAAGAAGATAAAAGAAACACAGTGTATGTTTGAATGTTTAAAATCTTGAAACCAACACTGCCTTTATTTAAAAACAGATTCTAAGAAAAAACCTAACTTTATGCTGAAAGAGTATGTCCTGTGAAGATTTAATATCCTGACTGCTATGAGTTAAGTAAAAGTAACTCTTAGAATTGCCCCTTTGTATCCACCATGAATAAAGATTTTTTTTTCCTACTTAAAGTGTATATCGTCTCCTAAAATTATACTGCAAACAAAAGAATGGAATATCCACCTCATCTGGGTTTGTCAAGTAGAAAGGAATATGTCTTAAAATTGAAGATAAAAATGCCCTAAAATTCTGGTGTTTTTGAATGTGCAGGTATTAAGTATAATTGAAATCAGAACAAGAGGGGGATAAAACTTTTTTTAACAAAATATACACTTTGAAACTAATACTGATTCAAGCCGAGTTGAGTAGGTGATGCATGTAATACTTACATATTCAGCCTAGTCTAGGAAATTTTGCCATGTTCGGCACTTTGCAAAGCGAACCACTTATTAATTTGCAAAGTATATATGAAAGGAAACGATGATAAAACAAGTAGTAGTTGAGAAAAACATAATTGTTAATTAGCTCTGACACTGCAATTAAAAAAATCTAAAATGCTTCTTTTCTGAAATAATCAGCATGGATTTGAAAACAAATCAAAGGCTTTAAACAAATAACTCAATGTATTCATTAGGTGAGTATTGCTCTCCGTTAACTTTGATGCTGTAGGAAATATATAGACAATGCATAAAGGACAGCATGACGTCTCTGAAACTATTCCAAAATGGATTTTATTCTAGTTCTACTACATAAAATGATGTGACCTTGGTAAAGTTTTGCAGTTAATTTGGAGACTCAAATCAGTTCTCATAGCTAAAGAGGGTCACGAATCGAAGTATAGTTGGAAATGATGTCAGACAAAACAGCCTCCATTTTATAAGGAGAATCTTTTATGATCTGGGGACGGAGACATACTCATCCCGTACATTCACATGAATTTTCCTGTTCAGTGGAAGTTCTGGGTAGAAATAAGAAACAAACAACACCCTGCCAACAACATTCTGAACAGTCTACTAAAATGTTTCCAGCTACTAGGGATGGGGAATGGTAGCTTCTAAGTTAAACTGGCAGGTGTTGCAAGAAAACTTTTCTTGACAAAGATGATAAAAAATGTCTCTACCATGAATTTTTATACAATTCCCAACTGTAGCACAAACCAAGATAAGCATAGAGGACTCTCCTTAAAATCAAAACTAAGATAGTTCTGAAGTTACAGTCAAAGCTAATGCTTACTGAGTGTTCCATCCGTGACAAGTACTGTGCTTGTTATCACAACACTTACATGAAAAAGATGACATTTTTAACCCATTTACAGATGATGAAACTATGAAAAGCTTATGTACTTGACTATTTCTTAATTATAAGGCTACGGAGTGTTGGACGGCTGCCTGAAGGACCCCTGCTGTTAACTACCTTAAATAGTATGGGGAAAAGATAAAATAAAATGAAGCAATTAAGCAAATAATGTTTCATTAGAAATGTACAAAATAGATCTATTACATACTGAATTTTAAAGAGAAACTATAAATTCCTCTCACATTTAAACCACAAAGCCTTGTGGTTTAAACAAAGCTTATGGTCCGAGCATCAGAAATGATAAAAAGACTTTAAGATTTAACTTATAGGTTGTATGCTTTTTCTTACATCTTCAAGCTGTAATAGTATATCTCACACTACATTAAATATGTGTGGGTGTATATGTGTGCGTGTGTAAAATGAGATAGGGACTGGATGGTCACAATATTGAAAATAAATAAAATAATATAGAATAGCGTACAGTACAGTACATTGGAGTAAAATAGGATTTGAGATCCCCTTATCTAAAATTACTAAATTACGTTCCATGAACCCTCACTTAGATTGAGGGTGGGGGAAAAGGGAGAAGTATAGGAATCTTCATTTTCAAATGGACATTCAACCTAGTATTCCTAATCATTGACTATGAATATCTTTTTTTCCCACAAAATTAGCATTTCAAAAGGAGAGTTTAGAGGCACGTACTTTGGGAAATGTTGACTTACCATGTTACGTATTTTGCAGGTGAGGAAAATTAAGCCCTGAGGAGTGTGAATTGAAGTCGTATAGCAAACTAGTAGCAGAAATCCACAGGCAGTGCCTTTTATACACATGTCAAATCAGGTTATGAAATTAGATGGTCTGGGGTAAAATCCATTTTATAATACTTTAAATCTGTGTGATTTTTTGAAAAATCACTTAACTAATCTGTACTATGACTTTATCCTTTGCAATATGCAGCTAATGATTTAACTTTCCACACTGGATTGTTGGCACATTCCATGCTTTAATTCATATGAAATTTATATTATTGAACATAACATACAATAAGTATAAGATCCATATTACTTTTTATTGTAGTATGTTATATATGTTTAGATGGATTATAGAAGAAGTGAGAAGAATCATTACAAGGCATCTTGTGCTACTTCTTGTTCCGGACTCTATATACTTCTTGTTCCTGAAGTTTGCCAACAGAGCTCTAAGATCTCATTTGTATACTGCTAGGAATAAAGAGACTGTCCTATTGAATATTCACCTTAAGAAAAGCAAACCCTTGGGCAATACCTTAAAAGAATTGCATGCCTGACAGATGAGTAATAGTTAAAATGGTGACATGGGCTTTGAAATCCATGTACGTGGGTTCTAATTTTGGCCAAATCACTCACTAGGTCATTGGTGATGGGGCAAACACCGACTGTTGGAGCATTAAATAAGTCCCTCTAAATAGTAACTTTCAATAACATTTGAAGAACATATTTCTTGGTTCTCATTGCCATACTTGTAGCAATGATCTATCTTCTAGAAGTTAAAGTTAATCAGACCACTTATCATGGACTCAATGATGTCAGTGATTTTTGAATTTTTCTATTGGAAGACTTTTTAGAGAAGACTATTGAAAAGAAGGAGATGGATTGTTAAGTCTACACGAAGATAATACAAATGGTTTATCAGTTGAAGAGTATTTAACGGTAGAAGAGAATCCAAAATGACGATAATTATGACAATGGTGAAGCACATTTAAAAACCCATTTTTCACACACGTTTTACTTTTTCAGAAAAATACTGCTTATCTTCACTGGTGTACCCATCTCCTCCTCACATCAAATGATAGTGCAGATTTGTATTAGTTATGTCAATGGATGAATGCCATATTTGAAGTTTGTCCAACTATGCCTTGAATATTCATATGGAGAAGCTTTAGCTGTGTTCTATTTGTAACAATATTGACTTTCATAAAATTATTTTCTATTATCAACATACACCATTTCAACCACTTGTAGAATAAATTGTCTTTATGTGGTATACAGGGAAACTGGGAACGCATTTATGACATTATATCTATAAAAAAAGTGCCATGTTTTAAAAGTTCATCTTAAGTAAAGGAATTATTTGTAAGTTGGTGGCTGTTGAACAGTAAGTTTCTTCAACCATATCTTTTGAATAGCACCAATGAAAATAAAACTAAGTGCTTTTTATTTCTCTTTCTTCATATATGGATAAAACACTTTTAATTGATATGACTGTTGATATGACTGTTCTAGAAAATTGTTTAGGGGTATACTTTCTTTTACACAGAAGTACAATGAATACAGGTATAGAATTTATTTTTATTTCACACATTAACATGTTTGAACTTTCCTGATTTATGAGATCAGAAAGTAAAATTTTAAAAAAAACATGTTTTTACAAAGTTGTGTTTAGAATATAGACATCCACATACTATATTTACACAGAAAATATGTTGAGTCGATGTGTGTGCGTATACATACACAAATATATAAATATGGAGACACCTATATTTATGTATCTTTACATGGTATATATATATATATATATATATATATATACATACACACACACATACACATATAATCTATAGACATTTCACCAAATGATCTAAAAGTATATCTATTATCCTTCAGAAATGATGTGAAAAACAATGCTCTTTGTTCAAAAACAGATTATTAGTAATTGATTTGCATTCAATCAAGGCCAATAGGGTCTCTTTAAGATACAGATAAATTATATTCATTATTTATTCTTAATTAGAAAGGGACTGAAAACACACCTTGAGGGAGAGAGGGGAATTAATGTAAGCATTAGAGGGAATGAGTTTTTTTCCCTTTCTAATAAGAAGCGTTTCTAACATGATTTACGTGATTAATATTTGATGTATACAATTATCAGTAATAACAGATCATGTAACTATTTTTTCAAGTTCGAATAGTTCATGCAGATTAAGTATGCATACATTCCCAATTCAAGAGACAAGGGATAAAAAAGTGAACATAAAACTACATTTAAGAAGAGATGTTTTTTCTGAGAAATGTTTTTCAGTAAATTCAAAAAATCTGACTGACATTGTCTTCCACAGTTCGTTAAATTTCATCAAATCATTTATCACATAGACTAAATATTGCTCTGCAATCTTATTACATTCTATTTTCCATTCCTTTCCTTTTCAAATGTTAAATTATAACTACTGTCCTCAAGCCTGAAATCCAGGCCTGTTCCACTCACACCTTTTAGTGTATGATCTTGCTTCCAAGTTCAGAGAAATAGTTTAGGCATCAGAAAAGACCTTATAACTTCTCTAAGAGCCTCATAATCTCAACGTTATTGGCACCCATCCTTTCATCTTAAAAGGAAAATTTACGTCACCGTTTGTATTAATCAGGACCGTTGTGATTACAAGCCATAGCATGTCAACCCATGCTGCTTTAAGAGAAAAGGACCGCGATGGCGGTAACAGACAGGTCTATGCATTGGTCTGGTCAAAGATCCAAATGAGAAAACAAATTCTTTAATTCCAAGACTGATCTAGTCACCAATGTTTTTAACCCTGTTTCTTTCTGTCTGCTTCCTTGGACATCTTGCTCCATCAATCATCTCTTTGCCTTCCTCTCCAGTGTTTTTTCCCTCAGTATATATACATGTTCAAACTTTCCTAACTTAAAACTATATCCTTCCACATCTAGATTCATTTATATGTGTAGTCTCTCACTTTGTCTCAGTATACCTCAACTCAACCACCAAGGTGTACCTTTACCTCAAATCCTCATGGTTCTAAGGACAAACCCTAGAACTCAATATATCTGAAATTAAAGTCTCACCTCGGACCCTACAGAACTTGTCCTGGGTGCTACAGGTGCTTTCTGCCACAGGTATTTTCTAAAGCTAGCACCATGCATAATTCAATCTCTGAGTATCCTTGGCTTCTAGCTCTTCTGCTCTCTCTTTAACAGGCTTTCAGGCTTCACTTCCAACTCATTATGAGCCAAGGCCTCCTCTTACTGAAGGCCTTATTTGCATGAACATAAAGCCACTATCTCAACATCATTTCCTTAAACTTAGAGGATACAGCCACGTGCATTGGGCGAGGGGGTTGTGATAGAAGGATAGACAACAAGCTTTTTGGATATTTGGCTCACCATTGCAACCACTGGTGTTCCACGTGTATCTGTTTTATAGCTAAGATGCCAAATGATATTTTAAAATACTTTCACAGCTAAAGAATATTTAAACACCACTGTTTTCCTGGATAAAATACAAACAACTTCCGTTCATACTCTGATCAATGAATGTAACCTTCCTTCTTCCCAAGTCTGCCTCATATTTTTTCAGTCTAGGAACACTGAATTGTATTTCCCCTTGAACAACCCTCTCTCAACCCCTTTGCACCTTGTACTTGGTATTCATTTTGTGTGGAACCTCCTCAGTCACTTTTTTGTTTGGAGAGCACCTGTTCATCCTTTACTCCTCAATGACACAAACTGCTGATTTTTCTCTGACATCTTTGACTTCTATACATGGATGTCTACACTTCTTTCTTTCTTTCTTTTTTTTGGCAGTGCCATGCGTGCCATGCGGGATCTTACTTGACCCTCCATTTCTTCTAGAAGCGATTTGAAAATGAATCACAGAATGACTTTTGCCTCCCTGGCGTTTATAACCCAGAGATATCTGAGAATCGTATACAAAATGCTTAGCAATGAGGAGGACAGGATTGCAAGCATTGTCTAAGATATGCTTACGAGGTAAGAGCTTATGCAGTGAAGTCTGTGTAGTTTATTCGAGAAGACTTATTCATAGAGATGAGTTTAAGTAGAGATTAGAGAAGACAAATGAAACTAAGTTATGTATAAGTAGATTATCTCTATTATAATTTGTCAGTAATAATCTGTATGCTCTTTATAAATGTTGTGGTGGGGACCACTTCACTTTATTTTGTTGATGTAATAATGCCTACATATTAAAGCAATAGGTTGACAAATGAACAATTTAATGTAACAACCATAGAGGAATTTTAAATTGCTATATATTGTCATCAAATTAAAGCCTAAACTTTTCAGAATATTGAAATAGAAGGCATGTTGAGTTCTTCATCCAAGTTCAGCTAAATTACTTGGGAAGGATTTTTCTATTTTCAGGGTTTAGTCTGACAGCAATGTTATCAATATCAGAGACTATAAATAACTCACTTTTTTTCATCCCAGGAGTTTAGCAACATGCCCAGCATTTAGTATAGTTTAATAAATTAGTGTACTTAGTATAAATAAATATAAATCGAAAGGTTTTATGAATGAAGCTGCTCAATTTAGATTGATATTCTGCATTAATCAGAGAAGTAATGTAATCTTTCTCTTGGAATTCTATAGAAGCAGAGACAAATTGATTTGAGAACAGAAGGGATATCTGTATAACTTTTCAAGTTAAGTCTTCATAGTGTGACTTAATTGCCCTTAATGAAATGTTGTGAATTCTTTGAATAATTCACATATCCTATAGAGAAAATTGTACATACATGTAATAGTTATCAAAAAAGTTCACTATTTCTGTTATATTTTAAAATAAAAATATATTAAATATTTGTGTGGTTTTTTTTCCCTGGCATTCCTCCACTTCTTACTACAGTGTCTTTTTTTTTTTTTTTCTAAATACAATTATTTAATTATTTAATTTAAATCACAGAGAGAAAATTGGCTTCAAGTAGGAAATTCCTATGGGATGTCTTTTTTCCGTAAAACAGAGGAGAAACTTGAACAGACACAATAGCTTTAGTTGTAGAAGCATAAGGATCAGTAAATCCCCATTGTGTTGTTGATTAAAATGATAGTTGGGAAAGGCAAATAGTTGCAACATCTCTAGAATGCCATAGTAAAAACAATATTTCACACTAAAGGGGCTTCCTGTTATTCATAACTTGAGATTTCTTAAACAAACCTGTGTTTAATGTTTGGCTTTGGCTTTGCCACTTTCTAACTTTGTAACCTTGGATAATCTCTCAGCCTCAGAGGCCCCATGGGTAAATCTGGGTTTTTTATACCTTTCTCCAAGCCTTGTTAAATACACAAACTATAAAGTGACAATAACTGGTAGTTTTTATTGTTTCTAGGATGTTGATGACAAGGATGGTGATTTTTAAGCGAGTCACCATACCAGGCCCTAAGCTAAGATCATTGGACGCAATGGTGAGTAAGACAGTTCTGACGGCTCAGAACCTCATATTCTATGTTTCTATTGCATCAAGTTTTCCATAATTTTGAAAAATACTATGATGTAAACCGACTAAGACTGAATTGTCTTCATCTGGTCTGAAGATTTTACTCTCTCTTTATATCAGATGGAGCAGAATAACATCCTTTGCCTTGAAATCAATACTTAGATAAGTAAGCTTGGAGTACATCCAAAAAGAAGTATTATCCTTCATTCAGTTATCAAGTATATCATATGTTCAATACTCTGTTTAAAAGCCAGTGATCATAAATAAACTTTTTTGTTTTTAAAGAACACACCTCTTCATTTTTTTTTTTTTTTTTTGCGGTACGTGGGCCTCTCACTGTTGTGGCCTCTCCCGCTGCAGAGCACAGGCTCTGGACATGCAGGCTCAGCGGCCACGGCTCACGGGCCTAGCCGCTCCGCGGCATGTGGGATCTTCCCGGACCGGGGCACGAACCCATGTGCCCTGCATCGGCAGGTGTACTCTCAACCACTGTGCCATTAGGGAAGCCCCACACCTCTTCATTTTTTCTTGAGGTACAAACATTCAGTTTGGATGATGAGAATGAGCTAGCTCTACCATTTACTCCAATGAATTCTAATGGAGGAAGAGGCTAAATAGGATGTAGACTCTTTTGGTCTATTAATACTCAATTTATCAAAATTACAGCCTGGTATTTCTGGAGCAGCACTGCACCAACAAGGCCAGATGTGATAACTGTTGAAGATGAAGATGGAAAATATGGACAATTCAATATGTATATACAGTCTACTCTGCTGTCTTCCGATGGTCTCTAAAATTCTGTACTGGGTCAGAGCTGGGAGTGATACTATGGTGCTGGACCACCTTTGCTCCACTGCTCCTCGAATTCTGCTTTGCTATTTTGAAGGGAGAATAGGTTCAGATAGTCTGCAAGCTGGTGGGGGCCATTCCCTTGGCAGCTTACGGGGCTAACCAGTACTTATATATTTTGGTCTTGGGCCTCTCAAAGTTCACCACAGACACAAGTACCCTCACAGTGCCAAGCCCATTTACAGTGTGAAATAAAATTTATATTTTATGGTGACAAGAAAATTATAAATATAAAATTTCTTCTCTGCCCTTTGGCCTCCCTTCACCCTCCACTGTGCATCCTGTATCTGTATTATGAATTGACCAAACCTCCCCCATGGTCACGAATACCTGCTCAACCAAAGAGAGAAACATTCTTCTAGCACCAACAAGACAACTCCTTAAAAGATAACATTCCTTCTTGATCTTATAAAGGGCCACATGACCCACCAAGATGCCACTTAGATCTGGGTTATGTAAACTGTCAATACATCATTTGATGTTCAGCCCTCCGTCTCAAAAAACTTATGTAACTGTGCCTTGATTTCTAACTGCCAGAATAGTTAGTTCTCAGAACTTTCTGAGATGCTCTTCCCAGGTTACAATCCTCAATTTTGGCTTGAATGAAATTTTCCAGTTCTTTCTTAGATCAACTGATTAACTTTTTGTCCACAACCGTCACCTCACATCAGTATTCGCCCCTCTGTGCGATGGGCTTTCCTGGTAACTTTAACGCATGTGGGGTGACCACAACACCAAGATTTCTGAGGAAGTGGCCAGCAACTATTTCAGGGTTTAGCGCCCATTTTTTTTTTTTTTTTTTTTTTTTTTTTTGCGCTACGAGGGCCTGTCACTGCCGTGGCCTCTCCCGTCGCGGAGCACAGGCTCTGGACGCGCAGGCTCAGCGGCCATGGCTCACGGGCCCAGCCGCTCCGCAGCATGCGGGATCCTCCCGGAACGGGGCACGAACCCGCGTCCCCTGCATCAGCAGGCGGACTCCCAACCACTGCACCACCAGGGAAGCTCTAGCTCCCATTTTGACACTGTTCTTCATTCCCTCGTCCAGGAGACAGCGTCTCAGAAATCTCACTGTCGCCTCACTTGCCTTGGTCTGGATCTTCTCTACTCTTCCTTCTTGTCTCAGCAAGTTCTCCTCTTGAAACGGCTTCTCGTTTTCAGGAGATGCATATACAGCCAGTCCTTGAGGAAGTAGTCAATTACCGCCCACAGATTCTTTTCACTGAGACCAGGTCACTGCCGGACTCCAAGTTCCTCCAATGGCTGCGTGAGGATGAGCTGCAAGTTATCTCTGGGCTGGTGTTTCGTGTCCTCTACCAGCTTGTGGACGTGGTGTTGCCGGTGCAGGCGCGGGCTTCCGGCCCATTTGAGCTAGCAGCGCTTTCCACCAGAGCAACCCGATGACCGAGCTCCGATTGTGAGAGAGGCTGAGGTCAAGCTCCAAGCCGGGTACGCCCCTTTCAAGTTGCGCCTGCAGGCTCTCGGGACTTCCGCAGCAGCTTCTGAGCACCCGCCCGCAGCAGAGCTCCGCCCCCCAGGCCGCGCATGCGCAGCCACCATGTTGTTCTACAGGGGAAGCGATACCGCACAGAGGAGTTTGATACAGTCCCTGAACTGCAACTGAGGCAGAAGGGCGTCAGAATCTTCAGCTAGGAAGGTAAGGGTGAGGTCCCCATCCCCAGATTAAAGTAAATTGCAATATATCATAAGGAGAAATTGTGAAAGATAGGCAGAGGTAATCTAAAATTCCTAGGAATTTACTTGCCGTTTAACTTTGCTCAGAAGTGTTTCATCTATAGTTGCCTTTTTTTTTTAACATCTTTATTGGAGTATAATTGCTTTACAATGGTGTGTTAGTTTCTGCTTTATAACAAAGTAAATCATCTATACATATACATATATCCCCATATGTCCTCCCTCTTGCATCTCTCTCCCACCCCTCTAGGTGGTCACAAAGCACTGAGCTTATCTCCCTGTGCTATGTGGCTGCTTCCCACTAGCTATCCGTTTTACATTTGGTAGTGTATGTACGTCCATGTCACTCTCTCACTTCGTCCCAGCTTATCCTTCCCCCTCCCCGTGTCCTCAAGTCCGTTCTCTAGGTCTGCATCTTTATTCCTGCCCTGCCCCTAGGTTCTTCATATAATTGCTTAGTTTATACCCGTTGACTGAAAAAAAAAAAAAAGCACAGCCTAAAAGTTGACAGTTGTGTTTTAGTCGACAGACATTCTTAGGACTTCAAGCCTTGGAGACAGTATCTTAACTCTGAGAGACTGCTACAAACAGGAAAGGAGGAGGCCAGGATATAGAGGAGTATTTGCAACAGAATCAGGTAGTCAGAACATTAAAAGATTACTATTAATAAAAGAAAACCAGATACCTCAAGTTAAGGAAGTTAGCACTTTTCTAGGTATGGGAAGATGCAAGAGTCTGGGCTCACTGAAATCATTCTTTTGATGTGCACCTCAGCTCTCTGGGGCCAGTATCCTGTGTTTTCTCATCCTGAGTTTCCTCAGGCTGCACCACCAGGGGTGACTGTAGTCTGATGACTGCTAGACGGTGGGCATTCCTTGTTTCCTTCCTGAGTTCCCTCAGGGCTCACTATCAGGGCATCTGCAATGTGATGGCTGATGGCTCTGACATCCTTTGTTTCCTGATATGACAGGCAGTAATTTAGTTCTCATACCTCATACATATTTGAGGAATTCTCAATAACTGTGATACTCACTAACATTTGTTGAACACTGATTATCTCCCAATCACTGTATTAAACAATTTCCATTATATTTCATTCTTACAACACATACTATTGGTCAAATTACCATTACAAAGAAAAAATTTCCCTCCAGCTATGTTAAGCAGAAAGGAATTTATTACAGATTATTAAATCTCTCACACAATCCTGGACAGGGTTAAGAAAAGAGATCTCGGAACCCTTTTCAAAGCTATGCGGCAGGACCAACTTTCTGAGGGAACTATTGTCTTGTCTATGTTCAGTAGGTGTATCAACCGTAGTCAGGAAACGGCCATGATGAGGAAGCCACTGTTACTTTGGATAGGAAAAACTTTAGTAAGCAAAAACCTCTCTAAACTATTGACTTCTGTATCAACAAGCAAACACATCTTTTTGTGTTTACAAGATACCTAGCATAAGGTTAGTTAGCATAAGGCCACTAAAGAAGAACCTCTCCTCTGTATAGAGAGGGATAGTGTGCTTATTACCTATTATTTCCTAAAAGCTGGGAATATATGTTTCTTGAGCATATTCTCTGGTTTGAGTTTTGCTGTGAGCTCCATAGTAGACAAACCATCCTTTGAGTTTGAAATCAAGTCTAAAATGGGGCAAAATATGAGTAGCATAATGAAGTTTATTATTAAATTATATAGGTAACAAATGCTGACCTCATTTTCCCATCAAAGCAAGTTAAGCATCAGTGGTAATTGATCTACATACTTAAAATCTAAAAGAAACCTCTAATAATGATAAATTTGTTGATTCCTTTAATAGTTAACTGTGGTTGTTCAGAGACTTTTTTTTTTTTTGAGAATGTAGTTCTCTTTCATGTGTTTGTGTTACAAATAATTTAAACCATCAACATTATTTCACTCATACACATGAAACAGTACAACTTGATATCTTTTATTATTTACTATAAAAATATCTTGGGGCATCTAATGAGTTGTAGTCCAAATTATGTGTTCAACAAGAGAGCCTGCTAAAAGTCTTATGCAAATCTGCTCCTCATATTATATTTGTCATTTCATATTCACCAAATTTCTTTAAGTTTTCAGATATTGTATCAGACCACACATCCTTGGCAAACAACATGATGGGATATATATTACAAGACCACCTTAAGTGACATCACTTCTAATATGTACAAGGATTTGAAAGAGAAACAGAGCTGCCACATTGATTAATAACTTGATGTATTTTCAAATTAATATTCTTTATTTAGTGGACATTGTTAGAAATTTACTAAAGATTTTTAGGTGGGGAAACAGAGCAGAATGTTTAATATTACATAGTGTGACTGATTTCTTTTGAAAACCTCCACTAAATACATCTCTTATATAAATCTCTCTACTCTGCCTTCCAGCCTGTGTGTCTCTGTTCACTCCTTTCCTTCAAAGCTCAGTGTTTTCTGTGTAAGTATCCCTTTCCTAGATCTTTACAATGAGGGTGCAGATTTAATTTGTGATCTTCTGTGTTCTATTGTAATTAACTCTCTGTAGTAGGTTTCAGTATGGCAGGGGTCTTCTTTTATAGCAACATTATTTTGTTTGTTAAAATTGTAAGAAAGTTCCAAGGATTTAAGATTGGTACTTTAAAATAATGAGTTTTATAATACACAGCTTTAAAAATCTATCCATTTATGTTGCATAAGGAAAAACTGAAACAAGTAGAGTCAACTTGATACACTCCTGCCTCACATCACACACAAAAGTCAATTGTAGATTGCATAATTTAGAAGAAAATATTATGCAGTATCTTTGTGACTTTGGAGTAGATAGGATTTCTTAGACATAGCTAATGATAAGTGAAAATAATAATTTGTGCTGCATTAAAAATAATAACTTCTGGGCTTCCCTGGTGGCGCAGTGGTTGAGAGTCCACCTGCCGATGCAGGGGACGCGGTTTCGTGCCCCAGTCCGGGAAGATCCCACATGCTGCGGAGCGGCTGGAGCCTGTGCTCTGCAACGGGAGAGGCCACAACAGTGAGAGGCCCACGTACCGCAAAAAAATAAAATAAAAATAATAACTTCTGCCTTCACAAGACACTAAGCATAGGGTGAAAAAGCAACCTACAGAAGGAAGATGATTTCACAGTGCATGGATCCAAATAAAGGATTTTTATCCAAAATAAATAAAGAACTCTTACAAACTAATAGTAAAAAGACATAAATCCACTGGAAATATGGGCAAAAAGTTTCAGCAGACACTTAATAGAAGAAGAAATCCAAATAACCAATCAGTAAACATATGAAAAAGTGCCAAGTACATTGGTCATCAATTTATAGAGTAACGAAAGAGGCCAAGTAATATATTGTGTTAGAGTTCAGGTTCATGGTTATCTTTTGTTCTGTAATACCTGAAAGGGGACCAGGAGGGATTCTGGAGTGCTAGGGTAATTCCATTTCTTGATCTGGGTGCTGGTTATTCAGGTGTGCTTTATTTGTCAGCAACTCTATGATTATGACAGGTGCAATTTTCTATATGCAGTTTAAATTATAGCCAAAAGTTAAAGAAACTGGAAAGAACACAATTATTCAATAGATACACACAATAAGAAGGTTCTTCTCAGAATGTTGGAGAATTTTGTTGTGGAGATGAACTGCATCTGATGCCCAAATAGGTAGTAGTCAAGAGAAGTCAGAAATGCCCATGACAGAGTCAAATCATTTGTGCACAAAAGAGCATAGAATATGGAGGTACAAAAACAGCTGTTACCATGTTACTCTAAATTAGAAATACACCTCATTAAATAGAGGGATGTTTTCTCTCATATTAAAAGAATGATGCATGCCACTGCTCCCAGCTCAGTAACATTCACCATTAGTTGTCATTTTTGATTTTTGAAATGACTGAAAATGTAAAGAATAGGGGGATTGTTCCTGATGGAGCTATATGACTGACAAGTTGTATTCTATTTATTTTGCACTAGGTAGTCATATCCAGTTCTGCTGTTGATTTAAGTTTGTGTTGTAGGCATTGATATAATATACTCCGGAAGCTGTGTGTGCCAGAGACAGTACATTTTCTGATCTCCTAAATTAAATTGCATTTGGCTCTACTCTCACATTTACCAGAGTGGATAGATGTCCAACTAATGTGGACCCTTCCTCTTTTCCTGCTGCTCTTCTAAAAAGCAGTAAATTGTTTATGGGTACTCAGATCAGTAGAAAAACATTTATACTTAACAGAAATTTTTCTGTTGCTCTAAGAATACATACATCTTAATTACTAAATCCCAGCATGCACTTTGATTTTGTTTTCTAACTTGATATTTTGGTGGCATTTAAAATATTTTCTCACCAGATGCTTACACGTTCTTTTAGTTGTATTCTGAAGAATTTTTCTTTTCTGATTTTCTTAGGTCTTTATAACTTCTACATCTCATGTTTTTTTAATCCTGTTTTATTCAGTATTGGGTTTTCCCTAAGTTCCCTCCTAGATCTTCTTTTTATCTTCCTCTACATTCTCTGTCTGAAAGGTATCTATCCACCTTCATATAACTATGAAGTTATATGAAGGTGGATAGATTTTTAACTAATAACTAATAAATTTTTAACTAATAACTATATTTTTGTATCTTCAATTTTTGTATCTTCTTCTGACACTTTATCTTAGTTCCTAATCCAGGATTAACTATTGCCTGGTAATCATTATTACCTGTGGTACCTTACTCTTCTGTAGGCCCTTTAATCAAGATGAATAAAATCAATTTTACTGTTATACCAAAAGTTTTCCTTGTTCTGAAATACCTATATAAAATTAACTTTTTCTTATAATTTAAGACTAAAACAGATTCTAGACCCAAATCTCTTTAATATGTCTATCCTCTTCCATCCCAATCAATTTAACCTGATTGAAGTTTCCTTCACTTTTTTGCATAACTCACTGCAATAATTTTTTTTAACTGGTTACCAGACTCATCTCTTTGCCTTCTAATATACCAGGCCTGAAACTTATCTTTCAAAAGTACATAACCATCACATTATTTGCTTTATTAATTTAATCAGAGGTTCCGCATGGTATAGCAGGTGAAGTATAAACTCCCATGTGAAAACACTCCTTTCAGCCTCATCTTATACTACTTCCCACTGGATGCTGTGCTTTACTCAGGGAGGATTGTTTGCCATCACTTCATGTCTCCTTGTCTTATCCCATATTCATTTTTCTTGCCTGGAATCTTTTCCTCCATACACACTGAAAATTTCTCCTCTATCTCCTGTATTCAGGCAGTTATCACTTGCTCTGTGTTCTCCCTGATAGGTTTAAGTGTACAAAAGGTGCAAGGTATGCAAAAGGACAAACTCTCTGTCCTCGTGGAGATGGCATTCCACCCAGAATTGGAGCCAGACAATAAACAAGTGAACGAATAAATAAATAAGAAAATCACATATTAATATACATGCTTGGAAATAAACAAAAAAGGTTTAGGCACCCTAACATAACTAGTTGCAGAAGGAATTTTAAAGAATAAGTCTTATGTTTGAGCATAGAACTTTAGCTGGGGCTTTGTACCAGTCAGTAATGGCGTTTAAATATAGTTTTTTTTCTTATTCAAGAATTCTAGAAGTAGGCTGTTGCTACCATGACTTAGTTATCCTTAGCTTCTTAGCTTTCTCCTTTAAGCTTGTTGCCTCATGGTCACCCGATGCCTCTCCATTCATCCTACCTCTGTACAAAGCAGAAAGAGGTAAGGAGTAGTTACATCTGTTGTTTATTTTGGGGGAAGCAATGTGTTTCCCAGAAAAGTGTACAACAAATTTTTGCTTACATTTTATTGCCAACAACTGGGAAATATGTATGCACTAATAGTAAAGGAGTTTAAGAAACTGTAGACTGTTGCTGTTATACTTAGCTTGAAATAAACATGATCTCTTCCTCTATACAAAATATTAAGCAAAAAGATAGGAAACGGGCATGCTGAGTAGGCAACTATTAGTGAATGCCGCAGACCTTAAGGTTGAGAAATAGTTGGTCATGTCAGGCATCCCAGGCACAGGGAAACTCCAGTGGGAAAGCCTTTTGTGTATTTGTATCTGAGGAATAAAAGTAGGTTACTGAAGCCTGATAGGGGTGAGAAAGATGGGGTATGGTAGATGATGGATTCAGACATACAAAGTCTAAGATTATAACATCTATCTCCTGCATGGGATCCTCAATTACCCAAGTTGAGGACCTACTTTTTATGCATTTCTTTATTCTAAGCACCTTGCAGAGTTCTAGACTAATAGTAAGTTTTTTTTTTTTCATGAGTGAATTTAAGGTAAAGCTCTATATAAATATACTGAAGAGCTCAGTGATTTCCTTTTTTATAAACAGCATAAACTGTATTCACAGGAACATATGGTAATAGGTCAAAATCTTATGACTGGTAGTCTTCATTTCTAATGTAGATTTCTCTAAGGTTAATCATATTATTTGAAAACACAAAGGCCTCTTTTAATTGTCAACTGCCTCAATTTCGTAATTCCTTCTTACATATGTTGTTTTGTTTTTGCAAAAGAAGTCATAAGAAAAATATATTGGTATGTTGGTCTCAATTATCAAAATAATTTCATAAATTCTGTTTATTTTTAACTGTGGAGCTGTGATCATATTTGATATTTCACAGCTGTGAAAAATTCACAAATAACTTTGTTTAGTAGTATTTGATTAAGAAATTATAGATTCTGATTTTTTAAATTGGGTGCTGAGATTTGAGTAAATGGTCTATTTAACCAAATGTTACATTGAGTATATAATATATTAGCCCTATTTTAGGTGGTGTGCAGTTTTTATCATATGACCCGAAAAGAAATGATTGACTCTATTATTTTCTAAAGCGATATGCTAAATTGCAACTAGTGTTACACTTCACATCAAGTAAGGCAAAGTTTTTCTTTGTAACTGTTCTTTTGAATTCTTTTTAAATACAAAGCACAAGGCCCAGTGAGGAAAATACTAGGAGTAATTTTTCTTATAGTCATAATAGAAAGCTATTTGTGGAAAAGTTGATAATATGCTACAGTTGATTTATATTCAGTTACATACTATGTGTTATAACATTCAGAAAGTTTTTTGTGATTTATTTATCTTTACAAGATCTACAAAACCACTCAATGGTTTCTATTTTCTGTTTCACTTCTTTAAGACCAAAATATTTTTTTAAAAAAGTATATATATATGGTTTTAGGTTTAATTTTTTTCCATCTAACACTAATGAAAAGTGGTAAGTTTTTGTGTAATTAATAAATGTTTATAAAGCACAGTTATTTCCAAGGTTCCCATGTACCTTATACTGAATTATTTTGAAAGTTTAATTTTTGCTTGTTGTGTTTCCCATCTGGTCTTACATTATCATTCTATGATCTATTTCCAAAATAATGCCGGGAAATGGAGTGTTGATTTCTTCTTTACTAAAATATATTTTCATTATTTTTGAAGTAATGAAAACATTTCTATTTTTGTTTCATTAGCTGGCAACACCTTTTTCCATTATTTTATTTTAGCTGGCTAAGTTTAAATTTGACTCTGTGCCTTTTAAAATTCAAAGTGAAATAATCAGAACATTTGACTTCCATTTGCCATCAGCTGAAAGATTAGTTACTTCGACTAGAGGACAATATAATCAATAATGGCTAAATTTATGCCTAAGATGACCATCCTTGAAGATATCCTTTTCCTCCTTGGAAGTATAGTAAAGTCCATCATAAATCTGGCCAGGAAAAAGACCCTCAATTCCTTTTAACTATCTGTCACTCTCCTAAATTCCATTTTTATGGAAGGGAGGTAAAATAATAAATCACAAACCATTAGTCATGAAAGGTCAATCATATTCCTAAAATATTCTATTCTACCACTTAAGGTCTAGATAGTTTTTATACACAGCCAAGCAGACTGTTTTTTTGCCATTTTCATACTAATGGGATCCCCCCAAAAATTGCATAATAAAGCTTGGAATTATGAGGATAATTTATATTTATGTTATTTTCCTGGATTAAAAAAGTAATTCAGCAGGCTTATACTTCCTTTTGTTACTCAGCTATAGTTTCAATCTTCATATGTTCCCAGAGTATATAAGTCAAAGTACCTAATAAATATTAAATAATTATTCTAATGCTTAGTTCCAGGTTCAGAAGCAATGGAAGATGAAAAGCAAGGTTTTACTGTGCTTACCATCTCATTCTAGAAGCACAAAACTGCATCAACAATTGAAATTTAGAGGAAATATAATAGTAACATAGTAGTACTCTCTTTTAACTAGAAGCAAGACCTGTTTAGTCTCCATAAAAAGATATAGTCAGGTAGTCTGCAAACAAAATCATGCATATTTATTTTTCTGACTATGAAACCTCCAGAATACTTCAGTAAGGCATTATTTTCCTCAATTAGACATTGCCATTCCCTTCAGTACCATAATGTGTATCTTTATAACTTCTCCCTACCCCTTCCCATTTCAAATAAATTCAAATATGTGTTTCTGTTCATTAGTCACAGACTTGTTCTATTCTTCCAAATTAGAATACAGCATTTCCCAGTGAAATATTATTCTGGTCTTACCTCCCAGTGGTGTGTTCCAGAGGAGACATGTAAGTGTCCTTCATATAAGTAAGGATGGCTTGGAGAACTATATTAAATCATCTTTTCTATAGACTGAAGATCTCTAATTTATCTAGTCTTCTGTTGCTGTGTCAAATTTTCAATTATTTTGACTATCGTTAAAACCTTCCCCAAAGAGCTTTCTCTTGAGTTACATTGTTCAAAAATCTGCACACTCTCCTGGCAAAATCCTGACCATTGTTCATGATGGCAGAAGAATTGCTGGATTCTTTTCCTTCATCTTGCATCACTATATCAAAATGTATTTAAATGTTATGCTTTTTAACTTACAGTTGTGTCATCTGGCATTATTGATCTGCGTCTCCTCAAAATACTCTCCTCTCTTGGCTTTCATGACACTGCATCCCGTTACTTCCATATGTGTATCCCTGTCTATGACCACTCAGTTTCTTATATATACTCTTCCTCTTCTATCTGTATACTTTCTTTTCTTGGGTTCTGCCTCTGCTGTTAGTCTCTCTTTACTCTTGCTGGCTTTTCATAGCTACATTCATATCTTAAACTATCATTGATATAGCTATGCTCTATGGGTTAAATTTCAACCTTTCTCCAGATCTGCCCATCCTACTAGACATCCCGTGTGGATGTCCCAATCTCTCTTCCATTTTTCCCTCAGCGCATCCAGGTGAATGGTGTTATCTGTCCCCAGATGTCAAAGTCTGAAATTTGGAAGCCCCTCTTTATTCAAAGTGTCACTGCCTTAGATCAGGGAGTTCACTTAGATTATTCAAATGGCTTCTTTATCCTTTTCTCTGCCTTTAATTTCTTACCCTCTTCTCTTATCCTTGCTGCTGACCTTTTCAGTATATCTTTAAGTATTGCCACAGTTTTTTCTATAATATGCCAATTAGATAGTACACTGTTTCTTTTGCCTGGACTATCCTTTTTCAGTCTCTGTTACTACTTTCATGTAAAATATAACAAACCAGGAAGGCTCTAGAACATCCTACCTCATGTTTCCATTAAACTTTGTATGATTGCGACTTCATTGAATGTGAAGCGCTGGTTGTGATTTCTGTAGTATGGCTAGACCCCAGCACAGGCAGAGGCATTATCCTCCCATGGAATCCCTTGAATGCCTAGTAAAGTGCATGCAGCAGGGTAAAGATGCAATAAGTATTTTTCAAAAATCAATGAATAAATGAATGAACACAAAAAGAATACATATGTTCTTCATAGGCAGAGCCTATCATGATAAATAGCTATCAAAGACGTATCAGGTGTAGTATTAGGAACTTAAATTTTCTTAGTCATTCCAGAGATTTTCATATTGTAGGTAAGAATTAGTGCTATTTCAAATTATATGAAATATTTCAATTTAAGAATCTATTTAAGGAGTTTTCTTTTCAGTATGCGAAATGTTCAGATTTCCTATTTATGTCATCATTCCTCCTCATGTGGAATAAGCTTGGGAGATACTGAAAAAATGACGAACTAATTAGAAGACTACATGAAGAGTAAAAAGTAAGAGTAAGGGCAGTAGATTCTTCATTCATTTATTTACTCAGCAAATATTCATTGAGTATATACAACAGGTCGGGCACTGTTAGGTTGTAGATGCACAGCAGAGATAATACACCCCTCCAAGTTTCCCTACAGATTTGTCTATCAAGCTTCCTACTCAGAATTTTCACTCAGTTGTTTAATATGCAGGTCAAATTTATATGTCCAAAACCAAGGTCTTGAAAATTTTTCCCAACCCCTATTGCTATCTTAGTCTTTCTCATCTCAGTTAATGAAACGATTGTCCACACAGTTTCCCAGGTTAAATACCTGTAAGTCATTCCTTATTAATTTTTCTTCATATCTCAAATCCAATACAACAGTCAATCTATCAGCTCTGTATTCAAAGTATATTCTTTTGGTTCGCTTCTTTGCCACCCTAACTCACTCCTAGACTTCTACAGTAGTCTACTAACTTTTCTCCTACTTCCATTGTTGTTCACTAAATATAACCCTCATACAGCCACTAGACTAGCCTTCTAGAAATTTAATTAGAACCATATCACTACCTTCCAAACCTCCTTTTTTCTAGCCCCACTTAAAACTTCCATTGGTTTCTCCTTGCATCCAAATTAAAATCAGTTTGTTAAATAGTATAAAGTGTCTATATAATATAGCCTTTGTTTACCTCCTATCTGACTGCATTTTCTAACACTCTCCTCTCATTCACAGAGTACCAACTACAGTGGCTTTTAAAACCTCAAGGTTTCCCTTGCTGCCCCCTCTGCTCTTTCCACGAGTCCTTCCATGACTGACTTCTTTTTCTCAATCAAGTCTTAGTTAAAAATTCACCTCTGGGAGGCCTGTCTTTACTTCACTAAAATTCTAACATACTATTCACAAGTTCCTTTCTAGATCATTTCTTTAAAAATTTTTGTTCATAATACATCACAGCCAAAACCCATCTTATTTATTTTGTTTACCTGCTTGGTCTCTGTATCCAACCAACAGTATAGATAAGCACTATGTGAGCAGAAATTCTCAGTCTTATTCATGCTGTTTTTAGTGTGCAGAACACTCTTGTGAAATTTAAATTTTGGAAAAGGTTTCCATAAATCCTAGAGAAGACACTTTGATGTTCATACTCTAAAATATATGGTATCCTTTTGATATTCTTGATTTCCGGATCTGGAGTGCCTCTCCTATTGAAAGTGCTCGGCTCATGCTGACAACAATTTTGCTTGAAAACCTCTGCTATATGCAAACAAATACACAAATATAAATGATGTATCTAACCAAATGCAACTCTACATAGACAACCGAACTAATTTTACGGAGTGGCAAAATTGTTGTTTCTTTTGAAGAGTGAATATAAATTCTGTCATTTGATTCAATATTTGATTTATAGCACTCTTCAAATGTGTTTTATGTAAATTTTAAAAATTTTAGAATAATTAATGGCAGTAGTGAGGAACGAATTTCTGTTTGAGCGTTTATAAAAGGTCACTTCCGAGTACATAAAAGTATTTAATAGTTTGTCTCTGTTAAGATTTGGTCCCAAGGCTGACAATTAGTTCATTTCTTTTAAAAGAATTGATTGTGCTGATAATGAGCAGTTAACTTTGTTATTTATTTGTTTGTTTGTTTTTTCTGCTTAGCATGTTTTCCCATACCTTTTCTTCTAAAAAACACTACCGCATCTCCTTTAGAGAACTTCTCTCCCACTACCTGTGGTTCTGGTCAGATTATCATTCATTGAACCTAAACCTGGGATACAGGCTTTTGGTCCAAAAGTAGGAAAAGTGTCCCATTGCTCAGAATTTTCTGAACTGTTAGTAGGTAATATTTTTCTCTTCTTTTTGGATTTCATATCATAAGGGTGTTAAGACTGGAGCTGCTGAAAGTCTTCCAGAAAATCGAAGCAGCCTATTTGCAGAAGAAAAAAATTAAACCAAGAGTTGAAGAAAACCAAAGACAAGCAAAGGTAAACAAATGAGAGAGAAAGAAATTTGATTTCATTTATTTGAATTTTAAAGTCCAGGTGAGGTAAATAATCTTTTCATAATGATTAATTTGTGATGATGTTCTATTATTTTCAACCAAATGAATCCTGATTAATACAGAGATACTTAATAACTTTCCTTCAAATGAATATTGAATATACTAAATAAATCCATTTTTTAAATTACCTCTGGGAAATTGTTACTTCTTCTACTGTATTGAAGTTGAGTATTCAAGAAATATTATATGATGGAGATAATGGAAGATGATTCCATGTTCCAATTCAATCCTTGACTTGGAAAAAAAAAAAGACTATCTAATGTCCTTCATAATAGGTCATTACCTGTGCCTTTTCATAATAGGTCATTACCTGTGCCTTTTCTTTTGAAAAGTGAATATAAATGCTGTCATTTAATTCAATATTTGATTTATAGCACTCTTCAAATGTATTTTATGTAAATTTTTAAAATTTTGGAGTAATTAATGGCAGTAGTGAGGAATGAATTCTATTTGAGGGTCTATAGGTTACTGCTGAGTATGTAAAAATATTTAATAGTTTGTTAAATTTGGTCCCAAAGCTGACAATTAGTTCATTTCTTTTAAAAAATTGATTGTGCTGATAATGAGGACTTATCTTAAGTTGGGCAACTTTAGGTCAGTACTGAAAATGAAATTTTCTGTGTCCTATTCCTGAGTGCTAAAAGAGATTAGAAGCTCTTCTAAAATAAGCTTCTACATAATGAGACATTAATGGGTGCCATTTAGCATATTACTGTTAAAGTGAGCTTCATTACATGTGGTAGTAACTTGCATAAGTAAATGTGCCTTCTGAAGTAACTATTTTTACTAGGCAGTGATCTAAGTTTCCGAATGAACAGACTACTTTATGAAACTAATTTACTAGCATATCTTAGGTTTTCTAATATAACATGGTGTTAAGATAATTTCATTTTGATAATCTTCTATTTACTTAGAAAGTACTTTAGTGGGAAAATAAATTTTCAGATACTGCTTCACTAATACTGCAGGAAAAATGTGCTTCCTTTATTGTATAACATTTTATGTAATCAACATTTTTATGTATTATACAACAGGGGGAAAATCTTATCTCTTAATATTAATACTTTGATTATTATTACTATCAATCCAAATTATACTGATTGACACAAATTGTTCATAATTGCTGTATACCAACAAAATGCTTTATGCTTTGTTTTACCTAACACGAAGTTAGAGATTTTTAAAGATCTTTCGTTTGCAAACTGTCTGATTTTAATTTTCTTCAAGTCTGTACCTCCTTTTTGGATGTGACTGATATTTTCTTACTTATTTATAGGAAATGTTCTCCATTTCTATAGTTTTGTCATTTCAAGAGTGTTATACAAACAGATTCATATAGTATGTAGCCTTTGGGGCCTGGCTTTTTTTCACCCAGAATCATTCTCTGGAGATGTATCAATAGTTCCTTTTTTGATTATTTCTGAGTGCTGTTCTATGGTATGGAAGTACCACAGTTTGTTTAGCTATTCACCCATTGGAGAGCATCTGGGTTGTCTGTTTTCTGACAATGTGAATACAGTTGCTATAAACATTCATATACAGGTTTTTATGTGAGCACAAATTTTTATTTTTTTCTAGGCTAAAATTCCCAAGAGTATAATTTCTGGGCTGTATGGTAGTTGTATTTTAAGTTTTTTTAAGAAACTGGCAAACTCTTTTTCAGAATGTCTATGTCATTTTATATTCCAAGCAGCAAAGTATGATTGACACAGTTTCATTGTATCCATGCTGGCAGTCGTTATTATCATATATTAAAAATTTTAGCCATTCTAATAGATGTGTAGTGATACATCCTTGTGGTTGTAATTTCCATTTTCTTAACACCTAATGAAAGCGAATATTTTTTTCATGCACTTTTTGGCATCCGTATATCCTCTTCAGTGAAATTTCTCCTCATGTCTTCTGCCCATTTTCTAATTGACTTTTTTTTGTTTGCTTTTACTGTTGAGTTTTGAGAGTCCTTTCTGCGGTCTAGATACAAGTCTTTTGTCAAATATGTGGTTTGCAAATATTTTCTCCCAATCTTTAACTCACTTTTTCTCCTAGTTTTCTTGAGGTCAAATTTTGCAATTTTTGCTGTTATGGCTAGTGCTTTTTGTGTTAAGTTAAAGAACTCTTTGTTTATAGCCCTAAATCCTGAACATATATATAACATACTATATTAATATATATGTGTATATGTATATATACACATGTATATATGTATATATAAATACTATTTATATATATAGATAGATACACATATATATGTTCTTGGTTATTAGCTAATTCTATTTTTGGCCAAGAGAACCAAAGCATATCTGGATTGCTTTATTTTCACAAGAAATTGCAAATTTCTTACGTGTGTGTATCAGAAGTTGGTGAAACAGGTCTAGCTGAAAGGGTTACCACTGGCACTGAAAGTAGGGGCAGAAGAACAGCACAATAAACAGAGACAAGTTTGTGATTGGCCTTAGGGCCATAATGATGCTGAAGCAGTACAAGTACTATGAGGATGGCTACAATAAACACACACCAACCTGTGTGAGTCAATTGACTGTAGGAAAAAAGAGAGAGATAGATCCTTCAATTCCCAAAGAAATGTGGAATATTTAGATTTGTTTAATTAAATATAATACCTGCCCCTTCCTGAGTGGCACACATAATTTATCCTAGTAGAAGAGATAGGTATACAAAATATAAGTAACATTTTAGAAAGATAAACAATGATAAAACTGGCAAGGTGGTACTGTAAAAATATTGACTCAAAGGTGATGGTGATGTGGATTGCAGGAAAGAACTTCAAGCATGCCTGAAGCTTATTTCTTCTCCTCCAGTTAAATTGCCTTCATTTCCAAGTGAGTGAAAGTAAACACTCATAGAATGTGCTGGAGTTTAAGGGCTTAGGAAGGTTATCTAGATGGAATGTACTGATCTGTTCTTTGCTCTGTCTGAATAGCTTCTTTTGTACAGAAAGTTTTTAAAAAGTCTTTATATTAAGGTAACTTCTTTCATTGTTTTTGTTGGTTTTCTACAATCAAGTGCTGTCATTCCTATGACAAAATTGCTATCATGAAAATAATACAGAATGACATTCTGAATAGTGACTGGATGGCAAAAGGGGATAGTACTTTAGACTGGAGTGTAAAAGAAAAGCTTCTTATAGGGGGTGTCATTGGAGCTAAAACCCAATTTAATTCATTCAGTACACAAAAAATGGAGTGGAAAATTCCAAGGAGATTAAAGCATAAGGAGAAAGTATCTAGAGTGGACAGAGAAGAAAGAAGGTCAGTATGGGTGAAGTGTAATGTAGAAAAGGGGGAAAGTAGGAGAGGAGGGAAGAATGGGACCAGATCATGAAGCAAACTTTAAACCACAATAAGAATTTTGGGTTTTAATTTGCAAGCAATGGTAAGGCTTTGGGTATCATTTGGTGGAATGATATCACTCAGGTGGCTGGGTAGAAAGAGTATTGTAGGGGCATTATAGTAGGAATTAGAAAGGATTCTCCCAAAACTGTGCTATATCTGCTGTCTATGTGCCAGGGTTGGAAAGCTAAGTTTATTTTTTACAGACTCTTTTTTAAGTAAGGTTCTGGATATAAAGAAGGTTCTGTCAATTAAGCACTTTATGTGGAAGGAGGAAGTGTTGTGGACGCCAACTCCTATGGTTACTGGATTTGGTAGATCCAACAAAGTTGTGGGATTTTTGAAAAGAGCTCTAATCCTGAGGTCCTCTGGGTTTAAAGAAAAACAGCAGGAGAGAAAACTTCTTGATCTGACACCAAATCCCTGAATCCAAGCTTCAGTTCCTGTTCCCCAGTTTGCTGGTGTCAGAGATTTCCACAAGGCAGTAATAATTTCAGACCTTGAAAAGCATAGCTACACTCATGACCTCAACGATAGTAGCTCCAGTCACGGGAAGGCTTTGTACCATTTTGTGAGTGTATATGAGAGGCATAACCTGCCCCTTCTGCCTTTCCAATAATAATATGTAACCAAGCCTTTCCAATAATAATATTTAACCAAACAGTTCATCATATTAAATTCTTTCCTCCTTAAAATGATTACAGTAGTTTTGTTTTCTGAACTTACTCTTACCGGATTTGGGGGACAAGAATAGAATCAGTGACACCAGCATTAGGATTCTGTTATAGGAATCTAGGCTTGTGAGCATGGCTGGATCACGATATTATTAGTGGAAATATTGACAGATGATCATATATGGGATGTATTTAGAAGGCAGGGGTTTATCGTTGTGGCCAGGGTGGGAGATGCTCTGTTTATGGACCTCCAATTCATCATTTCCACTACAATAGCTCTTACTCTATAGGTCAAGGAACCAATGAGGATGTTTGGTCAACTGCTAAGTATACACATTCTCATTATATATTAAGGAACTAAAAAATGACCAATGCATGTGTATAATCATCAAGAACTGTGAGGAGTCTGATTTTGCCCTATTTTCAAGCTAAGATGTTAGCCTGCCACAGTTTCAGGGTTGCTGACAGAGTCTTGGGTCAGAGACAGAAGACTGTTGATTACTAACAGCAATAGCTGTTTGTATGAGTTCCTCAGGCCCTAATTCCTACAGGTTAATGGGAAGAGGGCCATCCAAAAACTGAGTTGCATTATAGCAGAAGGAAGCCTGAGCTTAGGTACGTGAATCATTTACAGTAGGCAGTAAGCATGCTTCCCTTTGCTCCAGAGGGATCCAGTTTTTATTATATTGGGCAGCAAACATGCCTGTCATTTGCTCCAGAGGGAGACATCATCTTTATCTTCTAGGGTTTCACTCAAAAACAAAATACGAGCGCTATCTTCCAAAGTTGTTCACTATATAACATCTTTGAAAAGATGATTAAGGACACAGGGCAGACAGTGCCAGCACCTCATTCACAGGAGGGACAGAAATGTGAGAAATCTATGGTCTGATTTATCTTCTACCCAGAGGACTTCTATTAACATTTCTTGAAGAAGTTATGGTGGTCTTTGCCGATCTATTCTTTCAGCCTTTGAATGTTTGATAAATACTTTTTGCCCTTTTGTCTTTTAAACTTACAACTCCCTATCTTCTAGCATGCCTTGTTTCTGACAAAAAATATACTATCATTCTTATAGTTTTCTCTGAGAGAAATGTAGCTTTTTTTCCCTTTGGTTGATTTGAAGATTTGCTCTTTATAACCGTTTTTAAGCAGTTTGATTTTGATGTGCCTTGGTGTAGGTTCCTTTGTGTTTCATTTTGGAGTGTACTGAGTTCCTTGGATCTGTAGCTGTCTAGTTTTAGTCTAATCTGGACAATTTTGGCCATCATTTCTTCAAACATCTTTCTCTCCCACTTCTTTCTCCTCCCCACTGGGGAATGCCATTATATGGATATTAGGTCACTTGAAGATATCCTGACCCTTATTGATTATCTGTTCATTTGTTTCTTTGTTTTTCCTTTGTTTTTCAGTTTTGGTAATTTCTGTTGCCATGTCTTCAAGAGGCTGGTAAGAATAGGAACTATTCTCAGCCCTATGTAATACACAGGTAATGTTTCCATTAATCTTTGACCCCACCTTGGGGATTTTCCTCAAAGGCATGTGCTAAAGAGGACTCATCTGTATACTTAAGAGCTTCTCTCTGCAGATATAAAAGCTCCTCATTCTCTCTTCTCTGATATTCTTTCTTCCTGTGGACTTTAGCCTCCTTGGTCTGTCTGGATTCCCAGCTTCATCTCCTTTTCTCAGGAAGACTACGGGGCTTCACCTGGGTACCTCTCCTACCATGGCCTTCAAAATACAATTGCAAGGACAATTGTAGAGTTCGTCTTGTTTCTCATCTCTCAGGGATTAATGTCATTCATTGCCTAATTTTAATGTCACACTGATGTTTCATATATTTTGTCAAGTTTTTAGCCATTTCAGGTAGGAGAGTAGATCTATTTCTTGTTACTCCATCTTGGCTGGAGGACAAGTCTCCTGGGATCTTTCTGATCCTAACTGCTTTTGGTTAGGTTCCCATGAAGTGGAATGTGAGACACGGATTTGGGTAAAAGTGACTTTTTCATGGACTATGTATCTGGGAAAAAAATCGACTTTAAGGGAATAAATGTAGCAGTGAAATGTTGAACAAAGTTGTAGTCTTAGATGAGGCATAATCTTGGCCTGATCTACAGGGTTAGGGCTCTGGAGCATAAATCACATTGCAGTGTTTCCTCCTATTTACATAAGTGGGCCAGCTTTGTGTCCTTTCTGTCAGTCATAATCTGCGGTCACTGCAAAGGGAGGGGAGCATGTCCTTCCAGTCACTGATTTTGTTATCACGACAAGAAAGATTCTTTAGAGAAGTGGGAAAGGATGGGAGGGGCTGTTGACTGTTAGTAGTCAAAACTAATAGCAACAGAGAAATAAATGTGCCATCAAAGTAGAGTATTTGGGGGCTTCCCTGGTGGCACAGTGGTTAAGAATCCATATGCCAATGCAGGCGACACAGATTCGATCCCTGGTCTGGGAAGATCCCACATGCTGCGGAGCAGCTAAGTCCGTGTGCCACAACTACTGAGCCCATGTGCCACAACTACTGAAGCCTGCATGCGTAGAGCCCATGCTCCACAACAAGAGAAGCCACCGCAATGAGAAGCCCGCGCACGGCAACGAAGAGTAGCCCATGCTCGCCGCAACTAGAGAAAGCCCGTGCGCAGCAACAAAGACCCAATGCAGCCAAAAATAAATAAATAAAATAAATTAATTAATAAAAAACAGAAAAACAGGGCTTCCCTGGTGGCGCAGTGGTTGAGAGCCCGCCTGCCGATGCAGGGGACACGGGTTTGTGCCCCGGTCCGGGAAGATCCCACATGCCGCGGAGCGGCTGGGCCCGTGAGCCATGGCCACTGAGCCTGTGCGTCCGGAGCCTGTGCTCTGCAACGGGAGAGGCCACAACAGTGAGAGGCCCGCGTACCGCAAAACAAAACAGAACAAACAAAAAAAACCCAGAAAAACAAAGTAGATATTTGGACAGGAAATCATATCATCTACTGTATACACAATAGTGTATATATATATATATATATATTGTGATTGACAATACTAGACTTTACGCAGAATGTTTCCATTTATGTAAAGCTAAATATAATCATAATGGAACCTCATCTGGATTGGAGAGCATACATGACTCATTTTTCTGTAAAGGGAGAAGCTAATTAACCCAACATTCACATTAGTTATTACCTCTCGTTTGTTGCTGGTGAGGGAGGGCAATTCTGAAAAAATCTTCACTTTCTTAACCTCTATGGGGGAAACAAAGATATTTATTTTATCACAGTCCTTTAAACTGTCTGAATACTTTATATACATAAGTACATCCTTGCTCTCGGACTGCAATTCAGCATGTGGCAGGTGTTGGGAGAAACGAATGGACTCTGACTTTTCAACAAATGTGCACTAAGGTACGAGTAGAGTAGAACCCGTTTAACTTTCATTAGAGACACAAGGGTACACTCAGCAAGAATGAGGATTCAAATTTAAGGAATTAAGTAAACATCACAGGATTTCATTTAGATAGTTAAAAGGGGATAATAGCAAACACCATCGTCAAAGACTATTGCCTCAATTTCCCGCACTGAATTGGAAGTCCGAGTGCATATAATATTTTAAAAGCATAGATTTGATATGTAAAATTTCATTTAAAACAATCTTGTTAGATAGCTAACATAGCTGTAATTGTAAATGATATTCTGAGTATACTGTTTACTTAAGTTAATCTCATAGTAATGTATCTAAGTTGTGTGTTGGAATGAATGAACTTTTACGTTTTGAATCCCATACAGGTAAGTGACTTTAAATAACTTTCATTTGTCTTTCTCTTATTCCTACAACTTCAGTCACAACTCTGAGTTCTCTTTTCAAATCAACATGAACTTTTATACATCCAATTTAGTGAATGCTAAAGCTTTCAGCTTATTTTCAGGAAAAGTAAGAGACGTGAAATTAAAATACATTTATGAAAATCAGCCATTATTTCTTATTGATACTTTCAGACTGTTTCACATAATGTTCTAATTTAGTGTCTTTCGAAACAAAAACTTTATAAGAAATGAAATTTACATTGCAGCCTAGTGCCTATGACTACATAGAGACACATAAAGAAACATAATCAAAACACAAGTTTCATATAGCACTTCTTGGCTGCACTACATGTGATTTATACATCTGGTATTTATTGATGCATTTTCTGTTTTATAACCTTTTATGCTTAGGAAAAGCTAGGTAATATATGTCAAATCCACAGTTTGAAAAACATGAATTTAATAAATGCCAGAAACCAGAATACTGTTAAGCAAGATGGGTATTAAATTGCTTTTGCACTTTTATTATCAACTACAATTGTTCATCCAAAGGATGGACTAATTGCTGTTTCTTTGGAAGAAAAATCTTTCTTCATAAAGCGTATCATTGCCCTTTTGAGTAGAATGACATTTGGGGCCTTAATTAATGAGTGGGTAATACATATTAGTGGGATTTAGTGAGATTCATTTTTAAACAATAAACAAAGATTCTACAAAAACGATTTCTTTTTCTCTTCAGAATATCAACAACAACAAAATATCTTTTGGATCAATTTGCAGAATATAGAAGGAAATTCTGTGTCATTACTTTGGAATCCTATCCTTGTCTGCAAATAGGAACCCTTTTTATCCATCATAGGTACCTTATACAACCTATTATACTTTTAATGCCTTTTGATCACATTAAAATACCCAATTTTACCTCCAAGGGCAAAATTTTGCATAAATTGATATTTAACATTAAGGATAGACTCCCAAATGAGTTAGAAAAAATAGTTTTGCAAATGTTTACATCAGTTTTATCAGTGTTAAAGTAAGTATATTATCTTTCAAAGGGTTTATGAGCCACCATATTGGCTTAAATACCACATGCTGATATAACCATACTTACTATACATAAACACACATTATAACAAACGCTTCTTTTGATTTATGACTTTTTCTTTCCTTAGCACCTAGATCTCTGCCTGGCATATACTAGGTACTCAATAAATAGTTTTAATTAATTGAACAGCACTGTAATAGTCTTATATAATCATATTTTCATAAATTATGACATACATTAAATGTTTTATTGGCCAAGAGGAAATAGCCTTGCAAGAAAGTAAAAACTTCAAGAAAGAAGCAGTGCTATTTTAATGAGTTATTGATGAATTGCTCCAGGATAGCAGAAAAGCATTTATATACTGTAGCTAGTTTAAAGACAGGTGACCTTTTAAGAGATTAGTTAACCTTTCAGAAATTTTGGAGAGTTACTGTTTTGAAAGATAAAGGTCAGAGTAGAACTCAGAATGCAGTTGTTGTCTCCTGTGTTTGTTGCTATGCCTCTTAATTTCCAATAAATTAATTCAAAATGTAGAGTCTGTTCAGAAGTAGATCTAGTTTTAAGATGAAAGAATGGTATTGGTTCACATATTTTTCAGGTACTAGAAATGAATAATCACAACATGAAAACTCAAAATCCTAACTTATTTATGAATTTCACCTTTAATCTCATTTAGTGCTAAAAAGTTACTAAGACAAAATGTGTTTGATTAAAAAAAAAAAGCACGATGCTTCTGGTTATTGTTTCTCTTTAAGAAAAATTCATTTCATCTTTCATTTCACCCCCAAAATCTTTTTTTTTTCTGGACTTAGTGTTCATAATTCTTTTCCTATAAGCCCCTGCAGTCTTAAACCCAATGTTTACATATTTCCTTAGGTGTGTTAACACCAAAAGGAAAATAGGGCAGAGTGTTTAGAAAAAAGTAGTATAAAATAGCATTTCTGTGCCAAGCTTTCAAATACTTGAAATACTTTAGGAAATAACATAAAAATATTTTAACATTTATAGATTTTGGTCAGGTTGTGATAAGCAAAGGATCATTAACCTGACCTACATGCTCTCTTTCTTCTTTGTAGTTTCCTATATCCATATTTTAAAATGCATACAATTTGCTTCTTGACCTATTCATTTCAAAAGAAACCACCTTCTAGTTTGGAAATGAAGAAAATGTATTTTTCTGCTAGATTTGATGATATGTACAAAGATGTCAAGCCAATTTTATATTTCCTAAACGTATAACTTAGTTTCTGATGTTTTATTCATACTCAACTGTGAAACAAATATAGATCGTACAGTGCCCAGACTTAAGAAAGCATAAAAAAATCAAAGGGTAAACATCATATTGTAACAACAATAGTCCTATTTGAATAAGCTAAAACTATTTTGGAGATGGCAATGAACATACTGACAGAAATTTCACCTATTCAAAAATCCGTCCATATTTTTACAATAAATTGTGCTTTATATGATAATTATTATTCACCAGTTCTCATCATTTCAACATCAGTGTAGCCTTAAAAATGAACAAAACCTTGATTGGTGTTTGAATCGTCTGGATTCATTAAACAAGCACGGGGAGGAAAGGAGAAGAAAATTGAACTTGGGTGAAGGATATTTTTAATAAATAAGAGGGTTTTTTCAGTCTAATTCAGGATTGACTTTATTATTGTGCTATGCGAAAGTCTCTTTGAGTGGTGGGATAGTATTAAAAACACGGGTATAATCCTGTTGGTACACAGTGCTGTGAGAAGGCCATATTGAGGGCAACTGCCAAATACATCTCTCATGTTAAAAAGTCAGGAGGTAGCTCCTGGTTTAGTAACCAGATTCTTTCATCTAACAACTGTGATATTTCTGAGTGTGAGTACTTTGTGCTTCTGGGCCAAGATGACTGCTGTATTGTCTGAAATTACATCACATTCTAGGAAGCTGAACAGAGGGGTGGACGAAGACAAAGTGGCAAGTTGGTCCACCATATGTCTCTAACCCTCAGTATACTATTAATGTGCAATGTACTCAATTTTAGGTTTTGTTTCTATTTTTGAACATGTCTAATTATTTTTCATGTTTAATATGTTATGATTTTCTCAGGAGTCTTCTGAAGACCAGAGAAAAATATCTTAAAATTTTCTTTTCTTTTTAGTATTAAAATAAAATTCATTGTATCTTACAATTACTTGTATGGGTTGATTGGATCCTCTTATAAATCTCAAATACATTATGGGTTCTTAAATTATTTTTTGATGTCTTGAAACCTTTTTCTGTTATCATCTTAGAAATTATTTCATCACTCATCAGTTATTCTAAACCATGCTAAAAAAATACTCATATGAAGAGATGCTAATGTCACCAGGTTATTCAGTTGCTCCAGATATTGCATTATTATTTCAAGACGGTGCAAAGGAAACTAATTGATAGTCTGCTTTTAGCTTTCATTGAGCACAACTGAGAATTCGGAGTTTCTCATTTTCCGCCCATAATGGCAAAGAGAAGAAAACTGGTGAGGTTAGATGTTTTGTAACTATTAGAATATAAATACAAGAAGACATATAAATTGTCTAGAACTACACTGTCCAATATGGTAGCCACTAACAGCCACATGTAGCTAGTGAGCCCCTGAAATGTGCTCAAATTAGAATGTTTATTAAGCATAAACTACACACTATGTTTTGAAAACTTTGTATGAGAAAACAGAAACCAAATATCTCATACTTTATATTTATTTCATGTTGGAATGATAATAATATTTTGGATGTATTAAATAAAATATGTTATTAAAATAGCTTTGGGGGGAGGGATAAATTGGAAGATTGGGATTGACATATACACACTACTATGTATAAAATAGATAACTAATAAGCACAGGGAACTCTACTCAATACTCTGTAATGACCTATATGGGAAAAGAATCTAAAAAGAGTGGATATATATATATGTATAACTGATTCACTTTGCTGTACAGCAGAAACTAACACAACATTGGAAACCAACTATACTCCAATAAAAATTAATTAAAAAATAAGTTTCACCCATTTTTTTTTTACATTTTCAATGTGACTCTAAGAAATTTTAAAATCAGACATTTGGCTCACATGATTTTATTAGACAGCACTGTCCTAGACTCTAACAATGATAGTGAAATTGACCCTATGAATGCAGCCTCAGACTATGAGTTTTCAGACTACAATGTCCTAGTTAAATTTCCTCAAACTCAAGAATCAATTTGTAAAATATATATTTCTTAGTAAATAAAATATATATGATATCCTCATCTAGGTAGTCATTCAGCAGAATGGACTTCATCATACATTTCTAAAAGAATTGCACCATCCTCTTTTGCTGCAAGGAATAATGGCAGTGTCCTTTCAGCTTTTATGACATTTGTGCTCCAAAATATACCTGATACAAAGAGGTTTACTATACTTATTTTTTTTTAAGTTTTAAAAAATTTATTTTATTCAAGTATAGTTGATTTACAGTGTTGTGTATTATACTTATTTTTTAATTAAAATTTCTAATAAAGAATTTTTTTAACATCTTTATTGGGGTATAATTGCTTTAAATGGTGTGTTAGTTTCTGCTTTATAACAAAGTGAATCAGTTATACATATACATATGTTCCCATATCGCTTCCCTCTTATGTCTCCCTCCCTCCCACCCTCCCTATCCCACCCCTCCAGGCGGTCACAAAGCACCTAGCCGATATCCCTGTGCCATGCGGCTGCTTCCCACTAGCTATCTACCTTACGTTTGTTAGTCTGTATATGTCCATGACTCTCTCTCGCCCTGTCACACCTCACCCTTCCCCCTCCCCATATCCTCAAGTCCGTTCTCCAGTAGGTCTGTGTCTTTATTCCTGTCTTACCCCTAGGTTCTTCATAACATTTTTTTTCTTAAATTCCATATATATGTGTTAGCATATGGTATTTGTCTTTTTCTTTCTGACTTATTTCACTCTGTATGACAGACTCTAGGTCTATCCATCTCATTACAAATAGCTCAATTTCATTTCTTTTTATGGCTGAGTAATATTCCATTGTATATATGTGCCACATCTTCTTTATCCATTCATCCGATAATGGGCACTTAGGTTGTTTCCATCTCTGGGCTATTGTAAATAGAGCTGCAATGGACATTTTGGTACATGACTCTTTTTGAATTTTGGTTTGCTCAGGGTATATGCCCAGTAGTGGGATTGCTGGGTCATATGATAGTTCTATTTGTAGTTTTTTAAGGAACCTGCATACTGTTCTCCATAGTGGCTGAACCCATTCACATTCCCACCAGCAGTGCAAGAGGGTTCCCTTTTCTCCACACCCTCTCCAGCATTTATTGTTTCTAGATTTTTTGATGATGGCCATTCTGACTGGTGTGAGATGATATCTTATTGTAGTTTTGATTTGCATTTCTCTAATGATTAATGATGTTGAGCATTCCTTCATGTGTTTGTTGGCAGTCTGTATATCTTCTTTGGAGAAATGTCTATTTAGGTCTTCTGCTCATTTTTGGATTGGGTTGTTTGTTTTTTTTGTTATTGAGCTGCATGAGCTGCTTGTAAATTTTGGAGATTAATCCTTTGTCAGTTGCTTCATTTGCAAATATTTTCTCCCATTGTGAGGGTTGTCTTTTGGTCTTGTTTATGGTTTCCTTTGCTGTGCAAAAGCTTTGAAGTTTCATTAGGTCCCATTTGTTTATTTTTGTTTTTATTTCCATTTCTCTAGGAGGTGGGTCAGAAAGGATCTTGCTGTGATTTATGTCATAGAGTATTCTGCCTATGTTTTCCTCTAAGAGTTTGATAGCTTCTGGCCTTACATTTAGGTCTTTAATCCATTTTGAGCTTATTTTTGTGTATGGTGTTAGGGAGTGATCTAATCTCATACTTTTACATGTATCTGTCCAGTTTTCCCAGCACCACTTATTGAAGAGGCTGTCCTTTCTCCGCTGTACATTCCTGCCACCTTTATCAAAGATAAGGTGTCCATATGTGCGTGGGTTTATCTCTGGGCTTTCTATCCTGTTCCATTGACCTATCTTTCTGTTTTTGTGCCAGTACCATACTGTCTTGATTACTGTAGCTTTGTAGTATAGTCTGAAGTCAGGGAGTCTGATTCCTCCAGCTCCGTTTTTCGTTCTCAAGATTGCTTTGGCTGTTCGGGGTCTTTTGTGTTTCCATACAAATTGTGAAATTTTTTGTTCTAGTTCTGTAAAAAATGCCAGTGGTAGTTTGATAGGGATTGCATTGAATCTATAGATTGCTTTGGGTAGTAGAGTCATTTTCATAATGTTGATTCTTCCAATCCAAGAACATGGTATATCTCTCCATCTATTTGTATCATCTTTAATTTCTTTCATCAGTGTCTTATAATTTTCTGCATACAGGTCTTTTGTCTCCTTAGGTCGGTTTATTCCTAGATATTTTATTCTTTTTGTTGCAATGGTAAATGGGAGTGTTTTCTTGATTTCACTTTCAGATTTTTCATCATTAGTATATAGGAATGCCAGAGATTTCTGTGCATTAATTTTGTATCCTGCTACTTTACCAAATTCATTGATTAGCTCTAGTAGTTTTCTGGTAGCATCTTTAGGATTCTCTATGTATAGTATCATGTCATCTGCAAACAGTGACAGCTTTACTTCTTCTTTTACTATCCCTTCATTATTAATCTACATTGTTGATAAAATGATTTTTTTAAAATTCAAAAGGACCTTTGGAGTCAGGTGGTAACTGATTATGTGTTTCCTGGTATACTGAGGGTTAGGGGTTTTCACTGAGGGTAAAGGATTTTTTTCCAGAAGATGTCACTCAACAATTCACATATTTCACTGTCCAGAATTTAATCATATCTCCTGATAAGGTGTTTACCAGGAATTACAGTATTCATTTTGAATGACTATGTGCTTAGCTAAAATACTTACAGGTTTTTATTTCTAAAGAAGTAGGAGAGAGTAGATATTGGGGTAGAATACACCAGTCTCTGCCAAAGAGTCTATTCACATTTTTTCCTCCAATTGTGGCTTAGAAAATTTGACAAAAATGCTTAAATACTTATCCCTTATAGGCATGATTTAAACTGCATCAAGATCCAAAATTTGATACTCTTTACTTAAATGGGAAGGAAAAAATTACTTACTATTTGTTATTTTCTAAACCTCTCAAGAATCCCTCTCCTTCATTGTTGGAGTGAAGGGATTCTTAAACTTTCTGGTTAAGGTATCCTGATCTGTTATTATTTGAAGCAGTTTTTCTCTATTTTAACCACTCTCTATAGCCACCTCCTTCTCCCTATTCCAGAAGGCATTTGAGTGTGAAAATTTCTGTAACCCCTGGATGGAGGAGGAGACTCCGTAACATAATATAGAACTTTTTTCTTTGACCTTTAGTTGGACTCAGCTGTAAGATTGTTGGCTTGAGTGGTCTCCAAATTGCTTGTACTTGTATCTGTCAAGATGACCACTGATGAAATTTTCCATTCTCTTGTTGGGTGAGTGCCCAGTGCTTTTCCCTGCCAAACCCAGTTTTAATCACACAGATTTGGCAGACTCTTCTTGAGTTTCAGCCAGGTCCTCCACCTGGGACCTGTGTTAGGATGTCCATTGATTATCACCCTTTAGGGTAAGGACATCTCTTCCTTTCATGACACACCTATGGATCTCAACTCAGCCTTGAGGTATGCTGGAAATTTGTGGTTCATTTTCCTGATGAATAGAACTTGTAAAAACTTCTGGAGTACTACTCTGGTTCTCTCTCAGCCTGCCATGTCATGCCATCATTTTTAGTTTGTTTTAGACCTTCTGGCTTAATTTGGGAAGGCTTGCTTAGTGGACAACTCATACAAAATTCCAGAAGTTAATAAGGGTACAGTCTCTTAGCTTTCTATTCCAAATTATGTAACATCTCACTTTCTAGGATTTTGTCATGGAGGATAGGAACAGGAACATATTTGCCTGATAATATGAATTCCCTACAACTATCCCCCCATTCTCTTTCTGTCCTTCTAGGGACAGTCATGCTCTATTTTACTTTTCCTTTACATCTGGTGGAGACAACCTCTATGTCATCATAGCCTTCTCCTTCCCCAAGTTGAATTCATCTCTCACATTCCTTGCAATTAAAAAAAAATCACTGAGCAGGTAGGTGGTAAAACCTTAGCTAGAAACTAAAATGATTACTTGAGAATATTTTAATCCCACTATGACATTACCTATAATTAATTAAATAAGATCACAAGCAACTAAGAGAAAGTTTTTTGTTTTTGACAATCTATAGCCAAGGCAATTGTTAGATGTTCTTTGGTATACAAAAAGTTGAAGACAGTACCTAACCTCAAGTCTCAAGTACATGGCCAAACAGTCATAGAAAGGATAAATATAAAACTCTTAGATGGCACCTGGAGTGTCAAGTGAGTTGATGGGAGCTGAAAAGTACAGCCAATGATTTCTGACTGACACAGATCAGGCAGCACAAAGATGTTGATTGATATTCAACGGGGGCCATAAATAAGTGCCCATTTAGCTAAAGATAGAGTAGAATTGGGGGTTATTTGGATTAGATTGTGTTGCAGTTGATAACCAGTATTCATTCTATTAAAGATTACATTGGATACTTAGCTTTCATCAGGAATGTGTAAGAAAATGGTATGTAAGTTATATCATTTGGTCCTGAAGGTTTTTGAGGATGAGTGCCATTTTGCAATGTTGTGGAAGAACACTGATATGGCAGGGATCTGAAGGAAAGACTGAAGTAAGGAGAGACCTGGGGAAGACTACTGGGAATATCTAAGCATCAGGTAATAAAACTGGAATTAGTACAGTGGACAATAGCAATGTATTTGAGAAGTATTTGAATGCTGTAGTAGATGACAATAAGTGGTGCTGGGAAAACTGGACAGCTACATGTAAAAGAATGAAATTAGAACACTACCTAACACGTTACACAAAAATAAACTCCAAATGGATTAAAGACCTAAATGTAAGATCAAACACTATAAAACTCTTAGAGGAAAACATAGGAAAAACACTCTTTGACATAAACCGCAGCAAGATCTTTTTTGACCCACCTCCTAGAATAATGGAAATAAAAACAAAAATAAACAAATGGGACCTAATTAAACTTCAAAGCTTTTGTCCAGCAAAGGAAACCATAAACAGGACAAAAAGACAACCCTCAGAATGGGAGAAGGTATTTGCAAATGAAACAACTGACGAAGGATTAATCTCCAAAATATACGAACACCTCATGGAGCTCAATATCCAAAAAAATAATTCAATCAAAAAATGGGTGGAAGACCTAAATAGACATTTCACCAAGGAAGACATACAGATGGCCAAGAGGCACATGAGAAGATGCTCAACATCACTAATTATTAGAGAAATGCAGATCATATCTATAATGAGGTATCACTTCACACCGGTCAGAATGGCCATCATCAAAAAATCTAGGAACAGTAAATGCTGGAAAGGGTGTGAATGCTCCTGCACTGTTGGTGGGAATGTAAACTGATACAACCACTGTGGAGAGCGGTATGGAGGTTCCTTAAAAAACTAAGAATAGAACTACTATATGACCCAGCAATCCCACTCCTGTGCATATACCCTGAGAAAACCATAATTCAGAAAGAGTCAATACCACAGTGTTCATTGCAGCTCTATTTACAATAGCCAGGACATGGAAGCAACCTAAGTGTCCATAGACAGATGAATGGATAAAGAAGATGTGGCACATATATACAATGGAATATTACTCAGCCATAAAAAGAAACGAAATTGAGTTATTTGTAGTGAGGTGGATGCACCTAGAGACTGTCATACAGAATGAAGTCAGAAAGAGAAAAACAAATACCATATGCTAATACATACATATGGAATCTAAAAAAAATAAATGATGGTACTGATGAACCTAGTGGCAAGGCAGGAATAAAGACGTAGACATAGAGAATGGACTTGAGGACATGGCGGGGGAGGGGGAAGCTGGGGCGAAGTGAGAGTAGCATGGACATATATACACTACCAAATGTAAAATAGATAGCTAGTGGGAAGCAGCTGCATAGCACAGGGAGATCAGCTCGGTGCTTTGTGACCACCTAGAGGGGTGGGATAGGGAGGGTGGGAGGGAGGCTCAAGGGGGAGTAGATATGGGGATACATGTATGCATATGACTGATTCACCTTGTACAACAGAAACTAACACAGTATTTTGAAGCAATTATACTCCAATAAAGATCTATTAAAAAAATAAAAAAGAATGATGGACAGCAGTGTCAGTCATAGCTGTGGCTGAAACTCACACACGTTTCCTGGTTATGTGACCCTGGAGAATTTCTTCAACCTGTCTTCCTTGTTTTCTTACTTCAAAAATGAGAATAAAAAGAGCTGACTAACAGATCCATTGTCATGATTAAGAAAACTTTAATGAGAAAATTTAAGCATAATATCTAGAAAATTATAGAAGCTCAGGATGTTTTCAGTATTGATAATACTAGATAATTCAATGGAAATAAAAAAAGGAAGTGAGTCTTTGGATCTAAAATTAAGGCACCATGAGAATATTGATATCATGAATCATGAAGAGTAAGCAAACTTTTGAGATGGAAGTGGACAAAACGGCAGCCCAGCTATCCATTCCTCTACTCTGGGCTTACTCCCAGACCAGAAATGGGTTTGTGAGGCATTATGCCCTGGAAAGCCTGTTTATTTGCTTTCACTCTCCCCTAGAACAGGGATGAACATGGCCTTCTGCTCTTCAATTGTGTGTAACTCCCCTATGAATGCCAGAAAGTAAATTTGCCAAAGTATAATAGTTTGCTGTCAGGACAGTACAAAGAGAACAAGAAGGAAGTAGGTTTTATAAAAAGCTTTAAATGGATGTATTGACTAATTCTAGTTGATTTTAGATCCCTTCACAGAGAAATAGCCTTGGTTCTTCCCTTGATATATTGACATTGTTATATACCTTTAGAAAATATCCCTCAGAAAAAATGTCATCAGTCTATCTTCACCTCCTTCAGTTCCCATATAATCCAGAACAGCTTGTAAAAGCTCATCTATAGTTTTTGTGACAAAAACATCACCCTGTGAATCTGGAAAATTCTCTCAAACATGTCGTTTAGATGGCAGATTTTACCTTAGAATTCTCTGCTGTCTTGGACTTAAGTAGAGGAAAGCTTGGAAGCTAAGGTAGTCATTATTCCCACCCCCAAGCACAGTTGCTTAGCCCAGGCCTGGACATCTGACTCAAACTGGGCAAATCAACACCGTTTCCCAGGATAGTGACCTGTACTCCCTTCCTGGTAGCAGTGATATGAGGAGCTAGTTTTTGATAGTCCTGGTTTGTGCCATGTTGATGAAGCTAGTCTGCATAAAAAGAAGGAACGTCTAGAAATGACAGACAAAGGAGAGTAGTAAGAGTAAAAGGGGATGGGGAAGGGGGCGAGGGATGCAGGAGAGAAAGATGAACCGAATGATGGAAGAAGGGTGGGGAGAGAAGAAGGGGGGAGACGATTTTGTGAAATTCCCTTTTTGCTTAAGAACATATCAAATTAGTGTTATCCCACTTGTAGTTCAATAAAAAAGTTTTCACAATTACGTCTCATCTTTCTGGAATTTATATTGATATTCCTACAATGCCCATGATGACTTTTAAATGACCGTTTAGCTAACATCTTTATTGCTAAGAGATTGATATACTATTTTTTTTCAAATTAAATTCACAGTTTTGTCACAAAGAATTACTAAGCTCTGATATCAAATACTGATTCAATATTTATCATGTGAATAAAAGATTATTCACCTCAAATACTGACCTGGGATCTGCATTTGAAAACAAGTTGAAATAAGGATATTGCAGGAATTTTTCTTTCTCTCCTTTTGTAAATCACAGCCTTTCTGAATATTTTCTAACTAGCTTTTCCATACTTTGTGTCTTATGTTCTGCGTCTAACTTCTGAATTTCATATTAGCAACATAATTTAATTTAACATAATTTATACAGACTATCAACACCTTATCTCTGATTTTCAAATTAAATAGTGTTCTGAAATAATGAATCATGCAGTAAATTTGTAGCCTGCATATGAATCTCATTGAGTTAGTAAAAAATGTTAAAAGTTGTAGTGTTACTAAGAAAAAAATATCAAGTAGCTTGTTTTCTATTTTTTATTACAATTGTAATTTTGTCACCTGGGGTATTTTTTTTCTCCCAATGAGTAGCACATCATGATTTTAAGAACTAAAAATAGAAAAGAAGAAAAAGTAAAAACCTGACTATAACTTTCACATATTGAAAAATGTCACTGGTGGTCATTCCTAGCATGTAATATTAAGGAAGATGAAAATATGTTTTTTTATTAAATGTAATACTATTGTTACTAGAAGTGAAGTAATTCTTACAAATGAAGCGTAGGTTGATAACTCAGCTAAGCACTTCTTATTTGATTAAAATGTTACTTTCTTATTTTCTTTTTACTTTAGTCATTCTTATTTTCCCCCTTCCTCCTTCCCTCGCTTCCTACTGCCCTTCATCCCTCCTTAATTCCATCCAAAACTGGTTCTTGACTATAAGCAACTTGTAAAGCAAGAAGTTTGGAGTTAAATCAGAATAATTAAAGGGTTTAAGTAAGAGATTGGTAAAACAAGTTTGGCGACTGGTGAAGGATGGATTGAATGGTGGGTTTAACATAACTACCAAGTCTAGGGAGACCAATTTGAGGTTGTTTCTGTAAGATAGGTGAGATGGTGGCCAGAGTAAGACAGCAACAACAGACACTGAGAAAATTAAATAACATTGGGAGAAATTTGGGAGGTAAAATTGATAGAAATTAATAACTGTGTTAGGAGTTAAGAGCGTGGAGACAACAATCCCGAAGTTTATACCTTAATGAACAGTGACTTCTGCTGTCATAAGGAACATAAGTTTTGAAGGTAAAGTGACCCATAAATGTACATGGGAACATGACAATAGATGTTTAATAAGATTTAGACAGAAGATAAATATTTTATAGACCGTGGAGATAATTGAACACCCTATGTATGTTTGGAGAAGACAGTATACAGAATACTGAGGACCAAGGGCAATACAGGATAGGAAGTGTCAGCTGTGCTCCCAGTTAAGATTTTATCACATATTTTGTTACTCTCCATATATGACAAGTTTATGTTGGCTTGATTCTAGAGTTAAGCTCAAAGTTTAGTGCATATTATTAATCTGTGTCAAGTAAACAAGTGAGATACAAAACCATATTAGGACATTAGTGGAAAAACAGAGCTATAGTGCTAGGCACTTAAGTTGAAGTCATATCACTGAACAAGTGACACAGCCACTGCAGCTCTTGTCCTAGAACCGAATAATACTAGTGTATAGAGCAGAAAAAATGTGATCAGATATTATGAGTTGAAAGAGGCCACAGAGAGGAATCAATCAACTTTTCTATCTACTCCCAGAATCCCTACAGAATTCTGACAAATAGCTAGCCACTTTGTATTTTATTTCTAGAAAACAAGATCTACTATAGAAAAGACTTCCTTCTGATTATAAACTAGAAACCCCATCTGAAAACAAAGTGAATGCAATTTGGTGAAACTTGTTTTTGATAAGCTCATGTTGACTACTGAATCAACTATGGAAGTACTAAAATTACTATGAAACAGGGAAGAGAGAGAATATATTATAAATTCCCAACACTTAAAATGGACTTTTCTTGAGAATGCAAACATGGTTCCAGTATAGTTTTTAAGATACATAATGCAATGCTGAATTTCATATTTACTTTTAGCCTAGTCTATGTAAAATACTGAACATAATTATGTTATATTTAATATAAAATATTGAATATTTGATCTTTATATAACCCCACATAATAATTTAGAAGCCCATCATATGCCTAAATCTGTGTTAATATATGCACATTTAAATATATTTACAAATCAGAAACTTTCAATAAACTATTTTGACATGTAAAGTAATTTAATATAAAATAATATCTTTGGGCAATAGTCAAGGAAATTTGCTTACTAAATTGCTAAAGAAATTCATAATAAAATATGCCTTCCTTAAAAGGAAATTTCCTTGGAAATTAGATCATTAGATTGTATCATAATGAGTCTCCATAAATATATATCTTTTAGTGTAGAGTATTTTAAAAACAAATGCTTTCAACCTGTTTCCTGCTGTTATGTTTCATATACATCTAGGTCTTTGGGGCTGCAAATATATGACTAAAGTATTGAAATCCATAACTTTATATATATTTTAATATCTTGGCCATGAACATGAATGAAAGTTTACAAGTCTTGTATATTAACATTAAAGTCATAAACTGTGTGAAGAACAAAAGTAATTCTTCATCACAAACATGTATATTTTAATTTGTTCATAGTTTGCAGTTTAATTAGATATACAGTATAATTTATTGGTCACTATACACAAAACTATACATGAAAAAAATGTTTTAAAATTTTTCACTAGTTTTACATTGGGCTTCTTAGCTCACTGGAATCAATATTTCAGCTTCTCTTCACTTCTCATATCTAGATTTTACAGACAATAGAATGCACTGGTTGGGGTGAAAAACAAAGAAATATCTGCATTTAATTAAGGACTCTAGTGCATCATTTAAGTGATATAGTGAATGATTATGAAATTTTGCTCAGTCAGTCCTAGAAATGTTCAGATATTTACCAATTTAAACCAAAATACTTTTTCCCATTTTGATAGAGAACTGTACTTAATGGCCACTGTGGTAATGACTGTAGTCATGTCCTCAACTAGATTTAAAGGTTGAATCAGCTATAATATAATAATTAATTTATGGCATATGTAGATTGATTGAGTAAATAAAATGATTATATTTCTATGTTATGTATACTTCATATTAATTCAGTAGGAATTAGAGTAATATATCTAACAGCAGACCATCCTGCTTTTATCTTTTATATGTGTGGAATCTTGTTAATCCAATGGTTTTTACGTTTTTCAGTTTTAATATATTCAGAGTTTACAGAATTCTCACTTAACAAATATCTATTTCCTGGCCTAAGTAAATCTACCTAAATTAACCTTATGAAATATATGTTATTTTCTTATCCCCATTTTACATGTGAAGAAACTAAAGATCAGAGAGCTTAAGTGTCTTGCCCAACGCCACAGACCTGTAAAATGGAAGAAAAGACTCTAAGAATAGTTCTTTTAAATTCATATCTAGTACTACTTCCATAATTCTGCTGCCTTGGTAAAGTAATTTTTGTGAAAGTCATATTAAAATTAGAATGCTAAATTATTAATTTATTATAAATAATATCAAATGAAAATAATTACTAGTTAATAAATTCTTTCTCTAGTAAAGACCCAGTTTTTCTTTTCTTTTTTTTAAATTAATTAATTTATTTATTTATTTTTGGCTGTGTTGGGTCTTTGTTGCTGCAGGCTTTCTTTAGTTGCAACAAGCAGGGGCTACTCTTTGTTGCGGTGCGCGGGCTTCTCATTGCGGTTTTGTTGCGGAGCACGGGCTCTAGGTGCGCACGCTTCAGTAGTTGTGGCTCGCGGGCTCTAGAGCACAGCCTCAGTAGTTGTGGCGCACGGGCTTAGTTGCTCCACGGCATGTGGGATCTTCCCGGACCAGGGCTCGAATCTGTGTTCCCTACATTGGCAGGCGGATTCTTAACCACTGCACCACCAGGGAAACCCCCAGTTTTTCTTTTAATGACCCTGGAGTATTAAGTTTCAAGAGCTGTTTTCATGAGACTCTCAGTAATTTAAAGTTTCATTTTTGCATTATAGAGATGCAAGTCAGGCCCATGTATTGTGTACTATGGCAAATAAATTGGTATAATGTTTTAGGTGTCTTGAATTTCTCTTCAAATTATATTTTTTAAAGTAATACTTACATATTGGTTAAAAGTCATTCTTCTCTCAGCCTCTGTGAATTCTAAAACACACAGTTTCAGGGTTGAGATTATGCACTGGGTGTGATGGTTAATTTCATGTTAACTTGACTGGGCTAAGGGATGCCCAGGTAGTGGGTAAAACATTATTTCTGAAAAAAAAAAAAGAGAAATCAATATGTAGAATACTACCCAGAAAATGAAAAAAAAACATTATTTCTGGGTATGTCTGTAAAGATGTTTCCAGAAGAGATTAGCATTTGAGTTGGTAGCCTGAGTAAACAATAACACCCTTACCAATGCAGGTTAACATCATCCAATTTTTCTAGGGCCTGAAGAGAACAAAAAGATGGAATAAGGGCAGATTTTCTCTCTGGTTGAACTGGGCATCCATCTTGTCCTGACCTTGAACATTGGCACTCCTGATTCTCAGGCCTTCTGACTCAGGCTGAATTACAACACTGGCTTTCCTGGTTCTACAGTTTGCAGGTGGTAAATCATGGAAGGTCTCAGCCTCCATAATTGCATGAGTCAATTTCTATAATAAATTCGTCTCTGTCTCTCTGTATATACGTATCTCCTTTTTGTTCTGTGGAGAACCCTGGCTAATATACCAGCTCCTACAATTGTGTTTTGCTGTGATTTAAAACTTTTTCATTGTTCCTAGAATTATTTATTGATGTTTATTAATATTTGATGGGGTTTTTAATCTCTAGTGAATTAGATTTTTAAAAAAATACCCCCTTCACCCATTTCTCCCACCTCCTCTTCTTTTTTTTTGGGTCTAAGACACTTAAAATCTTTCAATTGGATAAAAGATCTATTAGACGCTTTTTAATAAAAAAGTCCAAAAAGCTTTTAAAAATATTTCATATCCCCCTTGTGGAAAATACAAACTTTTATCATAACATTGATTAAAATAAAGCTCAAGAAAATTGAGATTCTCTTACTTTCTCTAATTGTGAAATATTTTATAAATTTTAATAGTTCGTAGTTAAACATTGCAGAGCAAAAATGCTTCAAATGAAATGTTTTTAAATAGTTTTTTATTTCAGATGTTTTAAATATTTTGTATAGTTTCATTATTGGAATTAGTGACTTTTTAAATTATGAAATTCATATGGAAATTTTATGGAAATTGCTATTTCATATATATATATGTATATTACCTTGACATAATTCTTTGAATATCCCAAATTTATATTATAAGAAATTATATAAAATATCTAATTTATCAGAAGTTAAATTCATTACCTTTTTAAAATTCCATCTTGTACTCACTGAAATTTATTCTAAATCACATCTTTAGGTCAAACACATTCCCTAGAAATCCAGATAAGAAAAAGATTAAGCAAGTAACAGTTAAAAGCCTAATTAGTGTATTTCACCTTCATCATCAAACCTAAGGAGAGAAGTGATCAAAACCTTTTAATGGTCAGAAATTAGTGAGTTTGTAGGCATATCTTTCATTTAAAATAACTGTTTTCTACATTATTTCTGAAGGTCAGTTTTTGGCCTCATTTGGAAGAGGTTCAAAAATTTTAGATTTAAAAGAAAATTGTAGAATGATATTTTTAAAACCTTATTTCACACATACATTTTTCATAATTGAAGTATATGAAAGTGGTAGAAATTAATTCCACAAAATTATTAAAAATCTAAACTTAATTGCAAAATTAGTCATGATTATATTTATATAGTATTAATTATTTTATTTTTTATGTTAACACATTGTTTTTAACATTTTTAAAGCAGAATAATTTAAATTATATTTTCAAATGGGAAAATAAAAGCATATACTTGAAACCTGTAAAGACTCAAATTAAAATGAAAGAAATTATGAACAAATTCAAACATATTGATTTTTTTTTAAGGGTTAGAAAGCCCTAGAGCAATTTATTTTATTTATTGATTGATTTTTACATCTTTATTGGAGTATAATTGCTTTACAATGTTGTGTTAGTTTCTGCTGTATACTAAAGTGAATGTATACATATATCCCCATATCCCCTCCCTCTTGAGCCTCCCTCCCACCCTCCTTATCCCACCCCTCTAGGTGGTCACAAAGCACCTAGATGTGCTATGCAGCTGCTTCCCACTAGCTGTTTTACATTTGGTAGTGTATATATGTCCATGCCACCCTCTCACTTCATCCTAGCTTCCCCTTCCCCCTACTCCTATGTCCTCAAGTCCATTCTCTACATCTGCATCTTTATTCCTGTCCTGCAACTAGGTTCATCAGAACCATTTTTTTTAGATTCCATATACATGTGTTAGCATATGGTATTTGTTTTTCTCTTTCTGACTTACTTCACTCTGTATGACAGACTCTAGGTGCATCCACCTCACTACAAATAACTCAATTTTATCTCTTTTTATGGCTGAGTAATATTCCATTGTATATATGTGCCACATCTTCTTTATCCATTTATCTGTCGATGGACATTTAGGTTGCTTCCATGTCCTGGCTATTGTAAACAGTACTGCAATGAACATTGTGGTACATGACTCTTTTTGAATTATGGTTTTCTCTGGGTATATGCCCAGTAGTGGGATTGCTGGATCATATGGTAATTCTATTTTGAGTTTTTTAAGGAACCTCCATACTGTTCTCCATAGTGGCAGTATCAATTTACATTCCCAGAAACATAGTGATATTTGAAAGAGTAGATGATTTAAAATCAAAGAATCTTTTATATTAATCATTAACAGTTTTTGATTATTGGTAAAAGGCATTTTCATTTATGTAAATTAATTCATATAATTATCATAGTATTAGTACTTCCCACATTTATAAAAGAGAAAATTAAGCCAAAATATAGTTATGGTCCAAGATAACTGTCATAGCCAGGATTTAAACATATGCTCTTTGTGCTGGTGTAAAAGTTTAAATCACTATGTTATGAGGTGGCTACCTCATATTTAACTTGATTGCCTAGAAAAGAGAAACACTATACCATTTACAAAGAGTGAATTGATTCATAAGATTTACTTGCAATTTGTGACTGGCTAAACAAGTCTATTTCACTGGAGAGACAGATTCGAACAACTGCATGAAGTCATTACTCTTGCACTGATACATGTATATAAACACATACATATATACATTGTGTCCATTTGTTTCTATCAGGTTTCTGTTTATATGTGTGTACACAGTTGGTCCTCGCTATCTGTGGGTTCCACATCCTGGTATTCAACCAACCATGGGCCAGAAATATTCAGGAAAAAGATTCCAGAAAGTTCCCAAAAGTGAAATTAATTCGCCATGCACCAGCAACTGTTTACATAGAATTTACATTGTATTTGCAACTATTTTTTATAACATTTATATTGTATTAGGTATTATAAGTAACCAAGAGATGATTTAAAGTATATGGGAGAATATGTGTAGATTATATGCAAATACTATGCCATTTTATGTAAGGGACTTAAGCATCTGTGGATTTTGGTATCTCTGGAACCAATCCCCCATGGATACTGAGAGATGACTGTATATATATTTTATATGTGTGTGTATATATGTCTATTTTTAATTAATTAATTATTGTTATTATTTTTTGGGTCTGGGGAATTTCTAGAGATATTGTTTGTCAACTAAAATGAGAAAAATTCTTGGCCAGAAATAAAACAATTAAATTAAATGCACCATCTAACAAGCAATTTTAAGCTCAATTCCAGAATCTCTTTCAGAGTTGAAAGACCCCTGTGCTCCAGACCAGGAAGTTAAAAGAAAAACAAACAAAAAAGATGTGCTTTAAGAAATTTACAACCTAATTGAAGAGAAGAAATGAGCACTTGGGAGTATAAATGATGTTTTTAGTAGCTGACAACTTGGATAGAAACACTATTATTTCCTTGAGCTTAGAATTTAAATTTGGAATTTTTCTAATCCTAATCAATCTTAACTTTGACTACATTTTGCAATGCAGGAGATGGTTTTTAAAAACCCGTATATCCTGGCACTGCTCAGATATACTGATTCAGAATTTCTGGGAACTAGTTATTTGCATGTTTCCAAAATTTCTGCATAGTGGAGAAACTTTATTTTAGAAATTTCTATTGTGAATAAATTCCTCCATTTTGTTTTCGGTAAAGTATTTTATTTCACCCACATTTTTGATTAATTTATTTGAGCATAAAATTCCGATTGACACCTATTTTCTTTTAATTCTTTAAAGATATTGTTTAACTGTATTATGACTTCCTTCTGCTGTTTTGATTTCTTTGTAGAAAACCTATGTCATGTCACCAATTGCTTTTATTAAAAAAACTTTTATTGAAATATATTAAATATTCTTTGAATATTTAAGTATATTATTAATTTATTGGAGTATGTTAAATATACAGAAAGATATTACAAGTTTACAGCTTAATGAATTCCACAAATCGACAGTGCAACCAATTCCCATCCATGAGTCAGCAACGCATCACCAACACCCCAGAACCCCTGCTCAGGTTCCTTCAAAATTATTAACATTTTTCCTCTAACTGGTACATATTATTCATTCTTCTACTAAGCTTCATTATTTTTTCTTGCTTTTAGATTTACCTAAATGGGATATACAGTACATACTAATTTATATTTGACTTCTTTTGCTCAATGTTGTGTTTATGACATTTATACATATTGATTCATGTGTATAGTTTGTTCATTCTCACTGCTATACAGTATTGCATTGTGTGACTATATTAAAATATCTCTCCTTTATGCTTTTGATGACATTTGAATTCAGAAGAGCAGTTATAAATATTCTAGCACATGTTTTGGTTTTGTTTATTTGGTGAACATACGTACATAATTCTGTTAGGATTATACCTAGGAGCTGAACTTCCTGGGCTACAGGTTAGGCATATTCTGCCTGAGTAGATACCTTAAAAACATTTCCTAAAAGACTTGTACAAATTTACAGTCTCACCAACAGTTTATGTGGGTTCTAATTGCTTTGACTGTCACCAACATTTGGTATTTTTCACTTTTTTCATTTTAGCCATTTTGGTATGGTGAGTTGTATCATATATGGTTTTCATTTGATTCCCCAGTGACTAATGTGATTGAGTATCTTATGCTTATTGGACATCTAGTTACCTTCTCTCATTGTCTTTTCAAGGCTTTTGTCCATTTTGTCCATTTATTTCTATCAGGTTTGTGCCTTTTTCTTGTTTTCTGCCTATTCTTGAGACAAGACATTTTTTTTGTTTTGTTTTGTTTTGTTTTTTGCGGTACGTGGGCCTCTCACTGTTGTGGCCTCTCCCGTTGCGGAGTACAGGTTCCGGAAGCACAGCCTCAGCGGCCATGGCTCATCGGCCTAGCCGCTCCGCGGCATGTGGGATCTTCCCGGACCGTGCATGAACCTGTGTCCCCTGCATCGGCAGGTGGACTCTCAACCACTGCGCCACCAGGGAAGCCTGAGACAAGACATTTAATAGATATATGACTAGCAAATTATCAGACTGATTTTTAAGATGTAATTTAATTGAGATGCCACTATCTCTAATTTTATTTTTTATTCTAGAAACTGCCATGTGTCTAGTAAACACTCCAGTTAGCATCTGAAATTTAGTGGCATAAAACAACTATTTTATGAAGCTTACAGGGATTATGTAGATCAGGAATCCAGGGAGAGCACAGCAGGGTTAGCTTCTCTCTGCTCCAAAATGGATGGGGCCTCAGCAGCAAAGACTTGAACAGCTGGGGCATGGAATCTTCAGGGGGTCTCTCCACTTAAATGTCTGATACCTCGGCTGTGGTGATGCTAAGGCTGGGTGGGGCTTGAGCAGTGGAATGCAGCCCGTACATGTGGCCTCCCCATGTGGCTTGAGCCGAAGCTTCTCACAGCATTGGGCTGAGTTCCAAGAGGGAAATTCATGAGAGGAAATTTGCCAAGAGTAAGCATCTGAAAAGAGGAAGGAGCCCCATGACCTCTTCTGACCAAGCTGTGGCAGTTAAGCAGCATCTCCTCCACCACATTTGTTGATTTACAAATTCCAAGGCCATCCCAGATTCAAAGGGAAAGGAATTCAATTTCTCCTCTTGGTAAGAGGGTGATACAGTTGCATTATAGAAAAGCGTTTGGAGTACAAGACTGTTGCAGTCATCTTTGTAAAAGTACAATCTCTCATAGTATGGAGTTTTTTAATGTGTTCTGTTTGGGGTGTGTTGTGCTTCCTAAATAAGAAAATTCATGTTTTATTGTTTTGTCTTCTTTTTATCAATTCTGGGTCATTCTCAGTTATTATATATATTTTTAAAATACAGCCTGCCCCTCATTTTCTATTTTTTCTTCTTTTTGAAATCCAGTAAGGCAAATTTAGGACCCTCTCATTTATCCATTATTTTCATCACCTCTTATTTCTGCTTCTCGTAAAAGTATCCTGCAAATCTGCGTAATTTCTTCACGTCTGCATCCAGCAGCATCAATTATCTTGTCATCCATATCTAGTTAACTGACTTAGCTCTGGATTCTTACTGCCAATGATTCAATTTGTCAAGTCTAGAAAGTGCATTTGATTCATTATCAGATATACTTGGACCTGTTTGATTATAACTTATTCCTAAATCTTGGGCATGACTCTTTTAAACATTTATATGTACCTATTTGTATTTTATATCTGGTTACTTAATACCTTAAATCTTCGAGCAGATTAATTGTACTATATGTTGTTTCTATGGATTTTCACTTGTAGCTGCTTCCTTCTATGTTTAAAGATTTAGGATTATGAACCTTAACAAACAGGATGCTATCTATCTGTAGAAATTCTGTGAAGCTTGCTTTGATGTTGTGTCTTCAGAGAAAAGTTGCATTTTCAGGTGAATTGAGATGCTACTATCTCAATGCCATTTTAGGTTAATTTCTTAGTTCGGGGTTTCCTGTAATATACTCATACTTTAAACTCAAACTCCAAAGCTACATGGGAAGTTGGGGCAGTTAGAGTTTTCAAGTTTTCATGGGCTATATTTTTTCCCATTCAGTGCCAGTACAAACAGAAGAGTTACTAGTCATAGCCCTTTATAAGTGGACATATTTTTCTTATTATCCTTGTGGCTAACATGCTCGTTTTGCGTGGGTCTCAGTTTTAGCCCTCCAGTTTTGGTACACCTAAGCTGTTGTTTCCAGTTCTTGGACAAGTACTTAAACTGCAAGCCTCTTGGTTCTGATATCAGAAAATCCTCCAAAGATAGCTGTAGTTCAGCTATACTTGCCACTATGTTCTCTACTACTCTCCACTTGGGGGCCCAAAGAAGCTTTTTTTTTTTTTTTTTTTAAACTTATGAACTTATGAGTTCAGCTGCATATGTTTTTTTTTTTTTAAAGTTTATTTTTCAATCCAGGTTTTTGAGTTAGGATACTTTTCAAGTTGTCAGTTTATCTGCATTATCTATATGGGATATCAAGGCTGCATGACTTTTTAAATGTTATTCAAGTCTCAGTATAGCAAGGTTTTCTTTGAAAATTAATTCTGTATATGACATTTAATCATGAATGTAAGCATTTTGAGATTTAAAAAGTCTTAAAAATATGAGCATGTTTTGAATTTTTCTGAGGACTATTTGAATATACTCCAATAAGAGTCATTATGTAGTTAATTATAGGTTATTTATTAAGAAAGATGGAATTCAACTATAATAATCCTCATGGCTCTTAAGTAACTACTATAGGTGATTCTGCTTTGTTACCATGTGTGCTGGATCTACCCGGGTAGCCTTCAGCAGGACCTATTATGTTATTTCTAGTGATGATAACTTGTATTGCAGTACCCTAACCTTGACCCTTTCATAAAAGATTTACAAATATTGCCTTGTGAGCAGCCTGCAGATTTGGGTTTCTGGAAACCAGCAAGGGCATTTTCAATGGTGGAGACCTGCTTCACCCTCCCTCTTTAACAAACCCATTGATCTTTAGAACCCGGGGCAGTACTAATCCTTTTGGTCTGATATTTCTTAGCAGGAATTAACTAGAATTTCTTCTTTCTGGAAGGCTTTAGTAGATAAAATTAGCAGAAATGCTGAACTTGTATTTTGTATGTTTATGCAGAAGTCATAGAGGTATAAATACCTGAAATAAATCTTAAGAGTTTGCTTCTCACATGTGTGAGGGGTTGTCCTATTAGGAGAGAGTTACCTTTTCCTGTATACTGCTAACATGCAGAATTAGAAGAAATAAGTGAAAATTATGGAGTCTACTTTTCAACAGAAGCATAATATTTTGTTCAGAAATGGAATAAACAGACATGTGAGAGAATAAGATCCCTGGCATTCAGTATAGTAAACATTTTATAACAGTTGCTCCTTGTAAAAGGGGTCTTTGCACTTTTCCAGGGAGAGACCTAAAAACAGTTCCATTCTGAGTCATGGCTTAACAGCATAATATGTAGTGGATCAGTTATCTATTATTGTGTAATAAATTACCATAATAATTGCAGCTTAAAACAATAAACTTGTATTATTTCACACAGAAATGGTTTGCCCTCTCTCAATCCCACACTTCGAAAAGTAAATACAGCTCTGACTTTTAGATTTATCCTATTTTTAAATATTATTTAAATGGAGTTATATATTATATACTCTCTTCTGTGTGTCTTAGACCATCTAAATTATTTGTTCCCAGATTTTTCCATGTTTTATATGTAACACTATTTCATTCATTTTAAATTTATAAATAATAATGAATGTGGGAATATACCACAATTTATCAATTCTAGTGCTGATGGACATTTGGACTTACGCATATAACATATATATGTATAGCTTTTGAGTATGTTCAGCTTAATATATACTACTAGTCTTCCAAAGAGGTTCTACCAATTACACTCCCACTGGTGATGTATGAGTTCCCTTTGCTCTACATCTTCAGCAAAACTTGCAGCCTTTTGTTTTTGTTTTCTTATGTTGCTCTTTTTATGATGTTTTTATTTTTGCTTTGCTATTCTTGTATGTGTGTACAAGTGTGTGGTTGTGTACTCATTATGGTTTTAATTTTCATTTCTCTGACATAGTTTGAGCATCTTCTCAAAGGCTTACTGACCATTTAGATATGTTGTTTTGTGAAGTGCCTGTTTAATTCTTTTGTCTGTTTATCTACTAATTTACACATTTACCCAGTATTTATGTTTTGCTTATTAATTTGTAGGATTTCGATAAATATTTTGTGGATACAAGTTCTTTTTGTTTTCTATGTGTTGAAATATCTTCTTTCATTCTATAGCTTCTCTTATGATCTGAATGGTTCCTTTTTTGGTGCAGAAATTCTTATTATAGCCCAATTTTTTAATATTTTATTTTATAGGTAGTGCTTTATGTATCATGATTAAGAAACATTGTTAAAGCTTGAGTAATGAATATATTCACCTATGTTTTCCTCTCAAAGCTTTCTTTTTTAACTCTGATTTTAGATCTATAAACTAACTATCTGGATTTCACTATATACTTCTCTTTATAGGTTAAGCCAATTTTTTTTTCCATAAAGGTATCAACCAATTATTGAAAATAATTTCTAGTTTGCCTTTATTCCTGGAGGATATTATTATCGGGGTCTCAAGTGAACACTTGAAGTCTTTACCAGACTATCCTGCTGTAGGGATGGGAGGAAGGAGCTGGTTGGGTGTATTAATACAGTCACATGCAAAAAGCAGAACGATGTACTAAAACAATTAGTTAGTAATAGACCATTGGCACTTTCTCAATAATACTGAGAAATATTATGGAGACACAAATCATCAGAGCAGTATGAATAAGGGCCATGTTATTAAAAATGTTAATTACTGTGCAGACAGTATTAATTTCATTATTTAGCATTGCATATAACATATACTATTTAAGTTTACATGCTTTTACATTCTAATTTTATCTTTTCTGCAAAGTTTAACTTTCTTAAAAAACATGTTGAGGAATGTTCTTTTGAGTAATCTAACTAGATGTAAATTTTTTTAAATATAAGTAAATAGTAGTTGATATTTCAGAGCAAATAGTGTTTTGGTAATTTTGCTATAATAAAAATATAAATTAATTACTGTTCATTTTTAACGGAAGTGAAAACTAAATTCCTAGAGAGATGAAAACTAAATTCCTAGAGAGATGAAATGATTGAGAGAGGCCATATTTCTGGTTAGAAAGAGGGTCTGGATCATTGTATCTGACATATGTGTGTGATATGCTTTCTATTGAAAGCAAAATGGCATTTTGAGCATGACTCTGTGTGCGTGTGTGTGTATATACAGAGAAACATATATTCATCTTTACTTGTACATTTGGGAAATACATTTGTGGGAATTAATAAATAAATATGGTGTCTTTTTACTGTGTTAATGTCAATATTCCTTTCTTTTTATACAATATCACATTTAGGAAATAGAAACAAAAATTTAAACAATGATTTTAAATTATTAAGTAAAAATATTAAATAGGCAATGTAGACGTACATGAATTTTAAATTAAGGGTTTTAGAGCAGATCTCTCTCTCTCTCTCTTTAAAGCTCCTCATTTGAAAATTGAGGAAAATTTCCAAGTGAGATATAATAGATGGCTTATCTGGTATGTGATTTATCATTGGTAGACACAGTCCTGGATTTCAGCCTATTTATATAAATAGTTGCTTATTTGTAGTGTACAAAAAGTCAAAATTTACCCTAACTTGTTTTTGTGCCTCAGTTGGACCCTAGATTTCTCTATAGTAAAGTAGGGCATGATATTGTTATGTATCCCATTGTTTTGTTGTAAGCTAACAAATATAAAGGCACTAAAAAATGTACTAAAAATGTCTAGTTTACAATATTATTATAAATATTACCATTGACATGTATATACCCGTATTTATAGAAATTCAAATATAGCTATAATTTTATATAAATATATATAGAAATATAACTTTATGAAAATATAATAAGAATTTTACTTCAATAGTTTATGTAATGTAAATTCCTCAAAAGTTATCTAGAAACTTCTGAAGACTCTCTTTTAATTTTTTTATTTGTGATCAAAGTGAAGCACTCTTTTAACCCAATATACTGCTTCCAAATTGCCAGTCTAATAGTTATTTTAGGAAGGCATGGCTATAAATCTCTTTTGGAAGGACAATGAAATATGCTACAACAACAACAAAAATCTGGTACAAACCCCAAATTATATTTGGCAGACACCACAGCCAAATCCGGAAATAGAGCTCTCTGGAAGATCAAAGGTAACAATTGTTGTCTGTTCTGTTGCCTGGGCCATATACAAAGATTTTGCAGTTAATTTGAGGTTGTGCATACTGATTTCTAAAGGGAAAAATAAGAGCTTAGTTATTTTCTTTTTGGCAGTTTGGCTTTCTTGTGTATTCTGTTGTATTGGAGGGGGGAAATCTCTTTAAATGATGTTATAATTTATGCTCATTTCCATTACAGATTCAAAAGTAATATTTTTCATGACCAAGGTCAAGAAAAAAAATCTAAGCTGTGTGATGTATTTTAGTATAATAGTTTATCTTGTGAATATTCTTAATGTTTATAAAGGGTAATTTACCTGTCAATCCAGTACTACACTGGCATACAAATTAGTGCCTGTAAAGAAAATACTTAAGTGTAGAAACAGCAGGAGAATTGAAGAAAAGTAGGCAGTCTCCAGAAGCGGTGCCACTTCATTTTCTCATTAAATGGAAACACTTATTCAGAGTCAAAACATGCTATAGTGCATAATATTCCTGTTTCTTGAAATACTTGCTAATATATTTGTAGTCCATCAGTGTTGATTTCACTGTGTGGTACAGAAGTATATCCAAATGATTACATTTAAAATAATAATTTTTTACTTCATGAAATGACTGAATTTTATAACTGTCAATGACTCAGCTTCCCATCAATTTGGCGAAGTAACTAGGTCCAAAAAATAAACACCAACAATTTTCAGTACGTTATTTTTTCCAGTTCTTTAACAAGGTGCTACTCTTTTATATGCTGATATTATAAACCTATTCCAGCTTTACTTATGCGTATTATCTATAAGAAATAATGAAAATATAAATAAAAGACTGACATCTAAATATCCAACAGCCAAAATGTCAAAGTCATGCTTATTTTTATCTATTCAGACCAAAATGTATTTATGGCATATGCAGTTACGCCTTTACAATATACAGTCCAAATCACCAAAGAGAGATTTGCTTTGCTATATAGTCCCTATGAATTCTTCAGTAGCTACCATTTGACTTGTTATTTTTGGCAACATCTGTGTTTTCTCAGCTCAGGGCATAAAGAACACATTGCAACCTTAACGCCTCTAAAGAGACCTCCTTTTCCCATTGGATAATCACTAACATTTTGGAAGGTTGAACAGACATTCATCCAGTGTGCAATACTAAGCATTTCAGGAATTTACTTGCTGCTGAAACAATTATATGATACCATGGAGAGATGTGACAGTAGAGATAATCAGTCTCTCAAGACTACAATGCATTCTTTATATGCATGGTTACAAGTCAGGGCCCCAGAGAAGAACACTAGGGCTAACACACAGGGTACCTGCCATTACAAACACATAAAAGGATGAGGAAATGTTTCAACATGATCTAGTAAATGGAAGGTACAGCTGTTTCATCAAGTTTAAATCTAATTGCTTTAGCCCTTGTCACACTAATGGCAACACTGTTCCTGTTACTGCTGATTCAGAAACATGCTGCAGTGTCCATTATGGCAGTCCTTCAATCTAAAATGAAACACTATCTGTGTGCTTTTATAAGATGGCTATGCAAAGTGTAGCCAGTTAGAAAACACATGGGAATCTTTCTCTCCATTGTTAGGCATATTTGAAGCACTAATAAGCCTTGAAACTCAATGAAACACACACAACACATATCGAATCAGAAAGGTAACAAATATGTCAAAGGAAATGCCACTCAACATGCAGCATCCTTTTGGAAAATATTTATGACTTAATTTTTTGTTTGCTAATGGATGCAGCTTTGTCTCTGTGGTCCATTTTTTCCAGCCATAAAAGGCACTTGGCAAAAGTATTGACTTAAGGAAACTAGTCAATAAATTTCTGATTTAACAATAGTCAACTTCGTATCAAAAGGAACATAGGATTGTAGTTCTTCCCCTACTCATTTTATTCAATTACTTAGTAATTGAAGTAAGCATGTATGCATTCAACACACACTTTTTGAGTATCTAGTCGGTGCTAGGCAATATGATGGGCACCCTATTTTTTTTTTTTTTTTGCGATACGTGGGCCTCTCACTGTTGTGGCCTCTCCTGTTGCAGAGCACAGGCTCCGGACGTGCAGGCTCAGCGGCCATGGCTCACGGGCCCAGCCGCTCCACGGCATGTGGGATCCTCCCGGACCGGGGCACGAACCCGTGTCCCCTGCATCGGCAGGCGGACTCTCAACCACTGCGCCACCAGGGAGGCCTGGCACTCTATTTTTAGTCAGAGTTCACACAGCCATCATTATTCCTGCCTTCTTAGGGGTTGTGATTAGTTAGAAATTATTGTCAACTAATATTTCCTTGCAAAACATGGAGCAGAGCTTAACACAAAGACATCCTTCCTTTTGCAGGTGTGTGTAGAAATGCAAGGAACAATTTTTGTTCTGAAAATAAGAGAGATAATATGTTACTGGTGACCAGAAGTGTTTAACACAATAGATGAATCTGTTACTATTGCTACTGGGAAAAATGTAACCCGGGATGGGAATGGGGTGGAGAGATATATTCCTAACATTCACACGTGTCCACTCTACGGTCCTCTGCTCTACCAGCTGAACTATCAGAGGGTGCCTACCATTCAAATGGAATCATCAAATTTCCCTCCCCCTGCATGCTCATGGAGATAATTTTACAAATTTGTTCATGTATAGTTGAATTTATACTATTAGTGTTTATTGGACATTTAATTAATAGCAAAACAGGTAATAACTTTTATAGAAAACCAATAAAATAGTCATAAAGAACCATATTACAATGTATTAAATTAAAAATTAATTCAAGTGTTCTGAAATGGAAGGATCTCAATATACATATAAATGTATATATATCTTTATATAGAATTATATATTCAATAGTCATAAGATGATATTTTCTGCAAAAAACATTTTTTTTATATTTGTATTCTGAATATGGCATTATAAGGACTAGTGTATGAGTCTTTGTTTCATTGTCTCTGACTCGGTTTCAGTATAACTGAGAGAATTTTTGAAGAGCTTAATTTCATAAAACATTGTTTTTCAGTTATTAATTTAAAATATAGTTGAGTCCTTTCTAAAATGCAGAGCAGTAATAACCTTGGAAATAGTCTAAAGGAGGTTCAATCATAATTAAATAGTAATTTTAAGAGTTAGACTTACATTATAGTAAATGAGAGGAGACAAAAAGTGTTAAGTCCTTACCTCTCAACAAATTCTAGAGAGTAAATTGTCTTGTCTGAAGTCTCTTGAGTTTTGGTCTTAAAACACTGAAATCTAGCTTTGAGGTATTCTCAATTAGAAAGAATTACTTAGAAAGAAACTACTAATGCCATGTTTCTCAAGTCAAGAATGTGAAAATGTTATACAACTTAATAGCCCAAAAGTTATAATCTTGATAAACTGACTCACCATGGCTTATTTCTCAGGAGCTTCTCCCTTGCATCTCTGGCTTATGGAAATTTTGGTCCTATATCCAGTAATGAATGGTAAAGAGAGACAAGTTATTATTACTTGTCTGTCTTCACCATTCAACACGCTTGAGATAAGTTTATTTTAACATTCTTCTAGTTTTAGCCCATCCTTTCCCAGACTGGGGCAGAACTGGCATGAACTCTGGTTGTACACCATCCTCTCCAATTTGTCTCCTCTAGGTCCTTGATTAGAAGCTGATACCTCTCACTCAGGTAGTTATGTCTGCCTAACCTTTGGTTATTTCACTCCTGTTAGGCTAATATAACCTGTCAACAATGACCAGAAAAGGAGTTCCATGTCTGTCCAAACCTTTGTCCAGCTTCCTTATATTGCTTTTTTTCGGTTGGGTCCTGCTTATTTTCAGAATGTATTTTGATGGATCAATTCTGGAACAGCTGATGAAATCACATGAAAGGTCTAGGTAATATGATATTGGAGTTCAGAAGGCAGAAAACTAGTTGGCAGCTTCATGGAGGAGTTGACATTAGGTTGCATCTTGAGAGATAGGATCTAAATCTGTATAAAACATATATAGATAGATAGATATAGCTATATATTGCGTTGGCCAAAAAGTTTGTTTCCGTAACATCTTATGGAAAAACCTGAGCAAACTTTTTGGCCAACCCAATATAAACATTTAGTTACAACACCTCTCACTGCAAACAAGTTTAAATAGTGCTTTAAATGGCAGCTCTGTGCAGCAGTGGAGAAGATGTTCTTATTAATAAATGAATATGAACTGTATGGATTTCCTCCATACAGTTGAGCATATAGAGTGTCAACTTTTTTTTTTTTGCGGTACGCGGGCCTCTCACTGTTGTGGTCTCTCCCGTTGCGGAGCACAGGCTCCGGATGCGCAGGCTCAGCGGCCATGGCTCATGGGCCCAGCCGCTCCGCAGCCTGTGGGATCCTCCCAGACCGGGGCACGAACCCGTGTCCCCTGTATCGGCAGGCGGACTCTCAACCACTGCACCACCAGGGAAGCCCTAGAGTGTCAACTTTTATTTTCCAAGCAATAGATGTGTGTCTACCCATTAATCTTAATTGCAGGGAGTACAGTGTGCTTTCTCTTAAGGCTCCTTTCTTTCTATTTGCCTAAACCCTTCTGACTCAAGTATAAAGGGAGCAGGGAAACCTAATTCAATGGTTTGAAACCCCAGTATGCAGAAGATTTATTTGGAGTTGTTAAAACTTCTCAGGCCCTTCCTCCAGGGTTCTGATTCTGGTGATGCAGATGGTTCATACATCACACCCTACTGGATATTCTGGACTCTTTGGTCTTCTATGATTGTCGTTGAAGCTCAGTTCTGCACTATCCCCACGTGTTTTTCACCTTGCATTGATGCCTTTGCTTTCCCAGGTTCAGGCATTACCACTGTGGGCTCTGGGGGTTTCCTCTTGGCGTCTAAAGCATTCTTAACATGCATGTGTTAATATACACGTTCACCATGTTCACAACCATTCCTCAAAACACCGCATAGCTGGGCCATGAGGGACATCCAACCATGTCCTTTCACAGAACGGGACCCTCCTGTGTATCCTGAGATATTTCTCTGAGCTCCTGCTGCCTCAAATCTAAAAACTTCTCACCTCCTAGTGAATGACTCTTTCAGGGATCTGTCTTACTCATGCAATTTTTTTTTTTCCTTTTACCCAGTGGTTTGTTCTTTATCTGAAAGTAATGAGGAGAAATTGGTTAAATCACTGAAAATGCTAATTTAATATTAAAACTACTGTTAACCATAACCACAACCAGAAATTTGTCTTATTACCTTCTTTCAGGACAATGAATACCTACTGTGTTTTATTAGCCTAATTAATAAGACCATTTAAGTGATTGTAGGACTAATAATATCTAGACTTTAAAAAAAACTTGTGCTACATGTTGTGTCTGTTTGTGTGTGTGTGTGTATGTGAGAGAGGGGGGGAGAGAGAGAGAGAGAGAGAGTTCTAGTAAATCTTTTCTCATCAGACTCATTTTATTCTGGGAAGGAGACAACAATAGTAGAGAAATAAATAATAATAGATCCATCTTCCCTTTTTCTTATCCCAATGTTTGCTTTTCACTGACAGAATTTTGTGATATTTATTTTGTGTATTTATGATGATTTAGGAAAACTATAAGCATTGACATATAATTCCTAGATTTAAGGTTTTATTTTGTTTCTGATTACTATGAATTTTTCACAATTAGGAATTATGATAGAGTAAGGATGATAGAACCAGGACCTACTAACCCTTTATAGAATTTATCAGGAGGAAACTGGGATCCAAATGGCATAAAAGAGGATTTTCCTAAAACCACCTTGTAGAACTGTGTCCCTGAATAATGTCTATATTATATAAAATGTAATTTTACAACCATAATATTATCTCATTCTGAGGGGAAAAAGAAAATAATTTTATTCGAGTGACAGTGGCTGCTATATTGTAGTTTAGCTTTACAGTTTTTAGTTCAACTGAAAACTTTTATATGAAATTTCCAAAATATTTTGGGAGCATTATAGTCCTCAAGGGAAAAGCCACAGGATTATGGAAATTTGGGGGGAAATGTATTTGTGGTTCCCTTCTAAAGTACAGTCCTTTATATTCCGTGTTCTTTAGTAAGTAAACAAGGGACCATGTTTCTCAAAAAGCTTTTAAGGCAGTTTCATGATAGTTTCATGATTGTCAATGAATAAAACACCAAGTTGGGCTTTTACATGCTATAGATGATGTGTTCATTTGTGTGTCCCATGGCTACCTTTTACTGAAAGGTAATTATTTAAGGATTCAGTTACCTTCCCAGGAAAAAACATTCTAAAGCCCTAGTGCACTTGTTTCTTTTAAAGAACACACTTTTATTAGTGTCTAAAATAGCATCTTAGGATTTATACAGAACTTATAAAAAATATATGACTCTTGAACAGCAATTGAATCAGGCTCTTCTCTTTTGTCCTTGAGGAGTTTTTCCTACCTTAACATAGTAGTTGTGATCTTAAAAAATGTGGTAAAAATAAATAGAGTTCTTTCCTCACTGCAAGTCGTGTATTTCATTATTTTGACTTTTCATCCCTTTATCACCTTCCAGAATTGAAATCTGTCTAGACCACAAGATTTTTCATTTCTCTGAGAAATGATTACAGCTCAAAGGAAGCAAGAAAAATCTACATTTCAAAACTTATTTTGGAAGTTTGCAAAATGAAAAAGTGAGCAAATCTTAAAAAAAGAAACATTTTGTTTTCCTAGGAAGTTAAAAGTTAAACAAAATAAATGATATTTTTTATGAAACATCTTTACCACTTTCATATATGATTGGCATGATTAAGTAATTCATTTGAGGTGGGGGAAAACACCTACATTGCCAGAAATATTTCAAAATAAGATAATTACTGAGGGAAGACAGTTGTGTGAGTCCACCAGCTGATCCCATAGCTAGAGAACTCTGAAGTATTTCTGACAGGCAGATAAACCAACATATGACAGAACTTATTCACTTTCCCATTGAATTACCTATGAATAAAAATAAAAAGAATATAACCCTGCAAGGTCTAACAATAAAACTAATGATAAGTCTGTTGCTAAAATAAGAGAGAAATGGCCATATAGTACAAAACCTATTGTATTGTATTGAGAACTCTGTTCAGTGGTTTAAACTTATTGTGCTATATGAAACAGAACAAAAACCCTGCCAACCTTAGGAAAGCTGAAAGATTCTTGTAACTTCACTCAGTGTCTCAGAGATCAGAGTTTCTGCCCATCAAAATTCCTAGCTATTATCCCTTTACAGCAAATGTATTGCCTTTTGAAGTAGACAGAAAATTCTTGGACCATTTGAAGAAGCCCTCATGACAATTTGATGGAAGGTGCATTGGGTGAAGTCTTCATAATTAAGCTCTAATGACAGTGAAAAGATGATGGGAAAAAAACGTGTTTTGGCAACTGGCATGTTAGATGTTGTAAATTTTTGTTTATCCCTTATTTTACATAATGAAAACTGGTAATGAGGTGTAGGAGCATGTCCTATACCATCCAAGATAGGTGAAATTCCTCTATGACTTGCAGGCACAGGAAGTAGACTAGAAAGTGTGAATCAACTCGTCCTCCAGCTCTAAACATGAGAAGACATTTGCTTTCTTTGGTTTTGTACCTTTATTTTCTCAGCTCTTATAAGGAAATAGAGCACCCAAGGAAGAATCCATGCCTGTTGTCTGTTAGGAAACACTGGGTCAGAAAATTTTTCTCCTGGTCCAAAGGAGATAGTCATCATGGGAAAGAAACATTTTCTTCCAGCATCGTCAGACAAGATAAAGCAATATGAAGTACTTAGAAAGGAAGAAACAAAAGAAAAGAAGTTTAATATACACAGAAACCAAATTACACAAATAACAGTACACTGAGTTGAAAGGGAACCTTGGAGGAGGGCAGGGGGAGAAGAACTATACTTACATTAAACTGATATCCATGATATAGTTAGAAATGATAAAAATAATTCAGGGAAATTATGTTAGTCATGAGGCAGAAAAACACCAAATTGAAATTCTCAAAGAATGTAAGTAGAAAAAATTAAAAATCAAAGATGTAGAAATGGTAATAGTGAACTTGTATGTACTGAAGTTAAATAACAGAGCTTCAACAAGTCATATCTAAGAGAAGTATAAAGAATAGATGATAGAAACAAATGTCATGTATCCAGCCCTGTTCTGATAACTTTGCACAGACTAATTAATCTCACAAAACTATGTGAGGTAGTTACTGACGTCATTATATTTACTTTATAAATTGAGGCACTAAAAGACTCCAAAGCAGTAAGTTAATGCAAAAACAAATTTGTAGAATCAGGACTTTAACCCAGGTTCAAGTATCACCTTCCTTCAAGAACATTCTGTTGGTGAAGATACATTTTGTACTTAAAAATCTTGTAGGTGAGCAAAGAATAGGATAGTCACAGTAAAGACCTGAAAAGTGCGCTATAAAATCAATGGAATGTTAAAATATGAAAATGATCTTTAAGTTTTCTAACATTTTAATTTTCCATGTATTATTTTTACCCAGGTGTACACCCATATGCATATGTATGTGCACGTGTGGATATGTGCATATATATGCATGCATGTGTGTATGTGTGTGACAGAGAGAGGGAGAGAGAGATTGAGACAGAGGATATTTTTAGGAGAAATTTAGAAGAAAAGACGTTTCCTCATATATTTCTGTGCATCTGTGACAGGCCCTTGTCTTCACTCACAGAAGGGAGACTGAATAACAAAAGAAAATTGTGGTTCATAGGTTATTACAGGTTATTGAATATAGTTCCCTGTGCTACACAGTAAATCCTATTGCTTATCTATATTATATATGATAGTTTATATTTCTTAATCCCACACTCCTAATTTATCCCTCTCCACTCCCTTTCCCCTTTGGTAACCATGAGTTTGTTTCTTATGTCAGTGCATTCCTTTTGAATATACTAAACCCTATTAATATTGCTTTGCCTGAATTCTGTATAATAACGTTAAGAATTAGAGTTGTAGTTTCTCCAATTTTGTCTTTCCTTTTGTAGGAATAAACACCGTATCTGTGATGAATAAATCTAGCATTTCTTTCAGGTTTTTTGGTGAATGGGTCCATTTCCATAACGTTCCAGTTAAGCCATTAATGAATTATATAGAGTCACATGATCTTCCCTTTGCTTTGTCACATCCCTCTCAGACACTTTAAATGTTTCCCTGATGGTTCTTTCACAGCAACACCTTCTATCTTTTAAATAGGTGTCAGCAATTGTTATTCTGACCAGTCATACCACTGATCATTTTGTGAACAATAATTTTAGGTTGGCTAGCTAGGAAAGCAATGAAATATAAACTGGAAGAGGGCAGGAACCTTCTGCATCTTGTTTGCTATAATATTTACTGCTGGAAAAATGCCTGGCTCATAGTATGTGATCAATAAATACTTGTTTAATTGATTTAAATTCTGTTAGGCTCCCTTGTGCATTTAGGCATTGTGTCAAATTGTGTATTGAAATTCACTATATGTTTGGGTGAGAAAAGCTTTCTGTTACAAAATATTTCATGAGGGCTTCCCTGGTGGCGCAGTGGTTGAGGGTCTGCCTGCCGATGCAGGGGACGCGGGTTCGTGCCCCGGTCCGGGAGGATCCCACCTGCCGCGGAGTGGCTGGGCCCGTGAGCCATGGCCGCTGGGCCTGCGTGTCCGGAGCCTGTGCTCCGCAGTGGGAGAGGCCCCACAGCAGTGAGAGGCCTGCGTATAGCAAAAAAAAAAAAAAAAAAAAGAAAAAATATTTCATGAGCTTCCTAACTGCTGTAGAGTCTTCAGGACCACCAAAAGATATTCCCCTCAATATCTCTGGATAGACGATCCCACTGATCTTGCAGAAGAGAAATTGATCCTGGCCAACAATTGAGATTCCAATAAACAGACATGGGAGAGGCAGGGTAGGAGAGTGAAATAACAGTTTGTTAGGAGAAATTTGCCCCAAGTGGAGACATTTAGCAGAGGAGGTCAGACTGTGTTGAGTGTCCTAAATTTCAGACTGCGGTGATAAGTATAGATGAGGCAGTATCTAAGGGTCCCTAATGGCACTTACCCACCACATGTCCCTTTCTGTCCGTTCATCCTCCCTTAATCAACACCTTCCTGAGTGCCTGTGTGCCCTGGGTAAAGGGGAACCGAATTTTGTTGTCAGAAACTGAGTCACTAGGGACCTAAAGTCCTGCTGGGGAGAATCCTTCTAAAAGAGGTAATAGGTGAGAATTATCTTCCTGCTGGCCAGGGTAGTGAAGAAAAAGAGCAACATATTTAAGAAACCCAGGAAAGGTTGTCAGTAGTGCAAGCAGCAGCCTGTGGACACACAGAAGTCAGTGGACCGGTGAAAGTTGTTTGTGGAATGGACACACACACACATGCACACCCACAGTAGCAGAGAAGAAGTAATAAAAAAGCCAGAACAGTAGATCCAGAGCAGAGGCACAGTACATATATGTGGGCAGCAATCACGATTATACAAAGGATACTCTTTGACCATATCCATTGACTCATTACTTACATTGTCCCATGATTTCCTAAAGGGACATGTTAGAAAATAAGCAACTTAGAGTTTGGGGTACTGATACTGCAATAGGTGTGAGTGTAGAAGGTGTCAAGTTAAGGCATTCTTTATATATGACCCCTGGTGTCTAATGTGATATATCTGTTCCCACTGATAATTAATGCCAGGGAAACTAGTGTATTACTTATTGCTCAAGCACAAAGGTATTTGTTGTTTTTCAGTAGTAAAAATGTTTAGCTAAACTACAGTTGTTGACGAAATGGTGATTTATAGTCAATATTGATGAACTGGCATTAGTATATTAAGGATTGTTAGCTGCTTATAATAAACTAATGAAGTTATACCTGTCACAAAAATGAACATGACGTTGACAGAACAGTAAAAATAAGGTTTTACAAAGCAGAGGCTAATAATTTGAAAGAAACCTACTTGACAGTGTGACTCAGCTGATTTCCTGGGGACTTCCCTAGATCTAGAGCAGCAAATGTTTTTATTGAAATAGAATGTGAGGCAAATAAGTAATTTAAAATTTTCTAGTTAAGATTAAAGAAAAACTGAAATATAAAATACAGCTGGTTCTCTATATCTGTGGACTCCTCATTGGTGGATTCAACCAACCTTGGATCAAAAACAGTAAAAAAAATTCCAGAAAGTTCTAAAAAGCAAAACTTGAATTTGCTGCATGTTGGTAATTATTTACATTGTAATTACAACTATTTACATAGCATTTATATTGTTTTGGTATTATAAGTAAACTAGAGGTGATTTAAAGTGTACAGGAGGGGAGCTTCTCTGGTGGCACAGTGGTTAAGATTCTGCCTGCCAATGCAGGGGACACAGGTTCGAGCCCTGGTCCCGGAAGACCCCACATGCAGTGGAGCAACTAAGCCCGTGTGCCACAACTACTGAGCCCGCGTGCCACAACTACTGAAGCCCGAGCACCTAGAGCCTGTGCTCTGCAACAAGAGGAGCCACCGCAATGAGAAGCCCGCGCACTGCAACGAAGAGCAGCCCTCGCTCACCGCAACTACAGAAAGCCCGCGTGCAGCAGCAAAGACCCAACGCAGCCAAAAAAAAAGAAGTGTACAGGAGGGTGTGAGTAGGTTATATGCAAATACTGCACCATTTTATATAATTTGGTATCCAAGGATGTTATCCAAGGATGGTATCCAGATTTTGGTATCCAAGGATGGTCCTGGAACTATTCTCCAACAGATACTAAGAGATGACTATATTCACCATTAATATTCACAGAACATTACAAATTTAAATACAGAGAAAATCTGGATGAATAAACTATTTGTGTGTGTTTGTGTGTGTGTGTGTATTATTAGTTTGTGTACATTTGCATCCTTTCAATTAGTGTTTATTAGGTGCCTGTTTTTGCCAAACACTGATCTTGGTGCTGGGGATAAATCGGTGAATGCAAATACCTGTCATTATGGAACTCACATCTTAATGGATGTAAGCTCCACATATGCAATGAATAAGTAGAGTGCATATTGTATTAGAAACTAACAAATGGTATGGAATATAAAATGGAGCAGCATAAACAAAATTATGAGCACAGGGCAAATAGTTGTGAAGCTGCAATTTTTAAATAGAGCAGAAGAAGGGGACATCATTACCTGGTGACATTTGAAGAGTTATTTCAAGAAGGTAAGGGAATGAGACTTATGGATAGATGGGAGAAAGTGCTCCAGGCAAAAGAAAAGGCCAATTCAGATGCAGTGAAGTGCTTGATTATTTGCTGGATGTTTTGGAGAAAGGGCCAAAGTGTCATAACCAAGTGTGCACTGGAGAGTGTAGTATGAGCTAAGACATATGTGAAGGGCTATAACTTATCACTCTATGAAAATGGTTGAAAGGACATATATGGGTGCTATGAAGAAAAGGATTTCTCCCTACAATGTTCACACTTTGTTTTAATACTTTTAGTTAGAGGGCATCCTCTTTTAGGCTAAGGATCACTTTTCATTTACTGGTTACTAAGAATATCTTTGTCACCAGACAAAATATCACCTCATAACTTTTAACACCAGATGTAGTTTTCCAACATCAAAATTACACATCAGAAATACACAACTTTTTCTTAGGCTGGCCCTTCATATACATGATGGCATTTATCATGGTGTTTTTTTTTTTTTTTTTGCGGTACGTGGGCCTCTTACTCTTGTGGCCTCTCCCGTTGCAGAGCACAGGCTCTGGACGCGCCGGTCCAGCGGCCGTGGCTCATGGGCCCAGCCGCTCCACGGCATGTGGGATCTTCCCGGACCAGGGCACGAACCCGTGTCCCCTGCATCGGCAGGCGGACTCTCAACCACTGCGCCACCAGGGAAGCCCCATTTATCATGTTTTTTTTGTTTGTTTGTTTTTTCCGTAAGAATGCTCCTTAAACCACATTATCTTCAATTCATCCAAATATTCTACATGCGGCAAGTTTTCTGACCTTCACTGAGAGAGATCACCTCTTCCACACTGTTAATGTTTTACCTAAATCAGGAATCAAGGACCTTATACCAGATATTTAAATATTGTAGTAATGGTGGAGAATGAAACGTGATTTAGTTCACTTTTTCTAAAAACCACATTTCTATGGGTATTTTTAGCCATAATACCACATTGTATGTGATGGCTGAGCTCTTGTTGACATATAAATTGCTAATAAGGCAGATTTCTCCAACTCTTACCTATATTCCCATTTTTCTGAGGCTCAGAGCAGGACATTTTATTCACACTAAGTATATTTTGCTTTCTATTTATCATGTTATAGTAATTTTAGTAGTGTTTGTGGGATTCAGTATATTACTTAGCTATTTAGAATTTTCATCATTAATAAGATTGATATACATTCTTATATATCTTCAGCCTAGTCATTGATTAAAAATAGAGCATAGTCAGTGAAAGATACTTGTAACTTATTATTAGGGCAATCACTCCAGATTAATGTTCATGCAGTGATTATCTAACTATAGGGTTAGATTTTTCAATCACTAATAAATTCATGTCATGATACTTTAGTCATTCCCTCCACTCCCTTGTCTAAAATATTACAGACAATACTGCCAAATTTCACTTTGCAATAAAATATATTGTTTTACTGGTCAAATTAGTAACCTTATTTTTTATACTTTTGACAAGTAAATTAGATGAGTTTTCTGTGTTAGTTCCTAAGGATGAATTTGTTGGGAGGAAGAGTCTCACAAACTCTTATATACCAAATTTATTGAGATTTAGTTCATATCTCATACAATTCACCAAAGTATACAAATTGATGGTTAGTTACAGAGTTGTACGGCCATCACCACAATGAGTCTTAAAACATTTTTTTTTTCTTTTTTTTGTGGTACGCGGGTCTCTCACTGTTGTGGGCTCTCCTGTTGCGGAGCACAGGCTTCGGACGCGCAGGCTCACCGGCCATGGCTCACGGACCCAGCCGCTTCGCGGCATGTGGGATCTTCCCGGACCAGGGCACGAACCCCTGTCCCCTGCATCGGCAGGCGGACTCTCAACCACTGTGCCACCGTGGAAGCCCTTATAACATTTTTATCACCTCAAAAAGAAATCCCATTCGAATTAGTATCTCTAACTCATTCATGCTCAGTCCCCTAGCCCAAGCAACCAGTAATTCACCTTCCATCTCTATTAATTTGCTTCTTTCAGTCATCTTATAGAAATGGAATAATATAATGTCATTTGTGACTGGCTTCTCTCACTTAACATGCTATTCAGTATTTTCAAGGTTTATCCATGTTGTAGCATGTGTAAGTACTTCATTCATTTTTATTGCTGAATAATATTCCATTGAGGACATATATCATATTTTGTTTATTCATCAATTGATAGATACTGGGTTGTTTTCAACTTTAGGCTATTACGAATAATGGTGCTAGGATCATTTATGAACAAGTTTTTATTTGGACATAAGTTCTCATTTCTCTTGTGTTTATATACAAGATTGGAAAGTGTATGGTGACTATGTTTATTTTTTGTGTGTGTAATTGTCAAACTGTTTCCCAAAGTGGCTGGATTATTTTACATTTCCACCAGCAGTGGATGAGGGTTCCAATTTATCTATATTGTCACCATTACTTGTCATTTGATATTAGCCATCCTGGTGGGCATGAAGTGGTATCTCACTGTGGTTTTGATTTGCCTATCTATGATGGCTGGTGATGTTGAACAACTTTTCACGTGCTTGTTGGCCATTTGTATATTTTCTTAGCAGAAAGCCTATTCAGATACTCAGCAAGTTTTTGAATGTGTTATTTGTCAACGGTCCAATTCTCTTATAGTGACACTTCTCCTTTATGATCAGAGTTCTGTGTTGGGTGTGGTGTAGTCTCTGGTCATCACAGCTTGCCTTTCCTTGTGTTGAATCTCTGCCCTATGAGCAAACTGGTGTGAGGGCAATAGGAACCCCAGTCTTCTCAACTTACCACATCTGTGATAAATACTTAGCCCTAAATGTGGGTTCTGTGTGGGAGAAGGAAGACCTCAACATTTTTGCTGCACGTGCTTGAAATTTAGCCTCAGTAACACAGAGGTGGGAGCAATAAGAAATGCTGGCTGCCTGTCCCTCCCAGGGAGACACCTGTAGTCCTTGTCTGGAGGCAGAGGAGAGAGCCTTCTCTTCTTGAATGGGTGAAGCAGGGTGGGGTGAAGGGAGCAGATCTTGGCTCAAGTGCCACAGATTCTCTCTTTTCTTATGGAGATTTAGTCAGTATTCTTAAATAAATGTTTCATTTGCTAAATGCCCTTATAACATTTTCTGGAGACTTTAAGTAGTTCCTTTTTTTTTTTTTTTTTTTTTTTTTGCGGTACGCGGGCCTCTCACTGTTGTGGCCTCTCCCATTGCAGAGCACAGGCTCCGGCCGCGCAGGCTCAGCGGCCATGGCTCGCGGGCCCAGCCGCTCCGCGGCATGTGGGATCTTCCCGGACCGGGGCACGAACCCGTGTCCCCTGCATCGGCAGGCGGACTCTCAACCACTGCGCCACCAGGGAAGCCCTAAGTAGTTGCTTTTAAAAATAATATTTACCAATTATAGTTTTTTTTTGCTGGGAAGCATGTCTGCAAATATCCTCATGCCCAATCCAAAAGTGGATCCTATTACCATGTTTTAGCTTGTGGGAGAGGGAAAGAGCTCTCCCAAACTCCTTCCTCAAAATGTATAATCAATTGGAGAATTTTTCAGAGACTGATATGTTTACTAGTAGTTTATAAGCATCATGCTTTTAAAAATCAGGAAGATATTTGTCTCTGACTATTGGTGTATCTATTTTGCATGTGTTTCCAAAATTATCAAGTGCTTCAGGAAAGATAATTTTGACATACACTGGGGTTTCCTTTTGAAATCATGGCAGTCTTTGATAAAATTGCAAGTAGTTTTGTTTATTCAGCCGGATCACTGAAAATGGGGTTCTGCAGAAGTTTCTCTATAGTATATTCAAGGTAATCATTTATGCCCTTTCACTTCTGAGTCTCTGTAGCATCTGTAGTAAAAAATGTGGTTGGTTCCATTCATGTTATAATAGAAAATATTGAACTTCAAGCTATTATAGCCATGTTATTGTGTTTTGAGATACTGTGGAGGATGTATTGGTTTAATAAATAGCAGTTACTACTTTTAAGGTGATTGAAATATTTGACCTTAGCTTGGTAATTCGCTTGATGTTTAAGTTTATCCCACTGGTCTTGACACCGTAGCACATCTCTCTTCTCAAATGAACAGGAATAAATTGTAATTTTTCCAGATTTACACACGGCAAATCATCGCATACAATGGATACATCACCCTTTCTGTCTCTTGATTTCCTTTAATCTTGGTTAGGAATGCTGAATTTTTAATGAGATTACTATACTGCTTACTTTGAAAGATAGGAGAAGATCAATTGAGAATAATTTGGTTTGGTTTTTATTTACTGTTGTAAGATTAGACTGTCAAGAAATTATCTTGAGTACTTTTGTATTTATTGAAATACCTTAATTTACAGTGTAGATCGAAATAACCGTCATACTTAATTCTCTTGTCTTTGGAATAAAGTATCAATTTTTTGAAGTGGACATGTGGATATGTTTTGTAATATGTTGATATTTTTATGCCTCCTACTGTGATAGCTCTTTGTTGAACTGTAAAACAACTAGAAGAGTTTTAGTTACTTTAAAGAGAAGATTCATCAAGTTCATTTGAATAGGTTGGAAGTTTTACTTACGGTGTTCTATTGTTTTAGGTAAGTAGATAACTAGGCAGTGTCCTTTTTTTTCCTATTATTTCCATGGACAGAGACAAATACCAGATGTTTCTATAAAGAAGCCAAGGTTTATTCACAGGATAAATATTTTGCAGCAAAGTAACATAGTTCTAAAAAGTGGAAGTTAGAGTCCGTTTCTCCCACTGAGCAGTGATCCCAAAGAATACAATCTGGAGAGCAGGACCAAACATTTGTGACTAATGACAAGCTGATGTCGGGCTTCATAGAAACCTTTAATAACTATCAAATGGAATCGAGAACTTTAAATATGGTCGAATTTCTTTAATGAAAGTACTAAATGTAGTAAATTGGATTCCTGCATTTTATGAGAATTACAGGAAATATTCTTTTAAGTCTCTTGATTTAAGATGTCATGAGAAGTGTTTTATATTAACCACATCTAAATAAGTTGTCACAAATTTAACTAATGGAAAACAAAACCGGTTATCACACTTAAACATGATTGTTAACAATGTGTGAGAATGTATTATAAGTTCTCTGTGTGTACTATTTCATTCAGGTAATACAACAACTGAACCAACTTCAAAGGAATTTAGAATTTGCCTGATTAAGTTAGGTTCAAGTTTAGATTTGAATGTAGGATTGTCTGATTTGAAAAACTTAATTTCTGTTATTTTATCTTAATTAAATTTGAGGGAAGCTTATGTAAGATTCAGATATAAAAGCAAAAACCCTAAAAAAAAAGAAATCAAGAAATGTGGAGATGTAGGAGGGTTGAGTGAGAGTAAACATGTGGTCACTTTGCCCTTGGAAGACATGGTCCAGTGTCACATAGTGTGAATTTGGGACAATTCCAGAATCCTTGAAAATTAACTTCCTTCTCTATAAAAAGAGGGATCATATTTGTCCCAGATTGCACACAAGATTTCTGTTTGCAGAACAATGTAATAATTTACGTGTTACGTACATGTAAGAAAACACAGCTATTGTCACTAAGAAGCCAGGAGTGAAAGGCCAGGCATTTGCCTTCAATAAGATATTGAAATGTGTTTGCCCTTTTTCAGGTGGTAAGAAAATGTCAAATTATTTAACACTTTCTCTCCTTCCTTTACTTCTGCCCTTCTTCAGAAATGAATTTTTATATACAGAGTGATGTCAACTTCACTGTGATGTCTGAGGTAGAGGAAGAAAATAAGATACTGAACTGAAATGCAGTTGAGGAAAGAAAAAGAAGCGAATAGGATAACTATGGATTTAAAGCCTTCTATTTTATTATATGTTAACAACATGCTATTTAAGTGTCAGGTGTGGTACCATGGAAAAGCAGAACAGATACTGTAGTGCTGATCAATAATGATTTGAGTGCAGAGAGAGTCTGTACAATATAATAAACCAATTATGTAGTAAACTAAAGCAATATATGAACACTTTCTTGAGCACAGTGTGTACTGGAGATGCACCATGGGAGAAGATGTTTATTAACACCTTGAAAGCAAGAGGAGGGCTGACTATTGCTTTGTAGCTAAATAATAAAATGGCTATGTAGTGGATACATTCAGAGAGCAATTCATTATTGTAACTGGCAACAGATATTTCAGATTTGAAAATTATCTATTTAATAAATTCTTGCTCTCATACTAAGAAGGAAACAAAGGGAGACATATCTACATATCTTCATTTTGAGGAAAGTGAGGTGATTAGAATTTACCTGACTTAATAAAGGTCATCAATGCTGGAGGGGGGGTGCGGGGAGCATGGTTGAGACTGTGGCTCATGCTTCATAGTCTAGGTCATCCTTTCTGTCAGTCCAAAGGGAAGGTAAGCAAAACATCTGCCACAATCATAATACTCTGTAGTTGAGGGCTATCTTACTTTGGCACTGGAATCTAACGTGATGGTTAAAGCACAGGGTCTAGAGTTAGAAGAGATTTGAACTCTTCTGTAAGTTACATACTTGGTGATCTCAGCCAAGAATTTTTGTGTGTTTGTTTTTCTTCCTCCATATCCAAAAAGAATATAGATACATTTACTTTAAATTATGCATGTAAAATGCTTTGCTAAATACCAGTATGTATTAAATTTTCAATTCAGAACAAGTTATTCCTACTACCAGTTTTATTTACATTTTTCAAAATCCCTGTGATCATTTTCTTTAAAGTATATCTGATTCATCTATATTCTTTAATACGGACTTAAAAATATCTGTTGAATGAATGAATGGATAGTTGGATAGATGGAAATTACTTTCAAACATATTGTAAGCAGAAAGGGGGTGTAACACTATGTATGTAAAATTTAAGTTCCCGTTTTTTTTTCAGAGCTTTTTATCTCTAGTGCAGAATTCCAGAAATGTATGATCTTTTTGCCCAAGTTTTTCTTTGCTACATAAGACTCCAAACAGTTCAGGGATTTGTAAGGTTGAAATTTTACAGATAGGAGGATGCCTTCCATGGGATGAAACTGACTCAACATTTGGCCCTTTATATATTCATGATATTGAATGTATATTAGCCTTTTAAAAAATTGTCTTTTATTATTTCAAAGATGTATTATTGTTTGTATATTCTGCAGCACTTTTTTCAAGCAATAAAGGTTTTAGTGTGTTATATGAACAGTGTTATTTGGGAGAAGAGAAATCAACACATGGAAGTTTATTAAAACCAGATGCTGTTCTTTCCAAACTAGCCATTAAATGAAAGATATTAATAAAATAAAATTGATATAGCATATAATCTTTATATATACATATTTCAGCACTGAAATTTGAAATTTCACCAACTTGCTCATGGCATTTTATTTTTGCATCTTATAACCTAGACTGATGTTCATTTGGATAAATTTAGAAAGCTAATGCCTCATTTTATGCAAGAGAGTTATAAGATTCAGTAGGGTAGAAACCTTGCTAATTATCACTTCTCTGACCTACACACCTGATACTTCTTGCAAGAAGTTTTTAGCAAATATTAAAAGGAGGTCATATATCAAAGCATTATTTTTATATTGTCACAGATAAGTAGAAATTTGAAAAAATATATATGAATTTACCATTTTAGAAAATATTTTTGGTATATATATTTTACAACGTTACTGATTAAATATAATGTCAAGAAATGAATTGCTAGGAAATATTTTATATGATTTCACTCTATTCTTCCTCCTTCTCTCCATCACAAAAACATTTCCATATTTATTCCCAAACATTCCTAAGAAAGTTTGGGATTATATATATTATATATATAATAAAAACAAATATAACTTTGTACATATATGGAATATGTAATGTTTAAATACTCACAGAAGATTCACAGAATTAGGCAATAGAAAATATTTTTATATTCCAAAAGGTAGAAATCATTCCAGCTGCATTCTTTATCCCAACGCAGTAATATTTTGAACTTATCAAAAGAACTGACAAAAATGGATCCATAACCAGGAAATCATTTGAAATGCTTGTCCAAAAGAAATTCTTTTTTTTTGCGGTATGTGGGCCTCTCACTGTTGTGGCCTCTCCCGTTGCGGAGCACAGGCTCCGGACGCACAGCCTCAGCGGCCGTGGCTCATGGGCCTAGCCGCTCCGCGGCATGTGGGATGTTCCCGGACCAGGGCACGAACCCGCGTCCCCTGCATCGGCGCGTCCACTGCGCCACCAGGGAAGTCCCAAAAGAAATTCTTAAATTAAAAGGAAATCAATACTGGCAGCTACAGCTAAACACTTACGCAGAGTGTGTGAGGCCACAGGGTCTAATACTGCTGCTCCATGTTTGTGTGGCCGTGGGTTTGAATCCCATATCTGCTCTTACTGTTACCTTGATCAGTTACCTTCACATTACATAAGATAATCACCTTCACCTTAAATGAGCAATAAAAGTATTCAGCATAATGTCTGTACAAAGACACCCAGGAAATATATAATTTATTAACACATTTATCAGAGAAAAGCTGGTACTCTTAAGCTCATTAATTAAAAATAAGAAAAACAGGAGATAAACAGCAACTCAAGTACATTTAAAGAAAAAAAATACATTAAAAACACAGAAGAATAGAATTAATGAAGATAGAAAAGAAAAATGAATGAAAAAGATGACTAAATAACCCATTGATTTGATCAATAAAATCCAAGTCTCTTTCTTTGGAAACATCAATGCAATAAACAACTAAGAAACTTTTCAGTCTAAAAACAGAATTTATTAGTAAAACATTAGAGGTGAATATACAAAAATGTTTTAGCTCTCCTATATATTAATAGTAACCCAACAGACAATATGATGGGGAATAAAAGAACACATTGACAAGAGCAATGATAACTATAAAAAATTATTACGGATTAACCTTAACGACTAACTTGCAAAACCACACACAAGAATGTAAAACTTTATAAAGGATACACACCAAGAACTGACTGTAGAGAGATGATACACACTAGTGTTCTCTACTCTTCTAAACTAAACTTTGATTAACTGTAGACTATTTCAGTTGTTGAGAATATCGGGATTTGCCTAGGAGCGCTCCTTCTGTTAATGGTTGTTAATGACTTTAAGGTGTTTAGTATTAATCTTTTGCTTGGTCTGTGACATTTTTCATATAGCTGATACTCATGAAATCTTATGTGCTCTTTGTCAAATGGCAGTCTAAATTTATGCTTGATTTCAAGAATAAAGAAAATGTGTTCACTAGGATCTTTAAACGGTAGAGAATAGAGACACACCAAGTTATGACACCCTCCCCGTTGTCTCTTGTTTTGATAATAGTGATAATAGGAGCAGCTTCAAAATATTGTGACAATTTATTCAGGGTTACAAAAATTAAATATCCAAAATTTGTATGTTCTTTGGAAAGTGACAGGCTGGGTTTCATGTATTAGGGAAAATGAAGATATTTAAAATGGTGACGTTTGCCATAAATGTCATATTTTGGCACACTTAAAATATAGCCAATATAACCTATGGATCTGACTAAACTTTAAGTGGCAAGTCAAGGTAGCACCAAAAAATCGTGGAACACTTGTTATTCTGTTATCACCAAAGTGCCATCTTTTTAAATACAGGATGGTAGGTGATGATATTATAGTTGGGTAATATAAATGGTCCTCTTGAGTTTCTACACTGAGATTAGAAAATAATCAAAAGCTAGGGAGACAGAATTGTTTCAAGGACTAAATGAGACAGGCTCCATAAATCTGGTTCAATTTTAATTGTCTGAGAAAGACAACGGCTGAATGTGCCATGCAGTTGTAAGAAATGAGTCCTTTATTTTGTTGCTGTTTGCGGTTTGTTTTTATTTGTTTTTGGTTGTTGTTCTAAGCAATGCTTGTCGGAGTATGTTTGCTCAGCAAGCAGTTTAATAAACATTCCTGACACTTGATAAAGCAGCAACGGTTGAAAAATCAGTGGAAGAAAAAGGTCCATATTAGTCATTCCACCACATGAAGATCATAAAGTAGCTAAGCATCTATTTTGCATATGTGGCCACATATATATGACTTCATACATATACCTTGTATACAGAAACTCTTATATCTGTATTAGAAGGTAAAAGATTAAAAATTAATGGAAAATAAAGTGTGCTCAGACCTAGCTTTTTAAAGTGGAATAAAATCTGGCTGTACCACAATTTTGATGTCAAACTGCTTTTTCTTCCTGTTTACATTTTGCAAGAACAGGAAGCCTCAGCTGGAAAATTGGCCCATAATCACAACTTATTAAGCTTTTACTGATATTGCAGTAGAAGTAATGGGTTTTTAATGAGCTTATCCATTTTAGCATTTATATAATTTATTAACTTTTTTCTTTCCCGTGTTTTGTATATTAACTAAAAAGTTGGAGTTAATAATTTTCTTTACCAAACTTTTGAATTCTCAGAATTCACTAATAGCACTATTTCAAGTTATGGTTGATAATTTTATTAAGCATAGGCAATAGCTTGGGTGTTATTACAGGGCTAGATGTACTATGAAGGAATATTCAAGTTGAAAATTGTCCCACCTGTTGCCTTATACAGATCTGGCATAATTGTCCCACCTGTGGCATGGTATCTGCCTTATACAGATCTGGCATAGGAGGGGTATCAACTTCCACGGCAACAAAGGTAGGATTACTGCCTTTAGGAAAGTAAATTTAAAATATTACATGTTGCATGAATTTGACCTTGAATTCACTGTTAGCACAATCAGTAGATAAATTGTAAGGCCAAGGATCTCCACTGGGGCATAAGCGTGGCACTATAGACTGAATAGATGTTTGGATGGTGCTGGAAAAACCGTCACAAGAGCCGTGGAGTTGGGGTTCAGCCCATTGGAATACCTGAAGTGAAAGTGGATGTCCTGAAGATGAATGAGAAGAGGGTGGGAATGAGGAAACATGGCAAAGGCAGGCAAACATCATCTTTTTCTACAATATGTTTTATTCCAGGGGATAACTTACCAAACTTAAAGAAACCGCTTAGGAAACTTTCAGTTATTAGTTTATCCGTGCCATTTGGGAAATAAATTATTGATATTTCAGAAATTATTTTAAGGAGGTCATAATTAAATAATAATGGGCATACTTGTAAATTAGTCTTTTTAATTGCCTTTATAAGTTTCTGTTTTTCTTAAAAGAAATACCAGCCGTGAGACTAATTTTAATGTATTTATAGCTTTTTTAAAAGTTGAAATCTAGTTGATTTACAATGTTGTGTTAATTTCTGCTGTAGAGGAAAGTGATTCAGTTATACACATATATACATTCTTTTTTATATTCTTTTCCATTATGGTTTATCACAAGATATTGAATATAGTTCCCTGTGCTATACAGTAGGACCTTGTTGTTTATCCATTCTATATATAATAGTTTGCGTCTGCTAATCCCACACTCCCAATCCATCCCTCCCCCACCCCACCCCATCCCGCCTTGGCAACCACAAGTCTGTTCTCTATGTCTGTGATTCTGTTTCTGTTTTGTAGATAAGTTCATTTGTGTCATATTTTAGATTCCACATGTATATATAGCTTTTATTTCTACTGTTTTATTATTTACATGACAACTATACCTATTGCCTTGGAGAACAAAAATGTCAAATGTTGTAAACAGTAAATATATTGAACTTTTGTTGAAACTAATAAATTAAACCATTTTCATAATAGTTCTCCTTTGGAAACACTTCTTTATTTTAAATTGGCACCACACTGAATTAGCACCTTTGCTTTTCTCAAAGACCCTGCAAAAAAAAACCCCAATAATTTTAGCATGTCTGTATGCAATAGGCTGCATGATATTATATCATTATATTATCTGCATCTTATATATTAAGATATAGGCATTCACATCAGACCTATGATCACACCAAGAATCAAAACTAAAGGACTTCAGAAAGATGTCTATCTTCAACTCCAATGTTATGGCCTTTACCCTCAGGGCACCCACATGTACACAATCATATATTCAATAAGAGTTCTATTAAAATAAATGGAAAATTACAGGTAATGTTTGGAGGTAATTTAGAATTTTCAAAATGCCATTCGAGGAAATTTTCAGTTCTTTGCTGAATAGAACAATCTAACCTATTTTAATGAACTGAATGAAAATTTCTAATAACTTGTTCATGTTATGGAATAAAAGCATTTGTGTTAAATCCCAGAGTGTGAGAGTGAACCAGTTTAGTCAGATGTCTGATTTTACATGCCACACTATGATCCAGGTGCTAAAACGCTCTGGAGTAGAGCTTGGTCAGGCACTATAGCTCTTCTATTCATTAGGCCTCTTACACCATTTCTCAGTAGCTGCCCTGCAACAGTATGAGTCATTAGCACGAGTCCAAAATTGTGTGAAAAGAGATCTATGCTTTTGTCCTGTGGAAAGTCTTTTCAGTACAATCAAATTTGCTTCACGGTGTAATTTCACAGCTTGTGCGGTAGTCACTGACAGCTCACAGCACTGTTGTTATTCAAGGCTAAGCAGATGAGAGAGACATAAATGACTAATAACATGCAGGAAGTTATGTCTTCAAAGTAGCAGCCTAATTGTGCATCTTCACTTAGTGAATGGTTCAAAACAAATTAAAATTTCCTGACCACTGGAGGCAAAAGCAATGCCAGGCGGATCGGTTGTATCAAATTCTTGTAGGGTGGAAATTTCCTTAATAAAATGCCACAGAAGGAAAGAAAATAGTGTGAGTAATACAAATGGGCTAGAATGTAAAATCAAATATCAAACCCAGTAGTAAGCAAATAAATATAAACTTAAACAATAATACATATAGTTTAACTTTTCCTAAAATCTGGCAAAAATAGAAGACTAAGATTTAGTGTTGCTAAAAGTGTAGGAAGTGGATCATCTCATGTAAGTTAACTGCAAATTTCTCAATATATGTGTTTTTATTTTAAAAATTATAATATGAAAGATATTGTATATCTGCTTCACTGGCTCCACTTCAGTTATCCAAAGGGAATAGGTAATTATAAAAGATACACATATATTTTAACCATGATGTAATACTGTTTTAAAGCAGTTGTAAAAATGTTGTGACTGGAAATAAATGTTGTAACATTCAAAGGACAGAATTGACTTCTTTTCTTATGGAGTAAAGTTCTATAAATGTTAACACAGGCATTACATCTGTAACCACCAATATAATCAGGATATAGAATAATTCCGTCATCCCAAAAACTGCCTTAGGCTATATCCTTTATATTCACTTCTTCCCTCCACCCCGAACCTCTGGCAACTACTGTGTTTTCCATCACCATAATTTTGTCTTTTCCAATATGTCATATAACTAAAGCATTGAGTAAGTAATCTTTTGAGACATGTTTCTTTCACTCAGCATAATGCCTACGAAATTTATCCAAGTTAATGTGTATATCAAAAGCTTGTTCTTTTTTACTGCTGAGCCTTATGACATTGTTTAGATGTGCCACAGTTTGTTAATCTATTCACTTATTGAAAACCATTTGCACTATTTCCAGTTAGGGGCAACTATGAACAAAGCTGCTATAAACTTTTTGTGTGCTTTTGTGTGGACATAAATTTTCGTATCTGTAGAGCAGATACTCCACTGAGATTCCTGGGTCTTAAAGTAAGTGCAGGTTTAATTTTGAAGAGACTGCCAAACAATTTTCCAAAATTGCTATACCATTTTGAATTCCAACCAGCAGTATGTAAGAGATCCAGTTCCTCACATCGTGAGCACTTGGTATTGTTAGAATGTTTTTTATTCCGATAGTCTAATAGGTGTGTAGTGGGAGCACATAGCGTTTTTAATTATTGTTTGCCTGATGGCTAATGATGTTGAACATATTTTCATGGTCTCATTTGACATCCTGATCTCTTGGTAATGTGTCTGTTCATATCTTTTACCCTTTGTTTTGCTGAGTTATTTGTTTTCCTATTGTTGTTTTTGAGGGTGCTTTGTATATTCTAGATACTCAGATATGTGATTTGCAAATATTTTCTCCCAGTATTTAGCTTGTCCCTTTTATTTATTAGCAGTGTCTTTCCGAGAACAAAAGATTTTAATTTTGCTGAAGTCCAATTTATCCTTTTTAATGGAGGATGTTTCTGGCACCGTGTATAGATTTTTAATAAAAAATTTTATGGCATAATTTTGTGAAAGGCTGAAACAACCTCAAATGTCTAGCAGAAAAAGATTGGTTAAAGTATAATACCCATATATGATAAGATCATATACCACCATTATAAACCACAATTTAAAATAATATTTAGAAATACAGAAAACGCTCATTATATATTAAGTGAAAAACCAGTGTCTGCAAAAGTTTTATATGATATGTCACCTTTTAAAATCATATATAATTGCATATATATGTGTGTATTTGTATGTGTGTGCAAGTAGTATATATTTGTGGAGAACTATGTACTAAATATTAATGATTCTCTAAGTATTGAGAACAACTACTTTAATATTTTTCTGAATTTTCTTTTTTTACAAAGAAAATGTATTAGTTAAAATTAGCAAACAAAATTACTTTTATAGAAAATGAATATTTCATGAATCCATATTTGTACTTCAAGAAATCCACACTTTAAAATATATTTGAATGTAGAATCATTCTAGTCATTACAAATTTGTTTAAACTTCATGCTTTATTTGACACATTTTATACGTTCACTGTTAGATGCATGTATCCTAGAATCATTTTAAATGTAGAACAGACATGATCTACCCAATTTTGTGTATGATTAATATTTCCAATATTCTTAGGGTTAATATAACACATAACTTTAAAATTTACAATGAAATATTTCCTGTTATCACATGTATAAATTTTCCTGCAAATATATTTTTCTATGTAGAGCAGAGTAATACTTGATGAAAACAAAATAACTGAAATTTTTCAAATTTTTAATTAGTAAACTAAAGGATCACATCAATTTTTTACCTAATCTGCATATTAGTCATATATTATTTTTGATCCAGTCTCACTTGAGGTTAGATAGTTTAGAAAGACACTTTTAAAAATACTGCTTAAAATGACAGAACTTGAGTAATGAAGTTATAACTAACAAATACCTTCTTGTTCTTAAGCTTCTCATTTCTTTTGTGAAATGTTTAAGACAATTAATTTAAACTACTTCTTACTTTCTCCCCTCATGTTCTACAATGATTTTAGCAGTTGTTTTAGTTTAAATGCATGTATGCAGTCTCAGCTCCAAGAAAACTAGCATGTAAATATACCCTCTAATCTAAACAGTTGTCCTGGCCACACCAATCGTGTAATTATCATAGTAGCCACTAGGGGGAAGAGCGACAAAGTACTGCAGCTGAGATACCCTGAGATGCCTTATTCTAGATGAGGTTCTAGTACACAGTGATTTCTGTCTCAGTGTCCTGTTGCCTTCCAACTATAAATCATTGAGATCCACAAAATAAAACTCTCTTACAGAATGTCTTAAACTGCTTAAGTGGCTCTGTTCCCTTACATGTAAATAATACAGCAGGGCTTCTCTATTGCAGTTTAGAAGCTAGATACAAGAAAATACTCTTGTATCCTCCCAAATTTTCATGTTCTGAAAGTTATTATCTATCTGTAGGTTTCAGGCTTCCCTGCCTAACTCTAAATCTAAAACATGTTTTTTTCCTTTAAGTTTCTTAAGCGTTTATGAAAAGGAAAAAGCTATACTCAGAGGCTTAAATTAATTGAGAAACAGACAGAATCAGTGAATTAATAAAAAATACGTATTGAATATCAGTTCTGTGCATAATGATTTAAATATTTAATTTCATTAAAAACCTTACAGTGTATATAAAATTTCTGTGATTTAGATGAGAAAATATAAGTGCAAAACTTGCCTAAGCTTACATAGGTGTTGTAAATGTCAAGAATTAATGTCTTTTGTTGAAGATGTGCCATTTGGACTGGAATAAGGACCAGCAGAGTTATATAGTTATAGAATAGATGCTTACAAAAACTCTACTAAGTAGATATATTTAGTCAAATTGTCAAAGTACATAAATTATCTCTTATGAAAGCATTTGGAATTTTGTTGAATTTTTTAGGTTGATAGAAATCCTTTGTTAAAAGACTACATATTGAGTGTTTAAAAATATTGGATTGGCCAAAAAGTTCGTAACATCTTATGGAAAATCAGAAGAAATTTTTGGCCAACCCCAATACTTACTATTGTATTAATACTGTATAAAATATAAGCGCTGTTTACAAAATATTTAGAGATTAATTTTAAAACAGTATTTTTGTCAAGGTATTTGATAGATAATAAAAGGCCAGCATAAGGAGATAGCTGAAAAGATTAACAAATTCCAGAGATATTTTGTCTATAATTTATTGATGCTTATAAGAAATGACATTTATTCTTACAGAAAGCAGGAGGAAAGCACAGTAACAGGAGAAATTAGAAGATGCTTTAGGAGAACAGAATATTTATGAAACAAAACTCTGGATGAAGGAGGAGAGGAGGAATCTGAATGAATTAGAAGGATATGACACCTTAGCGATTTTTGAAGTGGAGAATGGTTGAAGTTGGATAATCTCATCATGAGAATAATAAGCAGCTTCTCCTCCCCAGAGTGTTCATTTGAAGTGAGGAAAATTGTGGGTGGGTGAAATTTCGTCAAGAAATGTTTTCCAATTTAGAAGCCCATGGAGAAAGTGGCATTACTTGGTAATGAATGTGGTATTGGTATTTATTCTTCATTGCACAGGTATTTATTGACCACATTTCATGTGCAAACATTGGTGAACTATACACACTCCCTGCTCTCGTGAGTTCCATAAAAGAATGTCAGAATAGAACTCCAAGAATACTCAAGACCTGCTTTTTATTCATTTATTTTAAATTCAGGTGTCAGCTGCCCTCTAGGATTTAGATGGGCTCAGGTACTCTCACTTAGATCATGTGGGTAATCCAGAGCCTTTCCTAAAAGCGTTGTCACTTCCTAAGGGGGTTCATCTTCTGGGGTTTGAAGTTTCATTTTTTGGTGAACTAACTCCCTTTCGCAGGCATTTCTTACTCATCTGGTTATTATATTTTCTTAGTTACCTCACTGAGCCAGACCAGAAACTCAACCTGATCCTTGATTTTTATTCTCTGAAATACTTACACAAGGCATTTGTACATGTGGCAGATTATCTGAGGTTTTAGGAAGCTGGAGAACATTTACCAAGCAGCAATGCAAACAATGTAAAAATGAAACTTAAACAACCATTTCCTAAAAAGTCTATTTACCATCTTGACCAAATTTCCCCTTAGATTTCGCCTCTTGCCTTGTTGCTATGTGACATCACTCTCTCTTCCTCCTTTCCTCCTCTCATCTTTATCCTTCCTTCATCTTCCCTTTCATTCCTTCCCTTCAAATTCTATTGATCTTTCTGAATGTCTTTGTTTCCCAGGTCTCCTAACAGAGCTGCTCTGGGTATAGTGTGAGGAATAATGACAAGGAGCTGTGATTATTGTTATTTCCTAGTTTTATCAGAGGGCCCAGCAAGGCTATAAATATAGCCAGTGATGGGCTTCCCTAGTGGCGCAGTGGTTGAGAGTCCGCCTGCCGATGCAGGGGACACGGGTTCGTGCCCCGGTCCGGGAAGATCCCACATGCTGCGGAGCGGCTGGGCCCGTGAGTCATGGCCGTTGAGCCTGCGCATCCGGAGCCTGTGCTCCGCAACGGGAGAGGCCACAACAGTGAGAGCCCCGCATACCGCAAAAAAAAAAAGAAAAAAATAATATAGCCAGTGATGATTATCTTTCCTTCTCTTGAACTAATAACATATTTTCCGCAGTACTACCCTTGACATTTTATATTGGGTTATTCAATAGAGACACCACCCTTCTGATATTTCACTAGTTTGTGTGGTGGGCAGGGTCGCAGTAAGAAACAAATGGAGTCTTCCCAAGTTGTTGATTGATCTGGAACATTTCAATTCATTCTTACTTTATATTGATTGATATTAAAATTCTTAATAATGGCCCACAAGACCTGGGATAATCTTTAACAACTGAAGCTTCTTAAACTTTGACTTTCTAGTGTTTAGAAAATACTAAGTTGTTTTGTTTTCTTCCCACCCCACTCTCCTGGGTATTCACTAAAGCCATTCCCTTTGTTTTAACCATTATCATCATGATTATTTTAAAACTATGGTAAAATACACATGACATAAAATTTAGCATCTGAATCATTTTTAAGTATAAAGTTCAGTAGTGTTTGATATATTAGAATGTTGTGCAAAAACTCTCCAGAACTTTTTCATCTTGTAGAACTGAAACTCTGTACCAATTAAAGAACAAGTCCTCTTTCCCCACTTGCTCCCAGCCACTGGCAACCACCATTCTACTCTCTGTTTCTATAAATTTAACTATCCTAGATGCCTCATATAAGTGGAATCATATAGTATTTGTCTTTTTGTGACTGCCTTATTACATTTAGCATAATGTCGTCAAGATTCATCCATGTTGTAGTATGTGTCCACATTTCTTTCTAATGCTGAATGATAATCCATTGTATGTACATGTCGTAATTTGTTTATCCATTGTCCATGGGCACTTGGGTTTATCCCACTTTTTGGCTCTTCTGAATAATGCTGCCATGAATATGGGTGTACAAAAAATTCTTCCAGACCCTACTTTCAATTCTTTTGAATACTCTTTTGGATACCCAGAAGTGGAATTTCTGGATCATATGGTAGTTCTATTTTTAATTTTTTGAGGAACTGTCATACGATGTTCCATAGTGGCTGCACCATTCTACATTGCCTCCAATAGTGCGCAAGTGTCCCGATTTCTCCATATCCTTGCCAATGTATCATCATGCTTCTTGCACTGCTCTTCTATCTCTTTATATCCATTTAACTATTAACACCTTAGAAAAGAATTGATGATCTGATCTAAGGATGTTGCCCACTCTGCCCAATTTATGTCCATTACGATGTCTTATTTGTTATGTGCATAGCATTTATAATTTGTTCCAAGTATATAATTATTGGTTCCTTTTCATTTTTGTTGTCTGTTTTTCCCAGCAGACTATTAACTCCATGAACATGTGAAGTTGGAACTGTATTATTTTGCCTTTTGCCACTCTCTGAGACACGGTCATTCTCAAAAGATGTATTAATAAATACTACTTATGTTTATTCATCATAGTACATAGAACCTCGAAGACCATACTTTAACAGTCAGGATTTTTGATAAATACATTGTAGTGAGCTAAGCATTTTATTACGATTATGTAATCTCTACAACATTGAAATTTATGCATTTTACTCCTACTTTATTGTTGAAGACACTGAGCTTCTAAATATCCAGGCAGATGGGCAGTCAGTAGCAAAACTGATGTTGAGAAAAAGGTCTACTTGACCAAGGTCAAAAAGTCAGTTCATGGTCCTTGAGGGATAAAAATTTAACTTTATCTGATTCTAATCCCGTGCACTTTCTCGGTGTCATACTAGCAAAATAATTTCCCAGCAAGGTACATTTCTACATCCTCTACAGAGTCATCTTTTCTACAATAGATTCACCATTTAAGTTCCATTTTCCCTAACAGGCATGTTCATCTCAGCACTGCTGTAAATAACTATCATGATACTAAATGACTTGTGCCTGCATACATAAATAGCATACAAATGTAAAATCCTGCTTAGCTTCCCTTTGAAACTGTACACTTAATTACTATAATATTTGTTAACTGGTTAAGAAAAGTTAACATTAGACGGATCTATTGCTTAGGGAAAAAATTAGAATGATCCGATTTGGACTAATGAATACTATAGAAAAACTAAAACAATTAAACACATATGGCACTGCTTTTGTATAATTTCATTTGAATTTATATCTTTATCAAAAGCATTTCCAGTTTTTATGCTATTAAAAAGAGTTAATATATAAAGCACCTGTGGAATATAATTAATGATATAATACATAATTCATGAATAAGGAAATCTTTGTTTCTCTAATCATACTCATGAACTGACTACATGACAATCATTTGACAGAATGATGTAAAAAGCACAATAGAATGTTAGTCTCATAAATTTTAACAAGTTTTAAGTAGTAAAACCTTAGGATTTCAAGGGATGCATCATGATTTCCTTCATATATATGTGTATATATATAATTACTGTGGTATATATCTTGCATGTTTGTGTATATATCATAATATTATATTTCTAAATAGAATACATTGTCAATAAATATTATATATGTTATATATTATTTGTTAATATAGGCTTCTGTATTATATATTTATATGAAATTTAAACATGTATCTATATCATATATGTGTATATATATAACCCTGCATTAATAAAAAATTTTCCTTCAACACAATTAGATAAATATATCAATCTGTATCGTTCAAAATATGTACATTCAACTTTTTCATGAGAGAAGTCTTTTTTAGGGCATTATATGACTTAAATGACTCAGAGCCTGGGCTAAATATATTCATATTTCTTCCACATGTTATACCTATAACCAATTCTATTTTTTCACATGGGCATTTTTTACATGACTCTTTACCATGAAAATGAGAAGGATATACTTAAGAAAAGAAAGTGGTTGTCTGAGATTGCCAAATAGAATGTAGACCCGCAACAAAGCACTTAACTCTGTAACTCTCCAGGGATTTTACTGCTTGAAGGCTGTGGTAATGGCATGCAAATTTCACTGCCTCTGACATTTCTCACTTGAGAATTAACACGTATAAAACTCAATTTTTTTGTTATATGAAAGAAATAATATTCTCTCCCCCCTACTACTATACTAGCTTTCCATCCTGGCTTTACCATTACCAGTAATGTTAAGTTTATATTGCATTTTATGAAGAAAAGATTAGTATTTTTGAAGAAAACTTTTATTGACATATAATAAGCATGCAGAAAAGTGTACACATCTTAAATATGTTGAACCATTCTTATTTTTGATATGTGAATCTGCATACATTTAAATGTTTTACTCAGTTTTTTACATTGTCAGATACTTTTAAAATATGAGAAAAATGATAGAAACACTAAAAAATGATATTATAAAACAAACTTATTAATCATGAAAGCCACATTCCACATAACAAGGCTACCACATATTCTTATTTCAGTTGCTATAAGTAAGGAAACAAAATTTTTATAGATGAGAAGGTGGATTCCATCTTGTGGTTAATAGAGGTATAATCTCTATTGTTGTGAGAATACATTAAATCTCTTAAAAATATACAACTTTGCAAGGACTTTCTGAAGCTTTTCCTTAACAATGATGTTGATGGAAATAATAATATGAGTTAGCATTTATGGATGCTTACTGTGTGCCCGGAAGACTTCAATGCCTTCTGTATATATTAAGTCATCTAATCCAGTAGCAACCTTATGTTCTAGTTATTGACACCAACGTGACTGCATTAGTTGGTACATGGAGAAATCTGGTTACAACCTAATTCCAGAGACATTCTCTTTTACCCACAGCATTATACTGTCTCCTGGGGCATTGAGGAGTCAGTTCTACCTGACAGCTATAATTTTTGATATTTTAATTAAAATCTTAGAAGAGTCACCAACATTTTGGATTGTGCTTCTAATGTTTTGGTCATTTCTTTTAATTTTTCATATGTGTGTATATGTAATATATATATGTTATATATTATATATAACAATATTTTAAATAATAATATATATGACAATATGTATGTAAATATGTACACACATAATGTGTAATCTTAGATTTTAGAGCCAGTTGTGATTACTTTAGAGATTTTCTAACTAGTCACCTCATTCTATAAATGGTAACATGAGATCCAAAGTGGCAAGTACCTCATACTGAGTTACCGGGCAGAGTCAGGAGTAAGACTGATGTCTTGATATCAGATCCAGAACCTTCTGTTACGGTGGCCACTAAGTCCTTGTGATTCATAGTGCAACACATTTATTTATATGTGATATATAATATCAAGGAACACTTTGGATCCACATTGAAAGCTCCCTAAGGAACATGGCAGCTGCTCAGATATAATTTCATTACTTTGGCAAAACACAGGTTCTATTGTAGATAAATTTAGTCAAATTTGTATATCAAACGGTAAACCATTGTGCACGATAATGAAGTTAGAACTTCCTTGAAATCCTTGGGTTATTTTTTTCTTAAAATTTTGTATTGAATAATATCTATGGCATCTGTAAACCTTGAACCATTTAAATATTCCTTTATCACATTAGAGTTGAGGGCCAGAAAAAAAAAGGCATAGTGCTTTTAGTCATACTGTATAAGGACCTAAAGTAACATTAAAAAACCACTTGGTAGAGTATATATGTTAATGCCTACCAAGTGGTTTTTTAATATTACTTTAGGCCCTTACAGTACGACTAAAGGCACTATGCCTTTTTTTTTCTGGCCCTCCAATAAAGATGTTTTAAAAAAAAAGAACAGTTGGGCTAAAATTATTGTTATATTATGCATATGAGACACAACTGGATTCATTAAATGAAGTAAAGCATGCAATAAATATCTTCTGAGTTTACTGGAATACTAAAACTAATGCTAATTTTCACAAACTGAAAAGTAAACATGCCTGCATTGTATTACCTCAAGTGATAATTAATATTAGACAGCTTGAGTAATTCTTAGCATTAAGCTATAAAAAAAACTTTAATTAGTGAGACCTCACAGAGTTGCAAAGCAACAAATTTTTAACTTTGAAAAATGAAGAAATAAAAGAATTTAGGGTGCATTAATACAATTTAAATACAATAAGTAAGTTTTATCAATTTGTGTTAACTGCGAACTTGGTGAGAGCAAGATGTGTACCTGTTTTGTTCACTAATCTATTGCAAATTCTGGAATTGTATTAGCATATAGGAGCTACTTGAGTAATATTTGTAGAATAAATGAATAAATAAACTTAGCTCCTGTCATATCAATATTTTTTAAAATGGATTCTGATGAATATTTGACAATTTATGTAAGAGATATTTTTCCCCTGAAACTTTAAAATATAAAATGTTATATTGGATGCTTAACACATATAGTGGAAACAAAAATACCTCAGGAGTGAAATGTTAGGAAATTAGATGAACATGTTAATGTAATGTGGGCATAAAACTGATTTTCTAAAAAATAGAAAAATACAACTTGCTCATAAATATATGAAAGTATCTAAAATTTCAAGAATAATGGAAGAAACTGAGTATATATAAAAGAAAACAATCTATGATACAGAGTTAATATTAAAAAGGGCAATAAAGTTGTACACAAGTGAAATTATAGGAAAGAAAGTCTATCAAATGACTTTGCTGTAATTTTCACAGGTTTCTGGAGAGACTTTTGTTACTATATCAAAATATAGGCCAGCATTTTCATATTTACTATGGGCTTGAGAACTGAAATATGGCCCTATTTTGCTCATAAAGTAATTTACATTATTATAATATATGCTTTGTACAAAACAACAGATTTTTATTCGAATAATTTTTTTATTTTTGCTCTTTTTTCAGTATTTCTACGTATTATAGACCAACATAAAACCAATAGGAATTATGAGACAGTAACAGTCCCTTTATTCCCAAAACTAATCTCAAAAACTGATGGAAATGAACAAAGGAAGAAAAATAGAAAAGCATGATGAATTAGCTTAGGAAACAAGCAAAAAATGAATTTCAAATGGCTCACAATTATAGGAATGACAGCAGATAAATTGACAAAGAGCCCAAATGAAGAATGACATTGAGACAATTTATAAATTTCCTTCCTAAGGAATACAGTAGAAAATAGCTAGAAGAAGTCTTAGAAGAACCTACTGACCCAATAAAGGGAGGAGTGAGAGCTGGAGTCAAGAAAAGGCGATAAGCAAGATGGGCATCGGCCCCTAAACTGGAGGCTATTTTTCCAGCTGCAGACCAATAACAGTTGGAATGAGCAGAGCCAGAGGTTACAGAAGTACTAAACAGAAAGTCTGCATGCTATTATGACCATATTAGAAATGTTTTAGACAATGTCATTTCACGAGTTGTAATGAATATGCTACCTCTTCCAAATTCTTGATTCCATATTTCCATACATTTAAAAAAAATTGGAGTAATACTTTAAAATGAAATAACATTATTTACAACAGAACACATTCCTATTTTTAAAATAACACATTATGTGGTGTTTATCCAATTTTAAATTTAATTTTGTCAAAAATACATGTAGACTAAAGGCACAAATAGTACCATGAGGCTTCTAAGAGGAAAACACATTCCTTATCCTGCCTTTTATTCCCTAGAGTTGACTTCTAATTATTCAGGCTATTTCTTATAATACTCTTTTGTGTGTGCTTTTAAGTCTCTCTCTCTCTTATTTTTTAAATTTTGGATATTAACCATTGATTTTTTTCACTAAAAAGATTTAAAACTTTTACACTTTCCAACCTTCACTTTTTTTTTTTTGGTGCTCCTGCTAACGTAATTATATCAGCTTTTGCTTAAATCAATAATTATATTGCATTTTCTCCTCTGGGTTGTCAGTTTACTTGTTGGCCTTCCTGGAGTTAATAACTACCTTGTTCTCTCTTTCGTTTAGTTTTCTATATGTCCATAATTAATTCATCCTAAAACACTCCTATGGAATATAAAAGAAACTTTATTTCATGGTCGAAGAGGTAAGATAATTTACTTGCTCAGCATTATTTTTTCCTTGACTATAAGTAGTGGCTGAAGCTGGCTCGAACCAGCTCTTGAGAACCGATTGTGCAGATCTCTTCCCAAATCAGAGGTCAGTGATGTCACATTTTCAGCCCTGGTTAGGAGTGTTTATGCCACAGAAATCAGCAAATGCTACAAAATGGGGTTTATATTTATTTACTTTTCTTGAAAGTTGGTCGACATTCACCAGCACACAACTGGATATAACTTTCTGGAATCCCTCCACTCTCAAAGTGTGAACTCTTAACACCTGCTACAGAAATGTCATTTTAGCATTTTCTATCACCATCATCCAGGAAATACTTCTGCCTGTCTCCTGTCTTTGACCTTCTGCTTTCTGAACTCCCTATCTTGCTTTTTCCATTCTCTTATTTTGATCAAAAATATCTCCCAGTTACAGCCCAAGAAGTCACGGAAAATACGTAAATACTTTATGTTCTTATTTTACTTTTTGAGTATTTCCTAAATTTTACCTTTCAATCTTTCAAACTTTAAATGGTATTATGTTTTTGATTTCCAAGGATATTTCTCTAATTGTTGAATATTTATTTCTTATTGTATCATTTTATCTCACCTTTTTTAATCTCTCTGAAGATAGCAATTATTGTTTAATTTTAATATTATGCTTTTGTCATGTCCCCTACATTGTTCTCTTTCTTCAAAATTACTTTTATACCTTCCTTTGGCATCTTTCATTTCAGAGGATCTCCTCATATGGCTGGTGAATCTGATTTGTACTCAATGGTGATACCCTAAAAAAAGATGAAAATTGTTCATGTATGAGGAATTAAGTGGGGGTAACACACCACTAAAAGATGTATTAGGCAGCTCATGCTGCCATAAAAAGTTGCTGTAAACTGGGTGACTTAAACAACAGGGATTTATTTTCTCACAGTTCTGGAAGCTAGAATTTCAAGATCAAGGCTCCAGCTGATTGGATTTCTGGTTTCTCACAGTTCTGGAAGCTTGAAGTTCAAGATCAAGGCTCCAGCTGATTGGATTTCTGGTGAGACCTTTCTTCTTTACTTGCTGATGACCACCTACTTGCTATATTCTGACATGGCCTTTCCTCAGTGCATGGATGTGGAGAGAGCAAGCACTCTTTGTCTCTTTCTTATAAGGACACTAATCCTATAGGATCAAAGTCTTACCTTTATGAATTAATTTTTACCTTTATGAATTAATTTTTACCTTTATGACTTAATTTAACCTTAATTATTTCCTTAGAGGCCCCATCTCCAAATATGGCCACACAGGGAGTTGGGGCTTCAATATATGTATTTTGATGAAACACATAGTCTCCAACAGAGGATCAGGCATCAGTGAGATTTTATTTGGAGATTTCTAAACGCCTTAAAAACTTTTTTTATTGGAGTATAGTTGATTTACAATGTTATGTTAGTTTCTGCTGTAGAGCAAAGTGAATCAGTTATACGTGTACATATATCCACACTTTTTTAGATTCTTTTCCCATATAGGTCATTACAGAGTATTGAGTAGAGTTCCCTGTGCTATACAGTAGGTCCTTATTAGTCATCTGTTTTACATATGGTAGTGTGTATATGTCAATCCCAATCTCTCAGTTTATCCTTCCCCCCCTTTCCCCCCTGGTAACCATAAATTTGGTTTTTTACATCTGTGACTCTATTTCTGTTTTGTATATAAGTTCATGTGCACCTTTTTTATTTAAGATTTCACATATAAGCAATAGCACATGATATTTCTCTTTCTCTGCCTGACTTACTCCACTCAGTAAGACAATCTCCAGGTCCATCCATGTTGCTGCAAATGGCATTATTTCATTCTTTTTTATGGCGGAGTAATATTCCATTGTATATATGTACTTCATCTTCTTTATCCATTGCTCTGTCAATGGACATTTAGGTTGCTTCCATGTCTTGGTTATTGTAAATAGTGCTGCAATGAACATCGGAGTGCATGTATCTTTTAGAATTATGGTTTTCTCTGGATATATGCCCAGGAGTGGGATTGCTGGATCACATGGTAGCTCTGTTTTTAGTTTTTTAAGGAACCTCCATACTGTGTGAGGTGATACCTCATTGTAGTTTTGATTTGCATTTCTCTAAAAATTAGTGATGTTGAGCATCTTTTCATGTGCTTCTTCGCCACCCTGGACACCTTTTCTTTTTAAAAGGATTTGGTTTCTTTTGACAGTTTTCTCAGAGAGCATTATTTAATCTAACTGAGATGAATATGTGCTTGGTTATCAGTTTTTTAGGGGATTGGGCCAGTGAGTGGCAGTAGGAGTAACACTTATAGTTCAGTGTGTTGAAAATCTTAAGATGATAGAGTATTTATTTTAGAGAAAAATTTATTTCTGTAACTAATAGTGAGATATTTTTTGTTGTTTAGGAAATTAACACTCTAACTTCTGCTTAAGTATTAACATGTAAATCATATCAGGAATATGATATTGATAATTGCATTATTAAGTACCTTTCTGAATACAATATGATTACATGTGTTTAAATCTGTTTAAAGTCTCAGCCAAATAGTTCTATTGTATTTTTGTAGGTTACTGTTAGAAATTAAAAATTTTAATTTGTAACTTTGAAAAAATAGATAATATTTTAATGTTAAACATATCATGATAGATGTTCAGAATATGCTTTATACTTTTTTCATGAATGAATACTGAATATGACTTTGTTAGTCTAAAGGAAGTTAAGAGTGAATCTGTGAAGGAACGATCACTATGTTTCTTGAACTTTAGCATCAAATATTTTATTTAGCAGATGTCAAATGTAGCTGAAAGTGTATGCACAATAGCAATTCTCTGTGAAGTATTTATATCATGTGAAGTGTACATAGGAAAAAAACAAGTATTCAATATGCTGCAATCCAACTAAATTTGATGAACATTATGATAAAAAGGAAGGTGAATCATTGACAAAAGAAAGCAACAGTGTACTATTAACCTGAATGAATTATTACATATATTAATGTTAAAAGTTAAGTAATTGAATAAATTAAGTCTTAAGAAACAAAGCAAATGCTTAAGAAACCTATCACTTATCTAAAGGAAAGTAATCAATTTAGAAGATATTTCAATGAATGCCAACAAAAAATTTTGGATGGCCTACTAAGGGATATAATGGATGGATCTTAGTATCAATTTTGAATTACTTTGGAGAATGTTCTTAAAAAGATATTGGGCCCAGGTTTTCCTGGTGGCGCAGTGGTTGAGAGTCCGCCTGCCGATGCAGGGGACACGGGTTCGTGCCCCGGTCCGGGAAGATCCCACATGCCGCAGAGCGGCTGGGCCCGTGAGCCATGGCCGCTGAGCCTGCGCGTCCGGAGCCTGTGCTCCAAGACGGGAGAGGCCACAACAGTGAGAGGCCCGCGTACCGCAAAAAAAAAAAAAAAAAAAAAAAAGATATTGGGCCCTATAGGAAGAAATGCATACATAGTACATTATTAAGCTATTTACACAGAAATAGGTAGGAAAAGGAATCTAAATCTTGGTGTAATGGTATTCAAATACCTGAGACAGAGTTTTTGGTCACAAACTTATCTACTGTAGTCATTACTCTTCCTTCTCAAATCACTTTGAAAGCCTGAGAAGATATACTTTAGGATTTGTACCTCATTCATAAACATACATTGTCAGTGGATGGAAAAAGTCAACAATATTGTAAATTTCCAAAATTAATATCTAAAGGGAAGAATAAAATAATTACAGAAGGGTATGGTTATACCTTATGATCATACACAAGTTCATACTTTTGCTTCTTTAGTCTTCTAAGTAGAACATGTTGTTCTGCCTTGATCACCATTGTGAGGTAAATTCTACATATTTGGTTTTCTGACATGATAGTGCAAGATAAAATTTTCTTTCATTTTGAGATGAACTTAATTGATTTTAATTGAACTGCAGTCAATAATACCAAAGCAATAGCACATTAGTGACTAAAACTCCAGTTAAGCATATTTTAGGGATCAGTTAACTTAGGTTAACTTAAGTACTAGATATTTTAGGCAATGAGACACACATAGTAAATAGATTCAAAGGAAGTCAAAACATGACAAGCTAAATTAGGAATCCCAATTTCAAAGACTTAGATGTAATTAAATAAAACTTTAAAATGTCACAAAATAGAAAAACATCTTTATGCTAGGAAGTGATATTTATTACCTAATTGATCTTTCTTTAATTTCTTCTTTGGAAAGCCCAATTTGAATGTTGTCTCCAACTCTACACATCCTTGAACTATTAAAAAATTACACAACAGTAACAAAAAACTTGCTCTCTTATTTACCTCATTCTCCTCCAACATCTTTTATTCTCAAATGAAAGATATGTATTATCCCCTTTCTCTTCAAACTTTGATTTTACTCACTTTAGGGGGGAAAAAAAGCTTTTACTGGACACTTTTGCCCTCAGCTTTATGTCAAAATTCTTCAAATCTGTTGCCTTTATTTTATGTAATCTACTTATCATAAGTAATCAGACTTTTATCCCTTCAGAGACTCCACTCTTACTTCACACTTGAATTACTGCTGTGGTCTAATGAAGGAATTTTAGTAAATTCTTCTTGATTAATCTCCAATACCTTAAGATTGTATATCCTAAAACCTTCCAAGTTTCCTTTGCCTCGTATATTTTATAGAAACCCTACCATTATTCAAGAGCCTGTACAATCATTGTATCTTCCACAAAGACTTTCCAGGCTAATTAATCCTACAGAGATCTCTCCATTCACAGAAATTGATAGCACTTTAAATATTTTTGTCTTGTGTCCCTTGTTATGTACTTAATCATGTGACTTTTGTCCTTTTCTTAAATTTTTTTTAAAATTTTTGGCTGTGTTGGGTCTTCGTTGCTGGGCGCAGCCTTTCTCTAGTTGCGGCGAGTGGGGGCTACTCTTCGTTGCAGTGCGCGGGCTTCTCACTGTGGTGGCTTCTCTTGTTGCGGAGCACGGCCTCTAGAGGAGCAGGCTTCAGTAGTTGTGGCTCGTGGGCTCTAGAGCGCAGGCTCAGTAGTTGTGGCGCATGGGCTTAATTGCTCCGTACCATATGGGATCTTCCCGGACCAGGGCTCAAACCCGTGTCCCCTGCATTGATAGGCAGATTCTTAACCACTGCGCCATCAGGGAAGTCCCATGAATTTTGTCTTACTTTAATGTTTTTTTATATTCATGCCTTATTTTTAACCATATCATAATCTCAGCAAGGCAGAACTGTGTCATTCATTTCATTTATATACCCACCCAACAGAATACTAAGTTGTATGTTCAGTATGTATTTGATGAAATGAGTGATGGAAGGAATGTAAGATGTATGGAAAGGAGGAAGGAAGGAAGGAAGGAAAGGAAAGGAGGCAGGGAGGGAAGAAGACAGGGAGAGGGAGAGGGAAGGAAAGGGATGTGATAAGATCTGCCTGAGACTTTGAAAAATAATCAGCCAGTATTTGGCCACTTATTAAAACTTAAAAAAAAAAACATTGATTTTATGCATGCAGTAAATTTGATGAAATAACAACTCAATCATCATTCTCAAAAAAGAAAATGGTAAAATATTACTGGAGAACATTGGTCGTCACTGGGTCTAATATATCACTGCCACTTTTTCTTGGTAAATTATCTTATGTGTTTGCAGGGCACAGCACATAAAATTGTTTAAAAAATAACTCATCTCAGGTCCTTGCAACACTATTATATCCTTCTACAATTTTGAAAATATCAGAGTGCATTGTCAAATACTTTATAGTACTCATAGCCCTTGTCAAATGAATTGATTGTTTTGGTCTCTTCAAATGATCCCACCACGGTTAATCAAGAAACAATTTGAGGGCTTCCCTGGTGGCACAGTGGTTGAGAGTCTGCCTGCCACTGCAGGGGACACAGGTTCGTGCCCCGGTCCGGGAGGATCCCACATGCTGCGGAGCGGCTGGGCCCGTGAGCCGTGGCCACTGAGCCTGCGCATCCAGAGCCTGTGCTCTGCGACGGGAGAGGCCACAGCGGTGAGAGGCCCGCGTACCGCAAAAAATTTAAAAAAAAAAAAAAAGAAACAATTTGAAAACAATATCCTTAGTTAGAGTGAAATTATTGTTTATGCCATTACCAAATGATAAATTTCAGTTGGTCATGTTAGAAACGGCCTAGATAAAAATAAAAGTATATTAAAGACTTCCATTGACATAGACTGATGTTATTTTGTCTTTTATATTGAATCAGTCTATTCATTTGAATTTCTTTATGTTCTTTTAATTCTTGATATTTAAAACGAAATGTTCTTCACTCTAACAGTCTTAACCTTATATATTACATCTGTTATCAAGGAGTTCTTCCAAAATAAGCACATTCCCAGATTACTTTTGGCTGATTCACTACCCAGAGGGATAATAAAAATGTTTTTATATAGAAAGAGTACTCCATAAAATGAACACATATCTAGTAATAAGTATTTATGATATTCTCTATTGCATTATGTACCCCCAAAGCAGATATATTTGTAACCAATTTAAAAACTGACTACTGATACACACTCAAATAATTTTACTGTTTTCTTACTGAAACATTTCATTCTCTTCATTCAGTCCATATCTCCTATATTATGTGTACTATTTAGGTGCTCAGGATACAAATTTAAATGAGATATAGAATTTGTCTTTAAGAAATCCTCAGGGTAATGGGGTATAGACTTACAAGTTTTCACCAAGAAACTGCATGTAAGTATTATAGGAGTACAGGGGAGGTAAAGACAAATTTACATAATGAGATCAGGAAAATCCGCATAAAAGTGGTCACTTTTGAATTATGAATGAAAAGAAGAATGAGAGTTCATTGGATGAACACTTAACAAGAGCATTCCGAAATGGAATATCACGTGAAGAAACAGGAATATGAAAATTTTGGGTGGCTTTTGGTTGATTGGAATGTAATATGACCGAGATATAGTGCACAGTGTGGAAAAGGAAGGATAGGAAAGAAGATTGGTATGGCTTCAACTCTTAAGCATCTTGTGCATCAAGGTACAATGTTTGCACTTTTTTCTCTCACAGTGGGAGATATGAAAAAATACTTGTAGAAAAGTAATTATACTAATAGTGGAGAGATTAAATTAGATATGATAAATTAGATATGACAGAGATCAAAATCGTAGAGAAGAGTTAGGAGTTTTTCCAGTAGTTTGAAAGAGAGTCATCCAGAAATGACCTGGGCTTAGGGCTTAGTCCTCTTCTCTCTTTCTCTTTTCTGTCTACATTTGCAAAGCGATCTCATCTCATCTTAGAGCATTAAATCACATCTTTCTAGATATTCTGTACTCAAATTCAGACTTCTATTTTGGTTGGCCAAAAAGTCCGTTCAGGCTTTCCTGTAACATCTTACAGAAAAATCCAAACGAACTTTTTGGCCAACCCTATATATCCTACCGCCTAGTCTTCGTTTCCTCATAGTTATAGAATAGCCATCTCTTACTGTTAATATGTAAAAAACACCTGAAGTCTGGTACCATCTGCCACACTCTAGCTAAAACCTTCTCCAGATGCAGTTTTTCCTTCTCCATTGATGCTGATCCCATTTTTATTGCTCAGAAAATAATTACTTGAACTCATCTTTCTTTCCACATTTACATATCCTTTGATATTATGCTTAAATACATCCAGAATCTGATGACATCTCACACACTACTGCTGCTATGCGCTTCTCAGCAGCAACCATTCATTTTGATTAAAGAGCCCCCTTAAAAAAAAAAAAAGCCTCCTTAGTGGTCTACCTGCCGTCATCCTTGCTCTTCTATGTTGTTTTCTCACAACATGGTAGTCAGAATGATTCATTAAGAATGTTATTTACAAGTACTCAAAATCCTTTAAAGACATTCTATTTCATTCAGAGTAAAATTCAGTTTTGCAATGGCCTCCTAGGTCCTACATAATTAACCCTCAAACTCTATGAACTTTTTGCTCACTCCCTTCTCAGCACACTGACCTCTATGTTCTTTCTTCAGCACATCAGAGACCCTTTAGTTTTAGGGCTCTTTCAACCTCTTCCTGATGTTTGGAATGTTCTTGTATCAGATAACTTCATATTAACTTTCTCACATTCTTCTTTTCTCAAGTGTCAGTCATCTCACAGAGGCCTATCCTGACCATTAAACTTAGATTGTAATTCTTTTCCAATCATTCCTGATTCTCCTTGCCATACACACAAAACATCTCTACCATGCAACATAGTTTACCTCTTACTATGTTTATTATTCGTGGTCTTTTCTCCTGCTGGAATATAAATTCCAGATGTGTAAGGATTTTTGTCTGCATAGATCATTGATATATCTGTAACACCAAGAAAGTGTCTGGTACACAGTAGGTACTTGCTGTCTACTTTTTAAATAAATAAATGAATGACTTGCATTAATGTGATGGCAACTGTGATAGGAGACAGATGTGATAGCTGTTTATTATGGCAATGTCACCTAGTTATGATATAAAATTTGTATTCCCGTTTTCTCATTTATTAACTATGTGATTCTAGGTGATGAGGGAAAGGAAACAGTGAAGCAGCTCAAAATAATTATTAGAAAATGAGGGGAGAGCTAGATGAGAATGATATCCCAAAAGTCAAAAAATACTTTCAAAAAATTGGAATAGGGCGTCCCTGGTGGCGCATTGGTTGGGAGTCCGCCTGCCGATGCAGGGGACGCGGGTTCGTGCCCCGGTCCGGGAAGATCCCACATGCTGCGGAGCGGCTGGGCCCGTGAGCCATGGCCGCTGAGCCTGCGCGTCCGGAGCCTGTGCTCCACAATGGGAGAGGCCCGCGTACCGCAAAAAAAAAAAAAAAAAAAAATTGCTACTGGTTTTCTTATAATATGATTTGCAGAAATTGCAGACAAGGTAATTGATAAATCTCAGAGTTTCAAAGTCTAGTCTGCCCTGAATAAATACAATCTCCTTTTAAAATAAGATTATCTCAGCTGCTTGTTTTATATATTTTTTCCCTTGTATAATTCAGTAGTGTCAGTTGCCCATAAACAGGGAGTAACTTAATGATTTAGCAGACAATCTGAAAGACATATAAAAATAATTTAGGTAGTAAATAAGTATGTAATAGTCTAAGTATATTTTAAGTTAATATATTTAAAGATAAATTTATTTAAACATTTTAAAAGTTAGATTTTCAAAACATAAAGAAAACCAGCAAAAAACTACCTAAATAACATAGAACTTGCATGTTTTAAAGTAGGCATTGACTAAAATGTTTTGTCACTCATAGTTTCTGAACTTCCCTGTGTTTTAAAACTGTAATATTGACAGTTCCTGGCTTTTAAATAATATACACAATTGTGTTTAGTTTTTACTGTTATTATTTTTATTCTCTTAATAAGTACATGTTATTAATCAACAAATTATATCCAGAAGATATACAACTAGTTATATTCTTAATCCTAGATCTGAACAAGACAGAATACTAACATGAATAGTAAGTTTTTAAAAGGTAGTTTTTCTTCATCTGCGTTCCCCTCAATTTTCTAACTTTTGTCTCAATACATATACAAAAAAGAGCATCCATAATAAAGATATGGGATATTTAATTGTGATAGTAAAATGTAAGCTCCAGAAGGGTGGTGCTATCTACTATTTCCCTGTGCCAAGCACATAGTTAAGTGTGCAATAAATGCTTGTTGAGTGAATTGCTGAATAAATCCAAGCATTTCTGTAAAGGTAGTAGAATACAGTTAACTCAGATAAAAATTCACTATTGTGGATTACAGAGCTATTGCCTGATTCCTGAACCAAATTCAGGTCTTGTTAAAAAAAAAAAGAGGAGCATGAACTGGTATATTTAAGCAGCCAATAGTGTCACCATACATATGTTGATTAAAATACATAGAGAGGGACCTTGTATTATCTACTTTAAATTTAACCATGTGAAAATCATGGTATTACAGTAGGTACAAGTAAATTAATGCATCTGGAGGATAATTTATAGCTTCTATAAATAAAAGTCAAAGCTTTTACATTTTATTGTAACCATGATTCAGCATTTTGAAGGCATATTAAATAACATTTAAAATAGCTTTATATCTTAAGAAGATATAAACAAAACAAACTTTATATGAATAGAGATGTTCTCTTATGGTGATATGGGGGTGTAACTGAAAAAAAGAGGTCTGCTGCTGTGGTAAGAGCAAAGACATTTATTAGGCAAATATTAAATTTTCTATTATGGTAATGCCTACTAAACTCAGAGGAAGGTTAAAAGATGCCATTACACATGGTATATGCCTTCAGCCATTTACAAATCTCTGATGAAAAAAATGGTGTAGAAACATGACTATTGCAAATAACAATGAGGTCCATTAGAGAGGTACAAATAGTAGAGGGGGATATTTAAAATAATTTGAGGAGAGCTCTGATATTTTATCTGTCCTTCAAAAACTGGAGCAAAATTGGAACTTCCCTCGTGGTGCAGTGGTTAAGAATCCACCTGCCAATGCAGGGGACATGGGTCCAAGCCCTGGTCCGGGAAGATCCCACGTGCTGCAGAGCACCTAAGCCCACGAGCCACAACTACTGAGCCCATGCGCTGCGACTACTGAGCCCACGTGGCACGACTACTGAGCCCACGTGCCGCAACTACTGAAGCCTGCACGCCTAGAGCCTGTGCTCTGCAACAAGAGAAGACACTGCAATGAGAAGCCTGCTCACCACAACGAAGAGTAGCCCCCATTCACTGCAGCTAGAGAAAGCCCTCGTGCAGCAACAAAGACACAACGCAGCCAATAAATAAATAAATAAATAAATAAATAAAATCGAAAACAAAAAACAAAAAACGTGAGTAAAAAAAAAAACTGGAGGGAAATTTATAAGATGGGGATCAAGATACATTAAGTGATGCAATCTATAATTAAATTAGTATCATCTTGTATACAAAATATTTCATTATTTTGTATTTCAATATTCCTTCTCTCTGTTAGTTTGCTGGGGCTGAATAACAAACTACCATGAACAACTTGTGTTGGCTTCAACAACAGAAATTAATTTTGTCCCATATTTCTTGTGATTAGAATTCCAACATCAAGGTGTTGATAGGATTGGTTCTTTCTGAGTGCTGTTTGGCAAAGGATCTCTTCCAGATCTCTCATTGTCTTCATGTTCACATGGTGTTCTTATATGCCTGTCTCTAAATGATGTCTTTTTATAGGGACACCAATCACATAGGTTTAGGGTTCACCCTAATAACCTCGCTGTAACTTGAATACCTCTGTAAAGACCCTAAATATCTCCAATTAAGGTCATGTTCTAAGCTACTGGGGGATTAAGATTTCAATATATGAATCTTTTGGGAACACAATTCACCCCCAACGCTCTCCATTAGTCAGCTCCATTAGGATCTTCAGGGCACATTTATGTTTATTTACCTTATTTCCGAGGAGGATTATAGATGTTCAAAAACATTTATCAAATATTATTGGAATTTGTCATAACCGTGATCAAGAAACACAAAGCCTATTTTGTAAGCAACACATTTGATCTTTATTAACATCCAATTAATTAGAGTTGTTTGGAATTCTAGATTTAGTAGTCATTTTATGGCATGCACAAAACATTGTTTATTCTTTTTCATTTTTTTCATTATAAGCAAATAATAGCATCCTCGTACTCAGCCCCAGTGAGTTGGAATCATAGTACTTGTGAGTTCCTTTGACATACTAATTTAGAGTCATATAACATAGATTTAGTGCCCATTTGCGCCTAGGTATATCTCAGTTATTGACATGCTAACTGTGCATCGTATTTCTTCTAATCTCTCCATAGTCGTATATGACTTTTGATCTAGACTTCTACCTTAGTTCTTAAATAACAATGCATTTCCCTAGATGGGACTAGAATAATGCCTCAAACCCTCTGATTTTTCTGCGTTCTGGCTTTAAAGACTTTTGTCAGCCTAATGATTCCTACAGGATAAACTCTCTTCTATTTCCTTTCAAATGCTGTATTTAAAATGTTAAAAAGACAAATAATCTTTGAAAGAAGCTGAGGGGCATTTTCCCCAAATAAATTTTTATGGCAGGCAGTAAAATGAAGCAATTAACGTTGAGTGACTCTATCTCAGATAAAGGTGGGAAACTGGCAGACAACTTTATCATTCTGGTAACATCGTGTTTGGAAAATGCTACCTCTCTCTGACTCACTTCCTGATTAATTAGCCTCAAACACCTCATTTCTAACCCTAGGCTTTACTTTCAAATGACCTATGATGCTTCACACTCATTCTTTTTTTTTTTTAATTTATTTATTTATCTATTTTTGACCCCGTTGGGTCTTCATTGCTACGTGGGCTTTGGCAAGTGGGGATCTACTCTTCGTTGTGGTGCACGGGCTTCTCATTGGGGTGGCTTTTCTTCGTTGAGGAGCACGGGCTTTAGGTACGTGCGCTTCAGTAATTGTGGCTTGCAGGCTTTAGAGTGCAGGCTTAGTAATTGTGGTGCACAGGCTTAGCTGCTCCACGGAAAGGGGGATCTTTCCGGATCAGGGCCCGAACTTGTGTCTCCTGCATTGGCAGGCGGATTCTTAATCACTGTGCCACCAGGGAAGTCCCCACGCTCATTCTTAAAATCACTTGTTATTCATACTCAAAAGTCAATTCAAGTCTTTGATTTAAAAAAAAAAACAAACTTCAGAATGGACAAATATAATTCAAAACTTGTCTGACATATATATAATGTGAATGATTCTCAGTTCACCACCTATAAAGCATAAAATGAGCTAACATTTATCTCTCCAGGGATTTCTTTTTCTCCTGACAGATAAAAAAAAAAAGATAACTTGCAATAGAATTTGGTGAGACAACTTAAAACCTATCAGCTCTATTAATTGAGAGAGATTATATTTGTAACCAACAGGGATAAAGACTATGTTAAACAAGCCTATGAAAAAATAATGACTTACTAGAGAATGATTTCATAATGCAGTAGTATATAAAACATCCCTGCCTCCTTTCTCTGAGACTACATTCACATTTCAATAATCTGAGATTTCTCATTGGAAATGAAAGAATTCAGATGCCAACACTTAAGATTGCTCTCACCAATTATTATTCAGAGGTATGTTAGAAATGTATTACAGAAAGTAAAATTTAATAATTAGTACATTTATATAACAACTCTTGAATATTGTTTTGAAAATATTTTATTGAGAAATACATGTAGATAGCAACATATATTTGTATCTGGTGCGGGGCAGAAGTCATGCCAAGACTGTATCATTTTATTTGTTTTATTTTATTATTTTTTTAACATGTTTATTGGAGTATAATTGCTTTACAATGGTGTGTTAGTTTCTGCTGTATCACAAAGTGAATCAGCCATTCGTATACATGTATCCCCATATCCCCTAAGACTGTATCATTTTAGATTGCAAACATGTGCTCAGCTTTCTTTTTTATATGTCAATCATAAACCATTTATTATTGAATACCAACAGTAATCAAATTAATTTACTGATTATACAGAAAGTATGTAGGAGATCTGAAAGTTAAATCTACTACATTACATGAACATTATTTTGAGATATATTTTTATGGGACAAAAACAATCCCAAATGTAGCTTAATTTTATACTTGCTAGTAAGAAAATAATTTGGATTTTGATTAATAACATAGTGTCACTTTGAATTCCTTTGACTTAATTGTCCATAGGGTCTCCACTTCATTATATTAGCCAACGTGCTGACATGCTTCAGTTAGCTTCATTCAATTATGTGAAACTGCAATTAGAAGAAGCTGTCAGCCAATGTTGTAATTAAATCTTCTAAAAATAAGAGATAAGAATCCAGTTGCATCCAATAGTATCAATACATGCCTGTGATAATACTAAGTACACATAAATGGACTTAGGTATTCCAAACTTATTTTAAGAAAGTGTATTTGAAAATAGAATTAGTAGATCTGTCAATCAGAATGTTTCTTTGTTCCTAAACATTCAAGTCTGAATTGCTGCAAAGATGCTTTTGTACAAATTTTGGTGAAAAGCTTTGTACCTTTTAGTATACGCTAAAATTGTTCCTCACATTCAAAATACATGAGTCAAGTAAATGATTTTTAATATGATATGCCTTTTCTTCATGCTGTTTGCTTATATTAATATGATTTTTCAGTCTTTATTCTATGACAAATGTAATCTATTTAGAAGCTTATTCTTTGTTAATGTTATATTTATGAAGAAATTATGATTGACTCTGTACCTGCTGCTTCAATAAGAAAGGTTTAATTTGCCCCAAATTATTTTAATGTCAACATAATTTATTCATTTCTAATTGTCATGTCCAAATTTGCAGGAGATAGGTATATACATGTGTATGTTTGTATATATATGTAAGTATGTATATATACATATATATGAGCATGTATATTTAGATAAACAAGTGTGATAAAATTTTGTGCTTCTATAAGTTCATATATTTAAAATAGTCCTATATACTCAAATGATTTACATGAAAATCTAATTCTAACATTTCAAAAAACACTTTTGATTAAATACAGAAGTTAAGTGGTTTCCAAATTAGTTTATCTTCCCTTTGATATAAAATATGTTTGGTATAATTAGGAAACTAGTAGAAATTCTTATATTAAAAAATCAACACCAAATGCAATAAGAGAGTGGAGTAGTGACATTGAAGTTCTGAGAGAAAATTGTTTTAAGCCTTGATTACTTTACCTACCTATATTGTCAATGACGCTTAAGACAAACAAAAGCATTTTTAGCTATTAAAGGGCTCAGAACATTATCTCACATACATCCTTCCTGTGAAGAATGGGATAAAGAGAAAGGAAATCGTGGGATATAATAAATAAGGAATCTTAGTGAGAAACTCGATGAAAATGTTTCCTGGCTTCTCAGTTATACAGAATGCCTTGTAAGAAACTGGTTCAAGTTAAAATAGGAAGCCATTGGCCTCTAAGGAAAAAAGGGAATAGGATGGATTCTAAGCAATGTGCAAGGACTTCAGAGCTTTCTTATATTAGTAAAAAATGGTGAAAATAAAAGCAAAAATATGTTTCTACTCTCAACAAGAGGAGGATAAAATAATTAAAACAGCTAAGAAAGCTATGAAATTGTACAAGAAAGGCATGTCAGATACATTGCAAAGTAAACTATGGCATGATTTCGAACAATAGAAGTAAAAGGAAAGAAAATCCACTTAGCTTGGATGCTTTGAATTGTCTTAGCGTCTCAGCAGTTAGGACATTGTACCCATGGAGAATGAAATATAATCCTAATGCTCTATTTTGCATATAGTTATACTTTGGTAAATATTATTTATTGTTTTTCAACTTTAAGATATAATTCATTGAAAAAAATCTTCGTCTTAAATGTAGTTACAAAACAATATAAACACCATTAACCTTGACTATGTAAAAGGAAAGGGTGCAGAAAAGGAGGAAGGAAGCAGATACTAACATCCTCATCTAACAGAGTGGGAAGTTGGGATATAATATCTAAAGTTAGTGAAACAAATCAAAGTTTAAACATGTCATTTAAAGTTGCAAAGGCAAGCAAAAGAACTATCAAAAATTTAAACAAGGAGGGGCTTCCCTGGTGGCGCAGTGGTTGAGAGTCTGCCTGCCGATGCAGGGGACACGAGTTTGTGCCCCAGTCTGGGAAGATCCCACATGCCGTGGAGCGGCTGGGCCCGTGAGCCATGGCCACTGAGCCTGCGCGTCCGAAGCCTGTGCTCCGCAACAGGAGAGGCCGCAACAGGAGAGGCCACAACAGTGAGAGGCCTGCGTATCGCAAAAAAAAAAATTTGAACAAGGAGATAAAAGCTTGGATAAGTTACAGAGGTACATCCGTGTCTTTCACAGTGAGTAGTTATGTGTTAAATGTAAAATCAAGAAATAGTGATATAAACATATCATGTAGAATAAAAGGAGATAACTATCTTAACAAAAAAATCAATAAAGTCTAATTTATTGTATTTATTGTCCAATAAAATGATGAATATTTTTGTGAGCATAAGCAATAATTACTTGTATTTTACTGGAAGATAAAGTTTGAAAAAACCAATGCATCTGTTTTAAAAGAGCATGATATAGAAACTTCGAATTTTTAAAATTTAATAATTAATAGCAATTTAATAATTATTTAATAATTCATATTTATTGTGCTTAGCTTACTGCAAACCAATATGCAAGGTTTTTAACATACCTTATCTCATTTAACTCCTGGAACATTTTATACAAATACACAGTTGAAGAAAATGAGTAGTGTAGTAATATTCCCAATTATCATGGTTGGCATGGATAAAATTGGTTTTTAAAACCTGGAAAAACTAGGATTTGAAGCTAAAAATTTTAGCTTTTTAATCACTTCACTACTACACTTTACTGACTCCAGTTTATTTCACCCTTTGTACAGGTAAGTGGAAAATAAGTGCCTTGGAAAAAAGTACGCAGCTTGTAAATTTTAACAGGAGTGGTATTAAAATTTTTGCAATCATTATAGCATAGGCATTGTCCCTAAAATATGGACTTTCTCTATATAGAACCAATACGATCCTATGGTTGCTTAACAACTGAATAGCATCAATTAATAATTATCTTAGGTAAAAATATAAGAAATTGTGATTAAAACAAAGGTATTTTTCTATTATACTTTTCTGACTTCCAGGTTCATTATTTCATAAAGTCCTCAATATTTGTATAAACTCTTAAAAGTGTTTGTGAAAGAAATGATATACCATCTATATTTTGAAGTCAAGTAATGCCTAGTATGTTTTAAAAGTTTCTGATGTATCACGTAACCAGGGTTTTTTTTTTTTAATTACAAAGAGTATTAACAATAAACTACCAATTACTGAACACATGTGGGCTCTAGCTAAGTAAGGTTCATCTAGTTCTTGAAAAAATCCTTTTGTGTGCAAAATATCCAAATTTTTTAGTATTAGTAAATGAAGTAAAGGGAATTTAAATAAGTTGAACCCATAGCTGATAAGTATATTTTAGATGTCAATATGAATCTAAGGATGTCTTATTTTGAAATTCACCCTCTTGCTTACTGCACATGGGTATCACGGCACTAAGTTGTACTTCCTTAGATCATCCAGACACCAAGAATTAAACCAAATTTTGCCTTAAAATTATGAGAAATACATTTTTAAAAAGTGAAATAATATGTACTTTTATATAAAACCATATTAGGTCAGAAAGACTTAGATTAAAATATAAACCCACCACTAAAGTAATGGCATTATTTTGCACAGTTGTTTACTCTCTGTACTCACTCTTGTATTTCTTATACTTAAAATAACGTTTTCTTACTCTGTGGCTGATAGCACACATTTAAGAAACTACACTAATTACATAATGACTAGCTAATAAGAGATGCTAGAAAATGGCAGTTTTTATTATAATTACTACTGTTTATTATTATATTAAATGTAAACTGTTAGAACTATCAGATACCACAACAATATCCAGGAGCGGGTTAAATAAAGAGGGAGTAATTTGCCTCTAGTTTTTCTGTCAATATTTACATGGAGATGTTCCTTTTCAGATTCAGAACCTCAGATTTCCTGAGAGGCTTCACAATAGAAGCCTTCTCTTTACCCCCACTGCAGCATTTTACCTCCTAGGAAATATTATATCAACAAAACTCCTCTGGCACTTTTTCCTTTAGGATCCTTGCTGTGTATTAAACAGATAAATCGGTTCCCGCTAATGTGTTAAGAATGTAAGTCATTACCCTTACACTAATATTGTCCCTACTGAGAGAACAATTTCTAATTAAGGAAGAAGTCATTCCAAAAAGGAGAGTTTCAGGTTTGGGGACATCCCAAGAGGAGGAACCTTTTTTTTTTATTGGCCTTTAAATCATCAGAATAGGCCACAGAACAACACTGTCTATAAATAGATAATTCTGGACTGAGCATCAAAAGACCCTCATCTATACTGGCTCTGCTATATGGTTTACCTTGAATACTTAATACCTCCCCTTCCAGCTTCATTCTTGTTAAAGATTAGACCTGAGTCAAAATATTAAAATAGTTTACATATTTATTTTTATTTATCTTTTTTTAAACATCTTTATTGGGGTATAATTGCTTTACAATGGTGTGTTAGTTTCTGCTTTATAACAAAGTGAATCAGTTATACATATACATATGCTCCCATATCTCTTCCCTCTTGCGTCTCCCTCCCTCCCACCCTCCCTATCCCACCCCTCCAGGCGGTCACAAAGCACCGAGCCGATATCCCTGTGCCATGCGGCTGCTTCCCACTAGCTATCTACCTTACATTTGTAAGTGTATATATGTCCATGCCTCTCTCTCGCCCTGTCGCAGCTCACCCTTCCCCCTCCCCTTTATTTATCTTTTTAACAAATATTTAATAGTAGCTACCATGGCAGGGTACGTTTGTTTCCTTGTTTGTTTTGTGATGCGGATTTAGCAATGATCAGGATACACAAAATTCCTCCTCTTATTAAGAATCCATTCTAGTGAGGAAAAGCAGAAGATACTCTTTAAAAGAAAATATATATGCTTTAAAATTTATTGTTTTAAAGACAAACAACGTCGGTTTAAAAGAAAACAATGCTATGAAGATTACTCAAATATGGTTATACATTAAAAACGATCCAAACTACTAATTGGCTATTAAATATCAGATAGAGAATGGCTTTTGAGAAGACAACATTCTAATTGAGCTCTGAATGACAAGGAGGGACCAACCATGCATGCCAAGATCAGAGGAAAGGAAGTAGGTACAACTAGAGCCAAGATCTTAAGACAGTTGTGAGTTTGTGTGTTTAAGACTAGGAAGGCTTGAACGGTCAAGCAACGGGTGAGAAAAGAGAAAAGGTTGTGTTAAAGCAGGGCATTGTAATCCACAGCAGAGTGATTGATTTCTACTTTTTGATCAGTGGGACTGAAGTATAAATTTTCACATAGGGGAATAGCATGACCATTATATGTTGTAAATGATGCTGCACTGAGTATGGATTGTAACGATAGGTCAATGGGGACAGGAAGAGTTGGAGGCTATTGTCTCAAAGTTGAATTATGATAGTTTCGACTAAGCATTTTAAGGAGAGATTTATAGAGAATTCAACAATCTGTAACTTTTTGAAATAAGAGTGAACAGGATATGATAATGGATTAAAGGCTGAAGTGAAAGAAGATAATGACCAAGAAGGCCTTAGCGTTCCCCTCAGCTTGACTAGTCTTTAGACTGGTTTCTTCCTGATGACGGGCCCCTAAAGTCCCTTTTCTTTTTTTTGTTTTTGATCTTTTTTTTTTTTTTTTTGCGGTACGCAGGCCTCTCACTGCTGCGGCCTCTCCCGTTGCAGAGCATAGGCCCCGGACGCGCAGGCTCAGCGGCCATGGCTCACGGGCCCAGCAGCTCCGCGGCACGTGGGATCCTCCCGGACCGGGGCACGAACCCGCGTCCCCTGCATCGGCAGGCGGACCCTCAACCACTGCGCCACCAGGGAAGCCCAAAGCCCCTTTTCTTAGAGAATTTACTTTAGAAAACTTGCAATTGTAAATTCTCTCTCTCTCCATCTTTGATATACACATCTTCTATTACCTAGGAAGGTCTTTTCCAAGGACCTGGGAGTCATGCCTTTGAAATGTAAACGTCAAGAATAGTGTCCCTCTCTCCCTGTGTTTGTGGGAAGGTAGGAGCCTAACTCGGATAAGCACTAATTAGCAAACACAGATGGCCTAATTCTATTGACCAACTTCCAGTCAGCTTCTTCTAATGCCTTTTCACTAGCTGATCCCAGGGCTTGCAAACCTTCTGGCCATTTGTTTCAACAGAGTTGAGCTCAACCTGTTTTTCCTACTACAATAGACTTGAATAAAGTCTTCCCTGCCTGTAAAATTGGCCCAGTGCAATTTTTCTCTTCTAATGATTAAGACCACAACTGAGATATTTGGCTTGAGTGACAGTATGGATATTGATGATTTTTTTTTTTAATGGTGAAGGCTGGTACGAACAGCATGGTATTTTAGAGAAAACCATTCAGAGTTAGAGGTGTTAAGTTTGAGATGCCAATAGCTTTACAAAACAGTAATATGTGAGAGTGGGAGGTTCATGGTGAAGGCCTGCGTTTTGTGTGTGTGTGTGTGTGTGTGTGTGTGTACATGAAAATTCTCAGCACATAGATGTTATATAAATCCATGTGACTGGATGAGGGTACATAGGGAGGGGGATAGACAGAACAGAGAAGGGAGCACTGATTTCTGGGACTTCCAACATTTAAGGATGGAGCCTGGAAGTAGGAACAAGCAGAATTTGAGAATGAGAGGCAGGTGAAAAAGAGGCAAAAGCAAGAGAAAAACAGCTCATTTTTATAGGATAGCATAAAAAAATACTAAAATATTTTCAGGTATTTTAATTGGTAACATATAGACGTGTACTTTTTTTTTAAGCTCAGTGTGGTTTTTTATTATTGTTTTACAAAACTTAAGAAGAGGGAAATCAGGGTAAACACAGAGACTATAAATTCCCTGTATGTATTCTTTTCTTAGAAAAAAACAGCAACACCAAAAAATGAAGTGGAAAACTACATATGATACAGGCAAAGAAGAAGTAACTATGAGTAAAATAAATCTACATATGGAACTGTAATCACATTTTGATAACCGTGCTTATGTGATAATAGTGCTCTTCTGGTGATAACCCAGCACTGTTTGGGGAGGAAGGTAGACTTCAAATTGTGTCATTAAGAGATAAAAAGAATGAATAAAAATATAATGAATCTACCCCAGATATTCCCCCACACCAGGACAACCATGAAACCATATGGCTTCATGTATTCCAGGCACAAAGAAAATGACTATATATTCATTAATTCTGTATAATACTATAGATGATATATTTACCATAAGTCAGTATACAGTTTAGGGAGCATGAAATAATAATCTGTTCTCATTTCTCTTATTTTATTTATAAAAATTAAAGCTTGATATCCTCTTGAGCAGTGAGATATTTTAAATAGCCACCTATTAAGCTTTGACTTTGAAAAACATGCTTAATTTTCTTAAATGCTAAACAAAACCAAAAATACATTGTATATATAAATATTTAATATTTATTTCATATGTATTAGGATATTCATTCTGGCATATCCCAAAATGTGAATCCATCACATTCATTATTTGTATATTTCATCACTAGTATTGACGATATGGTCACTTCTTTTTTAAACTTGGGCTCAGTAGACGGCAAAGACCATATTCCTCATATTAGTATGTAGGTAATATTTTAGCAATTTGATACATGAGTAATTAATCTTGTGATGTATCTTTATTTATGTCTATAATGCTATCATTCTATTTCTATGTAAATCAGATATAAACATAAAATAAAGATAATTTTTTTATAATAGTTTATTTTTATACATATACTCATATTTGAGATACAACAGGTAAAAAGTAATATTTTGTAGAGGGACTTTCTCCCACTTTGTCCTTTACCCACCCAAATCTTCTTCCCATAGTTAGCACATTAATAATTGTTTATAATTCTTTTAAGAACATACCAGGCAATAAATAATATTATATTTTGAGAATATACAAGGCAATACAAACTGTAAATATATCACATATTTTTACTCTTTATATTTATTTGTTTGTATATACATATATACACATAAAAAAGGTGGGAGAAACATTATATATATTATGTACATTATATAATTATAATTAATAATATAATTATATATAATTTTTTATCTTTCTATTTCATTCAAATATTAAAAAGCTAACATACTATATACACTATTCTGTGCCTTACTTTTTGGAACAAACAGTGTATAGTGAAATGATTTCGCATTAGTTTTCTTTTTTGCGGTACACGGGCCTCTCACTGTTGTGGCCTCTCCCGTTGCGGAGCACAGGCTCCGGACGCGCAGGCTCAGCGGCCATGGCTCACGGGCCCAGCCGCTCCGCGGCATGTGGGATCTTCCCGGACCGGGATACGAACCCATGTCCCCTGCATCGGCAAGCGGACTCTCAACCACTGCGCCACCAGGGAAGCCCCGCATTAGTTTTAATATTCCTTGTTTTATTAAATTTAAAACATTTCATGGTATAGATATTTCATTATTTATCAAGGTTTTAAACTATTTTGTCTTTTTTGCTATGGACACAATTGAATTCTTTCTTAGTATGAGTGGACTTAGTTTACTACATGCAATTCTATTCAGAGAAACAAGTATTTTATGTTTCCAAAGAATTTCATGATATTTAAAAGATTTTTAAGGATACTATCATATCCTTAAGGCTGATGTCTTAAAATCAACTTGAGATTTTAATCACATGGTGAAGAGTTGATAAATATTACAAACCTGGCGTCCATATTAAATGCGTTTGTAGGAGGGAAAACAAAACTATTGGCATTTAATGCAGCACTGGACTCAACTATTTACTGTGGAAAATTGACTAATCATTAAAAAAACAAAACCTGAGCACAAATACTGGTATGCTATAATTTTGACTGTTTTTTTATAAACATTTACAATAATTCTGGACTTAAGGAATGAAAGTGTGATGGAACATTGCCATTGAGTAAGAGCTATTGTTTTTAACCAGGAGTTTCCAGAATAAGTGACTGACTTAAAAGCAGACATTCAGTTCTCTACTTAGAAGCTGGTACAAGGTCAAGGCAATTTTAAGTGAAAAGACAAGCTAGAATTCAGTGTCATTTAATTAGGCCACATAGGCAACATTTACTTTTAAGATCAAGAAAAATAGAAGAAAAACAGTGGTTCCACAAAGAGAAAGTTACTGCTTTAAAAGTTATTCTTGTCTGAGTTGAATATAGAACTACTCTTTACTTTAAAAATCAATCACAATTCCACCTTATATCATAAAGTGAGCTGTTTTGCAGAATTTAATAGATTATACTATTGATTCCATCTATACAATGCTAGCTGGTATCGCATACCTATGAAGTATGGCCTATTATGTTACTGAGAGCAAGAGAAAAGGGACTAGTCTGTGAAAGAACAAGTAGATTTCATGGTTCCATGCAGTATTCACATACCTGTTAACTTAATAGTCATTTTATGTTAGTAAAATACAACAAAACAAAATTTAAAATAGTCTGTTTTAATCCTTGAAACATCTGGCTAAGCTTATTTGAAAAACTCAGTTTGGGTACCTCTTCAAAATCCAGACACTGGATAGGAAAGACTAGTTTCTTCTTCCTTCTTGTTTTCTTCACAGAGATGAAAATACTATTGAATCATTGATTTTAACTGCATATGATTACATTAACTTCTGTAGTGTCTTCTTGAGAATCATTTAATCAGACCAGATATTATTTAGCTATTCTCGCTTATTTTCAGTCTATGTCAGGGAAAAAGTGATGATGTTAGGGTGTGAGGGTGGGAGAGGAAGGCAGAAAGAGATTTGACTTCAATGGAAAAGGCAGTATGATGGCAGAAACAGAGATTGGAGTCAGGTACTTGGAAGATGGAGGAGGGGCTACAAGTAAAGGAATCTGGACGGCAACTAGAAGCTGAATAGGACAAGGAAATGGATTCTTCCCTGGAGCCTCCAGAAAGAAACAACCCTGTTAACACCTTCATCTTAGCTCCATAAAACTCCTTTTATGGACTTCCGATATTCAGAATTTTAAGATAATAAATTTGTCTTGCTTATGACACTAAGTTGTTTTGGTAATTTGTTACAGCAGGAATAAGAAATTAATATATTTATTGTTCACTTGATAATTGCCCTCCAGATTTACCTTTGTTAACAAAGAGAAAAGACTACGTTTTGAAGTCTGTCAACATTTGTTATTTATACAGTGGGAGTCAATGTCAGTGCAATTCTACTGGAAAGCAATTAACAAGACCAAGTTAGAAATGAAAAAGATTTATTGAAGATAAAGTCTGTGAAAGTCAAAGGAGAGACAGAGTTGTAGTAGGGAGATTCTTCAGATCTGTGATGCAGGTTTGACACCTATGAAAAGACAGATAAAGAAGAAACACTGGATGGGGAGAGGTACTGATGCAGTTCTGAGAAAGTCTCATCCATGCCAACAGGGAAACCCAGAGCAAAGATTGCCTGTTAGAGAAGTCCCATGTAGGGCAAAAACAAGGCCCTTGGATTGCACCTTGCCCAGTGATTAGCAGGAACAGCCCAGAGGGAGTATGTTCTTGGCTACAATACTCTAGCAGATTCTAAGGGTGTTGTCACCTCAACTGTCAGCTGACTGCAGTTCTAGGAGCAGGTTTTCTTTTGTAAGGGTACCCAAATGGCATACCTCCTTGGCTGCCACAGTCAATTCAACATGGTAAACATGCAATAAATATATCTTAAATTTAAAAATAATGAATATTCCACTGGAATATTACCAAAGTCTAAGTCTTCGCCCACAATAGTTATTTTTCCCTTATGGTCTAGCACCTCCACCTTTATATTTATTATTTTCTTTTGTAGAATAGCTTTGAATAAACATGTTTCATAGTTTCTATTTCCCCAATCATTACATATGCTACATTGATTATTTGATATTAGATTTAAAAAAAGTTCTTCTTTATATTTTGCATGTCTAAAAATTCATGACTTAGACTATTTAGCTGACATTCCTAGATTTAGACACGCATAATCTAGACTTTGTGTGTTTAAATATGATCTCCTAACTAGAACTTTGAAACTCTTTTTTTTTTTTTTTTTTTTTTTTTGCCATGCTGTGCGGCATGAGGGATTCCCCAACCAGAGATCAAACCTGTGCCCCCTGCAGTGGAAGTGTGGAGTCTTAACCACTGGACTGCCAGGGAAGTCCCAAACTTTGAAACTCTTTCATCACACTTTCGTAGTTACCATCTTGGATGGGGTGCTGTGACAATGACTGACCTCACCCACTGCAGGTGACTATATTTGTTAAGCCTCAGAGTCTAGTAGTGTCTTTGTTCTTGCTTCAGAGATCAACAGCTACATACCCAACTCTAGCTTCTCACATCATCAAAAAGGAAAAAAAGATTAAATGCAAAATAATGATATTCTTGCATAGGAAGACCTATCTCAGAGACTGTCAAAAAATAGTCCTCTGCCAGATTTGTGTTCAGTGTGGAGTCCATAAGTAATTGCATAATTCTCTAAGATATGTACAAGGACAGGAGAGGTCTCCTCAATCTTTCCAGTATATTTATGACCTGTTTCATTCTTTCCTGTATTAAGGAAGATTTTGTTTGGATATGGGCAATAGAAAAATCTAAAATAAAGATGGCATAACTAAGACAGAAATTTATTCTCCTCAGGTAAACATACAGAGGTGTAAAAATTCAAGTCTGATCCACAAATTCCTTATGGATCCAGCCCCCTTCAAGCTTACCAGTTGACTCTCATCCCCTTAGTTCAAGATAGAATATATATGAAAAAAGGGCAGTATCAAGTGTATGCAAAGACATATTCAAGGAAACTTCTGTAAGCACTTATGCTTATATCTGTTTGGCCAGAACTTACTAATGTGGGCATATCTAGCTGCAAGGAAAGCTAGTTAATCTGCTGCCCTTTATACTGAGTTGCAGTATTCTGAGTCAAATTTCCTATTTGTATGACAGAAGGGTAAAACAGATTTCAGGGGATAACTACTGCTTCCTGTCATGATTCTTCCTTATTTAAATTAAGAAGCCCAGGGACTTCCCTGGTGGTCCAGTGCTAAAGAATCGCCTTCCAATGCAGTGGACATGGGTTCGATCCCTGGCCGGGGAACTAAGATCCCACATGCCGCGGGGCAACTAAAACCTGCTTCATAACTACTAGCTCGCGTGCCGCAACGAGAGAGCCCGCGTGCCGCAAACTACAGAGCCCACGTGCTCTGGACCCCGCACACCACAACTAGAGAGAAGCCCGAACGCCACAACAAAGAGCCCGCAAGCTGAAACAAAGATCCCGAGTGTCAAAACTAAGACCCGACACAGCCAAAAAAATAACAACAAAAATTTTTGTTTTTAATTAATTGAAATTATAAAAATAAACAAAGAAGCCCAGTTGTGGTACATAAACATTTACTCCCATGACAAAATAAGTATAACAGATACAAATATAGTAAGTTCTATTAAGCTATTTGTCAATATATTTTAATAGTTTAATTGAATTACACTCATATATATTAGTTTGTGAGAAATAAACACATGAAACTAGATTTCTCTGAGAAATATCTAGATACCTGAAGCATGAAATATATAAAATATATATATTTTTGGGTAATATACTCAATATTAGAATATAAATTACCTTACTAATAAGTATTATCATGCCATCTGAAAGATATTTTTTAACTTGCCAATTTCTCATATTCTGTCATGATACATGGAGACATTTTTCAAGTAGAAATATATGAGAGAAATATTTTTAAAGAGTTAATTGTTCTAAAGGAGATTTCTTTAATGATAAATTTCCTCAGAATAATAGTCCAAGAAAATCACTTTACTAATAATCACTTCAACTACAATAAAATATTGACAGGTATATAAGTTCCCCCATATTTATAGCTTTCCCATATGCATTTTTAAGTAAGTGAAAATTAGTATTACAAAGGGGAAGTTGGAATGTGAATTATGTGATGTTTATTAACTCACCTTTCTACTTGTACCTATATACATCATTTGGGTTTTCCATACCTTACACTTTTCCATACAAAAAGAGACTACAGTATTTACAATATTCACTTCTGCGCTTCCTGGGAGATATACATTAGTTAATAACATATCCATCACAATAATATAACTAAGAATAAAATTAATAAAAGGATTGAAAACATTAACTTTCAAAATAAATGTGATATTTTTCTAAGCTCACACACAGATGGAAATTCTCCTAGGATCACTTCATAATAAGAATAATGTGTCGTACACTAAATTAAATGAAGAATTTCTACAGTCACTCTTTCCAGTTAGGTTATTTGGATATTTCCTTCCTGGACAACATAAGCACAACTAGTACAGACATAATTTTTCTGTTAATACTAGGTATTTATTAATCGACTATGTTGTACTGCGTTTTATTTCAATTTATTGGAAGTAAATTACATTAAATAACCTTTCCATCAAAATTACATCTAATGACAAATTAGAAGTCTTGTATATTTAGATTTGTACAGACTGATCTATTTGGCAGTCTTTAAATTTGATTATTTTATTTCATTTATTTTATTACTGTTTTTAGATAATGTTAAAATTTACTTATAATACATAGGCACAGAGCTTGACATATGCCAGATGTTCTAAGCATTTTTCAAACATTAATTTTAATACTTTCCATAACATTACATATGGTATGCTTATTATTGTTATTATATGCATGCATGTATGTATGTATGTATGTATACATTTATTTTAAGAGCATAGGAAGTTAACCTATGCAGTGGCCACTTTTTCTTTGCTGCAAGTTCTTTTATTTCAAGAGCAGATTAATAAGCAGTAATTCTGTCCATACTAAAAAATAATTAAGGAGTTCAGGGCAGAGAAGAATGGTGAGTAGTGTATGAATATTTAACTTAGTGCTCTATACAGGCAAAACCAAAGCTTGCCAGTCCCAAATAACATATGACATTAAATTACTAATTAGTTCTATTTTGTGAATTATGCATTAGGTTTGAATGTACTTGTGAACTACTTGTGTATGAAGAAGCCTTCAAACTCAGCACAGATATAGGAAATCCAAGTGATTCATATTTCTAGATAAAAACTAATATGTGTCCAAACATTTCTGAAAAATAGAAAAAGAGAAAGGAACAGTAGCCACTCAGTTTGCTTGAAAATTTTGTTCTTTATGACATGTCCCTTATGAATATTATCTGATTGTTTTATCATGTTTGCTGCTGCCAACCACAAACTATTCATCTTAGGATGTGCTGTATAAATCATCATGGCAGCTATGACAACTTTTTATTGATATTTTAAAGTGGGATTTTCTTGAATCTTGCATTTAGAACTACTAGCGTCATTAATCTCTGATAGAATTCTTAGAAATATCTGAATCAATTTTATTTTGCTTTCCTAACTATGAAATAAGATATACCTTTTAAAAGTAACTAAGTACTTTTTTAACTTTATCATAAAATACCTTGAAGTAACTTCTCCAATGCACACAATTATTATTAAAGAAAATACATGTATATAGTTTAGTATAACAAGGTATAGTATAACTAACAGCAAAAGAAATTAAGTAATATTATTTGGTTGTAGTTTGTTAGCTACAGCCATTTTTACTCTATTTCAGAGGGGCTCAAGTAATTGCTATTCAAGCTAACGGAAGTTATATACATACATTTATTTCTCGGACTGATGCTTTGGGGCTTCAAATAATGATTGTTTCTACTGTTTCTATTCTATTGTATACTATTCAGTAGTATCAAATGGCTGATATTTATGTAATGCTCTGCTTCTTATCAAATATTGGGTAAACATGGTATTCCATCAGCAAATGTAATATTTAAAAAATAATAATTGTTGTTTCAGAGTCTGATCTGAAAGCCACCATGCTATATACACTGCTTTGTGTGTGTTTTCCTTACTGAAAGCTGAATTTATTAACAGTTCGTTTGCTAAAGTAAAAGGCATTTACAAGATTTATAGCAGAAACATTCACAAGCATACAATTCATTGTATTGTATGATTAGTAGAGGTTTGGTTGAGCTCATGTCATCCTTTGATTAACTGCCATTGGAGACAGAGTTTGCAACAGGGGTGTGTCATGGCTCTATGTCAACAAGTTTCACCAAGTTGCTAGTGGGCCTTTAGGGAGGGTAAGTATATAAACATTCACTTAACAAGAGATGTATGGACAAACTGTGAAGTAATGACTAATTGACTGCCATTCTGGATTTATTTGGAAATCTTTCAACTCTGGCTCCATCTCACGTAATGATGAATGACATCTCTCTCTAATAGAGGGAAACAGCAAGCTTGGGCCCAAAGCAGGCACTGAGACATGACTAGAAGTCACAGTGTTTCAGTCAGTGGAAATGAACAAATAGAGACAGAGTATGTAAGTTTTCCCACTTACTTTTTTTGGTACTGAAATTAATAAACTAGGTATATAAAATACAATAATTTATTTCCATCCTGACTTAATCAATTTGAAGCAAATATGGTTGAATGTCAAACATTCTAATTTTAGAGGTGCATGTCATTGGTTGTTGAAAGAAAGGAGAGTTTCTGATTTCTGTGAGGTATAGTTTATATTTTATTCTGTAGAATGGCCAAATGTGCATATTTTTCTTGTTCATCATCATGGTCCTATTAAGAAGGACGAAATTTTACTGCAATTAATTTTTTTCAATAACCATACCTATCCCAACAAGGAACAAAGTCCTCTCTCTTATATTTTGGTTTCCTCTAATCTGCCCAAAAAGAGTGCAGAGTAATTGCAGAGAAGAGTAAAGAAGATTGAGTAAGCGTAGTTGAGATAAGTAATTGAAACTTTTTATAAGTTTTCAAAAAATGAAATGAATTTTCTCATTTAAGTATTTAGTTACATTTTTTAGACGGTATCTCTTTAAATGTAAAACTATCTCAGGACACTAAACTTTTAGTTCGTATTTAAAATTATGAGGACTCCATCATATATAACTCAGGTGAAAATGCAAGTGCTTAGGAAGAATGGGGCCAACAGCATGAAGGACCTGAAACACTTGTCTATTGCACTAGCTTCTTGAACTAATTTTGGATCCAAAGACAAGAAAGAATGCAGTTTTTAGGGGAGAAAGATATTGTGCTACTTACTGGCTTAAATTTTAAAAAATATATTAGTTTATTTATTTTTTATTTTCGATTTATTTTTTATTGTAACATACTCTTAACTCACTTCTTTAGTCTCGTAAATTTAAAGAATTCAGTAGCAGGGCTTCCCTGGTTGCGCAGTGGTTGAGAGTCTGCCTGCCGATGCAGGGGACACGGGTTCGTGCCCCGGCCTGGGAAGATCCCACATGCCGCGGAGCGGCTGGGCCCGTGAGTCATGGCCGCTGAGCCTGCGCGTCCGGAGCCTGTGCTCTGCAACGGGAGAGGCCACAACAATGAGAGGCCCGCATACCGCAAAAAAAAAAAAAAAAAAAAAAAAGAATACAATAGCATACTTCCCAGAATCCACATTTTAGAAAGTCTCCCAAATCATCCTCAGGCTACAGGTCATTTTAGATATATCCCGCATTTGTTCCTCACCAACATACATGGGCTTACTTTGTCATATTTGGGCAAAAGTACAGTTGGCAAGAATAGAACATTTCTGACCATAAATCTAAGACTAAGACAAAGAGAGGACAAAGATGGAAAACTGTTGTAAAGTGTTATATAATTTGACAAAAAAAAAAGTAACAATGCAAACTGGAGAAGAATAAAGAAAGGGGAACAAAGAATAAGCCCATCAATTGCCTATAGGTAGTAGGCACGGGGCAAAAGATAGTTATGAAATGACAAACTAAATGGAAGTAGTGTTAAGGTGGATGATGTCAAGAACTGTGAAAAACATAAAATTGTATCCTACTTGCAAGCTACCAAGTTAGCCTGCCACAAGTTAGCCTGCTACAGTTTCCTAGAAGCTGGCAGGAGACAAGGGACTCCCGAGTGAGAGATAAAAGACAGGATTATGGCTTCAGGCAGAAGGAGCTTCTCATTTCCTTCACTTCCCTTCCTTCCCAGGTCCCAAGGGGGTGATGTAGAGAAGAACACAGCTGTATGCTGCACATGCAGTAGGTTTATGTCACAGCTGAAGAACCCAAAGTTTAGGCAACTTCAATCTTTTAAGGCGGGCTCGTAGAAAACCTGCCCAAACCTTGCCACAGAAGGAGCCATTATCTTTATTATCTAGGTCAGGAAACAAATATGCTCTCTTCTCTCAAGGAAGCAACTCTCTGTCTTCCAAGAGTGTTTGCAATACAAATGTCCTAAAAAGATAGTCAAAAACAAAACTGATACAGAACTGCAGAAACATCATGGAAAAGTCTTCCAAAAATTAGGAGAAAGGTAGTCACTAGAAAAGATTCCACAATACCTAAACAAATACAAACAAAATAATACAAATAAACATATCAATAAAAAGAGACCAGTTATGTGAAAAATACTGCATAAACTAACACAAAGGTAATATGAAATAAAACGATGGCAGACATGAGACTGAACGTATAAGTTATACCTCTCAATGTAAATGGGATTACTCCTCTTTTAAAAGACAAATAATTTTGGACCAAGACAAGTCAAATGGTTCAGCTACATGTAAGAATGTATAGTCTTAAAATACATAAATGATATAAGCAATAAAAGAAAAATTCTATGAATATATAATGACCTTTGCATCTAGATAAACTATACAGCTTTTTTTCAAATGCAAATGGAGAATTTAAAAAAAGGTAATGGAATAGGGAAATAACAATTACTTTATTTATGTTTGTTAATTAAAATACACTTTTTTATTAAAATCAAATATTTAAGAAAAATTTCATAACCTAACTTTGTAACAAATATTGAATAAATCACCTTCTTCCTGTCAGGCACTGCTGTGGATACACTGCCAGCTTAATGTATCTTCTACTCCACTTATGTAAACCCTGTATTTATGTATTAACTCTCGGTTGTAACCCTTCATATCCATTAACATAACAATTGCATAAAGTTTGGATTCAGTTGCTAGATTCAAGATACATATTGAAGTACAAGCACGCACACACACAGAAACAGAAAGCACCCACATTAAAGGCTATCTTAATAAATCATTTTCTTCATTTATAACAGTTCAAATAAAAACAATTAGATTGCTGAAGGACTGCTTTATACACCTTCATAGTTATAAATAACTTCAGAAAAATTGAGGAAATGAAATAGAAGTTAAAGAAAAAGTATTAAGGTGAGATTTTGGTTAAAACTAATATGAATGGCAGAGTAAATAAAAGAGAGGAAAGCACTGTTGATTGTACATAAAAGAGAAAAATAAGAAGGTAATGAAAGTTGATTGTCGATTGCTCTGGTTCCTGTGTGTTGCCTTCTGTAATGCATCTATGTGTCTTTTTCTCCTTTTTCGATTTTAATTTTATTTCCATGCAGTATTGCTGAAGCAGAGGCTATGTCAATATCAGTATGCCTCTTCTGAACTATATTTTTTTTGCAAACCTTTTCTGAACAGGAACAACATGAGTCATTTGAATATTCAAAACAAATGTTAAGCAGTTACCAGGAAGCTGTACTTGTACAGACTTTCAAAATAAAGAGCAAAGCATATTTTCATTTAATTAAATGAGCATATATTCAATAAGGATAATTTATAGGATAAGGAAGTAGCAAGGTTAAAAGCAATTGAAAGACATTTGGAAACCAGATTATATTCATAAGGATTTTATGTATTTGGGAGAGAAGAAAGTGTGTCGCCTGCTAATTTATACCAATTTTTAAATTATTAGAAAAACACATAACCAATAAAACATTATAAACATCTAATTAGTTCCAATACAATACTGAAATAAAAGTTCACATCAATATAACCATATGAAGATATTAACCTGAGAGCACAGAAGAATGAAGTATATGTTACCTCTTTCTCAGTAGGATTTTAATGTTAATTTTTTTCAAATTTTAAACAATTCAGAATAAGGGTTCTTACCCCTTGACATATGCATCTTATACTTTTATTATTTCTCTATATGGATATATTTTATCCCAAAGAAATATCAAAATATAATTTAATTCTCTATATTAGAAAATAACATCATATTTGGAGTTTGATCATGAGAAACACAGATGTTCGGTTGATCAGATTTATTACTTGTAAGTTGATTCAAATGACAGAGTTTATCTTTTCCGTACTACTCATGCCCTTTTCTGCCTATCCTATGTCCTTGGTTAAAGACCACTGACCTTCACTTGAAATATCATGGAGGGAAATATCAATATTCAGGTAAATTCATCATATCATAGAAAGATGTTCACTTTATTTTCATCTCGGTGTATGTGGCAAAAGACATATGCTCTGGGGAAGGCAGATGAGTAGTAAGTGTGCAAAACTAAACTTGGTATCTATACATGTAATAGATTAGTCAAGTATGAAAGCCTACTTAGATGTTCAATGTATGTTCACCAGTCCATCCCTATTAAATTCATGTCTTCTCTTCCCTCTATATTAAAAAAAAAAGCCTTGTGTCTTAACAAAGGAAGATATTTGGGGGGCACATCTTATATTCACAGAACAAAAGAACTCAGAAAACCCCAGAGCTCATTAGATTGGTCACTTGATCTGCAGGAGTATAACTGTCCATATGATGCAATATTTTTCCAGTGAACAAAATAAAAGCTGTCAAGATCATTGATATTTTTTCACATGTGAGCTAGTAAGTGTGCTGATGCAATTTACAACCTGGTATTTCAGAATATTATGTGCTTCATTAATTTATGTTTTCTTGTTCTGTTTTGGTGTTTATTTCCATGGCTCCTTTTACTGCTAACTCATAATGATGGGTCCCCAGACAATTACCATCACCTATACTACACCTATAGCCAAATGAGAGTGAGCCTTCATATGACAGAATTTATCAGAAGAATGAAAATAATCATCAAAAATATCTATTAGTATGAATCTTTCTTGGTAGAATACATCAGATTCTGCCAAGTGATAATGGAAGGGTCCTGTCTTCCTCTCTAGTCAAATATTCTCTTCCTTATCTCTGAAATAAGTATTTAATATCCAAACATTCAATATGATGCAATGATAACTTAGCAGATTATATGAATTTAGGAACTACAATACATCTGAAAGAGAAAGCTAATTTTGTAGATCTTGCATGTGAATTATGAAAAGCCTCTATTTCAGTTACCAGATAAATGTAGATTTCTTACCATGTAGACAAGTTATTCTAGATGGGGAAAATTACCTAAAATTACATGTATCATCCTCCTGTGAAACTTTCTAAAATATTTCACAGTAGTTCAAAATATGTGACTATATTAGAGATAGTTTTGTTAGGCAAGAAGTTGTTCCAAAATATTCTGTAGCATTACCGCATGAAAGAATAACACAATATTGAAAGAAAGATAATGGCTGTAGAATCATCCCTAAACTTCAAATCCTTCTTAGGAGAAAAAGTTACTTTAGGATGCCAAACATTCTAAATTAGAACCCTTTTAAGATGCCATCTCTCAGATTGCAAGACGAAAGGTCTCATACAGTAGGTCTAAAATAGGACGTGGGACTTTGTACTTTTAAGAGTCCATGGGATTCTAACAAAAATGTTTTGTGAGCCATGTTTCATGAAGCTTTATACATTTTTTTTCCTTACATTTTCTTTTCAGTTTGTGAAAGTGCCTGGGTTGTTGAAACTCAGACCTCTGATATCGGATGCTATTCAGCAGCTCCAGGTTGTAGCTCCCTGGTTGCAGGTGGGGGGAAGGAGGCAACTGATCCATTGGCCTCCATTCTGTGGTACAGCATTATGTCTTCCTTCACTTGTCACAGACATCAACATTTGGCTTTCAGAGATGCATACTTATGTTCATCAGTTCTCCGGAGAAATCACCATCAAACTTCTGCCTCTTTTAATTGTTTAGCACAGGTGGGACATATTGGAACTTTCAAAATAGCAGGCTAAACATTTCAAAAGCATAAAAATAAATATATACTTTAAAAATCTGTCTTGTGGAGTACAGGATTTGAATCAGATCTCAGTTATCTTTTATTTTAGAGATCACAGATATATTTCTAGAGGGAGTTACCATTATGCCTCAAAAGGCCTACCAATTTCATATTCCCCACTAAAAACTACCCCAGTTTCAGTTCATGTTTTACCTCCTATACATAGATGCCTGGATTTACCCTTTATAATCATATCAGTATAAGCTCATCATAATACAATAATACTGTAGTATCTACTTAATAAAGTGATACCCATGCAGCAATGAGTCTTGATACTTCTGAATCTAAACAGATAAATAATACCTATGTTGGTGAGAAATTTTATAAATTTGTCTCCTACCTGTACTCAGAACTTTTTGCAAGTGTTTGGAGATTTTCCTTGTAGCAACTTTGGGGATACAGTATTATTTGATTATTTTAAACTATATTTTTAGAAGTAAATAAATTCTCTCTGGGTTTAAGATAATATCAAAATCAAAATCAATAGAGAATGTATTAGACTAAGATTGGTTTTGAAAGTTCTCATATGGATCAGCGGGCCAGAGTAGTGAATGAGTCCCATCTCCTTAATGGGTTTTCCCTTATATTATTTAAGTACTCAAAAAGAATTAATCCTTGTTGTGAAGAACATTAAAGGAATAGATCAATTTTTCCCTCAAAGGAGTTTTCAAAAAACCCAAATGACCTTTGCCTTTTTGATTGTTCAAAATCCTAAGATATCTTGGTGTGTCTCTTGAGGTTTGTTTATTCTTCTTTAGCTTCAATATTTGTGTTAGGCATTGGTTTTTGCCTGGGGCAAGAACCTAATAGAGGAGGAATAGTGGTGTTTTAAAAGCACAAGAATCTAATATGCATTTCTTAATCTAACATTTGAAGGACTATTTTTTTTTTCTTAAACAAAGGTAAATTTAGGCAGGAGATTTGGAGGACTAAAAATTTCAAAAATTAAACTTTTATAAATATTTTAGAAATGTTTCTCTATATTCAAGTCTCTATTTTTTTGGCCATAATAATCACTTTCCTCATTCCCTGAAGAAATTTTTCCCCAATTTTACTCTATGTAGCAAAGGATATACATGGACATTTTTAAAGATATTGACATGCTCCTGCCCATATCACTTTTCTAGCACTCATGAAGAGATACCTTATCTCATTAAATCATCTGTCAAGGCGACTTATCTATATTAAGGAAAAAATTTGTCTAGTTGGTAGAAACTTGGCAAACTTATCTACCCTACTTTTAGAAAGCTCACTAAGTAATTTATTTTCAGATTTTATTCCCAAACATAATTGAAGAGGTGGTCTCAGTGGGATTGATGTCTCCAATATTACATTGTTGTTGTTGTTTTCCTTTTTTACTTACCTGGTGCCAGAGTGGAGAGTTCTGAGATAATCAAGTACACGTTGAAAAATGATTGATTACGTGGGGTTAATAGATATTTTGACCACATTTTTGAGAGATTCCTATTTTCATTAGAGATAACTTAAAAAGAGACAAAGTTATTAAAATGATATAGCTCTTTTCAAAAATTATTTTGGAAATATTATATTTTCACGCTTCCTACTTTTAAAAAATCATTCCAAATCTGCTCATGTGGAAATAGCAAAATTTTATTATTTTTACTTAAAATCCAATTCTTTAGTCCCTTGGTCCTAGGAATTATTTCTACACATAGGCCACAACACTGGAGGACTGCCTGACTCAAAAAGTCAGACCAGATTTTTTAAAACTGTTAAGTTTCCCTCTTTCTTGAAAAAACTCACATAATATTCCATTATTATCCTTTTGAAGACTTTAAGATCTGTAATGATATCCACTCTCACTCTTGATATTGGTCTTTTGTGTCTTCTTGTATTTTCTTGAACAGTTTGGCCAGAGGCTTATCAATTGTATCAATTGTGTCAGTTCGGTTCCCCCTAAAAACAAACGCCAAGATAGGATTTGTCGTGCAAAGGAGTTATTGTGGAAATGCTCATGAAAGATAAAAGATGAGGAGGGAATAGAAGTCAGCTATGAAAACCTCCAGACCACCATGCAGCTCTGACAGCTGTGAAAAGAAAAAGAGAAGGAAGGATTGGATGGGAAGACCTTTTGATAAGGCACAGTTCTGGGAAAGTTTTGACCATGACAATGGGTTTCTGAATTAGAGAAGTCCTGTATTAGGTAGAAGTGGGCCAGGCCTGGTACCTTGGCATGCCTTGTCTTTAACCGAGAATGAGTCCTGAGTGAATGCCAATAGAGGTGAGGCCACTAGTCAGTCATGCTCTCCACATTTGTTTCTCTTGAAGGAGCTTTGAGCAGAACACTTCCATAGACTCCACAGTCTACAGCTTGCACCAAAGAGATATAATTTTCCAGGCAGATTCTGGAAGCAGCTCTTCCATGGATCCTGAGTCTCTCTTCCTGAGGAGAAACTGACCAGAGTGAAGTTGGTAGGGCTTCCCTGGTGGCGCAGTGGTTGAGAGTCCGCCTGCCGATGCAGGGGATATGGGCTCATGTCCCAGTCCAGGAAGATCCCACATGCCGCGGAGCGGCTGCGCCCGTGAGCCATGGCCGCTGAGCCTGCGCGTCTGGAGCCTGTGCTCCACAGCGGGAGAGGCCACAACAGTGAGAGGCCCGCGTACCGCAAAAAAAAAAAAAAAAAAAATGTAAAAGAAGCAAAATATATCTAAAACAAAGCTAAAAACCTAAATCTTAAAATCACAGAATATAGGAAGTTTGACATTGGTTTGGCTCTATACTTCTATTTGAAAAAAATTATTTTTCTTATTACTGCATAACAAACTATTATCTTTTAAGAGAGTGCCTTATTTAAAATTACTTAAAGCATACACAAATATTCTCATAGAGAGGAATTGGAACGATAATTTCCTCTAACAGACATCAGGGTGAAACTAAGAATAATTTCAAGAGAAAGATAAGGCTTGAATTCATAATTTCTTGATATACCAAAAAATATTTTAGTGGTTTACATCCCATGATCAAAGCAGTTAGACACTGACTTATTTTACTTTCAGGGAGGGGACATTTCCTGTCTAGAGCACAATGTCTGATGTCTGATATATCATTCCTGTGAACTATCAGCTTTACTATTGTAACATTTAGAAATCTTATATTTTTGACCTTATAAGCTAATCTAGATTTTTATCTAGGGGCCTATAGAATAAATGTTAAGTGTGGCTTTATGCAAATATACACATTAGTTGGCAAATTAAATGTTAAAATGATGCTTTGAGGGCAGAAAAAGACAAAATTAGGGAAAATAATATAAAAATTAATCAAGCTTATAAATTTGAACATATTTACTTTAGTTCTGTTATTTTTCTCAGCGTTAACCTGTGAATTATTATCATGTGAATAAATATAGATAACTAATTGGTATCAGTAAATGTTAATATTTCAGAATACTTGATTTTATTAGTATTAAATTTGTGCCCAGATTTTAAATGAGGAAAGTCTGCCCTTCAATAACTACATTAACTTCTGTTTTATGTCTAAAAAAATCAAGAAATAAGGTAATATTTCAGAATATTCACTTTTTGCAGTAATTCAGTACATCAGGCAAATATCAAAGCTAAGGACTATTTTTCACAGCAACATTCTACATTGCAACTTGGTAGAGGAACTGTGTTCAGAAAATTATATGTACTTTCTCATCATCAGTTTCACAGCAAAAATAAAGATTAATACTGAAATAATTGAAGAAATAAATATCAAAGAAAAAAATAAAATCTTTGCATTTTTTTGCATTCCTAAATATATTTTGGAATTATGAGTATAAACAATTATGTAATGACACCAGTAAAAGTATTTAAAACTTGAAATTTTTGGTGCCCAAAGGAAAAGTTTCATTTATTCCCTTTAAGTGTTTATCTGAGTTTTTCCAGCTGAAAATTCATAGATATGTGGATATTTTATTATAGGGCAACTCCAAACAGGAGAAAAAGGAAAATGATATTTGACTGAATTGGAGATATATTTTAGAAATGAAATTCCTCATGTGGCATCTGCGCCACCTCCCTCTGAAAAACCTAAATTCCAGCTTTTAAGAAGGTATTATGGCTCTTACTGAATATACATAGTAACCCACAATATCACCAATAGTAATATAGGACACATCAGTATATCTTTTTTTGAAAAAATTTTAATAGATCTTTATTGGAGTATAATTGCTTCACAGTACTGTGTTAGTTTCTGCTGTACAACAAAGTGAACCAGCTACACGTATACATAAATCCCCATATCCCCTCCCTCTTACGTCTCCCTCCCACCCTCCCTATCCCACACCTCTAGGTGGTCACAAAGCACCGAGCTGATCTCCCTGTGCTATGCGGCTGCTTCCCACTAGCTAACTGTTTTACATTCGGTAGTGTATATATGTCCATGCCACTCTCACTTCGCCCCAGGTTCGCCCTCCCACCCCTTGTCCTCAAGTCCATTTTCTATGTCTATCTCTTTGTTCCTGCGCAGCAGCTAGGTTCATCCGTACCATTTCTTTTTTTTTTTAGATTCCATATATATGCGTTAGCGTACGGTATTTGTTTTTCTCTTTCTGACTTACTTCACTCTGTATGACAGATTCTAGGTCCATATGACCGTCAGTGTTTTTCTCATCAGAGATATGCTAGAGTAGCTTGCATGCTTCAGTTGGAATAAAGGAAAAGTATCAAGACAAAGAGTGATTCATTTTATGAATTAGGTGGTAGAGACTTCTATCTGAGCTCAAAATGAACCTTATATTCTTGGCAGATAATCTGGTGGGAAAATAATTTTGCTTAAAAAAGTGGCATGACTTGCTAGATTCATGATTTTTCCATGTATGAGAGTAATAAATATTTCTCTTATAATATGCTAATAGTATATATTATCCACTAATATTTTATTTCCTTCATAACTAAATTGAACAACAGGTTATTCTACATTGAAAGAAATACACTTACTCTGTTCTTTTGTTAAGTAGTTTAAAGGTACTAAAATTGAATTAATTTTAGAAATACATTTAATTTCCAATACCGAAAACTTTGGAAAAGTTGCTTTCTGTAAAAAACTGTTATTTATCCTAAATTATTTTTATTTTGTCAACTATGGTCTATGGTTAATTTTCCCAACAACTCTTAACTTTGAGAAAAATTAGTCTCTGTTTGAATTAAGAACGCTGGTGAATAATCTCACTTGCAGTGCCAGTTAATAAGCCATTTCTCACTGAAGTAGACCACGTAAGGCTTAAGATATTGTCTTTGCATGATACATTATCATAAGGTCACATTCCCTTTTAAAATAATTGATGACACTACTCTGAAAGATACTAATGGAGTTAAGTTTAGTTTTATGGCCAAACATTCTGATGTGACTTTCACCCAATCAAAGACAGACACATAGAGAAATTACTTAGAAATGATATAATAAAAACACATTTCAAATTTGTGACCTAAAACATTCACCGCAATGCTGCTTATATTGTATTTCATGTAAAGGAGTTATATGTAAAATAGGTTGGCTCTACAAAAATCATAAATGTATCAAGAATATAATATTCTGATCTGTATTATTCAATTAAGCTTAGCAAGGACTACCTTCCATTCTCATGACAAAATAAATCAAACAAATGGTTTGTAGGAGTGCCTGCTTGGTCAGTCTCCTCGTATAAGTTTATTTGAATCTTTGTTAGTTTTAGAGAGCTCCTTTAGCTGAAAAAGTACATTTCATAATCATGAACTAATCAGCACCCTTCTTATTTCTATAAATTTAACTTTTGAAAGAGGTTATCTAGAAAAAAATAAATATCACTTTTAATAATCATGATAGAAATTCTATTATGCAGAGGCATTAATAAGTGAAAAGGCTGAGATAGCATTTTACTATTAAAATAGCTCACCCTTTCTGCAACTTTAATATATTCCTTTTCTCCTTACCATGATTGAAGCTGGCAGTATTAAGACCAATTGTGCATAAGGCCAGTTGAATTAGCGACAGGAGGCAATTAGATTTGACCAGATCAACTGAGAATTCTCATAGATTTTTGTCAGTTTATAATAATGAATAAACCTGTGTGAGCATTCAAAGGAAAATGTTGACATAAGGAAAAAATTTACATTTTAATAATGCTGGAAATTCCCAATGAAA